>NC_132995.1:33453638-34703638 GCF_048564905.1 Vicugna pacos
CACGTTTCAGCTGTCAAACTCAAAAAACAGATCCCTTTCTAACTCCCCAAGCTGCACCATTACATGCTGAATCTCTGCTTACTGAGCGCATATCAATTCAGCCTGGTCCAACTTAATGATCCTTCTACCATCACCCCACACCTTTAAAATCTACTCCCACACACGGTGCCTGGATTTCTGCTTGTATAAATTAGAAAACTCAAGTAGTTCTGGAGTGTAGCACATCTCCTGGTGGGTCACACATAGTACCTCACCTAATTTAGGGGTTTGCTGGGACCTGAGTCTCATTACAGGTCTAGAAGCGAGATGGGGTGATGGGGGTGGGTCCTGAGGAGACATTTTCTTGGCATCTGCCCTCAGGGGAGACCGTTACCGCTTCGTTGGGCAAGGCAGGGTGAACCCCCTCAGGTGGAAGGGAAGATCTCTGACACTCTAGGTGAGGAGGACCCTTCCATTGGCAGAGAAGACTCATCGGAATTTAAGGGCACTATGCCCCCACTTCATCAGGGTTTCCCTGCTCACAGGATCCCACTCTTTCCCAGTCAGTGCCCCCAGTTTAACTGGGACATCCTGCATGGCCAAGGGGTTCAACTTGTGCTGTAATTCAGCCAATGGGAGAATAAGTTCCTGAGTTTGATTTTCAGCAATTTCAGCCCTGTAGCAACAAGAGAGAAGGGCCTCCTTTAGGGCACACATGGAGGCCCTTAGGTCCTTTATGCTGGAGTTGGGAATTCAGTTTCCTGAGCTTGTCTTTTTATTTCACTACTATGTCCAGTAACATTAGGAGCAACCAATCAATGTTATTATATTCCTTAGTTTTCCAAAAATGTGTGAGTGTACCATATAGGGTCACTTAGCTCCCTGCTTCTAATCAGTGGTTGATGAGGAATATCCCATGAGTGTATTTTCACATCTCTATAAACAGTTCATGCCTGGACTATCAGTGCTCTCTTTTCTACTGGAGATAGAGTCGTTAGTGTCTTTGAATCTAATCAGATTAGAGAGTGAATTCCAGAAACGCCAGAACTAATTCAGAAAACTCATCCTTAAAATTCTGAACCTCTAAAACTGGTCTCAGTACCAAAATCTATATGAGGGTTCTCCAGAGACTTTGAACCAATAGGATAGAGAGATACAGAGATAGAAGGAAATTTATTGTAGGAATGGCTCGCGCAGTTCGGAAGATCGGGTCCCACGGTGAGCTTCCTCAGCAAGCTGGGGAACCAGGAAAGCCAGGGGTGTAAATCAGCGTGAGTCCAAGGGCCTGAGAACCAGGGAGGGTGTGGGGAGGAGCTGAGGGTGTAAGTCCCAGTAGGAGCCTGAAAGCCTAAGATTCAGGAATGCCGGTGTCCAAGGGCAGGAGAAGACGGACATCTTGGCTCAAGCAGGGAGAGTTTGCGTTTGTCCTTCCTCTGCAGTTCTGTTCTGTTCCGGAGCATGTTGGATGACACGCACCCACGTTGGGGAGGGCCATTTGCTCTACTCAGCTCACCAATTTAATTGCTAATCTTTCCCAAAACACCCTCACAGACACCCCAGAAACAATGTTTTACCAGCTGTCCGGGCATCCCTTACTCCAGTCAAGTCACACAAAGAATTACCGTCACAGTTGGGCACAGACACCCCGTGTCCACTCCAGGACGTTTGTCAGGCACTCTGTGCTTACGCTTCTGCTGGTCCTGTCACCGCTTACGTTTTCCCCAGAGGGATGCACTAAGAGACTGAAGGCCAATAGGGAAGCCAAAAGTTGACTGACTTTGCGCCCTTGGATAGGTTGTGAAATTCTACCCGGCAAGTGCAGGGTTGGGGGAGGGTGGGCAGGCATTCCCTCAGGTTGGGGTGAGACCTTGGCCTGGAGCCTGTAAAGTGAGCGTTTCCTGTAATGGGATTTGCAAGCTGGTCCGGGAAGGGCAGGAAGCCAGCCTTGTCCCTCTGAGATCTCCTGGTGTCCAAGAGAACACAAGCGGGACCAGCCAGAGTCAGAGCACTCACCTGGCTGAGCCTGACAGCCCTGTGTGGCTGATCTGAGGGGAGAGTGGGTGGGTGGTTGCCCCAGTTTCACACCAACAAAGGCCCTTTCACCAAAGCATCATAGGTGAGAGCAAGGGCTCTGGAATCAGGCAGATTGAAGTTCAGATTGTGACTCACCAAGCTTGTTTCCACGTCAGTAACATGGGGTCATTATGGTGCCTGCTTCAGAGTCGTAGGAGGGTCCCCAGCTGACATGTGCAGGCCCTCAGCTCAGCCCAGGCACACAGAAAGGCTCTTGTTGCTTAGACTGGGTCGGAATTGTCTTAACCTGCAAAGAACAAATTGGCCCTTAAATGACCTATTATCACCCACCTGATGAACAAGACTTTCTCATTTCCTATCAGTAAAGCTGAGATAGTCTCAAATTGTTTATTGGAATAAACTGCTCTTAATAAAGTAAAAATTTTTCTAGCATCTGAGTGAAGCTCTGTGTGACCTGGACTGGGTGATTATTTAAGGTCTTGTCCAGATCTAATATTTTAGAGTTCAACTTACCACCTGTAAAAATAGGGTGACAATACTGTGAAATGAGTTAACTATGTTTTCAAAGTACTCTTTTTTCTTTCAAAGTGCTCTTTTTTAATACAAACGGTTTTCTCTAATTTTTTTTTTCTTATTCTTCTTCCTGAAATGTGGTTTTTCTTCTTCTGAATTTCAGATTCTGCTTTACTGCTGACCGGGTAAAGATTTACACCAATCAAGAGAAAACCAGGTGGGTCTCCCCGCTCTGCCCCCAGTTGTTTCTGGAAGAGGATTCTTTAGAATAAAGACTCGAGGGGGCCTTATCTGTCCCAGTTTTTCGCTTGTTTGTGTCTTAACCAGCTCTATGACTACAAAGGCAGCTGTTTCCAAGTCTGAACCTTTCATTAAGAAAAATAACGCAGGGAGCGCAGGAGGAGGAGCAGAGGTAGAGAACATCTTTGTTTAGTGGAAAAAGCCTGAGTATGAAAGAAAACCTGGGTCCCTGCCCAGCTCTGTCTCCAATTTAATGCTGAGCTCATACCTTCGACCTCTGTGACCTTCCATTTCCAAGCGGTCATGTGCCTGCCCTGACGCCGCCATCATCATCGGGCACTTGTGAGGCTCAGATGAACCAAACAAGTTTTGTCAAAGCATTAAAGTATGAGATGAACGTGAGATGAAATTGTTACGATCAAGGCTTCAAAGCAAGCCTTCCTGTCGGATCCACTCCCTGAGCTGCCTTCTGCTCTCAGCACCTCTGAGAGGAGGGCTCATTCATTCATTCATTCATTCATTCTATGCTGCACAAACTTGAGGCACCTTCTCGTGCCAGGCACTTGCTATACACGACAGATCAGCAGTGAAAGGGTCGGCACAATCCTTGCTCTTTGGAGTCTTACATTCTGCAGGGGAGACAGGCAATGAACAAGTGAATGAGATTGTTAAAAACTGCTGTGTGACACGATAGCTAATCTGGAGCGGATGGCCAAGGTGGGCACTAGGGAGGTGCACTTGCCAGCGACCTGAGGATGAGAAGGGATCAGCCTTGGGAAGAGCTGCTGCAGGAGCCTCCCAGCAGAGGACACAGCCACCGAGGTGACTCTGGGGAGGAAGGAGGTTGGCATGTTTGAGGAGGCCAGTGAAGCGGAACCTGGGGAGCGCGGGGGAGAGCAAGAGATGAGTCAGGTGGGATTAGCCCATGCAGGTAAGGAGTCAAGGTCAAGGTAAGGAGTTTGGATTTTCAGTGTCATGGAAACCATTGGAGGGATTTGAGCAGAGGCGAGACGTGATCTAATTTGTTTGTTAATGTCAGTTTGGCTCGATGATGTCTGTGGCTACGGGGTAGACCAGAGATGTAAAGGAGCGAGGTTGGAGAGCAGAGGAGACAGATGTCACCATCCAGGTGAGGCACCAGCGGTGGCCTAGCTTAGGGAGATGGCAGTGGAAGAGCCAAGAAGCAGACACATTCCCAATGCACTGGAGGTAGAATCAACTGGAATTACCAACAGGTTGGATCTGTGCAAAGTAAGAAGAAGAATCAAAGTAGATTCCTGGGTTGGAGTTTGAACCACTGGGTAAATAATAGCCCCATTTTCCATGATGGGAAACACCAATGGGAGGAACATCAGAAGTTCTGCTTTGTAGCTGGTAAAATCTGCCTATGAGACCCCCAGGTGGAAATGTCACACCCACAATTGGATATATAAGAGGGGTGCCAGGCGGAGATAGAAATTTGGGAGCCGTCGGACTGTGTGATGTTGGAAGCAGGGCTGAGTGAGACCCACCTGCTGGGGCGTGCAGACGGAGCTGATGAGGGGGACCGGGCTGTGCAGCCCTTGACGGTTTAGAGAACAGGGAAGGTTCAGAGGTGGTTGGCAGCTTTGACGGGAGCAGTTAGAGATAGTTGAGGTAGACAAATCATTGGAACAGAAGCTTCACCGAGAATGGGGTGTGGGGGCTGGCTGAGGATGTGGGTTCAAGGGTGAGGGTGTAAAGATGAGAGTGCTGACAGGAGGGAGCCGGTGCCAGAGGGCCGGCCCTGGGGAAAGTGTCCAGACTGCAGAGCAATGGCTGGGAGCCTGGGCGCAGAAGCTTGGGGCTCTGTAGCCTCAGCCATGGCAGGTGGCAGGTGAAGACGAGGGTTCTTCAGCCCTGGGGAAGGAGGGGAGATGTGTGGCTAGCCAAAAGAAAGAGCCGGCTCCTAGAGCAGGAAAGCGAGCTGAACTCCCAGCTGTCTGTCCCATCCTCCCCAGTGTGGATGGTCTGTGTTCTCAGTGGCTGTGTCTCATGCCTATGTTGTCTCCACCTCTGCCTCCCCAGGACCTTTGTCGGGCTCGAGGTCACCTCAGGGCACGCCCAGTTCCTGGACCTGGTTTCAGAGGTAGACAGGGTCTTGAAGGAGTTTGACCTCACCACTTTCTACCAGGTAATCAACACCGTCTTGTCTTCTCCACTGACCCATCTCTATGGGAACAAAACCAACCTTCAAGATATCCTTGTTAGAGGCAAACCAAAGAGCCCTCCAGAACATTCCCAAGGGAGGTGTCCCAAATGCCAGTCCTCAGAGGACACACACCCCTGTTGAGTTGAGGTCTGAGCTGTAGTCAGATGCAGCCCACCTGAAGTCCAACATTTCTTAGAAATCTTCTGTTATATCTTCAGCATGCCATGAGATTTATGCCTTCTGCTCTATCGTGTATCCAAGTTTATTCTGATACTTTTTAAGTAATTTCCCCCAATACTTTTTTTTAGTAAAGTTGACACTCCAGGTAGAGTTGTAGCTTTGCATACCTTCCCACGCCTTGCTTGCCCCATGCCCTCCAGGGGAACTTGAACTCCAAGTTGAATGTCAAGGTTTTAAAAGATTGTTGGTTTTGTTTGATATATTCTTTTAAAATCATGCTGAGATATATATATATATGAATTTGAATGGAGATAATTCATGGTTTTATCATACCAGTTTGGTTTTTGGTCATTTCATCTTTAAAAGTATGTCATCTATTGAAATGTTTTAGATTAGAAAATAGAGTTGAAGGCTGGGTTCTCCTCCAGCCCAGATTTAATGACTCTCTAAGCTATGTGAAGGAGAGCCTCTGAGAACAGGACTGTCTTAGCTCAGGCAGCCATAACCAAATACCAGAGGCTGGATGACTGAAACAATAGAAATTTATTTTCTCACAGTTCTGGAGCCTAGATGTCCAAGGCCAAGGTGCCATCGTGGTCAGTTTCTGGTGAGGCCTCTCTTCGTGGCTTGTAGCCGGCCATCTTCTCACTGTGTCCTCACATGATGGAAAGAGAGAAGAAAGCTCCCCTGACTCTAGTGTGGGCGCTACTCCCATCACGAGAGCCCCACCCTCACGACCTCATCTAAACCCAATTCTCTCCCAAAGGCCCCACTTCCAAATACCATCACATTAAGGCATCAGCCTGTGAACTTAGGGGGGCACAGTTCAGTCCATAGCCAAGGACCAACCCTGAGTTACTGGATCTATCTGTGGCGGATGCCTGGGATCAACACTGAGGATCGGGTCTCCCGTGGATCAGGCCAGGGGTCCAGCATGGATACCCTGACAACTCTGTCACAGGCCTGCTGTGAGATCTGGACCTGCCATGGCATCCAGGTGACCACCTGCCTCCCTGCTGTTCCTCTGCAGGACCCCTCATTCCACATCAGTCTGGCCTGGTGTGTGGGTGATGCACGTCTCCAGCTGGAAGGGCAGTGCCTGCAGGAACTACAGGTGAATTCCCAGTGTTGGGAGCCCAGAAGTGAGGCCACAGAAGTTGGGGGGTGGGAGGGGAGCCGAAGGGCCCTGAGGTTTAGGCCTGCAAACCTACATCCCTGGGAAATAACTGACGTGGCCAGTGACCCCAACTCCTTACCTTACTCCTTGGAGTGCAACCCCAGAGCAGCCGCAGCAACATCACCTGGAGCTTATTAGCAGTACATGCTCCTTAGCCCCAGCCCAGACCTAAGAAATCAGGCTTTAACAAGCTCTCTAGGGATTTGAGTGCACGTTAAAATTTGAGAAGCCCTGCCCCAGAACACTGATCTGAGAGGATGCTGCAGGCCTCCCCTGAAGTCCTAGCCCTTGCCCAGAGGTCAATGGCTTGGGTGCCCCCAGGGGCCTGGCAGGTGTTAGAAATGAAACGTGCCAGGCATAAGGGACGTCCTCCCTCACAGGCTTTCTCCTCCTGTGATAAGTTGGGGATATATTTCACTTTCCCATCAGTGCCCTCAGAGGAGCTGGTCCTCACCCCTGGAGGAGGAGACAGTGGGGAGTTGCCGCGCAGGAATGTGGACCTATTATTGCAAGCACTTCTGTTTTTCAAGAGAAGCCAGAAATCTAGATTTTCATGTTTTCAAATGTTGGTAACTAACATGTATTTTTTAAGAAAACATTTCACAAGCCAAACACAACATGTGCAGGTGGGACAAATCCGTGGGCCATCATCAAGTAGCCACCTCTGCTCTTGGCCTGATCGTGCTGGAGGCGGCAAAGAGCTCTGGTCTCGGGCTCCAGCAGAGCCAGGCCCCAAGCCTGGTTTTATTGGATTCTGTGACCCAGGGCTCTGAGCATCCATTTCCTTATCTGCAAAGCTGGGATGATAGGCCCGATCCCACAAGACTGCAGAGTTAATTAGGCAATATACCCAAGTGCAGAGCCTGGAGCCTGCATGGCCCCTGGCCTCCCCTGAGCAGTGCCTAACCTCTGAAGGGTGTCGGTAGGTTGGCTTTGTTTGCAGGGCCCTCTGGGTCCCTGACTCCCCTTAATGTGACTGTCTTCCCCTGGCTCCTGGTTTAAGGAAATTGTGGATGAGTTTGAAGACTCTGAGATGTTCCTGCGCGCGTGTGCCGAGCAGATCCGCTGCAAGTCGGGGAACAAATTCTTCTCGATGCTTTTGAAGTGAGCACCGGAGGCCCTCACTGTCCTGGGCCCATCTGCAGCCAGGCAGAGATGGAGGAATCTACTCAGATCGATGGGGAGGCTGCCAGCCACCCCACTGGGAGGCCTGGCCAGAGATGCAGCCACTCCTGGTCCTCCTGGGAGCTGGTTCTCTCCCCTGAGTCTTTGGAGTTAGAAGTCAGGTGCTGCTGCATTGTGGTCATTCCCAGAAATCACCAGTAGAGGGCAGCCTGGATTTCCCAGTTCCAGGTCTGTGCTGGTTACACAAAAAAACTAGGGTCACCCGGTGAGCCCACCCATACTCAGCCAGAACCCCTACTGGAGTCCCTCCAACAAATGGCCCCCCCACCACAGTCCCTTTGGCCGTTTGCATTTTGATACCATTGGCCACAGACGAAGAGTTTTTTAAGCCATCCTGTCCTGGTTCATTCCTGCTCAAGTCCAACACAGGATGCATCCTCGAGCTTGTCACCCTCCCCCCTTGAAGTGTGTCATTTATTTCTTTTTAGTCTCACCCCCTCCTCTACCAGCAGAGGCCATTTCAAGGCCAAGGCCCAGGGTGCTAATTTGTGGTTGAGCATCAGTCTTCCCCATTCCTTCCTCCCAGCCGCCCCCAGCCAGGTGCCTGGGGAGACTTGAGCAGATGTTTCATCTTGGCCTGGCTGGTGGCTTTAAGCCAGGCCTCCGATGCTCTGTGACCTCTGGCTTCTCATCAGCTTCCCAAAGAGGCAGAGAGGCGCCTTCCCGAGGCTGAGTTCTCTTTCTGCTGCCTCAGCGGCCTGCTGTGACCTGCAGGCGTTCCAGGGGGACAGAGGAAGGGCCAGGGTTGCATGGGATTTTTGTTCTTCAAGCCCTCACCAGAGCAAAGGCCCAGTCCTCTCCAGTTGCCATCTGGACTTACAGCAATGAAGGAAGAAATTTTTTTATGTTTTAGTTTTATATTATGTTCAACAAATACAAATTGCAGTTTTTATTTTGGATTTTGTTTTGGACTGCTTCTATTCAATTAGGTGAACAAATGACTTTCCTCTGCCCCCACCTTCTCCAGCGTGCTTCACAGTTTGGGGGAACTCTTTGGAGTCTCTGTTGCAACTTCTGAGGTGGCTATGAGAGGCCTTAGTGATGCCTCCGTACAGAGGGTGGTCACCCGGCCTGCCAAGCCCACTCACCAGAGGGTCACACACACACCTGGACCGTGGCTTGGCACGCAGCAGGGCGTCAGTATGAGCACAGACATTTAGACTTGATTCTCCTGTAACACTTTCGGAGCCCTTTCTAGGACCCTCTCATCTGTTCCTCCCAAGAACCCCCTGAAAAGCAAACTGAGTAGGAATGACTATTCCATTTTTCCAGAAGAGCAGGTTCAATGACTTGCCTGGAGTCACATGAGAAATCAAGAAATCAAGGCTGCCCTTTGCTGCCTGCTCCTGGTCAGACCTGCTCTCCCCCATCTACCTTCCCCACCCATGCAACTCACCCCCAGGGAAAGGCAAGGGAAAAGGGGCCCTGTCACTCTGGCTCCCACACTCCCTCTTGCTCCTCTGTGCTTCCTGAGCCAAGCTTCCAATGTCCACACTGAAAGACCCAGAAAACCACATTCTCTGCCTCTTTCCCCTACCCCTCTGCATTGAGCTGCTGGTTCAATGACCACTGGCCAGTCAGTTCCTCTGGCTTTTGAGGTCATGCTGGAGGGGGAGAAGAAGCCAGGCATCCTTCCTGGCAAATCCATTGTGCAGCCAGCACTTACTGACACCTGCTCCTGGCCAGACCCTGCCCTAGGCAGTTGAGTGAATCAGACTCATCCAGCCCTCTGGACTCTCACTATTTAGGGGATGGACAGGGTGCAGAGAAGAATCCCCACCCCTGACTTTGCACTTCCCAGACTGGGAGGTACAAGCAAAGCCATACAATTTCCTGCAGGTTTCAGCTTCAGGATGGACGCCAGCCTCCAACTAAGCAGGTTCTGCAGACACAGACCACCTGATCTTCCTCCTCAGGGATACCCAGCCTCCATCCTGGGCTGGGTAATCCCTGAGGAGCACCTGTAGGGGTCATCCACTCCTTTTTCCTGGGAGGGCACCCCCCCCCCGTCCCCTGGGGGGGGGGGTCATGTAGCACCACCATTAACAAACCCAGGAGGACTGGCTGACCAGCAGGTCCCCTGGGGGAGGATGTGGCCTGGATGGAATCAGCATGCAGCAACTTTGAGAAATGGGCCAAGATCAATAACTGGCTCTTCAACGGAGAATGAAAGGTGGTGATAGAGGAAGGAAGCAGGAGATTCACCGCAGGGGAGGGGTGGGCAGGCTGGGCCTGGCGGCTGGCGGCGGGTCGGCAGGGCTTGGCGGGCGCCCAGACGCTGAGTGCGCCGCTGGAGAGGGCGCATTCACGAGCGCCACGCTGACCGTGCAAAAGCAGCTGGGGCTCTTCCATAAGAGGAGATGTGCTCCAGAGACAGAAGGCAAGACCCGAGCAGGCTGGGGTCCACCCCTCGGCAGGCTGGCGGGGAATAAAGACTCACTCTCCAGGGGGATTTTATCACACTGGGGAGGGTGCAAAATCAACACATCTGGCCTCGGTGTCCTCAGATGTTCCCTGCAGGGCAGGGAAATCATCATCTCTCGGTCTGTTTGGCTCTTTTCCACCTGGCACTCTCCAGTCTTCTCCACACGCCTCTCCAGACCACCCCAGCTTTGTTTCCAAGGAAGAGGGAAATTACTCTGGCTTGTTTGTTTATTCCCTGTCTTGGTACCAGGCGCCCGAGGGGCCCGCAGCGGGCAGCCATGGGTGGGGGTGGCAGCCCTGGGCCAGGTTCTAACTCACAGCACCTTTCCTTTACCAGACTAGGGACCTCGGCCTCTACCTGAGCCAGAACTTTCCTTTTACAAATGAGACAAACCCAAAGAGGGGAGGTAACTTGGTTAGAGCCAGGCAGCACCCCCGGCCCTGGCTTCTGATCCAGGCTGTTTGTATAACCTCTCACACCACAGCAGGGTCTCAGAATGAAACTGTGCTGTGAAATGACACGCCTGGGCTTTAATTCAAAAGATTCCAAGAGAAAAAGAGTTGGGGGAGGTTAGGAGCTAGAAGGAAAGATAGAGGCAAGATGTGGATAATACTTAAAGCTGGTTGACTGAAGAGCTGGAGTTCACACAGCTCAGTCCCACGGCTCCCCTCAGACCTGACAGAAGCACAGACCCCTGTGATGGATGAGGTACAAACCCACCTCGGAGCCCCGAAGAGTACCTGTGGGGGCGAGAGCCAGTCACTGGGAGCTTCAAGGTCTGGTCACCAGGAATGCCATCTCCCTGAGGTAGGATTTACCCCAAGACAGGAACCTCCAATAGAGAGAAAACAATGACCGACCTTGTCTGACCGCGGGCACCTAAGAGCATTGCTCACGGTTTCTGGGCTCCTGTCTTTACTCGGTACCTCTAACCTTTTTTTCTAATTTGATGATTGTGAATAAATATTGCAGAAGATTGCAGTGCATTCAGTTAAACTGAGACAACCCTGTTGACCATTCCTGACAACAACTGTACATTTCCCAAAAGGAAATTTCAAAGTAAAAAAATTCAGAAATTCATTTCCCAAATGAGGGACCCCACAGAAAAGCTGGTCAATAGAAATGGATGAAATTGTCACCTTTCCTCCAAACCCCAACTTCCTTTCCCTTAGGATGCTCTGCCGAACATGAGGTAATGTCCGCTGTTGGTGCTGACAAAGATTCTTTGCTTGACCAAACTTTAGACAGGCTCTTCCGAACCCTCTTCCCAACAAGGTCCATCTGTGTACTTCCTTCTAGAATCCAGTTCCAGCAAGACCCTACCAAATCAGCTTACTGAGAATTCCCTGCCCTTAATATCTAATCAAAATCATCCCCACTCCCCTCCAGATATCTGATCACCCTGACCTGCCTTCAGCCGGAATCTCTCAGACTTGATGTCTCCACTTAGTACTTTTCCATTCACCAATGTTGGCCCCTACCTACCCCGTGCTTCTTGGCTATAAATCCCCACTTGTTCTGGTTGTATTTGGAATTGAGCCCAGTTCTATACTGGAGTCTCTTTCCCCCTGTTGCAATAGTTTTGTTGTTGTTGTTGTTTTAATAAAATCTATCTTTACTCCCTTAACCTCTATCCAACTCTAGTTCTTTTTAACAGTTTTTGGTGCTGTGAATCAAATCTGGATTGGAACTACCACCAAAGCCTCAAATGCGACACCAGGCCTCACAGGGCACACCTACCTAACCTTTTGCCTCCAGTCTGCTTGCTGGTTTGGGTATCTGGTGATTGAGTCCAATGCTAAAATCCAGTGCTCTGGATAAATGTCGAATGAAGCACAGTGAGGACAGGTCTTGATTTTTAGGATTCCAAGTACACTCTAGAAGCTGGGTTAGAGTCCCAGGCAAGCCAAGGCCAGGGTAGAGTCCTGGATTTCTCTGTAACCAGCTGGGTTGGAGCCCTAAGCAAGCAGCTGTTTGTAAGAAGCTGGGTTAGAGTCCTGGGTAAACAGAGGCTGGTTAAAGTCCTAGGCTTTCTGGTTGTAAGAGGCTAGTCCCTGTAGGAACAGAGGCTGGGTTGGAAACCCATGTTTCTCTGTTCATAAGTGTAAAGGTACCATGAGTCAAGAACATGGGGGCTTCTTGATCGGCTGGAAATCTCATACTCCGGCTGACCACATGCTTTTACAGCCTGAGCTTTCTTTCTCATTGGCAAAACTTTACCAAAAACTCTTGAGCCACCACAGCCTCTCTGGGGCTCTTGGGATCCAAATGAGTCCACCTGAGGGGAACCCGAGGGCAAAATGGAACAAAAATCTCTGACGCACAATGGTCTGCTTTTTTCACTTGGTATGAAGAAGCCAGAAAGCAACTTAACAATTCAAATCTCATTCAAACTATTGAAGTTCTTAAACAGCATCTTCAGAATATTTTTCTGACCCAGTAAACCCCCTACACCCCTCCACAGCTCCCTCCCCCACCTTCAGCTCCCAGCTTTTCTTGATACCTGTCCTCCCCCAGTATGTCCTTCACCAGTGACACCCCAGCCTCTCAACTCCCCATAACTGTAAGGTTCTCCAGTCCCCATCTCTTGTAGCTGAAGCCCAGGGTGGCTGCTACCTGTTCTCAAGAGAGGCCAACAGAAGAGATAACATTTAAACTTTGGTCTTTGTGGAATTACATGCTATCATAAAGGAATTTCCAAAAGAATCTCCCAAAAGAAAAGGGAAAGATTTACTGAACAATTGGAGGCTGTTCTGGGGGCATATTCTCCAGATTCCCCAATTTATGCCAACTAATCCACCTACCAGTTGGCCCTGGGGATGCCCCACTTTGGTTTGAAAAGGCCAAACGGAACATTGTTCCTGAAGACACTCAAGAGTCTCAATGACCCTGATTCTCAGCAGAAGATAAGGGAAGGAGTAGAAAAATTACTAGGAGCCACCCCTCCCGTCTCTCTCACCAAAACTGATTGGCTGTGTATTAAAAATATAAGCAGCAAAGAGATGAAATGTGGCTGACCATTGGCATCAATTAGAGACAACATGGAAACAGCAGGGCTGGACCTGACTTCCCTAGCAGCCTCTGATCTGGCCACAGGTTTTGTAAATGGTCTCAAACCAGAGCTCCGTGACTCATTATGGAGAAACAGTATTAACCAGCAAAATGCAAACATGTCTGAGCTCCAGACGTTAGCCCAGCATTATGAAGATGCTATTTCCAGCAAATTGGAAAATACACAATACATGCTTATGGCCTTGCAATTAAAACAGCTAGAAGGACCTCAACATTTTCATCTATGGAAATTTCCAAAATCCTGGTCTCCTATTAATCAAGACTCTTGCTGAAATTGTAAGAAGAAAGGACCCTGGCCCTGCCAGGAGTGGTCAGACCTCGAGAGGAGGGCAAAAGCCTGAGCCCCCTCCTCACCAGAAAGCGAGAGACTTTACTCCAGGAAAATAACTGTCCAGGGCCATCAACTGCCACCAAACTCACAAGGGGAAATAACCTTATGGGTTAAAAGGTCCCCACCACAGTTCTCATCGACATCATGGTAACACATTCCACCTCAACACCACTTGTCTTTTGACACCCTTCCCTGGAGTCATGAACTTTACCTGCAGCCAGTTACGATAACTTACCTCATGATCTGCCTCCATCTCAACCCCTACTGTTTCTACAGGACCTCTGAAAGCTCCAAACGGCTTCCTCCTCGGTTCTACCTGCCCAGTAAGCCTGTTAGGAAGGCTCCTTCTCATGAACTGAGGTATAAACATTCATTGTGCCTCTGAAGGACTTCTGTGGGTCCCTGACTCGTCCCCTTCACATCTGTCTCCTAATAGGCTTTTTTTTTCTCTTGGTCCAACTTCTCTGAGGTCCTTTGCCCTCTTTAATTAACATTTATTTTCCTGAAGATTTAAATCAGCTATTAGAATTCCCTCTTATTTCTGGACAAAAACCTCCACTGATGTTGGATGCATCTGGCTGTAGAACCCCTTAAGGTAGAAACTGATCCTTCCATGCCCCTCCCCAGATTTCCTGATGTCATTTAAGACAAGGCCTTGAGGGTCTCTGCCTGCTAATCGAAGATTTATTAGACAAAAACCTTCTAGTTCCCACCTCTGGCCCCTGCACTTCTGCCATCTGGACTATCAAAAAACCAAATGGGCAAGGATATCAGTTAGTCCAAGATCTGAGATTTCTCAAAATCATCAAACCCAGATTCACCACAGTGCCTGATCCTAGCACCATCCTGTCTGCTATTCCTCTCAGCACCCCATAGTTCACAGCCCTCAATTTGTGTTCCACCTTGTTTAGGATTCCCCTTTACAAGGAACTCCAATACTTGTTTGCCTTCACCTGGGATGATCAATAACATACCTGGACTGTTGTGCCCCAAGGATTTCCTGAGGCTCCTACTTACTCTCACACACCCCAAACGCCAATTCAAGGGAATTAAAATTCCCAGGAGACTCCGTTTTAATCCAATATGAAGATGACCTCCTTTTACATTCTGGCAGTTATGATAGCTTCTTCCTTTTGGACACTGTATACCTTCTTATGGTATTAGCAAAAAAAAAAAATGGCCACAAGGTAGCTAGAGACAGAATTCAACTATGCTCTGCATGTCTGATATCTGGGTCATGATATTTCAGCTCCAGATAAAACTATCTCCACAGACCGAGGCTCTGCTATTCAACACTTTCCTCTTCTTAAAAGAGAATGACAACTGACAGGTTTTGGGGGCGGGGAGACGTCTTGTAGGATATTACAGGACGTGGATACCAGATTTTACTATGACTGTGTCATCCCTCTATGCCATGACTAGGGAAGCACCCCTAGACCCAGTGGTCCAGGACCCCCTCATCCAAAGATGTTTGTGAGAACTTAAGGGCTCTATGCTTTTACCTCCTATCCTGAAATTTTCCAATTACTCTCTGCCTTTTTCCTTGTTTGTGCGTGAATGAGAGGCTCACGCCCTCAGAGTGTCATCTGAGAAGCATGATGGACCTCTGGGATATTATAGTTGGGCCTTCAACCCCGCAGCTAAGGCATAGCCCCCTTGCTCATGAGCCAAGGCTACCGCATCCAAGCTAGTCCACGCTCCCTCTGATTTAGTATGAGATCGTCTGTTTGATATACGTGTCCCTCGTGCTGCACAGGCCGTAGTGCTTCAAGAAAACACAGTACTTTTCTGCCTCTCGACTCACCTGTTACGAAATCCTGCTACTCTCTCCTTCTCATGTCACCATACAGAGCTGTCAAGACTTTAACGCTGCCAGGGGGAGGGATAAATTAGGAGCTTGGTATTAACAGATACTAACTACTATATATAAAATAGATAAACAACAGCTCCTACTGTATAGCACAGGGAATTATATCCAATACCTTGTAATAACCTATAATGGAAAAGAACCTGAGAAACAATATATATATGTGTGTATAACTGAATCACTTTGCTGTACCCCAGAGACTAACACAACACTGTAAAACAACTATACTTCAATTAAAAAAAATTTAATCCTGCCACCTTGCTTCTTTATCCACTGATGGAACCTCTCACAACTGTGTCATTAACACTAGATCATTATTCTATCCTAGATGAGCTTTATCAGAAAACCCCCTTCTCCAAGTTGACCTCACTCTTCGTGTCAATGGCTCCTACCTCTGGAAGGAAGATGGGGCCTTCCAGGCTCGATATGCCATCACTGATCAACATAAACCTCTAGAACATCGAGTCTTGCCAAATGTCAGATCAGCCCACGTAGCTGAGTTAATTGCTCTCACTTGGGCTTGCATAACAGCAGAAGGAATGAAGGTTATGCTGCGAGCCACCATACCTGTGGATTAGTGCATGATTTTGGTATGTGATAGAAACAGAGAGGACACAAGACAATAAAAAATGGGCCCCAAATAGCAGAACTTCTAGAGGCATTTTTCTTACCCCAGCAGATGGTTAAAACTGAGGGAAACAGCACGAAAAAAATCAGATGAGGCCCAACAAGTATGATGAATTAGTAGCCTCTTCCCCAACCACCCAAGAATCCAAGCAGTTTCCAAGCCTTGGGACTATGTCCCCTGCATCCCGCTTTGAGGCCCTAGACCCCAGTGGGATTAGTCCCCTTCCCTTGAGAGAGAGCACAAATTTAAGATAACGCCTAAGGAAATCATAAAAGAGGTCCACATGGCCCAAATAACAGCAAAATACTCAGCAAGCACTGGATGGGGAAAAGCTGGGTGTCTGAGCCACTCAGATGGACTTTGGAATCACCGAGATGGCTCCCTGGTAGCTAGCTCTTAAGTCTCTCCCGAGTATGGTGTGTATGGTTTGCACAACATGACTCACATGGAAAGGACAAAATGCTGGGTGTAGTAGACAAACAGTAGTTTGGACCCTTTGGTTTTATTTGGATGAGGCAGTTCACTTTTCTCACCTACCAGAAACATAACCCTGGAAAAACCGTCAAGGTGGGGCAAGGAAGGGAGGCAGCTACCCTCAGATCGTCCTTCGCTGGCAAGTAGATTGTATCTGGTTACCGACCGCACAAGGCAACCAACATGTCCTTGCTCTCGCCTGCCTGTTTTCTCAATGGTTAGAGGCCCTCCCTTGCCGGAATACCTCAGCAATATCAGGTGCCAACGTGTTTCTGCAACAAATCTTCCCCACTTGGGCTATCCCCTCCACCATCTCTAGTGACCCATGTTTCACTGGTAAAATTATACAGGAAATCGAAAGGGCAACACAGTAGTCAAAGACTCCACTGCCCTAACCATGCTCAGCTATCTGGTGCCCTAGCAAGAGCCAACAGCATCCTCAAGACCAAATCAGCTAACCTGTCTGAAGAACTGGACTTACCACAGCCATAAAAACTGCCCGTTGCTCTTGTGCCTCTCAGATCTTCACCCCTATTGCCACACAAGCTACCCTCTTTTGAAATGATCACAGGAGGGCCATTAAGGATGCCTTATTCATCTTGTCTAGTGGAAGATTCTAACTTCATGTGACAACCCTGAGATACTTGTCAAGGATTAACAGAATACACTCAATCCTATAATCAACAAGTCAAGCCTTCCCTTGACTGCCTTCCCTTTACAACTTCCTGATCATCCCTCAAGTGACTCACAAGTAGGCGATGGAGTGTTCTAGAAATGCCACCATCGGAAAACCAATCTTGAGCCCCAAAGGGACCTTATACCGTTTTACTCATTGCTCACACTGCTGTCAAATCACAGGGTATTCAACCTTGGACTCATGTTTTATAACGAAAGAAATACAAGAGCTTTTCAGGTAGCAGAAGCATTTCAAGCAGGGACCTCAAACTGAGGCTCAATAGAGAGCTCCCTGCAACCCCCCACACCAAGCAGATGACGGCCAGAAGCAGATCCCCCATGAACCTTGGAACAAGTAGACAATGTCAGGAGGTGGTCAGCTGCCACTCAAGACCACGGAACAAGACCCACCTGGGTGCTCCCCCCCCCTTTCTCCTCTGCTTCTTGTCCTTACCATTTGTCTGGAGACCCTTCCTGCTCTTCCCATAATAACTCTGCATTCACCATGACTTGTCCTCACCTGAGATGAGTCTTTATTTTTATCTCTCCATCCCTAGAGTTATGAGTTCCTGCTCCTCTCCCACGCCCTGTTTTCCCCTGCCTCTCAGCAAGACTATTTGCCCACAGAACCTTTAAGCTTGGGAGGAACTCGTTGCCACAGACTGCTGGTATGGTCCTCCCTTTCCTGTGTGCACAAATGGTATTGTCCAGATCCCTTTGATCAATCAGAATACCTGTTTTGCTGTAACCCATCCTCTCTTTCCCTCCACCATTTTAAAGTGTACAACCCCCCACTGTGAGAAAAACCCTGCATCTATTCTAGACTGTTGTCACATGGGTCATGTCTGTTGCCATGTCATTTTACCATGGGCCCCTTTCTAAGAATAAGCATTCATCGTTACATTTACCTAGCTGTCACTGAATCCAACGTAAAACCCCCATGCCACTGGATATCCCTCGTATAAGTGGAAATAATCCCACTGCCCCTCTCAGCCTAATTTCTGGGATCCAACCCAACCACACAGGGAACTCCTTCAGACAAATCTTGTCCCCACCCTCAAATTTAGCTTCCTTTGGTTTACCCTCCATCATCAAATACCTATCTCTATGCCCCCTGGCTAACTTCAGGTGATTCTTCTTTAGTCTGTGGAACTCAAGTTTATTGGCTGTTACCTGCCAACTGGGCCAGATCTTGCCACTTTGCCAATTTACCAATCCCTTCATCTCACTCTAGGCCCCACAATCTTCTTCCTGTCTTATATAATCTCTAAAACAACCACCCCTCCCTCAGGTTCATCTCACACTCATTATAGGAACAAAGGGGAAACGGGACATCACAGATCCCCTTGTGAATGATCTTGGTTCCTGGGGAGACAATTCAGAAAAAACAGCTACGGAACTGGGCCTTCATTCCATGCATGACCACAGTACTTTTCTGGCAAAGGTTTGCCACCTTTTGGGTACCATCCGCAAGAATCTTATCGCCTGGCTCAAGAAGTTAGACTCAACAACAGAATCATCTACTCATTGCCGAAGCAATTCACTTTGTCCTCGAATAACATCCACTGGCTTCAAACCGGTGACTCACCAACGACGAGAAACCTGGCGTGCTGTTCTCCATAAATGCATCACCCTGTATACGACCCAAAAGAGGGGCTCATGCACAATGGTTGGAAGCAGCTGTTGCACCTTTGTCCCCAGCAACCTACCTGACATCCCCGCCATAACCAGGAAGGTTCAAGAGGTGAACAAAGAAGTGTGTGCATCACTGCCATTGCGCTCACACTACCCACTGAAGAAGGACAACAGATTCTGGGACTTCTGGTAGAAGGTCTGCGAAGTTAGGCAGAAGGACCAATTCAGCCTCTAGTCCTCATCTTCGCATTTATCTTCAAGGTATCCCTCTCATCAAATGTCGGTGTGTCATACAGTACAGCTATTGTCAACCATCATCAAGTCTCAACAGATGATTCAGCTGGTTCTAAATGAATAGAAAACAACCAAAAAGAAATGGACATATATTGATCAGAGAAAAGAATACCTCTTCTTCCCTTGAACAAGAAGGGGGACTGACAAAGATTCTTTACTTGTCCAAACTTTGGTCAGTTCCCTTGAACCTTCTCCCCAACAAGGCCCATCCCTGTACTTCCTTCTAGAATCCAGTTTTAGCCAGAATCTTGCTAAGTCAGTTTAGCAGAATTCCCCACCCATGATATCTGATCAAACTCAGCATCCCCACTGCCCCCCAGGGGATATCTGATCACCGTTATCTGCCTTCAGCCAGAATCCCCACCAGACTTGACATCTCCTCTTAGTAATTTTCCATCCACCAATGCAGCCCCGCCCCCCACTTGCTCTGGCTGTATTTTGAATCAGGCCCAGTTCTATATTAGAGTCTCTATTGCAATTTTTTAAAGTAAAATCTATCTTCACCACCTTAACTCCTGCCTGTTCCCTTAACAGTGCTCTTTTTCACCTGGCGGGTCGGTAAACTGGCCATTTCTGAAGCTCTGCCAGATCTTCGCAGATTCCTAAAACTTGAGGCCTGCTGGGTGACCTGAGGACTTACTCTAGAGAAACCCGCCCTCAGGTAAGGAAAGCTCTCATTTCCAAGGCTGGGAGGTGGGGGCCAAGAGGGAAGTTTTCCGCCTTCCTGCCCTTTCAGCGGTGCCTTCACCTCCTGAACCGGCCGCCAGTCTGTTGGGCCCCGTACTTCCCTAGGTCTGGATGTGCAGTCTCTGTGGACCTTAGACCCAGGCTTCCCACCTCAAGCCTTCAGCACCCAAACCGACCGGATTTCAAGCTCCTCTTGGAATAGAATTAGCACTTAAAGCTCCGCTCCGCAGGGTTTTTTGCCCTCCCGCCCAGCACCCTGTGGTGCTGCATTGTTACAGTTCATTTGCACAAAATAGTGTTCTTTGCTTGGACCCCTAATGTGTGCTAGGTGAGCCACTAGAAGCATACCTAACCCCTCACCCCAGCACTTTGCCCGGCGTTCCAGATAAGAACTTGGAGGCTCGGAAAAGTTAAGTAACTTGCCCATCTCCATGCCTCAGGTCTGTGACAACCCAGGACTGAAACCGCGCCTCTGTCGCTCGGTACTCCGTATCCAAGGCACCGTACGCCTGACGGCAGTGGAGACAAATCCTGAAGTGCCAAAGACACCCTCAGGCTTTTGAAAAGAGGTTTCAGGCCAACTAATCTCTAGATTTTTTATTATTTATTTATTTATTTATTTATTTATTTATAGCCCAAGAACAGACACTTGGGTCCCTCCTCCTCCGCCCTTCTTACTGCCCACTGCTGCCTCAGTATCCCCCCCCACCCACTAGGCGGGATAAACGGAAGTCTTCATTTCTTCTTGCCCCTCCTTCTGTGAGGCGGGCCGCTTTAGGGGGGGTCTACCCGGCTCCCCCATATCAAGGATGGGAGTGACAGGGGCGGGCTGGGGAGGATCCCCCCCGTCTGGGAAGAGTAAAAGGGTTGCCTGTCCAGCTCCACCGCAGGCACCTGCTACCAAGAAGCCTCTGGCTGAGGTACCGCCCCCAGTCCACGCCCGGGTCCGCGCGCTGAGAGAGCACTGGCCCTTTAAGAGCGGCGGCGGTGGAGAGCAGGGAGGAGGGCCGGGATCGCCTGGAGCTGCGCGGAATTCGCTGGGAACGTCAGGCGCTGGCTCCCTGGCTAGCTCACTCGCTCCGACCGGCTCCCTGCGCCTCATCCCTGGACTGTGCGGCGACCCGGGCCCGGTCGGGCGCGGGGCGAGAAGAGTCCACGGGCGAGAGGCGCGCGCTCTGGGCAGCGCCCGGCCCCGGGCATGGACAGAAGGAGCTGGGCGCGCAGGGGGCGCCGCGGGACCGGGCGGCCGGAGCGCTGAGCCAGACAAAGGCTCAGGAGTTGCGCTTGCTCTCGGGAGCCCGGCCCCGGGAGCCGAGGCTGCCGGACCCCGCGGCAGGCGGCTCCGGCCCTCCCTCTCCCCCGTGGGCCGGCTCTGCGCGCCGGGACCTGCCCGGCCCGCTTCTCCTCGGGCGTGGGAATTTGTCGAGGAGACCTAAGTGGCTCCGGCGGCGACTGCGACCGGGAGGTCTGCCGCGCGCCCGCCGGGCGAGGAGCCAGGGAGCGTCGCAAGTTTCCGACCCGAGTGCGAGGACCCGGCGCCGGCGAGCGGGCGATCCCCGCTTGCAGCGCTCCGGGCCCGGCTGGGCTCCGAGAGCATGGGCAGCGACCGGAGCGCGCCCAGACGGCTGGGCTGGGCGGGCTGTCTCCTTGGAGGCCGGGAAGCGGCGGCGCGGCCGCGATTGCTGCCTCTGCTGCTGGTGCTTCTGGGCTGCTTGGGCCGCGGCGCAGCGGCGGAGGACGCAGAAGTCAATGCCGAGGTAAGGTCCCCCGTCCAGCCCCTTTGAGGGGGGTTGGGGGACTTGGAGGTTGGGAGAGAGCCACGCCCGCAGCCTGAAGCGTGGAGGGGTGGGGAAGGGCGCGGAGGTGAGACCCTGTCCCGGAGATGGGGAGAAAGGGGACCGGGCAAGCTGCTCCTCCCCAGCTGGCCCTTGGCGGTGCGCCTCTCCCAAACCCTGGAGGGCGTAGGGCTTGCGCCCACTCTCTACCCCTACAGCCCTGCCCTAGGCGCTGATCCTTCCCAGCCCGCGTCCCAGGAACCGCTTTTGCCGGCCCAGCCATTGCTCCCCTCCTTCCCTCCCTCCCGGACGTCTGATTCCTCGAGAGCCCTGCGGACGCGCAGTGACGTTCTTTGCGAGTGGGGAGGGGACTGTTGGGGGGTGGGTGCTTGGACACAGCAGGCAGCGCTCCCACCTAGGTAGCCTCTAGTTTGGGTGGCACAGAGCCGCGCATGCAGGCCGGGATAGGGGGAGGGGTGCGAACCTCCGAGGCAGCAGGATTGAGGGGGCGCTTTGGGGACTTTCTTGGGCTCTTGCGCGCAAGCCGCGCCACGGTCAGGTGGGATCTAAGACGAAGATCCTGTCACCCCTGGCGCTTTCTCCCACTAGCACCCCTACACCAAGGCCCGGGTCCAAGAGGGCGGACTCCGAACATCTATCTTTTCTCCAGGAGTCCGCCTGACACCCCTACGGATGCCCATCTCTGGATCCGTCCCGCGGGTAATCAGGCGCGGCCTCCTGGCGCAGAACTGGGTCCAGCCAGCGCCCCTGGCTCGCTGGGGTCGCCGAGCGCCGTCCTCCCGAGCAGGAACAGTAAGGGCACCAGTTCCACTGACCCAGGACAAAAGCGAGTTCTTTTCCTACTTCCAAGACCCTGTTCCCCGCCCCAGAGAAGAGAGAATTGGGTTCGTGGCGGGGAGACACCCGCCTGTGCGCGGGCCCCGGTAGGCTCGGGCCTGGGTGCCCTTGGGCCCG
Organism: Vicugna pacos; assembly: GCF_048564905.1. Classification (NCBI taxonomy): domain Eukaryota; kingdom Metazoa; phylum Chordata; class Mammalia; order Artiodactyla; family Camelidae; genus Vicugna; species Vicugna pacos. The sequence continues at coordinate 33,475,955 of NC_132995.1, forward strand.
CCTGGGGCCTCCTGCCGCCTGGGCTGCTGCAGGCTGGAGTCCCGTTTCTATTTGCAGCCAGGCGGGTGCTCCCTCCCAGCCCCCGGCAGCTTCCCCACCTCCCCGGCTGCCTGGGAGATTTTTCCGATGGAAGCCTGCCCTTCCCCGCCCTACTTTAATAAAAGCACGGAGGAAGGGCAGGGAATTCCTCCCAGCTCAAGTTACACCTCCCAGCCAGTTCCCCACCTGCTCTGCCCTCCCTCTCTGGCCTGGCCAGGGAAAGCTACAGGGAGCCAGGCCCTGGCAGGAGACAGAGTGGGAGCCCAGCTCCAGCCCAGTCCAGCTCTTCCACTCCCTTCCCCCATTCACAAAGACAGGGGCTTATAGGAGGCTCCTGCTGGTGGGGATTGTCCTTCAGCCTGCCATTCAGGTACTGGGCAGAGAGTGCTGTCAGGGCCCACCTGCCACTCTCTGGAGGTGAATACCAAAGAACTGCAAGTCACAGACCCACCCCTGAGGAGTTTATAATCTATTTAGGAATGGCATCTCTGCACAGAAAGCTATTCTGAACCAAACTGGAATTTGGTGGTCAGGCATTGTGAATTCACATCTTAGATGGCCAGGAGCTGGGGCACTGGGCCTGTGCTCTGAGGGCCTTCATTCTCTCTTTCTTTTGCTTCTGTTACTCCATCACCACCTATTCTCCCAGCTGAGTGAGTACCCATAGCCCAGGGCCTGCATTGGCGCCACAGGTCATGGCCCTACACCTGTGGTGACACTGGCTAAAGATTCTGACTGACCTGCAGCCCCTCTCCTCAGGAAAAAAGTTGATTTGGGCTGTTGCTAGAAGAAGCTCTGGAAGGTACAGAAGACCCTTTAATGTTGGAAGCCAGAGTAGATGGAGGGCTAGAGACAGATGGGCTATCCCAGATCCTAGAGTTGGCTTTGGGGTGCAGGCTGTTCCCTGGAGTTGCATTAAGTCTGGCCAGATTAGAGCCCAAACAGTTGAATGGCTTCAGCAGCCAATTTGCCCCAAGGCTGTGGGAAAATTGTTCCCAGATCTACACTAAGGACCAGCTTCAGAGACTCCTGGGCCTGGCTTCACCCTGTGTCCAGAGCCCTCATCCCTTAGAGCAGGGCTTTGGTCCTTGACCACAGCTTCAGACCTCAGGTCAGGTCATGACTGGGACCTTCTGAGAAGCTTGGCAGTTGAGCCAAGGCCAGACCCTCTCCCTCTCTCCCCCTCACAGGGCAGAAACCAGAGTAGTTTCATCAGACTAAGGAATCAGGGAGTCTGGCATGTGCTAGGAGCCAGCAGACACCTGCAACCTGCCAGGCCCCAGCCTGGAGAAGGCTGTCTTTCTTGGGGAAGCCACCGCTGAGCTACTCTGCCCTGTCGCACTCCCTCCCTTGGCTGTCAGCTCCCAGTCTCCAGCCATTCTGCCTGCGTAGACCCAGGCCCTGCCTGACAGGTACCAGCTGTAGCTCCTGGCCTCCCCAGCCTGAGTCCAGTCTCCCCTTCAGATCTCTGTCCTGCTCATTCTGGCCACAGCACCTCCTAGCCTACTTAAGTGCCTTTGGTTTTCACCCAGAGAAGCTTTGGTCTCTCCACACTTTCCCTTCTTCCTCCTCCCCAGACACACCTCTGGGTCCTTAGCTGGCTTGCCTTCACCCCATGGAGGTGACTCAGGCTTCAAGAGTTCACAGGTGTGGTCCCACTGCCACTAAAACATAGGCACACCCATCTTCTCTGAACAGTCTCCTGCATATCTTCCTTGCCCGTACCTGGCAGCTGAGCAGGAGAGCAAAGAAGCTTGAATTTTGCTTTTGACCTTCAGGTCTGGCTGGCGAGCTGAAGCCCCAGGCTTCTTGTGTTCCAGACTCCACACTTCCATGCTGGTCCCTGGGGCCCCACTGAGGCCCTCTTATTAGTACCCATTCCTAACTGTGGAGCAGAAACTGCAGGGGCCCCCCCTGCCCACCCTTGAGGAGAAGGGGTTAATGTGAGGGCCTTGTCTTTGGCAACCTATAGAAGCTGCATCTTCTCTCCTTCCTTCTCCCTCTTTGCTTTTTAGTCTGTTCTCTTATCATCACTAACAAGCCACTCCTCTCCACACTATTTCAAAACCTAGAGAACTGAGCCAAGGACCCAGGATCTGATTGGGCTCTGCCTTTCATGCCCAGCCCTTTGCCAGGGCCCTGTGTTTGGGCCGCCCTGGGTCTAGTCAGTCAGCTGCCTCCTTGCAAAGAACAGCCCAGTGTGTGCTCCTTGTCTGCCTATCACCTGACCTGCCCATTCTGACTCCTGGACACAAACGCCTTCCTTTGCCCCACCCCAAGGAGGGTGGAGAGGAAACAGTGTAGAAACACACCCAGGCCCCCCAAAGAAGACTTCCTCCAAATCCCTCCAAATCCTGCCCATGTTCTCTGATGCCACCTCAGAACTGCAATGCTGCCCGGCAAGGAAAAGCCTCTCCCTACTGAGTGCCTGGTTCTGGCCACCCCTCCACGCCCCTTTTGTTATTTGTTTCCTGCCATTGGCACCTTTGCCCAGCTGGGAGTGTGACTTCTGCCTGAGGCCAGCTGCCAGGGTCCTTGTGGAGGCCACTGCTTCCCAGCTCAGGTTAAAGTTAGTGCTATCAACTGAATCCCCTCCAAAATTCACATGTCAAAACCTAACTTCCAAGGTGATGATATTTGGAGGTGATTAGGTCATGAGGTCAGAGCCCTCATGAGTGGGATTAGTGCTCTTATAAAAACTGTCTGAGAAAGCTCCCAAGCCCCTTCCCCCATGTGAGGACACAGCAAGAAGTTGGCAGTTTGCAGCTTGAAGGAGGAGCGCCTTCACCAACTTGACCATGCTGGCACCCTGATCTTGAACTTCCAGCCTCCAGAACTGAGAAATAAATGTTGTTATGAGCCATCCAGCTTATGGTATTTTTGTTATAGCAGCCAGGTGGGCTAAGGCAGTTGGCATCTTCAGTATTGTCCCAAGATTTATGTAGTTCAGACAGCTGGCCACTCAGGCAGAAACCAAGCCCCATGCCCAGCTCTGCTTTGGGCATGGAGAGGTTTCTCTGTGTCAGGAGAAGCAGAGAGGGCTTGGGGGCTCTCTGCTGACTCCTTCTCCATCTCAGAGTCCTGGGAGGACTCCACAGATGAATGTGAGGACCTGGGATCCTGAAGGTAGCTAACACATCAGACCTGAGGCACACAATAGGCGCCTTCTAGCTGGACTCCCCACCCCCACCCCCCAATCAAGTTAGGGCTCAGATGAGGCAGCCCCCAGAAAACCACTGGTTTGAGGGACACCTGGGCCCTTTAGGGGAGGTTGTGCAGGCTTTGCAGCCCTGGGCAAGAACGGCAGGGCTGTATGAGATGGGCATGGATCAGAGAGGCAAAGAGGGATCCCTCTTCCCAGATCCCACTTCCCTGTTGGGACAGCAGGAAATGAGCAAAAAGACCCAACTCAGCCTCCAGTATCTGGACAGATAGATGGGGATCTGGGTCCTAGCCAGTAGCCAGCCTTCAGCAAAGCCCCATCTGATAGCCACAGAGCCTGGAGGCCAGGGCTGGATGGCTCTCCAGGACCAGCCCTTAGCTTTGGACACCACCATGTCCTTCTCCCAGGAGCAACTGCCACCCCAGAGGGGACATATGAGCATGGCTTCTGATCCACAGGAGGCGCTTGCAAAACAGCGGCAAACATAGCAGTGACAGTGAGATGCAGGTGGCATTTGCTATTGGGCAAGTCACTGAACCCGTCTGAGCCTCACTTTCTTTGTCTACAAAATGAGACAAGTAATAGTATCTACTGGATGGAATTATTGGGGAAATTTAGTGCATTTATGTATAAAATGCCAAACGCTATGCACTGTGTCCTTCACATGGGGCCCAGCGAGACCAGGTATTATGTTGAACACCTTCAACATACTCAGTTCTATCCTGGGCAGGGCCTAGGGGTGTTTTGTAAGCATTTTCACATTTCATCCTGGTATTAACTTTGTAAGTTTAGGTGCAGTCATGACCCCATTGTACAGAAAGGGAAACTGAGACTCTGAGGTGAGAGGAACAACCCTGATTCCCCAGCCTGAGGTGGTGGCAGAGCTGTGATTTGAACCTGGTCGGTGTGGCTTTGAGCCTGAGCTCCCAGCCCCCATGCTGGGTTAAAGGCTGCAGGTCAGAGCCCCGCGTGTCATGCTTTGGAAGTGTCGCCAGGCTGGAGCCGCCCTCAGCCACGTGAGCCTGGAGCCCTCCCCCGACCTGTGCAGCCACCCAGGCTCTGCCTGGAAGGCAGCCTCACGGAATAGACAACACCTACAGGGGGTTTTCCAGGTAAGGCCCCAGGTCTGGCCCCCAGCCAACCCGAAACCACTAGCAAACAGGGTTCTGTTCACCCCACCCCTGCCCGCCCACTGGCCAAAGGACCTGTCTGGTTTTCCTCTAGGTTCAGGAGTGCAAGGCAGGCTGGGAGCCACAGGTAAAGAAGTGGCATCCACCTTCTTCCTGCTTCCCTGGCTGGACAGCTCCCACCCCACCGGTTCTCCCCACCATCCAGAGCCCCTTCCCCACCTGCAACTTTCCCATCTTGGGGGATTAGATTTGAACCACAAATGACCAAATGTGTTCTTCTAAAACTGCTTAAAAGTGGACCATGCTGCCTCTAAAGGGAGTAAACCCAACAAGGATGGGGTGGCCTGGCTTGGTGCCCCTTTCTTCACTGGCCTTGGGACTAGTTATGACATCTGTGCTCTCAACTCAATGTGGCAGCTATAATTGGGACCCCATGTTGCCAAGGAGGGGCTGGGGGCTCAGAGATGTCTTAGCCCTCTTCCACTACTCAAAGGCCTGATATGTGGACAAGTAGTTGGTACCAAGGGGCAGATGTCACTGGGAGGCGGATTTCTGCTCCAGCCTGAGGGAGAGCCTTCTAACAGACATTGCCGCCCAAAGACAGAATGCGCTACCTTGGCAACAGTGAGCGCCCACCTCTTCAGGGGTCCCAATGGTCCCAGTGTGGTCCATGGAGGCTTCAGTGAGGTAGCTGGATGATGGCCTTGAGGTCCCTCCCAGTCTGAGACTGGGGGAGTCTAGGGCCTGCTTGGGGTCACCTAGCTGATGAACGGGCAGGTGCGGACACGATGGTTCTAGAGTGCATACTCTGCCTCTCCATGCAGCTCCCCAGGACTCATCATCCCATTCAGCACAGGCCCTGTGCCTGGCACGGCCGGGAGCACAGAGCCAGGCGAGGCATTGGCCTGCTCCCGAGAGCCCTCAGACTAGGATGGGGGTAAGGTGACGGGCACAATAAGGACCTCAGGACACCTTTTACTGTGAAAGGTCTGTGTCTACTGCTGGTGGACCTGACAAGACACATTTTGTGACTGTCTGGGCAGCCCTGCCAGGGTCTGCTTGGCCTGCAGAGAGAGCCATGGGTAACAGAAGCTGAGCAGAGCCAGGAGAGATTATCCTTATCACACAGGGTCTGATAAGGCTGGATGGGAGGGGGCTCTGCTGATCTGAGCAGGAGGAGCTGGCTGCGGTGGCAGAGGCCGGGTGCTGGCCCCCGCCCCCACAGCTACTTAATGCACAGTATTGATCTGGCGGCTCCTTCCCAGACTCACCCTCCCTGCAGGCCTGCCTTGGCGTTGTCTCAGCAGTCCTGGGGGGCAGCCCTGCTGACGTGGCCCAGTGCCCACACCCAGCCAGGGATGTGCAGTGTGGGGAGGATTAGACACCCTCCCCCAGTGCTGTGCTGGGCACTGTTCCCGAGAAGGGCCAGAGCCCAGCATCTCCAGCCTCAGGCCAAGAGCCGCTGGTGCTACTTCACAAAGAGCCTGGTCCAGTAGCACTACTTATGGGCTCCAGTTCTGGCCATAGACTAGCTGTGTGCCCCTGGGTGGGCCACTCATCCTCTCTGAATCTTGCTGTGTAATGGGGATCAGGCACTTGTGAGCATTGAATGGGGTGGCAAAAGTGGATAGCCTGGCCCCCAGCAGATTCTTAGCCCTTGACTGCTGCATTTATGGCCTCCCCTAGGGACCAGGAGGCTTCCCCTCAGACTCGATGGCCCCACATCTCCTTGTCTGGGCCAGCTACTCACCAGATGCATCTATACATACTTAAGGGATGGGGTTTGGAGCTCAGGAAAGAAATGGCTGAGAGAACCAGGATGGGTGGGGTCTCCTGCAGCAGCAGCCTCCCACCCTGGGCTGCAGACAGGCAGGGGCCTCCTGGCCCCAGAGCTCTCTCTTCAGAAACTTTCTGGTCTCCCACTCGACAATGGCCCTTGTGGAGGAGGCACCCCTGCTCTGAAACTTACTGAACTCCCTGGGCCTCAGTTTCCCCACTTGAGAAACTAAGGTTCATCTGCTTGGCTCACCCTGCCTGCGAGATTCTAGGTGACAGGGAGGAAAAAGGACCTTAGGTAAGGGACAGTCTTTACTGGTAGGAGCAGCAGGGGCTTGAGCACAGCCCCTCCCCTACTTTGAGACGGGGTTGGGGTGTCAGCGGTGACCTGGGGATTGCTGCCCACTTCTGTCCCCTGGCCGCAGAGCCCTCAGCAGGCTGGAGTTAGGGCAGTACCTGCAGAGCACCTGTGCCCCCCATGCTCTTTCCCACCACCTCCTGGGCTTGTCGCACTTAGCACAGCAGAAGGGTGGTGGGAAGCTTCCTCCTGGGCAGCAGGGAAAGGAAAAGCCCCAGCCCTGCAGGTGGGGTAGGCTGGCTGACACTCTGTGGTCAGCTCTGAGCACGTTGCCCGTCAGGCGGGCTCCGTCAGCTCCTTCGCTTTGTTGTCTGGGGGCTCGGCTACTCTGGGCCAAGGCTCTGTTTCAGCCCAGCCCACCCCTGTCCCCGGTCCTCTGCCTCGGCTTTTTACCCACGCAGTAGCCGGGAGGCCTTTGTCACCAGGAAGGCTTGGCTGATACAGAGAGATGGAAGCTCTTGGTTTCCCTGGCACACTTGGGCCTTTCCCGTCAGCCCTGAGCTGCCCACAGTATTGAAGGGGCCCCTCTGCCCCATCCACTCTGCTGGGCTCTGGAGCTCTTCACTGCAGACAGGCCTGGCTCCCTCCTCCTCTCCCCAGGGCCCCAGCCTGAGCCTCCCCCCACCCCACCCCACCCCACCCCCACCCTCCTCCTGTCACTCGCCAGACACAGATAATCAGCCCCTTGGTGGCCTGTGATTGCGCTCCCCAGGATATTTTTACCTTATGCAAATAGGTGATGCAGAGGTGCCCTCATCTGTCAGCAGGCAGTCCCAATTCTCCCTCCACTTCCAGCTGGATTCCTTTCACTGTTAGAGCTGGCCCAGCATCACAGCTTCACCTTCAAGATCCCTCTCTGCTTCTTCAGGAAAACCCTGACCATTAAGGGTGGTGGACTGCCCCTGTTACACACAGGAACTTCAGGAAAGGTCTCCTGTGCTTGAGAACAGGGAGGGCGCTCTCGACACTGCCAATGTCTGGGGGAGCTGGAGGAGGAGCCCTGGGCCAGAGGGGGAGAGGGTCTGTGAGGGATGTCACTCCTGCCTCCCCCAGCTGCCCCGCCCCCACCTGAGGCTGCCCTGTTGGAGCCTGGACCCTTTCGCCCTATTGGTAGAGGCAAAAGGCTACCACACTAGGAACAACGCAGCAGGGCAGGACTCTACTATTAAGCATATGTTTATTGAGCACTTTGCTTTGCCCAGTTGAGCACAGTGCCGAGCGCTCCTCTGGCTTCCCCACTTCATCCTCACAGAAACCCGGGAGGTGAGGCAGATCCCGATACAACCCCCTTTTATGGACTGAGGCACACACGGCAAGGCCAAATGGCTGGGCCAGGATTGGTCCCCAGCTCTGCCTGTCCCCAGAGCTGTGGTTGTTCCTCAACTCCCTGTCTCTGCCTCATTGTTCTATGACTGTTGCCCAGGGCCCTGAGGGGCCTTGAACCTGTGGCCGGGCACCGACAGGCTCTAGCAGTTTCCCTGCGCTGCCCTCTTTGGCTCAGCATTCACTCCCTCCAGCGGCAGCCTGGGCATGGATGGGCCTGGCTGTGTGGGCAGCTCTTCCACACCAGGGGCCTAGCCAGCTGCCAGGGCTGGGCTGGTGGGTGGCATTGAGGAAACAAGTAGCTGAGGAGCTGGATGTGACACATGGCTGTCAGCCCAGAGCAGCCACCATGTGTCCAGCCACCATCCTGTCTCGTGGGCCCTTGATGTGTAGCCCTCACCTTCCAGAACCTCTCAGAGACCAGGCCTTCAGGTCTGGTCCCTCTGGGGGCCCTCAGAGACCCAGGAAAGGTTCAACGGATACTCCTCTTTGTGGCCAAGGCCCCCCACAGCAGTCCCTGGCCTCTGTGCTCACCAGCCTCCCACAGTGGTCACCATGTTCTCGTGGGCTTAGGGGCATAGGTGGCAGGGCCGAGTCCCCGTCTTACCATAGCTCAGCTTCTCTCATTGGAGATCCCGTCCTCTGGTTCTGACTGCAATGGTCATGCCTGCTCACAGTCTTGCAGGTGTGAATTCCTCACTCTGTGGGGACACTGGGTCTCCCCAGGGAGATTGTAAGCCCTGAGGTCAGGATGCCTCAGCCATAGTCCTTCACAGCCTCCAGCTGGCATGGCACCTGGCTCAGAAAAATCTGGCAGGATGGCTGGCTAAGTGGGTGGACAGACAGACAGACAATGGACAGATGGGTAGATGGATGAGAAGACTTGCCCAGCAAGGTCTGAAGGGGACAGGCACCCTCATTGTGTTCCAGCTGCTTTTTCCAGAGCTGTCTCTCTCACACCTCACCCCGCAATAACCCCATGGCTCCCTGTTTTGCACATGAGGAAACTCAGGCCCAGAGAGAACAGAGTTTGTGGTAGAGCAAAGACTGGACTTCAGGCCTCCTGCCCCACCCTTATGGGCCTAGGTGGGCTGCTGAACCCATCTGCTTTTGTTCCAGAAGGTTTAGGGTCTGTTGGGGAGCAAAAGGGCAGGCTTTCTTACTTGGTGAGAACTCAAGAGGTTCTGAACCCTGTAGGGTCCCCAGCAGTCTGCCTGTAATGGTAGAGGGCCATCCTGGAGGAGCCAGTGCAGTGCAGTACATCCTGGAGGGGCTCCTGTAGGCTGTCCTCATAGACACAGCTTCCATCTTAATGGGGTAGACAAACAATAAACACCTAAGTGAAATATACAGTGTGTCAGATGGTGACAAGTACAGGAAGGAGGAGAGAGATTACAGGGTACAGCAGGTGGGCCTCTTTTTTACATTTGTCAGAGAACATCTCTCCAGTAAGGTAATGAAACAGAGACCTAAAGAAAATGAGAGTGTGAGCCATGCCGATGTCTGGGGGAGAGCACTCCAGGCAGCAGGAACAGCAAGTGCAAAGGCCCTGAGGCAAGAGCAAGCCTGGCTGGGGTGGATGATAGGAATGAGGTCTGAGAGCAGAGCTGGGGTTGGGTTGCTCCTGTAAGAACTGGCTTTTCCTCTGAGATGGGACGTCTTTGGAAGATTCTAGGCAGGGGATTGACCAGGCCTAACTTGTGAAGGTCTTTTGTTCCAGTTCCTATGTGAGAACAGACCATAGGAGGTGGAAGCAGGGGGAGCGGTACAGAGGCTCACAGAGTCACCCGCAGGAGGTGATGGCCGCTCTGATGGGGCAGTGGCGGTGGTGAGGCGTGGTGGGATGTAAGCCGTGCGTGTTTGGAGGTGGCGGTGCCGGGACCTGCTGACCAGGTCGTGGCCTCTCCTTTGCAGAACTGGCTGCGGCTCTATGGCTACTTGCCCCAGCCCAGCCGCCACATGTCCACCATGCGCTCCGCCCAGATCCTGGCCTCGGCCCTCGCCGAGATGCAGCGCTTCTACGGGATCCCTGTCACGGGTGTGCTCGACGAAGAGACCAAGACGTGAGTCCCTCCGTCAGGCCATTCCCAGACCCCACCGGCACCTGACCTCCTTCTGGCCTGCTCTGACGAGGGTTAGCATGTGGAGTTTCCAGAAAAGAGTGGCCTAGATAAGAGATGGCAAATTGTTTGATCCTCTGTGCTAGGTCTGATTAGTTAGGAGTGGCTGCCTGCAGCCTTGTGTTGAGAAAGCTCCTGAGGCCAAAGCCCAGTTCAGCAGTGAAAGCATAGGATTGATTAGTGATGTCTGCACAGGCATAGGAATGGGGAGGCGCAGCATTCATGCTGTGGTTGGGACATCCTAGCTAAGCCTTGCTCTGAATCTAACACAGGTGATATACCCCAAAGCTGCATTCTTGATGATCATGCACAGAGCATAAGGTACCAGGGATAGGAGGCCTCAGGGGTAATTCCTCCCACTTCTGGGTGATATTGGTGAAAAGGGGCTCACCTTGGCAGAGCCACTGCTGAGCACCCAGTCATCCAGTAAAAGATCATTGTACCATTTTCCTAAAGAGGAAATTGAAGCTTAGAATGTCTCCCACGCCCACTACACTCATATACGGGGCAGCTGGAGGCCGGGGTGGGAGGGTGGAAGAAGGTGGACTGCCTGGAAGAGGCAGAGCTGAACAGGCAGGCGTGTTGAGGGGAGGCTCTATGCACCCAGGTGGATGAAGCGGCCCCGCTGTGGGGTGCCAGACCAGTTTGGGACACGCGTGAAAGCCAATCTGCGGCGGCGACGGAAGCGCTACGCCCTCACTGGGAGGAAGTGGAACAATCACCACCTGACCTTCAGGTATGGACCCCGGCTGCCCAGGATGGCGTCCCTCCCAGTCCATCTCCCAAAGGTACTGGCTCCTCTCTGCCTGGGTTGAGGCCTGGGGCTTCCCAGTGGACTTGTCTGGAAGGCTTCCTTCCCCAGCAGCCCACCCCAGGGTGCCAGCCTGGACAGTCCAATCCCGATACCATGCTGATGAGACTGGCCACACCCCGTAGGCATTCTCCCTCCAGAGGAGGTCAGGACCCTTCAAGCTGCATCCACTTTGTTCTTTCCTCCCTCCTCCCACTTGCCAGAAGCCCAGGGCTGGCCTCATTGGCCAAGATGAGCTCCTGCACCAGTACAAACTGGGGGTTTCAGGCATCTGAAGGGCCAGAGAGACCCAGGGTGCCGGAATCCAGGCACTGTCCAGTGGGCAGGCAGCAAGTCACCTGCACAAACCCTGGTTCAGGCACCTTCCTCCGTTCTGCTGAGTCATTTGGCAAGAAACCTCTCCTAGCCTCCAGCCACATGGCAGTCCCCAAGGGTCCTTCTTCCTGTTCCAGTCTAGCCATGACCTCACCTGCAGCTTCATCTCCCTGAGGTCACTTAGACCCATTCCCCCAGAATGAATTCATGAGCCAACCAGATGGAGATCTGGCCAGCACACGGACGCTTAATCTGCTTTATGTGGGAAATACCAGGCCTCATCATGCTTTTATCCTGTGTACGCTCGTCTATTCTGCACCTCAGCCATTTCCATCCCACTTTCTAGGTCTTTCTCTTGGCTATATATCACCTATACTTTTATTTACTCAATATTATTCTTTCTTAAAATAAGCTTATTTGGGACAATGCAACCTTACTCAGTGATACCTGAATGAATTCCCAGCCTTGACCTGTTGGTTCTTTTTTTCAAATCCACATCAAGGTGAACTGACAGTTGATATTGATGCGCATTGTCTGGGAACCAGCTCGGATCTTATGCATCTTCCTTGAGACCATGTGTCCCCACCCCCAAACCAATGTGTGCTAGCAGTGGACAGCAGCCCCAGGCCCTGGGTGCACTCACACATGTCCCCACCCACCTGCAGCATCCAGAACTACACAGAGAAGCTGGGCTGGTACCACTCCCTGGAGGCAGTGCGCCGGGCCTTCCGTGTGTGGGAGCAGGCCACGCCCCTGCTCTTCCAGGAGGTGCCCTACGAGGACATCCGGCTGCGTCGGCAGAAGGAGGCCGACATCATGGTACTCTTTGCCTCTGGCTTCCACGGCGACAGCTCACCGTTTGATGGCACAGGTGGCTTTCTGGCTCACGCCTATTTCCCTGGCCCTGGCCTGGGTGGGGACACCCATTTCGATGCAGATGAGCCCTGGACCTTCTCCAGCACTGACCTGCATGGTGAGAACAATTGGTCAGGGTCAGGACACGGGAGGCAGAGCTGGAGCTGCAGGGTTGGGAGGGGAGAACATCTCCTGGGCAGTTCTCAAGAGCAGTGACACTTGTTCTCAGTCTGCTGTTCCACTATCTCCAGGGGCTAGTAGGAAAGGAAAGGGATCATTGTACCCATTTTTCAGATGCAGAAGCTGGAGGCCTGAAGTCAGAGCAGCTCAGCTTCCTCTAAGAGTAAAGCAAAGGCAGGCTCTCTAGCCCCCTCAGCCCATGGGGTCTGGGGTGGCCAGGTCCTGGGCTGGGCCAGAGCTGACTGTGTTGCCCACCCCCACCATAGGGAACAGCCTCTTCCTGGTAGCAGTGCACGAGCTGGGCCACGCACTGGGGCTGGAGCACTCAAGTAACCCCAGTGCCATCATGGCGCCATTCTATCAGTGGATGGACATTGACAACTTCCAGCTGCCCGAGGACGACCTCCGGGGCATCCAGCAGCTCTATGGTGAGCGGGCGGCTTGGGCATGGTGGTGGCTTCTGCATGCCTGCTCTCAATTCCCAGTCCTACAAAGCTAGATACTACCACTACCCCCATTTTGTATATGAGGAAACAGAGGCCCAGAGACGATTAGTAGTGAGTAAACAATGGTGCTAGAAATCAAGCCAAGGCCGGCCAACTCCAGGTCCTGGCCCTCACTCAGGGGCTTCACCCAGAGCCATCATGGTGGCTCCAGGCTGGGGCCCGCAAGGGATGCACTGACCCCAGGGCCCCTCACTGCCCCTCTTTCCTCCTCAGTCTGAGTGATATTAGACCCAGGCTGTCCCTGGCATCCCAGGACCCCATTCCTCCCACTGGCCCTCCCAGCCTGAGCCTGTGCCAGGATCCCCTCTGAGTTTGTTGGTTTATCACTTCCCAGTGCCTTTGAGGCAGGCCCCACCCAAGAAAGCCCCCAGTTTGGTGGGTCAGGGCCACACTCAGTGCCCACTGCAAGCCCTTGCTGGGCACATGACAGGTGCCCCCTCACTGTGTTCCTGGCCACCTGGGAACCGTGTTCTCTCCTCTGCTTGTGTCCACTGCTTTTTGGAGCTTCCAGTGGAGCAGACTAGCATCCTGAGGGGCATGTCCCTGAGGGGAGGTAGAGCCAAGGGCAGCCTCAGGGGTGCAGTGACCCAACTCAGTGTGGAGAGGTCAAGGAGGGGGCTGTATGGAGGAGGATGGAGGTCCTCCTGAGGGTGAGAGTGGTATGGTAAAGGGGTCTGCTGTGGACTGATAGGGCCTTCCACCGGGGTGGGCCTGCCCATGGGGCACAGGTCTCCCCAGGCTGGGGTCCCCAGGCTCCCAGGGTTTTAAGTGAGAGAACCTGGAATCCTGACTGGGTTCCAAGGCTACTCCCTCACTTCCCCCTGCCGCCCCTCTGCAGGCACCCCGGATGGTCAGCCACAGCCCACCCAACCCCTTCCCACTGTGACTCCCCGGCGGCCAGGCCGGCCAGACCATCGGCCCCCCAGACCCCCTCAGCCACCACCCCCAGGCGGGAAGCCGGAGCGGCCCCCAAGGCCAGGTCCCCCAGCCCAGCCCCGAGCCACAGAGCGGCCTGACCAGTATGGTCCCAACATCTGCGACGGGGACTTTGACACCGTGGCCATGCTGCGTGGGGAGATGTTCGTGTTCAAGGTCTGGCCCCTTCCTGTACCTCCCCAGCCCCTTGGCCCAGGCTCAGAGCAGAGAGCTCCCCACCCCCAGACCCTTGCCCCACCTGCACGCTCCCTCACCGTGCAGCCCACGGGAGCCATCAGATCCCAGACCAAGAAGAAACCAGCCCAAGGGACAAGGGACTTCCCCAGGGTCATACAATAAACCTAGAGGTCCACACTGAGGGCTATCTCCTTGGCTTCCTAAGCCGTCTCCCCCGGACCCTCCCTGACCTGGGAAGGGGTGGGTGGAGGGGGGGGCCTCTCCCAGTCTGAAGCAGCAGCGGGCTGTGCTGGCTCACACCCACACCCTCCCCAGGGCCGCTGGTTCTGGCGGGTCCGGCATAACCGTGTCCTGGACAACTATCCCATGCCCATCGGGCACTTCTGGCGTGGCCTGCCCAGTGACATCAGTGCTGCCTATGAGCGCCAGGATGGGCGTTTTGTCTTTTTTAAAGGTAAGCTGGGGTAGGTGGGAGGGGCTGGGCAGCCTTCCTGCCCTAACCTCTGGCCTTATCCAGCCAGACCTGAGGGAGGAGGAGAGGGAAGGACCGCGTCACACATCGCGTCCTGTTGCCCACTGCGGGCTTACTCTGGGGGAGACGAGTCCTTGTGGCAGCAAGGCAGGGGTTGGGGACCTAGACAGAGTCCAGAGGACCAGGGGGCCAGTGGCTGCCCTGACGGAGGAGAGTGTCCAACTTCTGCAGCACAGGGGCTCTGCCCCATCATCCTCCTTCCTTGCCTCCTATACTCTTCCTTGCCCTTTCCTTCATAAGAATGGGTCCCCAAGCCCTCTCAGGGACAGGATTCCTGTGTCTGTCTGTGGAGACAACAGAGCTCCCTACCCCCAGCTCTGCCTCTGAGGCCTGCCCCCGGGAGAGATCCTCGAGGGCAGTCCCTGTGATGGATCGGCCAGCCCCGCTGGCCCAAGCCTCAACCAGGCAGGAAGTCCCTGAGGACAGGGCTGGGCTCAGACTACAAATGAGCAGCCCTGGGCCACGCACTGGGGTGCCCCATGGATGCAGCCCCCAGACCCAGAGGCCATGCAGGGCTCCCCCTCTTTCTTGTCTCTGTACAAGAACTGGGTGTGGGGGCATGGATGTTCAGGTGGAAATGGAGGCCCGTGTATAGTGTGATTGAGTGTGTGGTGTCTACAGGTGTGAGCTGGCAACTGCATGAGTGTAAATGAGTGTGTCGTCAGGATCTCTGAGGGCCAAGGGTGTGTGATACGAGGCTGTACTGTATGTTGTCCTGGGTGTGTAGGTGTCAGAGCCAGTCCTCCATACAAGGATGTGTTACTCTGTGTGTGTGGGAGGGCAGGGGTGAGTGTGGAAGTGGATGTGAACAGATTTGGGGGCCCAGAATATCAGTCCTCATGCCTCCTTCCTACACAAGCCCCTGGCTCCAGGCTTGTCCTTACTCACTCCTGGCCCCTCCCGCAGGTGACCACTACTGGCTCTTCCGAGAGGCAAACCTGGAGCCTGGCTACCCACAGCCTCTGACCTCCTATGGCCTGGACATTCCCTACGATCGCATCGACACAGCTATCTGGTGGGAGCCCACGGGTCACACCTTCTTCTTCCAAGAGGACAGGTGAGGGCCCCTCTTCTAAAGGGAAAAGGACTCAACTGGGTCCCCCACCCTCAGGCCTCCCCAGAAAGAACTCACTACCTCTGGGGCCCAGGCTCCCAGGCCCACACTGGCCCACAGCCTAGTGCTTTTGTCACAGGTATTGGCGCTTCAACGAGGACACGCAGCGTGGAGACCCTGGCTACCCCAAGCCCATCAGCGTGTGGCAGGGGATTCCCGCCTCCCCTAAAGGGGCCTTCCTGAGCAATGATGCAGGTACCAGGGCCAGCCCCCTCCCAGTCTGCCCAGCACTCACCATTCCCCTCCTCCACACACAGGGGGTAGGGCTTGCCTGAGGTCACCAGCATCACGATGGCATGTTTAGGAGACATGGTTGTGTCAGGCCCTGGGCTGGAAGCTTCTGGAGCATGATCTTCATGGTTCTCCCTGCACTGTCACCATTTACAAAGGCCAAAGAGAGCTTGCTAAAGAGCCCCAAATCCCACAGCGAGGAAATCATGGAGTCAAGAGTACAGCCCAGGCCTGAGCTGGTGCTGAGAGCTGCCTTGCTCCCCATCCAGAGCAGAAGGGGGCAAAAGTCCTCCCAGGATGCCCCCTTACCCACCTGGCAGGGAAGCCTGATCTCTGTTGTTATAACTGTGCAACAGGGAGCTGTGGCTTTTATTTCTCCAGCAGGGTCTCTGTGAGTTTAAGAAAACTCATCAGCCCTGGTTCTCAGCCTTCAGGTTCTCAGGCTCAAGGGAGACCCAGCAGGCTTTGCTAATGCTCAGGCAGGTCATATGGCTTCCCTTCCGCACATGACGGCATCACTCTGCGACTGCTCTGATCTAATTGTGCTCAGCTGAGCACAGACCTGGTAGTTCAAACCTGGCCCTTCTTGGGGTTAAAGGGACATGGGTGGAGAGTGCCCAAGGCCAAAGAGCTGGTCCAAGGCAGCATTGGGCTCCACTCCAGGTCCGATACAGGCTGGCCATGTGGCCTTGAGCAAGACATTGGCCTCTCTAGTGCAGAGGGAAGCCAGGCCTGGGTCCCCTGATTACAGCCGCCAACCCAGCAGGCTATAGTACCCTTCTTTGCCCTGCACAAGTCAATGTTAGCCCAGCCAGGAAGCACAAGTTTCTGATCACGCCCTTGACCTATATCTTGTTCCTCTCTGAGCCTGGTCTGGCTCCTGTCAGTTGGGAAGGGACAAATTTGAAAATGCCCAAGGAAGTAAGTGAGAAGGACAGTGTTTTAAAGCTGGGGCCCCTTCAGCACACTCTGGTCTTCGTCGAGGGTATCTGGCCAGCGGGCAGGGCCCAGCCTGACGCCATTCTGGCCTGCTTGCCCCTGCAGCCTACACCTACTTCTACAAGGGCACCAAGTACTGGAAGTTCGACAATGAGCGCCTGCGAATGGAGCCCGGCTACCCCAAGTCCATCCTGCGGGACTTCATGGGCTGCCAGGAGCATGTGGAGCCAGGGCCCCGATGGCCCGACGTGGCCCGTCCACCCTTCAACCCTGATGGGGGTGCAGAGCCCGGGGTGGGCGGTGATAGTGAGGAGGGAGAGGAGGGCCATGAGGCAGGCCCAGGTGGTGGAGAGGGGGACTTCGGGGCGGGGACAGACGAGGACGGAGGCAGCCGAGTGGTGGTGCAGATGGAGGAGGTCACTCGGACGGTGAACATGGTGATGGTGCTGGTGCCCCCACTGCTGCTGCTGCTCTGCATCCTGGGCCTCACCTATGCCCTCGTGCAGATGCAGCGCAAGGGTGCGCCCCGCATGCTCCTCTACTGCAAGCGCTCCCTGCAAGAGTGGGTCTGACCCTCCACACCAGCCCCTCCTGCTCCTCACGGTGCTAAGGGGCCAGGCTGGCCGCACCTGTGGTTCTGAGATGGCTCCTGGGGCCTTTCAGCAAGAGCCTTCGGTGGCTCCCTCAGCCTCTGGGTGGAGGCCCCTCCAGGCCCTCCAACATCCCTGCCAGCCCTGTCCCCTTGTTTATTTATGCCCAGGTATCTTTTTTTTTTTTTTTTTTTTGCGCACTAATTGAGCATTTCTTTCTACTTTCCTGACTGGGCAGTCCCTCAGGGCAGGGGGTTAGAGTTTTCTAATTGTAGTTCCGCACCAGACAGGGAATTAGACCCCATCCCCCACCCCTGGCTTGTTCACAGCCAGAGGAGCGGAGGGGCAGAAGGCCCAGTTGGAACAGTGACCGAAGGGCTGTTCTTCAGCCTGAGCACCAGGGCCAGAACTCTGGGCTCTGTTAGATTTGGAGCCTAGTGGGGCCTAACTGGTCTCCACCTCGCTGAGTCTGGTCTTAGGAAGAAGAGCTTTCACCCAAGGGTAGCCCCAGGCCAGAGGGGGAGGGGAGGGGACTGACAAAGCATGAGTCCTGTTGAGGTTTGGTTCCTTCCCACCCCACCTCTGATAACCCCAGCAGCCTGGGTTCCTTGTGCCTAAGAACCCCACCCCACCCGACCCCTGGCCAGCGCAGGGCCAGAAGCCTCTAACTCCCCTGTACCCCTCGAGCCCACATCTCCTTCCCTCTCTGGAGAAGGGGCCCTGGGCCTGCCTTACCAAGGACCAAATGGGGTCTGCCAAGGCCCCTCCCCCAAGGGTAGCACCGGCCTCGCTGAGCAGGCTGGGCTTCCAACACCCTGCCCACTTTCTCCTCTCTGAGCTGTGACCCAAATGGGCTCTTTCTATGAGCCCCCTCCCACCCTCTGTCACCCACACCACCATCCTCAGGGGTCTCAGAACCCCACCAGCCTCAGGCTCAGCTGCCAGTGTCCCAGCTCTCCCAGGAAGAGAGGGGGCAGATGGCTGCCCAAGCTGAGGTGGTAGATGTTCATGGACGCGTGCCCACTAGGCTTGGGGGTTCTTCCCTTCCAGCTCCCAGTCCCCCAGGGCACTGGGAGCAGGGACACTGCTAGGGAAGGCCAGCAGCTTGTCCCCTCACACAGACTAGGATGGGGCTGTGGAGCTCCCAAAGGAGCCCAACGTAGCCTGGAGACACCTCCTCCTGGGCTCACGTTTCCTTCCCAAAGTTAGCAGGAGGCGAGGCTGCTGTGGGAAATGGTACTGTACAGCCGGCTCTGTCCCCTCTACTTTCCTGCAGCCCTGAGCAAGCAGGTTTGACACCCAGAATCCCCTGGGCCCCTGCGGGGAGGGGCTTCTCATGGGCTGGCTCCCAGTGCGGGTCCAGCTGCTTCTTCCCCCTCTCCATCCTCAGAACCACCGGAGAGCCAGCCAAGGGGGGCGGGAGGGGGTCATTGTCCACCCCCATACGTTTCTTTCTGTAAATAATCTGCACTGATTAAACTGTACAGCCGGCGAGTCCGCCTCCTTTGTAAGAGGCCTTGGGCTGGATGGAGCTTACAGCTGGAGGGGCAGGTGTCCAGGCTGGGATTAGGGGACTTGCCCCCTACACCAAAGAGACCTGGTTCCCAGTTCTGTGGCCCTGGGAGGAGCAGATATCTGGGGAAGAGTGGGAGATGGCTGCCCAAAATAGATCAGAGGAAGGTGAGGCAGGAGATGGGGTTGGGGGGCTGCTGTGGCTAGGCAGAGAAGGGGTAGGGGATATACTGATCATTCATTCATGGTGAGAAAGGGCAACTCAGCTTCCCCTACACCTTGCACATCTAGGAAGGATGGGAGAGAACCAGTCCAAGCCCCTCAGCCCTCCCACACCTGTCCAGACTGGTTCTGGGCAGCCTGAAGACCCAGCTTGGACTGGAGAGAGATGGAAAATGATGCCACTTTGAATTCCAAAAGTTCTCCTCACCATATGCTCTGCTCAGAGGGTGAGGGGACACCCAAGATCTACCTTCTTATCTTTGAAGAAGCAGAAAATCTCACCCTGGGCAGGGGACAGGTGATGCCCAGGAAAGCAGGAGACAGGTGTCACTGACCCTTGAGTCTGAGCACTGGTGAGCCTTGGTCACCACGTCAGACCTCTGGACCCAGCCTGTTGGGTGCTGGCCTGCGCACCCAGGAATGTGATGCTCACCCACGGAGCAGGCCAGGCCCCCGCAGCTTCTTGGGCAGGGTCTTGCAACCTGCTCCAGGCCCCACCCTTCCCCTCAGCTGCGCACCCCATCCCCAGCCCTCTTCATCCCGCCCTTTCCTCTCTTTGTGTTGAAAACTGGCTGAGGAGAGTAGGAAATACTGGCCATCAGAAGCCCCAGAGGCCTCTCAGGCACAGCTAGGAAATGGCCTGGGGGCTCCCCCAACCCTAGGGGCTTTGGTGGGAGGCATGGAGTGGGTGGGGGAGGGGGGCAGGCGGACACCATCAGAAGCCCCAGGACCCCACCGGGTCTGACTCCTGCCTGAAGCCTTAGGGTCACCCAGAGGCCCAGAGGCCCACGGGGAAGGTGGAGGACGGTGTGGGGGCACAGGGACAAGAAAGGACAG
This sequence comes from Vicugna pacos, assembly GCF_048564905.1. NCBI lineage: Eukaryota > Metazoa > Chordata > Mammalia > Artiodactyla > Camelidae > Vicugna > Vicugna pacos. Next base: position 33,495,621 of record NC_132995.1, read on the forward strand.
GATGAAAGGACTTCTGGTTGAGCTCTTCCTCAGAGCCCAGCCAGAGGAGAGACTTGGCAGAGGCCTCACCTCCTCAGGAAACTGCCGGAGGAGGCTTCCACCCCCAAGCTCTCTGGTAGAATCTCAAAGAAACCCAGTGGCTGAAGGAACAGCCTATCTCAAGAGCCCTATTTATTCTCACTTGAGGACCCAGATGTGTGAGGGTCTCTGAGGGAGGAGAGGAGGGTGAAGCACCTGCCTCCCCCATCCCCAGACAGCCCAGCAGCCCCAGTGACCCCCACCTCTCCTCCCCAGGATTAAACAGGAGCCCATATCCTTACAGTGTTTTTGTTTTTTTAATCAAGTTGTAACCTAAACTCACCTTGGGCTCCTGCCAGCCCCCATTCCCTCAGCATCTTTTGTTTCTTTATATTTTGCTAATTCCCAAGTGAAACAATTAAGACATTATAGATAAACAAGAAGAAGAAAAACATAAGTCGCTATCACTCCCCCAGCCAGTGTTGACAGCTTGGTGTGTTCCCTTCCAGCCTCTTTTCCTCAGCTTTTGCACAGCTTTGAGTTTTAGAGTCCAAAACATCCTGGGCTTCAGCCCTGACACTGCCAGTACTTAAACCTCAATGGAGGGGATCACGTGACCTGCCCCACCGGCTGCTGGGAGGATGAACAGAGGATGAGGGCTGCAGAGTGCTGGCGACAGTGCCTAGCACTTGGCAAATGCTCAATGTGTGAATGCAACCCCAATCTTCTTGCATGCTCCCCTGCTTATGTTTCACTCATAGGATAAGCGGGGCTCAGAGAGGTGAAGTAACTTGGCCAAGGTCACACAGCCAGGAAGTGGCCAATTAGAACCCAGACAAACTGACTTGCATAGCAGCCCAGCCTCACCCCCTTGTGCTGCTGGAGAATGAGGCAGGGACGAGGAGGCCCCTGCCCACCCTGGCCTTCCCTCCCCACACGTTTAGACATTGAAGACCCCAGGGCCACCAACAGAGCCTCCTTTCAGGCTGGGGCAGGGCTAAGCTGACTGCTTCCTCCCCCTCCAACTTGGCAGAAAAGCCTTTTTGTTGTGGCTCACATAGAGGCCATTCTCCTCCGGCTCACGGGAAGGAATGGCCAGCTTCCTGTCCATCCACAGCCGCCCAGGCTGCAGTGGAATCCTCCGTGTAGGTCCGAGAGGAACAGGGCTTCCTGCCCCTCCACGACCTCTAGTTCTGCCTTGGGGTCCTGAGGCTGCCGGGCTTTGCCCCTCAATCTGTCAAACCACACAAGGGGGTTGGGCACAGCCTCCCCTCAGCTATCCTTTCAAATGCTGGAGATTTCAGGCCCAAGGCACTTTCAGGGCACAGCAGTACTGCCCTCAGCCCATTGCTCAAGTGGCCTCATGACCCACAAAGCCCTGGCAGAGCCCCTGCCAGGGTGCTCGCCTTGTCCCAAATGTTCCCTGTACTTGCTGGCCTCTATGACTTTGCTTATGCTGTTCCCTCCTGTTGGAAAACTCTTCCCTTCATATTTTATCCTGTTCAAATTGCATGGATCCTTTCAGGTGAAGATTAAGGCTTGCTTTTTCCAGGTTCCCACCCTCCCTCCTCAAGGTGTTGAGTTTCCTTCCACCTCTGGCTCACCCAGCACTTGTGTCCTGACCATTCCTTGACTCTGAATCCAGCCGGCCCAGCCTTACAGGCACCCAGATGCTGATTGCGGCTCCATCATTAAAGGCTGTGTGTCCTTGGGCAAGTGAGTTCACCTCTCTGAGCCTAGATTTCCATCTGTAGAACGCTGCTAATAGCCATGCCTATTTCATACAGTTCTGAGGCTTGATTGGGCCAATTCGTGTAAACACTTAGAATAGCCCACAGCAGGCTCTCAATAGTTTGTTACTAAAATCTCTATTTCAGGTACCTGGTGGGCTCTAAGGAAGAATCTCTCGCTTTCTCTCCAGGAGAGTTTGTGGGATGGGGTCAAAGGTTGACAAGCCCACGGACAGGTGCCAGAAAGAGAGATATTCCTGTCCCACTAGCTCCCCTCCCCAGCTGCTGAGGCCTCACCCTGCCAACCCTGGGGGCCCAGCCCCTCCTCACCCGCAGCATCAGCCCTTCTTTCCAGACCCTGAGCACGAGGCCCCGGCTCAGGTTTTCTCCCACGTGCCCCTGACACCTCCCACCCTACATTTTTCACCCACCTCACTCTTTGCCAGAAATAGCCTCCAAACCTCCCTTCTCTTGCAGCCAATCTAACAGGCCCCTCCTGGAAAAACTATATCATTCCCCTGCCAGCATGGATCACAGCAATAAACTGAATTCCATTAAGAAAATATTCTGAGTCAGTGGAAAGGGAGGAGCAGCTGTACCCCAATAATTTCATCAAAAAATTACATAGCACCATCCTAAAAATTCGTCAGCTTCAGCCAGATTAAATTTCATTTACAGATGGAGACACTGAGGCCTGGACAGGGGGCTGATTCGGCCACAGTCACTCACTGAGTCTCTGAACTGATCCCCAGGCAGGACTCCTCCACCCCCACCCTCTCTGTCACCATGCACCCCATGTCACCTCCCCACCCCTCATGGGAACTCCCTCTTCTGATCTTCGGAAGAACTGCGGGGTGTTGTGGTTAATCCAGCTTTCCTGATAAAGGATATTTTTGTGCTTCATACACACATGAAGCACAGCCTTCAACACAGCTAGGGGAGAGGAGATCTGCCCTCTGCAAATAGTCCCCCATCTTGTCCCATGAGAACAAGCCCCCTCTTCCTCACAGTCCATGGATTCTGGTAGAGCTGGCCCATTCCCCTGGTGGCCAGATGATCTTGTGACCCAAGACCCAGCCAATCAGAACCCCGGCACATAATCCAGGAGTGAGCAGAAAACCCAAGTCTGGCCAATCAAGGACTTCCTGTGACTTCTTCCCTGCAAAGGATTCCCTGCAAGAGAGAAGCCCTATGTTTGCTGGGATTGCTGAGCTACTGGAGCATGGCTCTGAAGCTGCTGAGGGGTTATCTCGCCACCACACATACAGAACCTGCCTCAGAGGAGAGCCAGCGGAGCGAAACAGAGCCTTAAAGAGTCTGGAAGGCACTATTTGAGTACCTGGATCCAGCTGTGCCTAAGCTCTTTCAGTTACTTGTGTCAATAAACTCCTTTTATTTCTTAAGCCAATGCGAGTTATTAATGGGTTTTGGGTTTTTTTGTTTTTAATTTTTGTCCTGACTGATGCCCAGGGTGCTCTGAGTTCCAAACTTGTGCTTAGCTTAACCCATTCTTCTTGCCAGTCTAGGACTCTTCTCAGGAAAGTGCCAAACCCCAGGACCACAAGGCACTCACCTCTTCAACACTTGAATGCTTACTGAGAATGTTTCCTGGAGTCTCTGGCACAATGGCCAGCCTCAGTAATGCTGCCTAAGACAGCATAGGACACCTGAGTCTTCACAAGAGGCCCGGGGGAACCAAGTAGCCAGATGGTGGCAGGCGAGGCGGGTGGGAAGACTGACTTAATTGTTAAATGGGCTTTTTCAGATGTATAAGGTAACAGATAGTCAGCCACTGGGGACAATGAGGAAACCACAGAAAAGCCAAAGATGACCATGAAAAATGCCAGCAATTTCTACTCTCCTGCCAAACACCCCGAACAATTTACTGTAAATCTACAGGTCTTCCCTTATGAGTATATATTAATATATTTTATTTTTTAAAAGTAAGCTCATACGAGGCATATTGTTTTTTACCTGCCTTTTTCACTCAGTATAGCATGAGATTTGGGTAAGTAGGAGACTTTCTCTCTATTGCTTGAATTTTTCTGAACATGCATTATGTGTCCATCATAATAAAACAAGCAAGTAAACAGTACATCTTTAACCCCTTTTCGTGTCCACAGATTGTTTTCTACAACATGCTTTTTGTGGATGCATTCTATGGATCCCCGAGGAATTTTCTCAACCCATGTCAGGACAGTTGCAGAGAATATTTTGGAAACATCTATAATTACAGCAAATAGTTCCTGAGGGCTCACACTGCACTGGACTTTATATGCTTCACTGAAATCAATCCTGATTAGAACCCCAGGGGGTAGTTCTGTTTGCACTTCACACCAGAGATGCTCAAGGCTCAGAGAGGTGAAGTAACTTGCTCAAGGTCACACAGTTCAACAGTGGCAGACCCTGAACTCAAGCCACCCCTGTTTCTGACCCCAAAACTCCCGATCTCAATAATTCATTTATTCAATGAACATTTACTGCTGTCAGGGGGCAGTCCAAGGATCCAGCAGGGAATATCACAGAGACCCTCCCTCATGGGGCTCACATTCAAAGGAGACAAGCATCTCAGGCCAAGGGAATAGCCCATGCAAAGATCCTGAGGCTGGACCAAGCCTGGGATGTTTGAGGAACCGAAAGGAGAAGAGCAGGGTGAGAAAGGAGGTGAAAGGGTGAAAGAAAGGGAGTAGGATCAGGCTACAGACTTGGATTTATTCTAAGGCTGACAAGAAATTTTTGAAATATTTTAAGGTATTGAGGGGAGGGTGGCATGATCTATGATATTTAGAGTACTTCTCTGGCTTCTGTATGCTTTGCTAAACTACCTTTGCAAACACCCATGATTCTTGCCTTTAGAGAAAGTTCTAAATGTGGAATCAAAGTGGTACGACCAGCCCACAAGGTGGGCTTTTATTACATACTGACAAATTACCCTCCAGAAGGAAAGAAGCACCTGTTTCCACCCATCCCGTGGCAGCTGAGTGCCCATCCCCCACCCCTCACACACCAGGTATGAGATCATCTTTATCAGTATTGCTGGCGGAAGCAATATTGTTTTGTTGGTTTTACCTGCAGTCCTTTGATTGCTATCAAGCTCAAACATTTTTCATGTCAGTTGTTAACCCTTTAGGGTTTTTTTTAAGGGGAGGGGAGGATGGCCTGCTTATGCCCACTGCCCAGTTTTCTTTTGGGGTATTTCTTATTGATTTGTGGGAACTTTTTGTAGTGTGAGGAAATTGGCCCTTTGTCAATCAATGAGTTTTAGAGCTAGAAGGTTCTTAGCCCAAGCTCCTCGTGTACAAATGGGTAAACTGAGGCCTGGACAAGGCTGGATACTGATTCTAGTCAGTGCTCTCAGCACACTGGTTCTGGGAGGATGCCTCTGCCAGCTTTGTTCATTGCCTAGAGAGACCTCCCCTCCTGCTGGCCCCTCCTGGTGTCTATCGGGCTCTTTCCCTGTCCCCACCCCAACTCCCCACCAAAGCCTCTTACAGGGTTCCTAGCAGAGAGGAAGACATTCTGCAGACAACTGGCCCCATGTGCAGATGATGTCACCAATGGGAGAATGGGTCCCAGAGACCAGAGCTTAGTTTCCTGGGTAGGGTGGAGGTGAGGGAGTGGTGCCCTTGTCCTCTCCTTGTCCCCAGATAATAGGAGGAGCCAAAGAATTTGATTGGGAGACTTGCTGTATACACACCCTGCACCAGCAATCTGCTCTGGGCAATGCAGGACTTTAGGAGCATAAAATACGAAAGGGGCCTCAGAGAAGGGACTGTGGGGTGAATCAGAAAAAGTCCTAGGTCAGGGCTCAGAAATCCCAGGTCGGAGATCAGCTAGGTCCAGGCAACTTATCTGAGTCCTCAGCCTTTGCCATAAAATGGGGATTTTATGTTTTCAGAGCTGGTGCTAAGAATCAGGGAAATTATGGACTTAAATATGTGCAGACCTGAGGCTGGGTTTAATGTAGTGGCATCAGTGCTTTTGCCTGCCCAGTACTGATCTTCTTCTCTCTTGACTAAACACCTTGACTTTCCTCTAGGGAGCCACCCCTCTCCCACACTGAGTTCATAAGCTGCAGAAAGGCTGCCCCATCCCCCAGCTCCAAGGACAGGCGAGACCCAGGTGGAGGCAGTCTCCTATTCCTTCCTCCATCTCTACCAGTTATGGGCAATGTCCAAGTCATCTTCAGCCTTTGTTCACACATGGAACTACCTGCATGAAAATAAGCAGCAGCACACAGGGAACAGAAACACAAGACAGAAAGATGGCATTGTTTGAGCCCCTGGATACAGCCAGACCTGATGGTGGTCCCCCTTACTCTTGTGAAAGCTAATAAATACTCTCTTTGGTCAATCCAGTTTGAGTTGGAATTTCCATGATTTGTAACTCAAAAAATACAATCTAACACTATTGTCACTTAATTCAGTCTTTCATTGCCAAAGTCTGGGCCTCAATGAGAATAGACTTTTCCCAGGTCACATATGACTTGGCTAGAGAGTGAGAGAGAGCTCTGGAAGCCTGGACACACCATCTGCAGCCACATCACCCTGTTCACCAGGGTCAGGAGCCCCAGTCACTCTCCCTCACCTCCCTGTGAATTTACAAGTCAAGAAAAGACTTTATAACATGTGATCTTGTTCTTTTTCATAAACAAATCCAGCAGAGTTTGTGTGGTGGTGTAGGGCAGCAGTGGTGCCCCACCGGGCTCATCTTGTGCCTCTACTTGCCCTGTAGAGCCCAGTGGTCCTGACCGCACCTCTGTAAGTTAGTAGAACTACATTTTGTTTGGTCTATGAATTCTGAGTGAATTCCGAATCCTGCCAGGGCTTGAATTGATACAGCTGGAGAGGAAGTGAAATTCCCAGATCCCTGGAAATGTGTGTTGTCTATTTTAATACTTGCATCCATATTGCCCTTCCAGGTCGCATGAGAGCTTGCCTTACCAGGCCACTGAACAGCCTTGCAGAGAGATGGGGACACGGTGCTCCCTCCACGGGTCTGGGCACCTGCCCCTGAGGTGCAACCTCCAGTTCTGGAGTGAGTGTCTTGGCTGATGAACAATCACACACTGGGGCACCCAGGGCCACCTCTGGCTGGACACATGCCCAGGAGAACATGAGAGGCCCAGGTCCCCCTAGTCACTACTGGCCACTGCCAATTTAGACCAGCCTGGGGCACCTTCCCCCATTCTGCTCAGAGGCAGGACGGAAACCTGACAAGCGTGTTTTCACCAACCTGAGAGTTTCGGCCCCTCTTTGGGGACTGTTTGTGTTTCGGGTCACACTGTTAGCAGCTCCCGCCCCCTTCTTTCCTTTGCCAAAGTGACATTCCCTGGGCTGCCAGGCCTCCAGGAAGCTGGTAGTTCCTGCCCTGAGCTGCCCGGTAGGAATCTCCTTTTCCTATTCCAGGCACTTCCATGTCCTCTGTTACATTTCATTCTCTCATCCTAGTCCAGCAAATGGGAGGTAAAGCCTCCACCTTACATACATAGAACTGACCAGCAAGGGAGGGCAGCCTGCCCAAGATCACACAGCAAGTTAGGGGCTGAGATAAGGTTAAAACTGATCCCCAGTCCAGTATCCACTCCCCACCCCTCACCCCACCCCCCAAATCCAAACTCAACCAGACAGGGATCAGGTCTAGTAATAGTCCTCCCTCTCCTGTTCATTCCTTCATTCAACAAATACTGAAACTTCCCCAGGCAAGGATTGCAAAGTGTTGGCCCTGGACCAAATCCCGCCTACCTCCTGTTTTTGTAAATAAAGTTTTGTTGGAACACAGCCATTCCCATCCATCTGTGTATGTCTATGGCTGCTTTCAGCTACAGGCAGACTTCAGGTGCAACAGAGCCAGACCATCTGGGCCCCAAGCTTAATATATTTGCTATGTAGCCCTTTACAGAAAGTGTCCCCAGGGCAACATTATGACTTTCTAGGCACTTCTGCACCTTCATAAACCCCTTCTTTGTAAATATTGTGTGCATGTGTGTGTGTGTGTGTGTGTGTATACAAAATAAAATCCCCCTGGAACCAAATTTCCTTATTGAGTTTATGATTAATCTTTCTCTTTCTCTCTCTCTTTCTTTTCGGTGGGGGGAGGTAATTAGGTTTACTTATTTATTTTTAATTAAAAAAATTTTTTTAATGGAGGTACTGGGGATCAAACCCAGGACCTTATGCCTATTAAGCACACACTCTTACCACTGAGCTATACCCTCCCTCTATGGTTAATCTCTTTATCCACAATGTTATTCCTGTCTGTCTCCTCTGATCTCAATCTCTTTCTTGTCCCCTCTGATCTCAATCCTGCGCTAACTGAACCCTAATCACCAGAGTCAGATGACTAAGATTGCTGCTGTCAATAACATCATTAATGTACTAAAATTGATATTATTAGATAACGTACAAACTCAGGTTGTTTCTCCAAAACAAGATGAGCTCACAGACCCCTAAGCCATGGACCACCTCGCCAGAGAATTGTAAACCAGAGACATCCTGACTCCCTAAACGACGATTAAGAAATGTCACCAGACAGATGATTAGTCCCAGTTCTTTTGTTCTTTGCCTTTAAAACACTCCTAATTCAAAGACCAAGGCGGAGTGGCTCTGAGACTTGTCGCCCACTCCCTGGGTTGGTGCCCTGCAAATGAACCCTTACTTTGCTACAAATACACACTGCCAGTTTGGCTTTTTGCACTGCGAGCACACGAGCCCTTGCTCAGTTACATATACATACATATATGTATTTATTTATTTTATGATTGTGCTGGTACAAGACAAATACAATCCAGGCTGGATTGTATCCTTTTCCTACTGTTTTAAATCAATTCCAACATTTCCGTGAGCCTCTAGAACTTGTGGACTCAAGGCACTGCACCACACATGCCTCACAGAGATGTCAGCCCTGAGTTGGCCACAGGTGGGTCCCACATTGCTGAGAGCAGAACCCCAAAAAGGAGACATCCCAATATTTAGCCCTCACTTTGGTTCTTACCCCAACAGTAGAGGCTGCAGGGGGAAGTTTTGACCGCTTTGAAAGGAACCATTCAGGGTTCAAAGTGACAGCATACATTTCTTAGAATGAAAATTTTCATTCCCTCTCAAATTCCTATATTTTGTATTTCTCAATTTTTAATTAGTAGTTCCGGGAATAAATAATAGATGCACATAGGTTTAAAAATATTTAGAATGCCTCAAATGATTTGTAAGAGTCTAAAGCTCCCTTCTGCTTCTGCACCCCAACCCCCTTCCTACCACTGTTGAGACTCCTTGCAAGCAGACTGTGCAAATTCAAGAAGAGATGTGTGCACATGCTGTTCCACTCCTGGCTTTTTTCTCACTTAAGTCTGTATTCTTATGCATACATTTATCTTGTCATTGTTAAGTAGCTCTTTAGTATTCCACTGAATGAAGATACCAGTATTAGGACATGCCAGTTTTTCCATTCTTTTTCTATTATGGCATTGGAATGGAGAATATTTCTGTACGGACTGTCTTTGCTTGAATATTAGGCAATTTTTTTCCCTCCAAAAAAATCTCTCAGAAAAGAGGGAATCCCTTTACTGTATACAGAAGTTTTGATAAAGGCTCTTTCATTACCTGATGCTGATTCCTTTATTTTAAATAAGGAGGTGCTATTTGTGGAAGACACAATAGCCTGAAATGACCTCATGAATTCTAATTTGGGATGTTTATGGCGGACACCCAACAGAATTGGTTGGGGGTGAAAAAGAAGGCAAAGGCATTTAACACAAATGCAGTAATTTTTCCTGGGGATATGACTTCACAATTGCAAGTGTTAAAATAACACTATAAACAAACCTTTTAAAGTATTACTTTAAATGCTTTAAAATTAAGAACATCCCTTCACGAGTCACTGTTGAGAAAACGAAGAGGAAGCCACAGAATGGGAGGAGATACTTGCAATCTGCATGTCCAACAAAAGACTTGTACCCAAAATATATAAAGAACTCCCACAAAACAATAAGGAAAAAAAGCAGATGATCCAAAAGAAAAATGGATAAAAGACTTGGTCAGCACTTTATTAAAAAGAATATCCCAATGACCAATAAATATATGAAAACATGCTTAACTTCATTAGCCATCAGGGAAATGCAAATTAAAACAACAATGCAAAACCACTATCTACCCATTGGAAAAGCTCGAATAAACACGGAAGACAATATCAAGTGTTGACAAGGATGCGGAGCAGCCAGAACTCTCGTTTGTTTTGTTTTTTAGATTCCACATATAGGTGAAATCATACAGTATTTGTCTTTCTCTGCCTGACTTTTTTCACTTAGCATAATATCCTCAGGGTCCGATCACGTTTTTGCAAATGGCAAGATTTTATTTCTTTTTAACAGCTGAGTAATAGTCCACTGTGTGTGCATGTATACCTATATACCACATCTTCTTTATCTATTCATCTATTGATGGGCATTGAGGTAGTTTCAACATCTTGGCTATTGTAAATAATGCTTTAGTGAATATAAGGGTGCATATATCTTTTCTAATTACTGTTTTCATTTTCTTCAGATAAATACCCAGGAGTGGAACTGCTGGATCATATAGTTGTTCTATTTTTAATTTTGAGGGGATTCTTCATACTGTTTTCCATAGTGGCTATACCAATTTACATTCCTACCAACAGTGCATAAGGGTTCACTTTTCTCCACATGCTTGCTAACATTTACTATTTGTTGTCTTTTTGATAATAGCCATTGTGACAGGTGTGAGGTGATAGCTCATTGTGGTTTTGATTTGCATTTCTCTGATGATTGGTGATGTTGAGCATCTTTTCATGTGACAGTGACAAAGAGGTGACAGAGATGCATCAGTAGAAGTGTAATGCAAAAAGTGGAACATAATTATTTACTGGAATATGTTAGAGGGGATAAAACTATATTTCTAAAGTGACATATGGTTTTAGCTAATATGTGATTTTAAAAAGACATGTGTAGCTAAATTGATATACTAAATGTTTTAAGTATTTGATTATTTAACCTATATACCTAAAAGTTCTAAATATAAGCTGGCCCATGAATATGTTGTTGGGTATTATTATTATTATTATTATTATTATTATTTTAAATTGTGGTTAAATATACATAACATAAAATTTACCATCTTAACTATTTTCAAGTTTACAGTTCTGTGGTATTAAGTATATTTACCCTGTTGTGCAACCATCACCACCATTTATCTCTAACTATTTCATCTTGCAAAAGTAAAATTCTGTCTCCATAAAACAACAACTCCTCATTCCCTCCTTCCCTAGTTCCTGGCAACCACTATTTTACTCTCTGTCTGTATGATTTTGACTATTCCACGTAAAAGTGGATCATACAGTATTTGTCCTTTTGTGACTGGCTTATTTCACATAGTGTAATGTCCTCAAGTTTCATCTATGTTACAGCATGTGTCATATCTTCCTTTTTCAGGCCGAGTAATATTCCATTGTATGTATAGACATTTCTTTTATATAACCATCCATCCATTGGTGGAAACTTGGGTTGCTTCAACCTTTTGGCTATTGTGAATAATACTGCTATGGGCATGGGTGTACAAATACCTTTTTGAGACCCTGCTTTCAATTCTTTTGTGTGTATATCTAGAAGTTGAATTCCTGGATCATATGGTAATTCTATTTTTAATGTTTGAAGAACCACCATACTGTTTTCCACAGTGGTGGTACCATTTTATATTCCCACCAACAGTGCACAAAGATTTCAATTTCACCACATCCTTGTCAAAACTTGTTGTTTTCTGAGTTTTGACAATAGTCATCCTAATAGATGTGATGTTGTTTTGGTTTTGATCTCTTTGGGAAATAGAAGATTATCAAGTATTTGAGCACTATGATATCTCCTAATATACGTGTGCAAGTTTGCATCTCTGTGGAATAAATTCCTAGAAATGCAATTTCCAGATCAAAGACTGTGTGCATTTTAAAGTCATCAAATTGCCCCCATTGAGGCTACCCAAATTCACACCACCCCCAAGAGTGCATCAGAGTGCCTGGTTCCCCACATCCACACCAATGCAGCATGTGATCCAATACTCCCACCCACTAGTGCATCTTCCGATGTCTCTGATTCTACTGTGAAAGTGAGGTCCCTCTGCCCTTCCTTCTGGGCCACAGCAGCCACCCACACACAGAGCCCTGTTTCAGGTCCCAGGTGAGACCCCCTCTTCAGTCTCATCTCCTCCATACTACCTTCCACAGAGGCAGCCAAAAAGATTTTTCTCAACAGTTGCTTCCCAGGCTTGGAAATTTTGGGGGCCCTGAATCACACATAGCTGGGTTGCATCTCAACAAGAGTTTGCCAGTGATTTGCTTTTGAAAGCCGAAGAAGCAGCTGCAAGGGTACACTTGTGTCTTAGTTTGGGTTCCCCCGGAAGCTGACCCTGAGACAGATTCCAGGCAAAGTACTGTAGTTTATTGTTGGTGACCCAGGAACACCCGTACAGGAGCGAGAAAGTGATAAGGGAAGGGAAGACAGAAAATAAAGGGCATGTTATCAGGCGAGTCACCACTGCAGGTAACCAGAGTTTAATCCCCCTGGAGAACTCTGGGGGATGGTGTAGAACAGGCATGTTAGAGTCATCCCACCTGAGAGGTGAGGAGCTGGGCTACCACAGAGTAACTCCCATCAGCCACTAGTTGAGGGGTCCTCTAGGGTGGGGTGCTGACTCCCTGCTATGTGCATGGGCAAAGCCTACTCCTGCAGCTAGAGGAAGTTCTCAGGTAAAGAATGCAGGAGCTGTCAGTTGGAAATTGAGACAGGAAAGACCAGGGGACTGACAGCCTTTGCTAATTGTGTCTCCCCATTGCCTTCTTGAGTGAATAAGACAGCAGAGTAGCAGAAGCTGGTGCAGGGAAATCTACATCTCAGCAGCCCATTTTGCTTTAGCCATGGGCCTTGTGCCTTTCCAGAAGCCATCCTGACTTCTCCTCAAACCAGCGTCTGGATTTTCCTTGGGGAAATCACAGCCAGCATACTGTTCTCAATTCTAGTGGCCTGAGTGGAGTTGGCTCCGCCCCTCAGATACAAGGATGGTCACATGACTCAGGCCTGGCCAATCAGCAGATTCTATCCTGCTGGCCACTGTGATTGGTTCAGAGATGATCACATGATCCAAGTAGCCCCATCAAAGGTAATCTCTAGACACTGGCTGCTGCTACTGGGAAAGTAGAGCTCTTTTTCCGATGGGTTTGTGGCTCTGGAGCAACTGGATGTCATCTTGCCATTACAGTGTGTGTGTGTGTGTGTGTGTGTGTGTGTGTGTGTGTGTGTGTGTGTGTGTGTGTGTTTTGGTGGGAAGGGTGTCTGAGAGCCACAGCAGGAAAAAACCAGCAGAGAAGTGGAGACTGATTACTGGTGATACTTTGAGCCCTGAATACAGTCATGCCTAAAGTGAGATCCACCTCAGGACTCTTCAGATACCAGGGCCAGTAAGTACACTTTTCAGCTTAAGCCAGTTTGAGTTGGGCTTCCAATGGAAGTGCTATCCAGTGCACTAAGGTACCTTGACAAATGTGGTCATTGAGAATAATTGTGGGGCTTCCCTTGCCCCTATATTTTGGGGAAGAGCATCAATCTGGGTCTCCCAGAGGAATAGGGCCAGACATGGGATGTTCTCCCCATCATGGGGGTCAGGGAAGCAAAGATGGAAACACAGGCTAAAGAGGCTCCTGCCTCATGTGCACTATGCTTTCCCCCTTCTCTCCTTCCTTCTCCACACCCAGATCACACCAGGCTCCATATTTTTTCACAGTTATGCTCTGGGTCTTGGTCCTACCCTGTCTGCCTCTGAGGATCTCTACACCTCCCCATTCCTACCTGGCCCAGCTCAAAAATACCCTCTTTGTGAATCCTGCTTGGATGAGACTCCAAACAGAATGACTTATTCCCTCCTCCTGTGCTCCTACTGTTTATAAATTTCTATTTAAACCAAAGCTTGGTGCTCAATATGATCATTCATTCATTCATTTAACAGTTATTTACTGAGCATTTTCTGTATTCCCAGCACTGTTTTATGCATTAGGAATACAGCAGAGAACAACATAGACAAAACCCTGTCTTCATGGAGCTTACATTCTAATAGGGGAAAAGACAATAAAAATCAATAAATTAGTAAACTACACATGGTTTACTTGTGAGTAAGGATTAGAGAGAAAAATCATGCAAGGAAGGAGGATAGGGAGAGCTGGAATGGAGAGGGTGTGTGTGTGTGTGTGTTTGTGCATGCGCACACTTTTAAATAATGTGTCCAGGGAAAGTTTTTCTGAGAAAGTAACATTTAAGCAAGGGCCTGAAGAAGATTAGGAAGTGCAGTAGGTTGAATGGTGGCCCCCAAAAGATATGTCCATGTCCTAGTCCCCAGAACCTGTGAATGGATGCTTATTTGGGAAAAGGGTTTTTTTGGGGTTTTTTTTTTGTTTTTTGTTTTTTTTGTAGAACTGTTAGAGAATGAATTTCTGTTGTTACATTACCAAATTTGTGGTAATTTGTTATGGAAGCCCTAGGAAACTAATACAGAAAGCAAATCTTGTGGAAATCTGGGGTGAGGAAGAATGTTCCAGGAAGAGGGACTCTCAGGGACAAAAGCCCTGAAGAGGGGATTGTGTTTGGTGGTTTAAGGACCAGCAAGGAGCTGGAGCTGCTGAAGCCGACTGCACTTGGAGACAGTGGTAGGAATGAGGTCAGAGGCTTAGGGGACCAGGTCATTTAGGATCATGTACAGTCTTGTTGGCTTTGACCCTGAGTGAGGTGGAGCCAGGACAGAGTTTTGAGCAGAGAACTTACAAATGCATAAATGTACACAAAGCAGCCACCATGTCACATGTAACTATGTCCCTGACTGTCTACCCTGCTAAACTCTGAGCAACTTGAGGGCAAGGACTATGATAAAATTTTTTGCATCCTTAGGGTCTAGCACTAATAATGAAAAAGCTCCTGCAAATCAATAAGAAAAAGACTAAAAAATATGCAAAAGAAAATTTCAAGTGTTTAACAAACATGAAAAGCAACAAGCTCTGTTGCATTCCTAGGAATTTATCCAAGAGAAATGTGTTCACAAGACATTTGCACATCAATGTTCATAGCAGCTTTATTCATAAGTAAAAACTAGCAGCCCCAGTATCCATCAGCAAGAGAACGTATCCAAACAATGTATCCTTATCCATGAATGGAATGTATCTACACAACAGATAGCCATTTGTATATCCATACAATGTATGTCTATTCAATGAACACTGTATAGGTATTTGTATGTCCATACAGTGGAACACTATTTGTTTATTAAACATAACTACTGCAATGATGTAGATGAATCTCACAGACATAATGTTGAATGAAAGAAGCCAGACTCAAGTACAAACTGTATGATCCCATTTATAGGAAGTTCCAGAATAGCCAAAACTAATCTATGATGAAAATATAAGAACAGTGATTGCCTCTAGGGGGGGTTGGAGCAGAGATTGACAAGGTGGGGACAGGAGAGAGTTTTTTGAGAGTCATGTTCCATATCATAATAGAGGTCTGGGTTATACAAGTGTATGTATTTGTCATAACAAATCAAATGATACATTTAAGATTTTTGCATCACCTTGTGTAAATTTTACACAAAGGTAAGGGGGAGAATCATAGACAAATATTGAACTCTAATTAACAATATGCATGCTTGAGTATTTAGGATGAAGTTTAGTGATGTCTGAAACTTACTCTGAAATGTATCAAAAAATAAGAACTGATGGATGGATGGATGGATGGATTGATAAGTGCCAAAGCAAGTCTAGTAAAATGTAAATTGCAGAACCTACATAGTGAGTAAATGGATGTTCATTGTACAATTCTTTCTACTTTCCTGTATGTTAAAAATTTCCATAATAAAAAGTTTTTGGGGGAAAGAGTCTCAATGATCAGAGATACGCATATTACAAGACTCTATCTTCCACACTCTGGATTGCCAAAAATGTTAAAGACTAGAGATGGTGGACAATGGACACAAAGGTGTGGGGATTCCTACCCTGTAGATGGCTGGGACCATGGTGGTGCCCTGCAAAGCCATCAGCCTTAACACCCCATGTGCTTCCTTCCTGTCCCCTTCCTGCCCTAGGCTTCTTGTCCTTTACATACGATGTATACAATGTTGTATCCTGTTTTCCTCTCAGATGGATTATCAACATTGCCCCACTTCTTTGAAAACTCTTTGTAAACACTGTACTTAAAAGAAAACAGGTATTGCAGGATTTTGGTGTGTTTTGATTTTTTTTTTTATGATTACAAAGTTCATTGTAGAAAAATTAGAATGTACAAAAGAGAACAAAGAAGAAATAAAAATCCCCTGACACCCTACCGCTTTGACATTTTGTTGGTCCTTTTTCCTGTCTCTTTGTGCACATATATGGGCACGTACACCCTCATATACACACACACAGATTTTTATGTTTGTATTTTAACAAAATTGGGGTCCTATTGGACATCATGTTTTGTTACTTGCTTTCTTTAATAAAATTCTTCTGGGACATGGTTTTACGGGCTGCCTGGTTCTCTGAAGAGGCGTCCCATTGTTTCTCCACTGTTGGGGTTCAGGTAGGGTCAGCCTGGTGCTTGCTATGCCCTTGGGGAGCCCAGGCAAAGACAGGCCACCAATGCAGGCTTAGAGGTATGTAGGGTCCTTGGGCAGGAGAGCCTGGCAGAAGTACCCCCTGATTTTGGGGTACCCCCCTGGCCTGGCCCCTGGTCTGACTACCCTAGCTGTTCTCATCACTGCCTGGTTCCAAGCTCAGCTGGGAGCTGAGCCCGTCATCGCTCTTCCTTCAGGGTTCCGCTGCCTGTCCTGGCACGTGCTGGCCTGTCCTGAGCTGCCCTTGGCTGGGCTGGGTGGGGTGAGGGTGGGCCCCAAGTCCCCCTAAGGACTGTGGGAAGAGCCGGGCGTCTGAGGCCAGCAGCCAGGGATTCTTGCTTCAGCAAGGCCTTTTGGTTAAGAAGCATCCTCAGTCCAGCCCTCAGCCTAGAGGAAACCCCTGCACCCCAGGACTCATTGTATTGTCAGGATTTCCTGTTTCCTGACCGCCTAACCTATTTATGGGCCACAATGGCTGCTTCCCTGGGGAGGCCCCTACTGTACTAGGGCCCATTCTCCACAGGCCTCTGAACCTGGCCTACACATCCCATCATGGGCCCAGCCCGGCCTTTCCCTGGGGCAGGGACAGTAAATGGGTGTCACCACACATGCTAATTCAGTAGATAGATAGAGCCTGCTAGTCACAGGGCGAGGATTCTGAGGCTCTGTCTGGGCTTAGCAAGAGTCTAAAAGTCCATCAGCCGTGAGTGCAGCACGGTGATCTGCACTTACAACGTGGTGACGGCAACCTTCTGCTCTGGCCCCAACTTCCTTTCTAGTCTCATCTCCTACCTCCCTTCCATGCCCTCCCCTTCAGCCACAGGTCCACTCTCTCCTTTGAACATGCTCTGCCTTTTCCTGTCCCTGGGCCTTTGCTTGTGTTTTGCTCCTCTGGCCTCTCATGTCCTGAGCAATTAAATCAGGCAAGATTTATCAGATGAAGCAGTCTCTGTTCAGCTCAACAATTCTTACTCCAACTTCAAGGCCCTGATTCAAATGCCACCTCTTCAAGGAGGCTTTCCTGTGTCCCTAAGACTGGGTCCCACCCCCGCCCCAGCCCTGAGGCCATTCTATAGGAGAGGCTACCAGGTCAATTTTGTGGGTGTCAGTGGTCAAGCTCCCTAGAAGCAGAGCCTGAGATGTAACTTTAGTGCAAGTGGTTTATTGAGAGCCTCAGTCTGTGAGAAAATGAGGGAAGCAGAACAGGGCAGAGGAAGAAGCTGAGCAGGACATGGTTTCAGGAAAAATCTTGTCTCAGCCTGATCCCTGGGGTCTCTGGAGCATAAATGGCACCAAAGAAGTTGTGGACTCCAGAGGTCAGGGGACCGAGCTGCTATCGGCTCATGTCAGTGAGTCACTGCTCATAATCTCCCAGGCATCCCCAGGTGATGCAGCTCCTGTCAGCCAAGGGCAGCTTCTGGAGGGGGTGAGCTGAGAGCAGCCAACAGCATAGCAGTTAAGGGATGGAAGCACCAGCCCGGGGATCTGGGTGGACATGGACAATCTGTCACAGGGAGTGTCCAGTACCCTGCCACCAAGTGGGAGCTGCCCAGGGCAGGTGTGTCATCCGAGGTGCCCCAGAGCTCAGAACTGTGCACAGGAAGAGCACTTAGTACATGACGGACTAAGCTGAGCCCAGGGCTCATACTGGCTAACTCTGTGCTGAGCTCGGGTGTGTGGTGTCACCTCCCACCCCAGTGCCTTCCCAGCAGGGCTGGTGTCTATGCCCTTGGGCCTCATCTCCTTCTGGCTGTGTCCCACTTTCCTCCCCTTGGTTGTGTTGGTTGCCCTGGCTGTGTGTCCAGTAGGCTCTAGGAGGGCCACAGGCCTCTGTGCCAAGGATGTCCTGGATCTCTCTCCAGCACTGTCCACCTTACACTGCTCTCTCTGCCTTGGGCATCATCCCTACACAAGTCACTTCTAGACTGGCAAGCAGCTCCCTAAATCCCTCCTCCTCCTGGAAGCCTCCCCAGACTTGGTCTCAGAAAAAAGGGAGAGGGCATGGGTCTGGCTGCTTCCTGTTCCCCGGTGGTAGTGATGGTAGGGTCACCAAGGAGCTAGTCTCAGAGGCCTTGAGGTCATCCAGCCAAAGACCAGGATGTTTACACTGGGATGAGGGGGTCAGGTGCAGAGACAGGGTCTGGAGAAGAGCTGGGTCCCTTTGAGCAGCCTGCAGGAGGAGGGGTTCATGCCAGGAAAGGGGTGGGGCTGGGGGGATGTCCAGAAGCCTCACTCAGCATTCCTACCGGGCTGAGCCCCTTGTTTGGGGAGGGCAAGGAAATGGGGTGGGGTTTGGGCCAGGCAGAAGCGAGAGAGGAAGGGGAGTGTGCCTGTGTTGATAGCCCCTCCAGGAATCAGCTAGTGCTTACAGGAAGGAAGAGAGAAAAACAGCCCACAGTCAGGACCACCAGGCAGGAAACTGGAATCCCAGCTCTGCTCTGATGTGATTTGCAACTTGAAGTGCTGGGCGCCTGGGCAGACAGGGAGTTAGACCCCGTGGCCTGTGGGGATTCTTTGGGCTGGGATAACCTGCCACAAGTTCTTAAGTCAGGAAGGACCCCAGGTCCCTGGGGAAAGGTAGCTCTCTGGGGTGTCGGGACACAGAGCCTCAGATTCTTGGAGGAAGGAAGAGGTGCTCTGGGGCCTCATTAGTAACTGCAGGAAGTCAGACCTGGGTTCCAGTCTCAGGTCAGCCACTTGCTCGCTGTGGGCCATTTATATTTTTGAGCCTCAGGCTCCTCACTGGGAAAGGGAACAGTAACACCAGCACCTGCCTCAAGGGTTGGTATGAGGCCAACAGGTAAATAGGGTCTCAGAACATGTTCCCATCCCTCCCACCTTGGCATCTGGGACCCTCACATCAACCCTATTAAGGAAGCAGGGTAAGGGTCATGCCTATATTTCAGTTGACAAAACTGAGGCTCCTGGTAGTCAGCTCAGGCTGCCTCTTACCCTGTTGATGCACCCTGCCTCTCCCACCCCTAGGGCTGCAGGCAGTGATGACCAGGCACACATGTGCACATTCACACACACACTCACATACACACTCACACACACCCCTGCCCCCTCTGCAGGGCCACCAGGGCTCAGCAGTGCTGAGGTGGGAGTTGGGAGCAGAATATGGTTTTTCCAGCTGCTGGGCTTCTCCTGCCAGAGGGGAGGGAGGAAGGCATGGAGGCGGTGGCTGTGGAGCGGGGATAGGATGGGGGTGGAGGGGTGAAGTGGCCGGAGGCCGCGCTGGCTGTCTGTTCCATGGAAGGATTCGTTTTTTTTCCTTTGGAAACACTCCTGTCCTCCGCCCCCTCCCCCAGCTGCCTTTTCCTGGAACAAAGGCTGGGAGTGGAGAGGAGACGGTCCTCTGGAGAGGCCCACCTGGACAGATGTACTGTGACTTCACCAGCCCAACTTGCTCCAGAGCCCCTGCCCCCACCCCCACAGGGGACCCAGGCCCCTGACCACAGCACTGCCTCATAGCCGCGTTCCTCCACACTGGGTCCAATCAACCCAGAATAAGACGGTCCAGCCCACATCCTTCAAGGGGCCATGATGGCCAGTCCCCTGCCTCAGGAGAGCCAGGGCTCCAATGAGGGGGTCACTTCCCTTGTGGGCCTATTCTGCTGTTTAATCAAAAAGTTCCTGCTTATGTCCAACCGGATCACCCCCGCTGGAGGACAGGATAGCACCCGCTGTGCCCCTGTGAGGTGTGGGGTTGGTGATGTAGGGCACGGCGCTGGAAGTGGGGGGTCAAGGCCACTGAGGACTGGAGAGAAGTCCTCTAGCTTCTCACTCACTCTGCCTTCTACGCCTGTGGCTCTGGCCTAGATCTTCATTGTCTCTTTCCCCCCCTTCCCTCCCCCTTCCCTCCTCTGTTCTCCCTCTCTCTTCCTCTGAATCTTGTGTGTCTCCCTCGCTGCCCTCTCTCCAGGTCCCTCTCTTTCCTGGGCATTCCCTCACTTTCACTTTCCTTAGCTTTCTGCTTCACCTTCTTGGGCCCTCTCTCCCTCTTGCTCCCTCCTTTGTTCCCTCCCTCCCCGTCCTTCTGTCCCCCTGTCTCCAGCAGTCCCTGGCTACAGAGCCAGCTGTCCTGTGGACATCTCCCCAAGTTGTTCTACCAGCTCCTCAGCCTGCCTCTTTTCCCCCAGTGCTCCCTCAGGCTCTCTCCATCCCTGTGTGGCCCCTGTGTGCTCCCCACTTCCTGCCTGTCTCCCTCCAAAGACAGGTCTCTCTCCAGAACAGAATGTCAGAACAGCAGCACGAGGGACCTGACATGAGTTAGGGCTGAGAGACCCAGGTAAAGACTAGCCAGGAGCTAACAGACCCAAGAAGAGGCCAGTTGAGGTGGAACCTCAGAACAGCAGAGCTTAGGGGAGCTCTGAAATTACAGCACAACCCCTTCACGTTATAGCTAGTAAGTCGAGGTTCCCACTGTGGGATCCCAGGCAGGCCTCCCCCAATACCCTGCCCCGACCCAGCGTGCAGGGCTCCCTGCACCAGGCACTCCTGGCTTGTCATTGCCACCCTAGCAGGCAGCCCCGCAGCCCAGCAGACTGTAAATCACCACCATTGTCTGGCCTGGCCCCAGTCTCACCCATACTTTAAAAGGAAGGACAAGAATCTCCCTGCACGCCATCCCTTTGCCCGCCAGTTGAGAGAGGGCTGACGCGGCAGAAGAGAAAGGGGGTCTTTATGCCCACAGGCAGGAGGGCACCGTGTCCCCTCCTAGTCCCCCTACAATGCCCTCTGGTGAAAGGAGCCTTTGTGATGCTCCCTGAGACAGCCAGAGCAGACACAGTGCCCTCCCCAAATAGGAGGCAGAGGCAGGCAGCTGGGGGATGGGGGCAGCTCCGCCCTGCAGGGAAGAGGGTCATAGGCCATACTTGGGGAGGCCTCTGGGCCAAAGGACCTGAGGAAGAGGCCATGTGATGGCAGGAGAGGAGAAAGGAGACACTCAAACTGCAGCATAAGGAAGTGGGGTTAGAGTTGTCACGTCCTATGTCCACACTGGCCCTGACCTTTCACAACTGCAGAGGGCAGCCCCCTCACCTTGCTGCCCACATTCTCACCTACTCTACCCCTCTCCCACTCCGCTTTCACTGCTTCTTGAGTCACTTGCACAGCCCAAACAGGCACTTTGCAATGCTGCTCCTTCTACCTAGGACACCATTCCCTGTGTCTGCACTGTTCATCACCTCAAAGTTGCCCACTCTGTCACCTCCCCCCTCCCCCCACCCCTCCTGGCTCTGCTTCCCCTCATCTCACCATCTCACCTTCCAGCCTACAGTGTCATTTGTTATGTCTGTATTTTTTCTGTCAGTCTCCCCAGCTGAAATGTTCATTTTTCATTTATGTCCCATTGCCTCGTGTCCCTGAGCCCAACACACACAATAGGCACTCAATATTTGTTTGAATGAACATATAGGTCATTTCATATCCCCTTCCTCCTATCCTGAGAGGGAGGCACAAGGTTCTCCATCTGGGAACTGAAGGATCTTTCTCAAGCTATGTGATGAGAAAGAAGTAGAACTGGGATTCAGATTCAAGGCTATCTGACCCCCAAAGCCATGCCTTTAACCCATGGGCTCCCTATCTCCCTGAGACAGCCACCCTCACATACAGGGCCTTCTACCTGGCAGGGCCCCAAGGAGAGAAAGGCTCAGCCTTCAGGGAATGTTCAGGTGGCCCGATCCCTCCCTTACAGGTCCTCCCTAACCGGGGCCCAATGCCAGGTCCTCAGGCAGAGCTCCATCCCCGTTAGTACAGGGGAGAAGCTCCACCCCTCCCCTACGCCTGACCTCTGCAGGTCTGACACTGCCCAGCTGTATATTATACGGCAGGGCTCCTACTCCTTCTGGAAATTTAGCACCCCTGCCACCTCCCCATTCCTGTAAAGTGGGGCAGTAACACCTGCTCAATAGGTGCATCGGGGAGGAGCACAGGTGAGAATGTGCAGAAAGGGCTCCCTGGACCAGACTGTAAAGCTACAGACCCCTCTGCAAAGGCTTGAGGCTGGCAGGAAGCTAGGGGTGGAAAGGACTTCAGAGAAACTCCTGGTCCCCCTTGGCCCCTAGCCGGAGGAAAAGACTGAGCTTAGGGCTGCCAAAGCCATGAGTCAGCCATCCCTGAAAAGCCAGGCAGCCTGGGCCCAGCGGGAAGTGGAGGACCAGGGGGCCTGGGGCCTGCTCTGTGGGTGGGGATGGTCTCCCCAGGGAAGAGCAAAGCCACTCAGGCCAGGAGCCATTGGAATCTGTCTTTTCCAAGCCTGATCCAAGGACCTGGAGCGATGCTGGCAGTGGTCCCTGGAAAAGGGGCTTTCTTATAAAGACCAAACGTGGAGCTGCCTAACCCCTCCAAACTGCCTTCAAGTCCCTCTTCATCCTACCACCCCACCCCCAACCAGCCCACAGTGTCCCCCAAGGCCTCTCTGAGGCAGGGACAGGGTCTTAGGGGAGAGCAAGCTAGGCACTACACTGTGCAGAGGGGGAAATCATCTGAGGAAGGAGCAGTGAGCTGCCTGGGGTCACATAGCCAGCAGCAGCAGAGCTGGGGACAGGGCCCAGCTCTTTCTGGCCCCAGGCCTGGCACTTGGCTCTGCTCCAAGGACAAGTCGCTCAAGTGCAGCTGTCCCTCATGGTGATGGGTTGGATGCTCTGGCACAGGCAGGCTCTGACCCCAGAGTGGAGACCCCATTGAGTATGCCCTTTCACCCCATCACTCACCACCCCAACCCCAGACGCATTGAACTCCTTGCAGTTCCTCACACCAGCCAGGCTCTCTCCAGTCTTTGCCCCTGCTGTTCCTTCTGCCTGGAAAGTCATTTCCCCTTTCTTTTTCCCATCCAACCTGTACCTTTCCCTCAGCTCTTAATGCAAACAGTAGACATGTCTTCTTCCAAAAAGTGCTCCCTCTCCTCCTGTCCCCATGCTTCCGGGGCTATGAGGCCTTCTCTGGACTCCTACCTATCGTAGAAGCCACTCTGTAGGGCTGTAGTTCAGCCCCAGTCCCAGCACTATGGCTAATACACAGCAGGGGCTCAACATTTGCTCAGTGAGGGGGCCTGTGAACGACGGGAATGAGCTCCTCATGGTGGAGGGTTTCTAGGATGGGGGGCAGGCCCCACGGAGCATGGCCCTCCTCCCACTCCATCTTCCCTCCTCTGGCCACTTAAGGTGGCTGGGGAGATGGAGGGACACCTGGGAAAGGTAGGAGGTACCACTGTCTCCCCAAGGGCTGCCTCCCTCTTGGAAAAGCCGACTCCAGCCTGCTCTGTTGGGCCCATTTCTCACTTCTGCTTCCTGAGCCCCTACTGCTAATTGCCCCCTTCTTTTTCCCTGTTCAAATTCCAGACAGAAGGACCTGATGGCCATGTCCTGGGTCATTGACCAGCCCAAGAATTCATCATCCAATCACCTTCAGTCAGGAACCCAGGGTCCCACATCCCAGACAGCTGATGATTCACTAAAAAATTCATTTGTTTATTCATTCAAAATATTTGCTCTGAGCACCAAACCTGTGCTGGGCATCACCTAGGTGCTGGGATACAGCAGGGAAGAAAACAGACGTGTCCTCTCAGGTACACAGCCCAGTGTGCTCCTCTCTCCTCCCCACATTTCTGGGAGCCTCCGTCTTCCTCCCTGAAAATTTCTTCCTTTCTCCTCTCCATGAAGTACCTCTATGCAGGTGGACACACCCAGGCCAGGGACCAAGAGGAAGGCCAACAATGATGATACCCATGAAGATCATGCATTGAGGACAATGACTGTCACCATGACAACACCCACCCAGTGCTGTGCCTAAGCACAGCCCATACATTCTCTCAGTGAATCCCCACCACAGCCCTATAAAGTGCATGTCACTGTTGTAACTCCTGTTTCTATAAAATGGGAAGGCTCAGGGAGGTGAACTGTATGCCCTGAGGTCACAGGGCTGGTAAGCAGGAGAGCCGGGATTCAAGCCCACGCTGGCATGCCCCACAGGGAAGGGCTTAACCACTGGCCACTTGGCTTTTTAGGCATATCCATTCATCTCATTGCCCTACAATGACCCCACAGACAGGAAGGGCAGATGTCCCAGAGAATCTGGTCTCTGTCAAACTTGCTTTCTGCTGGGAGGGAGGTGCTGGGAAAGGCCTGCCTGGAAGAGGTGGGGACTGTGACCAGCCAGTCCAGTCCCTTACAAGCAGCTCATTCAATGAGAGACCTCCCCCCCATCCCCACAGCCCCAGTCTTGGTCACAAGGAGCTTCTGTGACACAGGGGCCAATTTGGGGAGGCTGTGTCCACTTCCCCCACTCCCTCCAGCTAATCCAGACTACACTCAGGACACCAGCTCAGTTTTCTGCATCCCCCATGTGGGGCCTGTTTCCTCCCTGGTCCTTCACCCTCCTCTACAGCTCCCATCTCGATGAGGACCATGTCCTCCTCCCCAACACCCCCTCTAATCGTGCAGGCTTCCCTCCCAATTAGGCCTGGCTCTGGTCCTACTCGCCCACCCCACTGCCAGGCCCACACGGCCATCCACCTCTCCTAGTCAGAAGCCAGTGACCAACTCAAAATAACTGTTTCCCTTCCCTCCAACACAACTGCCTTTCCTGGGGAGGACAACAGCTGCAAGGGATTAGGCGTGGGGAATGGAACCAGAGAACCCCCACCCACAGAACTGAAGCCCAGGGCAGTGGACATGGAGTGAGGAGCCTGCCGCACCCCAGCATCCTTTCCCCCTGAAATAAAGTCCTCTTCCCCAGGAGCAGGTGTTGAAGAAGGAAGTCGGAAGATGGTTGCCTCCCCAAGCACAGCACCCAACCTGTGGCCAGAATTGGGCCCCAAGCCTGAGGCGGCTGCTTGAAAGTCAGACGTAAAGGAACTACATGCTCTTTTTATAGCAGGAAGCTGGAGTTCCCACTTCTGCACATTTGCTCCTGCTGTTTCCTCTGCCTGGATTGCCCTTTCTCCTATGGCCTGGTGTCCACACCTCCTGGACACTGCAAAGCCCTCCTGCAAAGAGCCTTCCTTGATACCCCCACACCTCTAACAAAACTCAAAGACTGGAAGTGACATCTTTTACCTGATTACACACCATCTCTAACGGTACTTCTCACGGGAACTGACCCTGTGAGGGTGACAGTGAGAAGG
The DNA here is from genome assembly GCF_048564905.1 of Vicugna pacos. Taxonomy (NCBI): domain Eukaryota; kingdom Metazoa; phylum Chordata; class Mammalia; order Artiodactyla; family Camelidae; genus Vicugna; species Vicugna pacos. The sequence continues at coordinate 33,521,129 of NC_132995.1, forward strand.
CAGAGCCACCCTCAGCCGGAGGAGATGGGGGCTCTCTTGGACCCCGGAACTGAACTGAACTGGACAGGCCTCACTCTGAGCAGGGACCCCTCACCCAGGGCCAGCACAGCCAAAGGACAAGGGGAGGCATGACTGGGCTGGGTGGGGGAGGGCCCTGGAAGAGCTCTGAGCTGAGTTCCCAAGCAGGGCTGTGGCGCCTCGGTGCACGTTTCCCACTACCTTTGGGGCTGCTGCTTCTCTCTCTGGACGGCTCCTCTGTGCTCATGCCATTCTTCCCTGGGGCCACTCGGAGTCCACTTTGCCCCTACTCCCAGCTGCAGCTCCTCCTCACTCTGCAGACACCCTCTCGTCCCTGTGTCCCTCTCCTGAGGCAGCCTGCTGGATCATGGATCGTTGCTTTCTCCCTGCAGATCTTGGTCACAAGGGCTCTCAGGGCCACACTTTCAGGCCAGTCCCTCCCTAAGCAAACACGAGAGTGAGAGCTCGTGTGTCAATATACCTTCATCTGGCAGGTGGTACTTTGCCCTCCCACCCTCAGCCTTTTCCCTTCCGCCTCATCCTTTGAATGTTTAAGAAAATCTGACATGTCTTCTTGGTAAATCACTTCATATCCTTTTTGTAACTGAGATGAGATACATGTGAGTAAATAAATATTCCTGCTTTTTCTACCCACTAACATATCCTTCCCTCCACTTGTCAAAGGGCATGAGGGGTCTGAGGAGAGGGGGCAGCGCAGGGAGGGAGGTACTAAGAAGGTGGAGCTGGGTGTGCTTTTTTTCTTTGCTTTATGTTTCTTTTTACTGTAGCAAAATACACATAACACAAAATTTACCATCTTAACCATTTTTAAGCATACTCTTTGGTGGTATTAAATACATTCATATTGTTGTGCAACCATCCATCTCCGTAAGTCTTTTCATCTTGAAACAGTAACTCCCCTGGCAACCACACACTTTCTCATTTCATGATTTTGACTACTCTTAGCTCCTTGGTAACTGGGTGTGCTATTACCTGTGTCATGTAGGGTTTGGTAATCTGTTGCTACCTAGGGAGCCACCCCAAAATTTCTGGCTTAAAACAACCACCATTTTATTTGCTCCTGATTCTTCCATCTTGGCTGAACGTTCTGGGCATCTCTATGGCTGGTCTAGCTGGTGGCTCCCTGCACATCTCCTTCAGCTGGAAGCTGAGGCCATGCTTCTCCTCCACATGCTTCTCCTTGGGGCTGCCTGACAGTAGCACTCCAACAAAGTAGCCAAGAGCTTCCAACAGTTAAGAAGCAGAAACTTCTGGGCTTCCTTAAGGTTTTGGCTCAGAACTGGCACAGCATCACCGTTGCCACATTCTGTAGTTAAAGCAAGTGGCAGGCCAGCACTACACCAGATGCGAATCCTAGGAGGCAGCATTCACTGGAGGCTGCCAAATTAACAGGCTGTAACGTGGGCGGAAACATTGGAAGCAATATGTGAAAAATTGTAACAATGGTAATTTTGGGTGGTGGGAATGGATACTTTGTACTTTTCTGGTTTTATATTAGAAAAAAGACAAGAAATAAAAGGGAGGCTGAGATGAAAAATCCAGTTCACCTTTCTATGCAGAGTTGTCCCAGGCATCTGTCATGGCAGGTCCCCTCTATCCTCAGGGAGATAGGGCTTTCTGGCCTCAGGTGGCCCTAATGTGGAAGAGGGCAGTGGCGCTGTCCCTGACTTCTGGGCCCATCACTCTAGCCATTGGGCTGGGCCTCACATTTACACAGGCCTGAAATTTACAGACTTGAGACATCATGTCTGAATGAGGTTACACAGTGACCAAGGTCAGGGACAAAGATGATGCTCATCACTTATCATTCAATTTTGAACTTGCATCCATTCCCGAAGCTCATCACCTAAAATTCACCCTGAGTGTTTTTAACTAATCCTACAATACTTGCAGCTCAAAGGGTGATCCATGGCCCAGCAGCATTAGCACAACATGTGAGCTTACTAGAAATGCAAAATCTAGGGCCTCACACCAGATCTGCTGAATCAGAACTTGCATTTTAACAAAATCCCTAGATGATTCCTGTACACAGTAACATTTGGGAAGTCTGCTCAGATTCATTTTTAAGGAAGTGATTATATTACATTGAACATCTTTTGGTAGTGGTGATGTTTTATGTTGCATTTAAAACAGCATTGTCCAATCAAAATTTCTTATATCTACACTGTCCAATACGGTAGCCATTAGCCACATGTAGCTGTAGAGTACTTGAAATGTGGCTAGTATGACAGAACTGAATTTTTAGTTTATCTTAAATTAATTAAAACTTAATTTAAATAGACACAGGTGGCTAGTGGTTATCATATTAGCACAGTTTTCAATCTATTTTTAAAGGTCTGGTGTGGTGCGTTGGGTATACAGGGTCTTCCCCTCCTCCACTCCTCTGCCAGCACATGGCCAAAGGCAGCACAAGCCCTGGGAGTGAATTTCTATTCCCTGTTAGTACAGAAATATTAGAAATAACTTTCCTTTGGTGAAATGAGTCAAGTCCAAAATATGTGACTGGCCAGAAACATTACATATAGGCACCTCTGTCTCCATTAAAATGGGGCATAAGAATTTGGCAAGCCCAGCCATCTAAGCCCTTCAGAATGTTTTAGTCTGGAACTCAGATAGGACCTGCATCTCATCCCTCCTCCAAACCACACATACTTACCAGAGGATCCCCATGTGATCCTGTTTCCTCAGTACAAACCTACTGTCCACACATCCTCACATGCCCCACAGAAGTGCATCAAGAGAGCAAACAGACATTCCGCTGAGCTTTAGGAAGAGACGGCATGAATTGTATGCTCACTGGTCAGTTTTGTACTTGTGGTCTGAGACTTGCTTTCATAGCACACCATGTGGTAGCCAGCTAGGAGGGGAGAGAGCTAAGCTTTCCCCACTTCTGATAGTCGGAGGCTCCTGAGAGTCACCAGGACTCTGACATGTTGGCTCAGGTCAGTGCCCAACATCAAGAAGAGAGGTCCCAGGCTTGGAAAGATGGTTTAGGCTTCAAGTGAACATGAGGGGAGACAGCTTTGAGGGTGACTTGGAACCCAAAGGCTGGTGTGTGTGTGTGGACTGATTCTACTGTATTTCCTGATTTTGCTGTATTCTCTCCCAAATACCAGGAGGATTCACAACTGAAGACTTCATGGTAAAAAGCACTGGGGGAAAACCATGTGATGAGAGAATTCATGAAGGCCCTTATTAATATTTATTACCCTCATGCAATAAAACAGCAGAGGCTCCCAGTGACATTTTACACCCTTTAGTAAGGGGTTCTGCCCAATGTGTTTCCATATCCCACCCCTTGCACACTGTTTTGCTTTGCTTCAGACACCATGGATACCAAGAGGCACAATTTTTCCAAGGCTCATGCTCCATCCAGATGTTCAATGGCTCATGGATTTACAATTTGGAGGGCCTCTATTGCAGCCCAGAGGCACTCGTGATTTGCATTACAGGTTATGAAAAAGGTATAGAGATGTAAATTACACACTAGTATTTTGTATAAAGGGAAGCTTTAGGTTTCGGGGGGTAGGGGAGTTACAGTCTGCAGATGTGCCAGGGCGGGTTGCTCTATACCCTCCTCTCCTGGCATCTGGCCTCTCTTCACTCAAGAGGTATCACATCAACTCTTGCTCGCTCCAACTTGGAGGAGCTTCAAGTGACAGAAACACCAGAATTCACCAGGGGAAGATGCTAACACATAGATTTCTGGGCCAGATTTAGATCTCATGAAAGAGAATCTGCATTTTAATGAACTGGGCCCCAAGAGCCTGCATTTTAATATGTCAGGGCTAAGTAATCCAAATTTAACTTTTTTTTTTGAAAATTGAGAAATATAATCAGAAGAATATATTCAATAGGGTGTAATTCAAATAGTAATGAGACAAAAATCTATGGGTAAATACTGCTCAGGTTAGGAAATAAGGCATTGGTGGTCCTTGGAAGCCAGCTTAAGTGCCTCTCCCATCCCTTGTGTCCCCACCCCTCTACCTCTGCCTCCTCTAGGTAAAGAACTCTCCTGAGTTTTGAGATACTCAACCCTCTGCCTGTCACCAGAATAGTCCCCAAGGGGGAACCATTCCAAGACTCCCAATTGATGCCTGAAACCACAGATAGTACCAAACCCTAAATATAATACGTTTTCTCTGATATATAACATGCCTATGGTAAAGTATAATTTATATATCAGGCACAATAAGAGATTAACAACAATAACTAATAATAAAATAGAACAATTATAACAGTATACTGTAATGAAAGTGATGTGAATGTGGTCTCTCTCAAAATATCTCATGGTACCATACTCACCCTTCTTGGGCCGTGTGGTGGTAAAATGCCTACGTGATGAAGTGAGGTGAATGACACGGGTGTGGGGACGTAGCATTAGGCTAACACTGACCTTCTGGTCTGTCAGCAGGAGGAGGCTCATCTGCTTTGGCTGATGCTGAATCACTGAGCCGTGACAACGTCGATGGCTGAGCAAACGATGTTGATGGCTGGGGATCCCAGGTGCAACGGCATGAGATTTCATCATGCTACTCGGATTGCCGCAGAATTTAAAACTTACGGATTGTTTATTTCTGGAATTTTCCACTTAAAATTTTTGGACTGCAGTTGGCCACAGATAACTGAAATCAGGAAAAGTGAAACTACAGATAAGGGGGGATTACTTTATAGATTGTTGTTTATAAATGCATCCTGAACAATATATTGTTTGACTTATTTAAAAATGGTACAGAAATGTGCCTTGCTGTTTTCACTCTGCATTTTGTGTGATTCTCCTCTTTTGTTGCACTTAGCTGTAATGTGTCCCTTTTGAATGCTATGTGGTATTCCACTGTGACGCTAACATAATTGATCTAATTTATTGTTCGTAGATGGACAGTCTTCCAGCCCAGCTCTGAGGTAAGCTTCACTTTTTTTTTTTTTTTATCCTGAGGCTAATTTTGTTGAGGAGGAAACAGTGGGTTAAAGAAGTCAAGTTATTTAAGAACCCAGCACAGGGGTTAAACAGCCTGAGTTTGAATCATGCTTCCACCACCAGGGGTATCACTGCATGAGCTTGGGCACATTAATCTCTATGCCTCAGTTTTCTCATCAGTAAAATGAGAATAATAGTTCCTGTTTCAATGTTGTGATAATTCAGTGAAACAAATACAAGTAAAGTAGTTAAAACTTGGCTTGGCCCATTCAAATACTTTCAGTAAGGGATTGGAACAGGGACTTCATCTTACTATATATTCTTTGTACAGTCTGAATTTCCCATTAGCCTATGTTAACTTTTGTGATCTATTAAACACAAACCTTTGCCCCATAGCTTTTTATCCTCAGCCTCAGGTCTTAAAGTTCAGCTAATGTGCAACCACGAATGGATGAACCAGGCAAGCCCTGAGTCTGGCCCTCAATCTCTCTTGAGTAGCCAAGTCTAGCTCAGCCTTCTAGGCAAAGGTTATCTGACCTGTCAATGCCGTTACACAGAGGACATAGCCACACAGGAAGCAGGGAGATGCCAGCACAAGGGAGGACAGGGATGGCATATGACTCCCATCAGGTGATCCAGGTCCTCGTTCCACCCCTGCCACAATTAGAGGAGCCAGCCCGAGTCTCTCTGGACTACAGTGTTCTCATTAGTAAAATGGAGGAAGAGAGGGCTCGGACACCAAGAGCTCTAAGATCTTTTCCAATGAATTCTTGAGACTTGAGGCTTTTGGCCAAAGCTGCTGATGTGCTAGGGAAATCAGCTTGGGGGTTGTTCTCTGGCATACTTGCATCGTGGAGAAATGACCCAGGAAGGGGCTGGACTGGCACAGTCGGTTTTGCTGTCTGGCTACAGGGAAAGCAGTCAATGGGCCAGTGGCAAATAAGGGACATAGTGGATCTGGTCTCCCTCAAGATGGGCCCTGTTAGGAATGGTGACATACCTGTCCCCTTAATTTCATGCCAATTAACTAACACTCTTGTTTGGAAGGCAACTCCTAAAACACACCATGACTTCCAAGGAGCCGGGTGATGTGATTCTGCTTGCTCCAATTTCCTCAATCTAAGGTCACTCCGGCCCCAGCTCCATGGAGGAGGCCTCCAGGCCCTGCAGCTTGTCCTTTCCTTCCTCCTTCCCTTGACCTCATAATTAGTCGTCATCTTCCTGGTGAGCTAGAGAGCTGAGGGCAGAGGCCATGCAGTCATTGGTGCCATAGTTCACATTGGCCTGGGTCCAGCTTAGATAATACATCCCAGCACCCTCAACACCCCCTCACTTCCTCTCGGATGGATATGTGAAGCATCTGGGAAGTCAACAGCTGCCGCCTTCCACCCTAAAGAGGGTGGTGAGGTAATCCCCATACATAGTCTGACAAGTGCCTTGGGGTGAAAGGGGCTCTGTGTGGAGGAGAGTGCATTACTGTACTTCTCTGGACTTCCAGGAGCACGCCACTGATGTCCTGGCACCAAAGAGAGATGAAAAGTTAACCGGGTTTTCTCGCCTCCACAAAAGCATCTTTCATCCCACAACAGACTCCAGATTGGAGGGAAGATTTCTCTACACAGCAGCCAGAGACAAGCAGCTCTGTTGAAGTCCCTGACTGACCATCCCACCCCCACCCATTTCTGAGGATTCCTCTGTAACCCAAAAAGCTCGGCAGACAGGCACACGGAGTCTGACAACAGGAACGCTAGTGTGTTTAAGGATGGAGAAGCGGGACAACATTCAGATGAGACTGCATTGGCTTTGAGAGAGCAGGCTGTCACCTGGGCTGATGGGTGTTCTGCGACACTGAACGATGGTGACTCTCCAAGGAGAGGGGCAGCGTCTGTGGTGAAGGTGGCTCCAGTCCGGTTGTTAGCAGGAAGAGGAAGGCAGAGTAGCCCTGACTGAGCCCACCTAAGTGTCAGGCACACGACAGCTGTGAGGTGAAATGAGAACTCAGTGAGTCATGGAAGTCAGCAGTGGAGCAACTTTCCCTCCACCTGCCACCTCCTGCAGCCCTGCGCTCCTCAGAAATTCTGTCATGCTTACCCAGAGTGCACTCTGGAGGATAAGGACGTGGGACAACAGAGCTCCTTGCCATTTAACTTCTCAGGAGGCAGCAGTGGTAACAAGGAATTCAGCGCTGTTTCTACCTCTAATCAAATTCAAAATTGCCAGTGCCCACAATTCCAGCCTCATCCTGTGGGACAAAACCAAATCCAGAAGGAGTGTCGGGAAGAGCATAGTATCCAGGATGGCCTTTTGTTCTTTTCTGACTTTGAAATTTTTATTACATAAATATTACTATTTAAAAAACATTACTTTTCAAAGAAACATTTTTATAACACAAAAAAGTATACAAATGATAAAACCATTCCCTCCAGATGTAATCACTGTATAGTTCTTATGTGTCCCATGAGATCATCTACATATATCTACATATGCTCTTCTCTGCCCTAAAATTGTTTCCCCCCAAAAATATTACATACGGTAGAATTGTATCACACGTAAGTATTTAACTTTTGTAAATTTTACTATTTGTGCCCACGTCATTCTGCTAACCAAGCACATGCCCTAGAATAAGTGCGAGCAGGCAGAGCGGTGTGAGGTTTCAGTTCTGTTCTTTAAACAGTCCAGTGTTTAAAGAAACATTTTTCCTGTAAGTCCCTAAATCCAAGGCAAGTACTTCATCTGGAGTTCAAATAGGGAAATTGTGATCTGTTCCAATGCTAAGCAACACGAGATGTGCTGACTATTATAAAAGAGCACGTAGGTCTCCAACATGACACCTTCCTGAGGTGTGTAAGAACAATCTGGAATACATGCCATTTTGTCTAAAGCTGCACTTGGAGTAAGATGATTCTACTGGTCAGACACTATGCGTATTTCCTTTCATTTAGTTTATCTTGGAAGTTGATTCCAAATCAGCATGTGCAGATCTATCACATTAAGTGCTTACTGCAAGCTGTTTCACAGCATGAATGTATGGGATGTTCTTTGGAAAGAATTCTAATTTCACATCACAAAGAAAGAGAAATGTCACCATTAAAAAAGACACAAACTAAGAACAAACTTACAAACCAAGAATATAACATTTTATTCATTTCTGGATTATGAGTATTACACAGCATATACATATATTTAGGTAATATATAAAACAAAGAACAAACCATAGGAAGAAATATTGGCTGAAATCGCCTTATGGGACATCTTTAATTCCATAAACTCGTGGTAAATGTATCTCCCTACACACCGAGGCAGGCAGCAAGATAAACTCCAACATTTGCGTATCAAAGGACGGCTTATTCCTCACTGTACTTACAATGCAATTAGGGCATTTCAACATGGTCACTGGTGTCCACGACAAGGGACGCCAAGTAGTAGATAAAAGAACCGCAGCACAGTGAACTAATATAAATATTTGTTTTTTGCATTGTCCTCCAGATAGTTTCCTTTTTAAACTAAGAGTCAAGTCCAGGGTCTATCCCTTGAGTTGCAGTCCAGTTATTGCTGGAGAGAAAAAAAAAAGTCATCAGTCTAAGTTGTTAGAAAACAGATGGTCAGTGCCACTGACCCCCTTCCTCTGGTGAAACCTGAGGGGTCACTGGACTGTAGGGAGATGCATACATGTCACAGTGGGCAGGCACATAAGCACCCACCCTTGTGTCAGAGAGGACGGATCGGCTGACAGTAAGTTGGGGCTAATGTAAGAGGTTCAGATGGAAGGTATTCTTCAAGGAAAGCCTATCAACAGGAAGCAGCAGGATGCCCCCAGAAGGGTCAGGACCACCTTCTGGAGGTGAGACAGTAGTAACAGAACATTTCACAGGATCATTCCTGAGTCAGTGCTCGTGGTGGAAGAAGACCTAAGATCTTATGATGTGAAGGTACTCCATACTCCACATCAACAGTTGAATTCGTAGAACAGAACACTTTTCGGGGACACAGCTTCTCCAACTTCACTGTCTAGCCTTCCTCTGAGGAAGGCTGGCTTACCTTTGCCTTGTTCTGAACTGGGAGATACAGTTTGAACTCTGCTGGCAGTTCGTCTTCTGAGTAGAGTCTGTCTGAGAAGTAAACCCGTCGGATGCGACAGTTTGCATGGATCTGTGAATGTAAGACAATAAGAGGCAAAATATGATTGTCTTTCCTCTTTTCCTGATTCTCCTCGGGCCCTGTCACGGTGCTGTCAAAGCCTCATCTCTTTGCACCTTCTCAGCTTGGCCTAGGGGTAGATTCTCATACGAGGGGGATTTTGCTTGCTATATTCTCCCACTGCATCTGAGCAGATTCCTGAATAGGTCCCGGGCCTCTCTGAGGTCAAAGCCCCCTAGACAGTGACTTGGGAACTTTAGCCAGAAACCCACACTGTTCTGTCACATGGGCCACAAGTCAGTGATAAGCAGAGCATAGCCCCCTCTCCCATTTGGAGCTCCATCTGGGAAAGGAGCCAGTACCTGCACCCTCAGGGTCTCAATGTAATTTGTGCCATACGCCCGCCGAGTAAAGTCCGACAGGTTGAACTGAATCTGGTTCCAGCCGTCATCCAGCCTCATGGGCATGGTACAGATGAAGGGTTTGACTCGGGTGGTGCTCTGGTAGTTACTTGCCCGAAACCGCCGACGCACATTCTTATCATCTAGTACCTATGAGATACAGAGAAAAATCACAGTAATTCCATCTTGGAAGAAGCAAACAACCTGAAATTCCCACAGCTTGGTTTCCCAAGGCTGAGACTCAAGGGAGAATAAACAGATCAGAGACAGGTCACATTGGATGCAGATGGCCCGGAAGTAGCTAGTTTATCTTGTCTGTTGCCAAGACAACACCAGCTGCTTATGACATATAACACATCCGTCAGGCCCTCAGACCATAGAATGATTCCATAAACATTCTTCCCTTTGAAAAATGAAGAATGCTAGACTAGAGATGAACAATAGCCCCATATTAGTTACTTTCCAAACACTCCTCTAACCCTCAAGCTTTGAAATCTTATAGCTATTGGTTAGATTTTCTTGTAGCTATTGATTAGATGCGATGCTTACTGCTTCTTTTAAAACTTGGCATTAAATTTTGATTACTAATACCAAAATTATGTCATAATAATGATGATTACATCAAGTGTACAGCAGAGGCAGGATACTTTCCTAGGGCCATTTTTTCCCCTATAAGTTCACAGGATACCTCTTTGGTACAGCCAAGAGTATGGAGATTCATGTGCACACGCTTACCTGTACTTCAAAGGTAAAATATTTCTTCAGGTTTTTGATAATCATGACAAGGAAGGGAAGTTTAATTCCCAGTGTTTTCTTTGGGTCTGCAGGACATGTGATATACGTGGTGCTGTAGAAAGAAGAAACACCAGGAAACACACTACTTGTCTTTTTCTTTGTGGTATGCACAGCAATAACACTCAGTCCAAGAGGATAAATTGGAAGGCAGATCTAAAAGACCCAGATATGTCATCTAATGATCCCTCAACCCTTAAGCTAAGCTAGTGTTTTTAAAATGCTGGACTCTGAAACAAAAGCTTAACACAGCACTAGACATCAACAATAGAACATCTGAAAAACAAAGCCAGACCAGTGGATCTGATGAAGTTCTTCCAGTGAGAGAAGATTCAATTCTGGTCTTTTAGAAACTATCAAATGATAGAAAACCAAAACTAAGACCACCCTGGCACTGAAAACTATACTGGCCACCCACTGGATGGTTACTGCAACACCCCTACCTCCATACTAACACACTTTGGATAAATATTAATAATAATAACTGAGGCTTACACAGTACTTACTATGGATTAGGCAGGTTTTAAGTGTTTTACACACATTCACTTATTTAATCTTCACAATAACTCTATAAGGAAGATGTACCATTATTATCCCTTTTATAGATGAGTAAACTGAAGCCTAGAGGATTAAGTAACTTGCCCAAGGTGAGCGCTAAGTAGCAGAGCTCGAGTCACACCAGGCAGTCTGACTCTGACTCTGCAGTCCATGCTATTCACCTCTAGGATGTACTGCCTCCTGGTATACAATGTCTCTGGGGAACAGAGTGACAATCTACCTGACATTTGTTCCTTCAATCTCTAGTACCAGGGACTGGATGTCATTATCAGTGATTCTTTTGATGTGGCCATTCCGCACCTACAAGGAAGAAAATTAAACTGATTAGTACTGAAATATTTGGCCATAACTTTGTTATGATTTTGAAGGCTGAATGGGACTATTTATTTATTTATTTTTAAAATTTATCTATTTAATTGAAGTACAGTCAATTACAATGTGTCACTCTCTGGTGTATAGCACAATGTCCCAGTCATGAACATACATACATATATTCGTTTTCACATATTTTTCTGAATGGGACTATTTAAAGAAAAGCATAGTAGCTCAAGGCACATAACACAGAAGTTTGGAACATGGTATGTTGAAGCTTGAATGTAAGTAACGCATGCTGTTACCTCTGTATAGAGCCCAATCAACCACCACAGGAATTGCAGGTAACTTGGCAATCTATAAATCAGGACAAATTTCTTACCAAGGAAATGAACTTAATCTAGATTCAGCTAACATTTACCAAGTGTCTACTATGCACTAGGAACTTTCCTAGCAACAACAGTCTCAATCCTAACACTTAACAAAAGTCACAAGATAGTTGGTGTTGTTTTCACTTTACATATGTGGGCATGGACACTTGGGAAGTGCAAGGAGAGATCCTAAGTAAAAGAGGTAGGATTAACAAGCAGGCTTTCCACTGCCCCATACTGCTCCATATACGTCTTTGGTGAGAAAGGTCAAAGGCAGAGTGTCACTGAGAGGAAGGGTGGCAACCAAAAAATGAAAGTATTACACCCCCAGATTTACTCCTACACTTCATGCTTCCTTATCTTCTTTTCCCTAAGTTTCTAGTTCTTCAAATACGAATTCAAGTCCCATCTGTGCCACACACAGAAGCCTTCTTTAGCATTTTCAGCCCACACTGACCTCTCTTCTCTGATTTGTTTTTCTGGCTCATGTAGCCTAGACTACATAATTTAGCCCTTCATCCTACATTGTTTTATATTGTTTGTTGCATATGTAAGAAGTACATGATGGAGAGCAATCAATATTCAATATGGATTCCTCATCTCAAAAAATATTTAAGAAAGCACAATCTTCAAGCATTACACTCAAGCACCTAATATGGACAGAGCAGAGACATGCAAAGGCACTTCTGAGACAGGGCTGGACTGTTGGGGCTGAATGTATTAACATATGAAAAAGATCAATCAGCTTTAGAACCAGATGCATCAGAAAGACAAGCATGTGGTCTTTTTCTAGTTACAGCAAAAATGGCTGCCTTGGGCTGTCATATTCAATGATTCATCACTTGGCTTTCCATTAGATTCACATATAAGGAGAGAACAGTGTTGAGTCTGATAGTCATATTGCTCAACATAGATTAGTATTAATATTATGGTATTCTGTCTTTAGATACCAGTCTTGTGAGCTCTGTTACTGTGAATTTGATCCACTCATGGTGTGTTCAGTGTTCCCCAAGTGACATCTGGTATCACTGCTCATTTTTTTCTGCAAGATGCAAGTGAGTCTTATCGTCTCAAAAAATAAGCTCAAGGGCACAGATCAAGTGCTAAGCAACATTTGTATGTTCTACAATGCTTAGCACTCTGGTAGGCATAAACTAAGCATTCAAATATTTGCTGACTTCTGGATTTGTCACCCTAAGAGTTGGCACATATGAAGAGATTCAAGGAGGATTTTTTTTTTTAATTCCTGGATAACAGATCCACCATGGACTATTATAGGAAGCCAGAGATCCTAGGGTATATCACAAAGCCACTGAGGTTGCCAGCATGAAGAATGCCTTCCCACAAATCATCCTTTGGTACCCACTGTCAGAGACAGAATGCCCCAGATCTCTGCCAATGTAGCATTTCTGGATTCTCAAGTCACAAACATCACATTGATGTGCTTCTCAAACAAAGCTGGCGACATCCAATGCCCTCCTGCTTTGAATTCTGGGCCTCTTTCCAAGGGAGATTAAGAGCACAAAGGCTTGGATCTGTATAGCACATGCCAACACTGCCCACCTCATTTCCCATATAAATGCTCCCAAAGTGACAATATTCCTCCTCTACTTGCTAGCCCACAGCTGCTGTGAAAAGTCAGGCAAACTTGTTGGTGAAGGAGGAATTCATCAAGAAATTTTTTCCAAATAATATGACTCAGCCACATTGATAAGAGCTGGCAGCATTCCAACAAAATGCAAACACTAATTTTATAACATAGCACTAATTATTCTCTATAACTTCATTCTTAAAAAGGTACAGAATGCAACAAACCAAACAGATGATTAAATTGAAAGGATTAAGTAATTAGGGCCCAAGGCAACACACTGCGATTTATCCAACAATGTTGAAAGCATGGCCTCAAATCTTACATCCCCTCAGGTCTCTCAGACCAGAGTGAATGGGAAGCCGCCCTCAGCTCCAGAAAACCCATCCACATTGCACAGGAAGAAGTGTTAGGAAACTTGCCTTCTGCCCATCTCAAAGTTTACAGCAGATGACATCACTCCAGTAAATTTGACTAGTTAGGTCTTTACAGAAGAAAACAATGCCTTACACTGCACACAGAAGACAACAGACTGAAAGCCAAGACAGAGGCACACTAACTTTTCAGTTGGACTTTCAGTAACTTCTAAAGAGAAATGTCTTTTACAACACATCAACAACCACACTCAAACTTAATTCTTACCAAATTAATTAACACAGCCCATAAAACAAGAGAACCCAGAGGGGGGAAAAGGCAGCTTTTTTGAAGGGATTTCCATCAGTCTTGCTAGAGTTTTAACCTGCCTGGTGGTGAGAACAAGCTAAATAGAACTTTGCCAAGGAGAAAGTTCAGTCCTCAAAGAACAAAACTGCAAGTAGTCTCATATCACATGCTGCCAGAGCTTTAAAATCATATTAAGCTGATTCCTTAGTGAATTATGATTTTTCTTCTTTATTAAGTTCAAAGGGCTGCAAACACAAATTGAATGGAAAAAAAAGAGTGGAGCAGGGGTGAGGGTGAAATTAATCAGCAATATGAGCACTTTAAGGATGGGAGGCCTCCCAAAATCTTTCTCTAGGCTCTAAAACTAAGATCAACGGGGAAAGGGAGGTGGACAAATTGGGGCAAGGCCTCTCACCCCTGCCCCACCTTGGCAATCTGGCTGTCACTGCCTTAAGTTACAAAGGTCTTCCAGGAAGCAACCCCCTCCTCAGCCCAGCTTCTGACAAACACGTATAACAAGATACATGGCCTCAGAAGAAACATCAACTTCCTTTCCTTAGTTCCTTCCAGTTCAGAGGCCAATAGGCAGGCCTGGCTTTGAAATGAAGATAAAATGAACTGGTCAGCATTCATTGCTCATGGTGGAAGTAGGTTGTATTTTACTTTCCTCTCTAAATTATAAAGTGCCAATTGTTCTTGAGTTGTTATTTCTTTTTATTTCACGACACATTCCTGCAGTGTGGCCTATGAGTGTTTTATTCCTCCAAAAAATAAGTCAATCTTGTATTTTTTAATTTCATAAGGTCCTCCCCTTTTCTCTTCTCCCCACTGCCAACTCCAACAATGAGCTGGAGGTTCTTTAGAAGCTTCAGAACCCAGACTACTGGCAATTAACAATCAGAATGGTTCTCAGACTCTGTAGACATCAAGAAGGGAAACTTCAAGCCCTTCTTACAGTCACTCTCCTGGGCTTTCCATGGTTGCTGGGGCAACTAATAAAGAACGCTGGGTTGTGTTTTTTTTTTTTTTTTCTTTTTATTCAATGCAAGCCCCAGGGAGGAGGGTCAAGCCAAGGAGGGAAAAATACTACTGGGATAGGGAGGAAGCTGGCCAATGCTCTATATTTCGTTAAGCACTTTAAAAATAACACATGAATTGCATCCATTCCCTACTCCAATCTTTCTTTTTTCTGGCTCCACCCACTTATCCTGGCAGACAGTTGAGCCCTCAGCCATCTGGCATGCTAGTCTTAAGGACACATGTTCCAATTTACATTAAACCATTAGAGCTGTCCACTTCAGCTCTGGGCTAGGGCTGGGCTCTAAGTCAGAAAACAGGCAGAGGGAGACCTCTGTGGGGAGAGCTGGGCATAGCTCTGACTCAAGGCCTGGACCTTGCAGGCTCCAATGGATCAATGGCTTCTCTCCCTTTGTGACACTTACCAGGGACTATATCCTTCAGCAGACAGGCAACTCTGGGCATTTACAAACAGCCCCTTAGTTAAAAGTGAGGACAATTATGTGTATTACTAACTATTCTCTTCCTAACAATGCCTTGATAAGGGCAAGTGTAACTAAAACCCATGCCTTTGCCCAATTGTAGTAAAAGCTATTATTCGGAATAATGAAGAATATCCTCAGATTGACCCAGGGACAATCCGAAGAAAAGTTTTTGTACTTTCATGTCCAAATGCTCTCAATTCTACTACTGGAAATTGTATTAGTTTAACATGTACCAAGATTTGCTAATTAAAAGCTAGGGTGTGGAAACTTTTTTTCTGGAGAGAGATTTTGTTCATTTTTAAAATTATGAACTGGGAATGGGAATCTAACATTTTCAAGCAACAACCACAAAAATTCTGCTTCTAATATTTCATTTGGGAATGGGGGAGGACCAGAAGCAGCTGAGAGAAAGACAAGTTGAGAGGAGAGAAAGATAGACAAGCTTGAATGAATTAACATTCTCATCTAGTAGACTTTCAGGATATTATCAGTAGAGACTGAAAATTGTATGTTTTACACAGGCATAAGTGGGAATAGAACTTCCTGGTATTTTCTTTACAAACCAGAAGTAATGTTTATATTAAACATAAGAGTCCTTTAATAATGTATTATTTGCTGGTCCCAGAAGTTAAGGGAATATTAAGAAACCCTTAATTTCTCCTAAGCTCTTGGTCTGAAAAATTACAAAGGTCTCTATCAGGAAGCTTACAGTCCAGTCAGGAATAAAGACCTTGAGAAGCTAATTTCACGTATGACCAGTATGATGAGAAGGAAGCAGAAGTTCTATAACTGGATATAAATTAACTTAACCTGAGAAAGTGCCTCTGAGCTGTGACCCAGAGACTAGGGGTGAAAAAGGGGAGGACTGGGTCCCAGCAGAGGGATCCACAAGTAGAAAAGCCTGAAGCTGACAGAAAGCAGACTTCTCTCAGTTCAGGAGAAGATCACTGCTAAGAGGGAGGTCCTGGGGGAGGTAGGCCTGGAGAACTAGCTAAGAGGCACTAGACCACAGGCTACGTAGCCTTAAAGCCCTGTTGAGGTTTTGGACTGGGAAAGCCATGGTACAATGACTAAATTATTTTAATTTCAGATGTCTGGTTTTACTGTACTTCCTATTCCTACACATCTGAATATCAAGCTTAATTGTAAATTTCTCACTTACTCTTGAGCAAATGCCTCAGGTCCCTGCCCTATTTAATAATACTGTATGCCACAACTGTTGCTAAGCATTTTATATACATCTTCATTTAATTTCCATAACCATGAAAAGGAAGTGGCATTATTTCAAAATTAGAAAACTGAGTAGTTAAGTACTTGCCCAAGGTTGCACAGCACAGGACATATGACAGAGCCAGTATGCAAATCCAAGGTGTCTGATCACACTCCAGCACTGGGGTTTCAAGGTAAGATACTATTCTTCCCCTCAAGGAACCTGTAGTCTAGTGGGAGGTATACATTAAATGGGCAGCTGCCATACAGTGTGGTATAAAGTGCCACAGGAGCACACAGGAGACCTAACTTAAGTTGCCAGTAAAATTATGTTTAAGCTGAGATTAGATAGATGAGATGGGAGGAGGAAGGGAGTACTTCAGAGTGTCAGATAAATGCAAGTGTTGCAAACGTAGCCACACTCACAAAACTGCAGTTTGTAAATTCACTGGTATTGTGAATATGGCATTCACTCCTCATATTCATAAGGAGACACAGAGTCTAAACAGAAGCCAAATCTAATTCTTCCAAGATTGTTCCTCATAGTAAACAAATTACAGAAATTCTCTCTCCAGAAACTCAGGAAGACAAATAGTACAGCTTTGTGAAATCAAAACACGTAATGACTGAAAATAGACACTTATAGCCAATACGTACCTACTAGCAGAGGGCAGGATCATTTCCAGACAAATGTGGACAGTCCTTCCCTCCCTTCATCAAACTTTGCCCTTATTATAAGTTGGCCTTATTCCATGGGAGCAGGAAAAATGTCTTCTCCAACTCTGTATCTCCTCAGATCTACACAATGCCTGTCCCTTAGCTGTTGCTCAATAAATCTGTGATAAGAATTTCAATTCCCAATGTTTCCCTGACTGAACTGGATTCCCAGCACTTTCTGAAGACTTTATAACATAGTCAAGAAATAGCACATATACACCACAGCCTACGGATCTGGCCCCAAACTATCCCTTTTTTCCTCCCTTTCCTTCTTTTGCCTCAAGGCGGGGAAAATTACATTTTTCAATCTAGTCTAAGAAGAAGAGTAGAAACATGTAATTCATTTTTTTACTACTATAAGAATTTTGCTTAAAATGAGTGTTCTTCTAAAGGTTCTCTTTGCCAAAATGCCTGCTTAATTCACTCCATGTAATTCTGCCAGTCGATCTAGCAATATTTTCACACATGTTTATGTCATTAAGGTACCATCCGACCTCTAGTGGTGTTGTTAAGGGACACAGTGCACCATGGTTACTTTGCTTTTATATTCCATGTGTAAACATGTTGACTAGTCAAAAAGCTGCATTTGAAAAATAAAACACATTTCAGAAGATCAAGCCCAGAAAGGATAAAATAGGGCAACTCTAATAAAAGTTTCACTTAATAGAAATGCTGAGGCCTCCCTGCACTAGAATTCATTCTTTCAGTGTTGTAAATTCACTCACCTGCTCTGAGAACCTCTCCTCCTCGATCAAGTCCATTCTCTATCTCAATTGCCTCATATTGACAGTTTTGTTATAATTCCAAGTTCAACTAGGCACAATCCACTCTCTCCATCCCTTCTGACAGTCCGTAACTAAGTCAAGCCACGGCTGAAAAGCCATCATCCTTACAAAGCTCCCAGGTACGCTCATTCCAGGTTCTCTTTGTAGAGGTACAATTTCAGAGTTTACAGTGTTTTTTATTCCAATGTGAACAAAACCATGGAACTGAAAAGCTCAGTTATGTAGGAAAACAATTAAGGAACTGCTTTCCTATGTAATGAGTAACTCTTGTCATTATCTCTAGCTTGAGGATAGAATCACTGAAAGAGGAGAGCTGGTCAGATTTTTCACATAAGCTTAAGGCCAAACTCATTATATTCAGATCTTTCAACTATCTTATAAAAATAACATTGTGTACACACCACCCCAAAGCTGCTCTCAGAATGCAGACTTCCCTAGTGGTGACAGGCAGAAAAGGCCTAATCTCTACATGGCCCAAAACTTTTATCTGTGGATAAGGGAAGATGAAAAAGATGAAATCCAAACTTCTTGGCCTCATTACCAATAAACTGCTTTTTTCAGATTATCCCACATCCACCTCTATAAAAACAGCATTCAACATAACCACCTCTCCCTATTTTCCAAAGAGGAGGGTAGTACTAGGGTTATATCCTAAATCATCTAATCTTCCACAGCAGAGTGCCTTATATTAACTTACATTAAAAAAAATTCAATGACTGAATGGGAATTTGCATGAAAAAGGAAATATCAATGTAATAAAATGCAGACCAACTCAGATTGCTAGACACACATGTCCCCTAATCAACATCTCCAAAAAAGTAGGCAAGGTTACCATCTCCTGGAGTCAGTGAAAGTATCATCCAGTGGATGCCTTAATAAAGATGATGAGGTTCGTACGTGGCTTTGAGCTTGTTAACCCAGGCAAGACTATCACCATCTTGCAATTTTCCTAAGGGAGAAGTCAGCCACTGAAGACAGAGTACAAACCCCAAGTCACAGTGAGTATGGAGATGGTGCCAAAGGTCATCTAATTCTGGCTTCTTTGGGATCAGTGGGAGGAAGGGAGCAAATGAATGAACCCAAACATAACTGAGTTCTGGCTGTGCCTCTATAAGGGGGCCTGGAACAAAGGCTCTGTGTCTAGTGCCCAGTACAGTGCCTGGCACAACGCAGGATATCAGTAAATATTTGTGAAATCAGTTAACAGCAATCCTTTCATCTACACGTCCCCAAGGCAACCTCACGTGAAGGTGCGCTTTTCATGCTATGAGACGGGCACTATCAACCCCACCATTTGGATGCGAAAACCGAGGCCGAGTAATCTAACGGCCCAGGTCAAGTATGCGCCGAGGGACCACTGTTCTAACCACACCACGGCCGCAGGACATTTGAACCCCAGCCACGCCCACCCTACACGCACCCCAGCTGCTTACACCTGACGCCCCCATCTCGCGCCTCAGTCACGACAGGCTGTG
Organism: Vicugna pacos; assembly: GCF_048564905.1. Classification (NCBI taxonomy): domain Eukaryota; kingdom Metazoa; phylum Chordata; class Mammalia; order Artiodactyla; family Camelidae; genus Vicugna; species Vicugna pacos. The sequence goes on from NC_132995.1 coordinate 33,540,596, forward strand.
GACGGCACAGCAGCGACCGCCCGGCCTCCCCCAGGGCCCCAACTCGACACAACTACCCGCCACTCCGGGCCCAGCCCCCGGACCCCACCCGCCGCCGCCCCCAGCCACTGACCTTTTTGTCCCAGATCTGCAGGGGCTTGCTGCCTATGCTGTAGAGGATGGAGAGGAAGCCGCTTTGGAACGTGTTTTTGAACATCTTGCCGCCGGCCTTCTCCTCAGCCGCGCCGGAGCCAACCTAGATTTGGGCACCAAGTGGCGAAGGCAAAACAGGGGGCCGGCTCTGGTCCGAAAAGGGGACGCTGAGTTCCCGAACTCTATATCAGCAGCCACCGACAGCCGAAATTGAAAGGTAGACGCTACGTCTGTGAGCTTCAGGTCCCAGAAGAACTAACCCACCTCAGCACAGAAACCACAGCAACCACCGGCCGCAGCGCTCTCCCCTCCTTAAATGGTGGCGGCGAGCCGCCCGCCGCTTGAGATGGATCCCTCCGCCCACTTGAGCCCGCCCCCCCTAGAGCGCAGGACCCAATCCCGCCACAGGGATCACAGACTTCCTGTTCCTTCCGCTCTTAAGCCCCGCCCTAGTCCCGCCTCCTCATGGAAAGAACTAGGTAGCAAAGGAACTATTTTCCCATCGTAATCTCTGAGCGCTGCTTTTAGAAAGCGGAAGGAAACAGAGGATTATAGAACGTCTTATTAGTACCTGCGTGGTGTCATGGGAACCTGGAGGGTGGGGTCAAGGGGCGTGAAAACCGGGCCCCATCCCTTACCGAGCTAGGAGGAGTTACAAGAGTGAAAGAAACGTGGGGAAAGGGACGGAGGGTGGCTTGGATAAGCAAGTGCTTATCTGGTGTCCTGCGAATAATAAATAAATGCTTTTTGGACAGTACAGGATAAGGTTAAAGCAGCTAACCAGTATTGCACACTAACTGTGCCCTAAACAATTTGCATCATTGATTCAATTATTAACAGAACCGCTATGAATGCACCTTATTTGCATCATTTTTCATCATTGTTTTAATTATTAATAGGATTGCTGTGAATGCACCACATAGCTTAATTTGTGGAATGCAGTCAAAGCAATAGTTTGAGGAAAATTTCTCGCCTTAAATACATTAGAAAACAAGAAAGCCTAAACATTATGATAAAAGAAATTAATACAATTAAAATACGGTTGGGTTGGTTGACTCAATAGCTTTTTTTTTTTAATCAATTAATTCCTAGAACATTTTCTAAAAGGCACAAAATAAACTACGATATTTCAGTTGTGGAAGAAATCCCTAATGCTGGAAAAGTCATGGAGAAATAAAAAGATCAGTCCTTAAGCCAGGGGTTGTGGGTGGGGAAAGATGAATAGCCAGAGCACAGAGGATTTGGGGGCAGTGAAAATATTCTGAATGGTAATATAATGACGGATACATGTCACTATACATTCGTCCAAACCCATAGAATGTACAACACAGAAGAGTGAACTCCAAAGTAGACTATGGACTTTGGGTGATTATGATGTGTCAATACAGGTGCATTCATTGTTAACAAAGGTACCACTCTTGTAGGGGATGTTGATAATAAGGGAGGCCATGCATGTGTGGAGCCAGGGGATATATGGGAAATCTGTGTACCTTCCCCTCAATTTTTCTGTGAACCTAAAACTGCTCCAAAAAATAAGTTCTTAAAAAGAAAAAAATCCTTAGAAATATCTTCTATTCCTTCAGGTAGATAAGGATTTCTTAAATAGGACACCAAGTGTATTAATATAAAAGAAACTATTGATAAATTGAACTTCACTATAATTTTTAAAGTCTGTTAATTAAAAGACAACATTAGGAAAGTGAAAAGGCATACATACCACAATCTGGGAGAAGGTATATGCGATACATATATCAGACAAAAAATCTTTTATCCAGAATATATAAAAAAAACTCCCACAAATTAATAAGAAAAAGACAGAAAACCTAATTTTGAAAAATTGATAAAAGTCTTGGAGAGGTACTGTACAAAAGAAAATATCCAAATGATCAACAAGCTTAGGGAAAGATGCTCCCCATATCTGGTCATCAGGAAAATGCAACTTTAAATCATGAAACATTACTACATACCAACCAGAATGGCTAAAATTAAGTGGACTGACAATAATACCAAGTGATGGGAAGAATATGGAGCAGCTGGAACACTCATAACTTTTTTTTTCTTTTTACAGTGTTTTTTTTTTAATTGAAGTATAGTTGCTGTACAATATTATACATTACAGGTATACAATATAGTGATTCACAATTTTTAAAGGTTACATTCCTCTTATAGTTATTATAAAATCCTAGCTGTATTCCCCAGGTTGTAAATATACCCTTTTAGCTTATTTTATACCTAATAGTTTACACCTCTTATTCCCCTACCCCTATGTTTCTCCTCCCCTCTGCCCGCTGGTAACCACTAGTTTGTTCTCTATACCTGTGAGCCTGCTTCTTTTTTATTTTATTCACTAATTTGTTATGTTTTTTAGATTCCACATATAAGTGATATCATGTAGTATTTTTCTTTCTCTGTCTGACATTTCACTTAGCATAATGCTTTCCGCAGCCATCCATATTGCTGCAAATGGCAACATTTCCTTCTTTTGTATGGCTGAGTAGTATTCCACTGTATGTATATAATTACATCTTCTTTTTCCATTCATGTGTTAATGAATGGATAGGTTGCTTAGATTGCTTTCGTATTTGGCAATTGTAAATAATGCTGCTATGAACATTGGGGTGTGTATATATTATGAATTAGTGCTTTTTTGGGGGGAGATATATACCAAGGAGTGGAATTGCTGGGTTATATGGTAGCTGTATTTTTAATTTTTTGAGAAACCTCTATACTGTTTTCCACACTACCTGCATCAATTTACATTCCCACCAGCAGTATACAAGAGTTCCCTTTTCTTTGCATCCTCTTTTGTTATTTGTGTGGAACTTCATAGCTTCTTCATGGAAGTTTAAATTGGTAGAGCCACTTTTGAAAATTGTTTGACAATGTCTAATATATATATATTCTGTGACTGAGAAATATTAATGCTGGGTACCAAACAGAAATGCTTGATAAAAGACATGTACAGGAATGTGCTTAGCAACATCATTTATAATAACTCTGAACTAGAAACAACTGAAATGTCCATCAGCAGTAGATGAATGAGTTGTGATACATTTATTCAATGAAATACTATGGAACAGTGAAAATAATGAACCAAAGCTCCACTCAATAACATGGATAATATGTCTCACAGAAATAATGTTGAACAAAAAATGTCAGACAAACTAAACCAGACTGTGTGATTTCACTTACTGAATATAAAAAAAAAAAAAGGTTAAACTAATCTATAGTAATGAATCTTGCTATGGCCTCTAACTGCTATATGAACTAGTTCCTCTGTTCTCCATGGTCCCCGCTCCCAGCCTCCAGGTCAGTCAGCCCATAGCATTCTCTGCTCCTGTTAATCTGCTGCCCTTGGGTAAAGTCCAAATTCTTGCCCTACGTTTAAAGTCCTCAGAACTCACCAGCTGAGTATCTAGGTTTCGTGGTGATCACCTCTTTATAAGACATAGTTTTGTAATATCATTTTTATAAAGAGAATAGGATAACTGAGTCTATCATGGTTGATGGAAGGATTCATAAAACATGCATCTTTTAAATAAATTAAAATGAAATAATTTTTAAAAATTTTAGAAAAAAAGTTAAAAATAAAAATAATAAATTAATTTTAAAAAACATGCAACTTTACCCACATATGTGCCACTGCTTGTAGTACTGCTACTTGTTTGTGCCCTCCAAACACAGGGACTGATTCATTCTATTTTGCATGAGTTTTACTTTTTAAAAAAAAGTTTAAAAAGGAGAAAAAACCTGTTGTATGTTTATAATTATATACCCTGCATTATTGATTTTATTTCTGATGGGAAGGAAGTGCCATTTTGACTCAGCTTTGATGAGACCCAAATAATCTGCTTGCCTTTGCAGATTTTACAAAATCGTATGGAACACTTGAATAAATTGCCAAGGCCCCTCCCAGGGCCTTGGTAAGGGCACAGAAAGTGAGAGGTCCTGATGCTTGAGTTTCGTCACAGTGAATATACCTCTGCTTCTCTCATATTATTCCCTTACTGGTACCAAGTTCAGCCAGAATGGTCTTTGACATTTCCCAGAAATAAGCACTTTCTCTCCTTATTTCCTGCCCATGCCACTCCCTCCTTCACTTTGTCTACTTATTCCCAGCAGGTATGGCTTCCCCCTCAAGCCTCTTAAGTGAGGGTGGCTTTTCCTTTGTACCCCTCAACCACTGGGTCTAGAGGTGGGACATGCATCCTCCTTGTTCTTCATCACTCTTCCCAGACCACTGCCTTTTCTCATTCCCAAAACCTCCATCTACCTTGAAATTTATTCACTCACAGTTCAGGTGGCTAGAAGTCCATAGTCAGGATGTCGACAGAGTCATGCTGTGCCTAAGGCTCTAGGAAAGAATCATTTCTTGCCTCTTTTAGCTTCTGGTGGCCCTAGGCATTCCTTGGCTTGAGGCAGCATCACTCCAGTCTCAGCCTCCATCCTCACATGGCCTTCTTCTCTCTGTATCTGTGTCCTCTCCTCCTCTTATAAAGATACCAGTCAAGTCATTGGATTCAGACTTATCCTGAATCCAATGACATTGGATTCAGACTTATCCTGAATCCAATGACATTGGATTCAGACTTATCCTGAATCCAATGATATCATCTTGAGATCTCCAACTAATTACATTCACAAAGGTCTTCTTTCCAAAAAAATTCACATTCTGAAGTTCTGGGTGGACGTGAATTTGGAGGGGACACTATTCAACCCGCTATACTTCTTTATCAGGAAGGACTTCTTTTACCACCAATCTGAAATAGCACTCCCTCCATCCAAACTGCTCATCCCTCTACCCTACTCTATTGTTTTTCCATAGCATTTATTATCAGTTGACATTCTTTGTAGTTATTTATTGTCTGTCTCCCTGCACTTGATTTTGAGCTTCTGGGAGAAACAATTTTGTCTGTATTGCTTATAGCTGTATTTTCAGTGCCCAAACTAAGTGCCAGTATGTATGCAGTACAGACTGGGTGGGTCCTGGCCTCTGCAGGCCCAGCACAGATTTTCTCTCAGCCTCAGCAGCTCCACATCCATCCAGCCAGTAGAGGTTATTTTCTGCTTGGAATTAGGGGTCACCTTGTCTATCTGCCTCCTCACATTTCTCTCAATAAACATGCAATGTCCCCAGTTAAAATGGAAACAGCTTGAGGTCTGTGGGCTTAGTGCTTTGGACAGATAGCCAATCTGAGCAAGCTGATGGAGAAAATGAAAGTGCTTGCTTCTCCTAACTACTCATTCTCATTGTCGGTGAGTGTCCGCATAAACTGTGTTCAGTTCTTCCTTAGGTTGGGGTTCAAAGTTTATCATGATCACAGCCTTGGCTACAGTAAAGATTATTTGATCAAAGGTTTGGAGAACATAAGTTAGAGGGTTTGCTCCTATTGTAGACTTGACTTTGATGTGCTCCTTCTAGGTGTAGACTGTCTTCTGACCATGTATCCCACCATGGCAGGCACACAATTAATGAATGAACGGATGGATGGATGGATGGATGGATGGACAGACGGACTAGAACCAAATGGTTACCTCTGACACTTGCCTTCATTTCAAAGTAATGTAGACTAAAATAACCTAAGACCACAGATGTCTCACAGAAACATGATTAAGCACTATATAGTCACCCTTGAACAATGCAGGGGTTAGGGTCACTGACCCCCCCGCCCCTGCAGCAGCTAAAAATCCATGTACAAGTTACAGTTGGCCCTCCATGTATGCTGTTCCTCCTTATATGTGGTTCCTCTATATCCCTTCCATATTTGTGGTTCTCCATCCTCAGATTTGACCAACAGCAGATTGTATAGTACAGCTGTATTTATTATTTAAAACACCCATATGTAAGTGGACCCTGTAGTTCAAACCTATGTTGTTCAAGGGTCAACTGTATTTTTTCAAGAGTGCTTTCTCTTCATCAACATGAAGGATGTAAGGACAAAACACACAAAAAAATCTTGCTGATATTTTGCTTCCTTCAATGACTTTGCAATTAGAATGAGGTGGATGTGTCAGTTTTAAAAAGTAGTAAGTGAAAAGAGCAGAACTAATGAGGCAGTATAGTGATTACATTCTGAGGAGTGTGTTCGGAAGCTCAACCAATGCCAATCAGGCCACTAAAGGCTGCAGAAGACACAATATTGTAAACTGACTATACCTCAATAAAAAAATATATAATATAAAAAAATTAAAAGATAAAAGCTGCAGAAGAGGTAAAAGTGAAGTAATTACATGAGGTGCAAGGTATGGGGTGGTCTGGATAATCCCACTACTACAAGAAGGGGCTTAGTTTGTTAACCTGCTGTTTGGGTAGAACCATTGCAGATGCAGCAACCAATTCTGTGCCCAGCCCAGAATCTCTGACCATGAACCATAGTCCTGCGTTATACAGAATATCTCACGTTGGTAGGGTAAGTGTCAAAACACGCAGAGAGATTATGGCAAGTAAATCAAATCCATGACATCAGTAATCGTGCTGAATTGAGGAATAAGTTTCTGATCATTGTGATATTTGTTATTTAACATATTTGAAATAGTTCAGATAACTCAATTAAAGGATTAGAGGACCTGATACTTTGAATTTAATTTAAAATGCTTAAAGGAATTTGAAATTAGATCTGTGGTTTTAATTTTAAAATGCTAAGAAAATTTAATTAAGTTTGTAAACAATATTTAAAAGATTTTGATTGATTAAATCTATGAGTTTAGACTTGGATATGTTAGTATTTGAATGCTTAGGAAGATTTCATCAGACTATAGGTCTTTCATATTAGCTATTGAAAGTGTTTGTGCAAATCAAACAGATTAAATATGTGTTTTTCCTTGAAAATGCCTACAGAAACTAGATTAAGTACGTGAGCAATGTTTAGGGTTTAACCCATTACGTTTTGAATTAATCAAGCATCAATCAAGAATTAAGCAAAATAAGTGTTCAAATTTATATACAAAACCAATCGCTTTGTAGTTAAGACAAGATCTGTAAACTGATCTTAAAGACACAAGACAAATTAGACTTTTAGATGTACAGCTTTAATAACTAAGATATTATTTAAAGCACTAGGAACTGTAAGAAACACAGTGCACAAAAGCCCCAGTCAGACGTCAAAACCCGGACAGCGTCCGTTCATGTCAGCCCAAGACGAGAAAGTCTGAGCACCTGGCCCTGAGACACGAGGGACTTATCACACACTGTAAAGCAGAGTTTATTCTTCACCCCTCTGTGCTGATGGGGATGGGGAGGTATAGCAATGAGGTGAGGAGTTGTGCCTGGAGACTCATCCCTTAGCTGGGAGCAAAGATGGAAGAGGGCCCAGATGACTGGGGTGCTTAGCTGGCATAGTACAGACAGCTGAATCTCAGCTCCAGGGGTTACATCCAAAGACATGGGTAGAAGAGCCAGTGATGGGCAGATGAGGCTCCTGCTAGTCTGCGAGTGAAGTTGTAAGGGAATTCTGTTGAGTCCCTGCAGATTACTATTTTTTTTAAATTTAGTTTTAAACTTACATACAGTAAAATGTACTCTTTTTGGTGTATGATTTTGACAGTCAAGTATACAACCATCGCCACATTTAGGATACAGAACAGTTCCATCAGCCCCCAATTCCCTCATGCTATCCCTTTATAGTCAACACCCCCACCCTCCAAACTTGACCCCTGACAACCATGGGTCTGCCCTCCATTTCCCCAGCTTTGCCTTTTCCAGAATATCATTAAATAGAATTACCCAGCCTTTAAGTCTGGCTTCTTCACTTAGCACGCTTTTGACATGCACATTATTTTAAATGCCTGTAGAATATTCTGCAAAGGATTGATCATCCATTCCACCACCCAGCCCCCTCTGGACAAGGATATTTTAAAATATTTGTCAGCTCTCGGCATGCTTACTTTTGAAGGCTTCCCTACAGCATTTCAAACATTAAAAGGCAGCCATTTTTCATTGAAGGTAATTTTTTTTCTTGTAACTTTTTGAGGAAAAGAACTTTGGAATTGCTTTTGAAATTATTTGATTATTTTGTGATTGTCTATGACTCTTCACTAATTATCATGAGAAAAATATTTTTAAAAGTAAACACTGGAAGTGTCTGAGAGATCAGATTGCTGTCAGAAAAAGTTCATGTGATCTGTATGTATTAAACATAGTAATATTGCATTTTAAAAGAACTGTCTGAAGAGAGCAGACATGGCCCATCAAGGACATGACGAACATGGTCACAGTAAAATGAAACTTCCAGATTATAAACAATGCAAGATAGAAGGGACATCATTAAAAATTGTCCAGGAGAAGCTGGCTGCACAAGGGTTAAGGGACCTATGGGGCCGCAGAGCAGCTTGGAGATACATGGGTGGCTTTGCAAATAATGTTTCCTTTGTTGGTGCAACATTAAAAGGATTCAAATGGGGATTTGCTGCATGTGTGGTAGCTACAGAAGCTGAATATTACCTGGAGTCCCAGAAAAAAAGATTAGCAGCATCACTGAAGATAATACCTGGAAGTATCTTTTAAAATGGTTTCTTAACTCTTATAAATTATAAGGAGATTTCTTCACTGTAGCCAACTGGTCTGTGTGTTTGTCCTTTAAAGAATACTAGTAATATTTAATAAAATAAGAAAACATGTTTAAAAAAAGTAAATATTGAATTCACAGTTCACAGGATTGTAGAGACATTTCATTACATTTATTAATTTTTTATTTTGCAACTTTCTTATGTTAGAGCCAACATCCTTTTTTCAAGTCTCAAACATTTCTGTAGGTCCCTGGAAAGCTCACAGACCCTGAGCACCATGCCCCAAGTTTCTTACAGAGCCCCACAAGAATTTCATAGCTGAAGGCAACACGGTGCCAACCTACACCAGTGAGAGAAGAGAATGGAAGACTGCTTTCTCTGAATCATAATAATGCCCTTCCAAAAAGAAAAAGAAAAAAGAAAAAGAAAAAAAATGGCACAATAATTCTTTTCTAAGATTTTTTTTATCTCACAGACTGTGTAAAAATGTATGTGCAAATTTGTTCTTTGCAGCAATATTGGTAATAGTACTGGTAAGAGTATATCCATAAGGGATTGCTTCATCTGTGGTACATCACACAGTGGAATACTGTACAGCCATGAAAAGGGGTGAGGTAGATCTATACATGCGAACAGCAAAATTTTCCCAACTAAGTGAAAGCACAAGTCACAAAAAAGAATGTATAATCTGACTATATTTCTGTAAAATAAAAATCATTATGATTTTAAAATGTTAGTAAATGCACAGAAAAAAAAAAGGAAAGATACATGCCAAATTTAACTATGGTTACCTCCAAGGGAGGAAAAAGTTTTTTATGTATGTGTATGCAATTGAAGGGAGGTTTTCACTATTTACTTTTATGTAACATTTGAATTTACCATGAGCATATATTAATTTGGTAATCAGGAAAAGTCACTAAATATTACTTTAGACAAGCCAAACACAAGCAGGACTACTGAAAGATGTGAATTGATGTTCTGAATTTCCAAGCACATTGTGGATGAGCTTTAGACTGTTTTGGGGTTAGTGGGTTCCTTGTCCCCTTTTCTCAAGGTCAAAACAACCTAAACAAAAACTCCTCTTTCGCCTTCTTTCTACAGCCAAACACTCCCACCCAACGATAATCATTCACAAAAACCAAGATTATCTTGGAAAATAAGACTTTCCCACTGATTGAGAAGGGAAATTGGATAAAACTAGCATTCAAGTTCTACATGGTATCTAAAGAACTCCCAAGCTAACTGACCGTGCATGTGCTCTGAAGAGACTCTCCTTGTCTGGAAAGGCCTTCGAATGCCAGCGGATCAACAAGGAGATAATATACTATGTAGATTAACACTCATGTATGAAGCACCATGTTTATGAGTTTTGGGGATGTGCTCATTAAAACATGGTACTGAGATGCTGTCTCAGAGATGTGGGAGACCAACAGAAGCTTACAGAGCCTTGGGTCAAAAAGGGTCTTGTGACAGAGACCACTTGAGAACACGAAGCAGGTGATGGAGCTGGAAGGTAGCAAGTCCATCCATTCAGTGTCCCACTGGCCTTACAAAGTCAGCTGGTGATGAATCTGTGGGCCCAGACTCTCTCGTGTCCAGGGCAGGCACAGTCTTGAGCTCCCACATCTGAGGAGCTGCTTGGATATGACAGGAGCTGGTCCAAGGGACACTGTGATGCTGAGGTGGCCCTGAGAGGCCTCTGCTTTCCCCCCATAATTGCTTCAAAAATTGTGAGTGTCCACACGGGTTCCCATGGTCACTTGTTCAGGACAAGCAGCAGAGAAGACAGGAGAAGGGATGTTCTGTGGAACAAGTGGCTTGGCTTTTGTGGAGAACTAGCTGGTGTCTCATCCAGCCGCCTGGGTGCCGCAGTCTGCCCACCACTTCTGCTCCCTACAGGTGGTGGGAGGACGCAGGCTTCAGCCAGAGACAAGGCTGGCAGCCACCAGGTTGTTGCTTTCACCTCCCTGGGGCACAGCTGTCCTGGGAGAGGAGGGCTGAGGGAGCCAGGGAGCTCATTTGTAAAACGGGTTTCATTTTCTCACTTAACAGACACATCTGGTGCTTCCACTCCACCCTCTCTTCACATTTGAGGGGCCTCTTCTCCTCCCAGTTTAGGGAGCTTCAGGATGCTCTGAACCGGAGGCCCCGACCCCTTCCCTGCCTTGGGGCAGCAGACTCCACCTGCCTCCAAGGTGAGATGCTTTTTCAGAAGGGGGCAGGGGGTGAGGGGGAAGGATTAAAAGGTGGAATAAAATATGGCGACACTTGCAAAGGGAAAGCAAACAAGGGGCTAAGGCAACTTCCTGAGTTCACTAGAGGTGATCTTTACCTACAGTCTAAATGGTTGGGAGACCCACCTGCTTTGGAAGGAGGGGCTCAGGGAGACCTGTGTTCAAGGCAAGTCCTGGCTTTCCTGGCTCACCAAGTCTACTTGAATGATCTGTGGTCCCCCATTGCCAGCTCTGCTTCACGTACCTCTTCAACATCTTGTCTCTGTAAAGAGCATCCTTGAAACCGCCCTCATCACCGCTGGGAAGCGCCCTCTTTCCTCTGGCTAGAACCTGGCATAAACGCTTTTCTATCTCACTCAGTCCTGGCGGCCATCGGTCTCAGTTAGTGGCCCCTTCCACACTGAAAACTCTCCATACATTTCTTTTAAAACCTTTTATTCAATAATATATACTTTTAAAATTATAATATGTAACCGCCCTTCATGCCACATACGCCCCGTGCCCCCACTGTGGAGTCTGTGGTCGGCTAGTTAACGTGGTCTGCTGGAAAACAGGTGGCCACGGGATGAGCCAGGGGCGAGGAGGGAGCAACAGTAACCAACAACCATTTTGCATACCCTTCACATTTCCCATGCTTTCTGGGTCAGGAGGAAGTCAACAGGAAGCCAAAGGCGTGTGAACCTTTTACATTCGGAAGTGAGGTTTGATATACGGTGGCGGGCTGCCCTTCGGTTGGTCTAGTTCGTGCTTGCCAAACCTGCCACCATTTTGTGTCTGCTCACGGAACGTGATCTCTCTACACACGTTAAGACGTTTGATTTGGTTCTTGTTCTGCTTATGGAAAAGTGGGAGGAACCGCAACAGACCTGGGGAGAGATGGGAGGAGGGGAAAGACGGCATTAATCAATCTGACTGGGAGTGAGGACAGGTCTCCACTGGCTGGTGGCTCCCTTCTCCAGGGGAGTGCTGGGAATAGTATGCAAGCCCAACTTGCCCATGGCAGTTTGTGGGAAATCAGGTAAGAACTGATTTTATGATTTCAGGTTTCAAGTAGTACCCTTTTCCTTCCTCTTCTGATCACCACTAACGGGCAGTCTTTGTCCCAGCCTTGCTGTGACCCACTCCCTCCCTTTCTCTCAGTCCAGGAAGCTGATCTAGAAGCTCCATAGTCTCCTGACCATTCTGTGCAAGCCAAGCTACCAAGTTCAGCAGATCCGCATGACCTGATTTACAGAGGACACCTTGGGACCAAGACTCAGATGACTGTTTTTACACAGGGTAAGTGTCCAGTCCAAGAGAGCTCAAGTATTTTTAACTCTTCCCTGGAAGTGGCTGTCTGGCTTGGCCTGAAAACCTCATTTCTCCTTCCATGCCCAGCACAGCAGAGTGGGTGGTGAGATGCCAGAATTCTAGAAGCAGCATCTCAGGATGGTACTAGAGCATTGGCAGAAGGGACTATGCACCCGGGAAACTGTCACACAGAAACACTTCATGACTCAAAGTTCCTTTGGGCAAAGGGTTCTACTGCTTAGTACCTGAGAAAGGCTGCATGGTGCATATGGTTAAGAAAGAAATGACTCTTCAGCAGATGATTTTCAAGCTTTCAACTCCACAGAGGGATCAGTGAGAAACAAGCACACTAGTGAAAGACACCACCATCTGCCAAACAACAGCATGTGCCTACTTGCGTTGCAAGGAATGGAGCTGGGGAGAGGTTTTCATAAATGCAGACACCCTGCTACAGTGTTTAAAGTCATGCAATGAAATGGTCAGCCCCCAGCAGCAGGTTCTGAGTGGTGTAACTCAGAAGCAAGAAACAGAACAATCCCCACCACACCACCCTAGTCCCGCCTCTTGCTAAAGGAAAGTCATCACACCAAGGTAATTAACTGCAACCACCCACCCACCCACCCACCCACATCTTTGCAGTTCAAAGTTTATCCCTCCTCTCCCCCAAGACACAGGAAATACAAGTTTAAGGTCCTCATGGCAGTGGCTTGTCTCCCACTTGGGAAGGCTGGTGATTATCAACATTTTTATTTATGAAAACAGAATTTAACATAGCATTTTTCTTTCCTCTAAGGGCAGCAGCACATAAATCATACATCAGTCATCCAGTGATACAAAGAGGTGGCCAATTGAGTCTGAAGTAGTCATTAGTAAAAGATCACAACCCAGGCAGTGTTGCTTTTCTGCAAACAGAAGGAAATGGCTCCATGGTTCTCGAAGATTTATCCAAGCTTTCCACTGGGTGTAAGATTTCTGTCCCAACCTCTTAGTCACCATTTACAGCAAAAAAGTCAGCAAGTGAAAAACTGTTAATTTATTGATTCAATGAAAGTTTTTTTTTTTTAAACAATCCCCAATACATGCAGTTCAGGATTAAGTATCACATTTGTAGCACATTGTTGAGTCTCTACACAAAAGTATGCGTCACCTGTATAATCCCCTCACATCACGTTCCCCAGCCTCTACAATACCTGGTTGGGGTCATTTTCATGGACACATCCATACAGCTCCAAAGTGTATGTTATTACTGGTTTTCTTAGCCAGATGTCTCCCTGCCACCTCCCCTCTCCTCACCCCCACCCTGGGGTTAGTTTTTAATGGCAAGATACTAGTCTTAGATTAATTAATAAGCTTACTGACAGATTTGGCTTTTTGTGTGCTCACATAGACCCTGCTTTTGTTTTCAGGCTTATGTCTTAATGACCTTGACTCTGATCAGTTACTATCCACTCCTATTAATTTGCAGGAGGGAAGTTTGCTTTTTCTTGTGAGTGCTCATGCAGTAACACAGGTTTCTAAACAAATCATTAATCTGAACTGGCATTAAAGGAAACTGTCAACGGGGCTCTCTCAGATCCATTTCAATGCATATATAAAAATTCTTCCAATTGTTTGTGTCCCCAAATAATTTTGCGTCCATCCTCATCATAGCAGCACCTGGGAGAAGCTAAGTCATTTCCCTGAGTAGGCGCAGACTGAGGCCCACGGCTGCCAGCTCTCTCCGGGACTCAGCATTTGCCTCGAGAGCACCACCTTGCAGCCCCACTGGGACCAATCCTGGGGCAGTGCCCATCTCAGGGCACATCAGAGAACTTCAACTTTGTGCCCCCTAGCTTTCTCCTCTCAAGAAGTCCTGTTCCCTCCTCAAGATCTACTTTTTGACTGTTTTTACTGGTTCCCTTTCTTCTTTGAACACCCTCCTCTCCCATCCTCTCTCCCAGCGCCCAAGGATTACAAGCTCTTTTGTCTCCTGTAATCAATCAGTTGGAGAGTACTATACTTCTCTGCGAGGGAATACATATGCTTTGAGCCTTGTTAGTACCGACATGTTAGAGAAATGCCTGTTAGGAGACCAGTAGAGTGACTGATGTTCACGTGCCTCACAGAACTGGCAACTGGCACCCCTCTAACTAGTAAGAAGCCCCGGGAATGCTTGGTCCGCATTACACACCTGATGGCTTCTCCCACCTGGACCTACCACAGGGATAGGGCAGGACAGGAGCAGGCCAGCTGACAAGATCCTGGGGAGATTGAACTGCAAGCAAACCTGATGGAAATATTAACACTTCCTCAGTTCTACTCTCACCATGAGATTTCTCAGCTAAAGCAAAACCTTGCAGTTATGCTCACCGTGGCCAAAAAACCATGATACACCCATCTGTATTTGGCACAGGAACCTTTTGTTCTCACCATACAGGTCTATGTTCTTGAACACAGGCAGTACCTGAGATGACAGTGTAACACTACCCTGTTCCCCACATTTTTTTGCTTTTCTTTAGGAAATAGTAAGTCCTTATCATAGGCACTTTTAACCTGTTAAGGTAATGAAGCAAACAAAATGTCTAATGAAAATTACTGAGATGAATTTAAGAAATAATATGCCAACCCAAACAGATATTGGATGGGTGAATCTATCATAGCTTTGTCTAAATCTAAGACTAGATTCAGACATGCACACACACACACAAACACACACAGGCATACTTTCATCTGTCGTTTGGAACTCTGCAAGACCGCCTTCTAAGCCAGGTAAATACTCTAAATCTCAGGGGAGCTAGGTCCATCTGGACACAAAATGGTTTTGGTGATTGGTAGAAGAGGAAAGGTCTGGACTGGATTCAGTTCAGTTTGGGCAAGAACCACGCACAGCCAACCAGCCAGCAAGCTGAGTGTTAAGACCAGACCCAGAAGAGAGCACTTCAAACTCAGTTATGCTGTATGTCTAAGGCATGAGAGGTAAAAAGTGTAGGTGGTGGAAAAGTAAACTACATGAATAAAAAGGAAGAACTACTCCTTTGCCAAGCCGCAGTCACAGCCCAAGGACAGGCAGGCCAGCTGTGTTTGCACCTACTACATCATGACCAGAGGAGAGAGGCAGCAGTCAGTCACCTGACTCTTCTCCTCCAGATGCTTTTATTGCCTCTGGGGGACCCAAGAGAAAGAAATGGGGTTACCACTTCACCAAGACCATACAGTAGGCTAGCCTGCTTGGTCCAGACAGGAAACGTTTAAAAAAAAAAAAAGGTGGTGGGGGAAGGGAATGCGTGACAAAGCAGGAGATGGGTGGGGCAGGAAAGACACACAGTCGCACATCTCCCTGATAAATAACCACCAACAGTTTGGTGTTCCCTAAAAGGGAGCAATAGAAGGCTTTTGATAATCCAAAACACTGAGTTTCACTGCCTGACGTATCAATATGGGTTCAGCCAAGAGCTCCTGTCTTGTCTGATATTCAGGTAGAACAAATGTACACATTAATACACAGAATGTGCAATGCAGGCAGGTAGCACTGGTACAAGAACCTTAACTGAATGCATTTCCTGGCTTTGGGATCTTATTTTTCATCTGTAACCTATAATAAAAGTTTTATTTGTATTTTTAGTCCCCACCGACCAAACAACAAAAATAGAATCTACATTTAGAGATAGGACCTGCTACCAATACCAGTATGATTTTATTGGAATATGGAATGTAAACAGATGTTCTCAAACAACCTCACCTTATAAAAGTGTATGGCATTATTAAATAGTTGATAAAGAAATCCTAAAGTATGATGTGGTGGTAGACACCTTGACATCTAGCCTAGGTATATGAGGTCCCCACAGCTGTGGCATGGCTCTGCAGCTGGGGTCAGGGGATTGCTTGCAAACCATGTTGATGACAAGTCCCCAGAATGAAATCAGCCTATTTTTTATTTCCTTAAACAATATCTAGCTTCCTTTGCTAACATGAAGGCTAGCATAATGGATCCCAAGCTTTGATACTTGCCCCAGGAGCTCCACTCCCTTCCCCAAGCCCCTCACATGTTACTCTCTGTGGTCACTTGGGTTATCTGCTGGTCCTGCCCACACAACTCCAGTCCCTGCATGTGAGAAAGACTTATCTTTGCCAACACATTCCTGTGTTAACTACCAGAGCTTAAAAATGCAGATTACCCTGATTACAGTGGGAAACTGTTTCTCATGGGGCTAAAAAGGAACAAAGGGTGGGAAGGGAATATTTTTTTTCCACCCAATAGGCCTTTCTTGCCTAAATTCTAATAGGACTTTTTTTTTCTCCCTCTCTGACTTCCTTGAAGACTGACTTTCCAGCTTTAGTTATGGTTGTGAACAGAAAGTCTTTGTTTCTGAGATGTGCATTAAAGTAAGTGCACACAAAGGGATGTGCTGGGAAATAGTGAGGTTTCCTTATAAGGCTGGGGGAAAAAAAAGCTACATAAAAAAAATAGCAATAAAGTTTTACAATTAGGCAAATCAACAAAGGTTACAGTGAGCTCCAAGTTATGCACTTAGCATCCAACTTTTGATGAGACAGACGGACCTGTTCATGGCATCACAAGGTTTAAAGTGATGCCTCCTGACACATCAAAGGGGACTCTTGTGAGAATGACTGCAGTTTTTTCCCAAATGAATACACTTGGAAGAAAACTGCAGGGATGAAGGTACATTTCCTAGAGAGCTCATGTCATTAAAAAAAAATACATAAAACATGAATTTGTAAAAGAGCTTTAAAAAAAAATACTGTCACTGTTTTAGTATCTCCTTTTCATAAATGAGGCTGGTGTGTCAGAATAGACTGCTGATGCTTTGCTAAAACTTGAGCCTGAATCTCACCAAAAGAAACCCAGACCACAGTGGAATAGATAGGAAGTCAGATATTCAGAGCTTGTTGACTGAACGGGTTAATTCAACAGTGGTCTCCTGTTAAATAAAGGTAAACGTGCAACAACTCCGAGTCTCTCGTCTCCCATATGCATTCCAAAGGGAGAGGCCCCTCAGATCCTCAACTATGTGCATCGTCAGGCTACCAGAACGGCAGCTCCCTGTAGACTAGTACTGGGGAGTTTCTTTCTTTTTGACAGACTTTTAGGTCTTTACTCTTCTTTGCGTTTAGAAGGAACGGCTAGAATTTCTTTTTATCACACTGTAGTTTTCCTTCAAAGTTTGTGTTTGGTTGGTTGGTTTTATTGGCAAGCATCAATGCCGCATTACCCGTCGCTTTCCAGTCTTCATCGGGCCGCCGTGAGACCACTGGAAAGTACAGCATTATCTGCACAAGGCTGGGACTGCTCCTTCACCACGGGGTCTGTAAGAAACAGGAGGAAAGTCAGCCAGTGTAGGGGAGAACATCATGACAGACCCAACCCCGTTCCACAGTGAGATCGAGATAGGCCGCCAGGAAGTCAGGGTCAGGAGGGCAACAGAAATTACAGACACTGAGATGATCGGAGAAATGCTAGTACTGTCAACTTGTATACTTCTTCAGGGTACAAGTTCAACTGCTGAGACTCAGGGAAAAGAGGCACAGAATCACACATCTGCCACTGTGCAAAATGTCTACTAACTTCTTACGTGTTATTTTCCTTGAATATTAATATCATGTCCAACTCATGATTTCTTTAAAGCATGTTAGACAATAAACACTTTGGAGGAAAGGGTGAACAAAAGGAACCATTAGAAGACCTATCAATTAAAAAAAAAAAAGACCTATCAATTTTAAGCAACAGCATAAAATATTTTTATAGAAGTACAGTATATATTCAGAAAATCAGACAGATTATGATTTACATAATCAATGTACTGGAAGAATGAAGGGTAAGACCTTCTAAATTTGCTGTCTGCTAATGCTTAAGGGCCAGTAGGTTCAAGACTATTATCTTGAGAGGGGGATAAAGGAAAAGGAATGAGAGTACATTTTCATCTCACTTCTGAGAGAAACTGAGCAGGTCACTTAAACTCCCTTACGCTCGGTATCCTCTGTGACTGGACTAAATGACCTCATGTTGCCTGAAATAAGAGGAAAGTCTGAGACACGCTTTATCAGCAGGGAAAACTATATGCACACAGACAGATAAGCAACCACATAAACTGAATATATACACGTCCTGTGAAGTGAAATACCTAAGAAGTTGGTAATTCAGAGAGGATTTCAGTGAGATCTTTCCATACTTGCTTTCCTTTCCTCAAATTCTTTCTTTTTATTTAACTTATTTCCTTCTTTAAGAATACACTATGGTCATCTTATTACTTCCAACTAATCACTTATTTTTTTGAGGGGGAAAAACCTTTGATTAGGTTTCCACACAAATGTATATATTTGAAAACAAAATTTTAGATACTTGTGATCCATCAACTCAGGGTCAAGGGCAACAAACAGGCCAGACTCAAGGGAGCTACAGTGGGGAACAAGCAAACATCTTTGGCCATCAAGAAGCAGATCTGCAGAGTTCTCAACAGCCTAGAACTAATGAGACCAAATCCCAAGGACAAGTCATCCAAACACCCAGAATTATCCTGACTGTCCTCAGTGATAAAGGGTGGAAGAATTTCCCTTTGACAATCAGGCCCCAGAGACTCACAGAAGTATGGGTGCTCCATGGCCTCTTTGGCAGTCAGTCTCTGTTGATGGTCATATCGCAGAAGTTTGTCCAGAAGATCTAGGGCCTCGGGGCTGACGAGATGCCTGTTCTCACTATGGATAAAGTTCTCCCAGCGTTTCCGTGAATGTCTGACAAAAAGAGGAAAGCATTAGTGTCCTGAGGTTAAGTTAAACAAGAATCCTTACATATTAGGGCTAAAGCCAACAATGTCTTAAAACACTGTGCTGATTACAAGCTCATTAAATCTCATTCTTACCAGTACCTGCCCCACTCCCCAGTTATGATTACAGCATCCTTAAACAAAACAGTGCCGACTGATAAATAGAATTGATTACAACTTCTATATCTGATTTAGGACTTTGTGGAACCTCTCTAGATAATTTTCTAGGTAATTTCTAGATAACGCCCCAGGCTTTTAGTCAATTCTGGGTGAGGCATGGAGATGGAAATGGTGAAAACTGTCCACACATTTACTTTTCAACACTACTGTACTGTATCTGAAAAATGTGCTTTAAAATTTGCTCCCTTATTCAAAAATCCATTACACAGAACAAGAAAAAACTATAAATCTCTTATTCAAAGAAGAACCACAGCTTTCTAAGATTTTCCATTAAAATAAGCATATGCTGTCCAGAAAGCTTTTTTTCTGTTACATGATTGTCTTCCATTTTCTACTGATAAACAGGTTATTTCTTACAGAAGTAAAATGATTAGAAGACACATGTAAACAATGCCCAATTATCTCATGATAAGATAAAAAAAAATACAGATGGGAAAAAAAGAGTATTTCAATTCTGGTATGAGCAGAAAGGGGAAAGAGCTTTAAAAAGTGATTTTGGCTAACCTTTCCACTTCTGAAATGGGTAAGTTAAAACCCTTTCTTTCTCTCTCTTACTTACTGTCCCAGGATATCGTTGAAGTGCGGATCTAGGTCTATGTGATACTTCTTCAGATACCCATACAGCTCGTCTGTACCCAGAACCTTCGCAATGCGAACAAGCTGAAACACAAAACAAACTGACCAAATCACTGAGCACAGAACTCACTGCAAGCCCACGGGGATGCTGGATCAGAAATTAGGAGACTTCCACATCACTAAATCTCCAGGGACCAGATACAGATCCAAGCCTGGGGCAGACAGGCAGCAAACCACAGATAGGAAGTTTACATGAATGCAAATTTCCAAAATGCCTTTAAAATGGTAACACAACTTATGACAATAATCTTCTAGAAGCTGATGATTATGGGGGCATAAAATCTAATGACCAGAATCCTGTTTTATTAGACAAGGAGGTACCTGACTTCATAAACTCACTTTGGAAGTTGGGCATAACACAGTACTATCTGTCTCTATCTTTGGAGATTGGCTAACCACAGACAAGATTTTGTGAAATTTTTTACCCTGAAGAAAAGCTCATATGCAGACACAGAGTGATTTTTAGTGCCTCAAGGACAGCATCCCTTATCAAGATGCTATTTTCTTGGCATCTGCCCCAAAGTAGATAGGATCCAGACAGTGGTTGCTTACCTGGTCATAGTTATCCTGTCCATGAAAGAAGGGCTCCTTTCGAAAGATCATGCTCGCTAACATACAGCCCAAACTCCACATGTCCAAGCTATAATCATACATCTGAGGAAATAAAGACAACCAGTCAGTCAAGGATGTTACAAATGCCATTTTTCTGATCTGAGTTTCTAGTCTTTAGTTGACCTTTGTAGATATTTTTAAATTTAAAGTCAAAAAAAAAAAAGGCTGAGAAAAATCTGTAATTAATCATTTTGCAGTAGAATAGACTGGATTTTGAATATATCCAAATCAACTAAATAAAAATCAGGCTTTTTAAATAAAATCGCTTAAAGACTTAAACATAAGACAGGACACCATAAATCTCCTAGAAAAGAAAAAGGCAAAACATTCTCTGACATAAATCGTTGCAATGTTTTCCTAGGTCAGTCTACCAAGGCAACAGATATAAAAGCAAAAATAAACAAATAGGATCTAATTAAACTTAAAAGCTTCTGCACAGCAAACAAAAACATAACCAAAACGGAAAGACAACCTACCTACTGGGAGAAAATATTTGCAAACAATGGGACTGACAAGGGCTTAACTCCCAGAATATACAAACAGCTCATACAACTCAATAACAACAAAAAAATAGCAATCAAAAAATGGGCAGAAGACCTAAACAGACACTTCTCCAATGAAGACATACAGATGATCAATAGGCACATGAAAAAATGCTCAATATCACTAATTAGCAGAGAAATGCAAATTAAAACTACAATGAGGTTATCACTTTACACCGGTCAGAATGGCCATCATTATTAAAAAGTCCAAAAACAATAAATGCTGGAAAGGATGCAGAAAAAAGGGAATCCTCCTATTCTGTTGGTGGGAGTGTAATTTGGTGAAGCCCCAATGGAAAACAGTATGGCTATTCCTTAAAAACCTAAAAATAGTTACCATATGATCCAGCAATCCCACTCCTGGGCATATATCTGGAGAAAACTCTAATTCAAAAAAAATACATGCACCTCAATGTTCATAGCAGCACTACTAACAACAGCCAAAACGTGGAAGCAACCTAATGTCCATCGACAAATGACTACATAAAGAAGTTGTGGTATATATACCCAATTTACTACTCAGCCATAAAAAAGAATGAAATAATGCCATTTGCAGCAACATGGATGGACCTAGGAATGATCATACTAAGTAAGTCAGACAGAGAAAGACAAATATCATATGATGTCACCTATATTTGGAATCTAAAAAAAAAAAGACACAAATGAACTTATTTACAAACCAGAAACAAGACTCACAGACTTACAGAAAACAATGGTTACCAAAGTGGGAAGGGGGGGAGGGATAAATCAGGAGTTTGGGATTAGCAGATATAAATTAATATATACAAAATAAATAACAAGGTCCTACTATAGAGCACAGGGAATTATACTCAACAGCTTATTATTACCTATAATGAAAAAGAATATGAAAAAGAAAAAAAAATACATATATAAACCTGAATCACTATGCTGTAAATCAGAAACACAACATTGTAAATCAACTATACTTCAATTAAAAAAAGAAAAAACCAAAATACCTCAGGAAAAACCAGGCAAAGCCCTAAGGAAATATAAAAAGAATCCAGAGGTGCTTCACTAGCCATCTTACCTGATAGTCCACAAGGAGCTCTGGTCCCTTGAAGTACCTCGAGGCTACGCGGACATTGTACTCCTGAGCGGGGTGATAGAACTCTGCCAGACCCCAGTCTATCAGTCGCAGCTAAAATATGACAGAAATAAAACATGTGAAAGGAGTGTTTCTTGATGCCTGTGCCTTACAACAAGGCCACGTATATTAGAAAACAATTATTTGACCATATAGAAAATGTCAGCAAGTGCACTGGCTAAAATCTATACTCGCAACTGCATAAGAGGTCATTTCTAGAGCAGAGCACTCAGAATCTTATTTGCTGCTGCTTTTTTTTTCAAATTTAAATTATCCTGGCTTACTACTCTCTCTAGATCAATAGAGCTTAAGCATTTTTTCTGCCTCCATACCAGCTTCATGTGTTAACACATCCGCCCATTACTGAGAGTTCTTACTATAAGCTCTAGTCATAATGGAAAGGGTTGGGGACATGCGCCCCACTCCTGGATTGAAGCGCTGCTCTAGCCTTCCATTAATCAAACACTAGTTGATTCATTTACTCACCAGTCAGGGACAACCAGAATTGGATACTGAAAATAGGAAGGACTCAGTGTACTTGTAAGGCCAGGCAGATTAGTCTGAGGGTCATTAAGAAAGGAAGTAAAAACCATCAACTGTAGTTTCTTTCTTGAGGC
This sequence comes from Vicugna pacos, assembly GCF_048564905.1. NCBI lineage: Eukaryota > Metazoa > Chordata > Mammalia > Artiodactyla > Camelidae > Vicugna > Vicugna pacos. The sequence goes on from NC_132995.1 coordinate 33,563,207, forward strand.
CCTCCAGAAAAACATGACCGAAGTAAACAAGTGACTACAGTTAGGGTTAGCTGTCTACTTTCCTTGTGTACTACGCTTATGTATAGTAGAAACCAACACTGGAGACTGGAGAAATACTATTATCACAAGTCTGCCAAAGAAAAGAGAATGAGTCTTCAGAAATCACCTAGTACTGGTCAGAGTTTTGACTGGCCCTAAGCCTTCCAATGAAAGGCTTGTGGCTGCCTGGCTGTAATGGTACCTTTTTCTGTTGGTGATCTATCATGACATTGTGAGGTTTCACATCCCTGTGCATGATTCCCTTGCTGTGGCAGTAATCCAGAGCCTATTAGATAAGAAAGCACAGAGAAAAGTAAGCAAACCCTCTACCACCCCCCGCAATGTAAGCATATTCTTATTTGTTTGTGACAGCTTGATTTGAATACAGTCTCCCAGGGGCAGTTTAGTGTCTGTAACAAAAGAGAAAAAAACATGTTCAGAAGGCACCCCTAGCTCTCTGAGCACATGATGCTGGCAGCTGGTAGAAAGAGGGCTATGGAGAGGACGTCAAGGGCTACGATGAAGGTTTCTTAAAAAGGGGCATGATATACTTCTTAAGGTACTCTTCTACCTGTTCCTGGTGGCAGTGTCTCAGCCACCTGGATTTAGAAATCATACATTAATCTGCAGATGCATTTAAAACCAGATCTAGGAACCTCACTGGAGTCACTTCTTATAGTTGTTCAAATAACATGTAAGGGTCCAAGTGGACATGAAGAATGACATCCAGATATATCTGTCAATGTGGCTTGTCTTTCAGGTAAGTGTCTCTGGGTTTTCTAGATTTACTTGTATTCTAATATTAGTATTTTCTTTAAAAACAATCCCTGAGCCAGCTGGCCTTTAAGAATCATGATTATGTTATTACTCGAAGAGAGAAAATTACTTTCTGTAAGATTGTTGGCAAGCAGCTAAGATTTTTAAGTTTACAAGTCAATGATTTTTTAAGTAAATTTCTCAAGTTGTGCTGCCATTACCACAATTCAGCTTTAGAACTTTTCCATTATCCCAAGAATTTCCCTTAGGCTTGCCTGCAGTCAGTCCCACTCCATCTACCTCTTACTTCCTCCTTCCCTCCCCTCTCCTCCCAGCTACTCATCTACCACCTAATGCTACAGATTTGCCTTTTCTGAACATTCATAAAATGAAATAACACAACATATAGTACTTTATCTTCTTTCACTCAGCACAATGTTTCTAAGATTCATCCATGTTACTTTTTTCCTTGCTGAGCAGTATTTCATTGTATATATTAGCTGATAGACATTTGGGTTGTCTTAACTTTTGTCTATTATGACTAATGTTATCTATAAATGCTGCTTACAAATCTTTGAGAGGACATATTTTTTCCTTTCTTTTGGGTAAATTCCTAAGGGTGAAAGTGTTGGGTTGTATGTAAGTTTACATTAAACTTTTGAAAAATCTGCCTAATTGTTTTCCAAAGTGGCTGAACCATTTTACAATCTCGTCAACAACATATGAGGGTTCCAGTTTCTCTACATTCTCGTCAGCACTTGCTCTTGTTTATTTCTTTGATTACAGCTGTTGCAGTGGATCTGAAGAGGTATCTCATTGTGGTTTTAAACTGCATTTCTCTAATTAGTGATCAAATTAAACATCTTTTAATATGCTTTGGGGCTAGCCTTTATCTCCTTTGGACAAATGTTGATTCAAAATTTTCACCCATTTCTTATTTGGGTTAAGTCTATTTTTTGTTTTATGTAATATAAAAATTTGCTCCTAAATCTCCCTTTTCCAACACAGTAACTATTTCCATAAACTTCAATGTTGGCTGCTTTGTCTTATCTTAAAAAGTTCTTGAAGTCAACACGAGTCCCATAATATACTCCTTGAGTAATGATGCTATCAATCCATAATCTTATGGCATCTACGATGTGCTTGGCACTGAGTACTCTTGTAAGAGGGAGTTTTCTATGGGACAAGATTAGGGTTTCTCACCACTGGCACAGTTGACATTTTGGACTAGATAGTTCTTTGTTGTGGGGAGTGTTCCTGCACACTGTAGGATATTTAGCAAAACCCCTGGCCTCTACCCACGAGATGCCAGTAGCACCCCTCCAATTGTGACAACTGAAAGTGGCTCCAGACATTGCCAAAGTCCTCTGGGAGACAAAGTTAACCTGGTTGAGAATCAACGGACTAGACTAGCAAGGACACTCTACTAGGCATCTTTACATGGGAGGGAATACATAAACTAGAGGATGGTCCTAAGGACTTCATTCTAGGAACAGGCACACTTTGCCTTCCCCAGATACCATAGAGTATACCCTGTATGATGCTTTTTACATCAAGGTCAAGAACAGGCAAAACTAAACTATGATGGTAGAGGTGAGAATATAATCTATGCAAGGAGAGAAATATTCTATATCTGCACTGTCCTGTATGGTAACCATTAGCCACATGAGGCCACTGAATGCTTGAAATGTGACTAGTGTGACTAAGGAAGTGAATTTTTAATTTTTAACTTAAATAGCTACCTTTGCGTAGCAGCTACTATATTGGACAGCACAGTTTTATGTAGATGTGGATGAAGGTTTCACATTTATGTAAAATCCAGAAAACTGTACTCTTAGATCTATTCATTTCATCTATGTAGGTTCTACTTCAGTTTAATTTTTCTCTGTCTTGTTTTACACCAACACTTGTAGCAAGACTCCACAGTGGCTTTGTGACAGTACCTTAGGAAACCAGGGCTCCTGAGGACAGACCTCCCTAAATCTGAATCAGGAGCTCACACCTGGTGGGAAGCCTCAGCAAGTCACCACACAATCACTCTGACGCCCTCAGACTTAGTTTCTTCTACATTTTTAATGATGTTAAGTATTTCCTCTTCCCCAATCCTGGTTTTTTTTTTTCCTTTTCCAGGAGAAAATTTAGCAAGTGTTGATTTTATTATTTTGCCCTGTCTTAGCCCAAAGGAATAAAGTAATTAAAACCATAGTACCTGGGGTGTGAAAAATACCTGATGAAAGCAAAGGCTGAACAGATACAGTAAGGGAATTAATTCTTCTGTCAAGTTCACTAGTCAAGATGATTCCCTGTGGAATTACTGACTGCTTTTAAATTCCTTGGGGAATTATTTCATTTTTAAAAGCTGATAGTTTCTGACTATTAAGCATGAAGGAGGTTTTTCAAGTTTCATCTGGGGTTCTAAGTCTCATTAGCAGAAAGTATGCCCTTATCCCTAGCTGCTACCCCCAGAAGGCAGAGGGAACATCAGATACTGAGTGCCATCGGAATGACTAGCCTGAAGACCTGCATCACTGGGATGCTGTTACCTGATCGAAGGACAATTGCACTAGATTATAAATATTACCTCTAGTGTGCTAGCTAACCACAAAATCTTAATCTTTACTTAAAAAAAAAACCCAAACAAAAACAAAACAAAAAACCCAACCAAACCAAATATCACTATGTCCACCCCCACAAAAACAAACAAACAAAAACAACCCTGTAAGAGATCTGGATTGCAGCTTTCATGGAGTGAATGCCTGGGGTTTTCTGAGAAGCACCTCTAGGAAAAAGGCTAGCCTGACAGTTCACAGGGCCATAGCGCTGCACACCCCTGTCCCACCGAGTCCTACAATTCTAGCCCGGAGAAGAGATGGAGAAAGATGGGATAGATCAAGCTCTACCTTCTTCATCATTTTGCTTATTGACAAAAGAAAGACCTGTGAGCCATAAGAGTGAACCCTTAAATACACCACTAAGGCTCTAATGATAAGTGGTTTGTGCAAGTGCTTGTAAAAAGAACATGTTTACTTTAAAGAGCTAGTTCTACAAATCCCCATTCCCAAAAGCTTTAGCCTTAATTTAACTTGGTATTTTGTTCCAGCAACTGTTCACAATCCCATCAAAACTCCATCCTGGCAATTGTCATCAATAATGCCAATACCTTAGTCTCCTCTACATTCTTCCAGAGTTTCTTAAATTGAGATCCACATGTTTCACTCTAAAGCTTTACATAATGCTGTATGTATATTTTCATATGCATTTTTGGGGAGAGTTCATAGCTTTCATTACACTTTTGGTGATCCATGACCCTAAAAAAATTGGTCTATTCTATTTTACAAATCTTTTCAGAATTCTTAAGTGTTTACCTAGACAAACTAAAAAAGATCTTTCCTCTATTTATCAATAATGCTTGAAAATTTCAGTCTTGGGATTAGTAAGTCTCCAAGAAGGTCCACCTATCACCTCTCCCTGCATGTTAAGGTTAACCAGCCAGGACTAAATAGGTAGGCTAAAGGGTATGTTGTCTCAACGAGACGGGGGAAGTAAAGGATGGCTGCAAAATGCCTGCCATCCTTGAATGCATGTCCTCCCATGATGTGACTTCAATGCTTTGCTCATCAAGGGGTGGAATCTACATCTCCAACCCCCTGAATCTAGGTTTGGTCATGTGGTTTGCTTTTGCCAACAAGGCATTAGCAAACATGACACAGCAGAATCTTGAAAAGTGCATACATGTCGAGGTTTCCCTCTTTTGCTGTCAGGACCCTCAAGACCACCACAGGAAGCAGCCCAGGATAACCTCCTGGAGAATGAGACCTCAGCTATTATAGCTGCCATCCTAGATATGTGAATGAGGCCATCTTGGACCATCTTGCCCCAGTCAAGTGGACTCAAACCAAAAGACTCATCCATTCAACCCACTGAATTATGAAAATTAGTAGATCATTTTAAAAAGTCATTAAGTTTGGGGGTGATCTGCTATGCAATGAAAACTAATAGTAAGTATAAAGTATAAATTAAGCAGGAAAAAAAAATCCAGCAGGAGTTATGAAGAGTGAGGTTCTAACCTCTGGTATAATGTCCCCAGTACCCCTAACTTGACCATTTTCAGTTCCACTGGAAAATTTCTATGTAAAGATCCCCTGATAGAGACCTCAATATAAGTTAAAAAACAAACAAACAAACAAAAAACACTATAAATTCTCTGGGTATGAAAAAATATTCCTGAAGTCTCTTTGTCCTCTCAAAAACTTCTCCTTTAATGAATAAGCCTGAAAAAATTCACTGTTTATGAATGTCACTTACTTTAAGTAGTTCATACATATAAAACCGGATATCAAAGTCTGTCAGGATCTGGTACAGTTGCTGAAACAGATTTTAGAAAACAAAGTTAATTTAGTCTTGTTGTATCTTGTCATCCCAAAGTTGGTCATTTTTCTCCATAAACTTAGTGCTTAAGTCACTCAGGAATCCCAGAACATTTTACTACCTGATTTGGAACAAATAGGGATAAAAACATAAGACAAGGCGCTAATACTTCAGTCTTCAGAAGAAAAAAAAACCCAAGGAATTCCAAGGGGAAAAAAAGCCATCTATACCAACTTGGATCTTTCAAAAACTCATGTAATGCTCTATGATTTCAACACCACAATTACATTATTATGAAGTCCAAGTTGTCCAACTGACCTTGTATTTTTACTGCACTTCAAACAAACTAAACCCATTGCAGCACCATGGTTTAGATAACTGACTTCTGAGTGGACAGCAGAACTTGAAAAATTTCATCAGCCCACATGGTAAAATAGCGACAAAACAGTCTGCTTATGAAACATGAAGAAAATGAACTGCTATAGCATTTGGAGATGGCAAGAGACTAAAAAAAATCTGTACCTTCCATTCCCAAAACGAACTGCAGGCTGGAAAAAAAGAACACCTCATAGGCAATAACTGATGGGAACTGAAGAAGTAAAATGTTGTAGAGGGGAAAATGTAGGTGGGATGAGATGCTTAAAAAAATAAAGAAAAGAAAATATAGAAAAGGAAGAAAGGAGGGAAGGAAAAGATACAGGTACTGAAAATGATTCAAGACCAAACTGACAAACAAAAGAGAGTATTCATAATTGATAATCCAAAGACCCACCTGATGGGAGTTTTTAAATTCCAATTTCTAAGACAGACAGCAGAATTTACACATCCAGGTTCATTTAAATTATCACAAACCCTTATCAGAAACCATACTATTATTTTTGATAATCAATTGCAAGCAAATCTTTCCCCACTAGTCAAACAGCACCTTCTATAAAATTAATTTGCACACTTTTATCAAACCTATTTTGTTTCTCTCTTTATTGGAAGACTCAAGCCACGTGGGGAATCTTTCCAAGGTGCACAAAACAGCATAAACAATCTGTGTAAAAGGAGGGGAAACTTAAAACTTTACATGCATATTTGTTTGTATCTAGAAAAATGATGTAAGAGATTAATGAAAAGTGGTTTTGTGCATATATGTCTAGAGGATGGACAGTTGGACACAGGAATAAGGAGACTTTTTACTGCATACTATTTTATATTTTAGATCTATGTAAAGATATTACCTGTTCAAAAAAATTTTTTAAGGAAAAATAACAGGTTTGCCAAGAACCTAACACTTTCTAACACCAGGATTTTGCCTCTTTCTCAAAATTCCATTTACTAAGATCTGATTTCATGAATCTCAGGCAGTGCCTAGCTAAGGGCACTATAGGCAATGAAAACATACTTTCCAGTACACTGGTGGTACCTTGAGCTGCTCCACTACTGGAGGCTGACCCTGGTTGGGAAAGAATCACATTCAGGCCCAAAAGCAAACACGCCACCACTTCTGCTCAGGAGACTCAATCACCTAACAGCTAAACACCCAAGTGTTTTGTTCTCCCTCAGCTCTGAACAGCAAGAAAGGCTTCTCAGCCAGCACATGAACAGCCTGTATGGAGACACAGGCTGAAGATATCATCTCTCTGGGTGCCAAATCAGCTTTTCCTCTGACAGTTAAGGAGATCATTCCCAGAGACTGGGCCAAGTTGAACCTCAAGTCAATAAACAGGCCATGAAAGTGAAAAGGACATTTTCTAACCCCTAGAGGGCTAGAATATTTTATTTCCGAAAAATAGATATGGGCTATTTAATTATTTGGATTTCTATCTGTGGGAGGCTTTCCTGTCATATCACGTGGTATCTATACCAAGCATCCATGTGAACAGTGTAAGGCATAAAAATTGCCTTGGACTGCTAACATAGTATTTCTGGCTACTCCAACCAGTATCAATTTTATGTAATACAAAAAACCCTAGCTGACTATAGCTTTTAGGCCTAATACATTATAAAGACCTAAGCGACAGGCTGACATTCACTCTCACTTTTCAGGAGCTCTGGGTAGGAGACCAACTATACCTGTAACATCTGACCACTGGGGCCTGGAATTCAGGCCTCGCCAGGGTCCAGTCCAGCTTCCCCAACTCTGTAGCTCCTTCTCCACTGCAACCCCCAGGAGATCCCCACTCTGACCAAACAAACCTGTGTGTGCCACTTCCATTCTTCCCTCTCCAAAACCTAGACTACCTGCCCCTCCCCCTTAGCATCCCATCCCATCAGGGTTCTACAGAGCTGACAGTGGTCTCTTCCCTCTCTGAGCCCCCATGCTGTTTACTGTCCTCTGGGGTGCCCACAGGACGCCAACAGCAGCAGCATGCCCAGAGTTAACATTTCTCATTCAGGTACTGGCAGTGACCTGAAGTTCTCAAGATAATGTCTCACTCCGCTGGAAACAACAAAGGGCTTCTTCACCTCGTCCACATCCTAAGAGTCCCATGCCAGCATCCTTGCGCATTGTGGCATATGCATGATGGGGAGGAACAAGTGATGTGACTGGTGGCAGTCACCAATTTGGTGATTCAAGATCTCTGAACCTTCACTCCCCCAAGTATGTCAAGGGCCCACCGTACAACCCAGTCCATATTCTAAGTCCTCACACAGCAGAACAGCCTATGTTTTATATACCCTACACCACACATGGCGTGATCCTCTGCTCGCACACAGAAGTCAACAAATATTTGTCTTTGATGATCTTCACCAGTCAATGAAACAAAATTGATACCTTTCCAAGAAACAGAAGTACTGAGTCAACAACACATTAGAAAGGGAAATTTCACAAGAACTACACTTCTCCTCCATTCTTCTTAGTCAGGTACATGGACATCATTAACCAACCAATGGCAAAACGCTGCCAGGAAGTTAGTTTTACTTACATTTTCATAAAGTAAGTGACTTACCAAAAACAAAACAAGCCTATGCTTCCCGGAAGACTACAAAGGTGCTGAGGAAGAAACTATTCACCAATCCTAGTTTGGTTCCAAAGCCTCAAACATACTGGCATTTCCCTAGAAATCAGTTATACTCCAGAACTATTCAAAGAACCCAAGGTGGAAATCTCCTGAGACCTTTATTAACCTCAGAAAGTCTGGGGAGAAGAATGCAAAAAATACAATTTGATCAAGAGAACCAGGGCCTACTTGGTCTAAAACCAACATGCAGAATGGAATGGCTGCAAGGCCCCAGCCCCAGTGACTGTCATTCAGGAGGGCTTCTCACTTTAAGAAGGTTCCCAGCCAGATATGGGAATTACCAACACAGCGAACTTCCACCCTGCACACACAGCTTGGTCTATGTCCATAAACCCCAGTGGTCCCCGTGTAGGGAGAAGACAAAATGGGGGAAGTGTGATATAAAGTAAAAGTGAAAGGTGGCACCCATTTTGCCACTATTTACACATAACCCCAAGATTCAGAATGAGACCAAGGGAAACATTTTTAGAAATTTAAGGAAGCAGAACAAATCATTAATTAAGTACATCAAAGTTACTACAAATCACGTGAAAATGTCTTACAAAGATGACAAAATAATGTCAGTGACCAATAATAATAAAAGTAAATTTTGTTCCCCCAATTAAGGAAACTTGAGTCTGTGAACTCATCCTCTCCACATCAAACTCTAGCAACATGAACAAGACCTCAAAACATCAGGAGTTCAAGGCCTCCTCTATGAGTGATATGAAATTTTCCACAGATCAGTATAGGTCTACCGTCTTCTTAGGATGGGGCCCATTTGGGATGTCTTATCAATCTTTAAAATGCCCATATGATATATTTTACTTAAACTGTATATTCATTTTTATTTATACTGTTGCAACGGCATAGAAAACTGAGAAGCATGTCTCAATGAAAACTCTTTCTACCTCAAAACAGTATCTGAACCTCCTTGGGATAATTTTGAGTTTGAGAGTTTTCTGTAACTATTCATCCCAACTTTTAGAAATTGGCTTTGTCTTTTGTTCTAAGTATCACCACGTTATCTTTTATTATCACTTTGACATATATGAAGCTTAACTGTTGATTTCAAGGAGAAATTGATCAAACTAGTACCTCTATCATAAAATAAAGTATCAAGGAAAAAAAATCAGCAAGGCCATAAAAGATCTGAACTAAATTAACAATATAAAAATATGACTATGTAACAAAGTCACAAAGTAACCATCAACAAGTTCCAAATAATCAACATTATATACATACAGATCGTGTTCTCTGGCCACAGTGCAATCAAATTAGGAACCAACAAAATAGAAGAATCATTTTTTTTTAAAAAACCAAGTAGATCCTGGATATATATTCACAAACATACAGCTATAAAGCCCATTCCTAGGATAATAACTACTGGGAAACTTTTGAAGTTAAACTCTGTATGGTATATTAGATGGCATTATTGTATAAATATTAAATTAAGTGTACCAATAGTATTGTAGTTATGTAAGAAAATATCCTACCTAGTTCCAGTGCTAGCATATTTAAAAATGAAGTATCATGATGTCTACAACTTACTTTATGATGACTTCAACAGATAGAGACAGAGATAAAGAGGGGAGGGTGGAGGAGAGAGAAATAACTGCAAATGTGGCAAATAGTATTAACAACTGGTAAACCTAGGTGAGTAATTTAAGGGTATCAACTGTGCTATTCCTCCCAATATTCAGTGGGCTGAAAACTAAACAGGAGTTCCATAATCATGGAATGTAGCTAAAATGGTTCCTGGGGTTGTACAGATGCAACACTACCGATCAAGAAAGAAACAAATCAAGTGAGTTGACTTCAACTTGAGAAGTTAGTAGGAAAAACAGTGAAAACTCAAGAAAGAAGAAAGAAGGAAGGGGAGAGGGTATACAGCTCAGTGGAAAAGCACATGCTTGCCATGCACGAGGGTCCTGCGTTCAATCCCCAGTAACTCCAGTTAAAAAAAAAAGGAAGAAAGAAGGAAAGATGGAAGAAAATAATTAAGATAGGAGCAGAAACTGAATGAAATAGAAAAACTAACAAAAACTATCTGAGCAACAAAACCAAAAGCTGGTTCTTTTGAAGGTATGAATAAGAGAATTCTAGCAATGCTGATTTTTTTAAAAAGAGGGAGAAAACACAGCAAAGGTACAAGTAATGTTACAAACGTAAAGGAAAGCATAAATTACAGATGCATTATGTTTTTAAGTCCTAAGAGAATTCTATTAACTTTATGAAAATATAATCAAAAGTAGACAACTTTAGAAATAGATATTATCTAAACAGACTTGGAAGAGATAGAAAGCTGGGGTAAAACTTTGGCCAATGTTATGTTTTAAAAAGCAAAGTTTAGTCCAAAGTCTCCCCTCCCCACCCCAAAAGACACCTACCTAGATAATTTCTATTTCATGTAAACTTTCAGAGAACAGAAAGGAAAAGCTATCTAGTTTATGTTATGAAGTTAGTATAAGCCTGATACCAAAACCAGAAAGGTTCTACAATAAAAGGAAATCAAAGATCAAAATTTATTATCAATTGTATCCATAAAAAATACTGAAAAGAATGGGCTGCAGGCTGTATCACTGTTGATTCACCCCTGATATTTAAACCAGGGATGGCGGGGGAAGGTATAGTTCAAGTGGTAGAGCACATGCTTAGCATGCACAAGGTCCTGGGTTCAATCCCCAGTACCTCCATTTAAAAAAAAAAACTAATAATAAATAGACCTAATGACCTCCCCCCAATAAAAAATAAAATTAAAAATTAAAAAAAAGGGACAAACCTCTGGATATCTAAAAACCAGCTATTAGTACACTTAACAGTAAAATGAGAAAAAATAAAAACAAACTTTCCTAATAAAATGGACACTGGACATTTAATCAACTGATTTTCCCACCTGTGGCCTGTTATACCATCTGGAAAAGAAAATAATTTTTCTGTCATGATCTGTTCTTCCAAAGCACACAACTGCTACCTAATATTTAATGATCTTTTAAGTTACTAAAATGGCATGGCTTGAACATGTCAAAGGGACCTCCAGTTTAACATGGCAGAACAAACCCATCCTACCTCTGCTTCTTCCCAAAGCTCCTCTAAAATAACAGTAAGAGGACAAGGGGGGATTAACTCACAATAATTTAAAGAATGGAAGCAATAACAAATTTTGAAGCTATAAAACAGGTGTCCAGTTGACTTAGCAGACCACACAAAAGCTGAGAATTCTGCTAACATTCTGCCAATGGAGGCAGTCCACTAGCAAACACTTCACACCGAAGAACTACAGAAAGGTTCGGGAATTAGTGACCCCAGGGATCCCCAAAAGAGGGCAGAGATTGAGCTGAAAACAGGAAAATGAGTTTAAAACACCACATTGAAAAGGGGGAATTAAGTGAAAGTCCACATGACACTCCCCATAGCTCTCCTTAACTTGAGAAGCTACTAAGACGCTGGCAGCCAGACTTGCATCCTCAAGATAGGAGCTGACAATCAGTAATCATTGAGTTCATTACTCTGAAGTAAGAGCAGACATTTAATAAAAACTATGACATTTCAGACAACTGTAACAGAGGCAAAAACAGAGAACACCCCCCAAAAAAGGAATTTAGAAGAAAAAGAGAAAAAGGAATGAAGAAAACATAATGGGAAAAAGACCACATATTCTCAGTGAGAAAATAGAAGATATTACATAAAGTATAAAAGAACAGGATACTATCTTTAAAAATTCAGAGAAGAAAATAGAGTTCTAAGATATGAAGTCTAACTTTTGAATGAGTTCTAGAAAATGAGAACAAAGAAAGAGAAGAAAATAAAAGAACATTAAAAATATTTTTCCAAATGGAAGGACATGGGTTTCTAGACTGAAAAAGCCCAGTAAGTCCCCAGGACAAAAGATGAAAGCGACCCATATGAAAGCACATCACTGTGAAATTTCAGAGACTGAGAATGGAGAGGAAATCCTAAAAGCTTTCAGAAGAAAAACCAAAACCAAAAACCAGATCACACAAGATGAAACCAGAATGGCTTCAGTAGTAGTAGTGGAACAATCTCTTCAAAATTCTGAGGAAATTATTAATTACAACCTAGCATTCTATACCATGGTAATTATATTAATTGCAAGGATAGAATAAAGATGTTTTCATATATGCAAGCCTCCAAAAGCATCAGTTTCCCCTTTAAAGGAAGCTCCTAGAGAATGTACCACATCAAAACATCCCCTTTGTAAGAAGGAAGATTTCTCCAGGAATTAAAAACTGATCTTCTGCATGTTGTTAAATCAAGAGAGCAGCTGTCAATTTAAGAAATACAAAAATGCTGAAGTGAATATTTTTACATGTGTGGCTAGATAATTGGTAAAAGCTCATTAAGGAAGCAGAGGCATTGAAAACTGAGGGATTTTACTATGAAGTCTCATTAAGACCAGCTTTAAACTTTTGCAATAAGAGAATGTTTGGTTTCATTAAAGCCCTAAGCCTTCTTAAATGTACACACATTCCCAGCCACGGACATCTTGCACAGCAGAAGTGTAATCATCTACAAGCATCAGCACGGTAGCCTAGCAGCTAAGCACTGCTCTGGTCGGTAATGAAAAGTTTACATCCCACCTTTTAGAATTCACTATTGATTTCACCTTAAGGAGTCACATCAACGAGGAAATTTGTTACATATGGGAGAAGCTATACAACCGGCCCTCCACATCTAAAGGATTCAACCAGCCACGGATTGAAAATATTCAGGGAAAAAAAAAATCAGAAAATTGAATTTGCCAAGCTCCAGCAACTATTTACATAGTATTTACATTGTATTTACAACTATTTACACAGCATTTACATTGTATTAGGTATTATAAGTAATCTAAAGATGACTTAAAACATACGGGATACACATAGGTTATATGAAAATATCATGCCATTTTATACAAGGGACTTGAGCATCTTCAGATTTTGGTATCCCTGGGGGGTATCCTAATCCCCCGTGGATACCAAGGGACGACTGTATATAAAACTTCCTTATTGTTTTATAAGTCATACAATCCTCTTTTGCTTACTTTACACTAACCTTATTTTAGAGTGATAACCTAATAAAAAGTAAATGTGAGAATAAGATTCTTTTATTTTCACCCAAAAATATCACTCCTGTTACCAGCGTCTTTCAGCTGCTGTGTTGGTTTTGCCATACTTTCTACAACAATAAAACCACAAGCCTTTTTTTTCACTGATAGAGAATTATAATCACCTAAAAGTTCTCTAACTGCCCATAAAAATCAACACCACTGTTTATTTTTATATTGGTTTTCATATTATGCTCTACCGTGTTCAGTATGTCTGGCCCCAAAAACCTTATCAGAAGGTTGCAGTGTTTGAACAATAAAAACATATTCATGAAAAAACAGCTTAAGACCATGCTTTTCGAAGAACACTTCAAAGTATAAATTAACATGCATTGTAAGAAATGTAAACAACCCAAAATAGGGCTTTTCTAAAGCACAGTGATGCTGCATCATTTGCTTTGTATACAGTGTGCCTGACCAACAAACATCATCTAGATGACAGCTTGAATCCAATGTACTATACTGCATTTTTTCACACAAGCTGTGGATCCATTTAACATTTGCTATCAGGAATGTAAGATTCCTATGAAAAGTAGAGTTAACATCTACCTAAAACTATGTTGTCTAAAACATGACTGCTATAGATGACGCATTAACTTAGAGCCAGACCAGCAGCGATTCCCAGAGTAAGCAAGGCAAAGGGTGATAAAAATGTAAGAACCTAACGGCTTTCTGCATCCTGTACTAATGCTGTAAGGAATCTAATCTGTTACTTCCTGCTCTCATCAATGACCTTTCCTGCCCGCCTTGTGTTCTAGACTATCAACAGTACTTATTACCACATCCCCATTCCCCGTTAACCCCATGCCACAAAGAAAAAGTACATACGCACCTTAAAATCTGTATTATTGATATATTCAAATACCAAAGCTGGTGTCTTTGACTGCAAGAGAGAATAGCAATGCTTTATAAGTATTCGAAAAATAAACAAATTTGCTTCTAACATATTGGCCCATTCCCAAACCCTACACAGATGAGAGATTCACTCATCAGGGAACGCCTATTAAGAAAGTATCCTCCTGAAATTTTTTGTTTGGAACTTGCTTCAAAATAACTGGGGATGGTGGGCGGTGGGGAAGTGGGTGGGGTGCAGATGAACAGCGCTGACCACAAGCTGATTAACTTGAGCTCAAGTTGGGTGATGTGTGCAGGGAGATTCATTGTATTATTCATTTTACTTTTTTAAATGGTTGAAATTTTTCATAATAAAGGTTTTGCTTTGTTTTTTAAAAGAGACATATCCTCTGACCAACTTGTTAGTGTGCCTGGCACATTATGTGAAGATTTATAGTCTGCAGTGCTCCAGTTTGCCAACCACAAAAAGAGTGATACATTTTCATCTTGGTTTAGTAAGCCAGATGCATTTCACAGAATTATCAGAGGTCTTGGGAATTTATCACAGGTCTTTTCAGGATCAAAAAAAATCTGTGATTATTATTAAGCTATAATGTGAAATTACTGCCTTGGCTAGAGACGATTAGCGAATGTCTCACTTTACAAAGATGCGTTCCTCAAAAACTCATGTAAAATCAAGTATTTTGAAAGCACTATGATCTTTAATGCAATAATAACAAAATGTTCAATATTTCCTTGTTTAAATACAGATTTTCAAATGTCAGGTTTACTTAAGTAAGGTAAAATAATGCTAATTGGCAGTGGAATAAGCTTTCAAAATTTAGAGAAAAGCAGGGGCTTAAAAGGTTATAGAAAGTAACAAAATCATCTTGGAAATCTTTATGGCTAGGAAAATTTTGCTCAAGGAAGCAGGTGAAAGTTACCTAGGAAATAGGCTACAATGCATGCATGCAGGTCTTTGCCAGAACAAGCAGCAGCCCTGGTCCAGGGATTCCTCACTAGCCCAACACTGAAAGGGTTTCATCAAGACCACCAGATCTGTCTACAGGCTGGGAGCAAGCCTGTTCCCGTACAAGTTATGGGACAGAGGCTCCCTGTTGGTTTCCATCCACTTCAATTTACTTGAATTACGTATCATGTAAAACACACACATGCTTTAAATAACAAATTACAAAAATAGTAAGACAGGAATCACTAAGTTCTAGGAACTTAAAAAAAAAAGCAAAATGAAGATGTTCCAGGTATAAAACTACATACTGCTTCACAATGCAGTCCATTTTCAAATATTATATAGTTCAGAGTTAGTCATCACTGTAAAATCAATCTGAGCTTATAAGGCTGGGATATATTTTTAATGCCAACTAGACAATCTAGATTACAATCAACCTTCTCAATCTTGTCAGGATCCCAAAGGAAAAACTTTCCTTATTCTTCAGTTCAATGATACTGTGTAATCTTGGGCAAGTAACTTCTGCAGACTTCAGTTTTCTTATCCGTACAATGTGACAAGATGGACGATGATGGTACCTACCCCACCTGATTGTTGTGAGGATTAAACAATGTGATACAGTTAAACATTGAGAATAGTGCCTAGCACATAGTTTCAATGTATGTTAGCTACCACATTACAAGGATGTCTTTAGCAGATACAAACAAAAACCTATTTTTTAAACAAAAAGCTATCATGGGAGAACAGAGAAATATCTGAGGTAGAACAGGTGAAGAACAGAAATGGGATGGACATGCTATAAGCATGGTACCAAAAAACCCTCAGCTAATCATAAACACGTGAGGTTAAGTTCCTCCCCTCAGGGAGAGAAAACAAAATTAACAGCACATTTAAAATGGCTAAAAATCAAGCATTTTAACAAAAATATTTAAGTTACACCTGCAAATACAATGTGAGTCCTAAAGATGAATGCTGAATTAAAGACCACTATGAGAAATAGCAAGACAGCCTCCTCAACGGGTCTGTGGGGCTGTGGTCTGTTCAGCTCTCTATGGCCAAGGGTCCATGTGGAAACACATCATATTTCCTTCTGTAAACCCAGATTTTCAAATGTCAGGCTTACTTAGTGAGGTAAAATAATGTTAATTGGCAGTAATAAGCTTTCAAAATTGGGGAAGAAGCAGGGGCGTAAAGAGATTCAGCAAACGTTTGTGGACCATATCAAAATAATGAGGTAACAAACCTGCGACAGGAATTTTTTCTACTTGTGCTTTTAGGTTCCAAAAAAGTGGCGGCGGCTATTTTATCACTAGGCCACTATGATTTTTTCTGGTTTTCATAACCATTCAGTAGTAAAGACAAGCTCAATCATCCCCAGTAGATTATAATGATGTTTCTCATATCCTGAAATTCTGTGACACACTCACTCACTCACTCACTCTCAGAACCACCAGGCACCTACCACAGGGTCCTTCACAGTGTCAATCAGCTTAATGATATTTGTTCCACCACGAAGGTTCTCCAGAATCTTAACCTCTCGTTTTATCTTCTTTTTCTTCACTGGCTTAAATACATAAAAGTAATCAAAAGTGAGACTCCTTTTGAAGTTAATAAATAAAACTTTAAAACCTGTTTATATCAAATGGATACTGCATTATCTCACACTGCGTTATGCTAAAGGGCATGTCTAAATCAGAAGAGAAAAAAAAAAGAGATAAAAACGGGCCTGCCCATGAGAACTTTTAAGATTAAGTTAAATAATTCACAGACTCATATAGCTTATGTGTCAGATCTTTAAGTAGTTACATTTAGGGCACTTAAAATTTTTGAACACCCATGTCATACTTTAAAAATAAAATGCTTACTAGATAACTGCCAAATGGAAACTGTTATAGCTCTGAACAGCTGTCTATCATGCACTCACAAATAGAAAAACTGAAACAAAATGGTGAGACACCTGCTCTTACAATGAGTTGCATGTAATTTTGTCTTCTAGGAGGGAAGACCAGTTCACTGACATCAAGTTACAAACTTGTTTCCCAGCTGCTGGCTCCCATTTCCCGTCACCACTCCCATTTCCTTAACATCTAGAATCTGAAATCAGCACAAAGCCAGTAAAACTTCCCAACAGATCCCATTCCTACAGAAAAACATGATGGATCAGCAAAGGAGAAAACTGATCTCAGATACAGCAGTGATTGAAAACCTCTGCTACTTGCTAACCTCTTAACCTACTTGATAATAAAACTGAAGACCATAATGAGAAACAACAGCTTTGCACACATTATTTCTTCTCTTAAATGGGCTAAAGAATTTGCAGAAGAATAAAAGTAGTTCCAGAAAAGTAAGTATCACAATCAATTACATTTTATAAAGTATTTAAACAGTGACTGGCATTTAGTAGCAATCAATAAGTGCTAGCTTTATTATTTTCAAATTTTTAGTTAGTCATAAATCATATTTCATCCTCATAAAATTTCTATGAAGACTCAGCCAAGTTGAGCTATTTGCCCAAGATCGCACAGTTAATAGTAAAGAGTGGAGGCAGGATTCAAATCTAGACAGTCTGACTCTGTTGGCCTCACTCAGCCACTGTGCTTTTACTTCCCAAGTGTGGCTTTGGGAGAAATGTAACTAAGGAAAAGGAGTATTCCATCACAGTGTTATACTAGCTATACTAGCACAGGCAAAAAGAGTTCAATGGATTGGCCATGAAGCAAGACTAAAAAAGCCTGTGTGTATGGTGCATGGTGGGGAGGGAAGGGGAGACGTAACATACACATATGCTTGAGAAACCATCATCTCTTGCTGGTCACCAAGCTACAGCTTTGAACACACAACAAAACAGAGATTATGAAACACAGAACACCTACATCACCTATAACAAGGTGCTCAACTGAAGCTCTGGAATCTAGCTGCATTCTTTTAAGCCAGCTGCCACAATCACGACCACTTCACTTTGTCAGGGTTCTCAGCGGAACAGACCTCACTACTGTGGTTCTTCCCTATCTTCACTTGGGAATTTTACTCCTTATTTTCCTTTTTCATAATTACAGAGCTCAGTACTTTGGGAAAAGAAAGCTCTTGAAAATGAAGTACAACTTGATCAGAAAACAGCCAGAGAAGGACATATCACAATATTTTAGTCGATAAGCTTCAAAAATGTCAATGTCCTGGGCTTGTACCCAGAAGGAAATCTACTTCAGGACGACACCTGCACCCCAATGTTCATAGCAGCACTATTTACAATAGCCAAAACATGGAAACAACCTAAATGCCCATCAACAGGTGACTGGATAAAGAAGATGTGGTATATTTATACAATGGAATACTACTCAGCCATAAAAACCGACAACATAATGCCATTTGCAGCAACATGGATGCTCCTAGAGAATGTCATTCTAAGTGAAGTAAGCCAGAAAGAGAAAGAAAAATACCATATGAGATCGCTCATATGTGGAATCTAAAAAACAAAAACAAACAAACAAACAAAAACAAAGCATAAATACAGGACAGAAATAGACTCATGGACAGAGAATACAGACTTGTGGTTACCGGGGTGGGGGGCGGGGTAGAGGGTGGGAAGGGATAGACTGGGGTTTCAAAATTGTAGAATAGATAAACAAGATTACACTGTATAGCACAGGGAAATATACACAAAATGTTATGATAAATCACAGAGGAAAAAATGTGACAATGAGTGTGTATATGTCCATGAATGACTGAAAAATTGTGCTGAACACTGGAATTTGACACAACACTGTAAAATGATTCTGAATCAATAAAAAATGTTAAAAAAAAGTCAATGTCATGAAACATACAGATTGAACAACTGCTCCACATTAAAAAGATATGACAACTGAATGTATCGCATGATCTGAGGTTTCCCTTTGTGATAAAGAACACTATAAGGACAACTGAAAAATGAGAATGGGGGCTGTAGATTAGCTAACAGCACTGTATGTTAATTTCTGACTTTGGATCATGGCACTGTGAGTTACGCAAAAAAAATTGTTCTTGATTTTAGAAAATACAGGAAATCAGGGATGACTGCAATTACTCTCAAGCACTTAAAACATGTAAAAAATATAGTTATATAGGCATATACATACATTATCTATGTGTGTGTGTATACATAAGAGACAGTGTGAGAGAGAAGGATAAAAACAAATGCTGATACTTGAGAAATCTGAGTGAAACATACATGGGAACTTTTGCACCTTTTCTGTAAGTCTGAAATTTTGTGAAAAAGTTAAAAGGAAAACAAAAGCTGGGTATTATATCTAAAAATTTACTAATGCTACCAGTATATTCAATGTAAGAAAATTTCAGAATTTTCATCCACTACTGGAAAGCAACTACAAATCTGTGGGATTAGGACTGGTGACAGAGGGAGAAAAACACCACAGACAGAAGCAGCCTATATTCACCAAAAGCCCTCCTCTCCTTCTAACAGTGGGTGAGCACAGGGGTAAACCATTAAGTAAGTTGCTTTCATGACAATGCCCCATATAAAGCCTTGCTTTGTTCTCCTGCTATTCAGCAACTGATCAGACAGGCACACTGTTCCTGGACAACTCAGTTAAGATGAACATATATTTCATTACGTCTAAAGGTAACTTATAGAGCAAGTGAAGCATATTTTGTTGCTGAATTGTCACCTGTCCAACAACTCCTTGAACCAGAGACTGGGGACAGCACGGTAATTCTGAAGTCACACAATGGAGTTATACTGCAGCTGGAGTCCTCATATACTGACAAAAGACAAAGAGACTGTAAGAAAGGAAAGTGATGCACAGCTCAGGACACGCCTCTGCAAAGCAGGAGCAGCAAGTCTCTATAGGAACCAGGCTACAGGTAACTTCCTTTAGCCTCAAGACTACTCTGCTGAACCTGAGAGATGCTCCAGAAGCTAAAAAACCAATGAACTCCCAGGAAGTGAAAGCAATGATTTAAATTCTATAAATAGTAACTGAAGAGAAAAAGTTAGGATTCATAAGGGACCTTTGCCATTTAAAGGAAAAGAGACCATGAATTTTTACAGAAATAAGGATGCTTTAACCCTCTAGCCCAGAGTCTGCACTCATTCACCACCAGGAAGGTGGCGAACACATTTCTATCACAATCTCATCATTTCACCCTGCACATTAGAAAGAGCCTCTCTCTTACCCAAGGTTCATTTATTCCAGTTCAGAGAATTTACCTGATTCTAACTGAATCAGTTTAGCAGTTTAACAAAGCAAAAAAAGGAAAAAGAAACACAAAGTCTAGTAGATAAAATGGTAAAAAGCTAAAAAAAGAAATTAAAGTATTAAAATAAGTTTCAATAATAAATGAATTTTGGCACACACCTAGAGACAATATTTATGGGGAAAAAAACACCCATTAAAATTTTCTGTGCATGAGATCTGAAAAGAAAGAAAAAAAGCATTTTTTCAGATTTCTGCCCACAGTGAAAGTCCTAGCTATTTAAGAGAAACTTGTTCAAAATAATTCAAGAGTAAGGTATTTTTTCTCTTTCCCCATTCACCAACTTAAAACATTTTAAAACAAAAGAACAATTTAGTGATGGGCTGCTTGGAAAGGAAAAAGTTGATAAAGTCAGTAATCTGTTCTATTTATTTACTCAGAGCTGGTTTTTAAAAAGCCAGATGTGAGAAAGATTTCAACTACTAGCATTTAATTGTGATTGAATTTGCAAAGTAATGTCTACCAAAGGCTTAAGAATTATGACCTCAATAAATCCCAGCAAATATTAACAGGCAAAGTTCCATCTTAAAGTCTTTCCAAGCACAACCGACCTGATAAATTCAAGGAAAGTGGGACTACAGCTCAGAACTTTCAAACATGGGATTACTTTTATTCCACCATGAAAGCAACAATTGCCCGACTAAGATACTGATTTCATCACCAGTAACAAACAATTACAATGAACAATGGTTGTCAGGAATGTACGATAGCAGAAAGAAAGCTCAGTCTGGATGATAGCTTTTATTTCATTACCTTGGTAGCATCTCTAAAATCTACTGCAACTGACCTAAATATAAACATTATCTGAGCAATGTTAATTTCTTCACAGCAACTTTCCCCCTAATCTTTCAACTCTCATCTTTCCAACTACATTACCAACTCCTTAAGGGTAACTGTTTATTCTCAGGATTTAAAAAATGTTTTTTATTTTAAAAAGCGAGATATACAGCAGGTCTTTTGAATCTCATTGAGAGGATGGTATAGTCCTTTCTATGATTGGTTCTGCCCTCTAAAATCATTCACCTGGCCCAAATGAAATATTGTTGTAACCATATTTTACTGCTTTGTAAGTCCCAGGTACTGCTTTAAGCACATTTAATAGTACTCTGAGATGAGTACTACTAACTACTGCAATTTTACATGAGACACTGAGGAAGAAAGTTTATGTAACTGCTCAAGGTCACAAAGCTCCTAAGTGTTGGAATTAACACCTGAATCCAGGCAGTCTACTTCACACTTAAAAAAGAAAAAAACTTTGTAGATTACTCAATCACCATCCTCTAACTACCTACTCATCTATCTGCATCTCATCTGATTTTCCCAACAACTTGTGAGTCAAACAAGAAAGGTATACCCATTTTACAGATAACAAAACAGTCAAGTGGGTATAAATGAAGAAGCTGGTTCTAGAATCCAAGTATTCTGCCCTCCATTTGCAGTACTTCTTACACTATATCACCCTGATTATGAGGTGACAGATCCTAAAATTAGGCTCTAAAAATTATTTGGAGTCATGCTCTACACATGAAAATTAGGTACTCTATATATACCAAAATATTCTTTTCACACATGGTGCACTCTCCAATAAACTCTAATGTATTAAAAGAATAAAACTTAACCCCTAAACCTTACAAGTAATCAGGATGAGACTTGGAGGAACTGTATGGGTTAAAAAAGTACAAAAACATTGGTTCTTGTGGTATCAAACCAAGAAAGGAAAGTAACATTTCACTTACGCATTAAACATGCTGCTGTGAATACAAACCAGAGAACCCAAATCTGGGTCTCCATAGCTCTCTGGGTATTCATCTATTCCACACTTCAACTAGCAACCCACTGACATCAAGTTATTTCCTTTCAGAATAACTCCAAAAATCATTAGAAACAAAGTAATTCATTTGACTTCTGCTGAGTGTTCGTCCATCTTTCCAGCAAGATGTACAGCAAGAAGTCAAATATCCAGTAAATGTCCTACCATTGCCCTTCACATCTACCAAGACCCCAAAACAGGGACAGAGGGTTGTGAACCTAGTGCTTCCCCTCACAGCCATGGGACCCTGAGCAAACTGCAGGCACTCCTGGGTCTTGGTTTATTTGTGAAAAAAAGGTTTGGGTTCTAATCATTTCTATGCTCCCCTATTCTGTGATTGTTTCACAGGTTAACCACACTCTCAATCTCTGATCCCACAACCACAATATTAGAAACAGCACTGACTAGTTCACACACAACTTTTAAAATCTGTATTACTTTTAAAGGCAGTGATACTTAGGGTGGAAGGTATAGCTCAATGGCAGAGTGCATGTCTAGCATGCATGAGGTCCTGGGTTCAATCCCCAGTACCTCCCCCCTCCAAAAAAAATTAAAATGAGTGAAGTCAGTAATAGTTTAATAATAACTTTTAAAAAAACATTTGTATACTTTGAGACGTGTGGAAACTAGAAATCATGAAAAATTCTGATGAATTAACATTAATGTCTTGCTTCAGGAAGATGTCTTGGTACACTTGCCTAATGAAGTAAATGGAGGGGTAAAAAACCTTCCACCTAAGAAAGTAGAAATAAAGGAGAAAGCACAGTATCAGCATGGAGAAAACATCATTTTGATGTAAGATAACAGCCACCAGCTGATCATGAAGTAACTAAAAAGGATCTATAATCAACAGACATCTCATCCTTCTTTTAACACTACCTCCTGAGAGCAAAAAATTTAAAAAATAACTATAAACAAGTAGGCTAAACATGCTGAAAAAATGAACTTGTATTACTACCACTCTTTGAAGCTTGAGAATTAATTTCTGGTGGAAAAAATGGATAGTCAAGCTCTTTATAAAATAATACTAGCAACAGGAAGCCTCATGAGGATTTCTAGTCATCACAGCATGGGTCCAAAGCCCTGTACATCTGTTTTTTAGAAACTGGTATTGCTCTAAACTTCTATTTAGGAAACAGCAGTTTAATTCGAAGGATCCCAAGGAGAATCGAAATCCATATATAGGTGGTGCTCACAAAGGGCTGGAAGTTGCCCAAAATGGCCAAATGCTTTCATTTTTGTGTAATTTTCCTAAGAGTTACCACAAAAGAACTGAAAAACTGATTTTTTCAGAATCAAAAGATGAAACTTTAGGAACAAAAATGGCTTCCTGTCATACTACAGTAACCCTTACCATCCGCCCTCCTCCCTTTCTCCTCAAAACAATTTGTCAAAAAAGATATAACCTCCTTATTTGATTAGAAAGTTTAAGACTTCAGCCTCAGAATTTCACTTCAGCATAGACAGAAGCATTTTGCTCACCAGTTTCTAAATTCCTCTTAATAGCCCTAATATGTTTTGATAAAAAAAAATTTAGAAATCTGATGTAAATTAAATGATACAAAATTTCTGCATGGTCATTCATCATCCAACCATTCTCATATATGGGAAAGGACTGGATGGAAATGTTACTGACCAAAAGGATAGGCAGCTCCTGTCCTCGAGGAACATACCCTCTCTCTTGGTCACAACGTGCACATCAATATGTAAGTTCCTTCCTGCAGTTGAAGTACAGTAGGTCTACCTGAAGAGGAAGCTTTTTCTAGATTCCTCCAAATTACGAGCAACTGGCATTCTATTGAGTATCTAATTTCCTGTGGCCAAACACCACGATAGTAGGCAGTAGTCATAACTTTGTCTCATCTGAATAGGTACATGTAACTTAGAATAAAGATCCTAATTTTTAAAACAAACAAAAAAATCCAGTATTTTTAAACTACTTTAATTCAGCCTGTCAGAACAATGGGAAAACCCCAAAAATACAGTTAGTACTTTCTTACCCCATCATCCTTCAGATAGAACAAAATCTGGATAGAAATTTTACAAGGCTTTGAAAAACAAAAAGTGAGTATAGTTTTTCACCAGTGGAAAGAAGGTGGTTCAGGCCATAGTCTGAAAGGAACTTGTGTCAAGGAGATACAAAAGAAACAACACTTCATGGACTAGAGCATCAAAGAGGCCTCCCAAGTCTTATTCCAGAACACTGGAACTTCCTCTGTGCTCAACGTTAAGATACAACCCAATGGTAAAATGAGCAGCAAGAGACAGGAAGAAACAGGAAATGGGAGTTCTGGCTAAAGGTTATTTCAACATAGTGATGTGAGATACGTTTCTTTGTGCCTACGTTTCTTGTTGGTAAAAATAAACTTCAGCTTCCATATTGGATTCCCTAGACATATCCCATGAATTTTTAGAGCAGGGGAAAAACTATCCAACTGAGGTTATGAGGTTCTCTAGAAGGATGACTAAGGGGCAGTAAGACGCCTTCCTAAATCAATGTACTATTACTTGCATGTACATCTGAGTGCTGTTCCTTTTCAAAAAAGACACCATGGGAAGTTGTGCATTTACTCTAAAATGCTACCATCACACAAAAGTTTAGACATTTTTCTGGAATTTAGTCAGAAATTCATTCTTCTGAATGCACAGCAGTGGAATAAGAATATTCCTAATTTCAATTTATGTCTTGCTTCTTCCTAGAGAGATTTTAAGCAGCTTTTTAAAAAAACATTTATGCTAATGTATAAAGGAAAAAAAGTCCCAGGTGACTTCTCTGAAGGGAACATTAAATATTTATGCTCGTGAAAAAAAAAATGTGACTTTGTAGGTGCAATTCATATTTAGGGAAGAGGGGAGTCAAACGCCACATCTTCAGTATCAGTTCCTCACTTCTCACCCCTACTGTTTCTGGCAGCACAAGTAACTTGCCTGTTTCTCTCGACTGCAATCCTGCGTCTCCATCACTAGGCTAGGATGGTACTGAGAGACAGAGCAGGCCACTTTTCTGAAAGGTAATTTTCAGACAGTCTAAGTCTGACTCTTCTTTCTAAACAGGGACACAGCTGCCATAACTCTACTTAAAACTTTTCAATCCTACATTCGTATTTACAGAGCCTCTCCAAAATGGCCACATCAGAAGTCCTGTACATGTAAAATGCTTGTATGTATATATTTAGACATTAAAAAAAAATCTTTACTTGTTTTTTTGTGGCGGTACTAGGGATTGAACCCAGGACCTCAAGTATGCTAAGCATGCACTCTACCACTGAATTATATCCTCATCCCCTAAAAGTGTTTGTATTAATTAATTAACTCTTTGGTCTTATCAAGATTTCACTAAATGACAGCCACACACAGTAAGTGATCTGGTAATGATGAATACCCTTCACAGATTCTAAGAATTACTTTTTAGTACACCCTATAATACATTATTAAAGCTACAAAATCAGTTACCTGAAAGAGAATTTAGCCAAATCTTCACATTTCATCCAAGAGATGACAGAAGTTGTCTCTTTAACAAACTTAGGCTGCTAAACCAGACTGAGAGGGTTTTGTTCCAATTATAATGTTAGTGATTGTAAGTGTACTCTCTACTGCTCCCAATTTCACTTTTACTAGATGATAAGCAACAACGAACCTTCCTGGCACTAACAGCTCACCATGTGCACACCACCTGAAACGTTTATCGCTAAAGGAGAAAAATAAAGTGATAATCCACTGAGGTGTTTCCCTCCACTCAAGCTTCAAACTTTTCTTTGAAGCTGCTCCAATTTCTTCCAGCTCTCTTTCTGGAATAACTTAGAGCACCAAGAGTAACAAACTCAGTGCTCAAGAAGCCCTTGGATTGATGAGATCTTCATGAAAAGGCTCTTCTTGCTTCTGAATACCTATTTATTTTGTAACAAATGGAGCCCCTTTGGAATAGGCACTTTGGGAGCCTATAATTACATTTCAGAACGAGAATGTTCCCAAATTCTCAAGCTTAGATTTGAAACAGGTCTGAGTATTTTCTCAAAAGATCACAGGAAAACAGGAGGTGGGAGTAGAGGGACATCAGAAGATAAGTAAAATGAGACCTAGCACTGTTCACTCTAGAATGTGGCTGGAGTAGTTTATATCCTTCCCACCTGTGAAAAGGAAATTTCAGTGCAACTCATAAGACACTCACCTTGAGAATTTTTACAACCACTCTCTCATTGTTGGTGATGTTAATGGCCTCAAATACTTCACTATACTTTCCCCGACCAAGTTTTCGAACCAGTTGGTAATCATCTTGATTACTGTGAAAGGCAAGAGTGACAGATAAATGCCAGGATTTGGAATTAACCAAACCTATGCCCACTACATGCCCCCATCTAACCGCCTCCATTAATCAGGCATTTGGTAGTGTCTAAACATCACGCCACAACTCATTCCCTAAATGAAAGCCACAACATAAACTTGGCTCCTTCCACTGGATACAGCTCCTAACGTAATCAGTCCCTCACAACTTGGTGGAGATCAGGTAGGAAAGGTACAGCTCTCAGCCAATCTAGGGGGGAGAGCAAAGCGTCTATCCTCAGAGGGTGCCCCTCTGCCCACAGCACCTGCCTTATATTTCACACCCGGAAGGTAGACTGCGCCTGCCTTGAGAATCTGGACATCTTTAAAAAATTTCCTCCCACCCAGCCTCATTTCACGAAACTAAAAAGGCAGAGAATTTTAATAGCTCAAGAGGACAGCTGCTGACTTCCCACCCCAATATAAATTAAAAAGCGTGAGAAGGAAAGGCTGCTCCCTCACTTCCACCAGGCTCTGGTCCCTGGACCACTGTACTTCTCAGTAAGAAAGCATTCCCTGGGGTAAGCGGGAGAAAGGGGCTGCGCACGGCGGGGAGGAAGAGGCAAGAAAAAGGGAGAGGGAGACGAAAACATGCAAGGGGGTGGTCTGCTTCCAGCCCCAGACCCAAGGAAGCGCGGGCCCAGCAGAGGGGCCGGCGGAGAGACAGATCGCTGAGGTTTGCGCCGGGGGGCGGCAGGGGTTGGGGTCAGAGGGGCCGGCGGCGGCTTTACCCCCAGCTCGGGACGTGAGCCTCATAGTCCCAGTACTCGCGGCTCCTCAGGCTGTTCACCTCGGCGTAGACCCGGGCCCTGCTGCCCGCGGCCGGGCCGGGCATGGCGGGCGGGACCGGGGGGCGCCGCGGGGCGCAGAGGGCGGCGGCGGTGGCGCGGCGTGGGGCGCGGGGCGGCGGGCGGAGGAGGCGGCGGGCAGCGGGCCGCCGAAGTAGGAGGAGGAGCGCGGCGGTGGGCGGCCGAGCCAGGCCGGGCCCGCGGGGGCGGACGGGCTGGGGGCGCGGGGGGCGCCGGCCGAGCCGGCCCGGCCCTGGAGCGGCCGACGGGGCGGCGGGGCGGCGGGGCGGGCGGCGCTCGCGCTCCGCGGCGGCCTCCGCTCGGCTCGCGGTCCCGAGGCGGCGGCGGCGGCGGTGGTGGCGGCACCAGCAGCGGCGGCCGCCGGCCGGGAAAGGGGCAGCGGTGGCGGCGGCGGCGAAGAAGGAGGAGGAGGAGGAGGAAACCCGGAAAAGGGGGCGCGCTCACTAGGAGCGGCCGCCGCCCGGCCCGGGGCTGACCAGACTCACAGCGCCCCCTGCAGCGCTGGGGGACCCGCCCGGCGGCCCGGCCCCGCCCCCGGCCCCGCCCCGGCTTCCCCGGCTTCCCCAACCCGGCTTCCAAATCTTCCCATCCTGGGGCTGGCTAAACACGTTCAACGCAGGGCCTACCCCACCCACAGCTGCTGTCCTCGAGCCTTACCCCTTATACCCTTTCAGGACTCTCCTAGAGACCCCTACCCCAAGCTCTCTACCCTCTTGTCATCCAGAGTTTACCCATCCCGACCTCCCATATTGACCCTGTTGTGACCCTTTTGTCACCCAAACTGTTCCCATCAAGCCCTCCCTAATGTCTCGCTCTTACCACTCTGAAACTCCCTCAACTCAAGATTTCCCCATCCCTCCCAGAGACATGCCGGCTTCCCCCAATGGAGCCTGCACTGTTACCCATAAACTCCTCAACCTCCTCAAGACTTCCCCCTCTCTCTTCATCCAGAGCCTTCCTCACAAAACCCTTCTCTTACATTTCCCCCCAAATTTCCTTCCAGAACCTTCCCTAAGATCTTTCTGTATATTCACTTCCCTCACTTGGTTAACCTGGAGTCAGCCAAGTTGCTGAATGTAAAGTTCCTGTTTTCCCTTTGTAATTAATAAGCAATTTGTGGGGAAATACTCTGAGACTCAGTAAATGCCCTGGTTTTGTTTAGGAGGACAGAGAGCAGGAAAAGAATTGTGAGAGTCCTGCCTGAAGGGACAGGCTAGAGGTTGGGCATGGACTGAGGGTGGGGTAGCCAACCAAACTTTGGTTCATTTTATTATGTTGCCTTCTAGCGCTGAACACTCTTCTCTCTTTGATCTTCTGGGCCTTTCTTTTGTCTTGCTTTCCCATCCCACATTTTTTATCGACAGGTCTTCCTCACTTAGTCCAGGCTGCTCTGACTCCAATCCTTTTTCACATTCTGTTTTCTAGGTGAGACCCTTGATACAGTTAAGAGCACAGACTATGGAGGCAAATGAATCCAGGTTTGAATTGCAGCTCTGCTACTTACAAGCTGTGTGACCTTGGGCCAATAACTTAACCTCTCTGTGCTGTAGATTTTACTGCATAAAACTAGTAAAGGCATCTACTTCAAGGGCTATGGGGAAAACTTAGACAAGGTAAACCATGTAAAACACTTAGAACAGTATCGAGCAGAGTCTAAGTGCTCGATATTATTATTACCAGACCAGGACCTTTCTCCTATCACTTTTCTTTCCTTGAAATCACCACATGCTCATCTTTCAGTTCTTCCTACCCTCCAAGCTTGGCCAGAGCCACCTCCATGCCCACCACTCCCATCTTCCTATACCTGACTCCTTCTTCCTCTTCAAGTCTCATATTTAAGTTCACTTTAAATGTTAGAATTGGTAATTCTCTATCTCAGCACTCACCCACATTCTTCAGAAAACTGCATATTTTGTAATTATTTGTTTCCTAACTTGTTCTCTGTTTCCTCCACTGTAAAAACAGCAGGAGAGCAAGGACTGAGTCTTGATGCTCACCACTGGCTCACCCAGCATTTGCCACAGCTCAAGGCTTTCATTGAATACAGTGTTACCCTACAGAGCACATGTTAATTACAAAGGGGAACCTGGAGGTCATCACTCTAATCATGAATCAAACTTAACATCATCAATAAGGGACCAACTGACCCTCTGATGTGATGTACCAAGAAGGGTACAAACCTTAACTTGAATCTAATCAGAGAAATCCAAACTGGGGGGCATTCTGCAAAACAGCTAGTCTGGACTCTTCAAAAAGATCAATGTCACAAGAGAAAACAATACAAAACTCCAGAGTAGTGCCCTTGATTAAAGGAGCCTGAGTGATATAACTAAATTAAGTGTATAATTCTGGATTCAATCCTGGATGAAAGAGATAGGAAGGGAAGGAGGAAGAGAGGGAGGGAGGAAGGGAAGGAGAAAGAATACAGCTAAAAAGACACTATGTATTGGGACCAGTACATATGAATATAGGATGTACATTACATAAAGTATTGTATCAATGTTAAATTTTATGAGTATGTGGTTTATATTGTGGTTAGAGAGGAGATTCTCTTAGGAGTTACATGCCAAGTGTTTAGGGATGAAGTCTCATATCTGCAACTTACTCTCAAATGGTTATCCAGAAAAACATGGGTTTCTTAGAGCACAAGCAGACATGGGGAGGGGAAGCGATTAGGGAGAAGTGTAGACAACTAGAGAATGTGATTGAAGATATGAGCTTGCAACTTTTTGGTAGACTTGAAAATTTTCAAAATAAAAGCTGGAGGAAAATAAATAGAGCATGTATGGAATAAGTGGGCTTTGGAATTTAATTCCCAAACCTGCAAACCTCCCTAAATCTCTATCACATGAGAAGACACAAACATTCTCAAATTTTTAATGCAGCATTAGAATTTCTTTCTGATAAATCCCTGTGAACTAGTCTAGATCAGAGG
The DNA here is from genome assembly GCF_048564905.1 of Vicugna pacos. Lineage (NCBI taxonomy): Eukaryota > Metazoa > Chordata > Mammalia > Artiodactyla > Camelidae > Vicugna > Vicugna pacos. The sequence goes on from NC_132995.1 coordinate 33,593,395, forward strand.
TTTTTAATCCTAAACTCTTGGATGAGCTTTCTAAGTTCAAGGAACCCCTGACACTGTGCAAAATTTGTGGGTTGGTGTGTGTGCATGCATTCTTTCCTTAGCATCCATCTGATTCTCAAAGAAGGCCATGACCCAAAAATGGTTCTAAACTACTGGTCTAACTACTAGATCCAACTGGAGCTGGGACCTCATTCCTGGCCTCCACCCTCGCCCATCTCTGACCCCACCCACCCTCCTTGCACCTTCCTCTCATCCCTCACCACCTCACCCACACCCATCTCCCGTAACCTGCTCCCACACCTACTGGGATGCCTGAGGATTCACCCACAGATGACTCTGGTGCAACATGCTCTTGGATTTGGCTGACACTTCACTAACTCAGCCCTGAAGCCTGCAGTCGGTCCTCCCACAGCCAAATGGAATATGCTGCTCTGGTTTACTGATAGGTAGATTTGGCACCCTGTGGACTTGCTGGGGACCTACCTCCTCTCCTTCCTGCCAGTTTGCTAGTGTGCTTGGTGTGAATTAAGATGGGCAACTGGAGATGATACCCTCCTCTCCTTCCTGCCAGTTTGCTAGTGTGCTTGGTGTGAATTAAGATGGGCAACTGGAGATGGTACCAATGCAATTCTCACTGAAGGAGTCTCATGTGGATATGGAGAGGGACAGGCCAGTGGCTCTGCAGGGGTGGGAGACAGGGCAGGGACATTCAGTGAACCAGAATCAACTTCCCCTAATTACTCTGTGCGTGTGTGGGTTTGGGGGTGGGTATAATTCAGAGTTATGCAAGGGAGAATGAAAGAAGGCATCTTGAGTCAATTAGCCCAACGATTTCCTACCCACTCCTCCTATGCCTCCAAATTCTATCCAAACACTAAAAAATACCCCCAACCTCCCAAAATTAAAAAAACCCTCATACGAACACTTTTATCTTCACAAGTACTGTTTCCAAAACATTTGAGAGGTTTACAGGCTTTTATGCTATATTTGCTGGTTCTAAGAACCTGGCTCAAGAAAATAATGAAAACTATGATCAAAGAATTATTAATAGTAGTGACAATTTTTGTGTTCAGTATGATTGAATCCTGCAAAAACCCTGAGACTAAAAATCATTGAATTTACCCCTTAACTGGGTGGATTGTGTGATATATGAATTATATGTCAAGAAAGCTTTTTAAAAATCCAGTGAGATTGGAGCTGAGGTCCCTTTTTTGCAGTTGAGGAAAATAAGACTGCAATGAAGCAGATAATTGAGGCTTTGGCTGGATTTGAATTCTGGTCTTTCTGATCACCAAGTCTGTTTCTTTAAGCCATTTATGATTCAGTATACCCCCCCACAAAGACCCAAAGATATTCATCATGAAAATCATCTTTAAAATCATGAAAATGTAAAACAACCTAAATATCCCCAGTTGGGGGACCAGTTCAATAAATCGTGGTGTATCCCTACAGTGAAATATTCGGCATCATTAAGAATTATGATTATTAGGGATTTTTAGTGATGAGAAAATTCTTATAATACAAGGTTTTTAAAATAGTTTTTTAAATTGCACAAGTATTTATGGTAAGCAGAATAATGCCACCCTCCCTGCCTTGTTTCTCAGAGACCTACTTCTTAATCTCTGTAACCTGTGAATATGTGAAGATATTACTTTACATGGAAAAAGAAACTTTGTAGATGTGATTAAATGAAGGACTTTGAGATGGGGAGATTATCCTGGATTAGCCAGATGGGCTTAATGTAATCACAAAGGCCCATATAAATGAAAGAAAGAGGCAGGAGAGTCAGTGAAGTACATGTGATGATGGAAGCAGAGATCAGAATGAAGCAATTGCTGTCTTTAAAGATGGAAGGAGGCCAGGAGCCAAGGATTGTGGGCAGCCTCCAGAAGCCGGAAAAGGTAAGAAAACAGATTCTCACCGAGCACCTCCAGAAGGGATGCAGCCCTGCCAATCCCTTGATTATAGTCTATGATACCCATTTCAAACTTCTGACTTCTTGAACTATCAGATAATAAATTTGTGTTGCTTTAAGCCACTAAGTGTATAATTTGTTACAGCAGCAGTAAGAAACTCATACAGTAGAATACAGTTACTAAATATGTTTTCAAGAAATTCATTCAGTGAGCTAAAACATGAACAGTGTCCTTCTTTTCCCTCCACATTCCCATAGCGGGGTGTATATCCTTCCAGGTCCTCTTCTCTGCAATAAGAACATGTAATACAACATATGTTCTTTTGTTTTGTTTGCTTTGTGCCAAAGTTTATGAATATATTTAGTAGGTGAGTTCTCAGGCATGTAACAAATGCACAGATAAAGAACTGCAAGGAGATACATTAAGTGCCTTTGAGTCTTGGAATCATTTGATTTTACTTTTATAATCAGAAAAAAAGAACCAATGTTTACAGGTGGTTGACTATCTTAGCCCTTCCCCCAGCAATCTCTGGGTTAATGGAGGCTTTTCATCAGTTGGGAGGTTGTAGAGGGTGGGGGGAGTAGGATGTTAAATTCTCTCTGTAATCCAAGGAATCCACAAGGAATGCTGGACTCTCACCTTTGCATGTCTCTGAGGCCCCAGAAAGGTGAATAAAGTGTGTTCATTAGGGGCTCCCTGGTAGCACTCCACCGGGGTCTATTCACATAACTTGCTTAGGGTTATCACTTCTTGATTCTTTTTTCCTTAACCATCCTTAAAATATGACCCACTCCGCCCTCCAACCAGAAAGTGCCCCCACCCCCGACACAGTGGGCAGGAGGGGATGTGACCTAACCTGCCTAAGCTAGAAGCAGTAGAAACAGAAATTTCCTGCTGGTGCTCCAGTGGGGTCCCCTTTTATTCAGTTTTGTTTGACTAGAAAAGGGGAAACAGTTTTCTCCCCCAATTCTTCATTATCCGTCTGTTCCAAGCAGCTCAGTGAACTCAAACCTTTCTATTATTCTCAGGGAAGGATAAATAAACTCATTCAGACTAAAATGTAAATAACAGCTTTCTAAACAAGATTTGCATTTTAAGGAGGATCAGGATTCAGAAATCCTGCAGCATAGTTCCTTAATCCTGGAGTTGCAAGTGATAGGTGGAGGCAGTATTCTGGAGGGCAGGCACTTCTTCCCTGAGAGCTGCACACAAGAGGTTGGGGTGGGCATTTGGAGGAGAGTGGGCTGAATTCTATAGTAGCAGGCATCATACCCCCTGGCAAGGCTGTTGTACTTCACAAACATTTATCCTCTTCCTGGCAAATCAACTGCTTTTCCAAATTGTCCAAAATCACCACCAGCTCCCACCTCCCATCCATCACCAAGTCCAGCTGGCTTTCTGTCCAGATGGCTGCTTGCTTCCACCCTCCTAACTTGATGCCCATCCATAGCGTCGGCCCTGATTTAAGCCTGAATCATTTCCTCCTTGGGTTTTCTGTGGATCCTTTTCTGCAGCCATTTCTGGGCTGTCAGGCTCACCACGTGCTAACCCAGGAGTATTTAACGTGGGTCTGTGGCAAGAGCTCAGAGGGTTCATAAACTTGGATGAAAAAAATTACACCTTTATTCACTAACCTCTAAATAAAAGTTAGCATTTCCTTCTGTTATGTCTGTAGTAAAAAAGAAAAAGTTTTCTTTTAAGTAAAAAGAAAGCGCAGTAGCATTAGCTGTCCCTGCCAGTTTGTCACCCGTAGAAATCACAGATACTTGCATGTCACTTTACAGTTGGTGTTATTTTAAAGCAGGAAAGTTTGCTCTCCAGAGGACCAGCTGCTCTGATTGTTGGAGGCAAAAGGATATCGAGGAATTCTCCTGGCATTAGGCTTTTCCCCGTGCATCCAAGCCCCACCTCTTCCTCACCTTAAGGCATCTGTTTAGAGAACTCTGAGCCTGAGAATCTGAGAGTTTTTTATTTCCCCCAATAGATACTAGGGGCTATCCCCTGAGGAATAACACACACAAACACACACACACACACACACACACACACAACAATAAAGAACAAACTAAACTAAAAGATGATGCACCCACAAGCTCTACTTTTTATTTTAGGAAGTGCATCATGTCTGGATGCTTGCAGAAGTCTTCCTGTTTGGCTGGAAGATGACACAGAAAGTCCAAATGCTAGCAATGGGCCAGCCCTGTGAACACAGGGGTCTGCCAGCTCTGCTGCCCAGAAGAGCACAAAGTACAACAGAAGTTCCTGTGGGTGACCTGCCAGCCCCAGAAAGCACAATCCAAACCCAAGAAGAAAATCCAGACTCCACACCCCTAAGGTGGGGACCAATCCTTTCACTGAGAAAGTGGAGGACGAGACACAGACAACAGTGATAGAGAAGGCTGGGAGAAGATGGCCCTGGTGGCGAGCACACTAGACATCCATGGTATCGCTGGGGCCATCGCGGAGTTGAGCAGGGACTCGCCCTAATTAGTGCAAGAACCGTGTCATTCTACCAACACCGTGATCCTTAGGTCCCCTTCTAATTTTGCCGTTTACCCCAGTGAAGTCCTTCAGAGGAAATGGACCACTCCAGAACCACATGTCATTTCATTGTCATGTTTCTTTTTTTTAAAATTGAGATATAATTGACATATAACATATTAGTTTCAGGTACACAACATGATGATTTGATCTATGTATGTATATTGCAAAATGATCACCACATTGAGTCTAGCCAGCATCCATCACCACACAGTTACAGTTGTCATGCTTCTTTAACCGCTCTCAGTTTAGAGCAGTTCCCCAGTTACTTTCAGGAAACGATAGGCCCGTACTTTTGTAGCTTGCTACTCAATTTGGGATTATCTGATACTTCTTCATGATTTGATTCAGATTATGTATCCTTGGCTGAAATATGACAGAAATAATGCCATGTCCTCATACCATCCTATCAGGTGACGTACAGTTTCTATGGTCCCATTACCTGAGGTATTAACTTCAATCACTTGATTATCAGGGTAGCATCTGCCAGATTTCTCCCCTATAAAGTCACTCTTTATACCTTTTTAAGGAATATGTATTTCATGGTGTTTTGAAAGCTCTGTAATTATCCTGATCCTCATCAAACTTTCTATTTATTTCTTTATATTAGAATGAACTCATGGATTCTTATCTTATTCAATGAATTATAATGAATTCTTGCTATTAGTTATTTTGATGTTCAAATTGTCTCTTATTTGCCTAGTGGGAGCTCCCTCAAGCTGGCTCCTATATCCTTTTGATGTTCCATCATCCTTTGAGTACTTTCTTATTTTTGGCACAAGAAAAATGTTCCAAGTTCATCTTGTACTTTCCCTGCCCCAGGCCTGGAATCAAACATTTCTCCAAGGTGTCCTGATTCCTTTTAGTGGAGAAGAGTATTGAGAAGCCAAGATCAGGCCACAACGTATGCTCACTCTTACCGGACTGCTGCTGTTCCCAGGCCTTCTCTAGTGGACTGAACAATATATATATGTACACACACACACACACACACACACACACACACAATATTTATCTATATTTCTATCTATATTTATTTCTCTGTATATCTGTGTATATTGAAACCATGAGTTCACTCCATATCTCCAATTCCAATCTAACACCGTAGAATTCATTCTAGTTTTCTCCCTCTCTATATTTGCAGCCATCTTTTCTAAGAGTGAGCAGTCTGGCACATGCAGGCTCTTTTAGATGGAGTGGGTAGTGGTAAGAAGGGCTTCTCTGAGGAAGTGACATTTAAGCTGAGACTTGAAGCAAGTGAGGGCAGGAGCCATGCAGATTCTGGGAGAAGAGTGTTCTAGTCTGAGGCCCTGAGCAGAAGCACGCTGGTGTGCCTGAGGAAGAGTGGGAGTCCTGTGGCTGAGCAGGCAGTCAATGGCATCAGCCAGGTAAGAGGGGAGAGTTCACGTAGCACTATATAGACCTGTGTAAGACTTTGGTTTTTATAGTGACAGAGGTTGGGAGCCATTGGAGTCTTTAGAATAAAGGAGGAACGTGTTTTATAAAGAATTCCTCTGACTGCAAATATGGAAGCAGGGAGACCAGCGGGGGAGACCTGCCGGAAACCAGTGGGTGAGCAGCAAGGCTGGAAAGGTGATGAGAAAGGGTCAGATTCTGAAATCATTTTTCAGTGGGAGCCAACAGGATCCGTAATAAACTAGGTGTAGCATGTGGAGTGTGAGAGGTCGGTGGTGGCACATGGTGCTATGTAAGTGTTAATGAATAAATAAATAAAATAGAACACTGGTTTGCAAAGTGCTTAGCACAATGTGGGGCATATAATAAACTAATATGATCACCAATTATCACTTGATGAATGGAGGTGAAAACTTTCCCAGTAGGCCCCTTATCCCAATTCTGGCCCCCTCCTAGTCTCCCTTGAGCAGAGCTAGCCCTTTTCAACCAGAGCTCCCTCCTGTCCCTCCCTCATTCCTCCCAATGAATCAAAACTCCCACTTCCTCTGAGCCCTGTCTCTGCAGGATGTGGGTGGGCATCTGATAAGCTAATTCACAATAAGGTATTGACTTCTTGCTAGATGCCTACTCCTCCTGGGAGCATTCACATTTTTTAAAAGGCGGCAACTTATTTACTTAGCTCTGGGAATGTGGTGGAATCTCTGACAGTGTGGCAGGGTGTTGAAGGAGGCATTTTGTTCTGGCCAGTACTCAGAGGACAGCTTACAGAAGCCTGGGACCTCCTTGAAGGGATCCAGTCTAGGGCCAGGCTACAGTCCTCCGCTCCCTTGCCTCACACAGCAAGCCTGGCATTTCCTGCCTCTGTTTACCACAAGAACATGATCCACACTTGGCCAGAAGTCCACACATTCTAGACACTTTCTCCAAGTCGGGCAGGGCTTGGTTTAGCTGCCCTGCCCCTCTGGGAGCCCCCATCACTGTCCCACTGGTTCCCTTGTTAACAAATTAAATATATCTTTGGTGCATGTTCATTTGTATGAGAGTCTTATTTTTAATGTTCTTCAAGTTATACTTTAACAGAGAACAGAGGTCATTTGCTGTATTTCAAAAATGGTACAGACAAGTGATCGCCTTAATCAGCATAAACAATCAGAACTTGAACGTTAAGGATAAGCTCTCTGGATGTATGAATAGAGTGATTGCAAAGGACTCTGGTGCTTAAACCAAGGAGAGGTATTACAGTGTTAAATGAAAAAGAGTTTTGCTTAAAATGTTATATATACACACATTTTCTACACAGAGGAAAAGACAGTAAAAAGACTGGGGGGCTCTAAGAGTAATAACAAACATCATGTTATTGATGACTTTCTGGAATGAGCCTAAAAGGAGATGTAAAATTTTCTTCCCTGTGATTTTCTGTATTTTTTAATTTTCAACAACAAATATGTATTACATTTAAAATTTTTTCGAAGTTATTTAAAATAAAACCAGCAAATAAACTTGATAGGGAAAAAAAATCTGGGAGTAAATTAAGAGAGTAAATTAACCCCCTATCTGGGCACACAGGAAACTGACATGGTGGGAATATAGAGCCTCTCCTAAAAAATCATAAATAGCTAGTTTTACCAGAAACAAAGGAAGCAAAAACAGCTAACTGGGTCACTCGTTGCTAAGAGAACTTCAGATCAGTTTTCAGCCGGGGGTGAGTTTGCCCTAGGTAGCATTAGGCAAAGTCTGGAGACATTTTTGTTTGTCACAGCTGGGTTGGTGGGGGGGAGGTGGAGAAATGCTACTGGCATCTAGTGGGTAGAAGCCAACGATGCTGCGAAACAGCCTACAACGCATAGACCAACCCACAGCAAAGAATTCTCTGGTTAAAGTGTGAGTTGTGCCAAAGTTGAGAAGTCCTGGGTTTTAGCAATAAAGTCAAGCGGAAAGTAACAGAATCTGACACGTCCACCCTACGATTATGATTACATACGTGGAATCAATGATATCGTTAAAACTGTGTACACTCCATCCCCACCCACCAAACCCTCTCCCTGACCTGGGGGAACTCTCCTGGGGAGTCATCCCTCCACCTGGGGGATAAGGAGTGACAAAAAGGAGATTTTTTCCCCCCTTTTCTCTCCCTTGGAATAGAATTCCTATCCTTCATGGAATATTATACAGCTATTATACAGAGTAAAGTAGATCTATATAAACTGACTTTGAAAGATGCCCAGAATACATTAAGTGAGAAAAGCAAATTGCCCAATAACATCTATACCGTGATCCATTTTTGTAAAAGTAAACTATACAAAGAGGTATTAATACTTGCTCATGTGCACAATGAGGCATTACTGCACAAATTTCTATTCAGGGAAAAATTAAAAATGTGGTGTTTTCAGTTAAAATAATAGATTCAGGACATGTATTTTCCTCTCCCTCCTCCCAAAGCCCTACCAAAATCAAAGCAAATAAACCAAAAATTTATCAACCTACAAAAGAACAAAAAAGAACAGGTGAGAGGACAGTAGATGAGAAGTGTTCAATTTTGAGCAGGTAGGTAGCAGGTGAGTTAGCAAAGCTGAAGTTATCTGCAGAAGAGGGTGCCACCAAGCAGCCAGGATACCCAATAGCCTTACAGCCTCTTTGTATGAAGAGGGAGGAAGTAGCGCTAGATACTTGACTTCCATCTGGTGGGAAATTGACATAATATGCTCTTTCCCACCCCACCCCCTTTTACTGCCATCTGCTGGAAAATGATCATAATAAATAGACAAAGTGACAATGTTTACAAGGTGAATAACACCTCTAAGATATAGTTCCACTGTGTACTGTCCAGCTTGCAAATCTGTACATGGGTCCCCCCACCATGAGAAGCCAGAAGATTTATGGACTAAATCCAAAAATACCAGGAATTGAGTCAGGACGACGTGTTGGAGGTGGAGAGGGATCACCAACAGAAGGATGGCTGTGAGCAGGATGTGAGAAGCAGTGAGACCACTGTGACACATTATATTTTCCAAAGATGGTCACAGCAGCATCTCTTATTCCATGTGGATTTCAAAATGTGATTGTAACTCTCCTCTTCAGAGAGCTGGAACCTCTGTCCCCTCCCCTTGAACTGGGGCAGGCTTGTAACCACAGAATGCAGTGGAAGTGATGTGTAATCTCCAAGGCTGGAATTCTTGGTGTTGGAATCCCACGTAAGCACTGTGAGTCTCCTGAGACCACCATGCTGTGAGGAAGCTCCAAGAAGCCCCCAAGCCCCATGAAGTGGACCTGAAACTAAGGAGAGAGAGAGTGGAAGAGAGACAGACTTGGATGCTGGCCACCTGCTGTTCCAGTTTCAATCATCTTCTGCTTGCAATCTCCTGAGAGATCTCAAGCTAGAAGCACCTGCTGAGTCTTTCCCAAATTCTTCAGCCGCAGAAACTATGACAGATGATAAAATGAATGTTGTTTTGATTAGTTTGGGGTGACTTTTTACTTAACAATTATAACTGGAATAATAACCACCTAGGGACCCCTTTCAGATCTGACGCAGCCAAGTGACTACCCCTTCCCATCCTCGGCAGAAGTTTGTTCCAGAGAAAAATGGAACCAGGGAAGCTCCAGACCTAAGGACAGCAGGCACAGTGGAAGGTAGGGAGGAACACCACTACAAACAGGGATGTGGTAGGAAATTCTGTGTGCTGACTGGGAAGAACCCTGTTCCCTCCTACCACTTGTCTCTAAAGCTGCGGCTAGCCGGGCACATAGCCTCATCACAGTGAGAGATGGGTGTGTTATCTCTAGAGAAACTCCAGAAAATCAACCTGTGGATATTGTGGGCCAAGCTAAGTCCCCATGTAGCAGCAGGAGTGAAACTTTTTAAAAATGTCAGATCTCACTATAATTAATATCCTCAGACGGATGATAAGGTCTTGCATCCATGAAATGTGAATAAGATTCTATTAAATCAAGAAAGGATTGCCTCAGGTGGGTTTCCCTAGAAGTAGAATCTGACACAATGATTCCAGTGCAAGTGATCTTGGGTAGGTAATCCCAGAAAATACTGATTGAGGAGATGGGAGGTAAGACAGGGAGGGGAATAAAGGCAATAAAAGGTGTGTTATTCCAGTCAGTTTCTCTGGTTGGCACTGGAGCTTGATCTCACTGGGGAACTCTTGGAGACAGTATAGAACATGCCTCAGAGGTATCCCAATCAGTGCACAGGGATCCACTGCCTCCAAGGGAAGTGATCTTCATTACCTCCAACTCGTCCTGCACTCTGAGGATGCTACGTAGAAGAAAACATCCCTTGGGCAGAGCGTCATAGGTATTTGCAGTAAACAGCCTTGGGCAGCACGCAGGGGTGGATGCCAAGGGCTTATGCCAGCAGTGTCTGCTACAAGAAGCAAATCAGACAACAAGCAAGAGTTCTTGCAAATTAAAATGTGAGATCAGAAACAAAGCATCCGATGGGTTGAGAAGGAAGAAGTTGAAGACAGCCTGACTTAATCGTTTTGGGGTGCAGACTGGGCTTCAGGATGATTTAAATCTCCATGGGTGTTCTAAAGCTCCCTGGGTGCAGTTAGAGTTGAGAAACACTGCTTGGCAGGAAAAGATACTTCCACAGTCACAATAACGTAAACAGAGAATACTGATTTAACCAGAAAATTGTAACTACATGGGAAAGACAGCGAGAGGGGAAGCAAGTAAGTGAGTGTGGTACATATAAAGCGAGAAATTTGTCTCCACCACAATAGGAAAGCAGTAGACCATGTCTCAGGTTGATAAATCAAGAAATAGCACATAAGCATCTTATTCAAAAATATGGAGGTAAATGCCAGAAGAAACAGCTGAAAGAGTAGTAAGTCATTTTTTCAGAAGAGGACTATGGAGGGATATATGCGGGGGTGGGGTGGGGGAATGCATAACTGATTTTTGCTATAAACATTGGAAAATTATTTAATTTTTAATATCATTAACATGCATAATAATTTGATCAAAATGGGGAAAACGTAATTTTTTTAAAGGGACAAAAGAAAAACTTGGCAGCAACCCAAGTATCAACCAACAGGGAAAGCCTAAATGAATTGTGATATATCATTTAATGGAGTACAATGCTATGCTTGGAACAAGATAGTCCTGACATGGCTGAATCTTCAAGACTCAGTATGACTGTGACTGGCAAATAATAGGTATGATATGCCAGCATTTATGTAAAACACATGCACACAAAATAGAGCTGTATAGTTCCCACAGGAATAGAAATCTGTACAAATAAAAGCAAAAAGACAAAAGTGGGGAAGAATACTCTTAGAAGAGGGACAGGCATAATATATGGGCCATGATGAGAGTAGACTCAGAGAGTAAAAGTCATGGCAGATTTTGTCCTGTTTCATATTTTTTTCCCAAAGAAGGTAAAATTTTGTGTTACTTGTTAAATTTTAAAAGTTGAATATACATCAAGAATATACATCGAGAGAACAAGCCACAGACTGGGAGAAAATATTTACAAAAGGCACATCTGATAAGGCACTTTTATCCAAAATCTACAAAGAAATCTTAAAACTCAACAATAAGAAAACAAACAACCCAATTAAAAACTGGGCCAAAGACCTTAACAGGCATCTCCCCACAGAAGACATGCAGATGACAAACAAAACAAATGAGAAGATGCTCCACATCATAGGTCATCAGGGAAATGCAAATTAAAACAACAGTAAGATACCATTATACACCTACAAAAATGGCCAAAATCTGGAACACTGATAACACCAAATGCTGGAGACAGTGTGGGGCAACAGGGAATGCAAATTGGTACAGCCACTTTGGAAGACAGTTTGATGGTTTCTTACATAACTAAACATACTCTTACCTTATGATCCAGCAATCACATACCAAAACCTGCACACAGATGTTTACAGCAGCTCTTATTCATAATTGCCAACACTTGGGAGCAACCAAGATGTCCTTCAGTAGGTGAATGGAGAAATAAACCGTGGTGCATCTAGACAGTGAAAGATTATTCAGCTTTGAAAAGAAACGTGCTTTCAAGCCATGAAAAGATGTGGAGAAACTTTAAATGTATCTTACTAGGTGAAAGAACCAATCTGAAAAGGTTGTGTACTGTATGATTCCACCTATATGACATTCTGGAAGAGGCAAAACTACAGAGACTGTAAAAGGATCAGTGGTTGCCAGGGAGTGGGGGTGGAGAGGGGTGAATAGGCGGAGCACAGAGGGTTTTTAGGGCTGTCAAAATACTTTGTATCATACTATAAGGACAGATGCATGTTATTATATATTCGGCCCAAACCCATAGAATGCACAACACAAGAGTAAACTGTAACGAAAACTACAGACTTTGAGTGATTGCAGGGGATCCATGGAGGCTCTGCATGTGTTGGAGCAGGAAGAATATAGGAAATCTCTGCACCTTCTCTTAGATTTTACTATAAACCTAAAACTGCTTCAAAAAATAAAGTCCTAATAAATGAAATTGAATATGCATTGTACAGAATCTGGGATGTTCCACGCCAAGCTCTTACTAGTGGTTTCCTTTGGGGCATGGATTGAGGTGGAGGGCAGGGAAGGAGAGAAAACCCTCTCTTTCCACTATGTCCCTCAGTAATATTTGACCAAGATTGTGTTAGTCTGAAGGAATTTTGAGTAGAATGGGGTTCTGGGGTCCTGGTATTTCTGGCTGGCGTGTGTCTTCGGCTTTCGACACAGAAGGAAGGTGAGGGTTCCGGCTTGGCAAGGGCAGGGCCCAGCTCCAGGGGGATCTGGTAGAACCAGCTATAACTTCAGATGGGCATGTTGACAGAGTGAGTCACTTTCCAGGAGGGGCGGAGGTGGCTACCTCCTCTCTTCCCTGTGGGCTGCCTGGGGTTTGGAGCCTACAGAGCGCCCTGTTTCAGCCATCCTAACAGAGGAGTCCTTTCCAAATCAATAAAAACAAGGAAACATTTCAGTCTGGGCCTTTGCACAAAGCTCTCTTGGAGTCAACCCAGGTCAGGGAGGTGGGGATGGTGCAAGGTTCATTGATTAAAGGATGAAGAGGAGCTTGAAAAGAGTCTTAAAAATGGGGATCTGGGGACCCCTGTGCAGGGGTAGGTTTGTGATAGTGAAAGGTTTCATCATCCACTGAGCTTCATTAGTGACCTTTTATTTAAAAGAGCTTTTCCGTAAAGCCACTTTCTTATTTGGCTTTCAGGACCACCTGTGGGGTAGATGGAACTGATGTAAATACCCCCATTTTCCAGATGAGAAGACTGAGGCCTGGGAAGATTAAACCATTTACCTGAGGGGCAAGTTAGTAGCTGAATGCAGTGTCCACTCAGTTTGGCCCACAGCTTCCCTTTGCCTTTTCACCTGCCACAGTGTCTCTCCTAGAGAGGGGGACAGAAAGACACCTCTGTCCCTAAGACCATGATCTCTGTCCTTGGAACCCAATGTTAGCAGCTGGTGCCTGGCTGGCAGGAGCAGAGGGACCCTCAAGAACTAGAGACAAGTGCTGGTCACTGCTAATGAATCCACCCAACACTGATGGAGCACTTGCTCCTGGCTGGGCACGGCACTGACTGCTTCATGTAAATGATCTCATATCAGTCTCACAACAAGCCTATAATGTGGGTGACATTATTATCACCAGGCTGGCCATGTGGCCAATTTTTTTTTTTTTTTTTTTTTACAATACTTCATTTTGGTTTTTAGCACATACAAGTAAAACAACAATGGTTGGTGTCCCTTGATTCCTGATTGCCTCTGATCCTTGAACGCTTACCTTATTGAGCACTTGGTCCATGCTGGTCTCTTGTAGACGCAAGCACACAACGGCAGACAAAATGGGTGGCATCCCTGCTTTTGAGGAGCTTATGGTCTCCTGCGGTGGGAGTGGCAGAGAGAGACCATAAACAGATGTTATCACCCTTGAGCCTCCTTAGCATCCTGGCAACGGGTAGGGGAGGGGACGAGCGGTACAGGAGGTCACCTCTAAGGGCATGCAGAGTGGCTGGCAGAGGACTGGGATCTTCTGCAGCCAAAATGGAAACAAATAGAACCAAAAGCAAGAAGGAAGGGGGCACCTATGGGAACCCCAGCAGTCCTGAGGCCCCACAATGCACAGTGAGTGGAGAACTCCAGATGTCAGCGATCCCTCCCCACAGTCATCATCTTATACAATTTTGCTAGCGACCCATGTAGGAGGCAGCCAATGTCTCTTCACTTGAGGGAGGTCAGAGAAACTGAATAATTTGTTCAGGTCACTTAGCTAATGGGACATTATGGGGCGGGGGGATGGTTCGCTTTGGACTCCAAATCCAGCTCCCTTCCTCATCTCGTCGCCGGGTGGAATGCAGAAGACAGAATTTGAAACCAAGACGAGGAGGGATTCTGACTTACAGACTGACACTCTCAATGCGGTCTGATGTTTTAAGGTTTACAAATCATTTTGGTACTCACATCTTTGTCACACTGTCCCTTCTTTTGTGGTTGATTAGGACAGACTTCACGTGCATATCCGCAGGACACGGGTGACACACAACTGGGTCACTGAGGAGATTGTAATAAAAGGTCTCTTTACAAAGGTGAAGGCAGGATCTAGGGAAATCAACTGGATTTCATTGTCTGGCTCTTCTTAACCATCTTCCCCATCCCATGGTTCTGAAACACCCTCAAATAAAATGGAGTAAAATCCCAATGTATGAAGATACAAAAAAGATATTAGCAAAGCCGCTCTGGGGGTTGGGGTCAAGGTCAGTGTTCAGAGATGCCAGAGCTGAGCTCACTGAGATTCCTCGTCACACCGTGGACTTCCCTTTTCCTCCTCATTTGAGCACCTCTAGTAGAGGCTAAGGTAGGGGGTGTGCTTGGGAGGCAGAGAGATAATTTGGATCCACATTCGGGGAGAAACTCAAAGGTAGGCTTGTGGTATAACTATCACATGAGGAGTACAATTATATTTGCATCATATTTTTTGTTTTAAAACTATTGATTTCTTACATGTAAACACTTAAACACATACTACACTATTTGTAACCCTCCTACTCTCCACTTTTGGGGCACTTCTCTGCCTCATCCTCCTTTTCTTTGTTCTTCTTCTTCCTTCTATTTAAAATGGAAATATAAATTCTCTACTAGAAGCAACTCGGGCTGTTCGGAGAAATGGCTGATGCCAGATTTGGGTAAGGGAAATGGAGATGAATACCCAGTTGGCCAGAAAACAAGCAAGCATACAAAAACTGGTGGGGACACGTCAGAAGGACAAGGGGAACAGCTTGAAGGGGCTCCCATGGGCCAGATTTGGGATAAGTTGAGCATTAAATTAAATAATGATAGTAAGGATTTACAACTCATAGAATAAAATAAGAATTCTTGAATCCATACGGATATAAAGAAATAAAATAGAATCCCGACTAATAAATGTGAAAGGAATCATGAAATTAGAAAAATCACCACTGGGCAGCTGCATTCTAACAATTTATTCAGACAAGAATTACCAATGATGGCTGGTGAGAGTATGATGAGAAACAGAATATTTACATAGACTTAAAGTATCTCCCTACAAGATACTTACAAACAACAAAGAAAAACAGTAACTTTACCACAGAGAAACCTGGCAGGCACCACCTTAGCTAAGTGATCAAAGTTAAAATCACATGATATCAAATGCCTCCTGACGTGTTGCGCTGAGAATGACACACCATTTCTGTGACATTCCTGCCCAAGATGCAGAACCTGAATCTAATCATGGGCAAACATTAGACAAGCCAAAACTAAGGAGCAGTTTTCAAAATAACTCGCCCTGACTCTTCACAAATGTCAAGGTCACAAAAGATGAAGACTGAGGAACTGTTTCAAATCAAAGAAAACTGGAGACACATGACCACTAAATGCAATTCTGCACCAGAAAAACTCATGCATTTGTTTTACCATAAAAGACAAATTGACAAAATTTAAATACGATCATTATATTAGATAACAATATGAAATCAATGTTAATGTCATGATTTTTATAATCTTATAAGACAGTGTCCCTGCTTTTAGGAAACACACACTGAAATATTTAGGGATGAAGGGGCACATCAGGTCTGCAAAAGTTCTCAAATGTTACAAGAAAAAGAAATGTTTGGGTAAAGAAAACTTAGATGAATATCTACTTTGTTTTTTATAGATATAGATAAAAGAATAATTAAGAAAATGTAGTAAAATGTTAATAGTTGGAGAATGTGGAACATCTGAGTAAAGGGTGTATGACAATTATTATATTTTGCAACTGAAAGTATTTCAAAATTAAAAATAATTCAGTATTAAAAATATACCTCATAGATTGAGATTATCAATATGAGCCTCAAAGGGGTAACTTACGATCTGAGGCTACTGTCTGGGATAACATAAGCAAATTCATCAAAAATATTATTTTATTAGAGAAAATAAGTTAATTGTTGGTTTGTTAAATCTGAAGGGTATAAAATTTGTTTTTAGGTCATTACTAATCATAAATAAAGTAGTACATGTTTGAAAAAAATTGAGATGCAGTATACATGCAATGAAGTACAATTTTGTACTATATATATGTAAATTTTACAAGCTCTGCTACCACTGATGATCAGCCATTATTTAATCCTCTCAGGACCCTGGCCAGGTGGGCATCATTATCTTTATTTTACAGAGAAGGAAACTGAGGAAGATCACACACTAGCCAGGGGCAGGATCCAGACTCAAACCATTGTCTTTTGAATTCCAAAGCCAGTGTTTTTAAGCACTCTGCTACACCCATTATTGATGCTATTCTCATCAACAAACATGGATTGAGTACTGGCTAATTTAGCTCCCCATGCCTCAGTCTTCACCTGTAAAATGGGGTCACAATAACATGATTATTGAGTTGACATGTCAAGTGCTCAGAAGTGTTCCTGCATGCAGTAAATGCTCAGGTGTGAGTTATTATTACCTACCATGCATAAAGCACTGGGAACACCATGAGATCTAATATGCTAATCAAGGGCATGGTTGACAGGAATGAGATACACATGTGATGGAAGAGAGTGAGCTATTCCCCACAAAGGTAAACAGCTGCTACAGACAACTCATGTTGAGGACCAGCCTGCGGATCTCTGATTCTTAGAACCATCTTAGAACCAGGATGCCATGGAGGGAGCAGCCTTGGCTGGCAGGACACTGAGTTAGGCCTCCCAACATTGCTTCTAGGTTTGGGAGGAAGCTACTGCCCTTACCTGGCAATAGTCCTCGTGGTGACTCCTCAGGCACGCTAGAATATGTCTAACAGAACCCCCTGACCCACAATAAGTCTCATCTGCCACCATCAGTGCAATGGTCTGGGTGATTGAGACCTGTTTTTGCCTGGAGATCTCCCTACTGGCCTAGAGGTCCCTGACAGGATCAGTCAGGATCCAACCAGGAAGAGAGAAATCATTCTCACCATCTAAAGAGGGTACAATTGCCAGGAATTAGATACACATGTGATGGAAGAGAGGGGACGCCAAAGAGCCATCAAGAGTAGGAAGTTACTGCCGCCCCTCAGCTGGAGGGACAAGGGAGCAGGTGATGTCACTGGAGCCCAGGGACCAGGGTCACCTGCAGAAGCTGGAACTGTAACAGGCCAGTCCTCTGGGAGCCCCGGAAGAGATGCAGCCACAACCAGAGACATTGCCTGAGGCGGAGAGAGAGGAAAACTGTTCTCCCACCCCCATTCCCCACCCTATGCCCTGAGATTCTTCCTTTTACCTGCCTACTGGGTTCCAGCCAGTGCCCTCCAGGTGACACTGGAGCCTGGGAAATACAGCTAGAAGGGCTCATTGCCACCCCACCCCCTGACAAACACACACACACACACACACAAAGGGAAGAAAAAGAAGTAGGAATAGGTCTTAGGGCACAGGGATCAAGACTAGCCCATGGCCTTTCCACCCTGGCATTCCAATAGCTCATCCAGTGCCTGGCACAGGTACAGGCTTCATAAATGCGTGTAAACAAATGATTGACCATTGGGGAAGGAAGGCACAGTGCCCCATGTCACTGATTGTTTTAAAAAGTGAACACCTGGTATAACAATCACTGGAAAACTGGCAATATTTACTAACGTTGTACACACTATGCCCTAGCAATTGCACTCCTAAGTGTGTACTTAACATAAATGTGTACATATGTTCACCTGAAGACATTTACTAGAATGTTCCTAGCAGTGCTTATTACAATAGCCTCATACTGGAAACTCCCCCAAAGCTCATCAACAGTGGAATGGATAAACACAATAGACTACTGTACCGCCATGGTAATGAGTGAGCTATAATTACCCACATCAATGTGGACGACGCTCGTCAACATGCTGGTGAGGGAGAGAAGCCAGACACAAAGGAGTATGTGCTGCCTGATTTCATGTGTATAAATAGAAAAAACAGGCAACACTAATGTCTGCTTCAGAAGTCAGGGTCCTGGTTGCCCTTGGAGGTGATGGTGACAGTAAAGGTGTATCTGGGGGACTTCTGGGAAATGTTCCATCTCTTCAGCCATGTGCTGGTTACACAAGTGTGCTCCGTTCTTGAAATTTTGTCAAGCTACACATGTATGATTTGTGCATATTTTTCTATGTTATTCTTTCATTAAGTTTACTTTTTAAAAAGTGAATACATCAATGGAGGCCTCGATTTCTTTTTCCCACTTCCTGTGGCCCTCATCTCAGTCCAGGGAGCTTCCCTGGAAACTGGATGCAGGAGGAGGCCAGGCCTAGGTTCACGGCCAAAGACGAGAAAGAAACAGGCCCCAAGGCCTAGGGTCTTTTTGGGTGCCAAGCCTTGTGCTGAGATCTTACGAGAGTAATCTCGTGGCCCCCTCAGTTGCACACACACACACGCACCTCTAGGGGGCAGCACCATGGTATGAGGAATGAGGCTTGGTGAAGCGACTTGCTCCAAGCCACAACTAATAAATGGCTGAGGC
The DNA here is from genome assembly GCF_048564905.1 of Vicugna pacos. Classification (NCBI taxonomy): domain Eukaryota; kingdom Metazoa; phylum Chordata; class Mammalia; order Artiodactyla; family Camelidae; genus Vicugna; species Vicugna pacos. The sequence continues at coordinate 33,612,204 of NC_132995.1, forward strand.
AGGATTTGAAGGCTGTGTTGGCCCCTTAATCTCTTTGCTCCTCTATGATCCAGAGGAGGCAGGAGACACAAGTGATGTTGACTATGGCTCCTGGCCCTTAGCTACATGTCTCTGATTCTTATTTTCTGGAGGAAAATCAGAAGGTGGATGTTAGTAATAACCTTCCCTGCTTTCTTCCAAAGGAGTGAAGCATAGATGACCTTCCTTCAATTCCCCAAACCTGCGCAAGCGCTCTCTTCTCCCAATACTATCCTTCCCTGGGTTTTCACTTGGGGGCCAAGGTTGGGCTTGAATTTGGATGAATGAGTCTGACTTACCTGGGTTTGAATCCCACTCAGTCTTCAAATCTCAGGTTAGAGCTCACTTGTTCCAGGAAGCCTTCCATGACCCTTTGAAGTTTGGGCATATCCTCTATTCTAGCACTCCCCTGCTGGACTTCAACTGTTACATCAGACTAGAAGCTCCATGTAAGCAGACACACCAACCTTGCTCCTTCGTGTTGCATCCCCAGGGCCAAGCACATGGTAGGTACTCAACAAATATTTGTTGACAGAATGGAGGAAAGCACTCTGACAGCCAGCAGATGAAGGCCCACCTTGAAGGGCTGGTCCCTTTCCCACACCATACAGTCAACGGCCCATGAGCCGAAGTTTCTTTGATTTTTGAGCATCTTTCTTTTGGGGGAGGAAGAAGCCAGACACTTCTTATTTATGGTTGAAACTTAATACTTTGGATGGATCAGACCATATGATTCTCTCTCTTTTTGTTGTTGTTAAAATTTTTTTTCTCTCTTCAAAGTTTTTTTTTTCTTTCCTTTTCTTTCTCTCTCTCTCTTTCTTTCTTTCATCTTTTTGACCATACGGTTCTTAAGTCAAATGCATGGTGCTACGAAAATGCCAGGCAGGGGGCAGCATCCACATGGAGCTATTGGAGGCTGTCAGAAAAAGTGGTCCCAGAAAAGTGGAAGGAGAGGATGGCTTCTGGATTTGAAGCTGTTCTGAAACCCTTTCGGTTTGTAGCTGTCTGGGTTAGCAGAGTCACATTCTCCTTGCTTTCCAGAGAACAAATACATCTCTCTAAAGCAGATTTTCCCAACCTCAGCATTATTGATATTTATTTATCGATTTATTATTTATTTATTTTATTGAAGTATAGTCAGTTTACCATGTGACAATTTCTGGTGTACAGCATAACGTTTCAGTCATACATATACATACATATATTTGTTTCATATTCTTTTTCATTATAGGTTATTACAAAATATTGAATGTAGTTCCCTGTGATATACAGTAGAAATTTTTGTTTATCTATTTTATATGTAGTAGATAGTATCTGCAAATATCAAACCCCCAATTTATCCCTTCTCCCCACCTTCTCCTGCTGGTAACCATAAGTTTGTTTTCTATGTCTGTGAGTGTTTCTGTAAATAAATTCATTTGTGTCTTTTTTTTAAATTCCACATATAATTGATATCATATGGTATTTTTCTTTCTCTTTCTGGCTTATTTCACTTAGAATGATGATCTCCATGTCCAGCTATGTTGCAGCAAATAGCATAGTTTATTCTTTTTCATGGCTGAGTAGTATTCCACTGTAGAAATATACCACAACTTTTATCCAGTCATCTTTAATGGACATTTAGGTTGCTTCCATGTCTTGGCTATTGTCAATAAGCACTATTAATATTTTGATATAATGTGTGTTGTGGGAGATTGTCCTGTGCATTGAAGGGTGTTTAACAGTGTAGCAGATTGAACAGCACCCCTGAGAATTCATGTCCATCTGGAAACTCTCAGAATGCAACCTTGTTTGAAATAAGGATCTTTGCAGATGTAATTAGTTAAGGATCTTGAAACCATCTTGGATTCGGGGTTGACCCTGAATCTAATGACTGGTGTCCTTATACAAAGAGGAGAGATCACACAAGACAAGGGGAAAAGCCATGTGAAGATGGAAGAAGAGATTGGAGTAAAAATGCTACAGGCAAGGATTGCTGGGAGCCATCAAAAGTGAGGAAGGATTCTTCCCTGGAGCCTTCAGAGGGAGTGTGGCCTTGCCAACACCTTGATTTTGGACTTCTAGCCTCCAAAACTGAGACAACAAATTTCTGTTGTTTTAAGCTATCTGTGGTGATTTGTCACAGCAGCTGCGGGAAACAAATTCAAGCACTATCTCTGGCTTCTACTCTCTCGAAGCCAATAGTACCCCTCTCAGTTATAACAAACAAAAATGTCTCCAGATATTGCCAAATATCTACTGGGGGTGTGACAAAATAGTTGCTCCCCCTCTTCCCACTGAGAACCACTGCTCTAATGGGGCAGATATGATGAGAGAACATAGCAGAGTGGGATGAAGCTGGGTGTAAATTTCAGCCCCATCCAGAGTAGCTATCTGACCTTGGGAAAGGTGCTAAACTTCTCTGAACCTCAGTCTCCTCCTGACTGGTAAAATGGGGGTTAAAACAGTACTTGCATCTCCCAGAGCCATCATGCTGATGCAACGAGAGAATGCTTAGAACGTGCTTAGTGCAGCGTCCAACACATAGCTAAGCACTCAGTAAACAGTATGAACCAGTAATTGCTGTGTTTTTATTAGGCAAGAACGATACTACCTAATTGGTAATAAATATATTAAGAAATAACAATGGCAATTATCATTATCATTATTATTTCAAACCTGCCAGCTGAGTCAGTTTTTCTCATAAAAATATACTATGGATTGCTGACCAACTTGGGCAGTGGCTCCTTAAAGATGCAGGAGGTGCTGGGGTTCCCATCTTGGCATCATACTTTCCAAACTCTTACTTTCTCTTACTCTATCCCATTTGTGCCTGAGAGGAAGCTTGTAAAATGCATAGGGTAGCCAATTAAAATGTCTCATCCTCATTCCCAGGGGTAGAAATTGAAGGACAAAAACCTAGAGTGACTAAACCAAGGTAAGCAGCCAGAAGCCAAGTCAGGGCTGGAACCCTAGACCACTAAAACACTCTGCTCCTGACTGTCCCACCTCTTTTAGATACCTGGTGCTATCTCTCTATCCTTAGAAAAGGAACAGATGGCCTACAGTTTTGAATGACTTTATACTTAACAGTTCCCTCTCTCAGGGATCTCTTCACAGCAAACCTCTCTGTTTCTGTGGGCAGATAGTTTTTGGAGCTGAGATGAACTCCTTCAGGTGGATTCCAAATGTACTTATTAGTCAAGGTCCTGCAAGAAACAGAATTCCACTCACTTCAACTGAAGAGACCTTAACAGAAAGAACGGTTTACACTCACGTGGGCAGAGCTAAGGGAACCAACCACCACAGTGAGGCATCCAGGGACCAGCACCATTCTAGACATGGAGGGAAGGGGAGAGATGGTGAAACCAGTGTCTGGCGAGGGCTGGCGCTGTGAGTGAGGGGATGACAGCTGGAAGGCGTGGTTATAGAGGAGTTCTGTCCCACCAGAACTGTGGTGCCAAAGCAGGGAGAGAGCAGGGAAGAAATACCCTGGACGCTCTCTCTTCCTGCCTTCTGTCTCCTGTGGGTGCCTCTGATTGGCTGAACCCAACTGGAAGTCAGCCAGCAAAGGAGCCTGAGAAACGGAGTCCACAGGAACCAGCCTTCCAGGGCATGGGGAAAGGAAGGTTAGGATTGTGGGATTGGTAGCTCCACTAGCACAAAGATGGAGGGGTGGTGATGAGGGGTGATGTGAAGGCAGCAGAGGGAGAATCAGCAAGCAGCACAAGTGAGGATTTGATGTCATGATAGGCTATGTTTATGTGAAGTCTCCTGCCAGGAGCAGGAAGCCTGAATGTATTAACTCTGCCTTTTGGATTCTCTGTGCTTGTTCCAAAGCCAACCAACTCTTTTTGCTAATTTGCCAGGACTGAGTAGCGGGTAGAAAGAGATATCTTTGAAACATAATTGAATCTAGTATTTATGTTCTCTGAAAATGAGTTGTCCAGATAACTGGTGTTCACAAGGAGTGTGATGAAAGTAGAGTTTATGTGATTTAATTGGCTTTCTGAAGTGCATAGATGTTGGGAGGTGGTGGTGCATGGAGAGACAGTGAACCTGGCAGTCAGATGACCTGGCTGAACTCTTTCAAAGAAGCAAGTGCAAACATTGTAAAATGACTATAACTCAATAAAAAAGTTTAAAAAAAAAGAAAAAGTTTGATAATGTACATATGCATATTACAAAAAAGAATTTATGTTATATTCTCAATTATGTTGTACATGTATGTATATATTTACATGCATGTAAAATGTTGGATGATTAAATTGATGGTGATTTTTTATTCTTTGAGTTTTTCTGTACTAGGTCAACTTTTTGTCAGTAACACTGTATTCCTTTCATAATTAAAAATATTGTTTCGGCAAATGAAAAAAAAGGAAGCAAGTGCTTTCTTGCTTTCTTTCTGTGTGTGTGTCTGTGTGTGTATTATATATTTTTTAATTGAAGTATAGTTGATTTACAATGTGTTAGTTTCTGGTGTACCACATAGTGATTCAATTATATATATATTCTTTTTCATTATAGGTTATTATATATTATTGAATATAGTTCCCTGTGCTATATACTAGGACCTTGTTGTTTATCTAATCTGTATATCGTAGTTTGTATCTGCTAATACCAAACTCCTAATTTATCCATCCCCTACCCCTTTCCTCTTTGGTAACCATAAGTTTGTTTTCTGTTTCTGTTTTGTAAACAAGTTTATTTGTGTCATTTTTCTAGATTCCATGTATAAGTGATATCATATAATATTTGTCTTTCTCTGTCTGACTTACTTCACTTAGTATGACAATCTCTACACCCATCCGTGTTACTGCAAATGGCATTATTTCATTCTTTTTTATGGCTAAGTAGTATTCCATTGTATATATTTACCACAGCTTCTTTATTCAATCATCTGTCAGTGGACACTTAGGTTGCTTCCATGTCTTGGCTACCAAGTACTTTCTGAGACCACCTACACCCACCCATCACAGGTGGTGCAGCCATCTACCATGCAAGGCTGGATTCTAGATTACACTGGAAAGAGGTAGAAGGGGCAATGCATGGAAGCTTGTCTCTGCAAACAGTCTCCATCTTTCCTTTCTTCCCAGCCCACCTCAGGGGAGGCTCATGCATCTAATTTAAGCCCAGAAAAGGGAGACATGCCCAGCTGACTTAGCTTTCTTCTCTAGAGTCTGGGAATTCTCAGCTGGTACCAGCTCAATGGTCTCCCTGCTGGTCCCCAAGGTTTACTGTTTCCTCCCAGGAGGGACTGGAGGGAAGACAGTGGAAATGCAGTGTCCAAACAAGATCAAGAACAGCCTCTCCTATCACCTCTCTTTTGTACCTTCTCTCTGCCTCAGTGGATATTTCCAGCCACCCATGAGATAGCTATTTATCCCATTTATCAACCTTTCTTCTGGAGGAAGAAACTTTAGGACAGAGGTGATGAGGGACTCGCCCAGAGTCACTCATACAATAAAAGAGTGACTGTCCAGATTCCAACCTGGGTCTGTTCAACCTGAGCTCTTAAACCCCTCGGAGTCCTGCCTTCAGAGTCTTTCACTTATTCAACAAATGTCTTTGGGGGATTTACTGTAGGTCAGATGTTGGTGCTGGGGATAAAGCTGTGTGCAAAACAAGTGAGACTGACTGCCCTCGTGGAGCTTATATTTTAGTTTGCAAGGTGTGGGGTGGGGCTGGGAGGAAGGGTGGATAAAGAAAGAAATAATTAAAATATATGGTATTTTATTTATGTTAAGTGTTATGGGAAAAGAATAATCATAGAGAATCAGAGCATAGAGAATATCAAGGGTGGGGAAGGGATAGAAAGGGGGCTCAATTTTGCCTAGGGTAATTAAGGAAGGCTCATTGCAAAGACTGTAATTTAAGCAAACAACCAAAGGAGGAAGAGTACAAAGAGGGTAAAAGTTTGGCAAGTTAGCAGTGTCCCCCTCCCCCAGTTTTATTGGGGTATAATTGACATGTAACAAATTGCACAGTGAGGAATTAACTACAATTATTCAGACACAAGATAATGGTAGCTGGGATCAGAATGGTCATAGTAATGGTAATGAGAAGACGTCAAGTTCTGGATTTATTCTGAAGGTAGAACCAATGGGATCTGCTGACAAATCAGATGTGGAGGTGAGAAACAGAGAGGAGGCAAGGGTTAACCAAGGATTGCTCCCAGTTTTTTATTTTTTTGTTTTTGTTTTTGTTTTTTTGGCCTGAGTCCCTGGGAGGACAGAGTTGCCAGTTACTGAAATGGGGAAGAATGGGTAAAGAGTATATTTGGAGGGAGGAGTGAAATAATAAGTTTAGTGGCGGTATGTTAAGTTTGACATGCCCGTTACACATCCAAATGCAGATGCTGAGTAGACACTTTGATGTACAAGGCTGGGGTAGAGAAGGGAGCATGTTTGTTTTACAGCTTTATTAAGGAACACTTGACATACAACAAACTGCACATATTTAAATATTAAACAGTGTATGACTTGATAAGTTTTGAAATTTTAATTTTGTTTAAAATTTAAAGCACTGATGAAAGAAACCATGTCCATCAACAGAAGAATAGATAAGCAAAATGTGGTGTATATATATACATACACACATACATATATATATACACAATGGAATGTTATTAAAAATGAAGGAAAAAAGGAAGGAAATGTTGACACATGCTACATATGGATGAACCTTGAGAAGCCTATGCTAAGTGAAAAAAACAGTCACAAAAAGACAAATACGTATGATTCCATTTATCTGAGGAATTTAGGGAAGTCACATTCAAAGAGGCAGAAAGCAGAATGGTGGCTGGCAGAGGCTAGGGGAAGCAGAGAATGGTGAGTTATTGTTTAACGGGTACAGAGTTTCAGTTTTCAACATGACAAAGTTAGGGAGATTGGTTGTACAACAGTGTGCATATACTTGACAGTAATGCACTGTACACTTAGAAATGGTTTAGGTGGTCAATTTTATGTTATTTTATGTCTTTTACCACAATTTTAAAAATGTGAAGCAGTGAAACAGTGTAAACAACAAGGTGTCATATTTTTGTTTTTGGTAAGTGCAAATTTTAGTTCATGTATGTAGCATGTTACTACACTTGAATAATATCTTTAAGAATGAAATTTATTATTTGTGTTAGTTCTGGTCCTCCAGCCAAGATGGAATTAGATATGAAGAGATTTGTTTAATGGGGAAAATCTTGCAATAGACAAAGGAAATGAAACAGAAGTAGACAGGGAAAGCCTTCAGACCATGATGCAGGTCTCATACTTGGGGGAGAAGGGAAGAATTGGGGAGGAAACTTCTCAGACCATAAATCCCAGTTCCTGCGTTGTGATTCTCCCACAGGATCTTGCTTTAAGCTCCACGCTGCATCTTTCCCCACCATTGATACCTCCAACACCACAGGGTCTGCTGTACCATATAGCCCAATTGACAGGGCTGTTTGCACCATAGCCAGACCTGCTGCAGAGTTCTTTCTTGCTTTAGGTCCTTTTGGGGGCTGGCATGCATTTGCACCACATGGTATATGAGCATATTAAGCATTGCTCCCAGAGGCCATCCCAAGAGCCCTGCCAGCAGAGAGAAGGTGGTAGCAGGGCTCAGTCTCTCTGTTATCATTTCGTAACTCTACTCTGGCCCTACAGTTGTGCATCCTAAGCAGCAAAACAAAAGTCTTTATTTGGAGTTCAAGAACTATGTGTTGATGCTAACATATGTCCCTTAGGGAGGGGGACACAGAGGGCAGGGAGTGACTGACTCTCATTCTAAGCAGTTTATCACAGCTTGCTTTCTGACCACATCCAAGCCCATCCTCCCTCAAAGAAGTCTGCCCATCCTGCCTTCTGTCCTCTTCTGTTCTGTTGGGAGCAGACAGCTACTCTGCTGCCTCGATGTTCTTTGCCATGTTGCACATAAGAGTAGAAGTCAACAGCATGGATTTGGATTTAGCTGGAGTGCGACTCCATTCTTGGGTGGCTGTGGGCAACTCATCTAAGCTACTCTATTCCTCAGTTTCCTGATCTGTAAGATGAAGATAGTAATATGAATTTCATTAGACCATTCTGAGGATTAAACGAGTTGATAACTATGAACTGGCGTGAGACACAACGTTTTTACCATCATCACTCCAAGTTGCAACAGCTGGTATAGGGGCTGTTCCATCATTCACCTATTCCCTCACTTAATTTAGAAGTTACTTGAGGGCTGGAATGGTCTGCTCCTCACATTCCCCAGGATACTCAGGACATAGTACATGATCAATACCTATTAAGAAATGGCTCTTCGATTTATACCCATTTAATAATCAGCCAAGTTTTTCCGTTCCAGGAACGCAGGATATTGGAATCCAAGAGAAATTGCAATTAGTATGTATGAGGCACTAGGTGGTGAACAGGGTAGAGGCCTCACAATGAGGTAGAGGAAGGAAGACACTACGACAAATCGAATGAACTTTATGGGTCTCAGTTTCCTCATTTGGAGAATATGTAAAGAGAATAGATACTACTGCAAGGTTGTTGCAAGGATTTTCATAAACTATGCTTAACACGGTGCCAAGGGCATAGTAAATGCTGAGCAAACTGTAGCTGCTATTATTATCATTTTAAGAATTATTGTTGAAAAAGGAAAAAGTGAACGCGCTTAGGTGTCTGGTCAAAGCCACCGACCTCACTCTGGTCAGCGCAGAGCTGGGCGGGGAGCGCTGGGCGGGGAGCGCTGGGCGGGGCCCCGGGAAGCCCCGCCCCTCCACGCAGCGTCGGAGCGCCCAGGCAACACACCGCTAGGACGCAGTGCGAGTGACGCGCGGTCTCTAGCACCCCGCGCTCTTAGCCACCCTCGGCACTGGCAAGGGTAGCTTCGGCAGTGATGACAGATGAGGACTCTGACACCCCTGTCGCCGAGGCGCAAGCCCAGGAGGAGAATGAGATGCCTATTATGCAACTGTGCGGGCTGGTGGAAGAGCTCAGGTACCCGCCGGCCGGCCTCTGAGGGCCGCCCCTCCTCAGCGTGTGGGCTGGGAGCTCGGTCCAGTGCGGAGATGACCCGAGTCCGTATTGAGCCTTGAGGAAACTGAGGCCCCCAAAGTGAGGAGAGAACTTAGCTTTGCTCTTTATTTCTGTCTCCACAGCTGCTGAGCTAACAAGGCTTGGAAAGTCCAGAGGGTAATTGGTGAAGCCAGAGCTTCAGGCTGGGTCTGGTGCCACACTGTGTGTTTACATGCTGTTCTACTGTGTGGCGGCAGGTTGGACCAAGTGACCTCTAAGCCCCTTTCTGATGCTAAGATTCTATGATAAAATTAATGAGGCAGCAGATAAAAAGGAGGCTATTAAAATTTTTTTAGTATGAGGCAACTTATACCTGAACCAGAGTATAAACGTGGAGATGGACAGCAATGGACTGGCCCCAAATTCTGTATTTTTAGCAGTCCGTTTTATATCTACTATATCAAGTACATTGGATGTCAGGATTCCATGAGGTAGTTGAGGTTAATTGTACAATTTACTGGTCTCACACAGAATATCCTGACTCAGGCAGCTGAATAGATGTTACTTCAGTATGTTTATAAATAGTTTAGGTCAGAACGGAGGTATTATTACTAATAGCTACAATCTTTCGAGTGCTTATTATGTGCCAATTATTTTGCATATATGACTTTATATAATGGCTCAGTAATCCTAGGAAGTGGATGAGGAAGCAGACACAGAAGTTAAGTCACTTTCTTAAGGTCACTGTTTAGTGCTAGGGTTGAGACTCAGGTGCAAGACTCCACAGCCTACATTGGGAACATGACATATGCTGAAAAAGAAAGATGCTTCAATTTATTGGGCTTTCTGTTGAGTCTTTTCCACTAATCTTAAAATTCAGCCAAATAGGAATTAGCTCAATAGTATACAAAAATATCAAAGCTGTTCACTCTCTCTTATATACGTATATGTACATATTTGTGTACTATACACACTGTTATATAATGTGTGTGTTATGTAAGTTAAGAAGTTAAAAGGGTAATAATCTTGGCATATACAGGATAAACCAGGTTTGTCATCTCTAGTTGTTTAAAACCCATCTACTCAAAGCTCTTCTACCATTTGTAGTAAACTTCTACTTCATCCTTGGGGTGCTGGAAATAAAAGAGCTGAGAAATAAAACAAAAGGAAAATATGAAGATTGTGGATGTGTGTAACTTCAAGAATGTAGTAATTTAGAAAAAAAGTAGTAATTCAGAAGGAATTTCACAAGTGGGTTAGGAGATACTGGAAGATGAAACTTGTAGCAATTTTCAATATACAGGCATATCTCCTTGTACTTTGCTTTACTGCATTTTGTAGATACTACATTTTTTTTTAAACAAATTGAAGGTTTGTGGCATCCCTGTATCAAGCAAGTCTGGTGGTGCTATTTTTTCCAATAGCATTTGCTCACTTTGAGTCTCTCACACATTTTGATAATTCTTGCAAGATTTCAAACTTTTTCATTCTTATGTTTGTTATGATGATTTCTGATCAGTAAAATTTGATGTTACTATTGCAAAAAGATTATGCTCCCTGAAAGCTCAGATGTTTGTTAGCATTTTTGAGCAATAAAGTATTTTTAAATTAAAGTATGTGCTCTTTTTAGACCTAATGCTGTTGCACACTTAGTAGAATACTATATAATATAAACATAACCTTACATGCCCTGGGAAACCAAAAAATTTATGTGACGCACTTTGTTGAGATATTTGCTTTGTTGCAGTGGTCTGAAACTGAACCTGCAATATCCCCAAGGTATGCTGTAATCCCAGTGCTCAAAATTTTGTGGCTCATTAGATGTATTTACAAAATATATCAAATACTTAAATAGCATTTACTGTGCCAAAGTCTTTGCATTCCTTATTGCCACCCTAAAAGATAAGTGTTATTATTCCCATTTTACAGATGAGGAAAACTGAGGCTCTAAGAGGTTAAGTATCTTGCAGAAGGTCATACAAAACTAGTAAATGTTAAATACTAGTTATTAGGGGTTTAAATTCCTATTGGTGGAACTTACTCAGGCACCTCCTGTCTTGTAGCTATGGAAACTCGGCTCTCAAAACTGAGGTAGAGATGTTTGAGAAATATTACAATAAGCTGGAGCCCAGGGACCTGCGACCTCCACGATTATCAGAAGTTATATTATCAGGAGCAGAAATAGCACAGGTACACAAGGGAGACCTAATAATTCTTCTATTCTGTTTGTCCCTTTAGATGAAAATGGTGTTTGTTATCCATCTTTGGTGTGTCCTCTTTGGCCAAGTGGCATAAGACTTCCTCCCTGCTCTGCTTCTGATTCTTCCTTCCTCTGCAAAGATTCTCTTTCAAATGAGTGTGAAGGGAATCAGGTTCCACTCACAGTGGATTGACTCTCCCAGAGTATCTTTGTTTGAAATAATCCCCTAAAATTGGGGGACCTAAATGTTTACAAGGCCTGGCCTGCCACATATAGGAGTGAAGATCCAGTGCCCTGGTGAGGGCACTGGAGATTTCCTCCCTCATCAGAAAGGGCCAGCCAGGCAGCCTGGTGTTGCCAGAGCAGCTGATTTTTCAAGAGAAGCTGAAAATCTGGATAGTTTTAGTGGAATCTTCTAATTTTCAAATGTGGGTAATTAACTTTTAGGTTTTTTTTTTAATGGAGGTATCAGGGATTGAACCTAGGACCTCGTGCATGCTAAGCATACACACTACCATTGAACTATACCCTACCCACCTTAATTTTTTTTTTAATTTAAAACTGTGTGGATCTATCTTTTGAGGACTAAACATCCATCTTCAGGTCCACACATTCCCTGGGCCACCTGCTTATGACCTTTGGCTTCAGCACATAGGAAATCTAAAATTTCTGTCTATTTGTTTATTTTTTTTCTGAACACCATGCCCCCAGATGCAATTTCTCTTATATATTCAATTCAGGAAGCACTGAGCTCTGGGATTTCCCAGACACTGACTTGAATGCTAGTCTATAGCAGGTTCATGATTTTCCCACCCTCAAGACACTTCCCGTTATTTATTTTCAGTTTACTGTCAAGCATACACCTTTGAAGTATTTAGCACAGGGCCTTGGGTTGACTTGTGAAATGAACATCGCCTCAGGCCCAGTATCCAGAATCCTTTCACATTGAGTTTGTTCTTTCTTGCTCTCATTCAGAGTGATTTCTAACAGGCCTGAGTGGTCATTTTGATGCCCACCTTAGGTGGCTTTATTACCATGTTCTACTTGACAATGGCTTTGTTTTTCTTGTGTTACAGTTACGAGGCAGAGGTCGATCCAAATCCCGCGTAGGTATGGAACGTGCGACAGGCCTCAGTGTGGACCAAAAACTTGAGCTTGTGCAGAAGGAGCTGGAAGACACAAAAGATGAAATCAGGCACATGAGGGCAAACGCCGAACGGGACCTGCAGCATCACGAGGTACACCTCTCTATAGGCCATCCTTCCTGGGCTCCCCACTTCCGCCTCAGCAAGAAGTGCCTGTGGTATGTTCACGTGATTGTCGGTACCTTGAAAGAAACACAGTTAGGATAAGATAAACTGAAGGCCTCCCTTTAAGGGACTTAACCACCTGCCTGAGGTATTTGTTATCACAAATAACAAATTTTAAACTTTTTAAAATGAAGCATTTCAAAATACACAAATGCAGAGAATTTAGCACAGTAAACCCTTATGTGCTCAACACCCACACAACAGTTATCAACATATGGCCACTCCTGGTTCCTCCGTATCCCTACCAACTTCCCCCTCATAATTGGCCACTGGGCTATTATAAAGTGAATCTTAAACATATCAGTTATCTGTAGATGTTTCAATATATGTCTCTTAAGATATGGGTTCTTTAACAAAAACCCATAATCATAAAAACCATAAATGCCATTAAAATTTATAATAATTCCTTAATAATACAAGGGGCTTGAAGTTTAAGTCAGTGAGTTAAGTGAAAAATCTCTTGTCACCCTCTACATGCAGCACACGTGACCACGGTCCGTGTCTTGTTGGAGACCAGCACGGTCAGTGTTCCTCCTGAAAAAGAACATCACTCTTAGCTTGGTGGTCCATGGGATGAACTTGTTGACTTGCATTTGAGAGCCATGTTGTTTGAAAAATAGCTATTGCTGTTCTGTTCCTAAATTTTTCTATTTACAAATGGGGTACACACAGAATCACACTCATTACCTCGAGAGGTACAGATCAGTGGACTCATGTCTCTACTGACAGAACCATCTGTACTGCATAAACCTTTCCCTCTTTCCCTCTCTCCCTCCCTCCTGCCTTTCCCGCTTTCTCCCTCTTTCTCTTTCCAAACACGTATTGTTGAATTCTAATATGTTAAAGGAGCTCAGGATGTGGTGGCATGGTCCTGACATGCTAGATTGTGTGATTAAACACCATAGTGTGGGCTAGAGTGGTCAAAGAAGACTTTGTTGAGGTGGTGGAGCTGGGCATAGGACTTGGCACGGCACTGGAAAAAGATGGTGCTTGTTTAAGGAACAGGAAAGCAAGGGCACCCTAGGTAAAGTGAATAACATGAACAAGGAAGTGGAGGTGGGAATGAACATGGCAGGTTCATGACACTGAGGAGGCTGGTGTGATTAGAGAAGAGAGAGGGTACTTTGGGGGCCGTGTTAGGAAATTGGGCTGAGTAGGGCTATGAGACCTTGAAAGCCAGGCAGAGGAATTTATCTTTGATGTCATAGAAATCAGCACCCCAGTGAGCACAACTGAGCAGGAGAGTGATGTGAAGAAAGAAGCATTTAAGGTGGAGATGTTCTGGCATGTGAAGATGATGGGGAGGGAAGAGGCTGTAGCCAGAGGCTGGCCAGTGAAGGGAGATGCTTTTGCTCCTTGGTACCCAGTGAGAAAGCCTAGACAAAGATGATTTGCTCTGCAGTTACAGATACCTTCTCATTTTATTCTTTAAAATAATGTGTGTGTATATGTGTGTGTATTTTCTTATTGAAAGACAATCTCTGTTGTAGCAAAATTTAAGTGTTCAGGTAAGCTAAACGAAGAACATTTGAAAACATCCACAACCTTACCACTCAGTGGTAATTACTGTTGATTCTTGTACTGATATCCTGGAGTTTAGATTATTTTCTATGAAAATAGGAATTTCTTTATAAAAGTTATCATATTATTTTATAAACTATATTTTTCACTTAACAGTGTCTTTCCATATCAATACAGCTATTCATTTATAACATCTTTTTTCCAATTACAGAAGTATATAGTAAGAGCTTTTTTGCCCCCCTATTAATCCATCTTTCCAGACATGACTGTGGTTAATGTTTTCATGTATATCTTTCTAGGTATTTTTATGTATTACATTAATGTTATAATTTTTAATGGATAAGTAATATTTCAGACACAGAAATACATATTTCTAGAGATACCCAAGGCCCTGTTTTTGTTTGTTCTCCCCCTTTATATAGATACTTTATACAGAACTTTTTTTGAGGCATACTTTTTAATAATAACATTCATATTGTCCAATTTGTACCTTACCGGCATCTTTCTAAGACTGAGAAGAAGCATTACATATTGGGGCACAAAAAGGCCTGAGAAGTTAGGGCTCCTTAGAGGGCTACGTCCTTGAGAATTTTTGTAAACTGCGTTCGCTCTTTGTGCTGACTCCCCCAGGCTATCATTGAGGAAGCTGAAATTCGATGGGCTGAAGTTCAGAAGGCAGAGCATGATTTTGAGAAAGACATTCTAAAGACCATATCCAAGAAGAAAGGGAGTATTTTAGCCACTCAGAAAGTGATGAAGTACATTGAGGACATGAACCGCCGGAGGGTGAGTTGGCAGGCGGTTAGAGCTTAGAAAGGTGCGTAGATTCATAGACTGACGATACAAAAGTCATCCACGTGCGGCAGCCCCACCCCATTTGGTCCACCATAAATATTGCCCACATCTGCAGATTTTTTTGTACCCCCTAAAGTCTGTGTGTCTTAAAATGCAAGCTTATCAAGGCTAAAATCAATCAGGCAGATTGAAAATTCATAGTATCTCAGATGGGCTTCTCTTTTATTTTGCTATTTGTTTCAAGATATGATGTGTTATCTCGAGACAGGTGTGAGCCTATCTAATGAGTGACTGTGTGGAGTGGGACAAGTAAATCTTAACCTCTTTGAGTTCCATTATTATAAGAATGAGACATAAAATGCTCCTTTATTTCCAAAGATTTTTGTAGTATATCAGGCTTCAGATCCTGGAGATAGTTAAGATTACTTACTGTAACATGTTATAAGTAATAAAAAATTATGTAAATTACTAAGAGAATAATAGATCAAAGAATCATAAGATGATTTTGTCAGAAAGGTCCCTAAAAATACCCAAATATATGCCCAAATTATCTTGAATTTAAAAGCAATAGGAAATTTGCATGGAGCAGACCCTGTTTCCTCTGCTTCTTGGTCATGAGTGAACTACCATAGAAATACCAGTTTGAGTAGACATAAAAGACCTAAAAATAAGTGACTGAATGTTAGGGCTCAAGGTTTAGTTTTGCAGCCCCAAAACTACCAACTTTTCAAACCAGCAGGGAAGAAGAAGAGAAATGGATTAAAATTTACTTTTATTTTTTAGGATAGTATGAAAGATAAATTACGTTTGAAAAATGTTTCTCTCAAAGTTCAGAAGAAAAAGATGCTTTCACAATTGAGACAGGTATGTGTCTTTTTCTTCCTTTTTTTTTTTGTTTTGTTTTTAAGCTAACTGTGGTAGGTAGAACCACATTCTCCCAAAAGTGTTCATGTCCTAATTCCTGTGACTGTATTACTTCAGTAGGAAGAGGATTTTGCAGATGTGATTAAGTCAACTATCTGGCGAGATGGGGGAGATTATCTTGGATGATCTGAGTGGGTCCAATGTAATCACAAGAGGGAGGCAGGAGAGTGAGAGTCAGAGAAGATGAGATGAGAGTGATGCTCTTTTAAGAGAGAGGAAGGGATCATGAACAAAGGATGCAGGCTGCCTCTGGAGGCTGGCAATGGCAGGGAAACAGATTCTCCTCTAGAGCCTCTGGAAGGAGCACAGACCTGCTAACACCTTGATTTTAGTCCAAAGAATCATTTTCAGACTTCTGACCTCATGAGCTGTAAAATAATACACTTATGTTGTTTTAAGCCCCTGAGTTTGTGGTAATTTGTTACACCAGCAATAGGAAACTAATACCATTTCTATGCTGGCAAATCTGTAGCTGGAGTTAGCTTGAATTTAAAAGGCCCTCATGACATCCTCATTGACCTTTTTGGAGAATGTGGCTAGGTGGCACAGCCAATAGTATGCTTTAATTAGTCTTTGAACAGCTGACCCTAAAACCTCCTGATTAAAGGCAGTAAGGCAGACGTGGTACAGGGCCTCTAGGATGTGATTACATAGCTCCATCCTCTCCTAGCTCAGTATTTGTATTATTATCTCAAAGATGGGGACCGATGGCATGTGCATCAGAGGTGGTCACTGACAGTGACACAGAGTTGGGGAGAATTAACATGCCTAGGGACTATTGCTTGATTGACTTGGGATCCCAACTGACTCAACAGGCCAGGGAGGCTTTAACAACATGAAGTGACTAAGGACAAATGTAAGATCCTCCACTTTGAGCCCCTGAATATTTGCACAGGTACTGCGTGTCTTAGTCGTAGAGGACCTGATGAAGTCAGCTCAGCTGGAGACGGTGCTGCAGCCTAGGCTGCAGTCAGAGAACCACGGGGCCCCTGAGAAAGGGGTGGTCTTGCTGCACTCTGCTGAGTAGCCCCACCCAGAGCACTGTGTCCCAGGGAGAGCTCCATGCTTGAAAGAATCTGCAAATTGGAGTCCACGTAGGAGAGGGACCTGGAGAGCAAGGGGAGCAGAAAAGCACGACCCGGGACTGACGGGGCCACAGAGAGAGGGCCGCTGAAGGCCGTGGCTTCTGTCTCCAAGTGCACTGGCCACTAAGGGAAGAGAATACACTGCTTGGGAGGCCCCCAGGGTGGACCTACGGCCAGAGTGGAAGGTCAGTGAAGGAGATTTAAGTTCAGTGTAAGAAAGATCGTGGCCCCAGCAGAACTGCCTCCTGATACTAAATTCCTGGTTCTCGAGCTTCATGAAAACTCAGGCATCCTGAAGTATGAGAAGGGGAGCAGTTGGATGACCTTTAACCTAAAAGCCATTGCTACACAGAAATGACACTGATGTGGTCCTGCCCTCATGAGCTCACAGACTAGCAAGGAGTGGTGATGGTGACAAAAGGCATGGATACGTAACTGCTATACCAAGGCATAGCAACAAGGACCTGAAGGTCCAGCTTGCAGGGGCTGAGCGGAGGGAGGGATTACCCTCTGGTGTTGAAGGTGGGTCGGGAACATTTGAGCTGGAGGGTGAGTCAAATTAGGGCTGAAGGAAATTGTTGTGTTGTTTTGGAGCAGAGGGAGGAAGATGCTTCCTAGGAGGTGAGTAGTGTGTAGGGGTGGGGAACAGTCCCAAGTTTGGCGCTTGCCTACCACAAATATAAGGTGGCATAGACCAAGTAGGGCAGGAATGTGGTAATATACCTGTGGTGCAGAAATGTCAAGTGATCAAAGGAAGGGAATGTATGGGCTGCTTGTCCTGGTTTTTCCAGGTTAAAAACAACTTTTAAATGGCCTCCTTTCTTCACAGCCCTGTTTAGGCACTACCTCCTGGGGGAAGCCTCCCCTGACCCAGCCTTCCATTCTCCCCTGGCCTGGCTGAGGGGCTTCTGTTCGCCCTCTGCCCCTGTGTGTCCCACTGCAGCACGCTGTGACCTGTCTGTGAACTGTCATTGAGTATGTGTTCCTTGAGGCAAGGGAGCATCGTATTTACTCAAATCTCTATCACTAGTGCCTAGTACCATGCCTGGCACCAAGCAGGTCCCCAGTCCACATTTGATGAATGACTGAATGATAACTGGCTTCCAGAGTCTCACCCAGAATTGCAAGGTGTGAGCCATGCATTCAGAAGTCACAACCTCACATCATTTCTTTCTTTTTTTTTTTGACCTATAGAAGGAGGAGGTGGGCGAGGCCCTCCACGATGTTGATTTTCAGCAGCTGAAGATTGAGAATGCTCTGTTTTTAGAGATGATTGAAGCAAGGAATCAAGAACTGATCCAACTGAAGCTGGCATCCGGAAACACCCTGCAGATCCTGAATGCCTACAAAGTAAGATCTGCACCAATGCCCAAGTCCGCAAGGCTTCCCGTGCCCACCTTTCCGGCCACAGTGCACCACCGTGGTTTCACTGAGAGCTTAGATGTCCTTTACCTCCTGTTGCTTTCTGATTTCTCCTGACAAAGCCACATCTTCTGAAACAGTCGAAATGTCCCCACACCCTGGCTGTGCATTAGAACCACTCAAGGAGCTTTTTCTTTTTTTAAAGATAGGCACTTTAGTCCAACCCTGACCAACTGAATTAGTGGTGAGGGCCATGTATCTTTTTTTTTAAACTCCCCAGAGAATTTTTATGCACAATGAGTTTTGAAAACTAACCACATTTAGGACTCTGCTTAATTTAAGTGTGTAATATGCTTAAAACCCTGCAAAGGAAATCATCTTAGCTATAAATCAGAAAGCTACTAAATAATTCCACATCCACACAGAACCCTTTTGGAGAGAGTCACTATTAATAATTAAGCAGGGACTATAGGCATGAACATGGTCTGTCCCCAGCAGACCAGACTGTCTGGTCACCCTGCTAGCAACTATCTGATGCAGTGGTCAGCTCACTGGGATCCAGGTATCCTGCCTGCTGGCTTGTGAGAGAGGTTCTGGGACTTTCTCAGAGTTTCTCTTGGTAAGTGGTGGGTTGGGATTTGGGTCCCAGTGTGTCTGGCTACTTTGCAGGTGACCAGGGTCCTCTCCTCCCCTGCCACATAGGCACCAGGATTTTGAAAATCTAGGCAGCAGTGAGAAGGGCAGGCCCAAGTTCCTGGACAGTCCTGCTATTCTCTTACTTAATAAAGAGCTGTCTGTCTATCCTTCCTGTTGTTCTGAGCAGCATCTTTGCTCAAAACTTGCTGTATTGTTCTATTTCAGAGCAAGCTACACCGAGCAATGGAAATGTCCATCAATCTGGACAAGGAGTTCTTGCTGAGAAATGAGTTACTCAAAAAAATTGAAAAAGAAACCCAACAAGTAGAGGAGGTAGGAGAGGGTAAAACATGCTGTTTCTGGTGTTTTTCTCCTTCTATCTACAAGGGCTCGAGTCAGCATCCACCACTATCTAGGCCACCTTGGTTTTTGCCTAGAAAAGCCTAGATCATAAAAATCAAAATAGCTCTGGCCATCAAAGGAGAAAGTGGCACCTGGAGACTCACATTCCATGGTGTTGCATTTTACTACTCAGAATCTGGAGTCAAAAGTCATGAAATCATCTAGAAATCACTTAGAGTCCAAATAACCCTTGAGAATTCCTTAAGTGACCCATAAGGTACCAAATTCAAAGTGTTGTGTCTACAACCTCACAGAAAATGTATAATGCAGGTAATAATGTAACTAACTGGTATGAAAAAAAGAACACATGCCAAATTATAGTGTTCTGTGTAAAGGAGAGAAAGCTCTTTAAGCATATAACTCTCAGTCGGTATAGCAGATGCTCGGCTGGCAGACCTGTGACCTCTGTCCTGAGCCTGCTCCAGGGCCTGTGGTCACCATGCGAAAACATGTGTAGTGGCATCTGAGCTCGCTGCATCCACATGGGGATGTAGCGCGCCCGTTATTTTGCTGAACACGTTGAGTTGAATTTCCGCAAGTTAAATGTACCTAGGAGATGACTCAGAGGGGACTTTTGGGGGAGGTTGGGGGAAAATGAGTCCTGGACTGTAGTCAGAAAGCCTGGCATCAGGTTTCGTGTTGCCAGTCTCTAGCCTTGAACAAGCCTTTGAACTAGACAGAACCCCACATCTGTGACAAGGACATCACAGCCCTTGCCGTGGTGATCAGATAGGATGATGCTTCATCAGCCTCTGAAACCATGAGTTCAGTTATTAGTGTCGTTGTCTTGAATGAACCTGAAGTGTCCCCGGCAGCGGGTGTGGCCCAGACCTGCCTACAATGGCCCAAAAGCCACGGGATTACCGCATCTGACTCAGTTTTGCCGTGGCAGTGTACCCTTGATGGGGAACAAGTGCCCTTTGCAAAAAAGTTGGTCTCAGTACAGTGACAAAGTTGAAGCAAAAGTCTGTGTGCTCTCTCCATGAAGGATTCCTGGGGTACTTATTTGTTTGGCTTGATATTTATTAGATTACAAGTAAGACATGAAATCAATTTTTAAACGCCTGGCATTCACTGCTTAGTATATTATCATTTTCTTAAGTTTTTAAAAACAGCTCTGTTGGGATGATTCATATATCATATTCACCCATTTAAAGAGTACATTTTAATGATGTATGGTATATTCACAGAGTTGAATCAGCACAATAATTTCAGAACATTTTCACCACCCCAGAAAGAAACCTTGTACCTATTAGAAATCCTACATTTCACCTCACCGCACCCCCACCCTCCAGCCATAGATGACTACTAATCAGCTTTCTGTCTCTGTGTGGATTTGCCTTTTCTCAGCCTTTCGTATAAAAGGGATCATACAATATGGTCCTTTAACTTTAGTATTTTTCAAGATTCATGTTGTAGCATGTGTGGGCACTTGTTTCTTTTTTATGGCTGAGTAATATTTTCTAATATGGATATATCATATTTTGTTTATCCATTCATCAGTTTGATGGACATTTGAGTTGCTTTCATTTTTTGGCTGTTATGAATAGTGCTGCTATGAACATTCACATACAAATTTTTGTGTGAATGGTTTATGTATTCTTTCCTCTTGGGCATTGTGGCTTATGTATATGGTACCTCTGTGTTTAACATTTACAGAAGCTGCCGAACTGGTTTGCAAAGTGGCTGCACCATTTTATATTCCAATTGTGTGAGGGTTCCAGTTTCTGTACATCTTCACCAGCACTTGTTATTTTTAGATTTTTTTAAATGCTGTCCTAGTGGGTATGAAGTGGTATTATTGTGGCTTTACTTTGAATTTCCTTAATGATTAATGACATTGAACATCTTTTCATATGCTTATTGGCCGCTTATCTGTCTTTTTGGGGAGAAATATCTATTCAAAGCCTTTGTCCAATTTTCAGTTGAGTTATTTATCTTTTTCAGGGGGGAGGTAATTAGTTTGTTTATTTATTTATTTATTTTTTAACAGAGACACTGGGGATTGAACTCGTATGCTCTCTACCACTTGAGCTATACCCCCCCTTATTTGTCTTTTTATCATTGAGTTTTAAGAATTTTTTATATATTCTGGATTCAGATCCCTTATCAGGTATATGACTTGCAAATATTTTCTCTCGTTCTTTGGGTTTTCTTTTCACTCTCTTGATGGTATTTTTTGCAGCACAAAAGTTTTCATTTTGATGGAGTCCAGTTTACCTGTTTTTTCTTTTGCGCTTGTGCTGTTGGTTTTATAGCTCAGAAACCACTACCTAACTCAATATCATGAAGATTTACTCTTATGTCTTCTTTTAAGAGTTTTATAGATTTTAAATTTATGATTCATTGTGAGTTAACTTTGTAAATGGTGTTAAATGGTGTGAGGAAAGGGATCCAAAAACTGAAAGAAGAAAGAAGATGCACTATGTTCATAACATTTGTTAAATTAAGCTTCCTATTTACTATTTGTGTGGTTCTCCCCATTTCTTTTGTGAATTTGAGTTACCATCTAGTGTTATTTTCTTACTCAAATATAGCTTCATTTCAGCTTGCCTCCTTTGTGCTGTTATTGTCAAATATATTACATTTTTATATGTTATAGGTCCAATATAAAATAATATACATATTGTTTTATGAAATTGCTTTTTAAGTCAGTTAAGGGAAGGAAAATATGCATTTATACTGTCTTTTATAATTACCTACATAAGCACCTTCACTTGTGCTATTTGTTTTATCAGATTCAAATTACTGTCTGCTGTCACGTGTTTTCAGCCAGAAGAATTTCTTGTAAGACAGGTCTGCTAGCAATAAATTCTCTTAGTTTTTGTTTATCTGAGAATGTCTTTATTTTTCCTTCATTTTTAAAAAATAAACTTTAAATTTTAGAACTGTTTTAGATTTACAGGAAAATTGTGAAGCTAGTACAGACAGCTCCCCAATACCTCATACCCAATTTCCCCTATTATTAGCTGCTTACATTAGTAGAATACATTTCTTAAAATTAATGAACCTGTATTGATATGTTATTATTCAAATGTAACATAATGTATTTTATTCATATATCTTTAGTTTTTAACCTAATTTTTTTTCTCTTCCAGGACCCCATTCAGGGTAACACATTTAGTGTCATGTCTCCTTAGGTTCCTCTTGGCTGTGACAGCTTCTCAGACTTTGTTGTTGAGACCTTGACAGTTTTGTAGAGTGCCGGTCAGTTATTTTGTAGAATGTTCCTCAATTAGGATTTGTTTAATTTCTTTTCCCGTGATTACATAGGGTCACATGGTTTTGGGAGGAAGACTCCAGAAGTAAAGTACCATTTTCATCACATCCTATCAGGGAGCTTCCTGTCAACATCACTTTTCACTGTTGATGTTAACCTTGCTCACCTGGCTGAGAGAGTGTTCCACAGGTTTCTCCACTGTTATTTTACCATTTTTCAGACTTACTCTTTGGAAGGAAGTTCCTGTGTGCAGCCCACAATTAACAAGTAGGGAGTTATAAAGTTTTGGAATTCTTCTGTATGGGAGATTTGTCAATTCTCCCCCATTTGTTTATTTTTTAAATTATTTATTTGTATCTGTATCAACTCATGAATGTTAATTTTATGAGTTGGGTTATAACCTAACACTATTTATTCTGTTGCTCCCATTGTTCCAGTTTGGTCATTGGGAGCTCTTTCAGTTGGCTTCTGTGTTCCATTGACATATCCCCATTTTTGTGGGTTCAGGGGTGTGTGTGTGTGTGTGTGTTTGTGTGTGTGTGTGTGTGTGTTTTGAGCACCTCTTTCCTTTCTGGAACTAGAAGATGTTCCAGGCTCTTCTTGTATATTTCCTGCCCAGTCCTAGAATCAGCCATTTCTTCCAGGCGTCCTGGGTCCTTTTATTTGAGATTAATACTGGAAACCAAGATCTGAGTGTGCTCATTGCTTTCTTTCATTTTTTAAAGATAGTTTTGCTGGATGTAAGATTCTTGGTTGATTTTTTTTGTTTTCCTTTGAGCACTTAGAATATATCGTGCCACTGCCTTCTGGCCTCCATTTTGTTTCTTATGAGAAGTCAGTTGTTAATCTTATTTGGCTTCCTTCATATGTGATGAATTATTTTCTCTTGCTGCTTTCAAAATTTTCTCTTTGCCTTGTCAGTCAGAATTTTGGGTATGATGTATCTGGGTGTGGATTTCTTTGCCCTAATCCTAGTTGGAGTTTGTTGAAGTTCATGGATATATAGCTTAATATTTTTCATCATGTGTAGGATGTTTTCATGTTGGTGCACTTAGGGGTATTCCACATTTCTTTTTTTTAACATTTTTTATTGATTTATAATCATTTTACAATGTTGTGTCAAATTCCAGTGTTCAGCACAATTTTTCAGTCATTCATGGACATATACACACTCATTGTCACATTTTTTTCTCTGTGATTTATCATAACATTTTGTGTATATTTCCCTGTGCTATACAGTGCAATCTTGTTTATCTATTCTACAATTTTGAAATCCCAGTCTATCCCTTCCCACCCCCTACCCCCCTGGTAACCACAAGTCTGTATTCTCTGTCTGTGAGTCTATTTCTGTCCTGTATTTATGCTTTGTTTTTGTTTGTTTGTTTGTTTTTGTTTTTGTTTTTGTTTTTTAGATTCCACATATGAGCGATCTCATATGGTATTTTTCTTTCTCTTTCTGGCTTACTTCACTTAGAATGACATTCTCTAGGAGCATCCATGTTGCTGCAAATGGCATTATGTTGTCGGTTTTTATGGCTGAGTAGTATTCCATTGTATAAATATACCACCTCTTCTTTATCCAGTCACCTGTTGATGGACATTTAGGCTGTTTCCATGTTTTGGCTATTGTAAATAGTGCTGCTATGAACATTGGGGTGCAGGTGTCATCCTGAAGTAGATTTCCTTCTGGATACAAGCCCAGGAGTGGGATTCCTGGGTCATATGGTAAGTCTATTCCTAGTCTTTTGAGGAATCTCCACACTGTTTTCCATAGTGGCTGCACCAAACTGCATTCCCACCAGCAGTGTAGGAGGGTTCCCCTTTCTCCACAGCCTCTCCAGCATTTGTCATTTGTGGATTTTTGAATGACGGCCATTCTGACTGGTGTGAGGTGATACCTCATTGTAGTTTTGATTTGCATTTCTCTGATAGTTAGTGATATTGAACATTTTTTCATGTGCTTTTTGATCATTTGTATGTCTTCCTTGGAGAATTGCTTGTTTAGGTCTTCTGCCCATTTTTGGATTGGGTTGTTTATTTTTTTCTTATTGAGTCTTATGAGCTGCTTATATATTCTGGAGATCAAGCCTTTGTCGGTTTCACTTGCAAAAATTTTCTCCCATTCCGTAGGTTTTCTTCTTGTTTTACTTCTGGTTTCCTTTGCTGTGCAGAAGCTTGTAAGTTTCATTAGGTCCCATTTGTTTATTCTTGCTTTTATTTCTTCTAGGGGAAAATTTTTGAAATGTATGTCAGATAATGTTTTGCCTATATTTTCCTCTAGGAGGTTTATTGTATCTTGTCTTATGTTTAAGTCTTTAATCCATTTTGAGTTGATTTTTGTATATGGTGTAAGGGAGTGTTCTAGCTTCATTGTTTTACATGCTGCTGTCCAGTTTTCCCAATACCTTTTGCTGAAGAGACTGTCTTTATTCCATTGTATATTCTTGCCTCCTTTGTCGAAGATGAGTTGACCAAAAGTTTGTGGGTTCATTTCTGGCTCTCTATTCTGTTCCATTGGTCTATATGTCTGTTTTGGTACCAATACCATGCTGTCTTGATGACTGTAGCTCTATAGTATTGTCTGAAGTCTGGGAGAGTTATTCCTCCAGCCTTTCTTTCTCTTCAGTAATGCTTTGGCAATTCTAGGTCTTTGATGGTTCCATATAAATTTTATTATGATTTGTTCTAGTTCCGTGAAATATGTCCTGGGTAATTGGATAGGGATTGCATTAAATCTGTAGATTGCCTTGGGCAGTGTGACCATTTTAACAATATTGATTCTTCCAATCCAGGAGCATGGAATATCTTTCCATTTTTTAAAGCCTTCTTTAATTTCCTTCATCAATGGTTTATAGTTTTCTGTGTATAATTCTTTCACCTCCTTGGTTAGATTTATTCCCAGATATTTTATTACTTTGGGTGCTATTTTAAAGGGGATTGTTTCTTTACTTTCTTTTTCTGTTGATTTATCGTTAGTGTAAAGAAATGCAACTGATTTTTGAACATTAATTTTGTAACCTGCTACCTTGCTGAATTTTTCAATCAGCTCTAGTAGCTTTTGTGTGGACCTTTTAGGGTTTTCTATATATATAGTAACATGTCATCAGCATATAATGACACTTTTACCTCTTCTTTTCCAATTTGGATCCCTTTTATTTCTTTCTCTTGCCTAACTGCTGTGGCTAGGACTTCCAGGACTATGTTGAATAGGAGTGGTGATAGTGGGCATCCTTGTCTTGTCCCAGATTTTAGTGGGAAGCTTTTGAGTTTTTCACCGTTGAGTACTATGCTGGCTGTAGGTTTGTCATATATAGCTTTTATTATGTTGAGATATGTTCCCTCTATACTAGGGGTATTCCACATTTCTCTGAGACTTTTCTTCCTTTTTCCTCTGTGTTTTTCATATTGCATAATCTCATCAGTTTACCTTCAAGTTTACTGATTATTTCTTCTGTTTTGATCCCTTCTATGAATTAAAATTTTTTTTAATTTACAATGTTGTGTTAGTTTCAGGTGTACAGAAAAGTGACTCAGATATATATATATATTTCAGATTCTTTACCATTATAGGTTATTACAAAATATTGAATATAGTTCCCTGAGCTATATAGTAGGTCCTTGTTGTTTATCTGTTTTATATATAGTAGTGTATATATGTTAATCCCAAACTCCTAATTTATCCCTCCCCTCCTTTTCCCTTTGGTAAGCATAATTTGTTTTCTATGTCTGTGAGTCTACTTCTGGTTTGTAAATAAATTCATTTGTATCATTTTTTTTAGATTCCACATATAAGTGATATCATATGGTGTTTGTCTTTCTCTGACTTTCTTTACTTAGTATGATAACCTCTGGGTCCATCCATATTGCTGCAGATGGCATTATTTCATTCTTTTTTATGGCTGAGTAATATTCCATAGTATATATACACCACATCTTCTTTATCCATTCATCTGTGGATGGACTTTTAGGTCACTTCCATGTCTTGGCTATTGTAAATAGTGCTGCTATGAACATTGGGGTACATGTATCTTTTTGAGTTATAGTTTTATCTGGATATATACCCTGAAGTGGAATTGCTGGATCATATGGTAAGTCTATTTTTTTAGTTTTTTAAGGAATCTCCAAACTGTTCTCCATAGTGGCTGCACCAGTTTACCTTCCCATCAACAGTGTAGGAGGGTTCCCTTTTCTCCACATCCTCCCAGCATTTATTATTTGTAGATTTTAATGATGACCATTCTGACTGGTGTGAGGTGATACCTCCTTGTAGCTTTGATTTGCATTTCTCTATTAATGATGTTGAGCATCATTTCATGTGCCTGTTGGCCATCTGTATGTCTTCTTTGGAGAAATGCCTATTTAGGTCTTCTGCCTACTTTTTGATTGGGAGTTGTTTGTTTTTTTGGATATTAAGCTGTATGAGCTGTTTCTATATTTTGGAAATTAAGCCCATGTCAGTCACATCATTGTGCAAATATTTTCTCCCATTCTATAGGTTGTCTTTTTGTTTTTCTTTGCTGTGCGAAAGCTTTTAAGTTTAATTAAGTCCCATTTGTTTCATTTTTGCTTTATTTCCATTAATCGAGGAGATGAATCCAAAAAAAAATTACTACAATTTATGTCAAAGAGTGTTTATGTTTTCCTCTAGGAGTTTTCTGGTATCCATCTAACATTTAGGTCTTTAATCCATTTGAGTTTATTTTACGGTGTTAAAAAGTGTTCTAATTTAATTCTTTTACATGTAGCTGTCCAGTTTTCTCAGCACCACTTATTGAAGAGACTGCTTTTTTTCTCCATTGTATATTCTTGCCTCCTTCATTGTAGATTCAGTAAAGTCTGTTTCTCCTGCTCTTAGTGGCTCCTGATGTGGCTCCCTGTATGGTACAGCCTTCATCATGGATACCATCTCCCTGACAACCAGAAGATGGTGGTTCAGCTGAGTTCTCTTTGACTCAATCTTTCAGCTAAACTTGTGGCTGATCTACCTCTACTGGTATCAGACCCAGCTATTAGCCTCCATTAATTGCTAGCTGATCACTCTATTGCTTTCAGCAACATCTTGAGATGTTAATTGCTGCACATTCTGATCTAATTAAAGTCAGGCCCTTTCACAGGGGCAAAGTACTGCCAGTCATTGAGGCTTGCTCCAATCCCATAAGACTCTTCTTAATTGTCTCTTTCTCTGGTTAAACATGTAGCTGACCTACCATCTTGCTTGTTGCTACTAATATGGAACTATGAGTGTCATCTTAATTGCACACCCTGAAGATCTCCATTGTTTTCCACAAAGTCCTTAGGCATGAACTCCCCACACTCTGTTCCAGATTAAGTCCATCTTCTTAGGCAGTATTCCAGAGCTCTCTATTTTATAGCCTCTCCCCTTGGGCAAAATTTCTGCACCATTGCACTGGATCTGGGGAGTGGAAACAGTGGCTGCCTTTCCTGTAGTTTCACTCTTCTCTACAAGTGGGATGCTGGGTAGGGATTGCTGTCACTGGTCTCCTCAGAATATCTCTCATAGCTAGTATTCATTTTTTTAATGATTTGGTTCTTGCTACTTTCTTATATTTTATCTTAGGTATTCTTTAATCATTATCTTCATAGGAGGGTCCACTGATGATTCTGGATACACTTTTAGGTCTCCCTGCAGTTGTAGATCATGCTAGACAGATAGCAGATATGCACTGAACACTTCTTGACAAATTTTTATTGCATTCTGAAAACAAGTTAATAAAAAAATTTTTCATTGGGTTGCTTCAAAGTGCATTAAAACAGCACTTGTCAAACCAGGCGGTGAAAACCAATCACCTGGGGATCTTGTTAAAATGCAGATTCTGTTTGGATAGGTCTGGGGTGGCCTGAGAGTTTGCATTTTTACCTAGTTCTCAATGCCATAGACTGTACTTTGTGAAGCAAGGAATTAAATGACAATACTAGGTTAGGAAGACTCAACATCATGAAGATGTTAGTTTGTTTGAGTTGATCTTTGAATTAGTAGTATTCCAGTTAAAATAACAAGGAGATTTTTTTAAAGGACTTTAATTGACTCAAAAATTCTTTTGGAAAAATAAATGAGAATATCCACAAAATTCTTAATAAGTAAAGAAGAGGCCTAGTCCTACCAGATACTGAAATGTGTTATGAAGTTACAGTATTTAAAAGAAGCCCATGAATAAACTAGACAAATACGTGTAAGCCATATGATGAACTTTTGATACAGATGATATATGATATGTATATGAACATATGATGCAGATTATATATGATACGTATATGATCAAGTATCTGATAGTTTTGTTATTGACATATTTAGTTTATGATAAAGGTGGCATTGCAGTGAGAGACAACAGACTATTCCATAAATGATTTGCAATGACTGGGTAGCCAAGTAGGAAAATGTAAATTTGGAGCTATATAATACAGTGAAATTAATCCAGATGTATCAGAGACTTAAACATAAATAATAAAACCATTGAAGTCCTAAACTTATATAGTGGGAGCATTTTTATTATGATATTGGTATGAGGGGGACTTTTATAATGTGAAACCCATAAACCATGAAACCAAAGTCAGCTATATAAAAATACATTTTTTTCCTGCATGACAAAAACCATCATTAGCAAAGTCAAAAGATAACTAACTGGGAAAATGTTGTATCTAGTATCACAGGAGCTTATTTTCTTAAAACATAAATAAGTTTTATAGATTAATAAGAAAAATCTAACAAAAAATAGTGGAGAAATGGGCCAAGAATTTAAACAGTTTACAGAAAAGCAAAAAAAATTTTTCAACATATGAAAAATGTTCTTCTTTACATATGAGGAACACAAAATAAAGCTATAATGAGATACCTCTTTCCCTCTCTTAGGCTGACAAAGATGAAAAAGTTGGTAAGACTATGTTGAGAGAATGGAGGAAAATAGCCTCAAACATTGTTGCAGAAATAAAATTGGCTTGATCGCTATAGAAGACAAGTTAGCACCATTTGCCACACAGTCACATATGCTTAGGGTAGAGTTTCTCAGCCTAGACACTACTGACATTTTGGGCAGATAATTCTTTGTTGTGGGAGGCTGTCCTGTGCATTGTAGGGTGTTTAGTAGCATCCCTGACCTCAATCTACTAGATGCCAGTAGCACACCCCTAGTTATGACAAACAAAAGAGACTCCAGACATTGCCAGATGTTTCCTGGCAGCAAAATAGTCCTAGTTGAGAACCACTGCCTTAGAATAGGCAATTTCACTTTCAGTAGTTTACCCTACTGATATACTTGCATGTTTACCACATGTATACCCAGAAGATCAGTACTCACAGCACTGTTTGTTGTAATAGCAAGAGACTGAGAAGTTAAGTGACCATTTATGGGGACTTTTAAATAATGGTATGTCCACACAATGGAAAAGTATGCAGCTGTTAAATAGAATGAGTAAATTCTTTATGTGCTTATACAGAAGAATCTCCAAGATTTTTTTGAGTGGGAAAAAAAGTTGGGTGAATAAAAGTGAATAGAATTGGTTACTCTTTGGGTCAAAAAAGGTAAACATATACGTTTGTATGGATGTAGATTTCTAGAAGAATGCACGAAACCTAAAAATAGTGTATGCTTCTTGGAAGGGGACTTGTGTGAGTGGGACAGGAGCTTGTGACTGTTCTTTTTATACCATTTGAATTCAATGTATTGCCTGTTCAAAACAATTGTTAAAAATTAAAAGGACATTGCTAATTCAAAAATCCACTCAAAAGAAAAAGACTAGTTAATTTTACTGCATGATAATTAAAAAAATAAAATTTAAAGATTCCTAAAAAATTGAATAACCATGTGATCCAGTAAGTCGTCTTCTGGGTACAGACCAAAAATAATTGAAAGCATGAACTTGAACAGGTATTTGTACACTCATGATTGTAGCAACATTATTTACAATAGCTAAAAATGTAGAAGCAACCCAGGTATCCATTGACAGATGAATGGATATTCAAAATGGGTATATATACATATAATAGAATGTTATTCATCCTTAAAAAGGAAGGAAATTTTGATATGCTACAACATGGATAAACCCTGAAGACAGTTCTAAGTCAAATTAACCAGTCACAAAAGGACAGATATTATATGATTCCACTTATATGAGATAGAGTAGTCAAATTCATAGAGACAGAAAGTAGAATGGTGGTTGCCAGGGCCTGTGGGGAGGGGGTTGTAGGAAGTTTGTGTTTAATGGGTATAGAGGTTCCATTGGGGAAGCTGAAAAAGTTCTGGAGAAGGATGGTTGATGATGATTGTACAACAATGTGAATGTACTGAATGCCACGAACTGTGCACTTAAAAATGGTTAAAATGGGAAATTTTATGTTACATATATTTTGCAAAAAAAAAGACAGGAAAATGAGATTGAACAAATCAAAGAGTACTTAAATGCATAATTTTTCCAACACAAAAACCCTTAAGCAATCAAAAGTAAAGCATATTCCTTGCTGTACACCAGAGATTGACACACCGTAACTCACTATACTTCCATTAAAAAAAAAAGGTAAAGCATATTCCTTAATAAAGGAATGAAGTGGAAGAAGGAAGAAAGGAATGGAAAAAAGACTTTCAGTCTGCACTTTGTGTTTCTGAACTGGATAAAAACGTCACTATCTGTAAAGAATCAAAATCTTGTGATTCCACGCACTCCTTTGAAAATGTAAATGTTATTTTTAGAACTACATTGAAACCGGGGAGAGATGCCAGGGTCAGTAAGTCTCAGGAGGCTGGAACTGCCAGGGAGCCCCGGATTTAATTGGTCCTTCCCCTCCCAGGATCTAGCCAAAGCCATGGCTCTGAACAAACAGCTCCGGAAGCAGCTGACGGAGTTCCGAGCACCGCAGGTGATGATGTACGTCCGGGAGAAGATCCGGAATGGGGACCTGGAGAAGACCATCAGGATGTGGGAGAGGAAAGTGGAGATTGCAGAGGTGAGCCCCAGAGAGTCCTGAGACCAGCAGTGTCTTACACCCCTCACGTTTGTATTGAGGATTTTGTTTTTTTGAGTTGACAGTACAGGTGTTTGGACAGATGTGAGATATCTCAGCTCTTGCTTCAACTCATACCAATGAGAGATGGCTTTTTTTTTATTTTAAAGCTCTTTTTTCTTGTCAGGGATAGGATCTTTTCAGGTTATCAGGAAGAGACTCTGTAGTAATAGTGTGTTTTTAGTTGCTTGTTTTCTTAATGAATTCAGGAAGCGTCTGAGTCCTTCCCTGCACCATTGATAATTTAGTGATTGCTACTTATACATGGAGAAGACAGGTTTTTAAAAAGTGAGGTATTAATGGATTTTTAATGTCACTCAGAACCTGATTCCATGCATTTACACAGTTGTCACAGGTCTTTTCGTTGTTGGCTGACCCTGCAGCCTTTTCATGTGGGACCGTGTGCACAGAAGCACCTTTGCCCCTTGTGAGCTGGGTGGGAGAAAAGGGAAATGTGCAAACAATATGGTGGTGTCAAAAAGGACTGAGACTGCCACAGGCCAGGTTGCACACTGAGGGCACTTTAAGACATCCTTAGAGTAACTTAAAACCCAGTCAGGTCACTTGGGAGGCATGGCATTCTCACATCTAGACCTGAGTTGCTTTTTCCATGGTGCTTTCTCTTGCCTTTCCTGTGGTCACTTGGCGGTAGGGAGTAAATTAGGATCCAAACTTGGGCCCATCAGATCTGGAGTTGAGAAGGAGCAGAGAATCACAGCAGGAACCTGCAACTTCGCACTTCATGGAACAGAAACAAGTTCTTTAGAAGAATCTTTCAGACACCCCTAGGTGGTCCGTGTCTGCCGCATGCAGGCTGAAGGCCCCACACATGAGGCCATCTGCACCATCACAGGGCTGGATGTGGGTGGAATAGTGACAGTCCTTTTGTCCCAAATGACATTCTCCCCCTCCCCCTTTTTCCTTTCTGCAGATGTCCTTAAAAGGCTACCGAAAGGCTTGGAATAAAATGAAAACAACCAGTGAGCAGTTGCAGGCAATTTGCCCCCCTGAGAAACAGCCAGAGGGAGGCCATGGCTGCCAACCAAGATGTGATCCATTAAAGTAATCAGCTCCTTTCTAGTTTCAGGGTCCTCTCACTGTCCCCCGTGCTGGCTGGTGCCCCCAGCTCTCCAGCCAGGCTGCCGGTCACCTCCCAGGCTACATCAGCCCCTGGGGAATATTTTCACAGTCTGGCCTCAGGAACCAGTAACACTGAAAAAACCACAGGGCACTCTGATGGTTTGACACTTGTTAGCCCACATTTAGTTCACAAGCACACATGAAAGTGACCTTCCCGCATGTGGGAGTGGGACAGAGGGTCGGGGGTGGGGGAGGGGTAGCCCGCCCAGTCTGTGCCGTGGGCCTGTCTGTGGCAGCCCAGCTGTGCAACTGTCACAGACACCAAAACAGCATGGTGAATACCTGGCACTCAGCGTTCTGAGCTTACTCTTTAGTTTGGAGGGTTAGCTCCTAGACTAAGATACCATTACAAAAGAAAACAAGCACAAAGAAAAACAAGATAATTTCTTGGGGTTGATGTAACCTGTTCTGACCTGAAGTAGACTCGCTCTCCCCCACCTCCCCAGTTCCCCCACCATAGTAGTCATAGAACACAGGTTGTACGGCCATCTCAGAAGACGTGCCCAACTCCGTTGGCCCCTTTTCCCTGAAGTCTAGGCTCGCTCGAGTGCCATTTACTAGCCATGAATGCATGGTGGCCCTTTTTTGTCCTTGGAAGTGTACTCGGGACCATCCAACCTGGCCCAGCCCAGGATGTGTTTTCTGTGTCACGGCGGCTCGGGATGAGTAGCTGGGGAAGGGAATCAGGTTCTCCCAGTGGCGGAAGGGCGACAGGGGAGGGCTGGTCCTCTTGGTCTTAGACGTGATCCAGTCACTGTAGTCTTCCACATTGATGTACAGGAACAGGCCGGGGCATTGCTCACTGCCATGGGACAGGATTCCTTTCAGCATCCATAGATTCAGTTCCTTCAGCTGGCACATCATTGGGTTTCCTGGGTCCCCCTGTGACAAAGGACAGAAGGCTTCAGATCTTAGGAAAACTTGTTTTCTTTGTTTAAGTATATCCTTGTGCAATTTACTACCTGTTCTAAAAATGTTTTACACTAGTCCTCATTGGAAATTGGGTAAATCATGGGATACTATTTTTAATCTAGGTCATCACCACCGCAAATTCCAACAAGATGACTTTTCCTTTATTATACAAACTAGGCTCCTGCAGTTTGCCTGTAGCTTCCTAGTTCCCATTTCATTTTCTTGCCCCTCTTCAGTACTTCAAATAAATCCTCCCTCTTTTTGGTTTCTCATTCCTCAGATGTTGATATTTCGTTCCTTTCTGGCCTGGAATGCTCCCATTCTCCCTTCTCATATTTTGTCTCCGTCCTTCCTTTAACCTGCTCCTCCCCACCCCCAGTCCTGCTTGGGTCCGAGTCAGTCTCCCCAAGGAGCATGCGCAGGGCTGGGTTCACAGCTTCTCCACCCCGGCAGCGGCCTGTCAGTGCACCTGCTCCCCAGCCCCTGCCCAGGCTCCCTCAGGAGCAGTCCTCTGGGCCTCAGGAGTTCCGCCACACAGACCTTACCTCCCTTCAGGTGTGTGGATAGAAGCCTGGTACAGCCTAGCACAGCCTTGACTAGACCATGTGACCCTGGCAGGTTACTCAGGTCTCTCTGAGCTCAAGTGGGGACACAGTACCTATAACACTGACAGACATACAAGTTGCACTCAGTAAACAAGTAGCTGCTACCACCCTGGTGTCTAGAAAAGGCCATCATTTTTATGTGAAAAGCTGAGAAATATGAGAAAAGTAATCAGATGGTTACTTGGTATACTTCACCTTACCTGTCGTGCCCTCCAGACCTCCTCTTAAAGGAATACCTGTCCCCCAGCCTGTGGTCCACCTTGGTCCCCAAGGGCTGGCCAGCCACCTTCGACCTGTGTGACCTTCCTGACTAGAAGGGCTGGGCAATCATACTTTGCTCTCACTGTTTGGACCAAGGCATGGAGGGAGTGGGGTTGCAGTTGACAATGGGAAACAATCTGAACAGACTCGACCACAGGAAGCAGAGAGGCAAAATGGTGGCCGCCTCGGCCCCTGCCCATTCCCAGGCCTGGCTGTTCAGTCTTTCTTGGGTTTCTACACACACGTAGCCTCTTTCACTAAACCTCCCTTTTTCTGAGGAACCAACACCAGAACAGAAATGCAGGCAAATAGGAGAAGAAGGGAGTGACTGCCAGCAGGGCCATCGGCAGGCACGCTCTGTAGGGCTACTGTAATTCCCACGAGGATGACATGCTGTGCCTTTCGTTAGATGGAAGGGAATGCTTTCGTGTGGAACTCTTGATTTTTCAGTTTTTCACATTCTCCTGTTTCTTCCCATGCTGTCAAACAGCCGAGGGTGGGATTTCATCCCTGGGCTCTGGCTGGTCATCGAGGACTGGTGAGCAGGCTCTTGTCTGCACCCCATGCTGTCTGCCTGAGGCACAGAGGCTCTCTGGCCAAGAATGGTGTGCTCTCCTCTCCGTTCACCAGTCCCACTCCCAGTTTGTTTTAACTGTGCTTTTATAGCTTGAGGAAGAAAAAGAATGCAGGACAAATAGTTTGACAAATGATTGTGCAGTGGACATCCCCAGCTATCGTGTAGTTTTGCCAGTTGCTGTTCCATTGAGGTGTAGAAGACACTGCTTTTTCTCTTTCCCGTAACCTGTCAGGCTGAGACTTCTGAAGCTCAAACAACAAGAACGTAAAGTACCAGGAGCAGCTTCTCTGGAGCAGCCCCACCTCATCTTCCCGGGGGAGCAGCCGTGGCAGAGAGGGGCCCTTTCCTTGCATGATCCTCAGCCTTGACGTTCAGCCAAGGGCCTAACAGTTGTGGGGGAAAAGGAGGGTGGTGAGTTCAGAGTGATTCTGCTTTTGTTGGGTTCTGGGGACCCATTAGGGCAGTCACTGAGCCTGGGTGGTTTATTCTACATGTGAGAAGTGTGGATTTGAGGACTTCTGGACACTAGAACACATTTCCTAGGAAGTATCCTAGATAGACAAGTCACTATTCGTTTGTCTGAGACGGTTTCCAAGCACAATTCTGTTCAAAAACAAAGAACTGTCTACAGGTGTGCTAGAGTTAAAAACCAATCTGAGCTTTGTGGGTAGTTTAAAGAGGTGATCATTTAAAGTTTAAGCAGCTTACTATATTCCGCTGAATCTATGATGCTCTTAAAAAATTAACATCTTTGAAATGGGGTGTGTCTTTTAATCGGTTGATTTCAGAGTTTAAGTGACAGCATTTTTCCTTTCTTGGTGTTACATAAAATAATAGTACATTCTACAACTCAGCATCTTCGATTTGATGAAGTGTGGCAGTAGACTGATGGAGTGGCTGATGGCAGGATTTTGTTAAATAGCTACATCTTCTACTGTATTTTAACACATTGTCTAGTTTAAGAAGTTGTTACAGTCCTCCACCAGTAGCCACTCAATAAATGCTGAACCAACTTTGGAAGGGCAAACTTACTGCCCAGTGAAAGGCAGTCCTTCACAATAAAAGGACTTTAAAAAAAATGTCTACATATATATTTTTTCCCCTTTCTCTAAAAAACTCCCTAGATTCTCTGGGGAAAAAAAAAATTCCCCATCAGGGAATTCTGAAGGTTACTTAGAAGAAAGTGGTTGATCAGCATCTTAGACAATTTTAGGGTAGAGGAAGGAAACTGCCTGGAAATCTGGCAGACCTGGGTTCTCATCTTTTACATTTTTTTAACTATGTAACCCTGACAAGGCACACTTTCTCCAGACAGGGATACGAGGGGGCCTGGACAAGTGTTTGTGAATCGTAGACATCTTCCTGAGGCAGTAGGACAGCCACGTCCGTACAGCCCTCATCCAGGTAGAGGGCAGGACTTCTTACAGGGAAAAAATGAAAAACAATAACTGATGAGCAATAGCACCAGTCTACCTTCCAAGGAAGCCAAATACAGCGACCCTGCACTGTAGGTGTGCTCAAAGCATGTCTGCATGTGTAGTTTGGACTCACACTTTCAGACTTTTAGCTACTGAAAAAACATGTGACTTAGCCATGCTAAATCATGTCACACTTCAGTGTGCATTCAGCAGGCTGTTACTGGGCACTTGCCACCTGCCAAGTGCCCTTCACCCCAGAGACATGCATGAATCCCAGGTGACAGTCCCTGCCCTTACGGAGCTCACCATCCAGCAAGGGGGAGTCCCGAGGGTCCCCGAGAGGTGACCACTGCTTACTCTCAGCATGTTGCTTCTACTCCACTGTGTTCTTACCAAGCAGACAGAGTCAGTTTCCTGCTCCACATGATTGCCACATCCTGTTTTCTGGATTTTGTTTAAGGGACACAGTTCGATGTCTTTCACGGAGATTTTCCTCAGGATACTCACTGTCATGTGATTTCCTGTCTGGACCATGCAAGAGAGAGCCCAAGAATTATTAACAAGAAGACATCCCCCAAGTCAGCTCAACTACAACTCACATAACCAGATGGCAGTGAGTAGGAAATATTCTGTTAAACCTCTTTTCCTCATAGAAATCAGAGCCTGTGTCTGAGTTTTTACTGAAAAGTACCTTTGCTTTGACCTTGAATATGAAAATAGGCAGAGACCATGTTCACCCTTCCTCCACAGCTACAGAGGATGAATGCATCTCCCTGTTTATTTCCCAAGAATAAAAGAAAACAAGGATGGTTCAGACAAGAGGAGAGTCAGCTCTGGTTCAGGGAATAATGACCCCTGGCCCCTCTGTAACCTTGCACTCATTTCAGGCTGCCCACTGCCCACTGCCCATGTACTTCCAGTTTTGGTGTAGGAATAGAAGGAAAAGGACCAAATGTAAGAATGGCCACAGGAAGGGCAAGTGTTGGGAATCTTGACTGATTAGGTGAGGGTTTCAGCCCAACTCTAGAACCTCAGGCCATCTGAATTATTGAGCTAAGCCCTGGAATGGTGCATCCCAGCCAGCCCCACTGCTACCACACACACAGCCTCCTCTAGGAGAAGGAAAGCATTAACTGCAGATGTGGGATTCCATCCTGCCACCCAGCAGTTCTGCAAGGCTGGCAACATATGCAGCTTCCTGCCAAGGAAGCAGATGGGCCGGACCAGATCGTTGAAATGCATTGCCGTGTCTGTTTTCAGGAGGGCTAAGTTATTCTTCATTGTTTCATTATCAAATTCCTCATGGATGATGATGGTGTTGACTGGATATTCTTCGTGAGGAATCAGTTTTGCTTCCATCTTAGCTGTACCAACTATAGTGACATCGTTCTTCCTGGAGAGACAGCAAAGGAATCTTAAGAAGCCAAGGCACCAAGGAAGCTTCACACTTCCCTGGTTTCATATTTACTATTTTTTTGGCCTGAAACACTCATCCAACTCATCTTCCCTGGGCTAATTTTTACTGACCCTTTTGGACCTAGTCCCCAGGAAATCTTTTCTGAACCCCTAGGCTTACACCCATAGGATCTTGAAGATTCTTCCGTCTGACTATCATATGTCCCACCCCTGTAGATAATCTGTTATGTTATGGCTGATTATCTTTTTTCTATGCTTATTTATTGTTTTTTGTTTGTTTGTTTTTACATAGTTGTAGTCACACCCAAGATGTAATCTTGATTCTTGACTTTTGCACTTAACATTTTAACTCAAGCATCTTTCCATATTATTTACTCTGCAAATACACTTCAGAGAAATTCCAATTTTAATAATGATGGAGTTCAATTGAGTGTTTTCCCTTTCTCCTCTTGGGAATCACCTGAGGAACCATAATAATGAGAAAAAATGAAAACACCATAAAACTAAGAGACACTAGAGAATCCAAACCTCAGAATAGAGGAAGGGCTGACGGCAGAGGGAAGGACACCCAGAGTACAGGGGGTTACAGATGATACCTCGTGCTGCAGAGTCAGATAAAGCTGTTCAAACACGCTTCTCAGCAAAGAACTGAAAAGTCTTTGAAGAAATAAAACCATGACTAGAGTGAAAGCCAAATTGGAAGCAGCATAAAGGAGAGTAGAGACCACAGAAAACACAGTGAGGGACACAGAAGGTAGGCTGAGAAGACTGACTAAAATGAAATGGACATTAACAAAGATTTTTAAAGGCTAGAGAGGAAGATGACAAATATGGCAGTCAATGGAGAGTCAGCAGACCATGAGGAAGGTATGCAAAATAAAAAAACAAAAAAATAATTTCAAGATCTAATTTAAAAAAGCTTTCCAGAAATAAGACTTGAATCTATAGTGTGGAAGGGTACTCCATATCCTGGGGAAAAATCAGTACAGAATGATCAATGCTGAGACATACCCTTGTCAGCTCCCAGCAGGAAACAGATGACATACTCAATAAGGTAAATCGAGGAAAGTTTAATAAAGGGACTCTTTACAAAGGTCTTGCAGGATGTAGGGAAATCATAAGGATAGTGCAGAATGCTGGGTTCCAGGTGATGTATGCAGCTTCCTGCTGAGGCAACAACAGGGTGCCCGGGGGAGGGAGCGGTCAGACAGAGCTGCAGGGAGTGGGTCACTTGGCTGGAGGAGGCAGCCTGTCTGCAGTACCTGTCAGGGAAATGAGGGCCCTGACCTCACTTCTCCACTCCCTCTGATCTCTGGTCAGTGCTCCCCTTGGCCAAAGCCAACTGGAACCCAGAAAGCAAGAGCACCATTTGGTGTACCTCCTGGGACCCAACAGAGTAGAAAAAAGTAGAGAGTAGATCTGGAGGAGCAAATGGGAGCAACTCAGCATAGCTAGTGAGTTGCCAGACTTCAGTGACAAAGAAGGAAGCCTTGGGGATCCACACAAAACCAGATTAAGTCAAGGCAAGTTTGGCCTCTAATTTATCGTCTAACCCAGGGAACTTAAGAGAGTGAAAGGGAATACTAACAATAGGATGTTAGGATAATAGGTGTAAACCAGGCCCCTCCCAGGCATACTAGGGTGTGTGGCCATCCAACTACAGAGGGAAAAATCAAAGTGGCTTCAGACTTCTCCACAGCAAGAT
The DNA here is from genome assembly GCF_048564905.1 of Vicugna pacos. Taxonomy (NCBI): domain Eukaryota; kingdom Metazoa; phylum Chordata; class Mammalia; order Artiodactyla; family Camelidae; genus Vicugna; species Vicugna pacos. The sequence goes on from NC_132995.1 coordinate 33,651,684, forward strand.
TTAATACCAGAAGCTGGGAGGTGAGGGACATAGAATGCCTATTAAGCTCTCAAACAAGAGGCAGGTATGATCCAGGAATTCTATACTTAAGTGGTCATTCAGATCTAAGGGCAGCACAACATTTCTGAATATGTAAAATCCAAGGAAATATGGTGCTTGGGAGCCCTTTAAGAGACTACTTGAAGACAAATTTTAGCCAATTCTAGTGTTGAATGGAGAAAATCCAGCAAAGGGACTGTCAGAGTTTGGAATTCATTATAATTTGAGTCTAAAATTAAAACAAAAGAAAAACTTTTAAAGTTATAGGTTGGAGTAATAATGTAAACCCTGGCAATAATCAAATGGTGTAACTAAAACTGAAAAGAAAGTGGAGGTGGGTATAGACACCAATTTTCTCATCTTTTATAGAAGTCCCAATGTATTATTTGTTTACAGCTGATATATGAAATAACAAAGGTGTGCAAATATGTATGTGAATCAAAGTAAACATTAAAGTACATAAATAACCTATTAAAATTGGGTAGTCATGGAGAAGGAGGGAAGGGTGAAGAGACAGGATTTCTGGCACCAGCCACAGTAGAGTCTAGAGAGGACTATCAGAGAGGAACAAAAGATTTAAGTGTCTTCCATGAAATGATAACTTTAAGAGGGACACCAGAACAAGAATTCAAACTTTCCAAATTCGTCAGAAGAGACATACAAAACAAAGGCCATATATGAAAAGAAAAACACAAAGCAATAAAAACAGAAAGCATAACCTAAAATAAAAACAAAAAGCAAAAGTTTCATTCTGAACATGAATTCAGAGCAGAAAAGCTTGGAGTAAGACAAAGAAGGGCTTCTAATGGTGGTAAGGAATTCAGTCTACTGTGAAGACCTTAGTTGTAAATATCTGCAGCAAGTGACACAGTGTTCACAGAGTAAGAATTCCAGGAAACAGGGGAACAAGAAGCCAGAAGCTTGTAATTTGTCTCGGTCAGCCTAGGACAGATCAAGTGGACTCCCTGCCCCCAATTTTATATATTAAATTGTACACCCAGGGTGGAGAATGAGCTTTTTAATTTACCTGTGGGAAATATTCACATGGACCACATAGTAGACCACAAAGACAACCTCAATGAATTCCCTAATAGATCACCATGCAGTATAACTCTAAATCATGTTAGAAAACAAAACAAAACACCCTACCACCTGGATATTTTAAAACAGTCCTTAATAAAACCCAGAGTCAAAAAGGAAATCAAAACTCAAACAGCAGACTAGATAGAAAATATCAGTAATGAAAACACTACATAGAAAGTCGAACTTCTCTGGAGGGCTGGTTGGCAGTAACTATCAAGATTCAGTCCAACGTTTCCGCTCTTGGGTTGTTTGTGCTACAACATACTTGCACGTGTGTGAAATAACCTATGTACAAGTACATACACTGTACCATTTTTTGCTACTAGTGACAGACTGGAAGCAACTTAAATTTCCATTATTAGAGGATTATGTAATTATGGTACAACCATCATGGGATACTGGGCAGGTAGTGGATGAAAATAATGTATCCTTCTCTGTATGGATAAGAAAAGATCACCCAGCATTCACGACAGAGTGAAAAAAGCTGAGTGGTATAATGTGTATGGTGTGCTACCAGTTGGGGGGTGTTATGGATGAGTTGTGTCCCCCCCAGATTCACTGGTGAAGCCCTAACCCCCAGTGTGAATGAGTTGGGAGATAGGGGCTTTCAGGAGGAAGTTAGGATTGATTGAGTTTGTGGGGTGGGGCCCTAGTCCAATAGGACTGGTGTCCTTATAAGAAGAGACAGCAAGAGTGTGTGCACACAGAGGAAAGGCCGTGGAAGGACACAGAGAAGGCGGCAATCTGCAAGTCAAGGCAAGAGTCCTCAGGAGAAACCAGCCCTGCTGTCGCCTTGATCTTGGACTTCCAGCCTCCAGAATGGTGAGAAATAAATTTCTATTGTCTAAGCCACTCTGTCTGTGGTACTTTGTTGTGGCAGCCCCAACAGATAAATACAGGAGAGAAAGAAAATTCTCTCTCAGTCAATAGATATGAGTCAATATAGAAAGACCTATAGGTATATAGCTATCCATGAGTGCACTGAGTATTTCAGGAAGAATCCCCAAGAAACTGGTGACGGAAGTGGCTCAAGGAAGGGAAATGGTGAGTGAAGGGCAGGGGAGGGGAGGAGCTGCTTTTCATTATACACCCTTTGGTTTCCCCGTAAACATCATAGTATTAGATGTATTTTCATTTAAATGCATTATTTTTAATTTAAAATTTTAATTAAAAAATAAATCATGGGTTAAAATATTCAGCAGCTGCACAATATTCCACCAGGGGTTTATACTGTAATGTTTTTAGCCAATTATAGTAATTATACTCTCCCCCCATACTCTATATGTGTGTATATATATAATATATAAAGTATATATAGTATATCATATATAGCTTATATATGCTATAATACATAGCATGTGTCATATAGATAGATCTATATATAATTATATGTAATATTTATACACTATATATCATACATAACATATGATAAACTATATATAAAAGAGTAACTATATCATAATTTATTTATCCATGATAATCAGACATTACATTTCAAGGGTTTTGTGTCTAGTTAATCATCCTATGAACAACTTTGTGTATAAAACTTCTCCAGTGATTGAAATTATTTCCTAAACGTTGATACCCAAAAGTGAAACCATGGAGTCAGAAAGTGAGATGTTTTACCAAAAGTTATTCCTTTAATAGCATGTATTGGGTTTTTTCCCCTAGTTTAAAAGAATGCCCATTTAATTGTGAAAAAGTTGGAGAATACAGAGAAGTTCAAAGAAGAGAAAAGAAATCGTGTGCATTCTGAGCATCCAGACACAGGCACTCTTCAAGTGTGTATTTCCATTAAGTCTTTTCTCTACGTGCATATATTTGTGGCGGTCACACTGTTAAGGCCCGAGGTAAGTGTTTTAAGGTAAGGGCTTAACAAGAGGTAGAGAGCAATAGGGGACCTCTAGTATCAAGAGTCAGTGCTTTTGTGATTGTAGAAAAATGGGACTGAATATCCTTCCTGTAGAGGTTGGAGAAACGATCATTTCACTTTGCAGGTGTGCAGCTGGCTGTCTTTACAGCAGAGAACACACAGACTGTGCCAACATTGGTGACTGGTGGTTTTAAGACCCCCAGACTCACTGAGCTGAGCTGATGAAAAGCCCTGTTGCCCCGTCACCAGGAGTCCACCTTCCAGGCCTCCCCAAGCTGAGCAGGAAACAGTCCCCCACCCTAACCCAGTGGGCTGTGAGGACCAAAAGCAGGGGTACTGGCCTGTTCTGTAAAGCAGATGCAATGCTGAGGATCCAGAACTCACTGAGGATGCTACCGAAAGCCAGGTGGGTGTACTGGGAATCCTGCAGAGACACTACCCACGGGAACTCTTTGTCTTTGACCAGCCCCTCCTCAGAAGTTTCCACAATGTTGATGTTCTGGATGCCGCAACCTGCAGGGTGGGGTGGGGTGCGAGGGCCTCACTGCTGGGGCAAGGAGTTGGAGACCCGTGGCTACCACCGCCAGCACCAGACCTCAGGGCCTGCTCGCTCTCCCACTGGTTCCCCACTCCTTCAGGCTCTCCATCCTAGTCACCAGTAACTCTACCACCACTGCCACCCCCACCTCCCGTTCCTTTCCTGGTGGGTCTGCTTCCCCATAAAAGACGCTTGGTGGCATCTTTGGATCTAAAAGTAATGTGAGGCTACTGATAATCACTCTCATCTGTTGAGCTCTTAGCACTTAGCAAATACGAGGCAGTGTCTGAAACCTTTTATATCCATCAGTGGTTCTTAAGGTATAGTCTGGGACCTTTGCGAGTCCTCAGGATCCTTTCTGGGGTCTGTAAGATTAAAACTGTTTTCACAAGCACACTAAGACAGTGTTTGCTTTTTTCACTCTCACTCTCTTGCTGGAGTACAGTGGAATTTTCCAGGGGGCTACATAATGTCATCACCCTGATGATCAATAGCATGTGTGACCCCAGATATTCTTCTGTTTTAAATTTTTCCCGATTTTAATTTCTAATATGCTAAATATGGAAAGATATAGCCCCATAAGAAAAAACCCTTTTGGGGTCTCAATAACTTTAAAGCGTATTAAGGGGTCCTGAGACCAAACAGTTTGCGAACTGCTGATTTCCACTACTTCATACAATTCCTCCAGCAGAACTAGAGGCGGACGTTGTCATCCTCAGATTGCCGATAAGAAAATTGCACTTCAGAGTGGGTAAGCATTACACAGCTAGTAGACTGTAGAGCCGGTCCAGGTGAACCCAAACTCCACACACTCAACCCCTCGCAGTCTGCGTTGCAGCGGCATTTCACATCCTCATATTTGCCCTCGCTCTTCCCGCTCAGACTGTGGGCACGTGCCACTCCCCCCACCAATCACACAGTCTGGTTTGTTTGCCCCTGTATCCCTAGGGGCTAGCACAGTGCCGGGCACGTCATAGGTGCTCAAGAAATTATCTGGTGAACCAACAAAAGCGTTCAGCCAGCCAAGCACTCCCTGACGGCTTCTTGTCCCAGTGCTCAGAGGAACCGCCCAGGCCTGCGTGGTTTTTGCCTCCCCAAGCCCTCAAGTGGATCACCTCCGAATGGACAGTCTCTTTGCAGTCTGGTCTTTGTTTCAAATAAGAGTTAAATATGACTCAAGTTTTAAATTGCATCCTGCGCCTGCCAGCCCTGGCTGTATTGTCCTATGTGTACACATCACCAAAGACAGGAATTCGGTTCTTCTCACGGGACCTCGGCAGTCTGTGGTGAACAAGGCACTCACCGATTCTTCCTACCCCAGCAAGTACCTACAGGTGTGTGATGACTTTTGCTTTTCCAAAGCTCTAGTTGGCTGGTTCATTTGACCTTCTGAAACCCTTGAAAGGCCAAGATATAATGAGGAAATCTGACACAGAGGTGAAACGCTCACTCTGGGTCACTTGCCTGAGGCTTTTTACGAGGGGGAGAGGCACGCATGGAGCTCTCTCATGTCTCCCATCTAATTCCAGGAAGATAGGACAGAGCCAGCTGGGGTGGCAGTGAGGTGAGGCAGAACCCGCTTTAGTCAGGGACCCCTCCTCCATCTGCCCCTGTCCAGGCTGGACTCTTATCCCCGGACAACCTGGAGGTCGGGGAGGGGACCACGGCTGCCACTTCTGCAGACGGATGCTGGGCAGCTTCAAAGGCACCTCCCTGAACCCCTGCTCAGCCCTGCAATTGCGGGTCAGTTTAGAGGTAACGATGAAGGCTTAAGGATAAAGGGCTTCACTGGAACGACGATGCTGAACACAGGGAAGGGCTGGTTCCCAAGTGCTTAAGACACATCTCGTGCTCCCAACCTGACAATGCCTGACAATGCCCCCAGGAAGAGCAGGGCAGGGGTTGTGAGTGGGGAGGCAGGCCTCACACTAACCCCCTCTGCCCAGGGGGCCTCTCGGTAGCCTCAGGCTTCTTTTCCTAACCACACTCTCACCTGAGGATTAGCCCTGACATCAGGCTGCTGAAGCCAGTTTCCTACATCCACGCCCCACGTTTCACTTCTTTGCCTGGTTCCCAGAGCAGAGCACTGTGAGTCACCTGCCCCGAGTCCCTCTCTGAACATGAAGGAGCCTGTCCTTTTCCAGGATGATTCCCCCTGCCATGTCACACGATCAGCTGAAGTCGTTACAGAAAAAAGCCGCACACTCACTGGCAGAAGCGTGGGAGACGCAGAGCAGCACTAGGAGCATTCCTCTCACGTCTGCCATCCCCAAAGAGAGCCACAGCAGACACCATGGGCAGCTGTGAAAACAGGACATCCAGATGCATGGGCTTTTCCTCTCCCCCTCATGGTGGTGACTTTCCCCCAGCGTCGGAGTCCCTACCCCTTTGCTTTCCACTGACCAAACTTCTGAGACATGGGAAACAGACCTGTCACGTCCCTATTTCTTGGTTCCGTGCAGTAAAGAGGCAGGGACCCACTGCCCAGCACCGATATTCAGCAGGCGATTTGTAAGACAGCCCAAGGAGAGGAGGCAGCCCACGCTGGTCACTTTCCTCCTCAGTCCAGCCAGGGTCCCCGGCCTTCCCACAGAGTTGGGTCTCAGAGAAGGGTCATTTTTTGACTCGTGGAATTCAACCGTTGCCTGAACTCTGTAGCCCTAAAAAGCTGCTGAGAGAAAAAGCAGGGGTTCAGGGAAAGCCCACGCTGGTCTTGCCCCTGCGACTAAACTCTGCTGGCTTACGTCATGCTGGGATTTCTTTTAACTGGTGACAGTTCATACTTTTGCTTGGTAACAGCCCCAGTGTGTTGCTCAGTAAATTCACACAATAACCCTACGAAGTGGACACTCTTATCACCCCCATTTTACAGATTCAGAAACTGACACTCAGAGCCGTTGAGAATCCTGCCCAAGGCCACACGGCTGCCAGGTGGCGGAGCTGGAATGCAAAGCCCAGGCGTGCTCCGCCATCCACCACACTGCCAGGCCTACCTTCGCCTCAGACGCTGCAAGACAGGCCAAGGAACCCGCGTGTGCCATTCTCAGTCACCATGGTCTGCTCGTGACACCACATGTTTCTTGTCGTCAGAATGGTTCTCAGAGTTCTTCTGTGAACCGCTCCTGCCAAAGGAGAAATGAACTCACTCTGACCTTACACCGCAGAGCTCAACAGAGGGATTCCTTCTACCACCTTAGGAAGAATGTTCCATTGTGGCATCACAGTTACCATGGTGTCACCAAGCAAACGTCTGGACAGGGGAACATCAGAGGAGCCAGGATGAAAAGCCTGCCTGTTTCTTAAACTTGGCAGGGCTGTTCTGGAAGCCCGGCTCTCCCCAAGTCTGACTGAGATGACATCCCCTTTGCTAGATCAGAGAGTCCTGTCCAGTTGTGGCCATGGTCTGTCTGCCTCCTCAGCACCCGCCCTGTGTCTATACGAGTCTGTCAGGCTGGATGGAAGAAGCCCACAACTTGGGTGGGTTTGGTTTTTCCAATCCCCGACATTCTTACACCCCTAGTGTGGCTTCCTGGAGGCTCAACCCAGTTTTCTTTAGCCCCGCAGCTGGCAGGTCCACATGGAGCTACCAGAAAGGCCCTGCCAGACCACAGGGCCAGATGGAGCTGCACTCTGACCACTATGAACAGCTTCAGTTTCAGCACAAATGCCAGGACTTCAGAGAAGTGTTGACAACATGGTGGTAAGATGTAAGTCCAGGGAACCAGAGGGTGCACAGGCTCCTGGCAGAGGCACGTAAATGATATTTATTGGACAGCTAGGTGAATGGCTTAGGAAAGGAAGAATGGCTGGATAGAAAGTGAAGCCTGAGTAGAGAGGAGCCGCTGTCTCCTTCCCCTCATGATCTCCCTGACGTCCATCCTGTGTGCCTCGCCAGCCTCCATCACCTCCAACACCCAGCAGGGATTGGCTTCCTCTGGAAGAACTGAATGGGAAAGATTTTTGGCAGTGGAAGAAAAGGGAGTTGTTGATCCTTCAATATGCTCCGCATTGCAGGTCTCAAAGAGCTTTCACATACATTTTCTCACTCATGATTCACAATCACCCTGCCAGGATGAGGGAATTACCCAAGTTTTCCAGATGGAAACATGGTGCCTCAGGGCGGGAAAGTTACTTCCCTAAAGCCAAACACCTGGAAAACGTGGGCAGGATTCCAGCCCAGATCATTCCAACTCCAGGGTGGTCAATGATCTCCGAGTCTGCATTTCTCAGCCTGGACCACATGCTGCCTTTATAGGGGATGGAAGTAGAAATGGTGACTGGGGCAAAGTCCAGGGTTGCTCTTTAAGAGTGGGGATGCTGGGGTTAGTGTACCAGACCCTAACTCTCTCCAGATTCCTCTTTAAATTTCTGCATGAAAAGAAGCCAGGTGCAAGCCGCCAGAAACACTCTTATCTGCTCATAGGAATGATGTAGCATAACTCACAAGAAGAAAGGCTCAGAATCCTACAGGGGCCAGCGGACCTTATAGACAGTGGGTCTCAAATTTTCATCCTTTCCACCACTTAATACAGACCACCAACTTCAGGTAAATTTTTTTTAATTCATCATGTTTTAAATAATTATTTAATTCTTTAAGGTTAATAATAATGAATTTTTCTATCTTGTATCTTTGAGAGGAAATTCTTTCACAATCTTACATCAAGGGCTCCATATCCAAGACAGTGACAGCATGAAACATGTACTTTATCAACCTGTCACTTTCTATTTTCACTCTTTATTTGCATTAAGTTAGAAAATCCTCTCCATTAAACGACATCTGAAGTTGCAGCATGTTTGGAGGCTCTGTCAGAGATTCAGTCCTGGCTAATCAGACTGAACGTGGACTTCAAAATCATGGAGAGTTTTTTTTTTTCACTGATGACTGCTCTCCGGTGCTCATGGGGCTGCCCATCATGCTCAGAACCTGGGGAGCTGAAAATTTCTTCTGAGACGTTTCATCCTGAGAGAGTGATGGTTGGATTTCTGGTCCACTCAGTTGCTTTGTCCTCTGGAAAATATTTCTTCATGTCCTGTTGCAGTTTGGGAAAATGGCTTTTAAACCTGCCAAAAAGAGCTTTTCTACATTAAAAAAAAATCTCTTGAGAAATTAAGAGGAAAAAAAAATCAAGCACTTTTTCGTTTGTGTGTGACCTGTTTTCCAAGCTTGCTTCCTACTTACCGCTGGTTTGTTGAATTGTTAAGTGAAATATGTGCTCGCCCAAATATGTCGTAGATCTTGCTCAGTTGCATGGGGTGACTTTGCTCCTGTACTGATGCAGAAGCATAACAAAGAGTTTTGAACAGGAGTTTTGTTGTGAAGGTCTTAATTTTAGTTTTAATGAAGTCAAATGTATGAATAGTATACAGCGAGGGCTCTTTTATCTTGTTAAGGAAACCTTCCCTAGGTCAACATCAGAGATCCATTCTACTATATCATCTTCTCAGATCTTTAAAGTTTTGTTCTTCACACCCAAGTCCTCAATCTGTCTGGAATCTTTTGTGCATGGTGTGGATCTACTTTTCCTCCATGGACACTCAGTTGTGCCAGCATCATTTCTCCGCAGGTCTCCAACATGACCTCAGACATACATCAAAGTTCCATATGTGCCTGGCACTTTTTCTGAGATCTCTTCAGTTACACTGGTCGTTTTGTCTATATCCCTGTGTCAATCCCACACAATCTTATTATAATATTAAAATATTACAGCTTTGTAAGCTAGTAAGGCAAGCGCTCCCACCTAATTTTTTTTTCAGAATCTCCTGACTATTCCTGGCTTTTGTACTTTTTAAAATCAACTTGCCAACTTCCACACAGAAAAAAACCAAAAAACCACCTTCTGATATTTGGATTAGAATTGCATTGCATCAATAGATCAATTTGTGGCTAATTTAATGTCTTTACAATATTGAATCTTCTTATCCGTTAGCACAATGTATCTCTCTATTTAATTAGGTTTCCTTTAAAGATTTTATGATTTTCTTCAAAAATGTCTTGTACATCTTTTGATAAAATTTATTCCTAAGTATCTTATACTTTTTGGTTCCAATTAAATGATGTCTTCTTTTATTTCACTTTTAAACCATTTCTTACTAAACCCTCATTATTTCCGATAATTTATCTTCAGATTCTTTTGAATTTTCCATGTGAAGAATCATATCACCTGCAAATAATGACAGGTTTGTTTCTTCCTTTACAATTGTTATGCCTTTCATTTCTTTTCACTGTCTTGTATCCCAGGCTAAGACCTCCAGTACAAAGCTGAAGAGAATCAACAATAGTGAGCATTCTTGTCTTAGTCAAAGGGAAGATTTCTAACACTTCCTCATTTAGAATAATGTATGATAACAGGTTGCTACATAGATTTACTTAATTAAGTTAAGGAACTCCCCTTTTATTTCTAGGTTTTGTTTTGTTTAATCAAAATGTGAAATTGAATTTTGTCAAATAATTTTTCGGTGTCAGTTAAGATAATCGTATGGTTTTTCTTCTTGAATTTGTTAATGTGGTTAATACAACATGAAATCTCTCAATTTAAATGACTGGAATTTCAGGGATTAATGTTTTAGCTTTTTATACACTACTGTTTGTCAATGTTTAATGTGGGATTTTTGGCATCTGTGTTTGTGAGTTAGGTTGGTTTGTGATTTTCCTATCTTGTTTTTCTTTTTAATTGAAGTACAGTCAATTACAATGTGTCTATCTCTGGTGTACAGCACAATGTCCCAGTCATGCATAAACATTCATATATTCATTTTCATATTATCTTGGTTTCTTTAATCAGTCTTACAGGCCCTGTAGAAATAGTTGGAGATGGTCTCTTCTCTAAAATATTGCAGAATTCATTAAAAAACTCTCTGGGTCTGGTGTTTTCTTTGTGGGGGAATTTCTAAGGGCGGCTTAACTATTTTAGTGCTTCTAGGACCATACAGGCTACTGACCTTGAGGCAGCTTTGGTAAGTTATATTTCTCTAGGAACTTTTTCATTCTGTTTATTTTCAAGTTATTGGCATACTCACTATCTTTTTAAATCTCTATTGTAGAAGTAAACATCCTTTTTTCAATTCTAATAGTGTTTATTCATGCCTCTGTCTATTGGTCAGTTTCTCCAGAGTTCCAGTTTCCCTGTGTTTTCAGAATAAACTTTTGTCTTTGTTGATCTCTTTGTTTTTGGTGTTTTGGGTTTTTTAGGATTTTTTTTAATCTTTATTTTTTAGCTTGTCTTTATCTATCTATCTATCTATCTATCTATCTATCTATCTATCTATCTATATATATATAGATAGATATATATATATACTAGTACTGGTTTATTACTTTCTATCTTTGTTTTCTAGTTTATATTCTCTGCCCTTACATTTATTATCTGTTCTCTTCTACATTCTTTGGGTTTATTTTGGGTTCTTTTTTGAAAATTTTGTGTTGAACAGTCAGCTTGTGAATTTTTAGCCCTCTTTTCTAAAATAAGAGTTAAGCTCTTGTATTTCCCTTTAAGTTTTACTCCCTTGGCCTCTCTTAAGTTTCGATGGGTTGTCTTTCCTTATCATATATTTCTAAGTATTTTTATATTTCCATTATGATTCTTTTCTGACTCTTGAACTACTTAGAGATGTGTCCTTAAAAATTCAAAGGTATGTCAGTTTTAGTTAACTTTTAATATCTGTTTCTAACCCAGTTGGTTGGAGAATACCTGGATAATACTGATTCTTCAGAATCTCTGAGACTTGCTCTGAAGCCTAGTATGGAATAAGAAACTTTTTAACTGTTCCATGTTTGCTTGAGGAAAATATAAACTGTCTATATCCATCAATTCACCTTAAGCTCATTGATTGTTCTGTTCACATCTTCTGTGTCTTTTCTGATTTTCTCTCTGCTTGATCTATCAATAATTAAGAAAGATACCTCCTATTATGGTGGTGATTTTATCAGTTTCTTCCTATTGTTATAGCAATTTTTGCTGTGTATATTTTGAGGCTATTTTATTGGATATATAAATTTAGAATTGTCATATTGAAATATAGTTCTTTGTCATTATTTTCTGTAGCTAGGTTCTATGAAGTTGCAGTAAACACTGAATTAATGAATACTGAACCATTACTCCTAGGGGAAATATTTCCTGTGAGCTTCTGGTTATAACATATTCATCAGCTAATCAATATGTAAGCTTGTTTTATGTGTGCTTCTGTCTAAAGGCACCTTATTTAATATATATTGTTTTTTCCCTAACATTGAACTTGTGGTAACAGCACATAGTTCATGCCTCAGGGAAGCTTCTCTAATCCATGCATTTTCTCAATAAGGCACATTACAGTCTTCTTGCACATGGAAACACTAGACACCAGCACTATATACTTGGGGACCATTTTACAAAACAAAATCACCAACAAAAAGCACAAAAATACAAAAACCATGGCATTAAATAGACAGCAGGAAGGATACTTGTTTACAGTATGAGCTACAACAGGAAGGCAGAGCCTTGTTTGGCCTCAGCTGGGAATCTGCATGTTGAGTGACTCAACTTTTTTATTCCTCTGTGCCTGTCTGAAAATGACTGCGAAACACTGCAAGTATTTATTTCAGGGTTAAAATAAGTTTCAGTGAGCTGGAAAATTTGCAAATACAGAATTCGTGACTAATGTGTATTGACTGTATTTAAGATCTCTATCCCTAATAATACCTTTTATCTTAAAGTTTATTTTCTCTGACATGAATATAACTATGCCTGCCTTTTATTTGTTGATGTTTCTTTTTCCATATGTTTTCTTTTTTACTTTCAAACTTTCTTTAACGTTATGCTTCAGATATATCTCATGAATAGTACACTGCTGGATTTAAAAAAACCCAATCTGACAATCTCTATCTTTTTAACTGGTATGTATATTCCTTCTGTATTTATTAGGATTGTTGATATATTTGGAATTGTTTTACTGTCTTCCTTTTATTAAAAAATTGTTCTGCTTTTTCTGTCCTTCTCCCCTTCTTTCTTGCCTTTTTGTCTTATGTTTTGTTTTGCCCATTCCACATTTTCTGGCTACTGGTTTGAATTTGTGCTGTATTTGAATCTAGCTGTATTCTTCTAGAGGGTACCATTGAAGCTATCACACATACACATTTGACTTAATCACCTCTAACATTAGTTTCTGTAGTAGCTCCCCCATGATAATACTACCACCTTAAAATTCATTTATTCTAATCTCCCCCTCATGATTTACATGCTGTTCTCCTTCCATATTTTTGCTCTTTTTTAAACCCCAATGTTATACTTGATGATAATGATAATGATGATGATGATGATTTTATTCAGACAGTGATTGTTTGGATTTAAATATTTATTATGTCATTTGCTCACTATTCCTTTTTGTATGTTAGATGTTAAATCGACATCTTGTACAGATCTTTAGTACAGATTTCTTAATGACAAAAATTTCTCAATTTTTGCTAGTCTGTAAATGTCTCTTTGGGCATTCCTTTTTCCTGAAAAACAGTTTTGGTGGCACACTACTATAGGTTGAGAGTTATTTCCCTCAATTCTCAGGACATGTTCTTTCCTTGTCTTCTAGATTCCATTGTTTTGAGCAGAGTCTCCTCAACCTGACTGTTGTTTCCTTACAAATTATCTGTCCTTTCTCTCTGATCCTTTTTAAGACCTTCTTTTGGCAGGTAGTAATTAGGTTTACTTACTTATTTATTTATTTTTAAAGTTATTATTATTTTTCAATGGAGGTGCTGGGGATTGAACCCAGGACCTCATGCGTGCTTAGCATATGCTCTACCACTGAACTACGCCCTCTCCTTAAGACCTTCTTGTTTGGGGTGCACTATGCTTTCACTAAGGTGAGTTGAAGCATGAATCTATTTTATTTATGATTTGGGGGGTATGTTATACTGCCTGGCTTTGTGTTTTTATATTTTCTTACTGATTCTGGAACTACCTCAGCTATCACCTTTTCAAATATTGCCTCTTCTTCAGGCTCTCTCCTCTTTACTTCCAGGACTCCAGATAGACTTTCTTATCCTCGCCTTCATCTCTCTTCTCCTCACTTTCCTGTTTTTATCTGTTTGTCACTCTGTGCTGCATTCTGGGTGATTGCTGTGGATAAGCCTCCCAGTCTACTAATTCCCTCTTCACCTATGTCTAATTTACTATCTTCTGGAGGGTTTTTTAATTGGACAAAGAAACATTGTTATTTCTAGAAGATCCATTTTTAAGGTCTCTGTTTCTGATTGTGTTTTGTTGGTCCTCACCTTTGCCATTGCATCCTTTGTTTCTTCAACCATTTCATATACTTGTTGCATATTTGGTATCTGACAGTTCCACAATCTGCTGTTTGAGGGGTAGGAGAACTCTAAATGTGTTTTCTGTGTTATCTGCTAACTCACAGACAAAGCAGCTTGCCTTCCCATGTGCCTGTAATGATGGGAGTTGTTGTTTCTTGTTCTTCATCCTTGGGTATTGTAGCCTCTAGGTCTCAACTGGGGACACTTTCTTCCATAGAGTTTGCTTCTGCCTCTGGTCACCAGAGGGCGCCACAACCAGGGTCTGTGGCTTGGCTTCCCACCCTCTCCACCCAGTTAAGTATTTTAACAGCTGTGCTGCTGAGAGCACCTGCCCCTAAATTAGCAACCATGATAACAGCTTGGGCCTCAGCTCAGTTTTCTTGAGATCGTCTCCTCAAGCTTGTGGAAGCAAAGATAACTCAAAGGGTGTGTCCTCTGCACTGTTTTACCGTGAGAGGCCTCCTCAGACCACCCAGTCTGCAGTGATGCTCAAAGACGGAAGGGCCTGAGCTTCACTGCAGACCACACGTTAGAAACTGGACTCACGGGTTCCCAGGAGAGCAAAACGTAATTTCCAGGTAGTCATTTTACTCCTTATTTCACTTTTGGATTTCTTCGTTGCCGTTGTTTGGTTTTAGTCACTTAGATTTTGAGCTGCTTTCTTAAACTCCTCAGGCTCTCAAATTCATTTATTCCAGCATGTGTGAGTAACACTTGGGTCCCAGCCATTCCTTCTCTGAATTACAGTATTTACACTTCTATTTCTCATCACTATTTTTATACTTCACGGAACCTCTTTGAGTCATCCCCCCATTTTTGTGAACTGGGGGCTATACCACCACCCAGGTCTGATATTCCCACAGGCCCCAGGATAGACCTGTGACCCTAACCAGGCCTCTCAGATCCTCCCCTCCCTGGAATGTGAGTCTTGAGTCACAGGGCAGAAAGACCAGAACAGTGGAGCCCCTGGGCCAGGCCAACAGCAGGCCCTGCTGGCTCTGCTGTGACACCAGGGGTTCCTTCCTGACCCCTAGCTCTGAACCAGCTCAGATCCCACCTGCAAACTTCTTTACTGCAGAAGAGTCAGAAGCTGTTTCTGTTGCTTCTGACCAAAGAAAATTTGACTGATGCGCTGGTCCTGTGCTCGGAGTATCTTCTATGCCTTAAAATTTTTATTACATGATAAGGTCCCTCCCACAACAAGAACAGCAGCAGTCATTGACAAGCGGTGATATTCTCCCATTTAAATCTGTAACTGGGTGACACACATTATACAACAGTTACACAACTGCATCCCTTACATTCAAAAACCTTTTTGAAATTTTTACTTCTTTTTATTTTCTTTAATTCTTCTTCACTCATCCTTTATAGATGCCAGCACCTAACACCGGGGTGGGTGTTGTAGACTGATTTCTGAGAGTATTCACTTCATTCCAGTCTTCCCCGCTTCATGGGGAAGTGAGCTAGTTGCGTTGTCTCTCTTGTTCACTGCTGGTTCCTCAATTTCTAGGACATTTGTTCAAAGAATGAATGACTGAAGGTGTGTGTTCATCTGCGTTGGACCCACTGAAGCTAAGGGCTGTGGGCTTTGCAGCTGTGCATGTGGCCACCCCAGCATGGGAGCAATGCTGACTACTTTGCGTGATTTGTGAGGATACCTTTTTAAAAAATTCAAACCACAATGAGTTTCATTACAGAATTTATTTTCCAAAGCATTTATAAAACAAGATATTGATGTGTTGAGTGAGAGACAGGAAGAAGCAGGGTAAGCTTTGGGTCACCCCAATTTCCAATCCATCCCATTCTTTTGCTCCCGAAGGGTGATCTCCTTGAAGGAGAGAGTAGAGAGACAAAGAGATGGAATTAGGCCACCTTCGTGCTGGGATCTCCTTTCATTCCTTCCTCTCCAGGGAGAAGGCAGGGTGCAGCTAAGGATTTTTATCTTAATGTGGATTTGGAAAATGTGCAATTCAGAGAGGCCCCCTGTGGATTCAGTGGCAGGCCCAGAAGATCAGTTTTAATGATGAGGAAAGAAGGAAATGATTGTCATAATATGAATTCATTAAGGTATATTCCCTAGGGGCCTATTTTAGCAGTAAAGATATTTAAGCTTAAGTTTTAAAGGTCAGTTTTAACTGGCTCACAAGGTAAATGGCAACAATGACATATCCTGGTCCTCTGTATCCATGGCAATGGAATTTCTGAGCCCTGATTAAACATCAAACTAGAACTACTGCATTAGTCCCAGCACCAGCCCCAAATAAATATTTGAGAAAGTGAGTGAACTTTACACATCCTCTTGGGATATTTTGGCCATTGACTGAGAAAACAAGCAATAGAACCTGCTGTTAAAACTGCCTGCTAATGAAGCCAGGTCACCGGCCCCCAGCCTCCCCAGACCTTGTGCAAGAGGAGGGTCACTCCCAAATCAACTGCTTTTCACTCATGTATTGGCCTAAAGTTGGGAGCAACAGTAGCATGAAAAGCTGATTTCTTAGGCATTTGAATTATCTTTGTTTAAAAAATAACTGTTTTCTTATCTAATCATAAAAATAGTAATTAGATAAGAAAACAATACAGTAATCCCCTCTTATCTGCAGTTTTACTTCCCATGGTTTCAGTTGCTCTTAGTCAGCCATGGTTGGAAGATGGAAAATTCTAGAAATAAACAATTCATAAGTTTTTAATTGGGTGCCCTTCTGAGCAGTGTGATGAAATCTCTTGCAGACCTGAGATGTGAATCATCCCTTTGTCCAGTATATCTACACCGTACACACTCCCAGTGGTTAGAATAGGGAAAAACATAGTACACTTGACCCTTGAATATCACAGGGCTGAACTCCGCTGGTCCACTTATATGCAGGTGTTTTCAATAAATACCTACTACATGATCAGAGGTTGGTTGAATCCAAGGACAGGACCACAGTTACAAAGGGCCAACTGTAAATACTCAAATTTGAGAATTTTCAGCTGCAAGTGGGGAGTGGCAGGGTCAGGTCAGCACCACTAATCCCCAAGTTGTTCAAGGGTCAAACCAACACCTCAGACCTTACACAATGTTATACATCAATTTAATCCTGATAAAAAAATTTTAATCAGTAATTATCACACTTCTGAGGCTTATTCAGAGCTCAGTTATAAAGTGTTTTGTTGTTTATTTAAAAACATATATTGAGATATAATTCACATACCATACAGCTCACCCACCTAAAGTTTAAAATTCAGTGGCTTTTAATATAGTCACAAATTCATGCCCCCATGACCATAATCGGTTGTAGAACATTTCATTACTACCAAAAAGAAACCCAGACACACTGGCAGTCACTTCCCATTTCTCCGTAACACCCCCTCTCTAGCCCCAGATAACCACTAGTCTGCTTTCTGTCTCTATGGATTTGTCTATTCTGGATACTTTATTAAAATGGAATCATGCAATAAATATAGAAGTAGAGAGGGGATGGAGAATGATTGCTTAATGGGGTTTGAGGGTGATGAAAAAGTTCTGAAACTAGATGGTTGAGAACATTGTGAATTTATTGAATGCTACTGACTTGTACACTTTAAAATAGTTAAAATGGTCAATTTTATATTATGTGTACCTTACAATGATTTTTAAAAATCCAAACTAAGGGAAACCCGTAGTTGTGAAATCACTGGACATGATCATCTCTAACTAAAGAGTAAGTCATGAATATTTAAGTGAATTATGTTTTGTCACATTGAATTAAGAGAAACAACAAACATTACCAGTGAAATATCACTCAACACAAAAAATATTTAAGTTTATTTAATTAAAACAAGGATTGTAGGCATTTTGTTTCTTCAACAGCAAGGTATAATAATTTTAATTAAACAAACATATGGAGTTAAAAATATCTTAGCTGTAAATGTCAAATGTGCTGTTGCTGCCTTTTAATAGATGATGTGTGTGAATGCGAAAGCCTTGCAGTGTCAGGTTTGAGACTGGCTTCACCTTGCTCTTTATTTACAATTGAGAAAGACATAACCCTCCAGTTTTTTTCAGGTCCCTAAAGATTGCTCTCTCGAGCAGCATCGAGCTACATTGACAGAACAAGCTGTTTCTTCCTTGGCTGCTGCCCCATCCCTTCCCTCTCCCCTCAGACTGCCTGCTTCAGCCTGTGGGCAGGGGGGCAAATTATCTCCCCCAAAGGCTGTCTGACCCTGAGGGTGATGACACTCAAAGAAATGGCCTCAAATTCTAGAACAAGTTCAAAGCATCTACCATGTTGGTGCTAAACATCCTTTTGCGTCCATGCGAGAGAAACTTACGGTCAGTTTCTGAGAGGTTTGGGACTTTTAGAAACAAAATGAGTCAAGAATACTGCGCACAAGCATGCATACAGTGGTTCGTGATACTGGCTGCACATTAGCACCATCTGCAAACCCAGAGCTGTTTGACTTCCAGAGTCTAAATTTCAAATCACACATAACTTCCTTAAAAAATATATTTCAGGAAAGGAATGACCTACTGATCTGCACAGATGCTGCCTGCAGTCAGAGTAATAAGAAGGATCTAAAAAGGATAGTCACTGGGCATGTCTGAAAAAACAGAACATGGTGTGAACTAACTACAGTCTGTGAGGCAAGGGACCTGTTGAACATTCTTGGTTCACAACACCTAGCCTGGTCCTGGGCGTAAGTAGTGCTGGGTAAAAACTGGTCACTGATGACGCCCCATTTCCTATAATGAGATCCAGTGATTCCTAGTTTGGACCCCAAAGCAACATGCTTCATGAAGAAGTCATGGGTTTGATTGATCTTGAAAATGCAATAGCTCATAAATCAATAAAATTCCACATTTTTAGAGCTTCTATTCCACAAGATGAGTTTGTAAAACATTATTCATTTTGGACAACACAAATTTTCCAGAGGCTTAGAGGATTCCAGGAGAGTTGCAACAGAAATGGGAACATTTTTCCCTCAACTAGGTAAGTTTTGAGCTCACATTCATTTCCTGGGGTGACCACATAAACATTATCACCCCTCTGTTGTCCAAAAAATCCAGCCAGTGAACTCTTGTAGTTACTACATTATTTCCATCCCTCAAGCCGCCGCCAACCAAATGCCACATCGGCGCTTGCGTGCAGTGATCATTTCGGCCGCTGGAGGGCGATCTTGCTCGCAGGATTCTATATTATTCAAAGGGCTGCCAAACGGCACTGGAGAAAATGAATGTTAAAAGGTTTCTACGTGAAAACGTTTCTATACTGAGGATTCTTTGGCAGCGATACTGCTATCCGCAAACAGCAAGAGAAAAGTGTTCAAAAGAAAACCAGGGAAACCTGGTTTCTGATCACTGTGTTTTAGAAGAAATTGCTTTAAAAAGAAAGGAAGGGAAGGAAGGAGGGAAGGAAGGAAGGAAAAGAAAGTGCTTAGTTTTGTCAATTTATTGAAAGTGTTACAACTTTAATTAATATTTGGGTTTTTTAGTTTTTCTTCATTGGTGTCACATGGCTTTTTCATTTGCCTCATTTTCCAAGGCGGCTAACACCTGGACTTTTAAATGAACTCAAAGCAGAGTCTGAGCAGCCTGACTGGTGCTGCAGGAAAGTGTCTGCTGCCCTGGGCTGCAGCGGTTAGAAGTTATTTCTGCATCATAGAAACCTGGGGTTCCAGCTGCTGCTTGGTTTCCCTTGCAGCATCTTATGGACACCCTGCAAACCAGGAGGCTAAGAAGGGACCTCTTTAGCCAGCTCGCCTGTTTTAGTGTTGGAGATCAAAGGTACGATTACATTTGGTGAAAATTTTCTGTTGCTGTCAAAACACACCAACCAACAAAACACCCTCAAAAAACCATTATATCCCAAAGGCCCAGGGGTGTCAAGTGACGTGGACAGGCAGCTGGAAGTCTCTTGACTCAATAAATAAATGAGGTTGGCAAAGACCATCTCCTGCAGAAATGGTTCGTTCAACTTCATTGTGGCAGTTTGAACAGATTTTCAAAAATGAGTGTTTGTAAGCTTGAATTGTAAATGAAAGTAAACTCAAGCTTCAGAAAACTGTAATCAAAATTATTTTTTGAAAGATGACCAACACATAATTGTTTTGGATTTGCACAAGTGACAAGCATTCCAAACTCTTGTTTGGGAAGCTGGAAATGGGCACAAATGAGATTTTGCAAGAGCACACCTAGAAATGGGACTGTGTAATATCCATGAGGTTAGGGACAAGTATTGGGCAAGAGGAAATACCTGGATGCAGACCTCTCTCCTTGCCCCCACGTGGCTGGGTGGAGCAGCTCCCTGGGGCTTGGGCTCCTCTCCTGTCCTGTCTTCTTCAGTCACTGATTGAGCTCTGTGTTGTTGCCTCAGGGAAACCACAGTCCCCCTCTCTTTGCTCCAGCCCTGATGACGAGTGTAAGTATATACCATACTTGTTTATCCAGTCATCTGTTGATGGACACTTAAGTTGCTTCCACCTCTTGGCTCTTGTGATTAGTGCCACTATGAACATGAGTATACAAACATCTGTCTCAGTTCCTGCTTTTAATTCTTTCTGTTATATACCCAGAAGTGCAATTGCTAAATGATAAGGTAATTCCATGTTTAATTTTGTGAGGAACCACCATTCTGTTTTCCATGGTGGCTACTCCATTTGACATTCCCACCAGCAGTACACAAGTGTTCCAATGAATCCACATCTTCACCAACATTTGTTATTTTCTGTTGTTTTGTTTTTGTTTGTGTATTGGCAACCCTAGTGAGTGTGAAGTGGTATCTCCTTGTGCTTTTGATTTGCATTTTCCTGTTCATTAGTGGTGTTGAGCACCTTTTCATGTGCTAAATGGTTCATTTTTATATATTCTTCGGAGAAATTTTTATTCAAAGCCTTTACCTATTTTAAATTGGAGTCACTTGGGGTATTTTTTTTGTTGTTGAGTTGTAAGAATTTTTGTTTTGTTTTATTTTTATCTTTATTTTTTCCTTTGTTTTATCGATATACAGTTGACATACAGTATTGTGTAAGTTTGAGGTGTACAGCATATGAACGTGGTGAGAGTGGGCATCCTTGTCTTGTTCCCGACCTTAGAGGAAATGCTTTGAGCATGATGTTAGCTGTGGTCTAGTCATACACATCCTTTGTTTTGTTGAGGTATATGCCCTCCATACTCACTTCATTGAGAGTTTTTATCATAAATGGATGTTGGATTTTGTCAAAAGCTTTTCCTGCATCTACTGACATGATCATATGGTTGTTATGTTTCATTGTGTCAATATGGTGTACTACGTCAACTGATGTGCAGAGATTGAACTTGCTTGCATCCCTGGCATAAATCCCACTTGTTTCTGGTGTATGATTCTTCTCATGTACTGTTGAATTTGGATTGCTAATATTTTGTTACGGATCTTTGCATGTATGTTCATCAGTGATACTGACCTGTAATTTTATTTTTTTGTGATATCTTTGGTTTTGGTGCAGGGTGATGCTGGCCTCATAGAATGAATTCAGAAGTGTTCCTTCCTCTGCAACTTTTTGGATTAGTTTGAGCAGGATAGGTGTTACCTCTTCTCTGCATGTTTGGTAGAATTCATCTGTGAAGATATCTGGTTCTGGACTATTGTTTGTTGGGAGTTTTTTAAATGACTGATTCAATTTCATTACTGGTAATTGGTCTGTTCATGTTTTCAATTTCTTCCTGGTTCACTCGGGAGATCGTTGGCCTACAGGATCATGTAACATATTTTCATTACTGGGTGAAACTCTGTCCTTCTCAGAATACCTTGTAAGGAGCAGAAGGGTGTAGACTTGGTCCTACAGAAACAGTTAAGGAAGGAAAAATATTAGGCAAGGCCATCTCAGAAAAGATTTTTACTCTTAGAATTTTAATTGGCCAAATAGTGTTATAGATTTTAACTGAAAGGCATACACAAGCAACCGTGTAGAATAAATTTTTACCTCAGAAAACAAAGGAGGATTGAGTGAACATATAACTCTATCAGAGGTGAGAGAGGGGAAGAGAGAGGTTCGAAATATGCACTAATCACAACTTTACGCTTATCCTGGTGTCAGAACTGTCAAAAGCTTCAAGTACAATTTTCAGAACATCTTAACCCCAGAAGGATTTATTTTTGTCACTCACTTATAGTATCCATAAAGTTACTTTATGATCTACTCTATATGATTTAAAGATATTTCTCTTACTTTTTCCCCAAATTTGAAAGCAAGCACTGTTTTGTGTGTGTTCATGTAAAAATATAGCTTTCACATGAACATGAAAACTTAAAATGTAAACTCTTCGGAAGTCACCAAAAATATGTGAAGTGTCAAAAATACATTTTTATTATATTCTAGTTTGGTACTTTCAAATTTTTTTGAAAATGAAAAAAATCTTCATGTTAAAATGTAAGTTGACCTATTTCCAAACAGTTTTACTGAGAAGAGAGATTGTAGGAAAATAAAATTTATGTGTGTTGTACCTAGCAATTCATATTTATGGAGAGTTCTGAGAAAATGATAATGGCAGTAACATTTTGGAGTGACTGCTTACTAGGTTGGAAATGAAGATTATAATAAATGTTCGGCATCTTAACCGTGTTGCAAACTATCCATCAGAGAAAAACAAGTGTAATATATTTTCCACCTATAGGTGGCAGTATTTGTACTATCAGCATCATCTTTATTAAAGGGAATACTTTTTCTCAAAAAAATTTTAAACTTTTTATTGTGGAAAACCTCAAGCATACACAAAGATATAATGAGAATAGTATAATGAACCACCATGTTCCCACCACCACTTCACCTGTTAGCTTGGCCAGTCTTGTTTCATGAATCCATAGCCACTTCCCCACCATCTGGATTATTTTGAAGTAAATCCCAGAACTTCTGACATTAAAATAGAAAAATAAAGTTATGATACTACATGTAAAACACTTCCAAGAAATTTTAGTAGCATCCATGGGATCCTAAAAAATAAGTAAGTGGACAAATAAGAAACAAACAAAAAGCAACTTTCTTGTTAGGAAGATGAAAGGCATTGAATGCCATATCCTGTACAACGTGGTGTGCTAAGACTCAAACAATGTAAGAATGTATTAGATTATAGTATGCATAGAGTGTATGCAGGTGAAATAAAAGGTGATAGTTTGGAGGAGAAAAGCTCTTATTTTTTTACAAAGTGATTACATTACAGAAACGACAAAACACTAAATGATAGACTGTGCGACATGGGCATCCTCCCTGGGGGTTAAAAAAGTGACAAGACCAAGTCTGAAGTTTCTGCAGAATGAGTGATTAGGTATATAAAAGGAACACAAGTAAGCAAGGGGGATGGAAAATTACCGACTTGTTAGAACAAAGCAGTGACAGCTGCGGGCTCTAAAATTAGGAACAGAGAAAAGAAATTTTCAGAGCACCACCAAACAAATCACAAAGGCTCCATCCATCCAGCACCTTCCAGAAAGGTTTTAACCCCTGAAAGAATGTAAGGAAAACAGCTACCTCCAGGGCGATCACTTGGCTGGTCACTCCCCATAACCTCAAAGCTGAATCCAAGGCCATTTCTCTACGGAGGGCTGCCCTTGAAGGACAGCTCAGATGCAAACCAGGGACAGAGAGTGCACGTCTCCTTAAAGACTTTCATGTTTCCTACGATTTGCTGAGACTTTTATGATTTCACAGGCAACCTGAACATCCAGCCCGTGTCACTCACAGCTTCATCAGACTCTGAGCTCTTGCAGCCCAGACTCTGGAAATAAAATGATCCCCTAACGCAGTCTCGTTGCACCACGAGGACCATGAACACGTCGGGGCCCCTGGGTGGTAGATTCTTTCACGCATCTGAAGTAGGAACTTAAACAATGCTACTTTAAAAAAAAGGATTTCACGTAATAATCTTAAACCGAGCCCTTCTGTCCTCAGGATGAATAGGAAGTCATTTTAGGAGGCCAAGACCTGGCTTCTACTCAGACTCCTGTCCCAGGGTGACTGAGGGCATCACACAAGCCACGTGGGGCTTTAGTTTCTTCCTCCAAGAAGGAGTGTGGCTGTACTTGCCTTAACAGAGTCCTGGGAAGATTGCTACAATGACCAAGGACATAATCGTAAACACACTTTGAAAATTTTTAAATGCTGAAAAGTTAGCTGGCCCCAGGGTTTCTTTTGCTTGGTGTCATTGGTTATGCAGTTTTTACACCAGTGGTGGTCGTTTGCTTTTTTGGTGGCCCAGCATCAACTTCCCCTTCTGCTCAGAACAGCAAATTTGCCCCCAGGGCTGCCCCTCCTTACTCTTAGTCCTGTGTTCGGGTGCACTGGACCCCACCCTCACCACCAGGGGATGGCATGTGCCCCCATGAGGGGCCCTGCAGCTTTGGATGGGCCTCTGGGGAGAGATGAGTGTCCTTTCTTCTCTTTTCTTCCTGGGCTTGAACCTGGAAGGATGGAGGGTGGAGCTGTGGCCACTTTGCCTCCACATGAAGCCTGAGAATGAAGCCAACCCCAGAGCCAGTCGGCCAAGAGATAGAGGCCTGAGTTGCCTCCCTTTAAGATCCCAAAGCCAGCTTCCCCCGTGGACTCCTCAGTTATGCCAGTGAGTCCCATTTTGTTTAAGCCAGTTGAGGCTGGGTCTTCTGGAATGATAGCAAGAATCCTAACTGACAAACACCAACACAGTACCTTGGTACCTTACACGAGGTGATTAACTACATCACAAACTTTAACTCAGAGATTCATTTAGTCACTGACTAGCCCATAGATTCTGGGGCTAGTCTTGCTTACTTTCAAATTAGAACTCTTTAATAATATCTTACATGCCTAGTTTCACTTCTTCTTATGGTCTCAAGAAATCAGGGAAATATCAGTACATGGAATTTTGAGAATTTCTATCAGGATGTTGGCTGCTAATTGAACAGAATTATCTAAGTACTGTGTGTTTCAGATGAACTGCTGCACGATGGTATTAGTGTGGAAATTTTTGCTGCAAAGAAAAAAATTTGTGGATTATATCCATTTTCTAGATCACTTGAAAGTTGAAAGTACTCTCGTACAATAACTAAAAGAAGGGTTCCTGACCATCACCTCTCCAAAAATCTGGAATATTGGTACAATTTTTGGATTCCAGTGTAAAATGCCAAAAATGTAAAGTAAGATGAAGGAAGAGGTCATAAAATCATCATGTACAGTCAAGTTGTAGAGTCACTAAGCAGGGGAAGCTTTTTTTAAACATAACTTACTGTTCAGAAATATTTCTGTTGATATTATACTGAAGCTCTTAGGACCTCCCTAAATCTCCTTTCAGGAAAAAGAAGCATCTTTCAATTCCATTATATCCACTATGAGTCTTGGGTAAAATGTGGTCAGTGTGGGGCAGGGAAATGCCACCACTGCCTACATCACGATTTCTCAATTCCAATACCACAGACGTGTGAGGCCAATAATTGCGTATCATATTGTGGAGGGTCATCCTGTGCATTGTAGGATGTTTAGCAGCATTCTTGGCCTCTACCCACCAAATACCAGGGTACCCACCCCCAGTGTGACAACCAGAAATGCCTCCAGACATTGCCAGATGTTTTGGGGGGAGGGCATATTGGAAGACCACTGGTGTACAGGTTCAGCCATGGAAGCAGAACTGTCACCAGGTTGAAACTGAGCTGGTCACATCCACACAGACTTGGGACACCATCCCGGTCAATATGAAGGTGAATGAAGATGCTGTCTACCATGGCCCATGTGGGCATTTCCGAAAAGTAAAATGTGGGCTGATAATCTTACAGTGGTTAAGTAATCAGACTGTCATATACTTAGAGTGTTTATAAATTGTAAGCTATTTCAGTTCAGTAAAATACTTTTAAATTATTTTAGTGCAAACAACAACTACAAAAGTATAGGGTATGTATGACTCCACTTCTGTGAGGTTCCTAGAGGAGTCAAATGCATAGAGACAGAAAGGAGAAGGGTGGTGGCCAGGCGTGGAGGGAAAGGGAAAATGGGGAGTTATTGTTTAGTGAATACCAGAGTTTCCATTTTGCAAGATGGAAGGAGTTCTGGAGGTTAGGTACACAACAGTGTGAATGTACTTTACATTACTGAACTCTACACAGAAAATGGTTAAGATGGTAAATTTAAGTTATGTGTATTTTATTGTACTAAAAAAAAATTAGAGTTCGTTCACCACATTTGTAGTGGAGAGAGAATGAACATTCTCCACACTTGAAACATCCCTCTTAGTTTTCCCAGGTTAATAAACCCCTGTAAGGGTTTTGATCTGCCTGACTTTGGAAAGACCCATGTGTGGACCAATCAGAGGTGGACAGGATGGGGGCACCACGATTTTCTCAGGCTGCAAAAGAGAAGGAAAGACCAGATACCCATCCCTGATCCAGTTAACTCTAGCCAGGGGTGGGGCATCTGTCATGGCCACCTTACATCCAAACCATATGGCTGAGTGGACAGAGAAGCAAGCTCCTGAAAAAGGTGGGGAAGGAGGTTCAGGGCAGACAAAACAATGAATGACTAATCCAGTATTCAACCACCATAATTATGATCCAGTGTTTTCTGGCCTAGTTCCCTCCTGTTATCCCTGTCGTCAAGTTGAAACTGAGCTGGTTACATACACATAGGGCTTGGATACCATCTGGTGCAGTCATTGTGAAGATTAATGAAGAGCTGCGGGCTTCTGCAATGGGGAACGTGATTTATGAAAACTAAGCCTGTGCTGAATAAGAGCCTGCATTGTGTAGCCTGAGCAAGGGACTAGGGGTGACACAGCTGGCTTTCTTCATTGCCTTATCAGTTAAGGCATCAGGCATCGGAATGCCTGGAACAAAGCTGCGCCGCCATGAGCTTTAAAGTCCATTAACCTGGGTCTATAACCCAGCTCCACCACTTAAAAAGGATGGGGGAAGTTTCTTCACCTCTGGGAGCCTCTGTGTCCTTGTGAAAATTAACCCAGACAGCAATGTAGAGTATCCATAGCAGGGAGGCTTTGGAAGAACACAGATGCAGGCAAGTAACTGGGGCATATCATGAAGACATTGGCAGTGGGGGAGCTCAGACGCTCACCCAGGCACTGACCCCCTGCAGCGCCACACAGAAACAGCCACCAGCCAGCCTGATGGAGAGCGATGTAGTTGGTGGTAGGAAGCTCCAGGGACCAGACAATTTTGCCTCCCCTGTGCTGGGGGTGTTCCTTCACCCCCACATCACTTGCTCCTCCCTGTCTGTGCCCTTGTTCGTGTCACTCCACCATTTCCAGTCCACCACTGGGCCCTCCACTCTGCATCTTTTCTCCACCTGATTGCTTCTCTGTATTCATCAGAATCAGTGCCTGATCGTCTCTTGCCCCGTATCTTTTCAGCTTCTGCTTTTGCTACTAACCATGTCTCCCTTTGTGGGTCCCTGGTGAGATTCCCAGGAGAAAATCTGAGGGTCACAGCTGTCCTCCATCACTCTGATTGGGTAGAGGCTGGGCCTTTCACAGGCTGCCATCCTCTTTGGGTGGGCTGGTCTGAGCCAGCTCCTCATCCCTGGTTTGGGCATCTGTGGTCCAGGAGTGGGGTTTCATGATGTAGAAAGTGGATAGAAAATCATGTCATCTTCAAACAGAGACATTTTATTTCTTCCTTCCCAGTCAGTATACCTTTTATTTACTGAGCTGGTTACATACACATAGGGCTTGGATTTCCAGAAGAATGCTGAAAAGGCGTGGTGAGAGGGGTGTCCTTGCCTTGCTCCGTGTGGGAAAGCTTCTAGTTTCTCAGAATTTTTTTCTCTTTAAAAATATTGAACAACACAAAAAAGTTAAAGTGATCCATGATACCTGTGTGTGTGTGTGTGTGTGTGTGTGTGTGTTTGTGGGTAAAACCCTCCATGCCTCTAATCCCCTTCCTCCCTCCCCTGTCTCCTTGCCATGGAATCACCACCTGTTCATAGTTTTGTGCATTTCATGCTTAACTTTTTCCTAAATATCCTCACATATACTCTTGGAAAAGCATAAATGAAATTTCAGGATATGTCTTTGCTTGCAACTTATTTTTTTTAACTGAAGAGGATGCTAGTCATTTTAACTTTCCAGGCCAGTGCGTATAAATTTACCTTATCCTTTTTTTTTTATTGAAGTACAGTCAATAGAAACTTTTTTTTACCTTATTCTTGAAATGACTGCATTATAAGGAAAGAAGATTTGGGGAAGCAGTGTCTAGGATTAATAATAGGACCTCTTTTGATATTCCTTAAGATGTAGAAGTAAGTGTTGGAAGTATTTTTAATTAACTTTGGTCACTGGGATGTGTTTCTTTCAATGCCACACCAAGCTTGGATGGGCACTGGGAACTCCAGGATTTATTCAGATTACATTAGAGAGATGCCCAAGACAGTGAGGTGGAGGGTAAATTCTTGGAAGATAGTATTTAGACTAGAAAGGGGAAAGGGAGTAAAGACAGAATATATCCATGGAAAGAGAAGAAATTGAGAAGAATGGAGTGGCAGATCGTGTGCTGCAGAGAAGCCAAACCAGGTAAGACCTGAAAAGGGTCCATTGGATCTGAGAACTTGTGGGTAAATTTACCGACATGGAGGGAGCAGAAGTCAGAGAGCTGGGCTATAAGGGGTGGAAAAGTGAATATGGAGCAAAAGGTGGGCATGGCAAGGGTAATACTACACTTTTGAGAAATTTCACTGACAATGAAAGGAGAACAGTTAGGCAGTGACTAAGAGGAAGTCACATGAGGCAATGGGGATAATTTTGAACTCATATCATTGTTATATATAGAGATAAAAAAAGTTCAGAGTCCTCTTCAATTTTATAAAATCAAACTCTGTCAAGTTAATGAGGCTTACATAAATGAGTCAGACCCCATTAGAGCATATGTCATTGGCAGTTATAGGTACCCGGCCATGACTCAGAAATGCTGACACAGAGCCACGTGGCATCATATATTACTAAATATTGCCTATGCATTGACGAAAACAGTGAGTTAAAAGTTCACATAATGGTACACAGCTGGCAGACCAGCCCAGAACTATGGGAGTTACATCTCCTTTCATGGAAGCTTTGGGAACCTGTATTTTATTAGAAAATGCCATGAGATTATGAAAGCCAGTCTGCAGATACAGAAACGTCGCAGCTTTCTTCATATTTAAGCCTCTGTAGGAAAAAAAAACTGACTCAGAAATGTATTTATTCAATTCCATAGAAGTATTTTTTTTCTGACTCAAGTAATTAGTCTTAAAAAATGGCAATGTGGTATACTGCTTAAGATCACAGGCAATGGAACCCAACCAATTGAGTATAATCCCAGGTCAACCTCTTATGAGCTGAGACATCTTAACCAAATTCCTAATTTGTAAAATAAGAAAGATGATAATACCTGCACAGAGAGTTGTTATGCAGATCAAATAAGGTCGTGCATATATAGTATTTGGCACAGTGTGTGGCACCTAGTAGGCGCTCAGTAAGCATGAGCTGGCATTCAGTTCTCTGGGGGCAGCAGGTAGACGCTGGTGCAGAGAAGTGCAGGTGCAAAGGGCTAAAAGCAATCAAGACTGACTGGGCTGGGAGAGGGGAGGATATTGGGAGGAAACCAACAGGAAATGAGGTGGGTTAGGTTGGGAGCAAAGTATACGGCTCTTCTGTTGGGAAAAACAATAAGCAAGACTCCAAATGGTGTTGATACTTCACACACACACACACACTCACACACACACACACACGCACCCTACATGTTACCATAAGTCTTTCCTACGTTTTGCTAAACCTATGACAGAGATATTGAGCTACTCCATCTCTCAGTATTAGGTGACAGAAACCTCACTTCAAATGGCTCAAGTTAAAATTGGAATGTACCTGCTCGTGTCACTGACAGCTGCAGGTGGTGGCTCTGACACAGCTAGATCCAATGCCTTAAAGAGGACCCAGCCTCACTCACCCCACCTCTCAGCTCACTTGTCTCCGCAGACTCCCAGGTTAGCTGGGTGCTCCCCTCCAGGTGGCCAGAGTGACCTTCACAGCATCCCCCACTGGAAGAGCATCCTCATGGTCCCAGGATTGGTCTGGTTTGGTCCCATACCCATCTCTTTACGCCATCACTATTGAGAATAGGAGGGGAGAGGTGTTGATATTCTGATTGGCCAGCTTGAGTTCCATGACCATCCATACCAACTTGGCAGAAACCATATGGACTGAGACTGGGGAAGAGTAGTTCCCTAAGAACCAATCAACCATGAATAGATCCTGAGCAGGCAAAACAACTCACGTCTTCCATCGCCTCTGTCTTGGAGGCTAGAAATACTTTAAAATGTTTTCAATTTAGGAAATTAAAGGATCTGAATACATTCTTGTGCATATTTTTAAAAGACTCCAATCCAATGCAGCAGAGTTTTTCAAGCTTGTCACTACTGACATTTTGAGACAGATAATTCCTTGCTGTGGTCAACGGTGTCTTTCACAGCATCCCTGGCCTCTACTCACTAGAAGCCAGTGCACCTACCTACCTTCTCCCTCCTGCTTTGACAACTAGAAATGTCTAAAAGTTAGCAAATATCCCTTGGGAATAAAAAATCACACCCCCACCCCCACCCCCCATTGAGAATCACTGCTATAGGCTATGTGATTTCCCTGGAGTTTATTTTTATTACAATCATGCAAGTAAAATCCAATTTTATCAAGTGCTTCTAACTGTAGAAGATTTCTCAGTGAATGCAACTGGCATTTGGGGAGTCAGGAGAAGAAATCTGGTCCAAGTAGCTCAAGTGAAAGGAGGTATCCTAAGAACGAGTCCTCATGTAATCCAAAGAAGGCTGAATCTGCAAGCCTCGAGGAAGGAGTCCCTATCGGTCCCTTCTCCCTCTTGCTCTCTTTCTTTGTCTCTGCACTCTGGTGTCCAGTGCCAACTGCAGCTGCACTTTGCATCAGCTAGCGCAGTGGTCAAGGGAGGAATCTGATATTTAGATCAGGAGTGCTCTGCTTAGATCAGGAGTCTGCCCATGCGATCAGCTATATCCAGGGCTGGAGCGAAAGTGCCATCCTTGCTTCAGAACCTGCCTTTCCAACAGGAGGGGCTGAGTGAGACAGGGAATCCTCCATCTGTGGGACCTCGGTTCGAGTGGGAAGGCAAATCAAAATACATCTACCCTATGATGGAGGGGCGGACCAAGGTGCAAGACATGGTTTGTCTAGCACCGACTCAGTTTTATTTTTAAAATTTTAAATTTAAGAAAACTGTAGAGGGGTAACTATACAGATAAGAAAACTTGCCATTTTAACCAGTTTAAATGTACAGTGGCATTAAATACGTTCTGTATGTAGTATATACCTTAAGTACATACTATGGCATTTAGTAAGTTCACATTGTTGTGTAACCACCACCACCACCACCACCACGCATCTCCAGGACATTTTCATCTTCCCCAGCTGAAACTCTGCACCCGTTAAGCGATTCCCCCAACCCCCCGCCCCTGGCAATCACCGTTCTACTTTCTGTCTCTATAAGTCTAACTCCTCTGGGCACCAGGTCTAGGTGGATCGTACATGTTTGTTCTTTTGTGGCTGGTTTATTTCACTCCACATAATGTCTTCACATTTCATCCATGTTGTAGCAGGTGTCAGAATCCCCTTACTTTTGAAGGTTGAATAACATTCCATTGTATGGATAGACCACATTTTGTTTATATATTTGTCAGTGAACACTTGGGTTGCCTCTACCTTTTAGCTACTGAGAATGGGACTGACCCCGTTGGGTTTGTTTTTATTTTTAAGAAAGTCCACTATTTTCGTCTTAAAGTGGGGGAACCCAACATGGCAAATTCAATCTTATATTTTAGCATTAAATTGAGATTGCCATGTCAAAATCATCCAGATTATTCAGATCTGCTGCAGGGCACTGGCCAAAGAACATTCATAAAATTATGTATCTTATCTCTCTTTTTATTTTTTTACAGCTTTATTGAGGTATAAGTGATATACCCAAAATGCACATATTTGATGTATACACTTTGATGAGCGTGGATATATGCATACATCCACGATAGCATCACCACCACAATCAAAGAAATAAACATATCTACCACCTCCAAAAGTTCCCTTGTATCCCTCTGCTGTGTGTGTGTGTGTGTGTGTGTGTGTGTGTGTGTGGTAAGGACATTTAATGTGATATTTACCCTCTTAAGGTTTTAAGTGCAAAACACCATATTATTAACTATAGGCACTATGTCATACAGTAGATCTCTAGAATTTATTCATCTTGAAGATCTGTTACTTAATACCCACTGAACAATTCCCTATACACCCCTCCCCCATCCCCTGGCAACCGCCATTCTATTTTCTCCTTCTGTAAGCCTATTTTAAATACTCCATATGAGTGGAATCAAATACTAGTTGTCTTTCTGTAACTGACTTATTTCATTAGCATGTCTCCCAGGTCCATCAGTGTTGTTGCAAATGGTAGTATCTCCTTCTTTTCTTAAGGCTGGATGATACTCCATTGTACGTCTCTACCACGTTTTCTTTGTCCATTCATCTGTTGATGGGCATTGGGTTGTTTCCATACCTTGGCAGGAGTGACTAATGCCGAAGTGAACATGAGGATGCAGTTTATCTCTTCAATATCTTGATTTCATATCTTTTGGGTGTGTACCCAGGAGTGGGATTTCTATATCATATGGTAGTTCTATTTTTAATTTTTTGAGGAAACTATGTATGTTTTCCACAGTGGCCACACCATTTTGTATTCCCGCCAACAGTGTTTATCGTTTCAGGTCTCATGTTTAAGTCTTTAATCTGGGACTGACTCAGTTTTAACACCAAAGTTCCTCTGTCCTAAGAAACCCCTCAATCCCGGACAAGCCAGGACAGTTGGTCGCCCTAGATGTGAGCACAGCTAATGCACTGGAAGCCGGGACACCAGCGCAAGCAGCCAAGGGCCTCGCCACCAGCGGAGCTCTGCCTGCTCAGAGCGCGGCTGCAGTGTTCCAGGCAAGGCAGCCCTTCCCACACAGCCTCTGAGGACAGAGCAGGGTAAAGAGAGGTGGCTCTTAGGGGTCCCCAGTGGTGCCTTGTTCTCAGTGACAGAATCCATGCCCAAAGGGGATGCTGAACGTAACTCTCTCACACACTTAGGCTTTGCCTAGGCAGCCTGGCTTTATTTGTCCATCAAAGATCTAATTCCTACAAAGCTGAGAGGGTTTTCTGTTAACAAGAAACTTTGTAAAAATTATGAATTTTCAGTCAATCTGAGATCTCCTTCTTCCCTCGTGTTTTGTGCATTATTTCTTAAATGTGCTTGCGGCCAAAATTATCACTGTCCTATGTTATTTTTTTTCTCCACACTGCATTGCTTGCAAGAAAACTGAATGCTCAGTTTCTGGCATTAAACACATTTCCTGGTATCACTGTCAGTGTAACCAACAAGGTTTATGCTTTTCCCGGTCTGTAATGTGGCTTGTTTTGTGGTAAGAAAAGGAACAGTAGGTTTTGGGGAGGTGTCATGTTCTGTTTGCACTGGTTTCCCAGCTGCTAAGCGCTGACAGATTTGAGCATCTTTCGGGTCTGAAATATTTTAGATCTTTGGTTGAAAATGGGGGGAGGGAAAAAGATTAAAAAAAAAATAAATTCTTGATCTGCTCATCATGGAATCAAGTTAGACTTTTCGTACTTTAAATCTCACATTTTAAATCTCAGCTGGGTGATAACTGTCTTTTGTCTACTGCTAGTGTGGGATGCAAGATTCTTAAAGTGTATTTTTATAGACTCCAGTTAATTTTGCTATTCTTTTTTGTTAAATAAAAATCTTTATCTCCTAAGAAGAGATATTAGACCAGCAGATATTAGGCAAACACGATCAACTGTATGGAAGTTAAAAGAACTCAGCAATGATGACATGCTATTGATCGTGTTAAACTGAGTAAACTGGGTCTGTTTCTAAAGGTCAAACAGCCACAAGTATCTTCTCCGCAAGGGATGAGGATGGTGGGCGGG
The DNA here is from genome assembly GCF_048564905.1 of Vicugna pacos. Classification (NCBI taxonomy): domain Eukaryota; kingdom Metazoa; phylum Chordata; class Mammalia; order Artiodactyla; family Camelidae; genus Vicugna; species Vicugna pacos. Next base: position 33,685,423 of record NC_132995.1, read on the forward strand.
GCATTTCCAGATCCAGCACGAGCGTGGGCCTGCTTTATCTGCTGCACACTCTCCAACTCAACATGTTACTACATAAGAACGCCTCCGCGGCGGGGACTGATGATTGATTTTAAATTTTAAATTACATGTAATGATAGTTCAGAAGATAAGAGCCTCCCCTGGGGCTGAGCCATGGTGACTTGGAGCGAAGTCACGGGGCTGTCTACACCGCCAGCAGCGGAATGTGGGCACATGGTGCCTTGTCAGTACGTGGGGTGCAGTGACACGCTTCCCCGCCCCGGACTGACAAGTTCAGAGGCGCAGCTGGTCTTCTGAAGTGGGTGCGTGCTGCTGGCACTTGCCCAGCATCTGTTTCCCCTCCTCCCAGTAAAAGTCCTGATTTCTCCACTAAAAGGGGCATGGAATCTTCATAGTATGGAAGGTGATGGTTTATAAGTGTTCGTGCTGACTTTCATTACCAAAAAATATATATTTATTCAAATTTCACATTTGCTTTGTTTTTAGTCTTGGGGTTTTTAATGTACAAGTACTATACACACAGGTGTAAAATATTTAACGGTGCAAAAAGTTACATGGTGGGAAGTAAGTCTCCCTCCTCCTCCCTTCAGTCTCTTAGTTCTGGAGGAAACCAGTTATTACTTTCATTAATATGCATATTTTATTAATATGCAAAGACAAGCATATCTATAAATAGATGGCCCTCCTTTCTACAGAAATAGTATCATGCTACATACATTGTTCTGCACCTGGCTTTATTTTTATTAAACTTCTTTTAGATAACTGTAGGTTCACCTGCAATTATAAGAAACAATACAGAGATCCAGGTACCCTGTACCCAGTTTCCCCAAATGGTAACATCTTGCAAAACTGTTACACAATATCACAACCAGGATGGTGACTCTGATAGACTCCATCCGCCTTACTCAGTTTTCCCCACTTTAACTTACACTCCTTTATGTGTATTTGGCTCCATACAGTTTTATCACGGGTGTAGGTTTGTATATCCAACACCACAGTCCAGATACAGAACAGCTCCATTACCACAAGGATTTCTCATTTTGCTCTTTGTAACTATACCCAGCTCCTTCTTACCCCTTCTCTGTTCTGAACCCCTATAACCTACTAATCTATCCTCCATTTCTAAAATGTTGTCTTTTTTAAAATGTTCTGTACGGGGAACTATGCAGCATGTAACCTTTCGGTAGTGGCTTTTTTCTTTAAGCATAATTTCCTGGAGGATCATCCAAGTTGTTGCAGGTGTCAATAGTTCATTAATTCTTATTGCTGAGGAGTATTCCATGGTGTGGATGTACCAGTTTGTTTAGGCATTAACTCGATGGAGGACATCTGGGTTGTTTCCAGTTTTTGTCTATTATGAATAAAGCTGCTATGAACATTCATGTACAAGTTTTTATGTCAACATAAGTTTTCATTTCTCTTGGATAAATGTCCGAGATGACAATTGCTGGGTCATATGGTAATTGTATGTTTAGTTTTATAAGCAATTGCCAAACTTGCAAAAATTACAATTGTACATTTTCACCAGCAATCCAGTTTCTTTGCATCCTCACCAGTGGTAAGTTCATCATTATTTTTTCTGCAAATAGAAAGTTTAATTTATTCCTTCCAAGCTGTATGTCTCTTTTTCTTGCTTAATTGCAGAGGGTTTTTTTTTCCACTTAAGGATGTAATGTTCTGATCATGAGATTTTCAAATGAAGATCTTTTTCATGTTTCTTTAAGAGTGAAAAAGTTGGTGTTGTAATCAAGAGATTCCACAATTTGTTTAGCATTTGATAAACAAATGACAGCTGTCTGATCAACATAATTGCTGCTTTTCCTCAATTTCTTAATTCCTTTGATGCTCTCAAGAGCATTATGCACATTGAATTTGATTCCTGCATCATTTGGCTTGTATCACTAATTTTACTTTCTCTATCACTTAAAATTGATACTGAGTAAATAAAATTTAAAGCTGATATTTTCAGAAGTGTACCTTTGGCTTGCATTCTTAGTCAGTTATCTTTATCAATTATCCTTAGCTTTATCAATAAAATCATTATTCTGCTCACCATCCAGGCTGGAAAAAATTGATAGACCTTAAAAATGTAGTCTCTCCCCTTTCGCCTGCAGATCTCGGTTCCAACTACTTGTACTACTGCACAGCCCTGCAAAGTCAGAGCTTGAGACCATCATTCCAGCTGTTGTGGGTTTGTCTTATGTGTGTCAAGTACAGTTTTAGGTTCTGGACTAAATGGTTTTGACTTCATTATTTGTATCCTGCATCTTCCTCTTTTCGTGGATTCACTTTAATTATGCTTTTTGATAAAGTACATCCTTGAGTGATTATTCACAGTCAGTCTATGGGTAGCAACATCTGTGAGTCTTGGATGTTCTGAACACCCCTGTATGTTGGCTTCACACTTGAATGCTAATTTGTCCAGATACAATATTCTCAATTTAAGATAATTTTCTCTCAGAATTTGAATGTATTGCCCTATCTCCTAACATCCAGAGTTTCTGATGAGAAGTCTGAGATCAGTCCAGTTCTTAAGAGTTCCTTTGTCAGTAACCTATGTGTCCTCTCTAGAAACATTAACAGTTTTCTCTTTATCCTTAGGTTTATTAATTGTCAGCATCATGTGTCAGCATCATGAGTGAGCCCTTTCCTTTTAATCTAAGGGTTCACTTCTTCTGTCGAGGAAAATTTTCTTTTATTACTTATTTTACTACTTCCTCTCCATTCTGTCTGATTTCTTTCTACAAGTCCTATTAGTTGGCTATTCCTACTACCTGATCTATTCTACATATCTCAGCCCTTTCTTCGTAGGGTCCATCCTTCTGTACCTTGGTGGGACCCTCTGGGAGGATCCCTCACCTGGATCTTCCAGCTCAGTATCACCTGAGTCAATTTGGCTGTTCAGCCTACTTACTAAGTTTCTTTTTTATTGTTGTGATAATGTTTCTCATTTCCAAAAACTGAGTGGTCTTTTTTTTTCTTACAGCTACTTCTCTCTGAAAATATTCATTATAATTATTTAAAAGTCTTTTGATTGCCTTATTAATCCCATTTTTTGGTTACCAGTTTTTCTGTTTGTTGAGTTTGATGCTGCTTCTTTGGTATTGCTTTTCCCTAACTGTTGGTGATTCTTGGCTATCTGTCCATACTTAAAATTGGGAGTCAGGATTGACTCTGTCTGTCTGTCTACCTATTGTCTGTCTATCTATCTATCTATCTTTGTAGCTCAAAAGTAAATCTTTGATCTCCCAATCACAGACCACCTATTGTGGAAGAAAAGGATGATAAGCAGCTTGCCTCCTAAGAGGGGACGTCAGGGTCATAACTTACTTGGAATACTTCCGTCCTTCCGTGGTCCCAGTTTTAGAAGTTCCACTTCAGAGAGCACTGCTCAAGGCTTTATCCTGGGGACAAATATAGCTCCTAAGTGTTCAGTATTTGTGGGAGAAGAGAGCTGGCTCTTGTTTCTTTCTTTCTTCACTTTTTATTAAAATGCAGCATGCATACAGAAAGTTGCTCAAATTTAATACATCCTTGTAACCAGCACTCAGATCAAGAAAGAGAACATTGTGTCCCCTTCTAGTCACTACGCCTCTGAGGGTGACTCTCCTGACTTCTATTGCTGTAGATGTGTGTTATCTTTATTAAAGTGTTGGAGTCAATCATTATTAAAACAATGGAATCATATCATGTGTACTCTTTTGTGCCTGTCTTCTTTCATTTAGCATGTTTGAGAGATTCATCCATGTTGTCCTGGGTGGTTGTGGTTTGTTCATTCTTGGTGAATGATATTTCATTTTATGAATATATGTTTATCTATTCATTCTCCTGCTGATATATATATTTGGGTAGTTTTTAGTTTGAGACCTTTATCAGTAGTGCTTGTATATATCTTTTGATGAACATGTATGCAGATTTCTTTTGGGAGGGGGCATTGCTTGAATCATAGGGTGGATATACGTGGGCTCCAGTAGACAGTGCCAACAGTTTTCCAAAATGGTTGTACCATTTATGCTTTGCTGTGGTCTGTGAAGGAGTTCCGCTTGCTTCACAGCCTTGCCAACACTCTTCTGTCCTTTTCATTTCAGCCATTCTGGTGGGTGGTATTGCATTTTGGGTTTAATTTGCATTTCCTTGATGACTAATGAAGTTGGGAACGTTTTCATATTTCCCCTGGTCTTTTTTTTTTCCCCTCAGCTTTGTATTACAAAAATTTTCACATTCAGAAAAGTTAAAAGAATTGTATAATGGACACTCATATACCTAGTACCTAGGTTCAAACGATTGTTAACCTTTTGCTTTATTCATTTTGTGTGCACTTGTGTGTGAGATTGTTTTGCTGATCCATTGTAAAGTAAGTCATGATCGTAATGACACTTGATCCATAATTACTCCACGAACTTTCTCCGAGAAATAAAGACACTTTTCTATACAATCACAATACCATGATCATATCTAACAAAATTTACAATAAGTTTCCTTAAAAATATTTTTTAAATGCAAAAGGAACTTTTATCTATTTGACAGTGTAGGAAATTATCTGTTCCTGATATAATTACTATAGTTCTCTTGCCAGAGGCAAAAAGTTGCAAAGTTACTATTAAAATAAACTCAATTGTTCATGAAAAAAGTTATTTACAATAATTTCCTTAAAAATATTATCTATTAGTCTGTGTTCAGGCCTTCCCACTTATCCGTAAAAGCATTTACCATCTAGTTTTTTAAAACTGTATGTTGAAGTGCTAACCCCCAACATGACTGTATTTGGAAATAGGACCTTTAAAAAGGTAATTAAGATTAAATGACTTCATAAGAGTGGGGCCCTAACCCAATATGCCTGGTGTCCTTATAAGAAGAGAGAAAAACACCAGGGGTGTGCATGCCCAGAGGAAAGGCCACATGAGGACACAGCAAGAAGGCAGCCATCTGTAAGCCAAGCAGAGAGACCTCAGGAGAAACCAGCCCTGTGACACCTTCATCTTAGACTTTCAGCTTCTGTAACCGTGAGAAATGTTCTGTTGTTTAAGTACCCCAGTTGGTGGTATTTTGTTCTGGTGGCCTTAGCAAGCTAATACACAGATCATGGAAGATACGTATGACTTATCAAGGTGTTTAGAATTTATTCCATAACCACTGGGGAGCTGTTTGGGTTGTAAGCAAAGGAGTAACAGGATCAGAATTCTGGAGACTAGGAGAGTAGTGCAAAGGAACTTTGTAACAAGGAGAGAGTAGAGGCAGAGAAAAACCAGTCAGGAGGCATTTTGAGAGCATGTATGGATGAGAAATGATGAGAGGTTGAACAAAGGCAATTTTACAGACAAAAGAATGATAAGAAGGTAGAATCAGCAGAATTTATTGAAAGGTTGGATGTGGGGAGGTGAGAGAGGAAGTACTGAATTCTTTCCAGGGTCCTGAATTGGGTGGTGACTGTGGTGGACATTTGTTTCCTACCCAGCTTACGTCTTCGTAAAAGCACCTAACTTGCCAGTTAGGAATTTGCTCCAACCTCCCCTGTTGTGCAGCCCAGTGCTTTAAGGAAACTGACCTCTATCCCAGCTTTAAAGGTGGGCCTGGGGTGACTTAGACTAATTAGCACATTCCATTCCTCTGGCTATCATTTTTTGGTTCAGGAGCGACCACGTGATCCAAACCTGCTGGTGAGGGTGAATAAAAGAGCTCTCTATTGGAATGCTAGGACCAAATGCTCTCCTTGTTTGGACAAGAACAAGGACACTTGTAAACCTGACTTAACTGGCAAACATCTTGTGACCCCAGGGGAGTGAGTCATAGACTGGACATGACTATGTGCAGAGCAAAGTAAATATGGTTCCTAGTGACATCCTTGGGCTATTGGACCAACCAGTCATGAAGTCCTGGACTCCAGTTCTAGAGTCCTGAATCCCTTGCCACTTAAGCTAGTTTGAACTGGATTTTCCCGTTACTTGCTGTGTGAAGACACAGGTAATCAGACAGATGGCCGAGCCATTAACCAGCATACGCGAGGCAAGAGGAGGGACCAGTTTGAGTTCTGAACTTTCACAATCCCACATCTTTGCTTGAAGTTGATCCTTGGGTCTGGAATGACCCCTCCTTGCGTTTATGGGCCGGCTGCAAAGGCCCCACATACTCGCAAATGCCCCATTCTGGTGTTCCTTCCCCTGCAAAGCCTTTGTAAACCCCTCTTCTGTCCGAGTCAGGATTCCCTACTCCTTCTGAACTTCCACGACATTTTGGACACAGCTCTGTCATTGCTTTTGTCACCTCATGTTCCTATTTCCTCCACTGGGCACCAACCTCCTTAACAGTCCAGAACACGTCGTATTGTTCTTGTGTTCACATCTGCAGCCCCAGGGTGTCTAACAGGCGTCTGAACAACTTGATGAATAGATGACAGCCGTTCTTTTCCACATTCTCCTCAAACTAATGCATTCACTTGCCACTCCACTCCCTTTGGGCTGAGAGAAACTCTGGCTATGAGACCATGGATTCAATTATGTAATAAATTACCAGAAAAAGATAAAAATATAGGAATGGGAAGAAAGGGTATTTTTATGGAGGTGGGAACACAGAAAAAGGAAAGTTGGATTAAATGAGTTACCTCTATTTTTATGATGCAATATCTGCTCCTTTGCCAAGTTATGAGGGTGAAACACAAATAGACAAAATTTCTGAATACATAAGACGGATTTACAATTTCTGCTAGTACTGCTGAAGACTGTGGGAAGAATCTAAAATCGGCACTACCCACACATAGGGTCGCATGGTGCCCATCAATTTATTTTGATCTCATTGAAGGCGTTTTAGAGCAGTGCTCGAGAAATAGCTCAACCAAAAGAACATTTACATTATGTAAAAATGAACTCTAGTGATTTAAACCCATTAACCTTACATAATAAGGTTTCAAACATAATACTGTAATTTCAAATTTTAAAAAAATTAATAGTTTAAACTCAGAAAAGAGAAATTCTAACTGGAGGTTTGCAGGAAAAAGTTGAAGAAGAAAAACTTATCATCTATTGTGGTAACCTAGAATGATAAAGAATATGAAAATTAATGTATATATTTATATGGATGACTGAAACATTATGCTTTACACCAGAAATTGACACATCATTGTAAACTGACTATACTATAATAAAAAATAATAATTTATCATCTTCAAGTACATTTTTTTTCTTTTTCTTTTTCAAGTACATTTAGAAACGAATTGTGGGGTGAGGCAAGTGTAGCCAAGCCTTGATCAATGAGGACAGTAATGAAAGATGATAGTTATTTAATAAATATTCATTGAGTACTTGCTCAAGTGTCGTTTGAGATGCTGGAAATACAGCACTGAACAAACACGTATGAATGATGATGATAAGGACATTTATTGAGCCCTTACTATAGGCCAAGCCCTGAGCTAAGCGCTCTTCATATATTGGCGCATTCATTCCACATTCACTACAACTCTTGAGCTACTCTATTATCCCCATTTTGATGCAGAAACTAAGCTTCCAATAGGCAACTCACCCAGGTCACAAAGCCAATTAAAGTGAAGGAAGTTGGACTCTACCCAGGCCTGTCAGATCCCAGAAATAACACAGCAATTAAGGATAAATGGCTGCTGGAAATGTTTCATAGGTAGGGGACGAAGCCATTTTAAATCCTGTCTACTCTTTTTGCTGAAGCATTCCATTTTTACAGTTGATGTGAGCGTCAAATTCAGCACCGTTGCACCAAACTGTAACAAGTGTGAGTAGAGCCCAGTCAGTGAGCTATCATCGTGGCATTATTAATGACTGAACCCATGGAGGTAGAAAGCTAGATGTACCTTGGCAAAATATTTTGGAACCACTTAAATCAGTGTTTTCAATACTTCACTGCTACCCTTTGTGACCACTGTAATATCTGCACCGCTTGTACTATTATTGACTTAAAAATTGACTCATTGTTTTTACTTAATGTTTTAAGGGAAAATAGTATCACTACTATAAGCAAAGAACCACAAGTCCATTCAACAAATATTTATGCAATGCCTACCACACACTAGGCAGTAGGGATAACAACAGGGAAAAATACACCGAAAACAAACCCTGCCCTCACGGAGCTAATGTTCTACCCGTGGTGACAATAAGCAAGATAGATAAGTAAAATACAATAGGACACTTCAGAGTGGTCGGTGCTTCAGCAAAAACGGCGGGGGATACTAGGTGTTAATGGGGGAGGGTTAACATTGTAGATAAGGCTCTGTTTGGGGGAAGTATACTAGGAACTTGTTTGGAAAACCCCGGGAATTTTTGAAGAAAGCACCAACCATTCTGTCTCTAGACTGCTGCTCTGACCTGCAGGTCCTGGACTGGAGCTGAAGCATTTCCTGCCTCCAGCCAGCCCTGCTGGCTTCAGACTGGCGCCCACAATCCCAACTGGAAAAGCCAATTCCTTCATATCTAGCCTGTTGCTACTGCTTGTGCTGAATTCAGTGGTTTTTCTATACTGACAGACTCCTTGGTTTGTCTCGAGCCTGAAGGGGAGAGTCTGTCAGCAACCAAGGACCTCTCTGGACTAAATGGGTTTTCCCTCAAATTGCAGGGCTGGTTCCTATACTTGTGCTATTAAATGTTTAAAGGTATATAGAGTTATACCACCCCTAGAATTTTTTCTAATTGTTGGATATATTGTGCAACTTTTAATACACTGAACCTGTCCATTTAACTTCATTTCAAAAATCTGAACATAGGGCCAGCATACACTTGAGCTCAGTGTTTGGTGAAATTTAAATGTGAATCAAATGATACCAACCCCCCTAAAAAATGTTAGGGTGGCTAGGGAAGGCCTCATTGAAAATGCTTCATTACTCAAGGTAATTTTTGAGGAAACACCTGAACAGGACCAGCCGTGTGGAAATCCAAGAGAAAGGCAATCTAGGGAGAAGGAACAGACCTACAAAGTCCTGGGAATAAGCGTGCCTGGGGTTTTCCAGGAGCAATAAGGAGGCCATAGGCAGAAGCAAGACTAGATACTGAAAAATCCAAGCAAGAGATGATGGTAGCCTGAACTAAAGTGATGAGCAGTGGTCAGATTCTGGAAATATTATGAAGGTAGGGCCAACATTTGCTGATGGAGCATTTATAGTGTGTAAGGGGAGAGGGGTCAAGGGACATCCTAAAACTTCTGGCTAAGCAAGCAACTGGAAGGATGGAGTCCGATGCATTTCTTTGTTCCTATCCTCCCCCTGCCTCCCCGCCCACGTAGGTCCTCCCCCAGCCCCTGGATTTGGATTTCTGTCACTTGCATCAGACCCTCCCAGTAAACTGAAGAAATTTAGAAAGCACTGGTATTCATAAAAACAGATTTAAAGCTGCTCGTGGTTTTGCTGTATCTAAAGTCTGTGTATGCTACACAGTTGTGCAATTCTGCAGTCCTGAAATGATTACAGTGGAAAAATTACTCCATTTTTCAGGGATTTTGCAGACACCCCTCAGAAAACTGAAATTCTGTCTATTGTAAATATACTGAATGTATTTTGAACATTATAAATATACTGAAATTCTGTTCGGTATAATTCTGGTCTGTAGATTGGTTGGCTGGGCACTAAGGAACACAAGCTTTCTTAGAGAAAAGAAGCATTTCTGGCTCTTATAATTTAGGCTATAAACAGATCTATACTTGATAAACTATGTGCCACTTTTGTCAGTGAATTAATGCAATTAGCATCATAAACTCATACTTTCATTTCACTTTTCTGGCTTATTCACTTACTAGTTCAAGGAGAAGACAGATTAAATAGAGTAAAAATACACAAGCAATGAATAATAGTTTCACGATGAGCCATGACATTAAATAAGAAAAACAAGGTACTCTGATTTTATCTTCAACACTAGCCTGTTACCTTAGTATCAAAATAACTGTGGTATTTGAGTGGAGAGCCAATATTCTAGTCTCTGTTCAAAAATAATGCCTTTCTTTGGCACTGATAGACCATTAAGCATCCATCTCAACTGTTTCAACATAAAAAACAGCTTACTCTCCTTGTCAGCAAATAACCCAAATTGCCTCCAATTAGACAAATTATCTTATATTTCTATCCTAAACTATATCCAGTACCCTACATCCATTTCATCAGAGAAATTATAAGTTTTGGCTATAAATTATGTTTACTTTTGTATTGGATAGTGTAGCAAACTGAGTATTTAAAATATGATAAAGAAGAAGAATCTCATGTAACTACCTCAAAATAGATGACTAAAAGTTCAAGGCTGGTTTCTCCACTAGGCTGCAGACCTGTCTGTTCAGCTGCTCCTGGACTCTATGAGGGCCAAACCAAACTCATATTTGGCCTCAAATTGCCCATATCCTTGTGCTCTGTACATCTATTAGTGACACCTCCATCCACCTAGTAAACCAAGTTAAAAACTTGAGTCATCTCTGACCCTCTCTGTCCTTTCCCTTTTATATCCAATTACTTGCCAGATATTGCCCACTGTACAGCTTCCAAACCAGCTTCTCTGCATCTAATCTTTCCCTTCTTCACCCCACTGCCAGCCTTCTCTTCTCAAAGCTCAGATAGGTTTTATTACTTCCTCAAAACCCTTAGCCCTTTTTTCCCATTTCCTATGGAACAGACTAAACTCCAGAATAGCAGCCAAGTCTTTCCACTGTTTGGCCCCCTCCCCCACTGCCCCTTGTCTTGATGATGCCCAAGATTTAATTCACAGGCATCACTGAGTGATGACACAGAGTAGTCAGTGCCATTGAAGGAATTCTTATTGCTCACAGTTCCCAAGAGAAGGGGGCATATTATGCCACTCAGGGCCACATGGGGAAGTATCAAGGTCAGTCAGGAGGCAGAGAAACGAGGGGAGAACATGACCCAGAGCCTTTATTGTGGTTTCTGTGGGAAGAAATGGGCGAGGCAGACTAGGCAAGATTCAGCAAATTTAGGATTGGATGGTTTGAATACTGTTGGTGGACCCTGGGCTGTAAAGTTGGTCTCTAATTGTCCAGTGCTTGGTCCTGAGGTGATTTAGGGCAGGGGAAATATTGACTTGGTATGTGGCAGTTAGATAAAGGAAGTGGTTGGGATATGGGCTTTGGATCAGTTGGTATGTACACAGAAGGCATGCTCACGGGCAAGTTGTTGCTTACTCTCGGAATTAGCTCACCCTGGGAGGAACAGTTCCTCCCCAGGGCTCCCAGGCCCTAAGTCAAAGCATCATAAAATACAGAAAATGAAAAAAAAAATGATCATTACATATTCCTTTCCCATGAACCCTCTGCTCACAGCTCTAATTGCTCCAGAAAATGCCCTTCTTTATGAGAGAAGTTCTATGGTGCCTCTCTCAACACTCTGCCACCACCCATAGCCCTGAGTAACACCCCTAAGTCTGATACCATGTAACATGATCCCTTTCCTGTCCTCCTCCCCTAGACCAGCTATGGCACCTGACACGGGCACCCAATCTCTAGAGTGGCTGGCCAATGATGATCATTGTGGCCTGTCTCAAAGAGATGAACTGGGCCAATCAGATTTCCTCTTTTAAGGCTACAATAAGCGCCACAAAAGGAAATTTCCAGTTGAAGTTAAAGTGAACTGGGAGGTCTTGAAGTGGACTCAGGACCTTTGCAAGCCATGTGCTTCACCTCTCGGCCCACTCTATCCTATACCTCCTCCAAAATACTACAAACAGTCCATAATAGCTGTCTGGGGGTACTAGCTAGAGCTTTGTTTTATTTTAAATGTTTCTTTCAAGTACCAAGATAAACAGAGATTCACAGAGATTGACAGGCTGTATTAAGTAGGTCAGATGGATAAGGCCTGGGACAGAGGGCGCAGAGATATCTTTCTTTTTAAGCCCCCAAAAGTGTTGCAAAGTGTTTTTAATTTCATATAAACATGTAAAGGACCACATAAACACAATCTAGTGCAAATGCAACCTGCAGCTTCAAAGGCATTTCCAGCTGCTTCTCAAAGTTCTCACACTGGGCTACACTGCGGGAAGCAAACTTCGGGCGGATCCACCTACTTCTCCGTTTCCCCTGGCTCGGGCTGAATCAAATCCGCAGACTTTGTCGATTGCTCCTGCCTGGGCAGACCCGCCTGGACCGATTGCTTCTGTCTGGCCCGTCCCCGGGCGCGGGAAGAGTTTGAATACAGCTGGGCGGCCGCAGCGACCTCCTCAACCCTCACAATCTTTACCAGCCTCAGCCGCCTCCTCCTCCTTTTACATCCTTGACTCCCCGAGGTCTCCCGAATCATTAGAGTGGAAGCGGAGAAGCTCAAGCCGCCGCCATGTCCGAGGCTTATTTCCGCGTGGAGTCAGGTGCGCTGGGGCCTGAGGAGAACTTTCTTTCCTTGGACGACATCCTCATGTCCCACGAGAAGCTCCCGGTGCGCACAGAGATCCCCATGCCGCGCCTCGGAGCCTTCTTCCTGGATCGGAGCGGAGGGTCCGAGACCGACAACGCAATCCCTCAGGTAAGCCTTCGGAGCGGCTTCCGGCCCGGGGAGACTACAACTCCCGGTAGGCCTCGCGGCCTAGGGGCGGTCGTCGCTGGCGCGCTGCCCTGTAGGATCTGTAGGTTTAGAGGGAGGCCGGGCTGTGCGTTGAGTTGTGGCCGCAGGCCCCCGCGCGCAAAAGTGGTCTCCCGCTCCACCTGGCCTTTACCTCCTGTATGGAAACTAAGTTTATAATGGGTCGTCAGGCTCTCTCCGACACTGATTTCATTTTTGAAACTATCCGAATTCAGCCGTGTCTTTTAACCTTCATGTGTGTTGATGGTTAAGGATTGTCATCTACTGAATACTTCAGGGCCAGGGTCCTGCTCATTTTTGCCTTATAACAAAACAACAGGTTTGGGTTCTGTAGGATCAGATAATGTCTGGGAACCGCAAATTGCTAGATTCATTTCTGCATAATGATGGTATCAGCAACCACTTACTGAGGGACTCAGTGCAGGCATGGATGTGATGGAGGGAGTAGACTTTTCCATCTATTACCCCTTTAATCCTTCAACAACCCTATAGTTAGGTGTTGTTACATATAAGGAAATTTTGGGTAACTTGGCCAGAGTGTAACTGTAAGTGGTGAGTTGAGACTGGAAATTGAGACTGCGTGACTTCGAATTCGAGTTTGTCCCAGGAACATGGCTCATAATGGTTATTTTTGATTTTCTGATTAACCTAAGTTTTGTTTAGATGGGTGTTTTTATTTAATCTGTTTTGAGTTAATTTTTATCAAAATAAGACATATGCAAAGTTTAAAAAGTCAAATGGTACCAAAAGATAACAAAGAATAGGTTCTGCCGCGCTTTCCCTCATGACCCTTCATGTCTCCACAGGGTCTGTCTGCTTTTTTCATCGTTTCTTCAAGAAACACCTGCATATTTATCTTGATTTTTAAAAAATTTAGACATTATATATTGACTTTCCATTATGGTAGTTAAGGATTTCGTTCTCTTACATCCTCGTAAACAGAGATGCGCTGTTGCTATTTTATTCATATTTTCTCCATTTTCACCTAATGACTTTTTTCTGTTCCAAGATCCCATTCAGGATACCACATTGCATTTAGTAATCACGTGTCCTAAGGCTGCTCTTGGCTTTGAGTTTATCGGCCTTTACTTGTTTTTAGTGACCATGAATTGTGTGGCGTGCTGGCAAGGTATTTGTAGAGAGGGTTCCTCGTTTGGGATTTGTCTGATGGTTTTCTCAAGATTAGACCTCATTTTGAGGAGGAAGAGGTTTTCTCAAGATTAGACCTCATTTTGAGGAGGAAGATCGTAGCCGTACAGTGCCGTTTTAACCACATCATATCAAGGGTACATACGATCAATATGACTGGTCATGTGGATATGAACCTTGATCATTTGGCTGAGGTGGGGTTTGTCAGAATTCTTCACTATAAAGTTACTCTTTTCTTTCCACTTTTACATACTGTTTCTCCAGAAGGAAGTCATGCGCAGCCATACTTAAGGAGCCGGGTGTTATGCTCCGCTTCTTTGAGGACAGTGTCTACGTAAATTATTTGGAATTCTGCATGGGAGATTTGTGTAGGAGGGTTTTTAATGACATATTTTATTTCATTCATAGATACAGGACTATTCAGATTTTCTGTTTTTGTGTTATTCTTGTACATTGGTTTTTCCCCCTGGAGTCTATTTCATCTAAAATTTCAAATATAGTAGAATAATGTTCAAAATATCCTTTAATATATTTTAAATGTCTGTAGGATTATAGCTGTGTCCTGATTTTTATTCTTGATATCAAGAAATTATGATCTCTTTCTTTGCTCTTTCTTAATTAGTCTTACTAGGAGTTTGTTGATTGTATTCGTATTTTAAAAGAACTAGGTAATGGCTCTGTCAGCCTTCTCGTTTGTACTTTTATTTTTAGGTCATTAAGTTCTTAATTAGTTATTTCCTTATACTTTCCTTGGATTTAATTTTCTTTGTTCTCTCCCACCCACTCACATTTTGAGAAGGATACAGAGGTCACTGATTTTTTTCAACTTTCCTTTATGCATTTTTAGCATTTCCTCTAAGCACAGCTTTAACTACATTTCACAAGTTTTAATTACATTTTCTAATTTCCATTGTGAGTTTTTTCTTTGGCTTATGGATTATTTAGAAGACTGGTACTTAGGTCCAGACATTTTGGGATTTTGCTATTTACTTTTTCTTTGGTTTTGATTTCTGGCTTAATTCCACAGTGGCTGGAGAACATAGTTTGAATGATGTCAGTTTTTTGAAGGTTAACACTTATTTTAAGCCCCGGCATAAGATCAGTTTAACCATTCTATATGGACTTGAAAAGATGTGTATTGTGAAGTCATGGTGTGCAACACATAATCTCTATCTGTAAAGTAGGTCAAGTTTGTTATTTGTTTTGTTGAGATCTATATTCTTCCTTTTTTGTTTGCTACTTCTCATTTATCTAAAGAGATATGTTAAAGTCTCCTGCTATGATCACAGACTTGTCGTTTGCTCTTTTACTTCTGTCCATTTAGACAGATATTTATATTTTTCTTGTGGCTTTAATGACCCTTTTATTATTGTGAAATGTCCCTCTTAATCCCTAGTAATGCTTCTTCCTTTTCATTACTGTTTGTGTGACATTTTTTCCATTCTTCTATTTTCAACCTTTCTGTGTCTTTAGATTTAAGGTATGACTCTTTTAAGCAGCATATAGTTGGATTTTGTTTTTATTCAGTTTGGGGGCAGGTGGGTAGAGCTCAGTGATAGAATGTATGCTTAGCATGAACAGGGTCCTGGGTTCAATCTGCAATACCTCCATTAAAAAAAATTAAATGTTTTTATTCAGTTTGACAATTTTTACATTGGTGTATATAATCTGTTTATGTTTATTTTAATTATTGATTTATTTGTGTTTATTTTTACCTTGCTACTATTTTCTTTGTGTTCTGTTTGACGTTCCTTTTTAGGCTTCTAGTGGATTAATCAAAGTTTTCTTTTTAATTATTTATTCTTCTATTATCTTAGTGGCTACCTTAAATATTACACGATCATTTTTGACTAACAAGAATGCTATATGTATTACTACTTTCACCACTTCACAGTTGATGCTAGAATCTTAGAACATTTGAACTCCATTTTCCCCTCCCTTCTTTTATGTTATTGTTGTTATGTATTCTAATTTGACTCGTTTTAAATCCTGTAAAACATTACCGTCATTATTATTTATTCTTACTGTTGTTTTTATATTTACCCACTTATTCACTCTTTCCATTACTTTTTTTTTCCTTCCTGCATTTCTGTATTTCTTTCTAGGGTCATTTTCATTCTCTCTTCTGGATTTCTTTCCTCTGGTCTTCTGGTGATAGTTTCCATTTCTATCTGAACAAGGGCTCCCAAACACCAACCCCAGGTCTGATGATTTACTAAGACTGTAGGACTCTTCATCTAGTCATACTTATGTTTAAACTTTAACACAGTGAAAGGATACAGAGCAAAATAGCAAAGGGAAAGGGTATATGAGATGAAGTTTGCAGGAAACCAGGCACAAGGTTCCAAGAGTCCTGTCCCAGTGGAGTCACACAGGACACACTTAATTCCACTAACGAACTGTGACAACATGTGTGAAATAGTTTCTACCAGAGAAGCTCATTAGAGACTCGGTACCCGAGGTCTTACTGGGGCCGTGTCCACAGGCACTGTCTGCATAGCACAGAGAGTCCCAGAAGGAAAGCAGAGGCTAAGCATGAACCACATTGTCTGTACGAACAGTGTAGGCACAGTGAATCGCTCTTATCAGCTCTGGGAATGTGGGAACTGTTCTGAAATTCAAGTTCCCAGATACCAACCAGGGGCCATCCCTGCAAGCAGGCCTTTCTCAGGAGGCAGTCTCAGGCCTGCTATGGTAACTCTTCAATGCACACTTTCTGTCTAGAAATGCCTTTACTTCACCTTTGCTTTTAAAGGATATTTTTACTGGGTATGGAATTTGACATAAGCAGTTGTTTTCTGTCAGCACCTTGTAAGAGATGTCATGCCATTTCCATTGTTTCGTGGTTTCCATGGTTTCTGTTGAAAATCGGCTTTAGCTTTTAGTTGTTTTCTCTTTAAAGGCAGTATGTTCCTCACCTCCACCAACAGCTGCTTTTCTCTGTGTCTTTGTTTTTCAGCAATCTAAGTAAGGTGTGCCTAGTTGTGGCCTTATTAATATTTATCCTTCTTGGTGTTCATGATGTTCCTTGAATCTGTAATTTCATATCCTTTTTTAACTTTGGAAATTTCATGGCCATTATCTCCAGATACTTCTTTTGCCTCAATCTATCACTCTTCCCCTTCCAGGATTCAAATTACATGCATGTTAGCATGTTAGACTTTTTAAAAATCATATTCCATATGTCTCTTGGGCTCTTTTTGCATTTTCTCTCCATGTTTTAGTCTAGATATTGTCAACTGACCTTTTTCCAATTCATGAGCCTCACTTCATCTATGTCAAATCTGGTAAACCTGTTAAATTTGACTTAATTAATCCTCTTTCTTGGATCCTGGCCCCTCATGTCCTGACTGCCTTGGCAACTGGGAACTCAGTGTTTTCCTCCACAGTTCTGTGAGGATGGCCAAAAGCTCTGCTCACAATCTCCTCAAGGCCACTCCTGCCTTGACAGCAGTTCTCCCCTGTGAGTCTTATGCCTTTGTTGCCTCCTTCAACCTAGTTTAAAAAAAAAAACTCTTTTGATTTCTGGTCTATCATGACCACCTCGTCTTATTTTCCAGTTTTGTTAAGGCTTTAAAAAATACGGAGAGACGTTTATCTGTTCTGTCATCCTTAAAGCTGCAAAGTGGGATGGGGAGGGACTGCAGCCTGAGCTCAGGGTGCTCCTGTTTTTCTTTATATCTCACAGCACCCAGAGGGGTGCTAAGCACATAGTAGGCACCCAGTCAGTACACAGGCGGAATAGATGTTGCATATCCAAAGAAAGTAGAAATAGTTACTATACCTCTGAAGTATCTGCAAAGTTTTTATTTATGCTAGTTAGAAAACTTTCCCTTTATAAAAGCCACAGTTTTGTTCCCGACTGTTTTTGATGTATAAACCCATTTTCTCTTTTCATTCCATCATGAATGAAATTTCACCCCATTCAGTTCACTTCTTCAAGTCACAACTACATCTTCTGTGTTTAACAGTCACTCCCCTAAAGAGAACTGACAACATTGATAATCCTCTCAGGCCATGTGCATTTCCTTTTTGTCACACACATTGACTATGTTACTTGTTTTAAAAATCTACAATCCTGTCTGACACAGGGCTCAAAGCTTGAACTCCCCTTGTGGCTGGCAAAAGGACTTTTTGACAACAAGCGGCGGATCCTTTCCGTGGAACTTCCCAAGATCTACCAAGAGGGTTGGAGGACCGTGTTCAGTGCAGATGCTAACGTGGTGGACCTCCACAAAATGGGGCCACATTTCTACGGGTTTGGCTCCCAACTCTTGCATTTTGACAGCCCAGAGAATGCAGACATCTCCCAGTCTCTCCTGCAGGCAAGTACTCGATGTGAAAACCTACGGCACTGCCCACGTCTCAGGAGCCAGCTATGCAGCCGCCAGACGTCACTCTTACCCAGTAGGAGGGTGTGATTTCTACAGTCAGTTTATTATTATTACAGGTCAGCCTGCAATTACGCTGTGTTTGCTGATTATGTATACACTTAAATATTACTTGTCTGCCGCTCTTCAATTTGCTGCTAAGAGTTAGGACCAACAGGAAGTCCTGGAAATAAGAAAGGGCTGATAGTTGATTACAGATGACAGTCACTAACATACAAGTCCCAGCCCAGCCCCAGCACTGGTCTGAGGACTCCTGTTGGAGATACATACGTTATCTGATTACTTGTTCCTTTCCCTTGTTCTGGGGTCCAGACCTGGCCCAGCTGTGTCCTGGCAGTGTGACTCAGTCAAGTTCCTTGACCTCTCTAGGCATCAGCTATTCACCTGTAAAATGGACATAATAATAGTGTCAAAATTATAGTGCTGTAGTGAGATTATGTTGTGCCATTTAATAAATGGTAACTATGACCATTGTTTTCCATGGAGAAAACAATGTTATGCACATATTTCTGTCTTTACGGTAAAATCTTATTTTAACTTTCCGTAGTATATTTTATTCTGTTAATATTAGAAGAAACCATCCTTTCTAGCTCCTGTTTCACTTCCTTGTTTCTAGTTTTACAAGAACTGTTGGCTCAAGACACATTTGCTCCCTGGACTGTGCAAACACCCTCCATCAACCTCAGGGATTGTCTGGCCTGACATGTACTGTTTTTAACGTAGATAGTAAAGAAAAACTTGGTTGCTATCCATTCAGACAAAGAAGTCAATACATAGACTACAGACAGTTCGAGATTCTGCATCTCTTTTGAGCAGAAAGCTAAAAATAAGGAAAATCCGTTTGTCTTGTAATGTTACTAGGACACGTTCTTGAGTTGGAATACTGCCCTTTTTTAGTGAGTTATATGTTCTCTTATTCCATCACTGCTTTAAAATGTTGTAGATTAGGGCTGTTTATATATAAGATGACATCACCATAAGACGGTTGAAGGAACTGTAGCAGGGGCTTGTGACGAGCTCAGAGCCTTATGGTAAAATGACTTCCCTAGACCGTGTGTGTCTCCCTCCTGCTCTCAGACTGGAAAAAAGGAGAAGCGGCATTCGGTTAAATCAGGAGTCTTTTCTGGTTGAAACCTGTCTATATGTGACCACAGTACATTATTATGGCCTTTGTTACTGATGACAGTGATGGAGAATGCTTTTTGAGAAGCTTACTCTTGCCAGCCATTTGCTAAGTGCTCCTCACGTGTCACTTTATTGGATTTTCATAACAGTCCATTTCACAGACAAGGAAATTGAGGCTTGGCCACATGAAATAACTTCCCTGAGTGGTAGAGGAGACTCAGACCTCTTACGCCATGTAAACGTTTTGGGGGTAAAAACGTATCCAATTTCTCTCTCGCTTCTTCTTCAGACGTTTATTGGGCGTTTCCGCCGCATCATGGACTCCTCCCAGAATGCTTATAACGAAGACACTTCGGCACTGGTAGCCAGGCTGGATGAGATGGAGAGGGGCTTGTTTCAAACAGGGCAGAAGGGACTGAATGACTTTCAATGTTGGGAGAAGGGACAGGCGTCTCAGATCACAGCTTCCAACCTCGTTCAGAACTACAAGAAGAGAAAATTCACTGACATGGAAGACTGAAGGCCGGAAGAACACAGAATTGCCTCTTGTAGACTTATCCCTCTGTGCGTCCTTGAAGGGAACCTAGTTGACTTTGTAAAGGGCCAGCATCGTGTCCCATCTCGTGACTTATTTCCTGCAGCAGTCTCGGGAGTGGTACCACCTGGTGGGGAAAGGACGTGCTGGAGGATGTTCCTGGCCCTCTAAGTCTTCCAAGACTGTCCCATCTGCTGACCCACAGCCCAGGTCTGCTTCACCCAGGAGCCCACAGCTGAGGAGAAATCAAAATCCTTCATAAATAAGGATCATTAATACATACATGGCAATAGAGTTGGAACTGGGATTCCTCATGCCTGGGAGGTTGGGCAGCCTTAGCTGTCCAGTTTCACTAGCTGCAAAGGACATGTACAAATGAGCCTCCCTAACCTGCTCCGAGAATGTTCTCTTGAGCTTAATTGCTTCATCTTCCTTGTCATTGCACAAAGGACAGTACCCCCAGAATGCTGGCCCTACGTATAAATAACTTCCTTCTTATGGGGAGTCACCCCAATTTCCATAAAAAGTCTCTAAGAATAAGGAAGGAACAGAGAAAGGTGATGAGTAGCATGGCTTTTGCTAAAGAGAGGACATTGCTTTCCTCTTCTGTAATGAGGGCTTTATGAATTGGACTTCACAGAACTGTACAGTCAGCCTAGAAAGGAAATGGTTAAACTGAGCTGGTTTTTGCCACTGCGATCTCTCTCGAGCACCCGCACAGTTATTCCATTCCCCCCCTAGAATAGCTGTCAGGGAGTCGTTTGGAATTGCAAAGTAGTTATTAAAGGGTGTTAATCACCCCTTATTGCATTGAAATCAGGACTTCAGGGTTGCTGGTTATGAAGAGACCAGTTTGAGAAGCTTAATGTGGCAGATGTGAGTGGGCAGGAGACCTCGGTCATGTTTTTTTTCTCCTCTGTAAATTTTGCAATATTATTACATCGAAGATTCCTGACCAGTTACTGAGAATCTGTTTAAGCAACCACAAAACTCTTCCCCTGGAGATCAAGGAGGGAACCTCAGGCAGGGGAGGAAACAGCATTCCTGGGACCCACTGGACCTTTGGAAGGGCAGTCGTCTCCACACCATTGCTCCCCTTGCAGCTTCCCACAACTCGTGAAAATTGCCTTTGTCGTTGGAAACTGCAGCGGGATTTGGGTCTCCAGATTGTGCAGATGTCTTGATGCAAACTTAGAACGTCAGCGATGTTTTTTAAGTGCCTGTTTTACGATGGAATTGATGTTTTTATAATTTGATTTGGGTGCTAAATAAATGATCCATTTTGCACACAAATACACCTTGTACGTGTACCATTGCTGTATATTGAGTACCACAGGTGATCAGGCAGAGCTCTCAGGGAATTTTGTCTTTGATCATATTTGATAATAATGCCCAAATAAACCCATGTTTAACAATTGCTCTTTTATTTGCACAATACTTATAAATATGGGGTACGTTCTCCACAGGGATGGCTGTGTCCCAGAGCAGAGGAACTTCTGTTGCTGCCACAGCATTTGCATACAGCCTGATCCCCCAGAGACAATTCATAATCCATGAGAAACACATATTGTTTAATTTTTAGATTCACAGATGGCTTTGTTTTTAAAGTCAATCCTAAGGCAAACTGCTATTTTTTTTCTTACTAAAACTTTTTTTGTTCGGGGGCCACATGTCAAGAATATGTGGGTCCACACCTGCAGAATTTATTCCATTTTAAATCTTGAACAAATTAACCCCTTTCCAAGGACAAACTGAACATCAAGCCTGCCAGTGTCTACCCGTCTCCCCCTGCAACCATCCCCCAACTCATTCTTGGATTACAATTTGGTCCCTTCAAAGAGTTGAATTTTTCAAAACAAGTCAATAAACTGGCTCAAATACCAAATCATTCTTAAAATTAAGGGGAAGTGTGTGCTCTTTCCCCTCAAAGTCTCTGTTCCCAGGTAACTCTGGCCATAATGATATAGAAAAGACCTCACTATCCTCAGGTTTTCCCCTTGGGTACAGGCTGGGCCAATGAGGGGACAGAGGCCAAGCTTGGTCTCTCAGGTCTGTTCCTCCTGCTCTCCTGACCCCTGAGTTTTGGACGGCTCCAGACTCAGTCTTTGGATCTCTTCTGGCCATTCTGACTCCCTCCAGTGTCAGGCTTTGAATACCACCAGCTCTACACTGATGATGCCCCAATTCCACCTCCACCCAGACCTCCCTTCAGCTGCAGACCTGTAGCCCAACCACCTGCTTGACATTCCACCCTGTCACCTGCCTCCCACCCCTGACTAAAACTGAGGTCCTTATCTTACTCAGTCTTCGGTCATCTTTCTCATCTCTTTGTTTTCAACCACTCCATCCTTCCCTTCTGCTCAGGAGGAAAATGTAGGAGTCCTCCTTGGCCGTCTTTCTCTGACTCTCTGTATCTCTTGGGTCAACCTTCAAATTATTGGCAGAACCTGACCACCTCTTCCCCTACCTCTGCTCTCGTCCTGGATGGTTGTGCTCACCTCCCACCTGCTTCCCTGCATTCATGCACCCTCCCCTGCTTTCAGATTCTTCTCACCATAGTGGCCAGAGTGGTCTGTTAAAAAATAAATCAGACCTTATTAGTTCTCTGCTCAAAACCCTCCCTTCACAGAAAAAGACTCCGCCATAGCAGCATTTGTTAAAAAGTCCATCCTTACCCCAGTGATTTGGTATTGAGTTTTCTTCCTTTGTCTGTAGCGGAGGTAATTTGTCCCTTATTTAAAAAAAAAAAAGTTACCTCTGCCTTAGAGATTTCTGAGCATTTTACAGAGCTTGCTAATGTCAGCACCATTAGACCTGGGAGGTTTCTGGAATACTGTGTCTGAAGTAGTGAAATTGGAATGCAGAAATATTGAGCAACTCAAGTTCATAAGTCCTGTTCTGAGTCCTTCTGTTCTCTTCTGTTCCACCATCCTTCAAGAAATTCCAGGACATCTTTTCATCTTTATACTTGGAACAATTGTGTTTAAGTGAAAATATAATATTTTACACTGATCTTGGCAAAAGAAAATAACTGCAGAGGCCATAGGTGTGTTTCTGAAAGCAGGTATCTTTGTGTTCAAAAGAAAAATCTATTCTTGAAGTAACTTGTTGCACAAGATGTAGGAGAGATGCTTAAACTATAAGAATTATGCCAAGAAAAGGGAACCCTCCTACACTGTTTGTGGGAATGTAAACTGGTGCAGCCAGTATGGAAAATAGTTTGGAGGTTCCTTAAAAAACTAAAAATAGAGCTACCATATGATCCAGCAATCCCACTCCTGGGCATATATCTGCAAAAGATGAAAACTCTAATTCAGAAAGATACTTGCACCCGTGTTCATAGCAGCACTATTTACGATAGCCAAGACATGGAAACAATCCAAGTACCTATCAACAGATAGTTGGTTTAAGAAGATGTGGGGTGTGAGTGTGAGTGATTGAATATTACTCAACCATAAAAAAGAATGAAATATTACCATTTGCAGTTAACTTGAAGAGACCTAGAGAACATCATACTAAGTGAAGTAAGTCAACAGAGGCAAATATATGATATCACTTACATGTGGAATCTAAAAAAATAATACAAATGAGTCTATATACAGAACAGAAAGAGACTCACAGACATAGAAAACAAATATATGGTTAACCAAAAGAGAAAGGCGGGTGGGGGATAAATTAGGAGTTTAGGATTAACAGATAGAAACTACTATACATAAAAGAGATAAGCATCAAGGATTTACTGTATAGCACAGACCTATATTCAGTATCTTGTAATAACCTATAATGGAAAATAATCTGAAAACATTATATATGTGTGTATAACTGAATCACTTAGCTGCAGACCTGAAAGTAACACAATATTGTAAATCAACTATACTTCAGTGATAAAAGAAGCTTAATTTCAATAATCCTTATCTAGTATAGGTAAACTGAAAATTTCAATATTGATTACACATAGAAATAATTTTTAAAAGACAATTAAATGCCATGAACCTAAACAAAAGTGTCTAAAATTTGGAATTCTGTTGCTAACTCTTGGTAGTGCCATTTTGAATGAGCAATGTCTCCCATTATTAATGAGTAGTAAATAAAATGTATAGCAAACCAAGGGCAAGTTTGAGAAAATATATAGCTACCTTCTTATGAGATCAAATGATTAACACAGGTGACAGGGCCAGCCTGCTTTTGTTTGAGCTCATTTTGTTGATTTTTCCAGGCTTCTGCATGTCTGCTTTGCTAATCAAAGGAGACACGGTGTAACCAGACATAGCCAGACACAGCTTGCTTGCCAAGCAGTCTTCCTCTAGACAAGACAGGCATTCTCCCTCCTGGGCATGCCTTCCTGTTGCCTGCACTGTGGTCTAAAGGAAGGTACAAATGAGGCCACTCCCGGAAGCCGGAGGTCTCCTATCTGTCAGAAATCAGGGTCAAGTCAACTAACAGGGCATCATTTCATTAAACTTTTTTATTCGGAAATAACTTGAGATGTATGGAACAGTTGTAAAGACAGTACAGCGAGGTCCCCTATATCCTTCACCCAGCTTTCCCTGATGTCTTACATAATTATGGTATGTTTATCAAGTACTATTAACTAAGCCCCAGGCTTTAGTCAGATTTCACCAGATTTTCCGCTAATGTCCTTTTTCTGTTGCAGAATTAAATCCAAAGTTCTCCATTGCGTTTAGGGGGCAAACATTTTTGAAAGCAAAACAGCATGAGACTCTTTCCTATATTAATTTCAGAAATCAGGCTTATTGGAAAGGATCCATCGTGTTGGGGTGCAGAACTGGGGCCAGCTAGGAGCCGACTGGGGCTCGCACAAGACCAAGCTGCTGGGAAGCTCATTGGAAAGGGAGATTTACAATACACCTGAAATGTTCCCTTTCCCCCCAGTACCTGCATCTGATGTGAAAAGGCCTCTTTCATTTTTTCTTAAAACTTTTAGCTTTCTCTCTGTCAGAAAAACCTGATTTTCTCCTGTTTTCCTTCTGGCATATACTAGCTAATTTTCTGTGTGTCTAAATGAGTTTAAAATGAGCAGGGCTTTTAGACACCAACATTATTAACAAGTGTCAGCACAGCTCTGAAAATAGTGCCTGAGAACTGCTGCTGTTTCAGAATCAGTAAAGGGAGCACACAGAAACAGCTAATCCTTGCAAACATCTCCCACCCATAGCCAATTGAAAAAAAAACCCAAAAAACCCAGAGGTTTAGATCTTTCTGACATTCTCTATTCCTGTATCACCCTTGAGAAGGGTTTCTTTGATTCTCAGATGATTTGCATGGCTCTTTTGCATGGCAGCTAAGACTCTTCCCTGAAGACAGTTTCTTTAGATGCAGGAAAGCAAATGAGTAGCTAATAAGGTATAGATTTAGGTGCAACACAAGAGACAGGTGAGAGGAAGATGGTGTGATTTGTTGAAGGGAAAGTGTAGTGAGGAGGCATTCTGATGTTTGGAGAAAAGACTGGAGACAGAGACCTGTAATAAAATTTGGGAGAGATGGCAATGGTTGTTCCTAGGGATTGGCTTTATCCTAATGGGAACAAGAGAGCTTGGCACTTGGCTATCTCTTAGGTTCAAGAGCAAAACATTTTAAAAAAAAAACTTTTCAAAGACACTGTTATTTTCTAATTTAGCATTTCACGGTCACGCATTTCCTCATCCAAGATTCCAGATAAAAATTAAGTAATGTGCAAGGGAGGGTATAGCTCAGTGATAGAGTGCATGCCAGCATGCACACAGTCCTGGGTTCAATCCCCTGCCCTCCATTAAATATATATATACCTAATTACCTCCTCCCCTTCAAAAAAATTTTTTTAATTAAATAATGTGCTCCTTTTCAAGTCACTGAGAGTCCAGAAAGTATTTTCTCAGGTTTTGAGCCAGGTCAGCCCTTGATCAACATTTCAGAGGACTCTACTGGCTAAATGTCTAGATCATTTCAAAGATTTTTAGGGAGAGCTCACCACATTAACACGATACATCATGTTTGTGTGTAGCCAGCAGTGAAAATCAAGCTGTCCAATTTTTAAGGCATTTTTTAAAGAAATCAATAAAAACTGAAAAAACTTACTCCATTTAGAAAGATTGTTACAGCCACAGACCACTGTGATTTAAAGGGTTTTTCTGCACTGCAAATAAAAGAAACTATAGGATAAAGTGTCTCGGCTTACCACATGTGTTATCTGTCAGGAGAACAGTGCAAGCACATCCACCTCCTTTGATGTCGTCCACGTAATGTGGCAAGGTCCCTTGGGGACCCACGTGGCAAAATCTCTCAGGAAAGAGGTTACGTCTCTAGGCCCTAAGATGGTCTTTAACCCTTGGAAGCAAAAGACAGTACTAATGTAGAGCTGACGTCTCAGGAGTATTCTCTGTGGGGCCCCTTTGTTCAGTGATTCCACACTGTTCCCATCTAGAAATGTGACAGATGGTAGATGTCTGCCTGATGGCCCACTCATTCCCTGTGTGACTTGGGCCAAAATGCAGGAAAGTGCAGGCCAAATGGTTTTCCCAGTTAGAGGGTGCATGAGAGCTGGGTCAGCCATCGTTCACCCCTCGGGCTCCCTCCTCCTCTCCATGGGATCTTTCTTTGGGCCTCTTCTCACCAATCTCCAGCCTCCACTCTGGGTTTTGTGCCCAGAATTTGTTTTGGAGGCCTTAAAGGCAATGCCACACCTGCTCCTTCCAAATTCTCCCCAAAATAAACAGATGGTGGAATGTTGGAGAGTTTCTTATCAAATCTCCCTAAATTGGTTCTGCTACCGGATAGCTTAGGGCTGAAGGAGCCCGAAAGGATTAACTGTTTTAGAGGCTGGTAAAGTAACTTTATCATGTTACATTTAATACATGTAGAAGAATTCGTGTAACATATCTTTAGGTGATAAAGTGTTACAAGAACAAGAACACTCAGGAACGTCTGAACATAAAAGAACATAATGTCTGGAACATAATCAGTTCTGTGTTCCTTCTGAAGTTTCCCTGCTGCTCTCCACCCCCTGAGTAACCACTACCCTGGGTTTTACGTTGATTACCCCTTTGTTTTATACAGCTAATGGATATGTCATTTTGATTTGGTTTTGGACTCTGTAAAAATAATACCCTGCTGCACCCACGCTCCTTTCACTCAGTTTTGTGTTTTAACTTTCAACCATGTTTTTGCAGTTCATTTTTACTGCTGAATGACACTCTATTCTGGGAACACGCCACTGTTTCTGTAAGCATTCTCTTACCACTGGACATTTGGTTCGCTTCCAGTCCTTTTTTCTTTTACAAACATTGTCACTGTGCACACTGGTACTCACATCTGCATCATTTACTTAAGAGTTTCTCTGGGGTGAATTTCATCTAACAGTTAAATTGCTGGCTCGTAGGGCCTGTGAGTGCTCAACTTCACAAGTCTGTGCCCAGATGTACCAGCTTACTCTCCCATCTGCTGTGTATGAGTCCTCATTATTAGAGTTCTTAATTTTTGCCTAGTAAATGGGTATAAAATGGTACCTCCGAGTGATGCTGATTGGCATTTTCCTGAGCACTAACAAGGCTGAGTGTTTTATTGTATGTTCATTGGCCATTCATGCTTCCTCTTCAGTGAAATTCCTTTTCTTGAGTCTTGCCCATTTTTCTATGAGGTCGTTTGCCTCTTCCTTACTGCGCTGTAGGAGAGTTCTGGATACTAATCCTTTGTTAGTTATCTGTGTTGTAAAAAAACTCCCCAGTTCCTGGCTTGTCTTTTAATTTTCTTTGCAGTAGCTTTTGATGGATAGAAAAGTTCTTAACCTAACTTTTTTTTTAATAGAAGAGAAAATAAGCACAAAGAGGAAAGAGGAATTTTTCAGCATAAAAGTATTACTACAGGAGAATGAAGCTGGACCCTTACTTAACACCATATACAAAAATTAACTCAAAATGGGTTAAAAACGTAAACATAAGACCTAAAACTATAAAATGCCTAGGGAAAAAGCTTCACCACAGTGCATCTGGTAATGATTTCTTAGATATAACACAAAAGACAAAAGGGCCTACATCAAACGTAAAAACTGCTGTGCATTAAAGGAAACAATGAGCAGAGTGAAAAGGGAAACTACAGATTTGAGAAAATACCTGCAAATCAGGTACCTGATATGGGGCTAATATTCAGAAAATACAGAGAACCCCTACAACTTGACAACAAACAACAACCCATTTGAAAAATGGGCAAAGGACTCTGTAGACAATTTCTCCAAAGATGACATACAAATGGCCAAAAAGCATGAAAAGATGTTCAACATCACTAATCAATAGGGGAAAGCAAATCAAAGCCACAATGAAGTATCGCCTCACCCCCATTGGGGGGAGAGAGAGGAAGGAAGGAAGGAAGGAAAAAAATATATGTACAATGGAATATTATCCAGTCTTAAAAAAGAGGGAAATTCTACACATGCTGCAACATGGATGAACCTTGAGGACTTCATGCCAAGTGAAATAAGCCAGACACAAAAAGACAAATACTGTACGATTCCACTTACATGAGGTCCCTAGAGCAATCAGAGTCTTAGAAACAGTAGAATGGTGGCTGTCGGGGCAGAGGGGAGGGGGTAGTGGGCAGTTGTTCAAAGATGTAGAGTTTCAGTCTTACAAGATGAAAAAGTTCTAGAGATCTGTTGCACAACAATGTGAATATACTGAACACCACCGAACTCTATGCCAAAAGTGGTTAAAATGGTAAATTTTATGGGTTTTTTTAACCACAATTAAAAATTTTCAAGTATTGTAGCGAATACTAGTTATTATTTATTGAGTGCTTGCTCTGTACCAAGCACTGCCAAGCCTGTTTTATACGCAGTATCTTGTGATCTGATTTACTCTTTACAACAACCCTGAGAGAATAATTACTGTTTCCCCTCATTCTCCAAAGAAAGAGACAGGCTCAGTGAGGGTAAGCAACTGCCCAAGGTCACACAGCAACAAGTGCTGAGCCAGGGCCGCAACCCAGATCCAGCTGAGTCTGAAGGCAGCTCTCAGCTGCTCCACTGTACTGTCCAGGAAGCGGTGGAGCCAGGCCAGGATCCATGGGCAGCCTCTTCCCACCTCACCAGCAGGCATCTTTCTCTTCAGCTTTGGTCCTTCCAGCACAGCTTCTAGAGGCATCAACACACCATTACTCCTGAGCATCTCCTTTGGGAAAATTGGCCCAAGCTATGCCGATGTCACGTAACAATTATCTGCAATATAAATAGGACTCCTTTCTGTTTCAAAACACTGCTCATGTCATTGACCATTCACGCTCATTCCTGAGATACAAGTTGCTATTTTTGAAAAGTTATTTTGCCCCAGGGGCCCCTGGCCTGCTTAATCTGGTATCTCAATTGGCAGAACACAGTGCAGCCCTCTGGATTTGATTATATGTGTCTAATCTGCAACTCTGGCTGTTCCCAAAACTCCCCTGCCTCCCACCATCCCTACCCTATCCCCTTGCTCAAAATAAAGTGCTGGGTGGCTGGTGGAAGGGAGGTTTGCAGAAAGAAGAGCCCACAGGGCAAGACTGGCCAGTTTTCTGGCTGCTATGTGGATTTTGCTGAGAGCAGAAACTAACTACATTCCTTCACTTCTCCAGTGATGCTCTACTCTGTGCTAGCGCTGGGCATGGGGACTACGTGGGGAGTCGAGTGGTCACTCCTTTCTGCCCTGGTGGAGTTTAAATTCTCAAGGAGAATTAGATCTGATTACAAAATCTAGGGTGTAAATTAAAGGGCACGTGAAGGGTTATAGCTCCAGGGACCGTCTTTAAATTGTGTGTTCATGGAAGGCCTCTCTGAGTTAAGATGTGAAGTAAGCCAGATGAAGAGCCCAGAGAAATGAGGGTAGCAAGTGCCAAGGCCCTGGGGCAGGAAAAGGTGAGGTCTGTGGCTTGGCCTGTTCTGAGGAAGGGAAAGCAGGCCTGAGTGGCAGGAGTGTGAGTGACAGAAGGTGAAGTGGGAGACAGGAAGCAGGGACCAGCCCATCACAAGCAACAGGCCATACAAATTGACTGAGAGCCCATGGCAGAAGCACCATCCCAAGGCAGTGTGGGTGGGGGCTGGGGGGGGGAGGGAGGGCCTCCAGGGAGAGTGACTTTTAAGCAAAATCCTACAGTAGTGATTCTCAAAGTATGGTCCCCAGGCCAACAGCATCAGCACCACCTGTGAATTTGTTAGAAATGCAAATTCTCCGGCTGCACCCAGACCTACTGCATCCCCCAGAACACAAAGCACCAAGCTTACACCCAGTAGATGCCCCATTTATTGAATGGTTGAATTACAAGCTGTCCAGTTCCAGAATGTGCCCCAGTGTTCAAATGCAGAATCCTGTAGTAGGGGTACTATGCAGCCAGCAGGTCGCACCCACTCCAACATGGAATGAGGAGGACAGGGCCCAGTTCATGTGGGTTTGGCTGATTTCGAGGTGCCAAGGGAGAGACAGAAAATGCATCTCTACAGCTCTGCTGAGTGAAACGTCACACTTGGCCTTTGTGTGCCCTGGGGCAGTGCTTAGACTTGTACAAGGTGTGGAAGGAATTAACATTTATTGGAAGCCTTCAAACTGATTTTGAGCTACAAAAATCAGGCAAAAACAAAGACAAAAAACAAGTAGAAGGGAAACTATGTTATATTCAACCTCAGTTAACTCAAGACCACCTGCAGGAGATGTTACCAAGTTATCTGGTAAGAAAACCCACCTTGGGGCTGAGAACAAGCCTGCGTCGTCAGCCCCCCGGGGTCATTTTGAAAAGAGTTCTCTGCCTGTGAACAGAACAGAAAAGAAGGCTCATAAAAAGCGCCTCCTCCACAGCGCTGCAGAGCATCAGGCCTGGACACTTTAATTGCTCTGAGAGAAACAAGTTAATGGGGTTTCAATAAAAATAGAACCCAAATAGGCGTTGAGTCCCCTATTTTTTGCACCCGGGGAGCTGCCAGAGTTCTGATTACACGGGTGTTAGGGCTGGTCCCCATTATGCAGTGGGACCTTGTTGAGAATCATATAAGGGAATGGGTTCACGGATGCATTATTTTGAAAGTCCACAAAAAGCAGTTTGAGTACTCTCTCAATAATGCCTTCTTCTATCCAAGAAAAAAAAAAAACAGGTCAAATCATGTTTTTGAACATGAAAACTATTTGAACAAGGGACCAGTTAGGAGGCTACTGAGATCATGGAGGGAGAGACAGAGGTGCCTGGACCAGCAGTGGGGACGAAAAGAAGCCTGGAGGTTGTCATTCTAAGTGAAGTACGCCAGAAACAGAAGGAATATTACTATATGCTATCACTTATATGTGGTGGAATCTAAAAAAAAAAAAAGAAAAACGAACTTCTTATTTACAAAACAGAAACAGACTTACAGACATAGAAAACAAACTCATGGTTACAGTGGGGAAGAGGGTGGGAAGGAATAAATCGGGAGTTCGAGATCTGCAGATACTAACTAATACATATAAAGTTGATCAAAAATAAGTTTATACTGTACAGCACAGGGAACTGTACTCAATATCTTGTAGTAACATGGTGAAAAAGAACATGAAAATGAATATATGTATGTCCCTATATGACTGAAGTATTGTGCCGTACACCAGAAATTGACACAACATTGTAAACTGACTATACTTCAATAAAAATATATTAAAAAAAAAAGTGAATGCAGCAGAGCATGCGGTGATGACATGTTGGGGAGGGAGAAAACGTGCAGGTACAGATGACTATGTGCAGGTTTGTGGCCTGGGAACTGCGATGAGAAAGCCCCAGGGAGAAAGAGGTTTGGACCAAGACGACGCAGTCCCACCTGGCTGACAAGGCCGTCTGTGGCCCCTCTGCCTTTTCCCTGGGCGCGCTGTGTGCAGTCTCCCTGGGCTTGGCTGTGCACTTTCCTGCTTGGCCTTTGTCACTTACTTTCCACGCTGCTCCACTCGCGATCACTGTGCTTGCCCTGGGCATAAGAATGTGCTGTAGGGCTGCGCCCCTGTTTGCACAGCTGTCTGCCCCTGGCCGGTGGCTGAGCCTGTTTCTAATCCTGACAGTACCCAGGACCTTGGTCCTTCCTGAGACTTCCTGGCGGTTTGGACATGGAGCCTGTGAGCAGCCCCATGGTGGAGGGAAAGCATTTTGGAGTTTGGAAGCTTTTTTAATTTTAGAACTCTTTCATATTTTAACTGTGTGCTTTTTATTTAGTTACATAAATAATATGTACAAGGTTCAGTTAATCCAGAACAGAACACAAAGTCCCCTTCACCATTACCCCCCAGCGCCCAGCTCCCAGTGCCTCCCTGCAAGTAACCATCATTAATAAACAGGTGGCTTCCTTCCAGTCCCCTTTCAACCCCTTTACACACCTACACACATCTTTTACGTATGTTGGACCTTGTGATACATCTGTTCTGCAACTTCCCTTTTTCACTGAGCAGTGTATCTTGTCAGAGCATCAGAGATCTAACTACCGTGTTTTTTTTTAACAGCTGCATAGTTTTTATAATGTGGTGGTATTATATTTTATTCACTATTTTATTTTATTTGTTCTATTTACTCACCTTCTCTGAGGGTTTGGGTTGTTCACTACTTTTCACAATGCTGCCATGAATGTCCCTGGACTTACATCTGGTTTCACATCCAAGGATTTCTGTAGAACAAGTTCCTGGAAAAGGAATTGCTGGATCAAAGATCATATACACTTAAAATTTTGATAGTTACTTCCAAATTATCTTCCCCAAAGCTGCCTTTTTCTTTAAAAAAAAATTTCTTTGGTTACAAAAAGTAATTCACGTTCTTGCAAAAAAAAAAAAAAAAAAGAAAGAAAGAAAGAAAACAAGACCAGGAAAGAAATTTTAAAACACTCATAATTCCGTCACCCAAGAATGACAGCTATTAACATAGAATCTGTTTGAGTCTTTTTACTGTGCATTTATGTACATATGAATTTTTAATGAAAATGTGATCATAATGTATAGTCTTTTTAGAAACCTGCTTTTTGCAGCTAACTACATATCACAAAGATCTTTCCAAGTCATTAAAGAGTCTTCTATGGTGACATTCTAGGTTGTTAACCTGGTTTAGGGACAAGAGAAGGAAAGTTTATGTGGAAGGAGGGAAGCAAAAAAGAATTTCTGAAAGACTGTATGAAACAGCTGATAACCTATGTTAGGATGTGTTCACCTGCATTATTTATGTAAAAGAATTATTCTACAATCCTGGTTCTTGGATGTCTTTGAGAAGCTGATAAAGCTATCTTCTTCCCAGCAATGTGTATGATCATACAGTTTGTGTATAATTTCAGAGGTTCCTGTCCCTTCTCTCCTGACCAAAAAAAAATCCCGTCTACAACATCATTTTAAATGGTTGCATTGAATTCCTCAGTATGGTTGAAGCACATTTAACCCATAGGGTGTTACGAATCTGGACTCAAGTTGGACACACCCCATCAAATCCTGGCTCTGTTGCATACTCTTCAGTCCCTCTGCCTGTTCCCTCACTTGTAAAATCCAGACAATAATAGGCAGGTTATAGCGTTGTTGCGAGGTTTAAAGAGTTCATTTGCATAAAATGTTTAAAAGAGGGTCTGGCACATGGTAAGTGCTAATTAAATGTCAGCTCTTATTTCCAGTGTTTGGCTTTTGTAACATTTCTAACTACATCTTTGCACACATCTATGATGACTTCCAGGGATAAATTCCTAGATGTGGAATAGCTACATGAAAGCATTCACATATCTGTAAGATTGTAGATACACAATGCAAAACTCCTCTGTAAAGATTCAGATTCAATAATTATTTTAGTACTGGGTTTCCAGTGGTAAACAAATGGACGAAATTCCTGCCCTGGTGGAGTTTACACTAGAAACAGGGGACAGTAAACAAAATAAGGAAGTGACTTATTAGAAAGTGACAAGTGTGCTATGGAGGAAAATAAAGCAGGGATGGGTGGCGGGGGGCTGGGACAGGGCGGGGGCGGCAGTTCCAGAGAAGCCTGAAGGAGGGAGGGAAACCCGAGGACAAGGGGGAGAGGAATGTTCCAGGCAGAGGGAATAACAAGTACAGGGAGCTTGGGGCAGTGACATGCCGGGTGTGCCTGAGGGGGCCCAGGAGAGGAGGACAGAGCCGGAACAGGACAGGGACGTGTCCTGGGGGTCCTGCAGGCTGAATCCCACTGTGCTTGGGAGCAGTTTTCATTCCATCCAACGATCAGTCTAGGAAGAATGAAGTAGGTGTTCAAGGGGGCAATTCCAATGAAACGAAATGATGTTTTCCTTGTTTCAATCTATGCGTAAGAGCACTAAAAGGAAATGACAGCTCTCATCTTTCTCCAAGAAAATCAGAGGTTCCTTGTTTTCTGAGTGAAACGTGAATCTCTCAGATACTCAAGTCCATTTTTTTTTTTCCCCCAGTAAGAAACAAGAATAAAATGAAAAGACACAAGTTTGTTTTGTTTGTTCCTGGGCCGTGTTCCCGGGACAGCCTGTTTGCCAAGTGTATGATTTTGAGGCAGTATTTATCAGGGGAATTTAGGTCTGTGAGTCTGAGATGACACTGCCTGGGTTTGAGCATCCCTGGGGCCCCAGGCCTCACCCCGTCCTGTTCGCCCTGCACCCCATGGTTACAAAGCGTCAGCCCCAGAGACACAGGCAGAGGGCAGAGAGGCCAGCTCAGAGGTTACAGTTCAGGGCAAAGAAGTGGCAAACCACAGGTTCCTCTCGGGGACCACCGCGGGGGAAATAGGTGACCTGGAATTTCTACCCAATTCCTCAAACTGCAGAACCTCTGCTGCAAATAAACGAGGAGTTTCTGGGAGCTTGGGAAGGACGAGACTTCAAGCTGAAGTGATTATAAATGAGGGGAGGCTGGTGGGTGCGCCTGTTGCCGGGCGGGGTCAAACCTGAGCCCCGATGGGACGCTGGCTCCTCCCACTCTGCTGGTTCTCCCGTTTGGGCATCATGCACGCCTTTACCGGCGCTGCCATTTGTGAGTCGGCTTGTCGACAGCACACCATCCACCGCCTCCTGAGGAGGCCGGTGCCACAGGGGAGGATGCAAATAACTGTATCCGGAGGAGCTGCCAGTTCCCGCGGGGGAGGGAGGGACAGTTTGCTCCCCTTGCTGGCTGACTGCCCCTCCAGCCTTGGCGGCTCCAAGTTCACATGAATCAGCTGGTCTCTTCTTTTCCCCCATTCTCTCCCTCCCGCGCCCTTTGTTTTGCAGATGGTACAGATTTATCATTATGAAGTGGGATTAGACATAATAAATAACTTATCCTGATGACTGTTACCTTAGGTTAATTTTTTAGCAAACTTCAACAAGCAAATTGAAATGCTTATTGAAAAAGGTAAACCTGTAAGAAAACATTCAAACAAGGGCCAATCTTCACCGCTTTTACTTGCTCCTCCTCCTCTCCTGAGATACCCACTGTTGACTTATCAATATTTACTTTCCAGATAAGACCTTTTTTACCATGTACATACCTATTTCTGTATGTATTTTTTATATAGAAAGAGAATATAAACTCCTGTTTAATTCACTTCTGTGTTCCCACCTCCAGGAACATGATAGACAGTGAAAATATTTATTGAACAAATGATTAAGAATTTCTGAAATTTGTCTCTCTCATTCAGAAATACACCATGGACACCCTTCCATGTCTAGCGCATCCTTTTATGGCTGCATATTAGTCCGCAGATTGTCTTCGCTGTTGTTTAACCACAACTCTGCTGTCAGACGTTAGGCTGTCTCCCCATTTCAGTAGTTGAAGGCCTTGCACCTCCATCCTCACACACTCATGTATTTCTGTAGGCAACTGCGGGAAACAGAACGATGGCTTCCCAAAAAGGCCCACATCCTTGTCCTCAGAACCTGTGAAGTTGTTTCCTTATGTGGCCAAAGGACTTGCAGGTGTGATTAAGTTGAGGCTTGAAATGGAGCGTCGCCTGGATTATCAGGTGTGCCCTATAATCATAAGACTTTTTATCAGAGGGAGGCAGGAGAGCTCACAGTCAGGGGAGGAGATGTGGAGAGGAAGCAGAGGGAAGGCGGGAGGAAGGGAGGGAAGGAGCTGCTCTGAGAGCAGAGGTCGGGGTGACGCCGTTGCTGGAAGGGGGCTATGAGCCAGGGTGCAAACAGCCTCCAGACACTGGACAAGGCAAGGAAATGGATTCTCCTCTAGAGCCAAGCCATGCAAATGTCAGTCCTGGATGCTACAGGCCTCCTCCAGTGTTGTAGAGAGGAGGTGCCCCTGGGAGCCCACTGGCTGTGCACCTGAGGGACAGACATCTCCCACCAGCCCCCAGGACCCTGTCCAGTACTGGGCTGAGCATGCTCTCAAGGACTTTACAATTCCTTGGTTCTTTATCATCTGATCGGGACTGGGTGGTTTTACAAATCCGAAGCAAGTTAGAGTTTAGAGAGAGCCAATTCCATCCCAGCTCCTCTTTTTACAGATGAAGAACCAAGGCTACTTTGTGTAGACGTCAGGGTTCTCTTAAGTGGTGTTTTGTGCAGTATCCTCTGGGAAAGCCTCTGTGGACATTTTTCACTCCAGCCACTGGTGGGTGCGCTGGGCCAGACCAGGAAAAATGCTTACAGACAAGGCTCCAACATTCTTGTGTCGGAAGCAACTAGGTTGGTTTCCTAGGGCTTCTGTAATGTGGTATCATGAACTGAGGGGCTTAAAATAATGGAAATTTCTTGTCTCGCAGTTCTGAAGCCTAGAGATTTGAAATCAAGGTGTCGGCAGGGCCACGTTCCCTCTGCAGGCCCTAGGGGAGACCCTTCTCCACCCCTTCTGTCAATCCCTGGCATTCACTGGTTTGTGGATGCATCTCTCCAGTCTGTGGCTCCGCCATCACACATCGTTCTCTGCACGCACACACGTGTGTCTGCATCATCTTCCTCTGCGTATGTCCCCCTTTCTGTCCAAATTTCCCCTCTTAAAGAATATCAATCCTATTCACCAGGCCCACTCTATTGACCTCTCTTAACTTGACTACCTCTGCACAGACCCTGTTTCCAAATAAAGTCACGTTTACAGGTACCAAGGGTTAGGATTTCAACATATCTTTTAGGGACATTCTTCTACTATAATAGGAACCTTCCACCAGGAGGTGGAGTGAAGCAGGTAACAAAGACCGAGGGACGCTGGTTCCATTAGCCATGTCCTAACTGAGATGCAAGGGCACCTGGACAGGCAGCTGTCAGAACTACCATCCCTGGCTGACCCTGCGTGGGGGATGGTAGAAGGAAGACCTGGTACAGGGCCCAGTCTCTATGCTGTCTTGAGAGCCCTTCTCAGACCCAAACTTGCTTCCCTGACGTGGCAAACAAGCTCTGGAGTTCCTCAGTCACCTGCCCAGGATCCACTTAGCAGGTGTTATTGCTTGTGTGACTTACTCCACCCTCGCTCCGAGAGCCTTGCCAAAGCATGCGTTCTGTCCCACGCCTGGCTTCCTCTGAAAAGAGCTCTGGTTAATTAAGATGATTTTTTTCCCCTCTCACTGCGTTTCCAGTGTATTGTGGCGCCCTGCACACAGTGGCATCCAGGGCAGCCCCCGCCCCTCCAGCCCTTCAAACTCACTGTCCTCGTGTCTCTGGGCCTTGGAGAATGAGGCTGCACCATTCCCAGGGCCTCTTTGCGGTGGGGGGAGCCTGAATCCTTGGGTGTTTCCTGGTTCCCAAACATTGCCACTGACCTGCTTGCTCTGTTCCTTGATGAGATGTCTCACTTTAGTGAAGGTTTGCAGGCACATCCAAATCCATCACCTAGAAAATACCAAGAACTACCCTGTCCTGTTCGTGTAGGGCCACTCGGGCTAGTCGGTTCCATGAGGAGAGAGGGGGGCCTGAGTTGCTTCATTCTAGGTTTTTTCATCCTTGGCTGCAGGCATTTTCTAAGCCCACTGGCAGCCCAGATGCTAAACAGCAGGGAGACTTTCCATTAGGTAGTTCTGGAGCTGCCACCTTAGGGAACTAGAGACTTACCCGCGAGTGTCAGGACCCTAGATATTACAATGTGAATGTGCCGCTGGCAGCACCCACTCCATCTCCTTCCATACCCTCCCTGGAGGGCACAGCCATTGCCTGACAAGTTCTGGGAGATAGACAGGAGAGGAACCACCTGAGGGAACTCAGAGCAGTGGCAGCACCTCTGCAGCAGGTGGCAGTAGGGCTGTGGTGCCGACCCGTCCATCATACACTGTGAGCGGGGCCTTCTGGAGCTGGGCTCTGGCTGCAGTGCATGGGCCTGGCGGGGGCAAGGGGGGTGTAGTGTAGATATGCATGCATGAAGGAGAAGGTTTCTGGGAAGGAAAGTGAGCATCTCATGGGAGACGTGTGGTATTACAGAGGACGGTCACTGGGCCAAAAGTGCCGGTGCCGTCTGTACCTGGACCCCGTCTGTACTCAAAAAGATATGATCAATTGTTGGATTTTCAATGGGCTGTGCCTTTCTAAATTTGGCCTAAGAACCCTGCCCCAGGACTGGACCACATGGGTGTCAGAGCCTCAGTGGAATTCCATGTACTTTGCCCTCTATAATCCTGACAGTGAGTGCAGGGTATGGTTCAGTGGTAGAGTGCGTGCTTAGCATGCGTGAGGTCCTGGGTTCAATCCCCAGTCCCTCCACTAAAAAAAAAAAAATATATATATATATATATATATAAAATAAAAATCTCCATTTTCACAGGTGAGAAAACCTAGGACCAAGCAGCTGAAGTGACTGGTTGAAGGTCTCCCATGACTGGTTTGTGCAGAGCCAGGATTTAGAACCCTGGCCTGGACGCCTCACCGCCTGCAGCCTCCCTGATGCTATGTGCCCTGAATGAGAATGGCCCAGCTTAGACTTGGGAACCAGGTGCTCCAGGGCCTAGAACTGGCCAGAACTCTCAGCGCTGTAAATAGCCCCCATTCCCAGTGGGTCATGCTGTGTGGAGACAGCAAGTCTCCCTGCAGCCCAGGAAAAGCATCAGTGATGCCCATGGAGGGAGTCTGCAAGGCTGCCCCTAGGGAGAGCACCGAGCTGGCTGTGGGTCCCGCCGGGAAGGAGAGCCAGCCCAACCCCCTCCTGGCTTCGTGCCTTTTTCCATGTGGCCCAAGAATGGAGGACACCCTCTGGATGCCCCAGGACTTCACCAGCCATGTGGTCCATAGTAGCCAACAGGAGGTAAGTCTGAGTGGGTCCTTCCCATTGGGCTGTTGGTGTGAGATTACAAATAAGTGACAGTTTCTATAATTACTGTGCTGTCTATTCTGAAGCAAGGGTGGATGAGGGTCAGGGCTCTAGAATCAGTGCCAGGTTCAAGTCCTGGTTCTATGGTGTTGGCTTCATGACCTCAGGCAAGTGAGCTGGGCTGATAAGACTCCAGCCTTGGACTTGGCTCATCCTCATAGCTGCTTTTCCTCCAGACCAGCACATTCCCCACCATCCCAAGCAGTACATGATTGGTGCCAAGACTCACAAATGGTGTCAGCTAGGACTCCCTAGCACCGGCCCAGAGTTTGGGGTTCAAACAGCCCTCAGGGAGGAAGACATCCTCCAGATCAAGGGAGGCTGGAGCCTGGACTCCTGGCACTCAACCAGGGTGGCTGGAGAAGAGGCTCTACCAACCCCCAGGGCTCCCCCACCATGCCAGGGACCTCTGGCTATGCCAAAGGTCCACACTTCCACATCCACTGAACATTCGCTCATCCATCACGTACTGATAGGGAGCCAGCCAAGCACACACCAGGCTGTGTTCTGGGCCACAGCGGAGCACAGGCAGGCCCCGCTTTGCAGGGCTGCTTCTGCCTTTCTGCTGTCTGTGCCCTCAAGCCTGTAGCCGGCCAGTCCAGGAAGAGCAAGCAGGTCCTTATGTTCAGGCTCAGCTTCTCATCTGCCACATCAGTCCCATCTCCGAGTGTAGTCCTGCAGGCCTGTGGGAGGTGGGGAGGGAGGGTTAGTACCTGGAGCTAGATAAGTATCTAATAAGTGGTGACTACAGTGGCATTATTGTTACTGTATAATAATTACATTCAACTAGAATATAAACAATGGGGCAGGCCTGACATCAGACTCTTCCATTCATTATCTTCTAAATTGTAGGAAGGTTGGAGAACCCTGAATTAATCAGAAAACTCAGGTTCAGGTTCTGACTTGCCTATTTATTTACTCACTCATCCAATGACTATGCATTGGGTTCTGGCTATGAGGTCTGGGTGGGTGCTGGAGATACAGTGGTGGACACAGCAGATAAGGCCCCTGGCCTAATGGAGCTCATAGTCCAGGGGGAGAGACAGGAACTCAGGAAACACCGAAGTTAATTTCAGACAGTGATCCACACGGGGGAGAGGGAAGAGCGCAGCACCGGTGGTGACCAGGAGGGGCCGTACTTAGCATGGGGTGTCAGTCGAGGGCACCCAGAGAGGGCACACGCAAAGGGGTGGGTGAAGGGAGTTGATTTATAAAGAGGCTGTATATGTGTGGGCCCAGTTAAGGGAAATCATCAGGGAATAGGGATATACCCAGGACTAGCCCCAGGGACAAGCCTGTACCTCTCCCAGCTGAAAGGTCCAGGAGAAGGAGCCATGACCAGCAGCAGTAAGACCTGTAGGAAGAGGCCACCGAAGGAGCTGTGACTTTCAGGAGAGGAACCAGGGCTGCTAAACCGTGGCCTGGAAGGCATCAGGGGAGCACTCCTCTCTCACTGTCCTTCCTCCTTGTCCTGCCAGTCTTCCCATTGGCTGAAACCCACCATAACCACAAGGCAAGGGAGCCTGGGTGATGGAGGACCCGTGGGTCAGTTGTCCAGGTCACAGAGAAATCTGGAGAAGGGAGGACAGCATATCTAGGGGGTCCAATGGAGGACAGTCACTTCTGGGGACCCAGTTGGCGTTATACCCATAAAACTCAGATGGGGAGACCCACTGGGAGGCTAACAAGTGACCAGAACACAGCCCTGCACCCCTCCAGGCCTCAGGCTCCTCATCTGTAAAATAAAGGCCCCCTCTTGCTTTCATCCCCAATTCCCCGGGGTCCTTGCAGCTCTGTTCTTTGTGTCCTACTGCACTCTGTTGAGAAGCGGATCAGCACATGTTTTCTGAATGCAAGGATGAAGCACAGCATGTGTATGATGAAAAGAAAATTGTCATTTGCAGCAATTGTATCGTCAAATGTGGAGCATATATAGTATGATTCTATGTTAAATTATAAAAAATAATAAATCTAAGCACAAAAAAAAAAGCCTGGAAGGAAACACAGACACAAACTTTAGCAACCCTGATCTGTGGGTATGTTTTGGTAT
The DNA here is from genome assembly GCF_048564905.1 of Vicugna pacos. Lineage (NCBI taxonomy): Eukaryota > Metazoa > Chordata > Mammalia > Artiodactyla > Camelidae > Vicugna > Vicugna pacos. The sequence goes on from NC_132995.1 coordinate 33,726,416, forward strand.
TAATATATATATATATTTTTTTTAAATATATATATATATATATATATATATATACACTTTTTTTTTTTTAGTGGAGGTACTGGGGATTGAACCCAGGACCTCCTACAGGCAAAGCATGCACTCTACCACTGAGCTATACCTTCCCTGCCATATTTTGCTTGTTATAGTTCTCTTTTTGCAGTTTTTCTGAGTGTTGGGAGGTAACAGCAAGGAAAATGTGAAGATTCTTTGATCTTTTGTATGATTAGAGTTTAAGAAAACTTGGCTCTGGGTGAGGAGCATTAAAGGATCAGTACCCAGATGTGATCCAGGTCACCAGTCACCCCATTCCTTCCCTCTGTCCTCCTCCCCACATCCACAAACTCTGTGCAGTGAGAGACACTAGAAATGCAATGACAGAGGGCAGGAGCCTCCTACTCTGTCACTAGCAAAGAAGCTATGAGCATTTCACTTCTCTCTGCCTTTTTTTTTTTTTTAAACTTTGAACTAACTGCCACATGTTTTCCCGTCTCAAACAGCCCAGCTAAATTCACTTGGTAGTAAGTTGGTGGAGGTTTTCTCTAATCTGTTGCTTCCCTGCCGTGGCTCTGGCTTTCGGAAGCCTTCCATCTGTGTGGGTTTCCAGCCCTTGGAGGACTACAGAGCCTAACAGTTCCATGTGTGGGCTTTAGAACCAGGTGAACCTGGGTCCAAATCCTGGCTCTGCCAGCGCAGCTCCGAGATGTGGACCAGTTACTCTGCCCGTCAGGCTTTAGCCTCCAGGGTGCTGGGCAGGTGGGACTGGATGATGAACCAAAGGGACTTAGCATATGCCATGGACTGGAAGTGTCCCCCCCAAATTCATATGTTGAAGTCCCAGTCCCCAGTGTGATGGTATTTGGAGGTGGGGTCTTTGGTAATCAGGTAATCAGGTTTAGATGAGGTCCTGAGGGTGAGGCCCTCGTGATGGGATTAGTGCCCTAATAAGAGATACCAGAGAGCTCATCCCTTTCCCCACCTCCTGAGCACACACCACCTATAAGACAAGAGAAGAGGACTCAGAGTGAGACTGATCCAGCTGGCACCTTGATCTTGGACTTCCCAACCTCCAGAACTGAGAGAACATAAATTTCTGTTTCACCCAGTCTATGGCATTTTGCCATGGCAGCCTGAGCTGACTAAGAGGGCGCAGCTCTAGGCACAGTGACAGGGTGTCCTTCTGAAGCCTCTGGTTCATTTCCATCATAGGTTCAGGGCTGGGCACCAGTCAGCCAGGGAGCTGTACCCACCACCATCAGCGTTTCTCCAGGGCTGATGACTGGCACTGCATTGCCCATCTACTTCCTTGGAATTGAGCCCCCAGCTCATCCTCCATTTGGTACCAGACCTGCTGTGCACGACCCTGAGCTGGTGGGGGTCTGTGCCAGGTCACTATTCCCACATACCGCACTCCAGGGGAAATCTCTGCATGGCTCCCAGGCCCCCAGGATCTGACACTTAAACAGCCTCTAGCACGCACCACCCCGAACCCAGGTGGAAGGGATGTGTCAGGAACTCGCAGGGCATAAATATGTGTATGTGTGTGCATTCATAACTCAGGCTAGAGTCTCTCCTGATGTTTCATTTCAGACTGAGTTTTATTGCAAAAGAAGAGAGTGGGAGGGGCTCACATGTGAGAATAGGATTCAATTTCTGGAGGATGAGAGGCAAGGCAACAGGTGCCTGTCCGGAGAAACAAGGGTTCCCAACAGGCAAGTGTGCAGAGCACAGCAACAGGAAATTCACTCAATGCATAGATATTAAGTACCTGCTGTTTGCCAGGCACAGTGCGGGTCACAGACCACCGAGGCTTAGAAGTCAAGCTCTAAGATCAACTCTCCTGGTCCAACCCTGGCTCCTCCATTTAGCATCTATATGAAGCCAAGAATGTCTGTTTTTCCCTGCCAACATTCGTTCTCCACCCCTCTAGTAACTGTACCCCTATTGTCCTCGGGGAATCCTCCTCTGTGGTTCACATTGTCCCAGAGAAGCTGCCCTCAGGCCCAGTTCCTGGGGAAGAGCACAGGTCCCCCTCACCCCAAGCCGATCCCTGCCTCCCACACCCCTAGCCCTGACAGGAACAGCATATGACCAAGTCAGAACCCTGGTCACAACCCTATGTGCCCAGGAGTTCCTGCTGGACCTGCAACCAGAGAGGAAGTAGGGACCGGAAGTCCTGTCTCCATCCAGCCACTAGACAGAGCCCAAAACTGAAGCAAACACAGCAGAAGCAAGAGCCCAAGCTGGGGAGAAACCGAGGTCTGACAGCATGTGAGTCCTTAGGTTAGCCATGCCTGAAATAGCTGTATCCCCACACCTCTCGGTTCAGTGAGTAAATTAGTTACCTCTTTCATTTTTTGTAAGCCAGTTTAAATTAGGTTTCTGTCATGTATAACTCTTCTAAATCACATATATACCCAGAGCAATTGCAGATTTCTGAAATTGGAATATGAATCAAAGACAACAGTGTCCCAGGTTGTGCTTGGCTACATGTGAGGGGTCTCTGACAAAGGACAGATCTGTGGTGCATCTTGCAGAATGCCTGCTGGAGGCAGAAGGGCTTCTCACCTGAGTGGTTCTGTGGATGTCAGATGAAACCCGACTTTTTCCCCTTCTTTTTTGAGAGTGCTTCCCAGGCAGACTGTTTACTCCTTGGGTACGCCAAGGGGTGAGACCCTCACGCATCACTCAAGGGATGCTGATGTTAGAGGTTTTCAACTCCCTACCGTGATAGCCTGGGATGGCCATAGGTCCAGGCAGGCTCACTGACCCGTGAGTGAGCACATTCAACTCATCCAAGAATGAGATTCTTGGATCAAAGGAGGGGCAAGGAAAGGAACCTTTCTGGAGAGAAGGCCACCTGAGCAGGAGGAGGAATTCCACGTCCACATGGGGAGGGGCAGGAAGCTGCTAGATCTCTCTCTCGGTAAACTAAGAGGGCCTGGCCCCGATATGTGCTCAGTGAACTGCTTCTTCCATAGACAGGAGTGAATGAATGAGCACACCTTGCAGAGGGACAGAGTACTCTGCAGGGAATTTCCTAGGACTTCAGAAGGCCTCAGTACATCACTTGGCAGTGTGCCTCAAGTTTGAATTTGTCAGTCAGATTTTCACCACATTTGCAAGCCACCTGTTATTTACTTAATATTTGTATTTAAAGTACCCCCTCCTTTTCTCTCTCTCTCTTTTTTACTTAAATATACCACTATGGCAAATGCATGTACAATGCAGATGCAATGATTCTAGGTCCCATTTGTTTATTTTTGCTTTTATCTCTCTTGCTTGGGTAGATTGCCCTAGAAGAACATTGCTGAGACAGATGCAATGATTCTAAACTTGAGGCTGGTCTCTGTTTGTTTAAAAGGATGAGCAAGAGCTAGAGAGATGTAAAAGACACCTAGCGCCAGACAGAGACTTCTTTGTATAATCAGCACTGAAGGGAAAAACTTACCATGAGGTGCACTGCTGCTTAATTAGGTGTCAGGGTATTCACTCAAAATCATCGTGTCCATCTTCTATACAACAGGAGATGCAGGCACAGCTTGGGATGTTATGAGCTCAGTTGCAAACCACCACAATAAAGCAAGTATCACAATAAAGGAAGTCCCATGAATTTTTTGGTTTCCCAATGCATGTAAAAGCTACATTTACTCTATGCTGTAGTCTTTTATTATAATATTTAATTTAAATTTTTAATTATTTAATATCACTATAATATTATGAGAATTACCAAAATGTGACACAGAGGGATGAGGTGAGCAAATGCTATTGGAGAAGTGGCACTGACAGAACTGCTCAATGCAGGGTTGCCCTAAGCCTTCAATCTGCATTTAAAAAATAAACCAACACAACATCTGCGAAGTGCAGTAAAGCAAAGAAGAGAAAAACAGGTTGTGCCTGTATATGTCCTGGGCTGTGGGGACACTGAAGTACAGAAATGCAGGATCCCGCCAGTCAGCGGCCTGCAGTCTCAAGGCCGTGCTCTCCGGCTGGTCCAGTGAACCATCCTGTCGCCCCTCTGGGCGACCCTGTGGGGCTTCTCACTTTCTTTAGGTTGGAGTCCTGGGTTTCTCTCCTTCATTCACAGGAGGCCAGTGGGTGCTTGGAGCCTAGACCGGGTTGCCCAGAGCCTTCCTGTTGAGTTCCCCATCTTGCTGCAGGCTTATTAACTTACCATAATTTCAAGGTAATGATGAACAAAAACAGTGTTTTGAGTTGTCTGTAACAACTGTCATGTGATAGGAAAATATCTGTGATTTCTAATGCAGCAAACACACTAATACTGCTGAAATTACTGTGGTTGGTTGCCTACAACCATAATTAAGGGAAATGCTAGGTTGTAGTTAGAGGTTGGTAAAAAGAAAGATACTGTATTTTTCGCTCATTGTTTTAAAATGTAGGTTTTATTATCATTCAGGTATGGTAAGGCCAAACAGAGCAAGAGATGATGGCCATTGAAAAGATAGTTTGTAACTCACAGATCCCAAGAGGAGAGGGTGACACCATGACATGGCAACATGGAGCCACATGGAGAAGCACCAGGGTTGGTTGAGAGGCAGAGGAACCAGGAGGAAAACACAGGTAAGAGCCTTTCCTGTGGTTTCTGTGGGAAGGAACCAGTGAGGAAAGATAAGCAGGCTTCAGATTGGCTGGTTGGAATCATTTCAGTGCTCTGTGGGATGGAGGGGGCTCTTCTGGTTGGTACCTGCCCCGGGGAGACGGATGTAAAATGGTTCAAACCCACTTAGGAAGAGGGAAGGGTGTTCTCTTCTGAACCTAAGTACAACCCCTACCCTATGACCCAGCAAGTCCTCTTAGCTCTTTAGCCAAGAGAAATTAAAACATATGCTCACCAAAAAAGATTGTACAAGAAAGTTCATAGCAGCTTTATTCATAAGAACCGAAAACTAGAAATGGCCAAGTATCCATCAACAGGAGAAAGGATAAACTGTGCTTTTAATGGAATAATACTTGGCAATAAAAAAGAAACAAAACACAAAATACATGGATGAATCTCATAAACATGTTAAGTGGGAAAAGCCAAACAAAAAAAAAGAGTTATGTTTTATTTATATGAAGTTCTAGGACTGGCTAAGTAATGCACAGGACAGCCCCCAACAACAAAGAATTATTTGGACTGAAATGTCAATAAAGCTGAGCTTAAAAAATAGTGGAAAAAAATCAGCATGGTGGTTGTCTCTGGGGAATGGAGGCAGGGATTGCCTAGGGATGGCTATGAAGGAATTTTCTAGGGTGATGGTAACGTCCCATAATTTGACTGCAATTTGTGTTACACAAGTGTATGCATCTGTCAAAATTCAGGAAATGTAAAGTTAGGATTTTTTCATTTTATTGTATGTAAAGTTTAGATTAAAAGAAAAAAACTGAAAAAATTGAACATTAATGAATGACATGAATGCTGAAATATTTAGGGGAGTGCACTGATGCCTGCAATTTACTTTGAAATACAGTAAAAAATAAGATGGATTGATGGATGGGTAGATGGCTAAATACACCTATGTAATTCTTTACATGGAATTCTCTCTGTTCAAATAACTGATGTGGCTTCTGTGGTCTATGTGGACCTTCACAGGTAGAGCCATTCTAAAAGGCAAATATGATCACGCCATTTCCCTGCTGAAGACCTTTTAATAGCTCCCCGTCTCCTACTAGGCAAACTGCTTAGCCCATCATTCAAGGCTCTTCACCATCCAACCAGTGCTTAGAAACACACGCCATATACCCTAAATTGTAGTCACAGCCAGCAACTTGCTATTTCATGAACACAATTCTAGCTTTTTTTTACCACCACTCCCTGCCCTGGGTGACTTTGTACCTCTTCTTTTTTTTGCCTGGAATGCCTTCCTTTTCCTCCTGGAATGTCACCTTCTCTTCCTGGTAAACCCCTATTCTGTGTGTCAGTTACCTCCTCTGGGAAGCCTTCCTTGATTTTCCTCAGGGAAAGAAAGGAACCGCCTCTTCTGGGCTTCCTCAGTGTCCTCCCAGATCACTTTCCAACTGTGTGAGGCACTACCGCCTCCTCCCAGAGTAGGGCCTGCTCAAGGCTGGGGATCCATCCCTGCTCCTCCCCAGATCCTGTAAAGCTGCCCTTTTTAAAAATGATCTGGTACTTTAGATTCTCTATGATTTCAGACTGTCTTTCGGCCTGATTACTACACCTGGACACACTGACATTCAAGACCTTCCTGTTGGAGAGCAGACACCCCAGTCACAAAATGTAGGTCTCAGCTCTGAGCTCCACAGGGCTGGTGTGAGCGTGGGTTCAGAGAGAGAAACGACCGTGGGAAAGTATATGGATGACGATGAAATGACAAACAGTTCAATGACCAAGTTTCGAACGCACATTCATTTTTGAAAAATGAAACTATTAAATTAGCAAAGAGGAACACATCAGACCCAGCAGAGCTGAGTTGCCAAATGTCTTTCTGAAATAATTAACCCCAGGCAGCAGGCATTGAGTATAGTCACTGCACGTGGCAAGGGGCTGCAAGATTAGAAGGTGGAAGGTTGCCCTGGAGAAGGGTGTGTGGAGGGGAAGGGGCTGTGCTAGGAAAGCAGGCATTTCCGCCAATACAAGGAGGCTCTTGAGAAGAGGGGTGAAGAGTACATACAGGCTTGGAGATCCGGGCTATTGTCTTTGGTCCACCACTTAACAGCAGTAAGATTGCTATGAAGTTTCCCCAAGCCTCGGTCTTCTCATCTATGAAATGGGGATAATCTCAGTTCCTACTTCATTGGATTGTGGTGACAAATACACAGAACATTTCAGATGGATTAGCAGTCCGTGGTCAGCAGTCAAGTCTTGCGGGTCATTACTGTGGTGGCTCCTAGTATGAAAGAGATGGAGTAGGTTCGCCGCCGATTTCAGAGTAGGAGGGGGCTGAGCACCACCAAGGTCACCCATGTGACTTGGAACCTTAGAACCAGACTTGCTGATTCACTCTAGGCAAGGAATCACATAGCGAGATTAAAGCAGGCAAAGTTAGCTTCAAGAGCCTCTGAAAAAATAGATTGATCCTGGTGAACTAGACAGCTTTGGCTGCAGTAATGCTGCATAGCATACCCCCCAAATTCAGGATGTTTGTTTTTCTTGCTCAGGGATCTGCAGGCTGGCTGGGGCAGTTCTGCTCCAGTCCATGGGGTATTGTCAGGCCTGCTCCCTGCATCTCATTCTGTGGTTCAGGGTCTATAGGTAGCAGCTACCTGGTACATGTCCTTCTCAGTTCAACCGGCAGGAGTACAAGAGCCCACCCACCCTCAAATGCACATGAAAGGCCTCTGCTGATGTTCCAGTGGCCAAAGCAAGTCCCAAAGCCAAGCCTGCAGTCCGTGGGGGGCAGGTATACTCACCTGAGTGGGGAGAGGAGGGTAGGGAATACTTAATGAACAATACTCCAGTCTCTCATACCTGGAATAAGCAAAACTGCAGGACCTAAAGGTTTCTAGGTGCATTACGCAACCCTCTCCCTCCCCCCAACATTTACCAAGCACCCACTGGCTGGACCAGGCACCGGGTGTAGTGATGAGGATGCTGGCCCTCAGGGCTGACCACGCAGACACCTGAGTTGTCTCATTATCAGCAGGGCAGGCTCTTCAAGTTGGGCTCCCAAGTCTGGGGAAAACTTTGCTGGGATCCAGCTTCACTTACTCCTCTGTGCTCCCAGGGAGGGGCATCCGCAGAACAAATGTTAGTTGTCCTGGATCCAAGAATAGTTACAGTGATTGGAAATTGATCAAGCTACAGAAACCAATGATGCTAAATTGGAGGAAGTGGGAGGTGATGAGATTTGGGGAAGCCCATTCATTCCTTTTTCAGGGTCTTGGGTCTTAGGATGGAGGACAGGGAGCCTAGGGGACAAGACTCTGGAAGGACTCATTCCAGGGGTGTTTGGAACAATCCCCAGCAGGATGCTCGGTCTCTAATTTCTCATAGTAGGCCACCTGCTTTGAAATCATTGAGGAAGCTCATTAAAGACACAGATTCTTTGGTGCCTCTGGTCCAGACCAGTGTCCTGGGGTCAGGTCAGGGGCTGTGTGGGTCACAGGGTCTCTAGATGATTCTGAGAAACTTCAACCAGTCACTCAGGACCTGGGAGTTTTGAATTTAAAAGTGAAGAGGAGAAACAAATGCCTGTCCTCTGGTTTTATGTTCTAATAATTGCCAGATGCCCTAAATTCTGAGGAAAAGGGAGAATGCTCAGTCCAAGGAGTGATTTTTGTAATTTCCTGGAGTTTTCATTCTCATTTTCCGGAATCCCATGGTGCTAGCCATGATGGTCAGCAATCACTCATTTTACAGACATGGAAACTGAGATTAAAGTGACCCAGCTGCTGCCTAGACACCAACCAGTTGGGTCTGCAAGCCCTTGGCTTCTTCTTCCCTCCCAGGTACCCTTCCTCCCAAGAGTTTGTGATCCAATTTCTGGTGTACAGCATAAAAGTAAACTGATTATACTTCAATTAAAAACGGGAAAAAATTTTAAATAAAAAAATGGAAAAAATTTAAAAATATATATATAATATAGAAAAAAGTTTGTCATCCAAACTCATTCTTCCTTGCCTTGAGGGAGGCAGGATAGGGTGCCTTGTTGAAAGATGTTTATCACCATTTACTGTCCCTCAGGCCCTGTGCTGGTTGCTTCACCTGCTTTGTCAACTCAGGGAGGTAAAGAGGAGGCAAACAATGTACAGAGAGATTGAGCAACTTGCTCAGTGTCACACAGGTCCTAAGCTGTGGGCTCCAGAACCCCTGGGGAGGGTCCTGCTTCCAACCTTAACTCTTGGCCCAAGTATCTCTTCCCAGTCCCCATGCTGACTTAGCTTTTGTCTACAAGACCCAGAAGAAGCATCTCAAACGTGTTCAACTGTGAGCACTTAAATCCATGCCCCCGACTCGATATATAACATACACATATGCACTCCTCTCATGACACATGTGCACATATGCACACGCACGTGCACACACCATCACCCATGCACACACACTGATGACTCAAACCAGGGCTGTGTTAAGGGGATGGTGAGTTTGGACTGTGTGGTGGCCGATGCTTTGCCCAGGAAGCTGGAAGCCTGAATGTGTCAGCCAGCTTGGCAAAGAGAAAACTGCTCACAAGGTGGCTCTCGTGGGTGAGAAGAGGGGACAGGCTGTGCCACACACCAGGAGCCTGCCGAGACCCAAAGAGGCTGCAAGGGGGAGGGAAGAAAAGAGAGTGAGGATGAAGGGGAAGGAGGCACCCTTGGTCCTCTCCAGGGGACACAGTAAGGTCACAGCTCTGGCAGGCAGCATCTGGGCCCCTGCAGGAGGTAAATAATGGAGCATAAATAATGCATCAGGGTGAGGCAGGGGGCAGCTGGTGAAAGAGAGAGGCTCGGGACTTGCAGCCAGAAGACTCACAAAGGAATCCCACCCTTGACTCAAATGGCTGGAGGCCTCCCTCTCATGAGCTCTGTTTCCCAAAATGTAAGCCAGGGGCACTAATCATAATGACCGGCCACTGTGAGGATGATAAGAAAAAACAGGATGAGAATGAGTGTGGGCAGAAAGGTCTGATCCGAATGTGCAGTGGCGTTATTGATGTTACAATCATTACTCCATCTAGAAGCAGTAGAGAGCAGTGCGTAAGAACAGAGACCCTGAGCCCCACTGCTTTTGCTCAGACCCAATTACTGGCTGGCTGTGACTTTACCTCTCTAGGCCTCAGTTTCCTAATCTGTAAGACAGGGATAACGATGGCACCCATTTCATGGAACCAGTATGAGGGCTGAATGCGTTGAGGATGCTTGGAACAGTGCCCTGCACAGAGGAGAAGGACACAAGGACTAGCTGTTCCCTCCTCTGGTGGATTGGCATCATCATGGTACTTACATGATGGGGCTTGATTGTTTGTTTGTTTGTTTTTTTTGATGGAGGTTCTGGGAATTGAACCCAGGACTTGTGTATGCTAAGCATGTGCTCTACCACGGGGTTATACCCACCCACCCCCAACAGTGGGGACTGAATGTTTGTGTCCCCCAAAATCATATGTTGAAGTCCTAACCACCACCCTGCCCAATCCTCCACCAATGTGATGGTATTAAGAGTTGGAGGCCTTTGTGAGGTGATTAGGTTATGAGTGTGGGGCATTCATAAATGGAATTAGTGCCCTTATGAAAGGATCCCAGAGAGGGAAGGGTATAGCTCAAGTGGTGGAGCACATACTTAGCATGCACAAGATCCTGGGTTCAATCCCCAGCACCTCCTCTAAAAATAAATAAACCTAATCACCTTCCTCCACCAAAAAAAAATACAATAAATAAAACTTCAAAAAAAAAGAAGACTGTAAAATACTGGAGTTTTTTGTATATATAGTTTTATTGAAGTATAGTCAGTTTACAATGTTGTGTCAATTTCCGGTGTACAGCACAATGCTTCAGTCATACAGGAGCATACATATATTCACTTTCATATTCTTTTTCACCATAAGTTACTACGAGATACCCTGCACTGTATAGCATGAACTTGTTTATCTGTTCTGTATATATCAGTTAGTATCTGCAAATCTCTAACTCCCAATTTATCCTCGCCCACCCCTGCGTCCCCTTCTGGTAACCACAGATTTGTTCTCTATGTCTGAGAGTCTGTTTCTGTTTTGCAAATAAGTTTGTTTGTTTGTTTGTTTGTTTTTAGGTTCCACATATAAGTAATATCATATGGTATTTTTCTTTCTCTTTCTAGCTTACTTCACTTAGAATGACATTCTCCAGGTCCATCCATGTTGCTGCAAATGGCATTATTTTATTACTTTTTATGGCTAAGTAGTATTCCATTGAATAAATATACCACAGCTTCTTTATCTAGTCAATGGACATTTAGGTTGCTTCCGTGTATTGAGTGCTGCTGTGAACATTGGGGTGCATGTATCTTTTTGAATTAGAGTTCCCCCTGGATATATACCCAAAAGTGGGATTGCTGGGTCATGTGGTAGGTCTATTTTTAGTGTTTTGAGGAATCTCCATACTGTTTTCCATAATGGTGCACCAAACTACATTCCCAGCAGCAGTGTAGGGGGTTCCCTTTTCTCCGCATCCTCTCCGGCATTTATCATTCATGGGCTTTTGAATGATGGCCATTCTGACTGGTGTGAGGTGATACCTCATTGTAGTTTTGATTTTCATTTCTCTGACATTTAGTGATAATGAGCATTTTTTCATGTGCCTATTGGCCATTTGTATGTCTTCACTCGAGAATTGCTTGTTTAGGTCTTCTGCCCATTTTTGGATTGGGTTGATTTTTGTTATTGTTGTCGTTATTAAGTTGTATGAGCTGTTTATATATTCTAGAAATTAAACCTTTGTCACTTGCATCATTTGCAAATATTTTCCCCCCTTCCATAGTTTGTTGTTTTGCTTATGGTTTCCTTTGCTGTGCAAAAGCTTAAAAGTTTAATTACGTTTAATTAAATTTGTTTATTTTGCTCTTTTTTCTATTGCCTGAGTAGACTGCCCTAGGAGAACATTGCTGAGAGTTATGTCAGAGAATGTTTTGCCTATGTTTTCTTCTAGGAGATTTATTGTGTCTTATCTTATACTTAAGTCTTTAAGCCATTTTGAGTTTATTTTTGTGCATGGAGTGTTCAAACTTCATTGAGTTACATGCTGCTATCCAGTTTTCCCATCATTACTTGCTGAAGAGACTGTCTTTTCTCCATTGTCTATTTTTGCCTCCTTTGTTTGAAGATTAATTGACCACAAGTCTGTGGGTTTATTTCTGGGCTCTCTGTTCTGTTCCATTGATCCATATGTCTGTTTTTATGCCAATACCACACTGTTTTGATTACTGTAGCTCTGTAGTATTGTCTGAAGTCAAATACTGTTTTTTAAAAAAAAAAGATCCCAGAAAGCTCTCTCAGCTCTCCCTTACATGAAGACACAGTGAGAAAACAGCTGTCTGGAACCCTGAAGAGGGTCCCTGCCTCTCCTTTCCCACTGAAAGCAGGGTTGATCAGGCCCCTCAAACTCATGATCATGGCCAGGAGCAGAGTTAGGGTCAGGAAAGCCTGGAGGGCCACCCACTGCCCACCAGGAGGGCTGCCTTTCCCTGGAGTAATTCCCAACCTTCAGGGGAAACTGAGGAAACTCTTAGCTTTGGACCTTGTGACAAAGTATAAACTTTAAAACATTAGGTCCTGAGACTGAGACCAAATAGTTCCTTCCAGGCCTGCCTCAGGGTTTTGTTTTGGATTTGTTTGTTTGTTTTTTGGTTTTTGTCTTTACTTTTTATTTGAAATAATTACAGATTTACAAGAAGTTGTGAAAAAGCACAGAGAGGTCCTATGTACCCTTAATTCAGTTTCTCTCAATGGTAACAACTTACAAATACAAGATCAAAAAACTCAGGCTTTAAAATGAAATTAGCACAATCAAGAAGGTGGGGCTGCTAACCACTCCACTCCTTCCCCAGGAGTCCAAGAATCTGCATGAGTGAACAGATAATCAGGAGACCACACACAGGTCTCCTTTCAGGGGTGGATGGGCTGGCCTTAGGGCAGTCAGAGACCAAGTAGACAGGCAAAGGGAGGCTGCAGAGTGACCTTAGGAGGTCATCCAAGAGATGTGGGCCAGGCTACATCTTGGGGTAGATGGCTAGCAACGTTGTTTCCAACAATGAAAAACTGGAAACATCCTAACTGTCCAACACTATGGGATTGGCCAAGAAAATAATAAAGCATTCACATAATAAAGACAGTGCAACTATTGCAATCACATTGCAGAAGAATTTTTATCAGGGTAAATGTTCGTGATGTACTGGCAAGTGAAAAAACAGTGCCAAAAATGTGTGCAGCATGACTCCATGGGGGAAAACACACACATACACACAGAGTGATGAAAGACATACTCCCCCCACCCACAATGTTAGCATGTTAACACTGGTTATCTTTAGGCAATGGAATTATGGGTGATTTTAATTTTTCCCTCTTTACTGAGTTTTCTGCATTGAGTATATATGACTATTGGAATTTTTAAAATATATTATCAGATCCACCCCTTGCCTTGATTTAGCACACACTGGGGCTCCATGAGTCTGGTAAAGCTTCCAGGGGGTGGGGTGGGGGGGTGGAAGGGCATTTTCAAGGAAAACTGGAGGGGGAGGAGAGAGTGGGGTGTCTGGAGTTACCTGAAGAGCAAAGAGCAGGCACTGCAGGGGGAGGACCTTTACTTGCTATGGGAGAAAGCGGGTGACACCATGATCAGTGAGTGGTCCAGGGTGGTCCAGGAGCAGGGAGCAGATGAAATTCTGGAGCCAGGATGAGGCCAGGCACTCACTGCTGCCCACCTGCTCATTCCAGCTTCCTTACCATCTGCTCATGAACACCCAGCATTCTCCACCTCAGTCCAGGAGCTCCTGTGGGAGGGTGGTGGCTACAGCATGCTCAGCTCTGTGCCTCCCTAAGCCTAGCACAGGGCCTGGCTGACCAATGTAGTATGGATGGATGCTGCTCTCCCCTAATCACCCCCTTTTCTTTTTTTTTAAATTTTCTTTTATATGTTTTTATTTATTTATTTTTATTGGTGGGGGGAGGTAGTTATGTTTACTTATTTATTTTAGAGGAGGTACTGGGGATTGAACCCTGGACCTTTTGTATGCTAAGCACCTGCTCTACCACTTGAGCTACACCCTCCCACCAATCACCCCCTTTTCTATCTCCATCTGCTGACCTTCTACCTCTCTGCTAGCTCAGATGCATCCTCCTTCATGAAGCCCTTGCTGACCCCTCCAAGTCCCCACTGTACTGAGTGGGGTCAGTTATACATCTTAGAGTCTGCCCAGTACCCAGATCATGGGACTCTGAGGTGGTTTCTTCCATCAGTGCACAAACGTGAAAAGCAAGGTCAATGCCTGGTCTGCTCTGGCTTCTCCAATGCACTCAGCACAGGGCTTGGCACTGAAAAGGCACTCAACTAAGCCTATAAAAGAAGAGAAAGAATCCTCCCTTCTCTCCCTGAGGCCATTTGACTCATGATTAATGAGTGGGGAGTGTCAGGGGGACAGTTCCTGCTCACCCTCCCCCTGCTGAGAGAGGAAGCTTCCATGGCCCCCAGCTCCTCTGCACCCCTGACCCCACCTGCTGGTTCTTTTCACTCGCTCCCAGTCATGGTCACGCGGGGACTGGAGAGGGATAGTGACTCAGCCCAATTCATCACCACAATGGAAAAACCCAGTCACCTGTCCTCCTGGCAACGGGACTGAAGCAGCCTCTGCATCTGGGAGGGCAGCAAGCCATACTGTTCTCAAGGTCCTTTTGTCTTTCACCTGCTGAAAAATCAAAGACTAAAGGATGTAGGAGCATCACCATTGACACTGTAGATCTGCAATGTGATATGAATCTCAGTGACCTGGATGGTGTGTTCCCTCCATCCCAGGCTCCGAGTTAAGTGCTCCTGGGCATCATCTCATAGCAGTTTCACAAGTCCGTTGTTATCTGAAGTGGGCACTAGTCTCTGTTTGGCCACCAGCATCTGACACGCCTTTCTACGAGGCAGATCCACCTCCCACTAGAGGAACTGAAAACATCTTTTCCCAGCCTCCCTTGCAGCTTTGACAGAGTGCCTGATGTGGGCACCTCCAATCAGACATCCATTCTTGATTGTGAATTAGAAACTGGTGACATGAGCAAACCAAGACCACGCCAAATCCATTCTGGTGACAATGTGGCAGCAGCGACAGAAGCACCTCTGGCTTCAGAGGCAGCCGTGGTCCTGATGCCAGCATCCTGTATCTCTGCCCAGGGGCAGCACTGGCTGCAGCATCTGTGCCCAGGAGTGGTGGCAGTAGTGGTTTTGATACCAGACTAATGCTGCAGGGTTAAGACTGCTTCCCGAGATCCTGAGGGCTGCCCACCTTCCTTTTAACAAAGCCCTTTTCTGCTTAAACCAGACAGAGTAGCTTTCTATTTCCTGCAGTCACCCAGACTGACACGTTAGCCTGAGTTTCCAGATGGGAAAATGAAGGCTCAGAGAGAGATCTTCAAATAGGCTGGGTCTCATCTCCAGCTGTGGTACAGGCCAGTCTCTGCCCCAGTTTACAAATGGTAAGAGGGAAGTCCAGAGAGGGCAGCAGCTTTCAAAGCATCTTTCAGGTAATGAGGAAGAAGACTTGAGGGACATGTCTTAGAGGCCCCTGTCCCAGCCAGCAGCTTGGCCATCTGCCATGCTGTGCTTTCCTCTGTTAAAAACCCGGTCACCGTGCCCGCTCCCCGACACCATGCCTCCCTCGCAGGGAAGAAGAAAAGCCCCAGAGCAGAAGAGACTGAGAGCTTGTCCTTCCGCTGACTCAGCTGAGACTCCTCTGCCCCATGTGACTGCCTCCTCCAGAAGGGGCCTGGGCTCCTCTCCCTTCCTATCCCCTAAGCATCTTTGCTTGATGTAGTAGCCCCCTGGGAGGGCAGTGTTCTTATAATCACATTGCTTCGTCTATTGAGTCTACTTTTTTAGGGGTTCAAATCCTCAACTGGACCCCCCTGAAAGCCCACTTGGGGTTCATGAATTATCTGAGCCAGGTGGGTTTGCCTATGGCAGAATGCTGCACACAGATAGATGCGTCACAGTGTCAAAAGCTCCTATTAGGCAGCCTTTTACATCCTCCCGGGGCCTGTATTCCTCCAAGGAATTCAGAACAGGCTAGGCTTCACAGTTAGGTCACTAGACCATCAACAATCAGTTTTGTTCAATGGCTAGATCTGAAATTATTGGAAAGGGTAGAATTCAGAAAACCCTAAAAGAAACTTAAATGCAATAGTAAAAATTTTATCAATAACCATAGGGATTGTTTATTGAGCACTTCAACTGTGTGTCTGGCACTATACTAAACATTTTATGCCATCACTTAATTCTTACAGGAACCCTCAGGTCAGCATCATCCCAGTTTTACAGAGTATGACGGCTCAGAGAGGATAAGTAACTTGCTGGATGTCACACAGCCAGGAAATTGTAGAACCAGCTCTTAAGAACTGGCTCCAGACTTGTATCTAATAGAATCAGTGTTTTCCTGGATGTTTTCGACATAGAGGTTTACTCTGTCACCACTGACTTCCCCCTATAATCCCCTTTACAAAGGAGGAAATTGAGAGGCAAGGATTTCCCCAAAGTGAGCCCCAGAGTGGTAAGAACCCAAGCTTGCCGCGTCTTGTGCAGTTTAAATACTGTACACAAAGTAGGAGTGTGCACCCCATCTGAGGGCCACCAAAACATACCAGCTTCCTAAACATTGGTGAGTCAATTAGTTCAAGGTCATAGTAGCTTCCAGGGAGGCCTGGGCTGAGAGAAAGCTGGGACTCACTACAAACCAGCCCAGATAAAGGTCCAGTGAAGGGGGGAAAGGCGTTGCAGGATTCTATTAACCTCTCAGCCCACCATCCCGGACCTCCTAGATGACCTAGTCCAACACAGTCACTGCTGGGAAAAGGCTGGACTCCAGAGGGGCAAAGCCCCGCCCAAGGTCAGAAGCAGAGCCTGAACAGAACCCCGGTCTCCAGGAGCCCTCCTCTTGAGCTGTCTAGCCCAAGTAAATTTTTTCATTTCCATTCTCCCTACAGTAGGACTCCACCCAGGGACTTTGGCGCTCCCTCTTTTGGGATGACAGGTGCGGGCACACTCACTGGGCCTGACCAGAGTGAGTCTGAGGACGACAGGGGTCCCCAGTTCCCTTTCCTGCTCGCTCAATGGAGGGTGAACAGGCGGGAGCAGAGACCTCGCCACACATACTGTCGGGGCGACCCTGAGGGCCCAGAACACTTTTGCCTGGAGTCACTCCCGCATGAGTTCCCCAAAGAAACCCTCGGGTTCCGAAAACGGGGGACGACACCCCAAGCCCCCCTGAGCACCTGGCTCTTCCTGACCCCCCAACGCTTTTCCCCAACGGTTCCCAGCCGGCGACAGGAGCGGCGGAGTGGGGTGCTCTCTCCTCCGGGCTGGGGTTCTCCCGGGGAATCGAAAAAAGACTGGGGCAGAGGCCGCCCCCTCCGGCGGGAGCCCGACGCCGCGCGGCTACTAGGGGACTGGAGGGGCGGGCGGGGCCTCCCACTGCACCCGGCGCTCTCTAAGCGGCGGGGACCCTTCCTCCAGGCGCCTGCAGGAGGTGAGGAGCTCGGGTGTCGCGGCTTCCCGCTCGCCCACCCACCCGGCGCTCCAGACGTGGCGGGAGGCGGAAGCCAAGCGCCTGGGACAGCCTCCGGGGTCCAGCCCCAAGGCCCTGCCCAGGCTCAGGGCTGAGCGCCCACGCCCCCGGCGCCCACGTGGGCACGCCCCCCGCGGCGCACCGCCCCAGGCCCGGCCCCGGTCCCCGGCAGCGGTGGCTCTAAGGAGGGCCCTCGGCAGCCCGCACCTGCACCCGTGCGTTGGTGGCGGCGGCGCCGAGGCCTGTCTCCCCGCCTGCGCGTCTGTCTCTCTCGCATCACCTCGGTGAGTCGGTGGCGCCCCAAGGCCATCTCTCCTTATCCTCCGGCTACTGCGGCCACAGCCAGCCCCTCGCCCCGGCGCAGCCCCCGCGCGCGACCCCAGACCCCGGAGCCGGCTGCCCTGTCGCCCAGGCCACACTTGGCCTACGAGGGCGGAACCCCCTCGCCACTCCATCCCTCCCGGACTTCACCCCGCCCTCCTGGCCAGACGCGGGGACCCCCAGGGCCACGGCCCAGCGGCCGCCAGCGCCTCCCAGATCGCGATACCAGGGGCGGCCAGGCCTCTTTGTTCGGGCGGCGGGCGCAGGGGCCCCCTCCCGCCGCCTTCCGGAGTGTCACCCGCACCCACCCGGCGCGCTCCCTCCGCCTCCCGGAGTTCACCCCGACCAGGTGGCGGCGGGCGTCTTTTAGGGGTGCGCGGTGGTGCAATTGGTGGATTTTTTTAAACCAGTTTGGAGGGGGGAGCGCGGCGTGGTGGTGGGGGGAGGCGGCGAGAGCTCTGCCGGCTCCCGGCTGCTCCTCCTGCTTCGCTCCTCGATCTCCTGCTGCTTCCCTCCTCGCCTCCCGCGCTCCTCTCCCCGGCTGGGCGGTGTGCATTCCCTCGACGCCGCAGCCCTGAGCTGGGCAGCGCCGGGTGCCGAGATGAAGGTGCTGGGACACAAGATCGAGCTGCTGACAGGTACCGCCGCCCTTCCCCGCCGCCGCCCCTAGGCGCTGCCCTCGCCGCCGGCTACTTTCCGAGTTAGAGAGGGAGCCGGGCGCGGTGGCGGGTGGCCCGAGATTTGGGGTGGCTCGGGTTCGAGCAGGAGGGGGGGGTGCAGATACCACTAATTACTAGCTTGTGCGCTGCAGGTTCCTGTGCGGAGCCCGGCCCCGGCAGAGGACTTGGGGCGGTGCCCTGTCCGGCTTTGCTTTCTGAGTTCCCAGGGCTCGGTGCCCGGGGTAGTAGGGCGTTTTCGGCTTGAGCGAAGGTCAGAGGAGCGGCCCCCTGGAGTCTCTGGCCAAGCTCTCGGCAGGCCCCCAAATGGGAAAGGGAGCCCAGAGCCCCTGACCTTCAGTGTGGCTGCGTCCCCCAAGAAAGGAGCTCCCTGCGCTCCCAAAAGGACCTTAGCCGTGGGCCTCTTATTTCCTGCTCCCTGTGACAATCTGAGCGCCTCTCCCCAGGAGGAAAAGTTACTTGCTGGGAGTAGAAGCTAAGTGGCCAGGAAAGTGGGAACCAGATTAGATTCTGATGCAGAGGCCCTGGGATGTGAGAGAGGCTTGAATTGGGAGTGATGTGAAGCAGAAGCTGGAGGGCCTGGTGTGCGTGGGATGGGGTGGGTGGTGGGGTTGGGTGAAGTTTCTGGCTGTGAGTACCCTTAAGGTAACAGTGGCCACTCCTTGGTTCATGCCAGGCTCAGAGAGAAGGGAAGGTGGAGGCTGTTCCTGGAGCACTGGAAACGCTGGCCAGGTACTCAGAAGTGCCAGGTCTGAGCCCAGTTAGCCACGCGGCTGGCACCCCCTCCAGTCCCTTGCCAGCTCTTACTTGTAGCACTAAACTGAGGTAGGCTGGTCCACCTGACTTCAAAGGGAACTGAGGGGTGGAGGTGGGGGCAGAACAGCTGAATTTGTTAATCCCCAGAGGGAACGTTTGTACCACTTCATGGATTTTTAAAGCCCTGGATGCATGATGGAACTCCTGGATCCTTCCCCCTCTCCTCCTCCAACACCAGAAGGCCCTAGAAGAAGAATGTTCATGGGAGATACAAGTGAGGGCTCCAGCAGGAGTCCAGGCTTTGGGGTCCCAATACAGCAGACCCTCATCTTCTGGGTACAGTGGTCAGGGCCCCTCCTCCCTCATCAGGCTAATCTAATCCTGGCAGACTCACTAAGCGCCTGGCCAGGCAGGAACAGGACTCCCTTGTCACTGTCTTGGGTCACGGGCTCCCGCTGCATCTCTCCAGGCTCTGGGAGACATCCCTCAGGGGCCTTGTAGCCTTTACTCTTTCTCCAATTACCTCCCACCCTCTTCCTTGTACCTCTCAGTTTAAATCCCAACCCCACTGCTGGCCCGCTGTGTGGTTTCAGACAGGCTGCTTAACTTTCCTGACTTCAGTTTTCTTGTGGAATGGTTGACCCCTTCCTCTGAGAGTGGGCATAAGGCTCACTGAGATAGCACAGGTCACACACCGGGATGGGGCCTGGGCCTGGTGGGCACTTCATGGGCTTTGTCTCCCCTCAGGTTCCTTGGTCTCGCCTGACCCTGTGATGGAGGACTCCACCTGCCCCGTCTGGTTGGCCACTAGGAAGTTTGGATCTGTCCTGACCCACTTTATCCCTGTCACATGCATCTGTGACATTTTGACCTGTCTCCTCCGTTGGATGACGAGCAGGTCACAGGGTGGGGGACAACTTATTGTGGCAGCATACAGCAAGTACTCAATGATTGTTGACTGAGTCCAGGCTCACACAGCCCACACATCAGCTATGTCCTCAAGATAATTTCTTAGAGGTCTCCCTGCCCCACATCAGTGTTAGGAAGTTATTTCACTGAGCCATTTTGTTAAACTCATATTTCTGTAACCGTTTATAGTTTTCACAATCTGCCTTTGATTATGACACCCGTTTTACCAGTGAGGTCACTCACCGCCTCACGTTATACAGCTGAGAAGAGGTGGAGCTGGATTTCAAATCCAAGCCCCAAGCCGTCCCGTGTTTCTAACTGCCTGGCTTCGGGCCGGTCTCTAAGCTGCCCTACACTTCACTTTCCTCATCTGAGAAATGGGCTCATCATGGTTCCTACCTGGTTGTGAGGCTGTATGTAAAATTTTGAGTGTGGCACCTGGCAGGCAGGCAGCAAATGGCAGTTGTAGGGCTGTAGTTCCCTAGCTGCCTCCTCAGTGTCCTGGGATCTCCTCCCCTCCCCACTCTGCTCTAGTCACCGGGTTCCCTTCCTCCAGAAAGTTCCAGTTCCTCCTCGGGGTTCTCCACACAATCCAGATCTCCCTGAGACGTGCCCTGGGGGACCCTGCTTGGGCCTCAGGTTCCTGTCCTGTGGGACAAGGTGGGGCCTGCCATCTGGGTTGGGCCCTGCGGGCTGGACATCCACAGCTCTGACACCAGGTGGGGGAAGCCAGGCACCTCTCGCCCTGGCCTTCCCCTCGGGGCTGGAAGGATGCCTGTGGGTTGTCATGCGCAACCCAAGCATGTCTTTGTGTTCCAGAGAGAAGGGGCCTTTCCGGGAGGCTTCTCGGGTGACCAGTGCTTAAATGGCCGGCACTTAGTTTCCAGACTTTCTCAGAGTCCTTCCGGGGCAGGGAGGGCAGGGATTTAGAAGTCAGAGGATGAGAATTTCAGGGTCTCCTCTCTGCTTCTCAGCTCCTGAGCAAATTCTTAACTTCTCTGAGCTTCAGTCTGCTCATCAGTAAAGTGGGAATAAAGGCCCCACCTCATTCGCCTGATGAGAAGGCGCCCAGGACACGGCCCGGCCCGCTCGCAGGCTCACGGCCGTCCTCACAGGGTGGGCTCTCTGTGCCTTTGTCGCTGGGTGCTTTTTTATTTCTCAGTGTGACGGGGAAAAGTGGGACATTCGTCTGTTTGCAAGTGGGAAGGTGATGGCTTTTGTGCATTTGTACTCCCACGGTATGTCTCCCAGGTGGTTCGGAGTCAGAGCTCTAAAATGGCAGATTTGCGGCTCTGAAATGGTCCCTTGGGAGCCTCGGTATTGGACGTTGGAAATTTTTAAAAATATACTTGATGTGTGATTAAAAAGCAAAACTTTGGCCAGTTTAACCTGGATTTTTGGTATCATTTTGATGCATGGAATATATATTTGCATAGTGTTTGATTGTTGACAGGTGTGTTGACCCATATATTTTATATGTGGAGGAAACAGGCATAGATTTATCCCAGGAGGCAGAAAATAAGACCCTGAATCCTCATTTCCAGTTTGTCCATTATAGTAAATGTCACTGCTTCACTGGGGTGCTGGGGGATAGGTGTGAGGGCCACCTAGGTGAGTCCGGAGGCAGGGTCTGTCGAGGGGGAGTGGGGAGACGGGCACGCTGTTCCACTGGTACAACTTCTATGAAGGGTGAGTTGGCAATGATGTACCAAAACCTTAAAAATACGTATAATCTGTGACTCAGCAGTTGAATTTTTAGGAACAAATAAAGATGTGTTCAGAGGTGTTTGCTCGACGATGTTATCCCATAGTTGTTTATAGAAGAAAAAATAAAAACTGGAAACAACCTAACTGCCTAACAGTAGAGGAGGTTAAATAAACAGGAGTGCATTTATACCAGGGGACCCCAGGCAGCTGTGAATTATGCTGTCAAAAGTGACTTAGCCACCTGAACAGATGTCTCCTTATATACATGTAATAACGTGATGACAGCTCACACATGGCATTTGTCGTCTGCCGGGCACAGTCCTAAGCACTTTTTATACATTAACTCATCATCATAACAAGCCTATGAGGTATGGGCTATTATTTCCTCCTTTTAACAGATAAGGAAACCAAAGCACAGAGAGGTAAAGGAACTTGCTTAAAGTCACACAGATGGCAAGTGGCTGGCTGAAATTTGAACCAGGATATCTGGCTCCTGAGTCCAAAAGATGTTTCAAAACAGTGCTTTTTGTTAAAACAAACAAACAAACAAACTCTTTATCAGTGAATAAATCAGCACTGAAAATGAAAGGATCTAAGCAAAAATGTTAACAGTGGTTTCCTCTGGTTACTAGGATTGTATGTGATTTATTACTTCTTTTTGCTCTTCTGTTTTTCTGAATTTTCTCAGTGAATGTGTATTGCATGAAATTCAAATTCTATTTTTAAAAACAAAAAATTAACAAATGCACAGAGGAAAGTGCTAAGCCTGGGGTTCTGATGGAACCAGTCCTGCAGGAATTCTGAAGGAGAGCCGAAGTCCAGGTGTGTTCTTGGAAAACTGTAGGGAAGAAGAGTCATTCACGGTGGATATTGAAGCTGGCTTTCCATGAGTACAGGGAGGAGGAAGTCGCTTTAGGCAAAATGAATAACACAAAGATGGGGCCGCAAGGCTGTGGTGCGTGTGTGTACATGCACTCAAGGCTGAACCATGGTCCCCAAACATACTTAGATCCTAATTCCTAGAACCTGTGAACGTTACCTCATATGACAAAAGAGACTTTGCAGTGGTCTTTCAGTTAAGGATCTTGAGGTGGGGGGATTATTGTGGATTAGCCAGGGGAGCCCTAAATGCAATCACGTGTATCCCTAGAAAGGGGAGGCGGAGGGAGATGCGACCACAGACCGCAGAAGAAGGTGACGTGATGTCTGTAGCAAGACACTTCACTTGCTTCCGCTGCTGGCCTCGGAGATGGAGGAAGGGGCCATGAGTCAAGGAATTCAAGGTACGCAGCTCTAGAAGCTGGAAAAGGCAGGAGAACAGATTCTCCCCCAGCACCTCCAGAGGGAGAGTGGTCCTGCCAACACCTTGATTGCCGCTCTGGGTCACTGATTTTGGACATCTGACCTCCAGAAATATAAGACAATGAATATGTCTTATTTGAAGGCATCAAGGTTCTGGTGATTCATTATAGCAGCACCAGGAATCCAATGTGGGGGTGTGGGCAGATCAGGCCTGGTGCCTCAGCCTCAGCAGAGGCTGGCACCACGGGCTAGTAGACAGGCCATAGGGTTGGGGTCTGGAAACCTGGTTCTGATCGGGCTGCAGGCTGAGCCAGGCTAAGCCCACAGAGTAGTCTTGAGGATCAGCTGGGAGAGACCAGGACACTGCTTTGTAAGCAGAAGGGCATCACCCAAGCACTGACAGGGTGTGAGCTTCTGTGTACCTAACACACACCTGGTCTCCGGGTCACGACAGGAAATCTCTTGAGGCACGCCCTTCTGCTTTTCTTAATCCTTAGGTGCTTTAAACTCCAGACCACAGATGGAAGGTATCCTTCAACCAGAATGACCACAAATCTTAAGCCCCATAACCAATAGCTTTGAGGACCAAGCTGTTTTTTTTCAGTTCACATGTAGGGGGATGGGGTGGCAGGACAGATGCTGTGTGCCTGGTGATGCTCTAGTCCTCGGTGGGTGAGAATACTGTCCTGTCCCTCCTAAGTACAGGCCGGTTCCTCATCCATCAAATGAGAGCCCTGAGCCCAAGGTTTCCAAAGCCTTTGCCAGCTCCATGGTATTCCCTGTGAACCCAGCATACTGGGACGGGGCAGAGAGGGACAGTGGTCAGGGGTAGTCTGGAGGTCCCTTGCAATCCAAAGTGGCCCCCGGATGTTCTGGGGCTCCTTTTTACCATCACAGCTTTGGAATTGCCTGCACTGGAAAGCCCTGGACTGCTAGTGTAGACTGTGGGGTTGTCATTTAAGTGGGTGGGAAGTCCTGCCTCCGAGCCCACGAGCCCTCTGACCCCACACCTGGGCCTGGCTGCCCATATGTGACCTCCAGACAGACAGGTGGGGTACTGGCCTTCGCTTGGCCCCTCTGGACTGCACAGGAGAAAAGACCTTAGGTGTTCTGTTAGGTGTCTTGTTTGCAAGTAATGGAAACAACTTAGACTGACACAAAGAGGGGAATCTAGGGTGTCTGTGCAGCACGGTGGGCCTAGGGCCACATGAGACCATCAGGCACTGCGTCTCTCTCCCCCATTCCTATCGATTCTGCTCTTTGGGTTGGTTTGGTTCCAAGTATGCATCTTCCTCGTGATGGCAAGATGGCTGCTGACTCACAGACCATCCTCCTAATAACCGCAGCAAAGAGATTCTCTTCCCCAGGGATTCCGGCAAAGGCTTGGTCCTGATTAGAGCCGGTGCCCCTCCCTGAACTCTCTCTGAGGCCAAGCCATGTGCTGTGTCCACTTGGTCTCCGCACCCCCTCCTCCCTCACTGGCTGCTCCTGCTCACTCTGTGCTTCGCTGCTTTTTTCTCATCTCCTTTTTCTGGGGCTCACCCTGGGACCTCTTCTCTGTGCCACTCACTCCCTAGCTGACCTCATCTAATCTAGCAAGTTCCAGACACCATCTCTGTGGTGACATCTCCAGCACCAGCCTCTCCCCTGAAGTGCAGACTCTTATAACCACCTGCCATTTGTAGCCCCACCCGGCTCAGGTCTAAATCAACTGCCTGGGCTTCCCCCAGCCTCTTCTTCCCAACGTCTTCCAACTCGTAAATGGTAACTCCCTCCAGTGGCTCAGGACAAAACCCAAATCACCCTCACTCTTCTCTGTTGTTTGCCTCCAAGCCCCCTCACCTGAAAGTTACACAAGGGTTAGACTTTTTGTCTATAATGGTCAGTCTTTTATCTCTGGTTCCTAGAACAGTACCTGGCACATAGCAGACACTCAGTCAATGTCTAGTGAATGAATGAATGAGTGAGTGAAGGAAGGACTTAGGCTTGGGCCACTTGGCCACCCCTGGGGGTGTGGTCATCCCTGCCTGAACCACATGGACTGAGAATGGGGGAGGGGTGACATTTCCATCAGCAGGTGCTGTTATGGGAAGAAATGGCCTGGGGTTGAGCAGCCCCAACTCAGGGGCCCCCCTCCTGCAGATATTGAATGTGAGGTGGGAAGACTCTGAGAGTTGCTTGGAGTGGAGGCGTCTCTGCCAAGTAAGTGTTGCTCCTCAAAACACAAATACATGAGGCAGTTCAGAGAAGGGGGCTTTCCATGAGAAAAGTGCCCAGTAAGAAAGCTGCTCCTTCGGGCTCTCTCCTTCCTGCAGACCATGTTGCAGACCTCTGAGCTGGAGGAGGTGGTTGCCTTGGCTTTCCTCTTTGATTCCTGCACAAAGATCCAGGACATATGTATCTTTGTTTCTGGAACATTTGCCAAATGAGGCAAAGATACAGGACTGAACTGAGGCACCCATGTTAAGGAAACGAGAATTTGTGGCAGAAAGTGCCAAACTGAGCTTTCTAACTTTTGATTGTGGGTCATGGTTACCTGTGCTGATACAGTCACTGTGAGCTTGTAAGAGGTGGGCTGGAGGGGGCTGGCTCACTCCTTGAAGCGAGAACAAGAGCAGAGAGAATGCCTTTGGGGACCGTGCTGCCCGGGGACCGGACAGGGGAGGCTGCAGGCTGTGGATCAGCCCGAGCAGTTCCCTGTTTCCCTCAGACAAGCCCCGTCCTCTTACTTTTCTTTGAGTTCATTTAGCACAGTAGGCTGGGTCTCCAAGAAAAATGTCCCAAGTTTAGATTAGCTTCAACGGTATGTGACAGAAAACCTCAAATAATAATAGATTAAACATCAAAATAGAAACAGACTCATAGACATAGAAAACAAACTTACTGTTACCAAAGGGGAAGGAGCGGGGAGGGATAAATTAGGAGTACAGGATTAACAGATACACACTACTATATATAAAATAGATAAACAACAAGGATTTACTGTATAGCACTATATATATAGAATCACTTTGCTGAAACTAACACAATATTGTAAAACAACTATACTTCAAATTTTAAAAAATAGATTTAACAAAAGTGTGTATTTCCCACTTTCATAAATAGAATCTGGAGATAGGCCACCTAGAATCATGGCTTCATGATTCTCAGGAACCTGGACTCCTGTATTGCTGCTCTGCCACATTAGTATCCTGCCTCAGGGTCCAGAATGGCTGTTCAGGCTCCTACCATCACATTTGTATTCCAGTTGGCAGGAGAGAGGCAGATTTATTGTGTCTATGTTTAATACCTGGAGCCATGTTGTGTATGGAAACAGAGTTGACACGTTGGTGCTGTGCCTCAGCAGAAGAAAATTTTATAAAAAAGCTATTTTCTGGCAACTCTTAAGATGCACATTCTTTTTCATTATATCTCTAAAATACAGCTTCTGTTGGCGAGGTGGGCACCAGGAGCTGTCCTTGCTGTCACATGGTCACCAGAATTTGCAGCTTACAGGGAAATCCTAGCGTGAAGAGCAGAACACTCTTGGGAAATGCTGCACCACTGACATTACTGATGTCAGAGGAACTGGGGCTTCTTGGAAAAGCATGGGCAGCAACGATTTCAAGACAGAATGATGCAGAGACACTGGACCCTGATTGTGCAGAAGTTTTAGGAAGACCTTGAACAATTTATTTCACTTGTGTTTTCCTTTTAAAAAATGTAGAAGAGTGGTACAGCAATGATACTTCAATTTAAAGAAAGAATGTACAAGAGTGATAGTCGCTTTTAAAAATCTGGGTCTGGGGTGGAGGGTGTATAGTTTAGTGGTAGAGTGTGTGCTTAGCATGCACGAGGTCCTGGGTTCAATCCCCAGTACCTCCATTTAAAAAATCTAATTACCCCCCTAAAAAAAATCTGGGTCTAAGTCTAAAAGAATAAAGTATTTTAAAAAAATGAAGTAAGTAGCAAAAAGTTCCAAATAAGAACCCATTGTGTGAGTAGCAGTTCTGAAATTACTTTGTGTGTATACTAGGAATGAACAAATAAACAAAAATATTGGGGATAATGAGAACCAGATTTCTCATTGTGGAAGAAAAAAATTACAAATAAAGAAAAGGAAGAAGTTAGAATAAACTGTGTGGTGTTGAATAGGAATTAGAGGTATCAGTACAAAATTTTAATATACATACAGATTCATAGAGGTGTGTGTGTGTGTGTGTGTGTGTGTACACTTAGAAACATCTGTAGCAATGACCATACCTAGTGCTTCTTGGTTTCTAAATATCATTCTCCAACAAAAGCAACCAAGCAGGGCTCCTTGGAGAAGTGGTTGATTCCACGGTTGAGGCAGAAAAAATACAAGATGAGTTTGGAACATTATATGGGGCTAGAAAATTAGAAACTACTCAAAAAATGATGGACACGTGGTGAAAGGACCCAAGAGCCAGCTTGAAGGAACTCCCAATGGCCAAATCTGGCATAACCAGAACAATAAAAAAATAATAGCAAAGGATTATAACCCACAGGATAAAATAAATAATTGAATAAATAAGTAAATGGCGAGAAGACAGCTCATTTTCTTCCAGGAGAATTCCAATTAATAAATGTAGAAGGGATGATGGAAATAGAAAATTATCATTAAGTAAATACTGCAGTAATAATTATAGGCAAGAATCATCAATGGTTGCTAAAATTAGTGGACAAAAGGATGATGCGAAACAGGATGTTTGCATAGTCTCAAAGTATCTTCCCACAAGATATTTATTGATTACAAAGGGAAAAATAGTAACTTTACACTGGAGAAAACTGGCGGACACCACCTAAATCAGGTGATAAGTTTAACATCCCCAGCAATAAGACAGATCGACACCCTACACCCCATGAAATGGTACAGTGACAAAGGCACATCACTTCTGTTGTATTCTTGCTGAAACTGCATAACCTCGGTCTAATCATAAGAAAACAGACAAATGCAAACTGAGGGATGTCCTGCAGATTTAACTGATCAATATTCTTCAAAAGTGTCAGCATCATGAAAGACAGACTGAGGAACTGTCCCTGACTGGAGGAGACTACATGGCACTAAGTGCAAGGTGGCATCCTGGATTGGGAGACTATTGAGGAAACTGGTGAAATTCATCTAAGGTCTGCAGATGACTTAGCCATCTCGTATCAGTGTTTCCTTTCCTGGTTTCTCTAACTGTATTGAGAGTCTGTAGCATGATGATGTCACGAAGAGCTGAGTGAAGGGTATGTGGGAAGCTTCTGTGCTTTGCTTTTTCTATAAACCTGAAATTATTTCAGAAGAAAAAGTTAAAAGGTAGGCGGCAGTATTATGCCTTAATTGGCAGGTTTTTTTTCTCTTCCATTGGTACATAAAACGTTAGTGTCATCTTTAGAATCGATGCTATCTTAGATTTGATAAGATCTTCTATGTAAAATAAAAATGTCCCTTTTGACCCTTCCAAGCCTTCCGCAGAGGTGATTGAGCATTGTTACAGTCACCCTGACTCATTTGAGGAGCTGATTTTTTTTTTAATTTGAAAATATATGTACCTGTTCAGCACATATATTTTTCCCATAAATGGGCTTATTTATACTTACTATTCAGTGAGGTACCTTTTTCTCTTAACTGCATATTTTAGGTTGCTTTCCTAAAATCTGTCTGAGTGGAGCTGCCTCATTTTTAAAATAGCTGTGTAATGTAAATGGTTCATGGTTTATTTAGCCATTCTCCAGACAGTCATTTGGGTGGTTTCTATTTTTTTCCTATTCAAAACAGTGCTGCAGCAAGCATCCCTGTGCATTGCCTCTAATGTTTTCCTTTAGGATAAATACCTAGAGACAGAATTGCAGAGTCGACAGATATTTGCATTTTTGCAAACTGCCAAGTTGCCGTCCGGATGAAGCTGAACCCACTGCACTTCAGCCACCGGTATATGAGAGTACATGTTGCTTCCCCACAGCCTCACCGACACTGAACGCTGTCAGTCTCTGAATCATTTACAGTCTGAGTCATTCATTCATTCATTCCCTCTCATTCAACACAAACATATCAAACATCAGAAAATATTAACAATTGTTTTGGTTACTATTGTTGTTGTTGTAAGGATGTGATGGTGAAAGGTATTCCCGGCAGAAGGAACAGCATGAACAAAGGCATGTGCTTCCTGTGGGTAGAATGGGCCTACTGAGTCAGCTGGGGTCTTTCGTTATGAGTGTCAGAATCCAAATTTGGCTGCCCTGAGCACAGTGGGAGTGTGTGTGTGTGCACGTGTGTGTGTTGGCAAGGTGGTGGTGGTTGTGGGGCGATAGGAACTCATAGGCCCAGATCAAGGGAAAGGCAGGAGAAATGGTCTGGATGAGGCTGGACATAAATCAAGGGGCCGTAACCAAGGAAAGGAAATGGAGGTTGGGCCAGAAAAAAGGTTGTGTCCCCTGCATCCTCCTGTCTGGCCACCTGTTCAGGGAGACAGAATCCAGAGTCCATGCAGAGTGGGGTTTAGGAGAACGGGCTCTGGGGTCCCTTCCTGGGTTGGCCAAAGGGGGACTTGCCCCAGGAACTCCTTCCTTGTGCCTTTTTTGGTCTCATCTTTGAAATGAGGATGCTGAGGGAAGGTCTAGTTCATCCCAGCCCCACCCCTGTGCTGTACTAACCCTCTGAGGTCAGGATGGGGACAGAGAGAGTGATATGAGGGGCCAGCTTCCTGGCTGGCTCTAAACCCTCTACATAGCGCAGCTGGAAGTTGAGTTCCCGATTTCTGGCGTCCCAGAGTTCTGGTCTGGGTTTCACACTGTGGTGCTTGGCGTGGTGTGTGTGGAAGGGCGTCGGGTGCCCAGGCTTGAACATGAATCCTGTGAATCTGTGGCACGACCCCTCCTCCAGGAAGGAGCTCCAGGCCCAGGTGGACTCTGCTTGTTCCATTTGCTTGTGACTTTTCTTGAAAGAAGTGGCCCTTATAACCAGGACTTTCAGGAGTGCATCATCCACAGGGCACCTTGGGCCATGACCTTGACCATGACCTGTCACAGGTCCCCTCACTCATGTGGTTGAAAAAATGCAAGCCATTCTATAGTCCTCCCTTTTGTAGTTTGGTTTCTCCCTGTCCCCCAAGGTCTGGTTCTCCTGCATCTCCAAACTTTACCCTGTTGATGTCTGGCCTTCCTTCGCCTTCAGTTCCTGTGTTTCTCAGTGGGACAGCTCTGGGTGTCTTGAGGTGGGGAGCAATGCTTCACTGTGCAGCCCTGTCCCTGCACAACCTTCCTTGCCTCTGGCTCCTGGGCACTAAATGCTGTCAGAGCAGTTGCTGAGACCACCAAAAATCCCTGAGTATCTCCAAACACCCCCTCCTACTGGCTGGGCAGTGCATCCACCCAACAATTGCTTTATTCCATGGGATTTGTAACTACCAGCGATCATTTTAATTGAAGCATTTTCTTGAATAGGATCAGAAATGATTATAGTAATCATTTATATTTTTAACCCTAATGAATCTGAGAGTTCACATGGTCCAGGTCTCACATTCAAAGAAGCACAGATCAGCAGCCAAAAGTAATTGAAAAAAATTCAATTCCTCTTGAAGAATCCACCCACATCTGCACTGCTCAGAAGCCCCTTTCACTAGGGCCCTCTCACAGCTCTGTCCCCCGCCAAAGAGCCCCTGTCTTCCCTCCCTCGCCCCCTTCCCGTCCATCCCTTTATTGCAAACATCAGCATAGCCTCCAGCAGGTATGAACCCCTCCTCAAACAGAAGGCAGGAGAAACTCCAGAGTTGTCTTAAGTAAGAAGAGGAAGGTAAGGAAAGCCCTAGTCACCTGTGTTATTTTTGTCCGTTCAAGTGGGAACAGAAATCTTCCATTTAAAGAGCATTTTTTAAATCCATTGCCTCTGTTGTACCTCAGTGCTTCCTGGGGTATGCAGAAGAAGGCTAACGCTCCCATTTTGCAGATAAGCAATCCTCTTAGTGATATGCCTGTGATAAAGCTAGGCAGTGAGTGAGACAGAAGAGATTCCAGTGACTCCCGGCCGAACCACTGATAAGCTGAGGGCTGGAATTCATCCCAGACCCATTTGGTTCTAACACTCTGTGTTGCCTTTAGGGAACTGCAGATCAAGAGAGAAAAAAAGGCAGAGTGGAAAGGTCCATCGCTGTTGCTTCACAGACCCCTGTGTCTCTCACTCCATCTGCTCTGTACTCCCTGACTCCCCGCAGACCTGACTCAGGCTTCCTTGTGGGAGTTTGATAGGAGTCTCACTCTCTTAAAAAATTTCCCCCCAACTTTATTGAGATACAGTTGACATTATGTAAGTTTAAGATATACAACATATTGCTTTGACAAGGAACCTCATTTTCTTATAGCATCATCTAGCTGCTTTTAAAATTTTTGTTTTATTTTATTTTGCAGGAGGAGGTACTTAAGCTTATTTACTTTTTTTTTTTTTTAATGGAGGTGCTGGGGATTGAACCCAGGACCTCATGCATGCTAGGCATGCACTCTACCACTGAGGTATAACCTCCCCCTCTTAGCTGCTTTTAAAAAAAAAAAATCATAACTTTCTTAGGAAGGAACTTGTCTACCACTGCCCTGTGGGCATGCTCGCCCTGGCCTGTGTTCTGGAGCCCTGCATCACCACCTGCTGGGCGCTGGCTGTCTCTGTTTTCCATGGGCTGAGACATCCCCAGTTCTCCAGATTATAAGGTTTCTCTCTCCAGCCCCCTTCCCCACCACCCCCTCCAGCACAGGCCATCTGTCCCCGCACTGCCCACTCTCAGCCTTTTTAATAGCACCGTCCTTGGGGAGGATGGTCTCCAGGGTGGTTTCATAACAAGCCTGGGGGAGGGCGGGGACACCCCAGTGCTACCAAGGCATTTGATTGAGTTGAATGTTCAGGGAGGCTGCCAGCTAAAAAAGCCCTAATTGAGGAAGAGTTTTCCAAAGTAGGGGACCTTCTTTCAGCTCCCTACCCGGATGGACGGATGAGCGTGCACACATCAGAAAGGATGGAAGAGAAAGTGGGAGAGAGGGGAGAGGATGTCTTTCTAAAAATACTGCCCATCTGCATTGTGTTAGCTGGTTTCCCTGGAAACGACTGGGAACACAGCTCCAGCGTGGCAGGAAGGTGCAGGGACCTGGGAGCCTGGGTGGGTGGGGGCCTCCCTGCCCCTGCCTGGCCTCATTGCGCTGGGGATGTGGCTCTGGGGTGGGGGTGGGGGGTGCTGCGCAGCTCTCAGTTAACCTTCCAGGAGGCCTGGGTGGCCGGCAGCTCCCAGCCCAGCCTCAGCACATCTCAGTTCCAAGCTAGTCCCAGGTGGGGACCCCCATGTGATCACAAGGCAGCAGATTTGTAACATTCTGGAGGGCTGATGCTTCCGGATTCTGACAGGATGGAAGGAAGCTCAGGGAATGTCTGGAGCTGCAACCTGGTCTTTAGAGCGCCCTGCCACAGAAATGGGTTCCATCTCAGGCCCCGTGCCCTTGGGCACCAGGCAACCACTGCACCGACACCCTTGTCACTGGAGCTCGCACAGGGAGAAGCCAAAGGAGCAGGGGTGGCCGGGATGGGGGGCACCTTCTGACCAACCAGCTAGTGGATTTGAAGGGAAAGTCTGAGGGCTTCACTCTTCAGAAAGATTAAAAGTAGAATTGAGAAGGAAGGGACAAAGGGTGGGAGGGAGGCTGGGAGGAAGGACAGGAATCGATCCTTCCGTCCTTTCAGGTCAGGCGGCCGTGGTGTAGAACGAGCCCTGGACCGGACTAGGGATCCACAGCCCCCGTCCCCGGCCTGACCCCATCTGGGCGCGCTGGGTCACCTCATCCCACTTCCCGTCACGGTGAAATCAAGTAGCACAGGAAAGTACGCTGTGAGCCGTGAGATGCTTTGCAGGAATAAAGAACTGTTCGTGATCTTCAAATAGTCTTTTTTAAAATGTTTTTTTCCTGATTTAAGACCGGAGATTCTAGTGTTCGGTGCTGCACCCAGGGACAGTGCCTCTTAACTTGATGATGTGTATCCCTCCAGGCTTTTCTGTGGAGCTAATTCCTATTTCTCGCGATTTGGATAACACTGCATGTTTTATAACTGCTTTTTATCTCTTATGACACAAGCATTTTCCCATGTTATTAAATAATCTTTTACAAGTCACTGACCCAGAGTTTATTTGTCTAGTGCCCTATTTATGGACATTCAGCTCTTTTAGGTTTTTTTCCTATTATAAATGGCACCATAGTGAACATTCTCATAGATAAATCATTAGATGCCCTCTCTGGTTTCCTCAGGAAATTTCTCTCAGGGAGAAGATTGCTGAGTCCAAGAGTAAGAACCTTTTAAACGATTTTAATTCATTCTGCAAAACTGCCCTTCAGAAAGATGTATCCATGTATACATCCACAAGCAGTATAAGAAAAGTGCCAGTTTTGGTGTATCTTTGCCAGCACCGCACACTTTGCCAGTTCTATTGCCCAAAGGAAAAAAAGGAGTAAATCTTGTTTTAAATTTGAATTTCTTTGACTTCTAGTGAGGTTTAATATTTTTCCATGTACCTATTGGCCATTGTAATTCTTTTGTGAATTTCCAGTTCATGTCCTTGGCTAGTTTTTCTCGTGGTGCGTTATGATCTGTGCCATCCTGAATTCCAAGTGAGGGATGGTGTGGTGCCAGGCTAGATGGATTGTGGGGTCCTGGTACCCTCTTTGTCTGTCTTGCCCCACCATTGGATCCTGCAAATACAAACACACAGGCGTGCGTGTTTATACACGTGCACATATGACCCATTCTTCTCCTGGGGTTCAGAGGCCCAGGGTCTCCCAGAGACACCTAGCCGTTGAGACCTGGGCCCCTCTGCCTTGTGGCTGTGGGTGGAGCAGTCACCGTGTCACCCCTCCCTGATGGTGGTACGTCATGATCAGCACCCTCTCCTTCAATGTCACTCTGCCTGCCAGGCTGCCGGGGACCCCCTTCCCCCCTCTCAGGACCATCCTCACCCAGGCCTGTCCTTCTGGGCACTCAGGACAGCCCTCAGCTCTGTTCCTCTCTGTGTCCTCAGGTACCCCACTGTCCACTTCTGACTACTGCAGGCTTCTGTCTGCTCCCCCAACCCCGTTTGGCTTCTCTACACTTGTCCCTTTGCTTCTCAGTAAACGCAGAGGTTTACTTGAAATTGTTTCAAGGATCATCCCATGTTGCATTTCTTTTCTTTCTTTCTTCTTTTCCTTTTTTCCCCTTTTCTTTCTTCTCTCCTTCCTTCCCTCCTCCCTTCTTCCTTCCCTGCCTCCCTTCTTCCTTCCCTTCCTTTCTCCCTCCTTTTTCCCCTTTTTATGGGGGTGAGGAAACATGTTTTAACTTTTAAGAACAAATAATATAATGACCTCCCTGAGCCAAGCAGGCGAATCTTGCAGACGGAGCCTTGCTGCCCGAATGAAGCGCTAGGCAGGGCCTGCGCTTGGGGACCAGGGATGGAGCCATCGGTGTGTTGTCCGTTGCCCCTGCTCCAGCCCGGGCTTGCGCTGTCCTCCTCCTCCCGGGAGAGTCAGAGCAGGGCCCGGGCGTCCCCGCCGCAGCAGGCCTCAACCCTCGTCCTCCCTCCCTAGGGCTCCTCCTCCACGACGTGACCATGGCCGGACTGCAGGAGCTGCGATTCCCCGAAGAGAAGCCACTGCTCCGGGGCCAGGACGCCGCCGAGCTGGTGAGTCGCCCCTTCGCCGTCCTGGGGGAGGAGGGCGCCACCTCGTGGCCAAGAAGGAAACAGCGCGCCTTCCCTCCAAGGCCTTTTGCTAAGGCGAGGAGCTGGCCTCCGTGAGCCCCCGGGAATCCTACCGCAACTTTGAGAAGCCTTGTCCCTGTCTTGAGAAAGTTCCTGGCCAGGCTCACGGCCCATGCGACTAAAACCCAGCCTACCTGGCTGTGGCTTTGGCTGTCTTTGAGGCTAGGAGGCTCTGTAGAAGAGTTATTCCCAATTCAATGATGAGAAAACTGAGGCACAGAAAGGTTAACTCACTTGGCCAAGGTCACACAGCTACCAGGGAATGAGGCTGTATTCAACCCCTGGTTCTGGGAGCCCCTCGGGCCCCAGGAGGGTCCCTGCTGGGCAGTGCTGCCTGCAGCCTGCATGATGCTTCCCACCTGCTGGGTCCTTTCATGTCTGCGGCTTCTCTCTTCCTTCCAAGCCTCTGAGGTGCCAGGGCAAGCATTACCTACCAGCAGTGCCTCCCAGCACAGTGGGACTGAGACACTCCTGGTTGTTATTTCGTCCCGGAGGGCCCTCATTGGGACACCAGGTGTTCAATTCCAGAGTTATTTCTACCCATGCTTTCTTGTTGTAGTGGTCACATGTTGGGACAAAGTGGCTGTCCAGGCTCCAGAGGCCCAACCACATGAGGCTGGCAGTCCTACCCCTGAGAAGGATAGTCTTATCTTTAAGACAGAACCTTGAGTTAACTTGTAAGACCTGATTACCTGAGGGCAGCCCCCAGGAATGGTCAGGGAACAGCCTGTGAGCAGCACACTTTGCAGGCTCTTTATTCTAATTCTACTCCCTCCGGGTTCCAAGGCCCCATCATCTCTTGTCCAGGTGCTGCCTGCTGGTACAGGGTGTGCATCTGTGGGTGGTGCAGAGAGCTGACAGCACCTTGGCCTCACGTGTTCTCTTCCACTCCTCACCTTGGCAGGGCATCCCAAGAGATGCCCCTATACCCCTTCTTTCTGGCTGAAGGAGCTCCCCCCACAACTGGTCTCCTTACTCTGTACAACATTTTAAAATACATCATGTCATTCCTGGCCTTCTAATGGGCTCCATTCCCTTCTTCCAGCCCTTCATGAATCCTGCCCTGGGCTTGGTAAGGCACCCTTGTAACCTAGTTACAAATTTCCCTTTTTGCTTGTGCTAACAAGATTTGATTTCTGTTACTGGCCACCATCCCTTCTGAGGTCTGTTCTTAACTGTTGTTCTTGGCTTTGGTAAGGTACCCTTGTCATTTCATAATAAATTATCCTTTTTGCATAAACTAAAAAATAAATAAAATACATCATGTCACTTTCCTGCTTAAAGCTGGTCAGTGGCTGCCATCTCACCCAGAGTTACAGCCACAGTCCTTCCCGGGGTCCCAGGATGTGATCTGCACCCCCCCCCACCAGGCTCTCCTCCTGTTCACTTCTCTCCTGCCTCCCTGGCTTGAACAAGCCCATCACATTCCTAGCTGTTCCCTCTGCCAGGGATACGCTAGCCACAGAACTTTTCAGGGCAGGCCCTTCGTTTTATTCAGGCTCTGCTTAAATGCCTCCTTCTCAGCAAGGGCTTCTCTGCCACCTAACGTTGACACCCCGCATGCTCTGTACCCAGCCCCAGCACTTACAGCTCTCGGGCTCCATCCTGCAGGTTCCTGGAGCAGAGACCCTGTCTGTTTTGTTCCCCGATCCCCCCAGTACCTTGCACAGTGCCTGGTGCATAGTAGGCTCTTAGTAAAGACTTGGACTGGGTAGACTGTGATGCTGTTTAGAAGAAAGTTTTTCAGAACTCTCTGAAAAGTCCCTCCTCCCCACAAACAGCCTGTCTTTTGAGGCCTGTGAGCAGAGGTCAGCCTTCTTGTGAGGGCCTGGTGGGCGGATGGTGGCTCTCGGGGACCCCTGCACCCATCACATTAGCTCAGGGCTGGAGGTTTCGGGGCAGCCGCTTGGAGGTGCTATCTGCTGGTACGGGGTGTGCAGGGTGTGTGCTGTGGGCGGCAAGGAGAACTGAAGGCACCTTGGCCTCACACACTTTCTGCCTGTCTCTTCCACTCCTCAGCCTGGCAGGGCACTGCAAGAGAGGCTCCCATACCTATCCTCTGCCCAGCCTGGCCCAGCCCCTCCTCCCTGAGTCCTTTTTGACCAGCAAGCACCCTGGCACTGCCCTCTTTCTGCTGCGCTTGGTGTCTCTCACCTCATCCCACCTGGACCAGTTCCCCCTGCACGAGGGTCTGCGTTTCATCCTGCACGGAGGCCTCCAGTCCCCAGCGCAGTTTCCCTCCTTCCTCGGGTCAGCACAAGCCTCGTGGACCTGGTCACTGGTCACATCTGCTTTTTCCAAGATGCATTAACGACCCCGTCCCCAACCCCCAAAAGCCTCCTAGGTGCTCCCAGTGTACCCTTTCCAGATTTCAGTGACAGCTGGCACAGTCCTGCCTCGAAGCTCTGCCTGGCTCTTTGCCTCTCTCTCCCAGGCGGTGACACCCACAGACAGATCCTCCATCGAGCTGCACGGTACGCAAGGACCTGTCCTTTTCACTTTTGAAATCATCCACAACCTGCCAGGTACAAATTCCTTAAGTCCACTGAGGAGTGAATACTTCCACACGATTACCTCCATCCTGCCAACATTTCAGACATGTCCAGGGCTCCGTGAAAGGATTGTTGCTTCTCCCCGTGCCAGCGTCTCCCACCTAGGTCCCCCAAGGGCCGCTCCGGGGCCATCCTGCCTCCTCTCGGCTGGGCCCCTTCTCCCACCAGTCTTCCTTGGAATGTTGATGTGGTTCCTCCTGGGCCTCCTCCGGGGTCTCTGGACTGGCTTGTATTATCCCTGCTGTTTCTTGGCTTTGGGTCCTGCCCCTCCGAAGGTTCCCATCGCAGGGGAAATCCCCCGGGTCACTTTCCCTGGCCCGCTGTGGGCAGGATCTCCCAGTGAGAGGGTTCATCGATTACCAGCCTCATCCCCTTCTCCCAGACCCCTGCCCACTTCCTTGGGGCGTCTAGGAGTGGCCCCCTCCAAGCTCTCCTCTCCTCCCCATGTAGAGCCCCCAGGCCCAGAGGAACCAGCAGACGAGGCCTGAGGACAGCCGTTACTGATGTGACCCTGAGACCTGGCTTGTTTTTTTGGTGTTGTCTAGGGCTGGCTTTTCGGTCCTCTAGTGCTACCTGATCTTCCCCGCCCACCCCAACGTGCAGAATGCAGGTGGATGAACTTCTCCGGGTTTTGCTGGTTTTCATACTTTTCCTCCCCACTCCTGAGACTTGGGTTCGTTTTCCTTCCTATTGCACCTTTGTGCCCTGCCCTTCTCTGGCTATCCTCCCAGAACACCCTGGTTCTAGTCTGATTGTCTCATTTATCCACATATTTATTCAGTAGGAGGCCTACGAAGCACATATTTATTCAGTAGGAGACACAGAGTCCAGGGCAGGAGTGCCGAGGACAGGATGGCTGCTAACTGTGCCCCTCATTTAATCCTCACTGAGGCTTGAAGGCTGAGTGACCTGCCCAGAGTGAGCAGAGGGGAGCAGAGAGGATTCTGCTCACAGTAGAAGGCAGGCAGAGGCCCTGGATCTCTGCTCTTCCTGAATGTGTGTGATCCCCTGTAAAGTTTCCGTCCCTGGACAGAGACCCAGAGAGGGCACTGGGCTGCATCAGGGAGAACCTGGCAACTCAGACACATGGGGTTCGGGCCCCTCTCCTCTGCTCTCCATCTCTGCCACCTTGGAAACAGGCAGGAATATCTAAATTGCATTTCCCCCACTTGTGAAGTCACACTTGTTCCTCCAGATCTGTTTTTGTTTGGGGAGCCCATTCCATGCCAGGCTTTACACTGAGAGCAGAGCCAGACGTGGTCCTGCCCTCGTGGTACCTGCAGTCCAGCGGGAGGGATGGGCACCCATCAGAGATGCATATCCTTCAGCAATGATGAGCCTGAGAGCAGGGGACCTCGGTGCTTAGAGAGCATGAAGCAGGCAGGTCTGGAAAGGCGAGAGCAGCTACGGCACAGGCCCAGACAGCGCCTTTGTGTGGGTCAGAAGAGGCCCCTTGTTTCTCCCTCGAGGCACAGGCCTCAGCCTCCCCATCCCTCAGGTGGGCGTGATAGGCCCGCCTCTGCCCTTGTGCCCTGATGATCGACCTCGAAAACCATCTGTGGGGAGAGCGGGCAAAGTGATGAACAGCAAGAATTTGGGGTCAGAGATTATTCTCCCACTTTCGAGCCATGTGATTTAGCTTCTCTGAGCCTCACTTTTCTCACCTGGAAAATGGAAATATTCACATTTTAAATTAATAGGTAAAATTGATGTGTGTAGCTGCTCATAGCCTCCTCAGTCAAGTACTTAGTGGCCTGGTGCCTGGTGCCTGGGAAGCCCTGGGTGACTTTTGTTAATATTAAGAGTTAATATTAATTAATATTAATATTAAAGAGTTAATATTTTGTTACTATTAAGACTGGGCAAGCTCAAGCGAAGCTGCTCAAGGCAGAGCTCCTGGGGCTGCCCCTGTCCCTGCCTAGACCAGCCTGGGGCCTAATGAGCCACTTCCTCTGTTTGCCTTCCTTTAGGAGAACTCCGACACCTTCCTCTTGGCTGTGGACACAGATTGGAAGGTAGGTATTGGCTTAGCCTCCCCAGATGGGGGACACACAGCTGGCTGGCCCCTCCCCCTCCCAGCCTGTTCCAGAGGAGGGTCACAGGCCTTCTGTGTGCCCCCAGCCTGCAGCCGCAGGGGCTGGGCACCTGGCAGTCTCCAGGACCACCCCCACTGCTCACAGCGGCTCTGCCAGCCCACTGCCAGTGGAGAGATGCCCCCTCCCTCCCTGAACAGAACAGGGAAGGGAGGGGAGGTCTGGTGGGAGTGAGGATGCTGTCATCTGAATCAGCACTTTCCTCCTATGAAAAGCCAGGTTAATGCTCCAGAATAGCTCCTGTTTCCATGGCAGCAGTTGCCCGGGACAACCGTGTCCTCTTTAGTTTGATGCCAGATTCCCTGTGAAAACTTGAAATCATTCTTTGTTTTTTGTCCTCTGATTGATGATTTCTGATTTTGCTCACTTGGCCAGCCATTTCTCTCCTTTGAGTCCCATAGTGGCTGTTTATTTCGCCATCTTAGGAGATGTGTGACAGCAGACCCAATGGGAGCCTCACAGGGTTCTGAGGCCTCGCTGGCCATCAAAACCTGCTGAACAAAATCAGATCTTTCTGGAACCTTCCTCCTTGCTAGCTGGAGCTAGCCCCCAGGCCACTGCCCAATTTGGGTCAGTCTCCGAGCCCCATGACAACCCCAGCCTCGTGGTCTGGACGCAAGGCTGACGCGGGAGGTCGGGCAGCCTGCCGGCTCCTCCCCCAGGCGCACGATCTGCAGATCTGGATCCAGCCTTGCATCGGTCCCTTGGTCACGCGCCCCTTCAAGGACGGGAGGGAGCAGAGGTGTCAGAGCAGCCTGTGTGCACATGCTCTGGTCTCCTGGGAGCCCCAGCTCCAAACACAAAGGGCCCTGGAGCTGGGACAAGAGGATGGGGTCTGAGGGAATGGGGACCAATGGGAGCCGAGGATGAGGTCTGAGGGAACCCATGGGAGCCCAGGAGGAGAGAAAAGAGGACGTGTCCATGAGGTGGCCCACAGCGCGGGCACGCCAAGGAGTCCTCTTTGCCCTCCCTGTTCCGAATGAGGGCAGGAATGTGTGGACAAACAGCCCCTTCTCCGCAGGAGCGAGCTGGTGAAATAAAATCTGGAGCAGACAGCCCCTGCCCAACATCGAGTGGGACTCACTCGACCAGCGGTGCTGACTGCCAGAGCCCCCAAAACACACCCTGGCGGAGACTGGTGATGAGAGAGCCAATCCGGGGGTCCTCTGTGCCCGTGTGCTGGGCCCAGCCCACCCCCGCCCCCATTTCTCAAGATCCTTTCTTGGTAAAGGGCAGCACGTGTTAAAAGGCACCTTACTGTCTACTCCCTTACACGACATTGCGGTGGCCTTTTCTTTTCTTTTCTTTTCTTTCCTCTTCTCTTCTCTTCTCTTCTCTTCTCTTCTCTTCTCTTCTCTTCTCTTCTCTTCTCTTCTCTATTCTTTTCTTCTCTTCTCTATT
Source organism: Vicugna pacos (assembly GCF_048564905.1). Taxonomy (NCBI): domain Eukaryota; kingdom Metazoa; phylum Chordata; class Mammalia; order Artiodactyla; family Camelidae; genus Vicugna; species Vicugna pacos. The sequence goes on from NC_132995.1 coordinate 33,767,069, forward strand.
CTTTTCTTTTCTTCTTTTTTCCTTTTTTTAAGTAAAGCAGCTATGAGGCTGACCCCTATCTGGGCCAAGGTCTGGCAGAGACTTTATCCCATTCAATCCCTTGCCTCAGTGGGCCCAGCCAGTGGGGGAGGCACGACAGACTAGAGTCAGGCTGACTTGAGTCCAGGTCCTGGCCCTGCCACTTACGGCCCACGTGACCTCCGGCACAGATCACTACGTCATTTGTAAAGGAAGGCAGGCAGCTTGGACCTCCCCAGGTGTCCGTAGAGTTGGGGACGGTGCCCCCAGGCCAGGCACTCAGACCTTAGGCTGACTGTGACTAGTGGCCCCACCAGAGCCAGACTGCCTGGCTGCTGTTCCTGGCTCTGCTCTCTGGCTGTGTGACATTGGGAATGTTACAGAACCTCTCTGTGCTTCATTCTCCTCATCTGTAAAGTGGATGTTAAGAGGACAAAATAAGGTAACATGTGCAAAGCGTTTGGATAGAGTCTGGCACATGAGTGAGATGCTGCTAACCATTTGCTGCTCTTAGTAATGTGATGTCGGGCCCAGAGTGCTGAGATGCTGTTAGCTCCACCGCATAGTTCCCTGTGCTTCAGATTCCTCATCCTTTCTCATAGGTTTGTGAGAATTATGTTATCCTTGCAGCTACCCATGCAGTAGGCACTGCTGTTCTTCCTGTGTGGAGGCTCAGAGAGGTTAACTGACTTGCCCAAGGTCACACAGCAGGTTTGGCTAGTGGAACCTGAGCCTGCCTTGTTCAGCCACAACAACTGTACGACCTCCAGGGAAGGGGCCAACAGTTTGGAGAGGCACGCAGATTATCCCCTTTCTCTCCTGGGTGGGCAGGCCTGGGGCCAGCTCTGGAGTGATGTATGCAGCTTTTCCTTACCCTCCTAGCAGCTCTGTAAGGAAGGCACAATTCCTGTTTTATAGTTGAGTCTAAGGCACAAGGTTAAAAAACCTTGCCGGAAGTTGCCCAGCTGGTGGGTTGGGGAACCAGGACTTAAACTCAGGTCTGTGGATTTGAAGCCAGTGAGCTGAGCAGAACTGAGGGCTATGGCTCAGGATGGGCAGTGGCCGAGGTCAGCTTCTCACCTGGGCCCAAGGGAAAGGCCACTCAGAGGTTTGGGTGGGCATGAGTTTGGATGGGGACCATGGAGGGGCAGAGGTTTGGTGGCAGAAAGGGTGGGAAGCCACCCTACCCTGTGGTTCTGTGAGAGGCATATGGGAGGATTTTGTGGGCAGATCAGGGGCAGGGCCGTGCCTTGGCCCCCTCAGTTGTCAGAACCTCTTCCTGTGCCCTGGTGGCTTTGGAGACCAGGGAACGGATAGGACATGAAGGGCTGGCGGATACACCATTCCACACCCTGGCTGCCCTGGGAGAGCCCAGGCCCCAGCCCTCTGCCCTAGGCGTGCATCATGAGAGGTCAGCGATGGCGCAGGGAAAGTTATTGATGCCCCCCAGGCAGAGGACATGGCCAGGAATAGCACACATGGCAGGTGCTGACCAGGTCACTGGGCACCCAGAGACAGGGAGGTGACCACCTTCCCCCAGGGCAACCAGCCATCATGCAGGCCGGGCGAGCGGCGTGTTCCTTCACCAAAGAGACAGAATGGGGGCACAGGTGCCCGCACCCCTCCCTTCTCTCTGTTGCTCCTGCTTCTCTCAGCCCTTGGGCTCCCTCCTCTGCTCCCTTTCCTGGCCTATTTCCTCTCGTCCTCTGCTCTCTTTTGCCTCCCCCTTCTAATCTGTTTACTCTACCTGCATGTCTCTGGCTGCCTCCCACCCAAATCCTGAGCCACGTGACCTCCAGCTCCTGTCCTGCTGCTCAGGACAGCCAGAGGCAGCGCATGCACCCTGCTCCTTAGAGCCTCGAGAAGCAAGCCCCACACTGGGTGGCTGCAGGACAGAGGGCTGGGTGTGTCTGAGGGAGGTGGGCATGTCCACATGGACAGGCTGCCTCCTGTCCCTTCTCCTATGTCTAGTGGCCTCCAGCCCCTCGCTGCAGGATGGGGGTGGGGGAGGGCAGAGCTGGTGTATGCCCACCACATCCCTGGTGCCACAATCTGCCCAGGCCTCCTGGCTCCAGAACCCCCATTTCAGCAACGTGGGGAGGCACTGGGCATACATGTGGGCAGAGTGGGGGCTGCCCTAGGGGAGACCCCGTGGGGTGGAGAAGGAGCAGCCCCCTGGAGTAGGGTCATGACCCAGGTTGCCCCAGGCAGCAGTGACTCCCCATGTCCCCTCTAGGTTAGAGGGTCCAGGCCTTCCTGATGTGGAGGCTGGGCTTGGGGCCCTCTCAGGCCCTCCCTGCTCCCTGGGGTATGAGTCAAGAGCCGTGCTGTCTAGGCATGCCTGTGTGGCCCACCCTGCCGTGCTTTGGTGTGCTTGTCTGTGAGAGACCCCTGTGTACCAGTCACAGGCGCCTCTCATCTTCCTAGGATCCCGTGTGCAGCTGCTGCTGTGAGCCTCAGTGATGGAGGTGGGCGGATGCAGGGGCTGGGCACCATCAAAATTGATGTGTTGCTAGGGGTGGGAGGAGCAGGAGCTAGGATGAGTGAGGACCTCGGAAGCCAATTGGAGCCAAGTTTGTCTCTCCACAGCCAATCTGGGAGCAGGGGCTGGGGTGAACGAGTGGCTGCTCAGAAACCCCGCAGGGAGGAGGGGCTGGCCTAGCCCCAGCAGGCTCCCCATATAAATGGCCCAGAGTAGTGCCCGGTCATAGAGCCGTTTGTCTCCCACTTGCGCTGCCCCCTCCCTCTGGACTCTGGTGACTCAGGCCTTTGTTTGCCCTTCCTGGTTGAGGCCGTTTGCCTCCCTCAGCAAGATGCCGGAGTGCTGGGATGGGGTGAGTGAGGGCTCAGGGGGGCTGTGAGGCATGCAGGGAGGCAGGGGCATCCCTCTGCCTTTGGCTGATGGTGGCTCTGCCTTCAGTTGCCTAACCTTGGGGGTCACTGAGCAAGACCAGCAGGTTCCAGGCTCCCTGGTGACCCTGGTCTGCAGCAGCAGTGGCGGGTAGCTGCTGGCCAGGGTCCGCGGGGAAGGTGGGAAGGGCTGAAATCTCTGCAGAAATTGGAATGGGCTGTGACTTGTCTATAAGCTTTTGTGAACCCGTGTGCTGGCGTGGGTATATCCCACTGACAGTGTGTCCTCTGCCTGGCGGCTGTGACCACTCAGCCCTGCAGAGGCTGTTCCCTGCATGTCTAGGGTGTCTCTGCATGCAGATGTCTGCCCTCTGGACCCTGCAGGGTCGTCTTGCTTGCTGGGGTGACTGCATGGTGCCAGTCAGGCAGAAGCAGGGAAGTCTGGGTTGTGATGTTAACTGGGCCGTTGGACCAGAGTCCCTGCGGGGAAGGAGGTAATAAGGGGGTCGCTGTGCCTTATTTTCTGAGTGTAGGAAGGCGATGCTGGAGGGATGAGCCTGGGGGTGGCAGGGTTAGGGACCCCAGCGGGGAGCAGGGCATCTCCTCCTGCCTGGGGTGCAGGTGCCCAGGCTCAGTGCTGTTCTAACTGAAGGAGGGAGAGGTAGGTAGACCTACCCCTCCAACACCCTCCTCCCCTGTCGGGTCCGCAGGCCGTGGGGTCGGCAGGCACCCAGGCTACGACGTCAGCGCCTACCGGCTGCTGCGGACCGGCTGCCTTGAATTATTGATGCGGTTGACAGGAAGAATCGTACCACCCCCCTCCCCACGTGCTCATGAACTGAATCTCAGCTCGGAAGCCCCCTCCCCCCAGCCCTCAAGGTCACAGGCGAGGGGAGACAGACAGGCAGAGAGGGGACGTCAGAGCCCCCTCCCTTGCTGCCGCAGTGCCTCGGCGCTGGTGCCCATCGGGAGGCGGGGGGGGGGGGGGCGGACTCTGACGTCACCGGGAGCCAATGGGAGCGCTCGGCCCTGTGGGTTGGGGGGCTCAGAGTGCGTCCTGCTGGGACGTTTGGCCTCTATCAAGATGAGCTGGATCTGAGTTCCTGGATCGGAGGGGGCTCAGGGACGTCTGCTGGAGGGTTCAGCCAAGGTCACTGTGCCCTGCAGGACAGGCAACTCGGCAGAGGCCCCCCATGGCCCGCCCAGGCCCAGCCCTTCTGTCGCCAGGGAGTTGAGCCTTAGCGGGGCAAGCACTGCGGCTGAGTCCCGCTGCCCTGGGGGATGGGGATCTGGGTGGCAACACCAGGGCTGGGAGGGGACAGGCACCCCTTCACACACGGGCAGTTGGGGTCTGAGAGAACACCCCTAGGCCCTGTCTTGTGCCCTGCAGGGCTAGAGCTGACCTGGCCCAACTGCCCAGTACCCGCACGAAGCGCATTGCGGATCTTGTGCTGTGGGGGACCCTCCTGCCCTATCTCCTGCCCTCCACTGCACTGTGCACCCTTCCTGCCCCAGACCCTGCCCTCCAGAGCCAAGAAAGCATGGGAGCTGTGGGTGCGGCAGGGCCCCCCAACCCCAGCAGGGACAGGGAGTGGTGGAGAGGCTGCCTGCTCACAAGTCTCTTGGGTGGAGCTTGCTCTCTTCCTCAGAAAATGCAGCCTGAGGCTGGCACCCTGCCCTCTCTGAGCTTGACCTTGGGCAAGTCAGTTCTTTTTTCCCCAAGCCTCAGTTTCCTCTTCTGTGAGTAAATAAGAAGACACATGAAAAATGTCTGGTCAGCCGTCAGTGAGCAGGAAGCATTCCTTGTTTTGATGGCCCTAAGGTAGGGCAGTCCTGGGCCATGGGAAGGCTGTGCTGGACCTGGCCCACCTGGAGGCCTCCCAGAAGAGGCTCCTGGGGTGTGGCCTTTGGCCACAGGGTTGGCACCTCCTTGTCACTCTCCACTGGAGACAGACCTGGACAGTGGTCCTCTGAGCCCAGACTTAAAAAGGCCATTCCCCAAGAAGCTGTCTCCTGCCTCCTGAGTCTCCCCTTTCCTGTTGGAGGGAAGAATTTAGATTCTCTCTAAATCTCACTGCCCTAGTGTCCTCTACCTGCAAGGCGGGGAAAAGAGCTCCTTCTCTCTTGCATAACACCTGGCACACAGTAGGTGCTCAGCCAGTCACATGCTGACCCTCCAACCCTAGCCCCACCTCCAACTCCCCAGGCCCCCCTGCTGTGATTCCCAGGACTCCCCGTGGTGCAGGGCAGGGCTGTTTATTCAACTTTGACAGACCCTCTTGGAGTCTCCACGAGTGGCCAAGAGTGACTGGTTCGCAGAGGGACCAGCCAGCAGGGTGCCTCCCCAGGGCTCAGGGATGCCCACGCACAGCAGCCCCCATTCTGGGGCCCTTTCCAAGTGCTGAACAGTCAGCAAATAGCAGCTTTTTAGTTCTCACAGAGTCCCTATGAGATGGCTTGGGAAGAGGTGGCTGAGGCACAGAGAAGTGGCGTGCCCCCCTCAGAGTTACACAGTAAGGGACAGAGCAGGTCTTGAACCTGCAGCATCCAGCTCCTGCTTCCTGAAGGACTGACGACCCGAGCAGCAAAACCAAGGGCATGAATACAGGAAGACTCCAGAGCAGCCGCTGCAAAAGGCCTGTGGGGAGGGATGGGTGTCTAGCCCGGCCCTGCCTGAGGGAGGCCTTGGGGATCACAGAGAGGGGCATTCGAGGTGGAAGGAATGGCAGGAGCAAGAGCCTGGAGGTGGAACCAGGGGCAGGTGTAGGGGTCGGAGGCTGGGCTGGCCCACATGTGGTCCTTGCCGTGGATTCAAGGCAGGGCTGTTGAGGCCAGTCCCCTTCAGGATCTGCGGCCCTTTTGAAGGGTTCTGAGTCGAGGAGGAACATGATGAAGGCAGGACTCAGTGGGGATGGCAGAGCTGTCCTGGAGGGGCTGCAGCGAGCGGGGGGAAACTGGAGCCTGGAGGGCCGAGTGCAGCAGGGCCTGGGCCTGGGCAGTGGCTGGTTTTCAGATAAGACCAGAACTTGCCCGTGCAGACCAGTTCATGTTGCCCCTGTGCTGAACACCCTTGGGAAGTGGTGCTCCCTCTGGTCTGTCCTCCCTGAGGGCTGCTTGGGGTCCTGAGAAGGGGATACCCAACTCTGGAGGCAGTGGAGGCCCCACCACAGGCCCAGCAGTCCCCAGGGTGCCCCACAGCCTCATTCCCCAGAAGAATCAGGAATGAGGGCTGCCCAGAGTGTCCAGCACCATCTCTCCCATCCAGGAACACGACATCGAGACGCCTTATGGCCTTCTGCACGTGGTGATCCGGGGCTCCCCCAAGGGCAACCGCCCAGCCATCCTCACCTACCACGACGTGGGTCTCAACCGTAAGCATGCCTCAGCCTCATCCGGCCCTCCTCCACCTCGAATCTGCCAGAGCAGTGAGGCCCCCTCCCTCCTCCATCCCCACGCACACATAGCTCTGTGCCCTCAGCCATGTGGGTCTCAGTTTCCCAGCCTCAACCTCCCTCTCAGCGCCCACGGCCTCCCACCCCCTGCTCAGCCACAGCTGAGAGCTGTGTCTTTGCAGACAAGTTGTGCTTCAATACGTTCTTCAACTTTGAGGACATGCAGGAGATCACCAAGCACTTTGTGGTGTGCCACGTGGATGCCCCTGGTCAGCAGGTGGGGGCGTCACAGTTTCCTCAGGGGTAGGTGCCCGGAGCTCCCTCCAGCTCTCCCCAGCTCTGCACTCCTGGCTGCAGTGGGACCTGACCCCCTGCTCTGCCCGCAGGTACCAGTTCCCCTCCATGGAGCAGCTGGCTGCCATGCTCCCCAGCGTGGTGCAGCACTTTGGGTGAGTCCCCGCCCAGCCCTGCTCCTGTGCTGGGGGCCTGGGGGGTGGGGGGTGGCCACCACTGCTACAGAGCCACCAGGGCTAGGGGCTGAGGGCTCTGAGTGGGTCTGCTCCGGATGGCAGTCGCAGGAAACCCCTAGAGTGACCAGCCACGCTCTCTACCAGGTTCAAGTATGTGATTGGCATCGGAGTGGGAGCCGGAGCCTACGTGCTGGCCAAGTTTGCAGTGAGTGCCCCACCGACACACGCCCCCTCCCCAAACAACCCCAGGACAGGTCTCTGCCAGGGGCAACCCCACAGGAGCAACTTTCCCTGCTCTTTCTTCCTCTCCTCCTCACCGTACTTCCTCTTCACTTGGGAAAGTCCTTTTTTCTTTTTTTTCCTCCGAGGAAATTAACTTACAAAAAGAGAAAAGTTTACTTTTTCCATACATTGCCTGGAAACACTATAAGCTATAACTTGCTTCAACCATTATGCAAAACCAGAATTTCTGTTAGCAACAAACTATGCAACTAGTTACTCTAGCTGCCAAGTAAGGATTATCCTAATCACTTATATTTAAACACGAATCATTTTTTTAACCAAAAATTACACTTATGTCTGCAACATTTAAAGAAAGTCACGTTTGAGAAACATCCTGTCTGGTAGGAGCCCACAAGCTTTCCATCTCTAAAAACAAAAAATTTTAGGATTCAGAAGATTTCTTTCTTCAAAAGAAATTGGCCAAGAATTTTCAATTTCAGTTTCGATTACAGCACTTAATCCCTCTGGTAACGGTAGACCGTTCCCTGCCAGCCCAGACAACCTTGACATGACAGGAGAATTGTATCAACACTTCCCCCTAAACGCGGGCAAACAGCTGAACAGGAAACACGAATCTCTCCTATGATATCTAACACAAAACAGGCTTTGGAAAGGTCAGTTTCTCAACATCACCAGGGCTTTTTCTATGAAAGCAAACAAGATATTTTACGGAAGATGGTTAATTCTCAGTTTTGCAACAGTGGCATCTTCAAAGATACATTAAAGGGTGGAAAACAGTGACATGGGCATAGACTGAAAACAAATCAAAGAATTTTGAAAGGGTCCAGGTGGGGAAGAGGCCGAGCAGGGTAGCTGGAAGGGCCGCCCGGGCGAATCCCCAGCTGAAGGCACCTGGTCATCGTGCACCCTGAAGCCCTTACAGAGCATTCCCTTCTCCTCGGACCCTCCCGGCCGCCTGTGAGATAGGCAGGGCTGGAATTTCAGTTTTCTTGGTGGGTAGACTGGGCCTCCCTGCACCTCGTGCAGGCCCCCGCCCCCCAGCCCTGTCTCCCTGTCGTGATAGCTCATCTTCCCCGACCTAGTGGAGGGGCTGGTGCTGATGAACATCGACCCCAATGGCAAAGGCTGGATCGACTGGGCCGCCACCAAGGTGAGCGGGGTCCGCCTGGACCGGGGCCGTCCTGTCGTGGGTGGGGGTGCGGGGCGGCACTGACGCCGGCCTCTGCCCCGGCCCGCAGCTCTCTGGCCTGACCAGCACTTTACCCGACATGGTGCTGTCCCACCTCTTCAGCCAGGTAAGGGGGTAGGGTGTCCTCATGCAGGAGCAGGGGTGGCCGGGCTGGGGGTCTCCAGGAGCCTCAGGCAGCTCCTGAAGGGCCTGGTTCTGCCCCCGCTCAGGGGTACCAGGGCTTCAACCCCCTCCCAGCTGGGCAGGAGGAAGAGGGTGGCGGGGTTACACGGCATCTGACCTGCCCCAACCCGTACCCTGTGGTCAGCCGCAGGACCGCGGCATCTAAGACAGACTGGGGAGAGGACCCCTCCTCACCTGGGGTTGTTGGCACCCCCACACTCTTCCCCCCACCCCTTCTCCCCTCATCACTGGGGGTGGGGTAGGGGCTGCTCCAGCCACGATGCCCGCTCTGAGCCCGTCCGTGTCTGTCGGCTCCCTTCCATGCGCCCCGCCTGTCCTCCCGGGGCCCAGGAGGAGCTGGTGAGCAACACAGAATTGGTGCAGAGCTACCGGCAGCAGATCGGGAACGTGGTGAACCAGGCCAACCTGCAGCTCTTCTGGAACATGTACAACAGGTGTGGGCACGCGGGGCCCAGCTGGCAGCAGGAGGAAGCGCTCAAGCAGTTGGGGCCCCCTGGTAGAGCTGCCCCACAGGAGGAAGCAGGCAGGATGGCCACACACTCTCCCAGTGCCTGAGGTCACACCCCTTGAGGGCTCCTCCACTCCTCCTCCCCTGGGCACTGCCGGGGGAGCAGTGGGGGTGTGGGCGCACACCTGCCCCTACAACCCTGAGCCTCAGTGCTGAGGTCTGTAAATGGGGAGGAGGTTGGATGAAGTGCTCCGGGGAGCCCCTTTGGGGTTGCTCAGCAGGGGAGTACCAGGGCCCCCCATTGGCCTGCCCTCCCTTCTTTTTCTTTTACAAATATTTATTAAGCACCTGCTGTGTGCCCAGTGCTGGAGAAACTTTGGAGAAAAGAGAGGCCTAGGCCCTGCCTCCCTCTAAGGCCCAGGACCCCCCAGCACAGGTGGAGGTTGGTGCACATCTGAGGATAAGAGGCCAGTGTGAGGGCCCAGGTGACATGAGCTGGGGGCCTGGGAAGAAGTCACACATGTGGGGAGCCCTAAGGTCCCAATTTATACAGAACAGGTCCCTGTCTCCCAGATTTACCAGTGGCATCTGTGAGGCTTTTTTAGAGCATAAACCCCAAATCTGGGGCCAGCCTGGTGCCTCCAGGGACGTTGGGCCCTAATTGCCATTGTGGAGGGATGGAGTATGGCTGAAAGAGCAGTGTCAGGCGTGGGGACACTCCCCCATGCCCCGTCCCGGGATCCAGTCCTGGGATGCTCACGTCTGCCTCTGCCCCTCCCTGCAGCCGCAGAGACCTGGACATTAACCGGCCTGGAATGGTGCCCAATGCCAAGACGCTCCGGTGAGTGCCCCCCGCCACCACCCACCTTTGCACCGCCCCCTCCAGTACCAGGGCCAGACAGCCCTCTTTTTCCCTCTGTGTCTGCAGCTGCCCAGTGATGCTGGTGGTCGGGGATAACGCCCCTGCTGAGGATGGGGTGGTGAGTGAGGGACTGCCCTGGTGCAGGTGGGAGGCAGGGGGAAGGGGGGGTCATTGGCTTCTGGCCAGCAGAGCCAATTCTTGGCCCAACCCAGGGAAGCCTCAGGGGTGGGCACTGGATGGTGGGCTTCTCATCCGACTTCCCCACCACCTGGTCCTGCACCACCACCTGCTGCAACCCCCATCTTTCAGGCGAGGGAGGCCTGGAGACAGGAGGGAGCTGGGGCCAGGGCCAGGCCTCCTGCTGGCCCCCCTCCCCACCCACCAGCAGTGCAGCCCCATCTCAGTCTCAACCCATTTCAGGCCCAGAGACTAAGATCTCTCTTTTCTCTAAAATTCGACTCATTCGTTATGAAATAATTCCTGAGCACAGCAGTGATCTCCCTTTGACCTCCACGTGTACCCATTCCATTTGGGGAGCACATGTCACTTCTCCTGCTGGAACTCTGAGAGCAGGCAGCCTCGGAGTTTCATGTCCCCATTAGCCCAGAGGGTCCTGAGTGCCCAGGGACGCACGGAAACCACCACAGTCTCCCTGGGCCTGAGGGCTCAGAGGATCAGGGGTGCAGGCTGTGTCTGCCAGGGTCCCCTGCTGCTGACCTTGGCCCGCCCTCACCTCAGCGCCCGACTCCAGTGGTCCCTGGTGCTCTCCCAGCCATTCCCACCAAGGTGGCTCTGGCTCCCTTGAGGACTCTGCCCAGCCTCTGCCCCCCTCCAAAAGTTATGGGTAGTGTAGAGGGTCTCAGGCCCTCAGGGGGCTGCTTCCTGATCCCCGGGGCCTTGGCCTTTCAGAAGGCACCCAGGGAGGTGCTGGCCTATGTCTGCCCCCTGCACTGTCTCCCTCCCCAGTAGGGCCTCCCAGCTCTGGGGATACAACCTGCTTTAGCAACTGGGTTAGGGGGCTCCCTGATACCCTTGGGCACCTCACTCTGCTGAAGCTGGCTCCTTGTCCCCAGGTGGAGTGCAACTCCAAACTGGATCCAACCACCACGACCTTTCTGAAGGTGAGGCCCTTCTCCCCACCATGGGGCCAGCCACAGGGAGGGGCCTGCCTGGGGTCCCAGCCAGGGTGGGAGCAGATCAGTGTGCCCAGTCAGGGGATCCCATCCAGGTGTGCAAGGGACAGGCAAGGTGTGGTGTAAGGTGGCCCCTGCTCAGCCCACCGGCCTCTCTCCTTTGCAGATGGCAGATTCCGGGGGGCTCCCCCAGGTCACACAGGTGAGACTCTTGGCCCTCCCTCCCTTACCTGGCCTCGGGTGGGGGAAGCCTTCCCACTCCCAGAATCCCAGACAGCCAATCAAAGTGTGTGCCTGTCCCTCCATCCCGCAGCCCGGGAAGTTGACTGAAGCCTTCAAGTACTTCCTGCAAGGCATGGGCTACAGTAAGTGTACCTCCACCCCGCCCCGCCCCAGAAATGGGTGGGCAGGCAGAGAGCTGGGTCTGAGCAGCCTGTGGGCAGGAGGTCCAGGTTACCAGGGCCGGATGCTGTGGCACTCTCAATCACACGCTCCCAACCTGCCTGGGCGCCCCCAGGGCATCTCCACGCAGGTTCTAAGTCAGTCGTCCCAGGCCCGGCCCTGCCCTCCTGTGCCATCCTGTCGGGGAGGCCTTGGGGTTCCTCTCCTGGCAGGACTGGGCCTGATGGGGTGGGGGACCAGAGCCCGAGGCTGAGTCCTGCCAGGGAAGCCTGCCTGAAGGTAAGTCATCCACCACCCCCACCACCACCCCCGTGCCTGGCCTACAGCACCTGAGAAGGGCTTTGTCACAGGTGCTGGATGCACTGGGGCACCGGACGATAGGCTTGGAGTCTGGGGACTGGGGCGGGCATGTGGGGCCATCGGGTGTTAGGAGAGCTGAAGGCAGCCAAACCTGGGGGTAGCATATCTAAAGTCCCTGAGGAGACAGGGGCTCTGAGTGGAACTGGCTCCCCGCCCCATAACTTCCACCTGTGTAGGGAGGAGAGCCCCTGCTCCTGAGGGCCAGCACTCACACGCCCTGCTGGTGACACACCCGTGTCTCCGGGATTCCGCCCATCTCTGCTTACTCCTGGCTTTCCTGCTGGAAGCAAACTTCCTTTCCCCGAATTTGTGCCTCCTTAGGACAGGCCTGTGGGGGAAGGCCAGACAGAAGTAGAAATCCCCAATTCCCAGAGGCCTGGGGCCTCCCTGCCGGCCTGTCTGTGGAGAAGTAGGGCAGAGAAGCCAAGACTAAACAGTGAGGCCCCGCGGGGGCTCTGAGGCTGGGCCCTGAGCACAGGAGGGCCTGGTGGACACGGGTGAGGACGAGTGGGTGGGCACTTGTGGGGGGCTGGGACACATTTTCAGGGCCCCAAGAGAAATAGCACCAGGCAGCTCAAGAGCTGGGAGGGTTTTGGGAGGTCGTGCAGGCCTCCCCCATTCCTTTCATGGGGAGACTGAGCCCTAGCGGAATGGTGAGGGCACTGGGACTAGGGTATGGGCCCCAAAGGCCTTGCTGGCAAGAGTCCCCCAGTGCCGCAGCCCAGGTTAGAGATGCAGGGGTGAGATGAGTGCTCCTTCCCTGCTCTTGGGGCTTCTAGGGCCAGACTGACATCAGTTGGTGCTGTGGTTCCTTCTGGGGCCCCTGCTTCGGCAGATGGGCAGGAGTGGGAGGGCTCCTTGAGGCTCTGGCCCCACCCCCAGCCTTCTCTGTGCCTGTCCCCTCGTTTCTGGCCCATCTCAACACCCTCCCCTTGCCGGACATCCTCTTCACCCATGTTCTGTGTCTCCCCCACCCCCGCCCCTCTGGCTCTGTCTTCTCTCTTAGTTGCATACTTGAAGGACCGAAGACTGAGTGGAGGAGCAGGTAGCCCCATGGCCCCTCCCCTGATGCATGGACCCCTCACCCCAGTACCCCCTGCTCCTTCCTCTGTGCAGTGCTGCAGCCAGGCCGCATCTTGCCATGGTTTAGAACCTTCTTGTGTCCTGCTCTTCTGTGGGCTCTGTCCCATTTAGGGCTCTTGATTGGCTGGGTTTTACATCAGTCTTGCTTCTCGGCTGCCATGGGCCCTGTGGCTTCCAGAGCTCTGGCAGTTGGAACCAAAACCTCTCAGAAGTAGAGCCCAGGCTCTCAGAGGTGTAGACCCTGGGGTCAGGGGCAAGCCATGCCTGATCTGGAGAGATGGCTGGTTGAGGTCAAGAAGGTAGAAGTTGCTCCCTCTAAGCCCTGCTTGTTAAACTCTGATTAAGAGCAGAAACTGGATTTACGGCAGTTTGAGCCCAACACACCTTGTCTTTCTTTGTAGAAGTGGTCTTACTCCCCCTGCCCCATCGTCCTCTGGAGGGAGGCAGAGTTGGAAATAACGTCCTATCCTTGCGCCAGCTCAAGGATACCCAGTGAACTCCTAGTCTGTTTTGGCCATAGCTCTGGCCAGGTGTCGCGCACTCCCCGTCGCTGGCGTTGCATGCCTTGGGCTTGACACAGCAGATGCACAGCCCTGGCTTGGGATGGGCCTCTGTGCTGTCGGAGGAACAGTTCTCGCTGGCCGCTTTGCTTGTGTAAATCCTTTTCTTGCCTGCTGGCGCCCGGCCCCACCTGTTGGTCCTCACCCTGGTGCCCTCTGTGTCCGCAGTGCCCTCGGCCAGCATGACCCGTCTTGCCCGCTCTCGCACCGCGTCCCTCACCAGCGCCAGCTCGGTGGACGGCAGCCGCCCGCAGGCCTGCACCCACTCGGAGAGCAGTGAGGGGCTGGGCCAGGTCAACCACACCATGGAGGTGTCCTGCTGAAGCCCTTGGTCCCATGAAGATGCCCACCTGCCCCAGCCCGCATCGACGTCCCACTGCCATCCTCGCGAGGCTCATTTTCCCTTTAGTTTGTTTTTGTGAGGGTGAAGGGGAGAAAATGGGGTTACTTTTCTTTTGTTTAAAAAGATGAGGGGATCCATCTTATATGCTGCAGCAGAACAGTCTCCAGATGGTTCGAGGGGCTCACTCCTCCCCACCCCGTCCTCTCACGCACCTCATTACCTTGTCTGACTTAGTCCCTCTTCCACCTCCCCACGGCACAGGCACAGTCAGGGCAGGGTTCCAGGGAGGAAGGAGATTAGCTCAGGAAAGACTCTGAGTCTTTCTCTGGCCAGGATCCAGATGGCATCCTGGATTAAAGAAAGAGCATGAGTTGACCCGCTCGGGCAGGCAGGTTTGAAGATGGGTTGGGGTTTTGAGGTGGTGGCTGCTGGGACAGGGAGCACGGGGTCCAACTCAGGCACTGGTGTGAGAACCAGGAGACTGCAGTGGTGAGCACTCAGGCAGAAGCCCTGGAACTCTGCAGGCCCCTTACCCTCCCAGCCCCTCCACCAAGCACATCTGTTTCTGTCTTGCAGCACATGTGACAATCATCTGAACAGTAGCCACAAGAGGGCGCTCCTACCAGACAGCCGTTTTCCTGGTGCTCTCTGGGCAGGCCTGGTGCTGTAGAGCCAGGCAAGTGAGGGCTGAAAAGGGTTTCTCTGCCCAAGGAAGACAGAACATAGAGGACCCTGAGGGCAGGACCTCACAGACTGTCCCTTCCAGCCCACACTCTGCCACTTCCTGTCCCTGTCCCATCTCTGAGCCAAGGCCCTGAGGCCGAAGTCGCCTGGTCCTCTGTCTCCGTAGGGAACTGACTGGAGCTGAGGTTAAAGGCTGGGATACTATTGGGCGCACCGCTGAGAACTCCGTGGTGCCTGCCTTTGGAAGCCAGCAGGCAGTGGTGGCTGAGAGTTCCTGCTGACCCCTTTTTTGCCCCAGGTTCCATGGAGGACAACCCAGTCAGCAGCGGTATGGCTAAGGCCGCTGGAAACGTTTCTAGAGAGAGTTCTGGTTAAGCTATGCTGATGTTGCACATAGGCATCAATGAGAGGGTTCATTTGGAGAAAACTGGTCCAGAGTAGCAGGATTTCACAGCCCCACATCACCAGCCTAACCAGTTGGAGCAGGCTTAGGCTGGGGCTTGCTGGGTCCTGGGGTGGAAGTGAAAAGTTTCTGAAGTGAACAAGGGCCAGGCGGAGGAGAAAGGCTCCCCCCTACACACTCCTGCCACCGGAAGCCCAGGGCTGTGCCATCTACTTCCCATTCTCCAACCGTACCAGGTAGAATCTCCTGGCCCAGAAACCAGAAGCCATTTGTCTCTGAGCCTAAATTAATTGCCACAAGCCCCAAAATGAATAAAAAGGAGAAGAGGAGCGAGCAATGAAAAATGCAGGGCTGTGGAGGGGATGTGTGTGTAGGGAGGTGCTCTGGGGCTAAGGGGAGACCTGCATCCACATTTCCTCTGCACACATCATCTTCTATAATCTTAAGCCATTACTCTAGACTGCTCTAGGTTCTAGAACCCGGTGGCATATTAGTCTGTCCACAGTTCTGTTCACTCACTTGCTTCTTTTGAATATTGAATGTGACTGTTTGAAAAACTGGTAGAATTAATCCTCTTACTGTAGATAGCTCTGTGAATCTTGGATTTTTTCTTCTGTGTACTTTAAAATGAGATATCTATAAATATCTATACACTATATATATATATGTATATTGGGTCCTCCTGCGTGTGGTTTTCATCGGAGGTTGTCTCTTCCTTTGTCAAAGTGAACTTTTAATGGAATTTATTATTTTCCTCTTATACAAAGTGGAGAGCCTACTTTTGTGTATTCTGCTGGCTGATGTCATGAGACTTCGAGATGACAAAATGTAAAACAAATAAAAACCCTTGTCACCATGGAAACAGTTAACTGTGCCCAAAATACTAATAAAGAAACTAAGAAGAATTTGAGTATGGTGGTGCCATGCCCATCTTGGGAAGTTTTGGGAAGAGAACAATGTTGAGGCTGGTGAGCCTAGTGCTTCTTGGGTTTTAGGTGGGGCTGAACGTTCTGGGTGAAGACAGGCATTTCCATTCATCTCTGAATTTCCACATCTTGCCTTATTACCTTACCAATCATTACAGTAATTCTACAGGGGAAATATTAATTATCTTAGTTTCACAGGAAACTGAATTTGCCCTGCCTAACTAGAGACCAAGCTGGGAGCTGGCCTTGGCATTACTTGACTTCAAAACCCAGGCCTGTAACCTCTATATTCGCTGCCTCATTTTCTTAAATTTAACTGCCTGCTACTTCCCCATGGTTAACCACCATTTCTGATTTCATTCCCCCAGCCACTAAATAGATACTGAGTTCCAGCTGTGTATCAGCTAATAAAGAAGCAAGTAAATAAAAATAAACACCATATGATATGCAGAAGAAAAACAGAGGTCTATTCTAGCTCTGGGAGCCCTGCCCACACCACTTCGAAACACAGGCGCAAACTGCTCTAAATTGAGCAAATAAAACGGACTGTAGCTAAAAGGGAGTTGAGATCTGGAAGGCAGGCGGCGGCCCACCTGGACGTGCCAGCTTCTAGGCCTTCGCATCGCATCTAAAAATCAGATTTTGCAGTTCACCAGGACTTCTACCCCGAGGGGTCTCAGCTGTCGGAGACCAAAGTTGGGGAGGGCTGTGCCTGCCTCAGACCAGGCTCAAGGCGGTAAGGGGACAAGTCTTTCTGCACTCGACCGCACGTTTTCTAAACTCAACTGGGGACACCTGGCCTCAGGATGGTCTCAGCAAGAATGACGTGACCAGGTGCAACGCCTAACTCGTCTTCCTCATGGAAGCTGTAACGAACGTCACGTGGTCCCGGGGCGGGGACATAGGCCCGGCCCCCGAGAGTCCAGCCCCTGGATGCCGGAAGCGCCCGCGCAGGTCTACTGACCCGTGGGGCCGAGCGCCCTCGGACAATGGCGACCCAGGCGAAGCGCCGGCGGGTAAGTCGCGGGGGCGGCGCGGGCCTACCCCTCTCCACGGCGCCTCGCAGCCCCTCAGCCCACAGTGCCGTCCCACGCGCCTGCTCCGCGCCCTCCCGCGGGCCCTTTGCAGCTCCCCGCGTCCCCTCCCCCATCCCGGGCCCCTTCTCCGCGCGCGCGCGCGCCGCAGTCTTCTCCGCCCCCAGAGAGCTCCCCTGGGCGGGGCCTCGCCACTGCGCTTGCTTACCCCAGGTGGCCGGGCCTGCGGGCTGCGAAGACCCGGCCCCGGTGGCCGGCTTCCTGAGCTGGTGCCGGCGGGTGGGGCTGGAGCTGAGTCCCAAGGTGAGTGAGGGGCAGGGTGGAAACGGGCGCGGCGGGGACGGGGGCGCGGGTCATCTCTGACCCGCAGCTCCCTGTGCTTAGGTGGCGGTGAGCCGGCAGGGCACGGTGGCCGGCTACGGCATGGTGGCCCGGGAGAGCGTGCAGCCTGGGGAGCTGCTGTTCGCGGTGCCGCGGGCCGCGGTCCTGTCCCAGCACACCTGCTCAATCAGCGGCCTGCTAGAGCGAGGTGGGCACGCCCGAGGGGGTGGGACACTGAGGTGGGCCCCGCGGGGTCGGCAGGGCCCTAACCTCTGTGTCTCCCTCAGAGCGAGGTGCGCTGCAGAGCCAGTCGGGCTGGGTGCCACTGCTGCTGGCACTGCTCCACGAGCTGCAGGCTCCGGCCTCGCCCTGGAGCCCCTACTTTGCGCTCTGGCCCGAGCTGGGCCGCTTGGAGCACCCGATGTTCTGGTGAGAGCCGGGAGGGGCTGGGAAGCGCCAGCACGGTAGCCTGGCTCGAACCGACCCGCCTCTGGGCCTGGGGTCCCAAACTCAAGTCTCGGTAGAACCTGGGTGGGGGTGTCACTGCAGGCCAGAGGACGAGCGCCGGCGATTGCTGCAGGGCACAGGCGTACCTGAGGCCGTGGAGAAGGATTTGGCCAGCATCCGCAGCGAGTATTATTCCATCGTGCTGCCTTTCATGGAAGCCCACCCCGATCTGTTCAGCCCCAGGGCTCGCTCTCTGGAACTCTACCACCAGCTTGTGGCCCTTGTGATGGCCTACAGGTCAGTGAGCAGAGTCTTTAAAAGGGCCCTTTTCTTTAGAGCTCTATTGAGGGACGAGAGGGGAAAGAACAGTGAACCCCACCCCGTCTCACCCGATATGGGGCTTCAGCAGACTTCTCTCTGTGGCAGCTTTCAGGAACCACTGGAGGAAGAGGAGGATGAACAGGAGCCAAACTCCCCTTTGATGGTGCCTGCTGCAGACATACTAAACCACTTAGCCAATCACAATGCCCATCTAGAATACTCTCCAGTGAGTGGATCCCTCCCATTCTTGTTCTTCAGGGCACTGATGATTGGGCATTTGATTCAAACCAGTGTCACTTCAGTGCTGGCCTGGCAGTTGAGCTAAATAGGCTCCATTCTCCTCATACTAAAAATGAGTAGGTGAAGTGAGCTTTTCCTCTCTCTACTTTGTTTGCATGTTTCATTGAAACCGTTTGAACACAAAACATTTCAAAGCCACTCCCCCCACCCCAAAAAAAGTTGGGGTTAATCCTCTGGTCAGCCGCGTCTATCATTTATTTGATGCTACAGGTTGGTTGCTCTGTGCAGTGCCAGTGAACCAAGATTGTTGGGGCCTTGTAGACAGCAGTCTGACAGCCATAGTGTCAACACTTTTCAGGAGAGGGGATGTTGGTTAGGTCAAAGGTTTAAGATGATACTAGGATTGTATTTATATTAATTCTCTTTATTAAGAGGAAAGTTGCAGTAAGTTATTTATGGAATTAAAAATTATGAAATGGCTGTTATTTTAAAATCCATGTCCCTATTTGCTGTTCCTACTTTGATCTAGATTTATTTGTTCATTTTTTTAAAAGCTAGCAACTTTTTAAATGCTGGAGATGACTGAGCTGGTTTCACCTACTAAAACACCGGGCTGACCTTTGGTCTTTGCAAGTCTCATGCCTTTCATTTTACAGTGCAGGATCTTAACAGGAGCTAAAGGTAGAATGTTGATAGGTATAGTATCAGTCTCATCACTGAACTGTACCTGCTGGAGGCTCCTCCTAGGAGGGAAGTAATGTTCATGGGGCTGGCCTGGAAAGGGCCTGGCCCCAGCTTCTCCCTTCCACCCCAGAGCTGTCTTCGGATGGTGGCCACTCAGCCCATTCCTAAAGGCCATGAGATTTTCAACACTTACGGGCAAATGGCTAATTGGCAACTGATTCACATGTATGGTTTTGTTGAACCATATCCTGACAACACGGATGACACAGCTGACATTCAGATGGTGACAGTTCGTGAAGCAGCATTACAGGGTGAGTGTCTCAGTACACTTCAGACGTTGGTGTGTGTGTCTCCGTCCCTGCCCCAGGTGCTCTGCCAAGTAGCAGTTGCCTCTTTTTTTGTAGACTAGGTAGAAGACTCAGGAGAAATGAGCTCTTGGGTATTCTGAGACCCTCATGTGAGTACTTTTCTATCTACAGGAACAAAAGTTGAAGCTGAGAGACTCCTACTGTATGAACGCTGGGATTTCTTATGCAAACTGGAGATGGTAGGGGAAGAGGGAGCCTTCGTGATTGGGAGGGAGGAGGTGCTGACTGAAGAGGAACTGACCACCACACTCAAGGTAAAGGGCTGAGCATGCCATTTAATGCTCAAAATAGCTCAAGTATTTAGAACTAGATGAGAGGAAAGGTGGGATGGAGGGTGTGAACACTTAAACTTGGCCAGGATAGACTGGCTTCTCTAAATCAATTTCAGAAATACGTAAGAAGTAGATCCTAATTAAAGGGCCCCATGGTTGCTTCTAGGTACTGTGCATGCCTGCTGAGGAGTTCAGAGAGTTTAAAGACCAGGATGGATGGGGAGATGATAAAAGGGAAGAGGACAGCCTGACAATCACAAATATCCCCAAACTCAAAGCATCATGGAGACAGCTTCTTCGCGACAGTGTCTTGTTGACCCTGCAAACCTATGCCACAGACTTAAAAACTGAACAAGATTTACTGAGTAATAAGGAGGTCTACACCAGACTTAGCTGGAGGGAACAGCAAGCCTTACAGGTTCGTTACGGTCAGAAGATGATCTTACACCAGTTGTTGGAACTGACAAGTTAGCAGGTTCTCTGTTGCCTGAAGGAGCGTCCAGGAAAACTTTATTCTAAGTTGATACTCACTGATGCTTGAAAAGAAGGAAAATTTGGACCTATTGCTTTGCTTTTCGTATTACAAGGAAAAGTAGCCAAGTTGTCTAGGATGAACTCTGAGGTAAGAGTGACATGCTTAAGGATCAGAAGCGGTAGACATGGGAATCACTGCTTACTGTTACTAAGACTAATAAATTTTATAGCTTTTATTCTCGGTTTGAACCAAAGTTAGCAGAATGTGGTAGTGATAGGTTTTGTTGTAGTCTAGCAGTTAGTAACATGGACTGAAAGTTGACCTGGTTCAAATACAGGTCTATTTTGAGCAAGTCACTTTCCCTTTGTTTCTTAAACAACTGTTTCCTTTTAGAGGATTTAATAAGCTATGTCACTGGGACTCAGAACAATTGTTTTAATTCCTTAGCCTAGAAGGCACAACTCACCCTTAAGACACCAATGACACTCAAGCCCTCATGGAAGACTTTTATTTAATCTTGAAACTTTTTGTCCTCTCTGGTCATAAAATTTGAGTCTTGACAAGGGTAAGGTATATAAATGGGATATGTTTTAAATATGTACCTATTTTTAAAAATTGTATCAAAACACTCATGAAGGTAAAGAATATTTTTAAATGGGCACCTTGAAGTTGTTTAACCACAGAAACTTACTCCAACAATGTTTCACTGTTGGAAAGGAAAAGGAAAAACACTACACAAAAATCACTTCCTTGTTCCAACATGCCAGATTGGGAGCAGAAGCTGTTATTTCCCAGTGGCCCCAGTGGGAGGGCTGGGCCTGTCCACTTTCCTCCTCACCACCAGCACTGGCTGCTCCTGAGAAAGGCACAGTGGACGCACACGTGTGTCATGACTTTAATGTTCGACTGCAGTATGCACACACATACAAGAAGTAGGGAAGCTAAAGCCCAGGAGCTAGAAAGGCTATAAAATACAACACGTGGACCAATACATTTACAAAACACCCAAAATCTTTACAAAAGGGGCTGTATTGGTCCTTTTGACTTTTTTGTTGCTGTTCAACTTAGCCTGTATGGCTGTTCATTGGGCTAATGGGTAAGGGCAATTCAAAGTATTTGGTTCCTTTCCCCACAGTTTACAAGTTAGAGAGGGGTGGGGGTGGGGGGCTTTGAGGCCTGGTCTGGCTTCCCTTTATAAAAAGAGGTGTCTCACAGGGCCCACCAGGGTATTTCTCCAGCAGAAATGAGAAAATGATGCTCTTCCAGGAGCCAGCTTTAGAGTTCGGGAAGAGGCAAAACAGAAGAAACACATGAGATCTCAACTGTGATCTCTCTGCATGGTCTCTGGCATACCAAATTCTACACATTCACATTTTAAACAACTTGGTGATATTCAAGGTCCCCATCCACATAAAAAAAAAAAGTTACATGGCTTTCTTGCTATTCTTCCGGACACCAGGAATGTCAGAAGACATGGAGCTATGCCCCGCAGACATGTGCATGGATGTCAACAGCAGCCTCTTCAATTATAAGCCGGGCAGGTACCGGTTTACCTACTTGCCTTGGACACATTTTGCACAAACCCAAGAAGTTCCAGACAAAGGTTTTCTCTTTCATGTATTTACACAAGTTGAAAATGATATTCACAGCATCTTCTAAATTTTGGCCAAGAGTCAAAAAAATGCATTTAAACTTTGGAACGTGGCCACATAGACAGGAAGCTGACCCAAACAGTAATTGGGGCAGACACCCGAGAACCAAAGGGCCGGGAAAGTCAGGAAGAGCTGAAAGGATCTTCAGCCAGTTTATGAACCTGGTACAGTGGGACCGCCAGGCTGACACATTTACAACAGAGATGCGATTCCATCTAACTGGCACCTGTCCCTTCCATTACTTGCTGAGCCTGCTTCTGTCCCATGCAGCACTGTGCAACCGACTGGAATAACCTGAAGAATGGAGACAGTTACAAGTCTGTGAGCAAAGTTCAGGCCTGAGCAAACCCTGCGTCTTACTAATTTTGGCTACTTAATTGCCTTAATTACCCACCCAAGCTAGGGCTATCAAATAATTTTCATCCTCCTTTCTCATTCTTTAAACAATTAAAAACAGTACTTTAAACTCACTTTTCAATTTCTGGGGCACAGTGTACAAACTCATGGTTCCAGAACTTAAATGCTGGATTTTTAATCAACTCAATGAAGGTAATAAGAAGACCCCAAGGATGTGGCCTATTTACAATCAACCGTTCCAAAAGGACCCTGGACAAGGGGAGGAAAAAAATTAGTTAATGCAGAGAGAGACACAAATTCATGACTACTTTTCCATTATCTTTTTTTCTAACTCCTCCCTACACACAAAGTTGTTAGCTTTACAAAAGGTAGGTGAAACAGTATCTTTGATATAATAGCAAGTAGATCCTAGAATTACGTAACATGGGTTTGAATCCCACCTCTTCCCATTACTGAGCCTAGAAGACTAAGATAAAGGATAATAGTGTCAAGATTACATGACACATAGAAGGTAATCACTTAAAGAATACACAATCAATACAAGTAAATAGGAGGCCACCCTCCCTTCTGAGTGAGACAGCCTGCACTCTGTGGAGTGTGTCAACTTTTACTTTTAAGCACCCAACCTCCTACACCTCATGGCCTTTCTCTTGCCTTCTAAAATGGCCTGCACTCTGTCTATGGAGTATGTTTTCCTGTAAATAAATCTACCTCAAAAAAATCTACCTCAAGAATTCTAATACTATTAGTATATGTGATAACTAGGTGGGACAATTCTTCTGAATAGCAGTTAATACTGGCTTAAATATTCACATCCTTTGACCTACCCCAACTATACTTCTAAATTCACCCTAAGGACATAATAAAACACAAAAATAAAGACTTAAGGACAAGGACGTTCACTACATCTTTATATATAGTCACAAAATGGGACTATCATCTAAACATCTAATACTAAAATGCTAGTTAATTTTTGGCATATACACCTAAGGAATGTTGTATCTAATACCCAGAAACTACTATGAGGTGAAGGGGCAAGTTTACGAACTCTGGTCCAGTTTTTCAAGTTTGTGTATACATCTCACTAGAATGTACCCATTTCTGGACCTCCAATGCTGTACACAGTCCAAATAATCTGCAACAGTTAGGAAAACACAAGTATGATCCTGTTATTTATCCTGCTTAAAGCCTTTCAACCTAGAGGTAATGGCCTTTTAAAAGGCCTGTGTGATTCAGGACTCGGAATAAAAATGCTGACACCACCACCTGGGAGGAAAACTCCTGACCTATCAAAATGCTGGTGGCCTTTTGTTGAAAACTAAGTTTTTGTTTCAGCCACGATTAATGGGTCTCTACCTGTGATTTTTTTGTGCCCATTAGACTAATTATTAGAAGGGCAGGAACCATGTCCATTTCACTCACAACTATTTAACACATAAAAGATGCTCAGTGAACACTGAATGCACAGAGAAAACACTCAGAATTAATAATAAAGGGCAAGAGGCTCCATTTAGAAGCCACTGAAAAACATGACTCCTCTCTTACCTTGTGATCTGTTCTTGGATAGCTTCAGTGTTGGCCTCTGCAAACAGGTACAGCATGGTGCAGCTAAAGTAGTGAGTGTGGCTATTTGGGTACCGCAGCTGATTTGCAATTGCATTCAAGAAGAGATACCGACCTGGAAATTAAGAAAACTCAGCTTAGTAAGAATTTGCTCTGAAAGGCCAAGAGATGAAAAATCTTTCTGAATGGCTAGAGTTTGGATTTCTGATATAGGCTCTCAAATTATCCTTTGGTTCTCAGGTCCCCAAAGAATTTTCATTTCTATGGGTTTTATGTTACTATTTACACATTAAAAACTTTTTAGTTAAAAAAAATAGTCTATTTAAAAATAAGAGAACTACTGTATGTTAATATAACATGTTAATAAAAAAGTATTTCTCCCCTCAAAATAGTAAAGAATGTCACTTTTATATTCTGCTGGATTCTTATTTCTTCCCTTGTGTTCAATCTATTCCAGTATGGTACTTCATGTAGCCTCTGCACACCTCCACTGTACCCTTGTGACAAATGAATGTGGAGAAAAAAGCAAATGTATTATTATGAAAATAGTTTTGATCTCACAGCTCCTCTATAAGGGTGTTGGGGATATTCCCTAAGTGTTTCCAGACTCTACTTTGAGAAATGCTAGTTTAAAGTATATTGGAATAAATATTATCTTAATTGGATTTGGCTGTCTGCCTGTGCTTGATATTACTCAGGTTTATAAGGCTATCACAGTGAGTTTTTACATCCCCTTAAAGGCTATACCCCCCCCCCTTTTTGGTGGGCTCTGGACGTAATGGTATTTAATTGTGTTGAATCTTGATTTTAAGCTATCTCAAACCCTTTCCTACAAATAGGCAAGTTAATACATGTATATAACTCAAAACCAGCCTCTCAAGAGTCCACAGCAAAGTTAAAAGTAGGCATCCTTCTAAAGTATGTGTATGTTAAAATGAGGGCTATACAGCTGGTCACCACCTGCTACAGTCTCTATTGTGTCAGAACGAATACAGAATGCCAGAAGCTGGAGCTCAACAGGCAGGGTGCGGCCTGTAATACGAGTTATACTGTGAACTTTTTGCAGAAAAGGGAGGGAAAGTCCTATTCATTAATCTTTATACACCTAATATTTAACATATTGCCTGGCAAAGAAGCACTGATAAATGCAGGAGTAAAAGGCAGGCTAACAAAACAAGTTAACATGAGTCTATCTTGAAAACGAGCCTAGTGAAAAGAAAATGTTATTTTCACACTAAAAAACCCACTCCACTCACTCACACTGAAATATTAACTAATGTAGTAAGGATTATGGATGAGTCCTTTCCTTTATGCTTTTCTGTGTTTTCTGCATTGAGCAGATACTATATGCAACTAAAGATAAAATAACCAGCCAGGCCCATAACCATATTGACCGAATATTCTCTCTTGTGGTTCAAAGTATTTTTAGAACCAGACTGTGACAAAAAGTATAGAGAGCGTCACCCTGAGAATTGGCAGGCTTCACTCACCTTCAGTGTCCAAGTCCACAGCCAGGTTCTGGAAGATGTCCATGTGAGCCGAGTGGGTGATCGTGCTCATAGAAGGTGTGCTGCCCTTGTTGTGGATGTGTGCAATGGCCTGAGTCCCTACATAGAGCACCAGTGCATTAATGAGCTGGAGGTTGTAGCGATTGCCAGGCTCATTGGATACCTAAATGAACAAAACAGAAATTCCTGACTTATTCTCACAAAGGATGGATTCAGGCATCAATATTTCAAAGAACCCTCTTTATGTCTTTCAGAGAAACGCTGAACTGCTCCCAGTACTCTTTGTGACTTAAATTTTAGAAATCCGCTGGAATGTATGAAGCTATTTAACAAATACACCGCCTAAGGTTGGTTGTGTCAACAACAGAAACATGATTTCCCTTGAGAAGCCAAAGCTTTAATAGTTACCAGCACAAAAATAAAGTTTGAGACCAATTATAAAAAAGATACGGAGAGGGGAAAAAGATGTGGTTTCTTGGTGTGGGAAGACTGGAAAGATAATACAACCTCCAATCATTTTCTATACAGCAAACTGAACTGGAACCCATTTATTTAGAAGAGTCTCAGAGAATGAGAATGATAGTCAGCAATCTATTCTTACAGAAAATCAGTTCATTTTCTGGTTGCTTCTTCCAAGGCTATAGCTTTGTGTCACTGGTAAAATGAACTAGCAAAATGTATAATCCAGTTAATTTCATCCAACCATTAGAAATGACAATGTTTTAAAACTTTTAAATCAGGTTGAAAAGACTAACTTCAAAAAGGCCACAGACAGGACTATGCACACAAAGTGCTTTCTATGAAAGACACAGACAAGAATTTAAGTCAAACTCAGTAACCTGTAGGTTGCTGCGCAAATCAGACAGAAAAGTGACAGGTGATCGAGTTTTAAGATAGGAATCCAAATCCTTTTTGAACTGAGGTGGCATCACTCCAGTAAAATTGGTTAGAATCCGGGGTGCGATATTAATTTCACTCAACATATCCACCTGCCACAGACAAATACAAGAATCACAACCAGAAGCATTTGTAGAATTTAACAGCAAGTTTTATCTATGCCAGAAAGTGGAAAGATTGTTCTTCTACAACTATACATGTTATAAATATTTTGAAGAGTAGAGATACCAGTTTTTACTAATCTTTAATTAGAAGAGTATATCCAAAATGATAGTAGGCTCTCATTCTACACTATAGTACCTCTCATAAAGTAAGGCAGGATAGGTACCCTTTTGTGGAAAAGTCTAGTTTACACCACTAATTGCTTTTTTTTTTCCTGGACTTCAATTTAAAATAAGGGTACAGAATGAGATTTCCTCACTTACCAAGAGCCCTAATCTTTGAAAAGATGCACCAACAGAATAAGACAATAACATACTTGCTACTCTTAAAAAAGAAAGTGAAACATACATCAAAATTATAGTAGCTATGTCATCGTGGTATGATTTTAAACAGTCCCTTCTCTCCTTTACTTCAACAATTTAAACAAAACACAAGTACACACATCCAAAACACCTGTGAATTATGGCATTACAAATGTCTATTCTGCAGTACTGTGCCACTGGGGCCACCCAGCAAATGACTGGCCCAACACCTAGGTTGAGGTTCTATAAATAGAGCTAAATTTAATATCAAAATTGAAAACAGCAACTAGACAAATACTGTGAACCAATATTCAGCATTAGTATCATACTTTCTCTACTATATCAGGCTTAATACCATGACTGCTTCCTCCAAAGAGCACCCTTAACTAACAAATAACTTTTAGGTGTGTATGCTAGGGAGAGTAAATAGCCCACTTATCAGAAAAAGGACTAAAACATTCAGATGTAACTTTCTTTTCCTTGAACTGTTTGGAACTTTACCTTCAGATTAGGAGTGAATGGGTCTGGGAGCCTCATGTTTCTTGGGAAGGCACTCAGGATCAGATTTCTTAGCTGGATACAATTCGGTGGGATCACATCACAGAATCCATAATGATAATCACAAAGGAACTCAGGGAAATCATGCAAAAGAACCAGCAGCACTCTCAAAGTGCCCTATTTTTTAAAAACAAGAAAAACATTGGCTATTTTCACACCAAGTAAGAAAATGGGAATAACATTTTTACTATTATGAATTTAACTTGTTTAAAAAATGGCAAAAGCTTACTTCAAATGTATGCAGGCTTTAATTAACACTAACAATATCACAAGTGATTTATCAAAATGTTTATATTGGGGAATCATGAAAAGCTAGGTATCTGAAATTTATAATCTTAGATCTATGTGCTAGAAGAGGCCAGACAAAAACAAAAAAGAAAAACAGTGATATAAGCTTTTATCTTCAGAAACTGGAAAAAACACAGCTAATGAAAACCAAAATAAGTACAAGAAAAAAGAGCAGAAATCAATTAAAATTTTTTTCAAGAATAGGGGTAGGGGATGGAAATCAAAGCTAGAAAATTGGTTCTTGGAAAAGATTAATAAAACTGATAAACCCTACCAAGACTGATGGAGAAAACACAATACCAGTATTAGGAATGAAAAAGGACCTTCACTACAGATCCCACAGATGTGAAAGTTAATTTAAGAGACTATTATACAACTTTATGCTATTAAATTTGAAAATTTAGACAAAGTACACAAATTACTTAAAAACATATAACTTACCAAAACCCAAACAAAAAAAGAAAATCTAAATAGTCCTTAATAAAGAAGTTACTAAATATGTTGTTAAAACCCTTCCCCTAAAGAAATTTCAAGGCCTAGATGGCTTCACTGGCAAATCTTTAAAATATTTAAAGAAAATTTAACATTATTCACGATCTTAAGAAAATAGAAAAAGACTATTTTCCATCTCTTTCAATGAGGCTACTAGCATTTCAATGAGACTAACCTTGATACTAAAACCTTACATGAAAATTTTACAAAAATCCTAAAGAGTACAAAAAGAAATCAGTGCTGTATCACAATGAAATGGTCCAGGAGTGAACACAACGGCAGTTTAAGCATTTGAAAATTAATGGATTCATAACATAAACAGAAAAAAAATTACATGATCTTGATTGCAAAAAAAAGCATTCAATAAAATTCAATATCCATTAAACCATCAGGAGATTATGAATAGAAAGGCATTTCCTTAATCAGATAATGGTATCTGCAAAACAAAACTAGAGATTTACAAAAACATTATACTTAATGATGAATTACTGAAAGCTTTCCTCAAGCTCATTAATGAGATAAGCATGCCATTATCACTATCTTCTATTTCACACTGTTCTGGAGTTACTGGCCAGTGTGATAGGCAAGAAAACAAAAAAACCTATTATTACACACAGATGAAATGACTGTGTCTACAGAATACGCCCCCTCCCCTAAAATATACATATAAACTCTCAGGGAAAAAAAAAATTTAGCAAGGTAGCTGGATACAAGGCCAACATACAAAAATCAACTTTATTTCTATATACCACCAACAAATAAGAAATGAAAACTTTAAAAAAGTCTTTAACAGTTTCACAAAAACATCAATATTCAGGAATAAATCTAAGGAAAAACATTCAAAACCTGTATGCTGAAAACTACAAAAGGACTGCAGGGTAAAATAAAAGATCTAACTAAATGGAAATACATGTTTATGGATTTAAAGGCTCAACAGTATTAAGATGTCTGTTCTCTCCAAACTCATCTATAGATTCAATGCAATCTCAATGTAAATCCCAGCAAGCTTTTAGAAGTGAAGCTGAAGAAAGTTATTTATTTATTTAAATTTTGAGTGGGGAGGGAGGTAATTAGGTTTGTTTATTTATTTTAGAAGCAGTACTGGGGATTGAACCCAGGACCTAATGCATGCTAAGCATGAACTCTACCACTTGAGCTATACCCTCCCCCTGATTACAAAGTTTTTATGGGACTGCAAATGATACAGAATAGCCTGTGTTACAAGAGAGCAAAATTGAAGACGACTTGCTCTACCTGATTACTCTAGCTTTAGAGTAAGTCTTACATTCACCATGGTTTGATACTGGCCTAAGAACAGATAAACAGATCAACTAGAGAGGTACCCATACATACATACATAGTCAACTATTTTGACATAGGTAAGGAATCAACTAACAGGAAATGAAGAACTTTAAAAATGATGCTGAAAAGTCATATATTTATTGGGCAGGAGGGTAACTAAAATGAAAAACAGACAATTTCAAGTATGGTAAGGATATGGAGAGAATTCTAATGTGCTTCTTGAAGAGTTAACTGGTATACACATTTTGTAAAACTGGCAGAGTCTACTACAGTTAAACATGAATATGAATACCTATGATCAGGTGCTGGTTATGCAAACATGTTTGACTTTTTGCACTTTTCTGAATATATGTTATACATTAAAAGCTTAATAAAACAAACATTAGGCCTCATATTCCCAGCTGAAGTGTTTTTAACTGCTTTAAGTTTTAACACTTAACACTTAGTGTTAATTATTTTAATTTTATAACTCCAAATTAATTACCTTGTAGAGGATTTGCATAGGTTTGGTGAGTTCCACATTTCTAAGGAAAGGCGCTAAATATTTGAATAAATCAATCAGTAGCTGTGCGTACATAGGCCATCCCTGAAAAAAAGAAATGAATCATAATTATACTCATTTGCCATTCTGCAACCAAAGAAGCTGCCCAAGCAGTTACACTATGACTTGATTAATTTCTTCTTCATGTTAACGTAACTAGAGAATACAGACATTAATACTTCTCAAAGACTGGCATTAAAAAGGAGTGGGCAAAAATATGGAGATACTGAAAAACAATGCTTAGAACAAACTGGCTCCAGAAAATCCAGGAAACATAGGTCCTTGCACCTGTAGCAAAAACTTAAAATAGGGCACAAAACACAAAACACTGAGCCACCTGAGAAACTAGGGTCTGTTTACTTAATTCCTTCTTTTAAATCCTGGGTCTCAACCATTTGTTTTCCCATTCCCAATCCCTCAACTGCTGGCAAATAACCTCATCCGATTTACAACATGAATCTTCTATTTTCAGCCAAACATGGCCTGCTCACCATATCCCAATTACGTTCATTTGGGAGTAGTTTTATTCAATATATTCAATGTTTTTCCTCCTCCTGGAATGTACTTCTTCATTGAACAAAACCAACTCCATTTAAGGATTATTTCATGTTCTTTTTTTACCAAGCATATAGTAGTCACATTTTCTTCTGATCTGAAGGGCCAATCAAGGGTACTTCCTAGAGTCACTTGTCATTTAATTGCAAGATGTGAGAGAACTTCTCATGTTAACTGTGTTTATTCACAATTACACTAAAAACTCATTACTCAAACTTGATTCTAATTCTTCAAATACAGCAGAGGCCAGTGGTCCTCTCAACCTTGAATGCAAGATTCTCTAGAGTGAGAACCTGGCAGGTTCTTGACCTCCAATACCCAGAGTGTTATACAGCTGTCTACAGAGGTGCTTTAAGGTTTCAACTTTTTTTCTCTTGCAAATCCTTAGGAGACTGACATAAGGTGACACACAACAGATATGAAGAAGCAGTACTCCAGTCACTGAGGAATGGCTTTCAGTGAAGTACTCTATGACTTGACTCCACAACTAAATATAAGAACTCCCAACTAAGCCTGAAAGAAAGACGTACAATTACTACTGAATGACTAAGAGTGTTAATAAGCCCCAGGTAGTTACAGTCTTCATCTGTAGGAGATAAACTGCAGCCACACCTTCTGCTGTGGCGTATGTGCCAGCATTCTTGCAATAAATATCCGATGGGAGATCAGTTCAAGCCAAGCATACACAAAGCCAGGAGCTTTGGTAGGTCTCAAGATGTGGAATGTGTTGCTGAAAAAATAAAACCTTCATCAGAAGCACAGTCCAACTTAAATACAGTAAATAATACATAAATATAATTAAGAGACAACATGCAACCTGCACTATGAGTCAACATGCCTGAAATCCACAAGGGTTCTACTTCTCAAATTTTACTACACTAAAACAGCAATCCTTAACAGGAAATCCTTAACAGTATTATATTAAACAATACTCACCAGAAAGCTGTAAGTGTCTGGAAATTAATGGTTTCCAATACATGCTCAGGTGCATTGAGTTCCAAGAGCAGCATGATAAAAATTCGATGGTAGGGAAGCTGCTGAAATTCACTTTGCCGAACATCATGATCCTGTAGGAGAACTCCCACTACTATACCAAGGACCTATAAAGCAGATTAGAGAGCTTGTAAATCATGAAGATAACTCATTTACCACTCTCTAGTCATGCTACTTTACCTTGCATTCTCACACCCTACATGAAAAGGATATGAATATAAAATTATATGATGGTAGCCAAAAGGACCACATATTGGTTTGACTTGGCCTGCAGAGTTTTGTATGTTTCCTTTGAATATCCTTGGACCAGACATGCATTCTTTCCACAAGAGCCTGCTGGTTTTTCTAAAGTTCTAAAAGTCAGCATACTACATCATATTTTATCATGTTAACACAATGAAGCAATCTAATTTTTCTGGTCTGTCATAAAGTTGACAAGAGGCAAATGGTTTAAAATACTTCTCTTGGTATTTAGTAGATGGGAGACAGGTAAGCTATTAGGCTTCAAAAATGTATTAAGAACTTGATTTTACCACTTAACAGTGAGGAATGTGATAATCCATTAGTAATTACCCAAGACTAAACTCTAAGTTCACTTTTGCACTATCTTAATATTCAAATTTTCAGGAATTCTACTGTATAAATCAAGGAATACTGTATTTTGTTCCTCTTCAGAAAATCAAGACAACTGCAATATCACTGGTGGTATCTGAGTTGCCAATCTATGCTATCAATGGACATATATAGCCAATCTCAGTCAGTGATTCTGTATTTGGGGGCAAATCTACTACTACCTAAATGTCTTCTAGTGTAGTCATTACCAAACATTAACATAACGAAAAATAGAGTATGAGTTTTTGTTTTGTTTTTTTAGGTGGGGTGGAAGAGGGTCCATTAAGGCACCATACTCTTTTTCTAAAATTCAATGATTATGTTTACATATTATCTATGAGTTTAATTTCTGGACAGAAGACATTACAAAATGTTTGGAGGGCCCTGTAGGGTTAAGAACCACTGAAGAGACTTCAAGTGTGCAAAGACTAAAGCAAGAAAGGACTTCAGACCTTATTCAGCAGATTAATCTTTGTGACAGTGTTGGTGGCCTCCCCTGAGTGCTTCACTAGCAGTGCAATGAGTCGGACAAAGGCATCCAGGTTGTGATAGCACTTGGCTCGGATCATGGTGGGATTAGCAGCAGGATTGTGCTGCTGCTCTGCCTGAGCACGGTAACTGATCTCAACACACATTTCAGTACAGAGACGAAAGAACCTTGTTATGAGGTCATCCGTCTTCAGGATTCCTTGCTGATGCATCTACCAAAAGAACAAAAAAATTAAAAGGCAAATGAGATAATACACATGAATAAACTTCTAATTTTCATGTTTAAGAAGTATTCCCTCATTTAATCCTACTGTCACATTTCTAATTCTTACTTTGTTTTAAAAAAAAAGTGTCATGATAATGACTTCTCCATTAAGGATCCATGATAGAATTCCTTCAGTTTTAAGTTTGATGGGAAGTGAAAAAGAGCTAGTAACATGGCAATTTTGAACAGCATTCCATAGCCAATAATTCTGAAAGTTAACTATGCAAATTAAACCGTTAGTAACCCATTAAATCATATTAATACATTCTAGTCAATGTGTATTTCCCCCAAGGAAGAGATTAAGTTACATATATTTTATTTTCTCACAGAATTTAAGAAAATTTCTTCCAACTTACTTAACCAATAACAACAAAGTTTTTGAAACTCCAACTAGCTACATTAGGAAAATCAAATAATTTATACAATAAGGAGGCACCAAATGAAAATGCTCACAGATCATACCCAATTATTTTAATATAAATTAAGTGGAAAGGGCAAGTTTATTTAAAAAAAAGGATAAAGTACAAATTTTATGACGTGATCTGGAAGTGAAGCAGAGCAGTTATTAAGCCAGTAGAAAAGAAGAAAAAGAAGATAGCGTAACAAGCATTAAGGCTGCAGAGGGAGGAGGTCAGTGCTTACTCAACAAAGAAACCAAGCCCAGAATGAAAACTTGACAGTTATCTTGGAAATTTTAAAGTAATTTAACTGTCCCTTGATAAGTAATATAAAAGCTAAACTGGTAAGAATATACCCTAGCCAAGACAGAAGGCCAGCAAAGGGACTTGTCTACATTGAAATCTGAAAAACTAAAGTGGGAGAAGAAATGAGGACAGACTATGATCAAGAGTGAGCATAAGAGGAAAAAGGAAGTTTCAAAGGATACAAAAGAGAATAGAAAAGTATAATACAGTTATCTTTTTCGAACCAAAAGAAGAAACGAGCAAATAAGCAAACAGGAAGAGCTGCGGCAGGTGCCACATCCATACCCATGAAATGATCACAAAAACCAATTGATGAAAAATCCTTCCATCCAAATCAAACTATAAACATGCAGTAACAACTTTTCAAAGGGTATGTTTTATAACTGCCTGGATTCTTTTAAGGGAGAAACTTACTTAGTTTGATTTACTAAGAAATCAGTCACCTTGAAAAGTAAATACAATTTCTAACAACTTCTAAAATTCAAACCAACTATTCCATATTCATTTGTCATTTATCTGATAATATATCTAATCTATATCCTTTTTTTGGTGGCACACCTAATCTTTGGTCTCAGTTTGAAGAAATACAATGGTCAAACTGCAGAAATAAGCAGGTATCTCTCCCTGAATGAACACTATTACATCTCTACTATAAGAACTTTAAGGCCAGTTTTGGGAAAGTATCACTCTCACCAGCCAAACAATATGATTAGGACACAATGACTACTGGGTATGAAAGTGGCTAAAAGCAACCAGTGATGATCAAAAACAAAATGCTCAATGGTACTCTTACAAATGTAGGCTCCCTTCCTGTATTTTTTTCTGTTCATCCTGTTCACAAATATTCCTGCTAGACTTAGTTTTTAGCTAGGGACTTGTTTCCTAACGCCTTAACTCAAAGCCTAATTTAGATCAAATGAAAATAAATACTAAACACTATTTCCCAAAAAACATGTTCATCAGTTTTAGGTAGATACGTGATTTAATTTAGAAAATGCAATAAAAAGCTCTACTATTTAAATACTTAAGGTTTTTATTTTTGCTTTTTTGCTGTTTTTTTTAAAACATGGGCTATTATAAGAACTTTATTAGCCCATAATCCAATCACTGTTGATTATCAAGCTGATAAAATTACTCCATACATCTAGCAATTTCATTATTCATTATCTGACCCACTGTACTTTGCAGCTGTGACAATTGAAATCAGGTAAAAAGAGCTAAAGGGGGTGGTGGGGAATGTTGACTTTACTGCTTAGTAACCAATGATGAGAAAATAAACTGTATCAATTTAACAGAGTAATGATGATGACATTTTTGGTTTACATGAGTATGGAGGTAACTGACCACAGATACATAATACTGAGCTTTAATATTGGAGGTATCACACCCTACTTATGTTGAATAAAAAGCACCTTTCTTTCCAAAAGCTCTACCTGTCCAACAAACGCAGAGAAAGCTTTGGTACTGTCACGACCAGCTGCTGCTGAATGGTAGAGATTCACCCATTCCCTCAGTAGATATTCTGCCTTCTCCCTCAGGCCTGGAGGATCATCATACTCTGAGGCTTGAGAGATCCCAGAATGCATCATAAAGTTTGGGCCGCCATGAGCACGATCAATCATTGCTTCATAGTTGGATCGCACTACTTCCATCAGCTGGGGCAATCTAGTATAATAAATCCAGAAGGAAAATCAGTCTACTCATGGTTGTGATTTCAAGGCATACAGTTGGACAATTTGCTTATTTAATACAAACTACAAGAGTGATGATCATTTTACCATTCCCGTATTTAAACAAAACTATCCTTGATTTCTTCATATCTGTTTATTCATGAGGACATATGTGCAAATGACTGACCTCGGTTAAGCCACCTCTTGACAAAAAAAAAAAAAAAAATGATGCCCACTGAAATGGAGCCGATGTTCCTGATCAACAAATTATTCACTGCATGCCTACTATGTATCATGCTTTATGTTATTTATCTTAATTCTCAACAGTTCTTCAAGATATTGTTTCCATTTTATATAAGAAACAGGCTTAGGGAGGGTTAAGTCAACTTGCCTCAAATCAGATTTTAAGCATCAGAGCCAGGCCTTAAACAGAGGACTCTGACACCAAGTCTAGTGCTGTATATACTGCTCTATAGCAAGAAGGCTTGGCAGTTAGTTAAGCTCTCATACTTCAAGGGACAACACTAGGCCTCACCAAAGCTTACCATATGTTGTAGGTAAAGCAGTTATAACAGGTAATGTTAGTTAAGTTTGCACATTCACTTCTAAAGCTCATTCTTAAACTGTTGAATACACAAGGATCCCAAAGCATTTCAACCTCACCCTTCAGGAGCATTGCCTCTGGAGTGAGCATTAATCCTCATGAGGGTTTCAATGGTGTGGAAGAGATCTGCCTCAGTAACATGGGCAACACTCCTTTCATCCACCAGCAGGATTTTTACCAATTGCATAGCAAATGCCACAGCCATGTAGTTCAAACCATTCTCCATTGACTGGCAACACAGAAAGCACAAGGTAAGAAAGACAACACTTACAACAAACACACTTCCCAACTACCAGAATCCCTTTTCCTCTTTATTTCGTTCCATACCTGAGCCAGGTGAAGATCATACTGTTGCATATTGACCAAATGATTGCGAATTAGTAACTCCACTGCCTCCACATTATATTTATATTCATCCCGACATTCAATTAGGCACCTAAAAAAAGGTATTTCTTTACTCACAAAGGCTTAAACCATATTGTGTATCAATAGGTAAAATAAAGAACCCATTTTATTCAATGGTAACTTGTCCCAAATTAAGGAGTGAGAAGCCAGGAGCAAATCAGTTTTCAAGATTCAAAATAGCCAGTAATTAAGAAGAACAGACAACCCAGTGTTAAAACTCAAGTTTTACTCTCAAAGGCTAGAAAACAAAGCATTCTATTTAAGACATTATTTATGTATGAATATCACTTCTATGAAACCACTGAAACCTTTTAAAACCAATGACCTATAATTTATTCCCCAAAACAAGATACTGGCTTCCTATATCCATCATGGGCACCAGATGGAAAAAGGATAAAAGTCAACAATTCTCTCACTACTTAAAATTAGAAATTCCTGTCTGAACATAAATAAGGCCATGTATGTCAGAAGGCAGGTCAATAAATATTACTCAGAATTCTAAGATGGCTACTGACCTTGTGATCTGTTTGTTACACCACGGAGACCCATATGCTCGGCCATCTTGAAGAGCTTTTAAGACCAA
The DNA here is from genome assembly GCF_048564905.1 of Vicugna pacos. Taxonomy (NCBI): domain Eukaryota; kingdom Metazoa; phylum Chordata; class Mammalia; order Artiodactyla; family Camelidae; genus Vicugna; species Vicugna pacos. The sequence goes on from NC_132995.1 coordinate 33,803,282, forward strand.
GAGGTGGCACTCCCTATAGCGAAGCAGAAGGTCGGCATCAGCACCACTGGTGGCATCTAGTAAGCCTTCTACAGCCTACAGAAGAAAAAAAAAGTGCTCAGAACTAAAGAAAATACAGTACTCAGCCCAATTATCAAAGTAAAGAATCAAATATTAATGCAAAGTACAATATACTTTCTAAAGCCTCAAGTCAACAGTCTCTCCATTCACCAAAATCCTTTTCATTTGTCTAACAGAGACTCTCTAAGTTCTTTCCAGTTTATGCTGTGTTCTTCATTGTCAAGAAGGGCTTCAAGAAAGGCTTCACCGTCCTTACACAGTCAAAACCCGATACTCCCCTATACCTTGCCCCATTATCCAAGTACTTGGATCAACCTATCCTTCAAAATGTAAAGGGATTATCTTCCAAAGTTTCTTAAATTATCGTAATTCTAGAAAATCCTACATTAACAGGAAAAAAGAAAAGATTTTCTACTTTACTATTTGTAATGCACTGGAGAAAATCACCTGCTTATTACAGAACACAACTTGCTTTATATTATTTTAAGTCTTAAGGATAACTCAAGTAGATGATAGTGCAGGTCACTAGGCATTTACAAACCTAGTTTCTTCTAAAAGCAACAGTTTAAAAACTAACCTTCTGGAGCAATCCAAGAGCAGCTATGGCATCCCGAGAGTTTCGAGATAATACTACAACCTCCAAAAGACTCCGAAGAGCCTGAGCTTGAGGGTTCATGGCCAAAGTCGGTGGGATGGCATGAAGATGCTGCTCCAGCTCTGTAATGCACTTATCATAAATCTGAGCTACATCATCTGTTGCCCAAGCTTGCTGTTTTAAAGGAGAAAACCACCAAAAAAGAGAGAAAAAATTTAAAGATTTTTCACCAGCACATACGAAAAGTCTGTTAATGTGTTTACTACCCCCACTTTTTTTCTTTTTCATCAAAATACCGAGGGCTTTTCCATTTCCCTTCCTGAACTATTTGGTCTTAATGCCATTAGGTGAATAGTGCAGAGCAGGCAAGGGGGGGTGGGAGTTTTCACTTGACAGTGGAAAGCCTGGCAGACATCAACACAATCAAGTGATGAAAGAGAGCATAATAAATGGGACAGGGTGAGAGCAGTACCACTTGTAGCATCTAACAATCTGTCTTTGGCCTATGAAAGTAAATAATTCAAACCATGGAAAATATTGTATTCAGTCCAACTGTCAAAACCTGATAGGATAGACAGAATAAGAACACAGCACCATTTCTGTGATATTCTTATCACAAATGCACTAAGCTCAATCTATTCATGAGAACATACTGGACAAACCCAAATCAGGCCATTCTACAAAATCACTGGGCTATAATCTGAAAGCGTTTGGTCATAAAAAGATGAGAAAAGGAGCTGTACTGGACTGACCTGTGGGAAATTTTTCCCTAGTTTTTAAAATCTTTAAATATGATAACTAAACGAAACGTGTGATTCTGATTTAGATCAATTTACTACAAAAAGGTAGTATTTGCACACTTGGTAAAATATGAATGAGGTCTAAGGATTAGATGATATTCACATATCAGTGCTAACTGCCTGATTTCAATGGTTATACTATGGTCACATAGGAATACATCTTTGTAGAAAACACACAAAGGATTCAAAAGTGATTGAGACATTAAGGTCAGCACCTATGTTCAAATGGTTCAAGGGTAAAATGCTTCCCTCTACATTTTCAACTTTTCTGTAAATGTTTCAAATTTTTAGAAAATCTTTTTACAAGGAACAAGGGAAGTCATGAGGTCACCATGTAAATTCCTTTAATTAGGCCAAACATGAAAGTTAAATCAACCTGATGGATTTAAACAAAACAAACAAAATCCTGAATGCCATGCTGATTTGATATAAAGAATACATATACTCAACAACTCAATAGCTGTGGGTAATTTTTTTCCCCCTATAATTTAAGTTCCCAGGAACAAATGACAGATTAGCAAAAAGATTCAAATTCAACTGTAAATTACTCAATTTAATTCAAGACAAGTATTTACCTTCATGGGCTGAGCTAAAAATCCTGTGGGCTGACTTAAATCATTCGTAGGCAAGAAGCCAGGCACATTGCGTGCAAACTCCTCATAAACAGCCAGCTGTTTTGGGTCAACACCACCAACCTTGGAAAAAGAAAACCTACTTTAACAGGATCCTTTTTCACAATCAAGGGAAACTTTTTTTCAAAGTGGAAAATTTGCATGGGAGTAAGCACAGGGAATTCTGAGAACGGTGCACAGGAGTTGTTAGAACATGACTGAATGTGCATGCATGTGCAGACATACAGTTCAACAGTATTTCCTTTTTCCCTGAGACCTGTCAGAATCACCCTCATTTATAAATTAAGAGTTTTCCACACAAAAATGCCCCAAGTAGGACCATGTGAGAGCAATTCTCCAATGGAGTTGATAAAAATGATCAGACTTCTCAACATCACCTTCACACCAAAAGGCAACTAGCAATAAAAACTCAAGAACCAGAAGGGAAGACTAGGTTGGGAAACATAAAAACTAAAAGGTATATAAACTCTTAATAGCAGCACTTCAACAATGGGGGGAGGGGACACATCGAAACAATTCCTATGCCTTTCCTACAGGTAGCCTTTAAGTGAAATGAAATGCTTTCTCAGAAATGGCATTTAATCTCAATAATCTAGTCCTTGTGAGGAGTTTAAGCAATAAGAACAGAAAGAAAACAAAGATGGGGCAAGGAGAGAAGGGCCCTCAGTTCTCACTTTCAGCCTGATTTGCTCTGGCATCCGCTCAGCTTGGTATGTTAACACAACAGGATCACAGTACCTGCGACCTTCTTGCCTAGCATGTTTTCTCAGCTCAAATTCCTGCAAATAAAAAATAAATCACTGAGGTTCTTGTTATGAGGCACCTTCTTAAACGGAAAAAAAAAATACTTAAAAGGCAAAAGCTAAACACTTACAGTTGCTAATCTCTTGTCCATCTCAGGGCCTGCTTTTTCTACTGCAGTCTTCTGAATAAAACAGCAAGCTAATTCACAATTGTCCTGAGCTAACTGAGCAGCTGCCTGATCCATCATTTCCCTTTGTTGTGGGGATGCAGTCTATTGGGAGGGGTAGAGACAGAAAAAAATTTAAAGTTTTTTTCTGTGGACAGACAAAACAGATAGATAGGAGAACAGAAAATGCAGCACTCAGACAAATGAATTAAAACTTCCAACTCTACTTATGACTCATTAGCTGTAACCACAAAATAGTCTAACAATCATGTTCACCTATAAGATAAAATTACTCAACTGAAACATCTTACCAGGTTGTTGTGAAGATACTGAATACCATGAAAACGGTAAAGCAGTAAACAAAGGCATTACGCACCATGACATATATCTGAGGCTCCAAATTAGTAACTGAGCTGCTTAATTAAAGAGAGTAAATGCTCGTGTGTGTGCATACACAGTCACTTTAAAGTGTTCCATACTGTCCCACTCCAAAGTGCTTTAAATCTAAATCCTTCATGGTAGACAGAATCAAGACTTTTAACTTACACAATTAAAAAAACAATCCTTCATTTCTTTAAACCAGTGAATATGAGGTATATCTAGTATCTGCCAAAAAATACTGAGGATACAACAGGAGCAAAAACAGACATGATCTTCACCTCACAGAATTTACAATCTAAGGGGAAGGAAGACATCAAACACATATAGTGACTACTAGAGTTAAGTGGAAATATCCACTGCTACAGGTAAAGAAAAAGAAACTTTCAGACAAGCAGTAATGAGTTGTACACTACAACATGAAAACAATCAACTTACACGAAGGGCTGAGGCAAAACTGTTTTTCAGGTTGGTAGATATGCTCATGAGCAAAGGTTCCCTGCAAGTAATCATAGCCATTCCAGCTGTCAAGTTACGCATCATGTGATGAGCTGCTATTCGCATTCGAGATTCCTCAGAATCCAGGGCAAAATCCTTCCTGACTATTTGCTCACAAGTAGTCATGGCAATTTTAATTGATCGATCCACCACAGGATGGACCAGCTCCTGGACAGCCCGTTCAATTGCTTGCCGCACACACTGCTTCAACTGTGGATGGGCCTGAAACAAGGGAATCTAGGGAGGAAAAAACAAGCCATCAGCTTGTTTTAATAAGACAACCCAATTTCTATTGGTAATCACACTCATGATTCTGGAATTACTTCAAGGTTAATCATGAACTACCAATTTCCACTTCAAACAAGAAGCTCTGGAAATAGGTTATTTATCAATAATCAATATTCCCAAAGAGGGAGTAGTATTCAGTTTATTTTGTGACATATGATTATGTCTTTGATTCTTAAAAAAATTCTAAGTTTAGTGGGAAAATTGTTTATTACAACATGTTTAAAGACATTACCTGCTTAGTTAAAATTTTTGGCTCAAGTACTTAACTTGGGGAAATTAAAAAAGAATCACGTTTACAGAGAAAAGGCTTTCTACAAAAACTATTATTGCTATACATAATCCCTCAAAATAGCAAGCATTTTATAAAAATTACTGTACACTGAAAACTTTTGCTTTACTTGAAAGACTGTTTCCAATCTTTTATCTCAGGTATAATACTCGCTTGATCTCTTTAATATACTGAATTTTAGGAAACTTAAAAACTATTCATGATGAACTAATAAAAATAATCAGATTGCTGGGAGTATTATAAAATAATCATAATTTCTAGACATAGGTTTTCCCCCCAAAACTAAGTGCCACATCTATAGAAGCAAAAACAAACCAAAACATGTTAAAAATTACCTCTTTTAAAGCCTTTCAAAGACCTTTAAATACAAAACTTCAGTGTATTAATGTTACTCCCGTACTTGTAAACATTTTCAGATTCTAAAAAGCAAAGGCCATGAAATCTGACTCTGAACTATACCACTGTGTTAAAAAATAAAAAACTGAGGATAAACAAGCAATTATCACCTTGAATATAGAGTAAAACACTACTTTTAATTATACAGGAAAAGGATTGACGAGAAGTTATTTTATATGACTTTAGACCAGACAGCCTCCCAGAACCAGACCACAGAAACAACTGCGTACTAAGACCCATACTTCCAGATCTTGGCCTGGAGATTTTATATGTACACACACCATCAGCACAGTTTCAGCTATCTGCCGAAAGACATGGACTAACACACGACTAAGGTGACATGGTAATGAATCTTGGAGACTGTGATCATACTGGCAGCTGACTTAATTTTAAAATCATGGGTTTGGATATGAGGAACTAATATAAACGATGTCTAGCCACAATGACTTATTTTCAGAGTAGAAAAATATCCCAGCTATACTATACAGCAGATCCCAACCCTTAGTCTCTGCAACGAAAGCTGACAACCTAGGAATCCATAAGGAATGAAAGAGAAAGGAAGGGAAGGGGACCGATTTACCTTGTCACAAAGTACGAACTGAGGAACAAAGTGGTATTTACTTACTGTTGGGTTTAGAGTAATGTGTGGTGCCAGGCCCGCGAGGGAATAGACATTGATGTCGTGGTAACTATACTGTGGCTGTGGTGGAACTGTGGCTGTACAGGTGGTACTGGTAGCTGGTGTTGTAGAAGTTGCTAAATGTAAAGAGATAAAATAAGTGCTAATAAAAGTACAATTTCTGATTTTACTAGAAAATTAACAAGGTATTAAGTGATCTTTATCTAATTAAACTAACTGGGGAGAGAGGGGCAGAGGTCTCATTTTTCCCACCCTGAATTATTATGAGGGAAATTGTTATTTTAGCAGAAATTTGAGCATCACATGTAAAATTACGTCAGTGGTGGAGTGACAGGACACAGAAATCAACTGAGGAGTCATGCCACATTAGCAGGCCCAAGCCTTGTTAGATTATTCTATATCATAGACGTCACTTTTCAATCTAGGCTGTTCCCTGGTTTAACCTGGGGAGTCTTAAACTACTGAGGACTGAGAAAGAAAGAAAATCTGGTTTATTCTAACCACATGTCCCAATCATTCAACACTCCTATAGCCCCTACACTTCCAATCCTCTTAATCCAGGTCAAATAATCCACTCTCCTAGCGGGTTGAGCTGGTCTGGCCATCCCCAACAAAGGCCACCATGCCAGTGCAATTCTTTCTAAGACCTCAAACAATGTAAAAGATAATCTAGCTTAGATGGAATATGATGAATGAACAACTGATTAATGACATTTATCTAAGTATACCATATGAATTACCTGGACAGATTCTAATACAGTAAGACAACGCCTAGATATTACTAACTTTTCTTTAATAATATAGAAGGCTCATCAGAAAGTATACAAAGTTTCAGTATCACATTACATGGAATAATTACAATTTGCCATGTGCATGGGTGGGTACCATTTAAGAAAACTTCTGATAAGTAGAGAGCCAATTATCACACTTACTTGTAGTTGTGATGGGAGGGAGCTCTTCTGGTTGCTTGACATCTTTCTTTGGAGCAGAGAGTTGCTCATCTAAGTTCTTTAGGCGATCTTTATCTTTTAGGAGGTTTCCAGGTTTTAGCTCATTGATGTCTAATGCAAGGTTCTTGCAGAGGACCTCGATCTCAAACTTCAAGTTTAACTGCATAATTACAATATTCGATTAGGATATTAAAAATGAAAATTTAGCTTCGTAATATACTGTTTTCTCACCCAATTATTACAGGGCTTCCCCCCACAAATACCCTCCTTTTCCTGTAAATTTTAATAATGTAAAGGCAGAATATGTTTCAAAGGACAAAAAACAACAAATTTACCTTTAAGTCATGTTCCTGATGTAGCTCAGCTAATACATTCATAATTGCCATTGTCCAAGGGTTGGGTGGCCTAAAAACCTATAGAAAAGCTATGTTAAGCTGATCCCAAACTCACTCTTTAATTTCTATCATCTAAAATAGTTAAGCACTTATACTTATGTGGCCTTAACACTTTCCTATCTATATCATATTTCAGAAAAATAGCAAAACCCAAAGCCACCCATTAGAATCAGTCCCATAATACTACTTAGCCTCTAAAGTTGGAAATCTGAGTTTCCCTAATAAACTGACTAAACTAGCTCTATCTTCATAAGAACTAAGGATATATAGTCTCTTCATCTTCTGCTAAAACAAATTTACAAATTAGCCATCAATAAAATAAATAATAAAGTTTACTCACCACGCTGCGAATGCTAGACTCTAAGACTTTGGCAACAAAGGGCACTACATAGAGCAACTCTTGCTGTCCTTTAACATAAGCCTCTAGCAGCAAAGATTTTACATCCAAGTCCTAGAATAAGGAACGTATTTTTTAGCATCAAATATACTAGAAAATCCCTCACAAAGTACCCAAAAGATACCCTGACAAACTCATCTGCAAAACTGAAATCAATATAATATTTGGCCCTTGCCTTAGGAAAAGGAAAGGGTAACAATAATAAAAGTCAGTAGACTTTTGTCTATCCTGCTAAATGTCATGAGCATGCAATTAGGGATTCAAAACATGGACCAAACTTTTACAAATACCTAATAATGAAAAAGTGGCCTCAAATAAAGACTTTTACACAGAATATGCTGTATAAACATTCTCAAGTTTTAGCTGTAACTCACAGTGTGCAAGATGGGTTTATTTTTAGCTAGTGTGATCATTCCTAGCCAATGTCCCAAGTTCTTCAGCAAAGAACGATCGGAGAAATTGGCTGCAGCTTTATCAGAGGTCAGGAGCACCTGAAATAGTGTAGGAATAAGGAAGGTAAGACAATGAGCTTCTGAAAAAATATTCTTAACTAACTGTTTAAGAATTCCATTATTCTACATTAAAGCCAAGCTGTCAATACTGAGAACATGCCCCCAAACTAGTTCTAGTCCATGTATCAAAGTGATATTTTGTTGTGTTTAGTGATATTTTTACCTTTAAATGCCTTTACATTTTATTTTTTAAAAAACATATAACAAGAATACACCATACAAAGTATACAAGGTTAAAAGTATCATGTATGGTTCCACAGAAAAATATTATAAAACTAAAAGTTTTAGTTAGGTGTGAAGCAGAGATCCAACAGCAAATCCACTTTGAAGAGCTAAATTCAGTACAAATGAAGACTACAGCTATGCTTCAAAGTCCTTCTAAGACAGCAGATATAATGGAGGAACATAACCAAGATTATGGTATCTGCTGCAATCTTTAGCATTACTCAGGTCACTATACATCTTTGGAGATAGATAACTTCCTGGAATACAGTATGATATTGCTTACACACTTCTTATCACATTTACAGAAAACCTAATCCATTTCATTAATTCTCTACTTCTTACTTTCCTAAGGGTTACAGCACCAACACATGAGAATGTCTAGGGTACACACACACATCCATGTACTACATAGCACCTCTTTATGGCTATAAATTTAAATTTATAATTTAAACTTTTGTTTAATAGAAAGGATCTTGAAGTTTTGCTCCAGAGCATGTGGAAGCTTTCATATATACCAACCATCCTTGCTATCAGGTAACAAAGGCTGAATATCGTTATGTTCCTTAACTCCATACAGCAACAGCAGAATGGCACAAAGTCAGCTGCGCGACAGAAAGGAGCCAGGAATTCTTTCGCACTACAGCGTAACCAAGAATGGGGGAAATTCCCATCCACAGGTTTAAATATAGTGCTGGTTCCTGCCATATTCCAAGTTATTCAGCAAAGAACAATTACAACTATACGTTGGTTCGCATTGTTTTCTTAAAAAGTCATTCCTTCTAAGAAATAAAATACTTCAATTTCATGGAACAAGCAATAGCTCCACAGGAAGAGTCTGACCTTACACTAAACTGAGAATCCTAAACAATAGCTATTCCACAATAGGTCTAGAAAATCTGACATTTAAAAGACATCAAAATACTCACTGCAGCACTGTTTTTTTAATAGTTAAAGTTATTAACAACATAAATATCCACTAGCAATATAATGAATTTCTGTAAGACTATTAACAGAGGGACTAAAGCTAAGAGCATATAAAACTAAGAGCATAACATGTGGAAGGAGAAAAGGAAAAGTTAAAAATATGCACAAAGGGTAAAGATTTTAAACCATGCATGAAATGATGAAAAATTCAGAAGAGTGGTTACTTTCAAAGTAAACAGTACATAGAGTATTTCTGTAAGCCTAAATTCTTCATGAAAATTTAATTGTGTATTTGAAACAAACCCTAGAGCAACTTTCATAAATACTTTAACACATATGACATACAGGGAAAAACAGCAATTACCACCTCCTCAGATTCTGCCCGTGCAATCAAGTATTTCCAAACTCAAAATAGTAATAAAAAGAAATACAAGAACTTACTTTGATGTTTCTATAGGTCTCATTCAGAACCATCTTATTAAATTCAGGATTCTTCAGCGTGTCAAGAAAGTTTGAATATAGGCTGTGAAAGTTTGGCTCAATACTGACTCTCTTCATAACCAGGTATTGTGAAACCCAAGGCATAAATTCTTCCTTCACAGTTTCCTTCAGTTCTTCAACCTAGCCAACCATTATGACATAGGAAATACACAATTAAAAGATGATAAAACAGGGGGAAGGGTAGAGCTCAGTGGTAGAGCACATGCTTAGCATGCATGAGGTCCTGGGTTCAATCCCTGGTACCACCATTAAAAAAAAAAAATAAACCCAATTATCTCCTGTCCACACCCCCAAAATAAAATAAAGTAAAATATATAAAAATGATTTTAAAAAGAAAGAAAAAAGATGAAAAAATACAGTTCTGCTTCTCTGAATGATACAGAATGTGGCTACTTGCAAAAATTAGATGCTAAAGCACCATGCTCCATCTCTCTCAATTTCAGACAGCTATCAAGTATAGTATGTTCATGTAAGTATAGAGTCAATCATCCCTTAATTGGGTGATTAGAGCTGTAACAGCTATGTCAGTTTAAGCTTTAAAATTACGAAACACGTGGTCCTTCATCCCCATTTTACTCAACTCTCCATTTGACCAAAAAAGGATGAATTACTAAGCTACAACCTGCTATTAACAGACCTAACACCAGAATTGTTTTCCTAAATGTCTATCTCCAGGAATCATTTGTAAAGTTTGAAACTTCTCTTCTCAAAAGGGAAACTAAATGCTTCAAAATTTGCCCCCAGTCCATTATAGTGGGATTTTGAAAGACAGTACATGTATTACAATCTCAAAATCCACTTGTTTAAGCTCATCTTACAGGTATTTCCAAGCACTGTCTTAGCATATAATCTTATAAGGCAGGCATCATTACTTTTCATAAGCTCTATGTCACTTTATTAGGTACCTAATGGTCTCTGGGAGGAGAGGAGTTGTGAACCGAAGTACAAATGAAACTTTTCATCATCATGAAATCATTTTCAAGTTTATGTCAAAAAGCCTGTGACTCATTGCAAAATACATTTAAAAACCAGTGTCTACAAAGTACACAAACACTAGTTGGATACACATATTCCCTTCATTTTGATTCTATTACCTCAAACTTTACAGTATTTAAAAGGGTGCAGAATGTCGAATATAAATCCCCTAACCCATCTATACTTTTCCTTGATGGGAAAAGTATAGAGAGTATTCATAGCGCTATATAAACTATTATATCATGCTCACCTTTTGTGTCATATTTGACTGTGACAGATTGTTGAAGATAAAAGCAATTTTCTCTTGGATATTTTCTGGGGGCTCTACAATTCTCTCCGTTTGATCTGTGGCCACAAGCAACGTATCTATATTTGTAGTATTAATAGAAGGCTAAAGAAATAAAACACATAAGATAAACAAACAGAAATGCCTACTAGACAAATCCTCGGGGGGGAAATGTATACAGATTCATTTGGCATGCAAAATGTACACAGTGTGTATGACTGTGCACTGGAAGTACTGGTAAGAATATGTACTGAACTATTAATAGGGGTTGTCTGTGGGAAATGGGGTGGGGGTACAAAGGGAGAAACCCTTATCTTTATGCTTTTTTTAAAGGAGGTATGTGATGTTGATAATAAAATTAAAATACATGCTCACTATTGGATATGTATTACAACATAACAAATCCAACCGAGAAAAAAAAAAAAAAAGGTAGGCCTACTTACTGGCACATCTTTCTTAAAGCTGACTCCGGTTGGCCTGGTGACTGTAACCGTTTTAGCAACAGTGGTGGTTGTTGAGGTGGTTACCATAGTGCTAACCTGACCAGCAAGGGGAGCTTTTGCTGGAACCTGGGCCTGGGCCTGGGCCTGAGCCAGCGCAATACTTCCAGGGGTTGTGATAGAGCCCTGCATTTTCACAGGAGGATCTCGAGACTGCTGTCCATACTCGATATACTACAGGGACAGGGAGACAGAAACACATTAGAAGAGTTCTTAACAGAAACTGAACTCTTTGAATTACACTCCCCTCACTTCTGAGTGTAGAAATTGTTTTAGAGCACTATTTTGATTCATCTATCTCCCTTATGCCTTGCCCCATTCTGGTCCATATCCCCCTATACATTATAATACATAAGTGGATACCATGAACTCCTTAAGGAGTAAAGGGAAAATATTAGTATGTTTTTAAAGTATTCATAAGAGAACTAGTCTAACAAAACAAGTTCCAAAAAGGTAGCCACAAATGCCTGCATATAAATTTCCTTAAATCCCTTAACACATGTAAACTTTAAAAAATTTAAATTATAGCAAATTGATTTCTTTTCCATTGGATGCTGATGAGAAAACCAAGGTCTAAAAAACACACTGCAGTTAAGAGTCCTAACTCAGTAAAGATATTACCACAAAACAAAAACACAGTGTATACCACACCAAGCCAACCGGAGGGTAAGCAATGATACTGGGTATTCTGGGAAGTCTTCTCCTACTCCCCATTTCACAGACCAGTAAACCTCCTTCTCACATACAAATTAGAAGACAGACACAGGTTTCCTGATACTATTTCCAACAACTTTTACTTGACAAAACAAAAACTACTGTCTACATATACAACAGCTTTATTCAACAAAAAGGGGCATTTTCAAGGAGGAAAAATAATCTGTAAAGAAAGTACAGTCCTTTAAATTGACTACAGAAATATAAAATGACCTTTCTTCCCTTCTCTGGGTATCTTATTACAGTGGGAAACGGGGACCATTACTCTGAGTGACCACTTTATACCACGTCCCTTGTTCTTTCTCCTCTCTGGTCTTCAAAGGTCCCTATTCCCAGCACTGAATTCCAAATACATCTCATTCTAAGCCTCTGACCTCCCATCTTAGCTTTTCAAAACTGCTTTCTTGTCTAGTTTTCAGCACTATAGTTTTGGAACATTCCCCTAACCCCCTCAATAGGAAAGAATACACTCCTGTCTCCCACTCTATGGTTTCCTAGGCTAACAAACCCAGTGGGATGGGGTAGAAAGCACTAGAATAAATTATAATATAGAATTAAAAGTAGGTTCAAATTTTGATCTTTCTGATTCTTTAAAATATGATCTTTTTAAAGCAGATTATCTGCTTTGTACAAGAAAAAAATAATAAAGTTAACAGAGATTAATCAGCTTTCTTTTCTTGTTCTCTGTAAGCTGACTTTAACTAAAGGTAAAACAAAAATCTGAGTATTTACCAATCAACCTAAAACCAATCATTAAAGTAAATGACTTAAAAATTTCAAGAATAATCACATAACATGGCTTAAAATGTATATTCTCTGGGTTCCTTTCCTCAGGGACTGTCTCCTTTTTTACAAGTACCTTAAAGGAATCTAAGCAGGTGGTTTAAGAAGGCTGTATTTTTAAGAAACACTGGTCTAAGTCTTAAACAGCTCTGAATTATACTAACACTTAAAACAGAGAAACAACCTTCCTTATTTTTATTAAAGAGTCCCACTCCAAATCCTTTCTGGAATCAGGCAGGGATTCTTAGTAACATCAAAAGATGTCAATTCCTCAATAGCATTATTAGGCTAAAGAACTAGCAAAGGCCTTTTATTAAATCAAGCAAAACCATGCTTACAAAAGATAATTCAAATTTTTTTTCATGATTAAGCTGCAAAACAAGCAACAAATAACATTTGTATCTATATCATGTCCCTCACTAAAAAATCTTAATGCCATTCCTAGCAAATCCAAAATCAAATAAAAATAGATAAATCCTGCAACTACTAGTCAGATTTTAAGTACTGAAGACACTTACTTCTTGTAAATGATGTGGAAATTGCATAAAGTGACTGATAGAAGCCAAGTGCTGACAATACTGGGGATAGTCCTTCAATCTGTCAACAAAAACATTCATTCATTCACCGTTTTCATGTAAGAACAGAGGCAGCACAATTTAAAATTTTTCAAAAGCTAGGCCATTTCCCTCATTGCTACCAATGAGATACCTCATTTTAAGAGAATGCCAAAAGGAGGAACAAAGAAGTAGAGGGGGGAAATTTTATGAACTTACACTCCTTTTACATCAAAAACAGTATGTTTGTTTTTTAAAGGTTTTATTCCACTTAAAATTAGATTATAATGAACCACTAAAACTATAACCTGGAAACAACAAATGCTCATCAAGAGGTGAACAGAAAACCAATAGCAAACCCGTAACAATAGAATACTACTCAGCAATAAAAAAGAAACAAACCACTGAAACATTCAGTAGCATGGATAAATCTCAAAAACATCATGTAAGAAGTCTGACTCATACACACTGTGTATGATTCCATTTAAATAATACTCTGGAAAAACTAGACAAATCAGACCAGTGACTGCCAGGGTTTAGATGAGGGGGAAGGTGGAATAAGAGAACTTCTTGGAAGTAATGAAAATATTCAGTATCTTCAATATCTTGATTGTGATGGTAGGTGGTTACATAGCTGTTTGTGTCCAAATTCAAAGACCTGTTTGTTCACTTTCACATATATAAAGTATACCTCAGCAAACAAAAAAAGCGCTATTTCATTTTATGCATTTCCTACCACTTATTTGCTAATTATAATGAATAGAATTGTTTTCACGTGTTCCTGTTACTCCATACAGTCATTAAGATTAGGTAATATACATATAATAATGGCATCAGTAAGTAAGTTATTAATTTTTCTTATATATAAAGACAAGCTTCACAGGAAACCTATCCACTCACCTATTTTTAAATCTATCTAATGCAGCAATCCCAAAATAATACATTTTGGATCCAAAAGGCTTGCGTAAGGCTTCAAGAACATATCGTAGGGCCAGACCTAGTGCCATGTAAGTGACCAGTCCTTTTTCAATTATCCCACCAAATAGGCAGGCTGTTATATGTAACTCTTTATCAGGGTACTGAGGAAAGAACCGATACTCTTCAAACAAGTTCCTTAGCATACAGTTAAACACTTCTCGTTCCCTCTTTATGGTAGAATCTTTAAACCTCTGTAGCATTTCTAATACCTGGAAAAAGCAAGATAAAAACAATATGCACATAAAAGAAATTATTATTAAGAGCATTCCTCAAATACTCTTAATTGTTAAGCAAAATATTTAACAATAAACTGAGCTTGAGATAAATATTAAGATTTCAAAAAAAGAAAAAAGAGGACACTAATGAACTCATCTATAAAACAGACTCGCAGACATAGTAAACAATCTTATGGTTACTGGGGGGAGGGGGTGGGAATGGATAAATCTGGGAGTTTGAGATTTGCAAATAATTAACCACTATATATAAAAATAAATAAAAGACAAATTTTTTCTGTATAGCACAGGGAAGTATATTCAATATCTTATAATAACCTTTAATGAAAAATATGAAAACAAATATATGTGTGTGTGTATGTATGTGTGTGTGCGTATATATACATATGCATGCATGACTGGAACATTGTGCTGTACATCAGAAATTGACACATTATAACTGACTATATTTTAATGGTTTCAAAAGATGCAAAGACATATCAAAACATTTTGTGCTAGATTTCACTTTGGAAAAGGGCATTTATTTAAGAGTTATTACCTAAACCATTAAAGAATCAGATCATCTTAGAGACTCACCTCATCAACGGACATGGTTGGATGTGGTGGGTGATTATATATTCTCTGGAAATAGCTGTTTGCTTCATCATCTATCTCTTTACTAAAGTGCTGATTTGCCTCTGGCCACACCTGAGACAAGTCCGCTGTGAGAACAGAAAAGCAACCAGAGGGCATTTAGACTCTTCCTCCACTCCCCGATATGAAGCACACAGAGCCAGAGAGACCAATATAGTTTGAATTTCAAGGAAAAAAAATAAAGTGACATGTTTAAGTATTTGAGTGCTCTAGGGACACACAAAATTCTAACAAAACTGCTTTACAACTATAGTTCTTTCTGTCTTATTATTTTATTCTTGAAGACTTATTACACTACGAAAGTTCACTAAGTTCAAATTCGTAACGCACTTACCCTTAATACAATCTCACTTGAGGTTAAAAAATCTTTAGTACTTTATAATAAAAACCACATTTAACATGTAAGAATTATCAATGCATATGCATGACATACTGATATAAACACAAAGCATGCTACAAAACGTAACATTCAGACAAGCCTTTCACACTAACATTTTTAAGTCAGTTAGTTTATCTTGGATGATGAATATTTAGTCCCAACGACAAGGACAAGTCAATGATACCTATGGTATTTACAAAGAGGAATTCTCTGACTTTGAAATAATTACTAAAGGAGATAAAACTTTAAAAATTGGCTTTTGTGATATCATATATGTTATATAGCAATATTTATTATATATACTAGAAGACTATATAAAAATAAATCATAAAGCTATAACAAAATAAAGTTATTTACTTCATAAGCTCCCAAGATGAAACAGAAATCTGAAACTCTCCTGTATTAAGGTAAGTCAATGTCTTTGTCTATATAACTCTAGGGACACCAAATTGGACATGGAAGTTTTATGTGTATCAGCCATACTTCACAATCACAGACAACACTACCACTTACAAGGTTTCATCTTACTCTGCTGGAATGTAGGCTGGTTCAGTCCAGAGGTGCCCAGTTTCCTCTGTACAAAAGGATCGTTATTCACTGCAGGGAGTCCAAGAGCCCCAGTTCCTATACCAGTCAGGCTGCCTGTGCCAAGACCACCTACTAGAAAGAATGAAGGCAGCCAGAAGTCTTATCATTACTCATATTCTTGACTTTATTCATATCAAAGATATAAGTTCTTACTTAGAAAGTCAAGGTCTCCTGTTAACTCAGTGGTAATGAGGTTACAGAGCTATTGCATTTCACTCCTTAGGTTTTAGTACTCTACACTTATACTCTGGTGATAAAGGGTGCGGATAGCTAAGGAAAAACAAGTCGGTAGTTGAGGGGAAAAATGTAACCTTTAATTCAATATAAAGTTAAAAGCCGAAATACATGGAAAAGTTTCAGGGATATACTATCATCTTCAAGGTAAGTGCAAAAAGGCAGAACATAATATGCCTGAATCTGATGTGTGAAATATTTTCTACCTTTATTATACCAACCTTGTGTAATTCATAAAGCTTTGAGTTTTGATCTAAGCCTAAGTTCTTTAGAATGTGATTACCACATTTGTTATTGTTTATACTATCCTTTGGTAACAGAATCCTTACTGAATAATTTAAACTTGATAGGAATATCTTCATTGCAACTGGATTAAAATAACATAATATTATGTTTTTTCTCTTCCCAATTTTGGATATGAAGGCCAACTTTCAAAATTTGTTTTAAGTAGCTTTCCTCATCAGAGTGACTCCAAAAATCTTACATACACTAAGGCACGATGAAGCTTACCAATAATCTGTACCCCGACCCACCCCCCTTACCTGGAAGCTGTGATGAAAGTCCTCCAATACCACTGAATGCAGTTGTCTGATTTGGGGTTGATAGGGGTGGAAATGCTTTTGCTGGTGACTGAGGGGTACTGAATGCAGAACCCAAATTTGGAGGAAAGCCCTGCATACTCTGGGTGTGAGGGGCAGCTGAACCACCTATACTAAGAGATGCCATTCCAGCAAGAGGATCAATCTAAAGAAAAACATTATAAAAATGTATTAAACATACTTCAAGCAGAGGCAGACAAATGACACAGGTAAAGCAATCTTTAGCAATACCTCTTCAAACGCATATGTAAACTGCAAAACCACACACAATCATGAAACTTAAATCCCAAAATCATGTCAAGTGTGCTAGTTATTTTCCTTTTTACAATAATAATAGATTGAGTAGGTTTAAAGTAGCCCCTGCCAAAGAACCAGAGCCATAATATGAGGGCTATAAAACTTCAAGAATAAAATTTAAGATGAATTTCCCAGAAACTGAACTATTCAACATTTAGTAGTGACATGGAACAATTATTACATCAAGTTCCTTATAATTTCCAACAAGCCCCTTGAAAACAAACCAACAAAAAAACCTCAACATAAGTTACTTAACGTTCAACACAATAAAAGCATTAGAAATTAGAAATCTTCCAGTCATAACAAATAAATCTGTCAAAATTTGAGTATCTTGGAGTTGAAGATCAGCTCTAATTAAAAAAATCAAAAACAAAAAACAAGGTATGCTATTCACCAAAAGATTTTATTAAATATCTAATAACCACACTTTCAAGCTTCTTAGTTTGTGGCGTTACTTCAGACCTTTGTGATTACAGAAAATAATAGATGAAAATGCCTTTTATAAAGTGGACACTGAAGAATCACTAAATGTTCTCTTTTCTTAAAATAAACCCCAATCTGCAATTCAGTGCAGCTGAATACAGAAGTGGAATGTGTTGCTCCCAGAGAGAAAGGGGTAATTGGTGTCAGGGAGTAACTTAAATGTACCTTGTTTTTAAAAGAGCAGTTCAGTTGAGAGCTGAAGAGCCCCAGTTATAACAAGTCCTTATGCTCTAGCACTGTTGCTTGGCCCGTGAAGCTACAAACAAGACACATCAGGTTCAAAGGCAGTGCTTATTTCTCAAGTCTAAGTTATTCTTATTTTAAAAAGAAGCCCTTACCATTTACCTAAATAAGCTGTTTTGTATCTTTCCTCTCAAAGTCATGTTCTATTTAATGATTAAAATTTATTCTCAGCCACGCCTATTTACGGATCCCCTTTAAGTGGATAATAGACATGCAGTTATCTAAAATGTTATAAATTCAGACAAAAATCTTCCTTTGAGTAGATTATTAATGATGATGTAGAAGTTTATTCTATTCCAAGTCTACGAATGAATGGGGATGTGCCAAATGTATCGATCATTTACCTGAACAGGAGAAATGGCATCTAAGCTGCTAGCACTAGGAGGGCGTCCTTTTGGCATAACTCCAGGTGGTGGCTGTCTGGCCTTGTTCATAACATTACTGCAGTTGGCTACCATGGTGAGGATGGTTTCTGATAACTCCTGAGAAACACTCCTTAACAGAAACAAAAAGTGAAAAATATCACTTGTTATTCCCTAGAACACCTAAATAAACAAATCTGGGTTTCTAATAAAGAAAACTTGCTGGAACCTAGGGCTAAATTTCTACCATATCCCACGTCTCTGCATCTGCATCAATCACTAGGATTTTCTCAGCATTGGCTTTCTCTTGAAAATATCTCTTACATGTTTGAAATTAAGCCTTGTGTACAGGGCTGCCTATACATTTTAAAACACTACTCTGTAAGAAACATTCTATATCCTCAACCACTTCATCAAAAATTATGCCCAATCTAGACATATCAAAGCAAATAAGCAATTTTTATACTAAGTTCTTGGGGAGGGGGATAGGTTTATTTATGTATTTATTTATGTAATAAATGTACTGGGGACTGAACCCCTCATGCATGCTAGGCACATGCTCTACCACTGAGCTATACCCCCCACACTAGGTTCTCACAGTCAAAGACAATACATTTATCTAAGTATAGATAAAAATGCCATAAACATAGTCAGTAACTATATTTGGCAAGCACATAAAGAACTGATTGACTTCAAAAACATGAACATAATAAACATTTGAGAGAAAATCCAACTTCCTATCTTAGGGTGCTATTGTCTCATAAAACTGTGGAACCCCTTGTAACTCATAAATGTTATACAAACTTGATACCATCTTACAGCTTACCTCCTAAACTCAGAATCATATTACTGGCACTAAAAAGTAAAGGTAGTCACTCAGATAAGAAAGCTGTTTCACATTTGGGGGAAAAAAACCAAGGATATTAAAAGTACCAAGTAAAAGTCTACATTAAAATATTACAGCAAAAACTACCAAATTATTACTTGTGTCAACATGACCAAATAAATGGTTCAGATATGGACTACAGGGGGAGGGGGTCATGCAGGAACAGAGGATTAAGAGGCACAAACTATTATGTATAGTATAAGCTATAAAAATATGTTGTACAACACAAGGAATACAGCCATTTATTTTATAATAACTATAAATGAAGTCTATAACCTTTAAAAATTATAAATCACTTATTATTACACACCTGTGACACAATACTGTGTATCAAGTATACATCAATAAAAATAAAAAATATAGATTACAAATGTAAATGAACAATGAGTTGTTTTTTCATCCACTGAAGCAAGGGAGAAAAATATTAAAGACCATGGAAAAGAAAAGGAAGATGTCAGCTCTTAAAGGTGTGGGTCTACTTATTTACCTAAGTAGTAAGTGGTAAAACCATTAATTTCCAAAAGGCATTTCAGATAAAAGGACATGAGCAGCTATCTCCAGCCTCTGTATCTTGGTTAAAAACACACTTTTCTGCCATTAAAACTTCGTTAAAAAAAAAAAAAACTTCATAGAGATACCATATTTCATTTTTCAGATTAGAAGAGCCTCCATCAGGCAAGGTTACAGGGAAATAGACAAACTGCCTCTGGTTATACAAGACAAACAACTTTTATGGAGAAAAATTCTGCAACACCTAATAAAATTACATTCATTTTTCCCTTTAATCCAACAATTCCACTTCTAGTGGGCCCAACCATACACTGGTAAGATGATGGATGCAAAATGCTATTCATTGCAACATTATTTGTGATACAGAGTGAAAACAAACAGAATATCCACCAACAGGGTACTGATTTACTAACGGACATAGTATCTGTTCAGTGGAGTACTATACGACAATTATAAGGATAAGGAAACTCTTGCAGAGATCAGTCAAACCCATACCACTATTGAGATCTCTTTTATTGCCATAGATGCACAAAATAACCCAACATCACAGCAAAAAAAAAGAGAGAGAAAGAGAAGAAAAAGAATAAGGAAACTCTAATTTTATGGCGTGAACTCTGGGATATATGAGCATATGAAAGAAGCATGATGCAGCAGAATATAAAATATACTACCTTTTCCACAATAAAAGAGGGAAATATACATTTTTTTAAGGCAGAGATAACCCACAAAATAAAAATGGTTAACTATAGGACAACAGAAGAACAAGGTGGCGGTAACAGAGTTTAAAGGAAAATTTCCCTGAATTTACTTTGCTTTAGAATTTTTGAATTTGAAACCATGTCTATATTTTACCAATAATAAAAACAAACAAAAACCCTTTAAATTAAAAAAGAAACCATTCCAAAGACACTTATGCCATGGTTTAATGTCTGCTAGTTAATAGGTAATTATCATACTGTATTGGATACAAATGCCTTTAATTCTAAGCCACACCGTTATTTTACATACTGGTTAATTCTAATGGTAGGAGGTCACCAATGAGATGCATTATTTCAGAGATGTTAAAAATGTTTACAACTGGGTATCTTAGAATTACTAAAATATGGTTAATTAAAATATTATTCCTTACTATTTCAGAAGAACTTGTCATATTTGACAGAATTTCAAACTTAAAAGAGCTAGACTACTACAAGGAACCCCCATAAATGCTACCCTCACCAATTAGTTACATTTTGCCCTAAATATTTTTTTAACCATTCTTTCTATAGTACCCACTCCTCCTAAACATTTTAGGTTAGACAGGTCTTTTATCTTGTATCTTTTATCTGTAAAAACTTCCCTGTGTATTTTCTGAGAATAAAGACACTTTCTTACATAACATAAAATAGTAACAATCAGGAAGTTTAACACAAGTTTAACAGGTATAAAATAAAATAGGCCACATTTCAATTGCATCAATTGTTCCCATAATGTCCTTCAATGCTATATTCCCCTCGGATCAGGATCCAATCGTCACATTGAGTTGTCATGTCTCTTTAGCTTCTTTAAATTGGAATAATCAACTTTCATTTCTCTGTCTTAGACTTGTTTTTTAAAGTACAAGTCAGCTATTTAATAGAATGTCCCTTGAGTTGTGTCTGTCTATTTTGTATTTTAAATTTATTGACGGCAGGACTATCACATAACTTATACGATGTCCTTTACAATGCATTTTATCATGAGACATATATAGAATTGAGCCTGGTGACCACTTGACCAATAAATTAATGTGATATGTGCCAGATACCTCTACTGAAAAGTTACTACTTTTCTCCTTTGTGACTAAGTAATTTGTGGGGAGATACTTTAAAATTACGCAATTATCCTATTCCTCAAATATTCACTCACTACTTTTAGCATCCACTGAAGTTTCTATTTTAACTCCATCATAATTACTTGTATATTTATTTCTGGAAGAACTTTCCTTCTTTGGCATTTACTTACTTTAACAGTACAGACTGAATACTTTGCACACATTACTTCATTAAATTCTTCAGGACAGGTACTTCTAAACCATCAATAAAAGAAACTAAAACTGAGAGTTTTGTAAACTATCTTCCTATACATAAATACAAAATTAATGTGCACTTAAATTTCCAAGAGAATATTCAATTCCAGATGGACTAAAATGTGTAAATGTGAGAGGCCAATCTTTGAAGCTTAAAATTTTAGAACATTTAGAACATACAGAGCAGTGTTTTCCAACTGTTGCACTATTAGCACTCCAAACTGAACAATTCCTCCTTGTGGGAGGCTCTCCTATACACTGTAAGCAGTCTAACAGCATCCATGGGCTTTATCCACTAGATACCAGTAGCACCTTTTCTCCAATTATGAGAATCAAAAACAATGTCAAACAACTTTGAGGAAGCAAAATCATCCCTGGTTAGAACCACTGATTCAGAGATATTACATGAGGAAAAACTTTTAAAAGCAAGGAAAGGCAAAAATACAACTCAAGCTCTAAGTGGGAGAGTTAAGGAAACAGGACTGGAAAACAAAGGTTTAACTTCAAAAATGTTATCATTTAAGTCGCACAGTAGAAATCATAGGTGTTCATTTTACTATGCTTCAGAACTTATCAAAAAAATACTCAGGACATAAGAGAAAATGGTGGAATGAAGACCTCCAAATATTCTCTCCTCCATAAAACTTACTATAACACTGGCAAAACTGTAGGAATCAATTTTTTAGGAACTTTACAAATTAACCAAAAGACTTTTACATCAAGGGAATTCCAGAAAGACAGTAAGATCTTGGTAACAACAGCAAGTTTTACGGCATCTTAACTTGCCCTACTCCCATGCTCCCCTTCAGCTACCTATAGCAGGACTTAAAACTAATAGCCCACAACCACAGTGAAAACCAGCAGCCTGATGGCCACCAGAGAAAAGGGCTCAGAACTAGGTTGAAAAATCTTCAAAGCTTCATTCCCAGAGAAATATCATTATTTCACCTATTTGAGAATTCCCTGTGAGACCACAATGGCAAGGCTGTCTTTATTGGACCTAAGAGCTGAACCAAGACAAACAGCCTTTCCCCAACCAGGTATTTGTAGAAAATACTTAAAGGTTATAGTTTTTAACTTCTTGGCTGCCTAAAGTCAAAGATAACAGTTTGAGCAAATGGGCTAACCAAAAAGTTTAAAAGGAAAACTTAGAGAATGTGATCCCCATGGGTGGAGCTTTGAAAAACTCCCACATTTTCCCAGGAATCTAGAAAGGCCTAACGTGTGTACAGGGCTGTGCTGTATCTGGGCCATTCCCAAGAAAGACCTGAGAAGGCCCAAGTTCTTACCTCAAGCCAACCTTCAGACTCTGCTTAAGAAAGAAGTGAATACAAAAGTGGAGTTGTCTGGCTTAGTGTTAAAGATATGTCTCAACACGTGCACAGAACCACAGGGTAAAGAGTAGCTTATTGATTTCAGAGTTTAAGAAACTTTCCTATCTTTAGTTGATTAAGGCTAACCCAGAGATTTCAGTGGTCAAACATGACAAAGAACACAGGCATTATAGAATTCATTCAGAAATGATTAACAGCAAAAGAAAAAACCCTGGTGAAGGGGTAAATCTCATTCCAAGAATTGCCACATTATTTAAAATTTCCAGTTTTCAACCAAGAATTACAAGACATGCAACACACCCAGAGATACACACAAGAAAGCACGGCCCATACACAGGAATAAAATGTTACCAACAGTAACTGTCCCTCAAGAAGAACAGATGTTGGACTTTACCAGACTTTAAATCAGGTATTTTAATTATGTTCAAAGAACTAAAGAAAAAAAAATCAAAAGAACTACAGGAAAGTTTGAAAAAGATGTCTCACAAACAGATCATGTCAATAAAAATTTTAAAAGAAGTGTACTGAAATGAAAAATTCACTACAGGTTCCCAACAGCAGATTCAAGCAGGCAAAAAGAATCTATGAGCTTGACGATAGTTCAGTAAATATTATCCAGCCTAAAAAACTGAAGGAAGAAAGGAAAGAAGTAAACAGACTAAGACATGTGAAACACTACCAAAGGTACCAACAACATATAGTGGGAGGAGACAGAAAGGGGCAGAAAAAATATTTGTTGACATAATAGCTGAAAACTTCCCAAATCTGGTGGAAACTATTAATTTATACATCTTAGAAGCTCAACAAATTTCAAGCAATATAAGCTCAAAGAAATCCATACTTAGAAACAACATAATCAAAAAAAAAAGAAAGAAAGAAAAAGAAAGAGAAAGAACATAATCAAGCTGTTGAAAGAAAAAAGACAGAATTATCTTAGCAGCAGCAAGAAGGGCAACTTATCATATACAAGGGAGCCTCAGAGGGAAAAAAAATTAACAGCTGATGTCTCATTAGAGCCTACAGAAGCCAGAAAGCAGTGGGATGACATATTCAAAACACTGAAGAAAAAGAAATGTGAATCAGAAATCCTTCAACAAAACTACCCTCCAAATCCAAAGGAGAAATTAAGATATTCTTGGGTAAACAAAACTGAGGGAATTCATTGCTAACAGATCTGCCCTAATAAGAAATAATGAAGGAAACCCTTTGGGCTGAAATGAAAGGACACTACACAGTAACTTGAATCCATATGAAAAAACAGAGCACCAGTAAAGGGACATAGGTAAACATAAAACACAGTATGAATATATTTTTGCTTATAATCTTTTTATCTCCCACCTGGTTTAAAGGACAATTATTATATGAAATAATAATATCAAATCTTCGGATGGGCACACAGTTTATAAAGGTATAAGCTGACAATAGCAGCACAATGACAGAGGAGGGGAGAGAGTTATTTAGGAGGAAATTTCTGCATGCTATTGAAATTCAGTTGGTATTAACTGGACAAGATTGTTTTAAGTTAAAATGTTAATTTGAATACTCAAGGGGGAAAACTCTAAAAAACATATAGCCGAAGTAGCAGCAAGGGAATTAAGCTGATACATTATAAAATACCTATTTAATAGTAAAAGAGGCAGTAACAGAGGAATGGAGGTACAAAACAGACATAACACGTAACAGAAAAACTAACAGCAAAAGAGCATGGATAAATTCTACCTTATCAGTAATATTAAATGGAAATAGATTAAATACTCCAATTACAAGGCAGAAATGGTCAAATGGATTTTTAAAAAATAATCCAACTATATACTGTGTAAAAGAGACTCTTCAGATTTTAAGAGACACATATATTTTGAAAGTAAGAGATGAAAAAAAGATGTGCCTTACAAACATTAACCAAAAGAGAACACTGTACGATGGCTATACTAATTTCACACTAGACAGCCTTTAAGAAAAAAATTAATAGAGACAAAGACATTTTATAATAATAAAAGGGCCAATCCAATGGGAAAATGTAATGGTTATAAACATACTTAAAAAGAGTCCCAAAACATATGAAGGGAGAATTAAAGGGAGAAATAGGTAATTCAAAAATAATGGAGACTTGCATACCCCACTTTCAATAACAATCAACAATACTATATTATAAACTTCAAGGTTGCTGAGACTAACTCTTAACTGGTCTCATCACAAAACATAAATGACTAATTATGTGACATAAACGAGATTTTAGCATAAAAAACCTGACCTTCCAATTTAATAAATTTTTTTTAAAGTTCAAACTAAACTCAAAATAAGCAGAAGGAAAATAAACTCTAGAGCTGAAATAAATGAAATGGAGAACAGAAAAACAACAGGGAAAAACAAAAGCTGGTTCTTTGAGGAAGTCAACAAAACATGTTTATTTAGCTACACCGACCATGCCCCACTTCAAAAATGGGGGTGGGGGCACACAAGAGAAGACTCAAATTATTATAATCAGAAGAAGACATTACTACCAACATTACAGAAGTGAGAAAGATCATAAGGGTATACTGCAGAACAACAGTATGCTAACAAACTAGGTAAGTTAGATGAAACAGACAAATTCCTAGAAAGACACAAACTGCTCACACTCAAAGAAACAACAGAAAATCTGAGTACAACTATAACAAGTAGAGAGAACACCTATCCACAAGAAAAAGCCCAAGACCAGAGGACTTCACTGAATTCTATGGAACATTTAAAGAATTAACATCAATCCTTCTTACAAAAATTAGAAGAGGATAGAACACATATCAATTCATTGTATCAGGCCAATATTACTCTGATATCAAAACCAGGCAAAAGACAACACAACTACAGAACAATATACCTTAGGAATATGAACACAAAAATGCTCCCTAAATACTAGCAAAATGAATTCAGCAGCATATAAAAAAGAAGTGTATACAAAGACCAACTGAGATTTATCCCAGGGAAGCAAAATTTTTTAACATGCAAAAATCAGTTATTAATATACCACATCAATAGAATAAAAAACAAAAACCACATGATCATCTCAATACAAGCAGACAAACATTTGACAAAATGCTTTCATGAAAAAACACCAAACTAACTAGAATTAGAAGGTAAGGAAATCTCAAAATGAAAGATAACTATAAAAAAAAAAAAACTCACAGCTATCATCATACTTAATGGTGAAACACTGGATACTTTCCTTCCATATCAGGAACAAGACAAGGCTGTCTGCTCTTACCACTTCTATTCAACTTTAGACTAGAGGTTCATGTTAGAGAAATTAAGCAAAAAAGAAAAAAAGAGAAAGAGAAAGAAGAAAAAGAAAGAAGAAGAAGAAAAAGAAAAAGAAAGAAGAAAAAAGAAGGAAAAGGAAAAGAAAGAGAAAGAGAAAGAGAAAGAGAAAGAGAAAGAGAAAGAGAAAGAGAAAGAGAAAGAGAAAGAGAAAAAGGCATCCAGATGGGAAAGCAATAAAGCTCTCTCTATTCACAGATGCCGTGACTTATATAAAATACCTAACAATAAACATAACAAAAGTGTAAGACTTGTACACTGAAAATGACAAAACATCACTAACAGAAATTAGAGACCTAAAGAAATGGAAAAATATCCCAGATTCATGAAGTAGAAGACTCAATATTGGTAAGGTGGCACTATTCCTCAAGATGATCTAAAGATTCAACATAATCCCTATCAAAGTCCCTCTGGGCTTTGCAATATCTTTGCAGGAATTGACAAGCTAACCTTAAAATTCCTGAAAACTGAAGGGACCCACAATGACCAAAATAATCTCAAAAAAGTAGAGCAAAGTTGGAGAACTCATACTTCCCAATTTTAAAATTTACTAAAAAGAGACAGTAATTAAGACAGTGTGGTACTGGCGTAAGGATAGATATTTTGATCAATGAAACAGAACTAAGAGTCCAAGGGGGAGGGTATACCTCAATGGTTAAGAGTACATGCTTAGCATGCACGAGGTCCTGGGTTCAATTCCAAGTATCTCCATT
Organism: Vicugna pacos; assembly: GCF_048564905.1. Lineage (NCBI taxonomy): Eukaryota > Metazoa > Chordata > Mammalia > Artiodactyla > Camelidae > Vicugna > Vicugna pacos. The sequence goes on from NC_132995.1 coordinate 33,830,297, forward strand.
AAAATAACTAAACCTAATTATCTCCCCCCAAGCAAACAAACAAACAACATCAACAAAAAGGCAAACAGAAATAATAGTCCAGAAAAAAACTCACACATTATGGACAATTAATTTTTTTAATACAATTCCAAAGGGAAAGATCAATCTTTTCAACAAATAGTTTGGCAACAAATGAATATTCACATGTAAAACTATACACCTCCTCACACCATATACAAAAATATTAACTCAAATGGATCTAATATATATTTTAAGTAGCACAGTACTGTGGACTTAAAAAACCGCTGGATAACCTTAGCTGCTGTCACATTTAATCATTTAACCCCTCGTCCACAATCAACAATTATCCATACAACCCAACTCCAATATTAAATAATCACTTTCAAGCATGCTCTTCTTACCCTGCACAAGCTTGTAAACAGGCCAACATGGTCGCCAAAGTTTCTGGAGGAAGTTGAGCACTTTTGGGCTGATCTTTCTCTGGAGCAAGTCCACCCAAAATAGAAGGACACCGCCTCTTTAAAAAAGTCATACATGCCTGGATAAAAGGCTCCTGAAAAACAGAAAGTCCCTCAGTGTATTTGAAATTCATCATTAATTGCTTTCAGGTTAAAGAATAAGCATTATGACTAAAATCCATATATAATAACTTCATTATCATTCTCTTCAGCTATATTGACCATCAAAAATTAGAAGCAGTAATAAATGGACAAATCCTACTTACTCCATGCTCTCGTATTTTATCTGTGAGCCACTTGTCAAGTTTGAGGTATTCACGACGTGAAGCAAGTGCAGCAAGGTCAATAACAAAGGCAAATGGAGTACCATTTAGCAGCATTGACAAGGCCTAAAGAAAAAGAATATAAGAAACAATAGGTCAAGCAACTGAGTGACTTTCCCTCTATCCCATTTTCTGCTTCCAGTTTTAATTTTCACAAACAAGTCTAAATAAAGCATACTGCTAATATGCTCTAGGTTATAATTTTTAAATAGTTCAGTATAAATCAATGGTAACACTTGTCCTTACTTAAAGTAAGATCACACTTCAAAGACAAAATATGACTTTGCCTTCAAAATAAACTTTACCTTGTGCTTTTTCAACTAACTAAGGCAAAGCAAGACACAAAGCATGAAAAATTATTCTTATCCATTTTAAAAAATCTAAACTCAGGCTTACTCCAACCTAAGTACAACTACAACACCAGTTCTATATACCTAGTGAACAAAGATATCAAGAACAAGACAATTTGTCAAAAGACTCTGTTAATGGTAACAAAATATGCAAAAGGTTTGAAAGCCAACCAGTTTCTCCAAAAATTGTATCTCACAGGTTACGTCTGAGAAAAGAAAAGGTCAAGTATCACTAGACATTTTTATACCTCTAAAATCACTCTCCTTCCAAACTCTTTCTACCTACAAGGCAAAATTCTAAATCTCAACTATTCTAGCTAAAAGTTAGTTACATGTGAATTACTCCTAAGGTATCTATGTTACATAAAAATGTTATTTCTTGTCATCAATAAATAAAAAGTGTTAATCTGCCCCTCCAAACTCACCTTCAAGTCCTGGGCCACATCAAGTATTCGAGACAATTTGGCCTGATCATACTGTTCCCCTCGCATGTACCATTCAGCCATTGCATGCATGATAAGTTGGCGGATTGAAGGAGACTGTCCCTAAGCAAAGAAAAAGGAGGGTTAAATAGCAATACTATTGACCATTTTGACAAGGTGATGCAAATGTTATTACAAATGCTGATTTTACTTCTGTTTATGTAAAACTGAGGCATATCAGTGCTAACAACAAAGCTCAAGCCTCAACCATTGATTGCAGTGACGTATTTTTGTGGGAAAGCAGAGTTATTTCCACATCTTCCAAATGAAGCCTACCCCTGAAATCTTGGGACACATACAACAAATTTAAATGTCCTATAAAAGCCTACCTATACATTTTCAAAGTCAAAATATGATTTGAATATGAAGGTACATATCAAGGTTATATAATCCCTTAAGTTAAATTACAAATTACTGGTCTATGAAAACAAAATAGTTTAAGGTAATCATCTCTCATGTTACACAGCATAGTATTTAATCAGTATTTCTGGGAATAATTCGTACATTCTAAATCTAGCTATTTTCACAAATAACAATGCTTATTTTTTATAATTATTCAATCTCTTTCTTCCTTTTTTTTTTTAAACCAGACAACAGCCAGGCTTGGAGGACTGAGTTAAAAACTTGCAGTTGAATGGTAATTTAGTGAACTTTTCTCACAGAAGCAATGGCAAAGCAATTATTATCACTGTTTAAATCTCTTTCCCATAATTGTCCTAGTGACAGAAAGCCCAAGCGAAACAAGTATCTAACCAAGAGTGGAGATCCAAGTCCCGTCACTCTGCTCTTTCTAACTCACAGATGTGGTGAGAAAGGACTAAGAATGCCTGGTTGCAAACTTTTGGTTCCATGTTTGATAAACATTCTGTAAACTATAAATCTATCACGTGATTTGCACTTCTAGAAATGAAGGCGGTCTGATTGTAAAGCATGAAACTAAGGCTAACATTTTTCATTTATAAAGTCTTAACTGATTTTTTAAAAGCACCTGTTTATAATAAACTATAGCAGGAATGACTAAAGAAAGGACACTTGAGAAGTAAGCCAAAAAGAAAAATATCATATGATATCACTTACATGTGTAATCTAAAAAAAAGATAAATGAACTTACTTACAAAACAGAAACAGACTCACAGACATAGAAAACTTATCGTCATGGGGGTTGGGAGGAAGGTGGTGGGAAGGGACAAATTAGGAGTTTGGGATTTGTAGATACTAACTACTGTAAATAAAATAGATAAATAAGTTTATACTGTATAGCACAGGGAACTATATTCAATATCTTGTAGTAACCTATAATGAAGAAGAATATGAAAACGAATATATGTATGTATGTGTATGACTGAACTATTATGCTGTACACCAGAAACTGATACAACACTGAAAACTGACTATACTTCAATTAAGCAAAAAGAAAAGAAAGGACACTTGATGTAAAGGGGAAGATGACTACTTCTACATATATCTTTACTTAAAATGTAGGTGGGGGGGGCGGTCAATGGACAAAAGACTATTTGTCAGATATATTCTACATAAATCGGGTTGGGGGAAGCACAAGGGCTTGAAAGATCTTAGCCAGAACCAAAATAAAATTTAAATGCTAGACTTGGACAAAACTTTTAAATAATGTCAATTAAATAGATTTGTGATCTTTTCTCTTTTACTGTTACCAAGTGAAATGAGAACCTTCTGGTTCTATGATAAATGATTAAGTTCTTCCCTGCAATCAAAAGGATACTGGTACCCCAGCAATACAAAGCCTTCATAATACTGAATTTCTTTAACTGTATTACCTCTTTGCTCTTTGAAGTTTTATACTTTAACACCCACATGATGCTGAAAGATCTGAAGTTTTATGGAAGTGTGACTTTTTCAGTGTCAGAATTCCAAGATTGACAATTCCTCTAGTTGAACATTCTCAAAAGAATATCAGTTACTAAGACAAAGAAATGGTCATGTCTTACCTGCCCATGCCATGCATAGTGCAAAATTATAGCCGAGTTAGGGTGGTTTCCAAGGAAAATTGGCATCAGAGTGGAGATGAGTTCGTGGCGCAAGGTGTGCCAGGAGGTGTTGATTTGTAGTAAGGCCAATACCAGCATGTCTGGACAGTGTTTGATAGGGAAGCTGAAGAGCTGTTTGACTTGCTCATACTGCCCCACCTCTGCGAGCCTCAGCAGAGATTCAATCAAATCCAAGCTCTTCCTAACAAGAACGGAAGTAAGATACTCTATCAATGAAAATCTAACTATACAAAATTCATTTTCCAAATAAGTGATACCAGCTATTAAAACAAAAACAAGTTGTTGTCATCTTTTAATATCTGAAAAATATTTAAATTGGTGCTGTTCATCTCAAACATATATGCTGCTATGCTTCCAAACTAATTTCAAAGGCAGCGCAAATTAGCAGAATACGTGATGGAGAGCAGACACCACTGACCATTTACGTAACCATGGACCTCCTTACCAAAGGCTTTTGTGATTAGTGTGAAAAATAAAAAAAGAATATCAGTTTAGAAAGTCAAAATCCAATACAAACACAGACATAATTTATACACAAGGAAAACTACATAAAAATACAGCCTAAACACTTACTTAGGTAACACAAAGTTATAACAGGTGCCCCCTGATGCCTCACAAGTTCAGAAGTCCACAGAGCCCCCTATAAATTATTCTTATCCCAAGAAACTGAATTTGGTTGACCTTAATCAAGCCTCCAGATCTTATTCTACCCTTACTTAGTCCATGAAAATTATAGGGATAGATACCAAATTAAACACCATGAGGAAACAGATGCCCCATTCCATGGGGCAGACTAGAGGATAAATGATCCTATTTCTCCACTAAATCAATGGCAAAAATTCTATTTAAAAAAAAAAAAAGAGGGAGAAGGAAGACTTACAGAATAAAAGAAACTAGGTGGACCTTATCCAGACTCTCAATCATGCAAACTGTTAAAAGACATTTTTGACACAATTAGGAAAACTTGAATATACAGCTTTATTAAGGAATTCTTAAATGTCTATGACATTTCAGTTTTATAAAATGGAAAGAGGTCTTTATCTGTTTAAACAAAATAAAACGAAGAAATGCGGCTGTACACATTACACTTAACAGGAAATTAAAAAATTGACCAAGCCTGCAAATCCAATGTTGGCTATCAAGCACCTGGGGAAAGGATCCACTTTAGAACAAACCATTGCTTGGGTCTTTCAGAACGGAGATGAGTAAACTGCATCCACAAGCCAATTTCCACCCACTTGCCTACTTTCATAAACAGCATTTGGTTGAGACAGACTCACACCCATATTGTGCTACAATTAAAGAGTTAAGTAGTTGCTACAAAGACCAACTGGCCTGCAAAGCCAGATGTTAGCAAACCCTTTACAAGAAAAGTTTACCAACCTTTGTTTTAAAAGATCTGGCAATACCTAAAGGGCTTTATACTGCCCTAAAACTAACCTCCACAGCCAGCACTGTTCCCACCCCCCAAAGACAATCTGTTCCATGTTGGAAAAGTGTTCCAGGATAGTATGGTCAGGGTGGGGGGAAAAGGAAGAAATCTAAAGTAGATGCCTTTGGGGACCAATCCAGCTCATGTCACCCCTCCCTACAGCCATGTGTGTATTATAACAGTGATGAAAGTACTTTTACCATCCTTACCTCACATCCCCAGAGAGGACTGACTTGAGTTCCAGGAGAAACCTCCTGAACCAGAGTCAGATTCTCCCTCAGAAATATGGAATTGAAACTCAGAGAAACTGGGTAATTAAGCTGTTTAAGTATTAGATTTGATGGGTTGGCCATTTCGAGCCACTTACAAAAGAAAGAAGCAAGCAAATACAGAGAAGAAAGGGATCTAACACTAAGGGAGAAGTATGAACCTTCTTCCAACATTTCATAGTTTCATAAAATACTAACGGCAGACATTACAAGAGGAGAGCTGTATCTAGTGATCAGGGGACTAAAAATAGATTTTCATCCACCAATGCCATACTATAATAATTTAAGGTAAGTAGGATTACTAAAAATACTGTTTCATTTACACCTTTTCTATGTAGTTCCTCACTATTAATTTTGTATTTCAATTAAAGTATAAGTGACCCTTTCAAGAACTAGATGAGAGTGTTTACCATGTGGCAATTTCTCGATTGTCATCCTCTGGTGGTGCTTTCAGAATATCAGTGGCAACTGTATGACAGGGATAATCGGCAAAACAGAAGATCTCTGGATTTATAAGGGAATGCTGAATGAAGGAGAGCTGTAACAAGAGAAAAAAGTCCTTACCACCACAAATGACTGTGAATGCTATAAAAATCTGAAACATTTTCACCAGGTGAATCTCAATCTTAAGATTATTAGAGTAAAATTCCCCTTTAAAATCTTAAATATTTGATCTTTCAAAACCACAGACAATTCAGACAAACGAAAGATGTGTGATAAGGTAGCTTTGGAGATAAGCATCATTAAAACTATTAGGAACACAGTTTGATTGTTACACTTTAGCTGAGTCTGACTGGTACTAAACTATGATAATATTCTCTCAAAATTTATCAGTCTCTGCTATTCTCTGAGCTATGCAAAACAAATTCTACTTTAAAAGAAAATTTTAATCAATGGACAGATGGTACTATATGTCATTATTTTGTTCCTCTTCTATAGCTAAACACCATTTGCTTACCTGGCCTTCTGCATGTTTCCAAGGTCTGTATATGAGGTCTACAGGAAACACTTCCATACCCAGACCCCTCTGAATACCATAGACCACATTATGAAGTCCTTTACTGTCACGAATTTGAAATCCAGGATGGTCCAGTTCATAAGTTACTTCCTTGAAATTCAAACTTGGGTTCTAAAAAAGAAAAGCATTTCAAAGTTTGATGAACAGAAGTGTACATATTTTGATTACTTTATCCAAAGTATCCAAAGATCAAATCTGAAGTTCAACCAAGATATTCTAATTATAAACTCATAGTCATCTGAATCTTTCCAGTATTTCCAAAGAGACTCAGAAATATCAAAATAAACTGATTAGCAAACTGCTGTAACCTTTCAGTTCATGACATACTTCTGAATACTTGAGTACATAAAGGGGAATTCTCTCTTTCCCTACTTTTGTCCAACAGACACTCCCACACCAACATGGCAAGTAAGTAACTCTTCATTCAGTATCTCTTGTCTTTACAGAAAGATTCCACTACCCTGGAACAAAGTGGCAAAGACAAATTAATTATCTATCCCAAATACCTATCTTAATTAACTAAAGATCTCCCTTTGAAGCATCCAAATACATGCATCTGGAATAGTCTAGATTTTCTATGTCAAAATGACTAAAAACTCCATTCAAAAATGTTCTACAAAAAGGTATTCATTAAGCAATACAAGACCTCTTAAAGAAAACACAAAGCAAAGGAAACAAGTTTACAGAAGATAATTTGCCACTCTATCAAGCAATAAGTAAATTTTGTGCTTGAAAGAAAAAAGGCTGTGCACATTTCGTATTTAAATCTCCAACCAAAGTATTATGACCAGTTTAATTTTGCTCTAAGGTGACTCCTTTCAATTCAGACTTTAATGCTTGCTTTGTATATGGTACAAAGAATAAACTCCAGTTGCGGTATTCACTCTAAGGCAACAATAGCATTCAGTAGATAAGATTTTTTTTCTTTCTAAAATTTGTTTCAACGACTGACTGTGACAGAAGAGAACCACAGATAAACTGTGGAATAGCATTTTCCTCAAGGGAGATAAGTTTGGAAAATTTACAGGCATGCCTGTATGGTTTCCTCCTCCCACCCTTGGTGGAAAAACAAAAGAACAAATTATTAACCCAATGTGTATGTGAAATTGTCCTCTGCTCCTTGCCTACAAAAAACATACAGAAACTCAAATATACGAGAAGAAAAAGGAAGAGGTTTGTTTAACTATACAAATCCACAGTAAAGGCATTCAGTTTATACAGCTTTCACACTCTGAAATCAAAACAATGTAGTAGGTTCAGATAAAATGGAACTGTGTCCTAGTCTACAACTTTTTCAGAGTATTTTCAATAGGGCAATAAAGTACAAAGATGAAACTACTGAGGAAAAAAAGCATGTTTTCACCTTTGCAAGACAACCACAAGTTAAAAACAAATTAGTTAACTGGTTCCATAAGTGATAAAACTGTGATTTTATTTTGCTTTTCTCTCATCACTTTGCACACTTTCTGCCATGATCATGTATTATTTTTTCCCCTCCAAGACTAAAAAATAGGTTTGAACACCATAAATCCAGTTACTACTAAGGAAAATACCAGGAAAACCCACTGGTGATGTTAGTAGTAAGGTCATGAAGAGAACAGCATGATTCCTGATAACTCAATTTTACCTATAAGTTACAAATGTGGAAAACTAAAACTGAGAAATAGGATATACATATGACCTGACACCTTACCAAGAATGTTATGTAAGTATGTATACGTAGTCTTTAGTGTTATATTTTGTTCCTTGACATTTTATGAACAAGACTGAGAACACTACATCTTCACTCCACTGTTCTCCCAATGACTAAATTTCATCACTTCCTCAGTATCTAGAAGTTTTACACTTTTACATTTTATTTAAGGATTTCAGCACTTCAGGAGAGGTACTGTGTTTATCTGGGGACAACTATTATTTGCGGATATTCCAGAAGTGGAAATAGTAAGGTAAGTATGGGTTTTTATTATCCTATCCACCATAAACAAGGTTGCAGGATTTTTGTTGCACCCTCCAGAAAATATTCAGAAAGCTTCATCTCTCCTCAGTAATTCCTTATGCAATCATTACTTTGTAACAAATCTATCCCTCCCCCTAAAATCTCATACTAACAACCAGCCAAATTACCTCAGCAGTGCCACTCGGAATCACACAGCAACAATGCATAATGAACTGAGCTGGAATTTGAACATATATTATTTCCAGAACAAAATTATCTCAGACACTTCATTACTTTTAAGCCAATGAAGCCAAGAATTATAAAACACTATAGCTCTCATTCAGGTAGGCATTTTATTAATTAAAACTTTCTTTCTTTGGGCTACATCATACTAACATTATGAATATAAAAACATTACATGTACTCACCAGTTCTTTGAGAACATCAATCAAGACTTCTACATTCCATGTGTGCGCCTGTGCTCCATCACTTTTATCTTTTCCATCACTCCAGATACCACTGCCAGGAGCAGAGATACTCTGTAGAAGTAAACTCTGAATTAAACAAACCCAACAACTTAATGTGTTCAGCTCTGGTTGGTAGAAAAATCAATCATACTGTAATGTAATAAATAAAATAAAGAAAGCTGGACATTAATTCACATTGTACAATAGCTGACTTCTACAATTACCTGTAATGGAATTCCGTCTGTTAATCCTGAATGAGTTCGAGCCATCATTCCCAAAACCCTTGCAACCTGGGCAGCTGTGACCTCCCGAACACCAAACTGCATGATTATATTGCGGCATTCTTCAATACTGAAACAGAAAGTTAACTTCAGAAAAATCCTTCCCTCAATACCAAGGTAAAGAAATGCTAATATAAAATGAGCCCTGGAGTAAAGTTGCTCAAATTTTACTAACAGAGTGTAATAAGCTTCATTTCTTGTATTTTTACATAGCTAGGAATGTAAAAACCACCTACTTAAGAAAACAGGAAAAATTTAAAAGATCAGTAGAAGAAAACATGAGCCAAAAGTATTATTTTCACACAGACATAAAATTATTCCTCTCAATCTTCAGTATAAATCAAGTTATTCTTTAAAATACAGATACTCAAGGGTTATTCTGATATGCATAAAGTCTTTAATATATATTCTAACTTTTTCATTCTGCATCTTTAAGTTTATAATTAAACAGAAATTTTATGCCAGGCACATATATACACACAACAAATACATTTTTAAACATAAGTGGAAATGTGATTTGTATGGGTTTTAAAAGCATTAAAAGTTACACTTAAAGTCAAAGCAAAGCACATTAATGCCCTTAATTAATCAATGCCCTTATTGTCAGGGTGAAGCTATTTCCTTTGGTGCCCTTGGCAGGTGAGGGAACTATGTCAGAGACAGGGTATGAAAAGGGCAGAAACAAAGGTTGTAGAAAAGGAAGGTACAGTGAGGAAATTGAGGGTGGGGGCAGGAAGGAACAAAACAGACACATTGAATGGAAAATGAAACAAGTTCCATAAATGCTTGCCTCAATGTTATCTCCCTCAAAAGCTAAAAATGACTATCCTGGTAACTAGGCTAAGAACCGCTGATCCCTAAATTTGAGAAACTAGGGGGTAGAGAGAGATAGAAATTTAGCTGCCAGAATATTTGCACCTGCCACCAAAACTAGTATGTGGAAGATTAAATTTATAAGCAAAATTCTTGAGAGGCAAAGACAACACATTAAGGAATCTTAGGAACTTGCTTTAAAGAATTAATTATGCTTGTCACAACAGTAATCAGAAGTTTACTTAACCTCTTACTACCAACCTTGCACAAAAGCCATAGCCTACTTCTTGCATGAAATCAGCCAAGGAGCTCTCCATCATGGTTTTAGCTACCCCTCCGGAATCAGGCAGGATTCTGTCCATTAGTATGTCCCGTTTTTCAGGGTATAAAAGTGGTGCAAGCACCACGGGACAGCGTTCCTGGGGAAAATCTGAAGGAAGAAAAAGATAATTATAATTGCTATACTGATTAAAAACAAACTCTCCTTCTTCACTCTTTTTAAAAAGCCCCTTAAACCTGAGTCTTTCGCAAGTTCATATTCAAAGCAGTTTATTCAGTTTTTTCCAAACTAGCTAACTTAGCCCACACTGAATCTAAAATTTGAATGTTCTTCTGTCACAAAAATTGCTCATGAGTACATTATTAATTTGCTGTATCAGGATCCCATCATCTATTGACCAATATGGAAAACTGCCCATTACTGAGAAAGTTAATGCAATTTAAAATTAAACTATATAAACATTAAGGAAACAAAAATAACAGTGAAAATGGACAGTGGTTAGTCCACTATCAAAGATTTGTTTTAAAAACTCTCTCTAAAGAAAGATCAGAGGAAGGAGGGATGGCAACAACAGATCCGGGAGTTAACCTATCAGTGCCAACAGCCAAGGAGGTAAAGTGGGTATATCAACAGCGATCAATTTTTTAAACTACAAAGAGCATGTCACAATATTGTAGTCTCTGTCTTCCTCAAAGGGAAAAATTTGACAACACGGAAGTCTGAACTGAGGCTGTACTTAGATAACAAGATTACTGGTGAAGTGATCTTCATTTTATACCTTTTTTATAATGAGGCTTTCATCACTTTCATATTTTAAATTATAAAATACTTTCTTCCTTGAAAGATTATCAAGTTAATAGAAAGGTAATTCACTATCTTATTTTCTAAAATCCTTTTTCATGTGTTTGTGTCCATCCAAAAAAAAAAATCTTCTATAGGCTACAGATACTCCTTTTTACCTCTGCGTAGCGTCTTAAGAAAAGCGTCTATCTGTTCCTGTCCAACTCCAAAAGCTCCCTTCTGCCCAAAGAGGAGATGGGAGAGGAGGAGGTGTAGGACCTCTATTGCTATATCTTGGAAGCCACCTTCTTGATTTCCACTGACGTCTGCGTCAATATAAGAACGCAGAAGATCTGGAAGCTTCTGTTTGATAAACTGGGCAGCTGGAAATGAGATAAACCAAAAAATATAAGTTATTTTTGCACCACAACAGGTAAGAAGTCACATATCACCAAAATATAGATGCTCATCATTCTCATTCACCAACTCACCCTTCACCCTGTAATGTTTTCATAGCTGTAGATGGTAGGCATAAAATAAAGTAAGAGACCAATTGCCAGAGGTGGATGTGAGGGGGTGGAGAATTTTTAGATGGATACAGAGTTTCACTTTTGTAAGACAAAGAAGTTCCAGACATCCATTAAATAACAATGTGAATAGTTAACACTACTGAACCATACACTTAAAAACGTTATGAAGGTAAATTGTGTAATACGTTTATTAAGTTTTTACCATAAATACTATATACATAAGGAAGACCAAAAGAAAATAATCTTACTCTCTCAACTATGGAGCCTCAACACTCAAAAATCCATGGATTTAAAAAAAAAAAAAAATCTAACTTCACTATAAGATCTTTAGGGAAAGGGGAACTTACCAAAACCTCTGAGATCTGAGCTGGAAGAATTCAAGAGGGCAAGGCCAAAAATTACCTGAAACAAGAAGGGTTAGATTGACCACAAAGTCAAATAGTTGCTTTATTTCTAATTTTGTCTACATTTCTTTTTAAAAAAATCATTTACCTCTTGTACTTTGCTTAACTTGAGAACTTTACTCAGCTGGGCAAATAAGTGGGGTGCAGGCTTTAAACTCTGAAACAAATCAAACTTTATTTTAAAACAAGAACAACATACAATTTTCAAAACGTTTATAAAAGCATCTGTTCACCAATTACGGTGCTACATAGGAGTGACAGAATTTTGTAGTGCTGCTAGAAACAGCTATGGAACTGTGTTCTGACAAGCTTAAGCCTTCACATAATCTGGTTTTAGTAAGAATCTTATCAAACTAACTACCTTGACTTTGTTAGAAAGCTACAAAACCCCTAATATAAGTATTTGGAATTTTAAAATTGACATATGATGAGGTCAAGGATTAAGCCCTTTTTAGAAAGCCTAGGAAGCGACCACATTCTTATTACTACTGAAAATAAAGGGAATACCAACCTTCTGATAGTGTAATGGATTATCAATGGCATAGGACAGCGTCGAGATAAAATTTGGCTTCGTAATCAGAGACGCACACTCCTGAATCAGAAACTGAGTCTTTAAAAATAAAAAAATAAATTTTCATTGGCACTAACAGTCATCTTCTAGCACAAACAGAAGCAGCGGTGCTCAGAACATTAAAGGGTAATCCAATACTGTATACTTTTTCTACATTATCAAAATCAGCTCTTTAAAAATACCATTTAAACTACTAAAGTCTATTAGCAACAAGTATTAAGTCAAAACCTCTACAGAATAGAGTCCATTAACAAGATAACTATAAGGAATAATGTCAAGACAAACCAGATTGAGAATCAAACCAAAGAAACTCAAGAGAGGACAAGAGATCCTCTCTCTGCCTTTCTTACTTATCAAGCAGGACTTCCCCCCCCCACATTCCTGCTTCCTTAAGGCAATCTGGTCCCCAGCTCTCTATGCCTGTACTAAGTAGCTGTGATGTCTGCTGCCAGGCAGAAGGGAAGGACAAGAAAGGGCAAGTCCCAATACCTTTTTTTTAGCCATTCAGCTAAAATTATTTCTGGATGCTATTTGTATGTGTTGTTTGCTACACATACTATGCCCAAAATGTAATTCATGGGACAATTTGATCTAAGCGAACATAAACTCTGTAAGCCCCAAATACCTGATGAAAATCTTTGCCACTGCTTTTACCATCGCCACTGAAATCCACATGCGAAAATAGGCAGCGTAATAAATGCCTGTCTGCCTCAGGACCGTGCCGATTCACAATCTAAAAAGATCAAAAATATGAGTTTGTAGTCATTACTAAGAGGGATTTAAAAAAGAAGAAGAAAATCAATCTCAAGGGCAAAATCCCAAAAACTACATTAACTGTTCATTTTGGAATAAGAGTTCTAGGAATTATTGAGATTATGGTACCAATATTGTATAATTAAGTATTTTAAAAATATTTCCTACAGGCACTAGTAGGAAGGACAGAAAGGAAAGCACCAATAATTAGCACCATGTAACTGTGTACTCTGATCAACCTCTATACCAAAAACACCAAATAGCACAAATGACACGTAGTGAGAATACAAGCTATTTTATAAGCTGGAAGGCAATTTTAAAACAAACTGAACTCACTAAAGCATCATTTTTCCTATACGTTATTCTTATCCTAAAAGCGTAACCTGAAATCTCTCTAACATAATTGTGATTTTCAAACTTCACAACAGCTTATAAGGCAAGGCTCTAAAGGAACTGGTCTAATTTCAGTACTGCCTCTGAGCTTCTTGCTGTTCCTCAAACCTACCAATGTTTGTACTTGCTTCTTCCTCAAACTGGAACACTCCAGAAATGTACACGTGGTTTGTTCTCTCACTTCCTTTAAGTTTCTGCTTGAAAGTCACCTCATCAGTGAGACTATTCATAACTACTCTCCCTAAAACAGCAAATGACCTACGTTACCATCACCTCTCACCCTGCTTTACTTTTCTCTATATTACTTACCACCACCTGACACTTTCTGTTTATTTCCTATGTCTCACTAAACTGTAAGTTGCATGAGAAGAGGCAATCTGTGTAGTTGTGTTCACTTCTTCCCATCTAGTCAGGAAAAGAGCTAAGCACAATACATGTGCAGAGTAATCATTTGTTTATTTAATGCCACATTAAAATATTATAAGTAATAAACATTTAGCTGCCTATTTTGGCCTAGAAATGAGACTGAGCTTCTCTGGTTTTAATCTTCAACAACTTTGCCAAAAATTATTCCCATTTTATAGTTGAGAAAGTAGACACTTAAAACAGATTCCATGAGCCTAAAATCCAATAGTCTAGGAATTGAGGAGTCTAGATTCATAGTCCAACTCCAAAGCCTACACTCCCTCTACTCTTACCATAATTATGTCACAGCTGGCTAAGTTAACTTATTTCAGTTTCAGTTTTTCCCATCCAGAATATATGAGAATTAAGTAAGATCAATTTTACATCATCCTACAGACATTTTAAGGTTAAAAATCTATATAATCAAACTATATTCGGTGTCTTCTGGTGACTTATGGTGAGGGAGAATATGGTGGTGAGTGTATGTGTGTTCATGTATGGCTGAGGCAGTGTGCTGCGCACCAGAGGCAGAGCAGCATTGTGGACTAACTATACTTCAATAAAAATATGTATTTTTAAAAATCTATATAATCAGAGATAATTTTTTTTCCTATCCCCGGAACACTGATGATGTTATCTTAATGAGCCAATTCATATTAATTAGGAAGAATCACCCTGCTCCAAGCAACCAGGCCTCATCCTCAAAAGAGCAAGAGTATCTGGCTTAACAAACATTTCTTGAGTACATACTAGATACCATTTAAAGTATAGCAAATATAGCAGTAGAGGAGACCAATGGGTTCCACAGCTCTTGTGAAGTATGTTTTCACGGAAGAAAGAAAGTACAGGCAAACAATTTCTGACATTATTAACTGTCATTAAAATAAAACAGGGTGAAGTGATAGCAATAGGACGGGAGTGGTACTTCTGAGAGACCATCCCTAAAGATTTAACATATAAACTGAGATTTAAAATATTTAGATGATAACCACAGATAGAGCTGAAGGAAGAACTTTTGAGACATAAGTTAAAACAGAAAAAAGGCCAGAGGGAGTCAAGGGACCAGATCATGGTTAATTAACATACAGAATTAACTGGGTACTATTACATCAACCTAAAAAATGGAAGAGACATTCCATTTCACAGTCAATGGCCAAAAAATAAAAATTTCCAAAGTGAGTGTTTTCAACCCCTATGTGCTTCCCAAGCTGTATGTGAAACTACATTACTCCGAGAGATGTGTCATTAACACAAGGTAGTCAGGAATAATTCTCATGAAGCCTGAAAGGACCGAAAACCTCTACGCCTATTTAGACCTGTGGGTGCTGCCCCACAACCTTCACCAAAGCCCATGTAAAGAGTTAAGTCCTTTAAGATGGAAGAAATATTGTCCTCAAAAAAAAAAAAAGGTAAAAATAATTTTAAAAAAAAGAAGAAAAAGAGCCTCAAACATTTTATTTTAGTTTGTTATAAAGACATTCCCAATAAGGCTGTCCACAAATGGTAACAAGTAAATGTATGAGGTAGTCAACTAAATTCCATGGTCAGAAACAATAAGAATCCCTATCTCTATTAATACAATTTAAATATTCTTTGGGTAGCATATTGATAAAGCAGCAATTACCTGATGAATTGTGCCTCCAATCCCAGATTCTAAAAACAGATTTAAAAACAAAAAAAAACAAAAAAACTCACAGGCCTCTCACCTTTTGAGATGGCCTGCATTCTGCCTACCGAATGTGCCTCTCCCTAGGGCCCCTCTCACTTTCCTTTCCCAGATGACCCCATCTACCAGGGCCACTCTCGCCTTCTGAAATGGCCCACACTCTATGGAGTGTGTATCTCCATGAATAAATGTATTTTCACTTTAAAACAGAATGAAACAAAAAACCCACAAGTATGGGGAATTTCACATAAAAACAAGATTTATATAAAGAAAAATACAAAATCTATCCTAATAGATGCTCTCAGAGGCCCAAGATTCTATACAAAGCACCAGATTTTTAAAATTTAAATTGAAGACTATAACTTGCTACATTACAATAATTAGTTACAGTAACTGGAATAATTAGACTATATGCTAATAACACATGCTCCATAGAAATAATGGAGTCTTCATATTTCTTAAACTTGTTAAGCATTTTCTAACCCATAAAAATATTCATTCTAGGTTTTTATTGTATTATCTGTATGAATTCTTTGGGTTATTTTATTTTAAAAAACAGTGCATCAATTCAAAATAGTTTAATATATTGAACATGAAAAATTTTTGCAGCAAACATAAAGGGTTACTTCTAACAAAATAAGCACTAATTTAAGGACAAAAATGTCAAACTCCTAAGCAAAAGATGGTAAAACTAAGCTCTTTTTTTTTCTATTCTAGCCTCTCATATTAAAAAAAAAAATTCCATTTTCAACAAAACATTCACTTAAGAAGTGGTCCAGAGAGATACAACAGAGTTCATTCTTTGCACCTCAAATGACAGGCCAAATGCAGATTTCTATTTGGAACTGATAAATCCAGATATAAAAATGTTTAGGACTGATGAATTATGTATGTCCCAAAACAAATATAATTATTCTTTATTCAAGTGATGAATCTGGAGCACAGATGAGCCGTGAAAGAAGACTGTCCATTTAGAGACTAGATCAATATTCCAACAGAAACTGGAAAATGGCAAAGGAGATAGAGCTGAGGGAACAACCAAGCTCAAGATGCCACTTTTAATGTCTATGAATAAGCCATCTAGTCAAAGGAGAATGCTGGAGAATAAAAAATAAAGAAAGGAAGGTGCGGGGTGGGGGGAGGCAGAGGTATAGCTCAGGGACAGAGCACATGCTTTGCATACATGAGGTCCTGGGTTTAATCCCAGGTACCTCCATTAAAAAGGAAAAGAAAGAAGCAACCATTACCAAATCAGAATGCAGAACATAGCAGACTACCCCAACACACTTCCCCATCCTCAAGCATCCCCAAGATTATTTGTGAGTAAATAACTGGACTGATTCAAAGATAAGCAAAAATCCAAAGACTCAGCATGGAACTCATCTGAAGAAACTGTAAAACAGAGCAAAGAAACACACAAGACAACTAAAGAACATACTTTTCAAAGGACTTACCAAAACAAAAAACAGGATAGTTCAGACAAGTAATATTCCATATCCTCAAAGAAATTATAGAAACTGTTTTTGCTTTATAAGAATAAAAGTCCCCAGAAAGGTAAAACACTGGTTCAAGGACAAGATAGCAGAAGGAAATGAAAGCAAACTTGTGGCAATAAGGAAAGAAACAAAGCAAAAATCTTACAGAGAAGAGAACTTAACAATCAACACACTTCAATCCACAGAAAATGAAAAACATTCAAATAAAATAACAAAATCCCTGAAATAAAAGTCTGAATTGGAAGACTGAATGGTGTATCATCACACAAGAAAGGATGATGCAGAATAATCAATACTATAGCATACTTGTGAAGTCAATAAATTCTAAATAAAAGAAAATTCAAAGGGATATTGAGGTTAGGAGTAGATGCAGCAGGTAAAGTTAGTTACCTAAAGTGAACTGAAGAGAAAGACAAAAGAAGACAGGCAGCTTTTGGCATTTGATGTTCCTTAAAGAATAATGGGGAGCAATATTTACAAAACTATGGGGAACAAACTTGACCCAAGAATTTAATATCTACTGATAATTGGACTTCAAATAAAAATGAGAAAGATATTCTCAAGCATCAAAGAACTCATGTAACAGCATCCAAGTTTTAAATTATAAACAAATCTGACAATAATCTATAGCCATAAAAAGAATGAAAATAAAAGTTTTTTTCAAGACTATAAAAACTGCAGTAAAAGAAAAAGCTAGGGGGAAGGGTAGAGCTCAAGTGGTAGAGTGCATGCTTAGCATACACAACGTCCTGGATTCAATCCCCAGGACCGCCTCCAAAAATAAATAAATAAGTAAACCCAACCACCACCCCCCAAAACAAACCAAACCAAAAAAACAGAACAAGCTGCAAGGGCCAGTGGGCTGGAGGGGTGGAGGAGGGGGAAAAGGAAGAGGCTGCAAGCACTCAATCCATTTCCACATACAATACATTTTTAATAAGACTATATTCTTTGAATAAAAATCATTTTATAGAGTAGACTTTTTCCATAATTATCAAGCAAAATTAATTATAAAAGTATTTTGTAAATATTGAAAACAATATGAAAACAATGAACCCAACACCATATCCAGTTGGTGGTATAACTGTGCCAAGAACTATTTTAAATGATTTTAAAACATTAATTTGATTCTACAACTCTAGTGAGATACACCTTTAAGAGATCCCCCCACCAACTCCACAAAAAATAGGTAAACTATTTTCCATAATCACAGTGCTGTTACTAGAGTCATGACTGTTAGTCTAGACTCTTGATTGTGTAGCATGAAATAAAGCAAATGATCTTTTTTTTTTTTTTTTACAGAAAATGGGAATTTTTGCACTAGAAGAAAGGAGAGACAGATTTTAGATCATGAATTGAAATAAAAATCCCTTGGTCCTGAAATTAAACTGGAAGTGTCAGTATGAATTCATGATGTACTTTCTCTTAAGCTTTGTCCACTGAAAGGCCTAATGATTGCTAACTGAGCATCAGTAAGCAATACAACTGTTGAAATAACTTTCTAGGCCCAAAATGGAGTGCTCCTGCCCTGGGTGCAACATCAGCAAACCAAAACTTAGATAACTCTAGATATAGTCCCTGTAAATATTCCACTTGACCAGAAACACAGTATATTCAGTCAGTCAATCCCCAAACATGAAGCCAATTCTGAGCCTCCTCATCCCTAACAAGGTTGACTATGTGGCCCTAGTCAATCAGGTATTTTCCATTTGTCTTTCCTTATTCTTTATCCTATAAAAGCTTCTTGCCTTTTGCCCCATTTTGCAGAAGACTGTCCACTTTATGAAATGTTAAAGTTTGTTTGTATCACCTAAACTGTCTTAATCATTTTTTAACACAAGACATGGTAATCTCTAAATACCACTTTCCACTAAAATAAATCCAAGAACTCTTAGAGAAATTATATGAGTCTGGAATATTTGTTTCCATGTTTCTAGAATCACATCAAAGACTACGAGTAAGAATAGGGTCAAACTGACTCAGAAGCCAACAGGAATAAGCTTTCAATGAATTCAAACACTTCAAATATGTTAAAAATACATGAATTCCTAATATTAAAAAATTCATTCCTTGGTCATATTTGGAGGACGCTAAGAAACAAATTACTTTGAAAAATGGCAAATAGAGAATCAAGCGCTTCCTATATAAACTATACTTCAGGCAACCAAACAGTTAGTTGGTAAAGGTAGTTTCCCTTTAGAGTACTATTTCAACTAATAAAAAATGCATAACAACTAGAATGTCACCATTTTGCAATCCCTAACAAATCAATTAATCTACTCAATGAACAAAGGCCGCTAAAAATCACAAAACAGAGACAACCATACATCATGAACCTTCTAATTCAAGTATACACCACCACCTGTAAAACTATCCCAAGGGAGAAAAAATGCCTTAATCTGATTAAGCTCCCAAATTTAATTACCAATTTAAAGGAAATGTAAGAGACAGAGGAACATGTAAAATACCACCCTGGGAATTTAACTAGCAATATTCAGACTATGGGTTACTTACAACAGGACAAAACAATCTGATTTCTTTAACAAAATAACTGCAAGAAAAAGGAGGGGGAAATCATAGATTTTAGAAGACATTTAATAAGGGCCAATGCAGCAGGGGTTTTTTTTTGGATCTTGACTCAAGCCGACTGTTATTTAAAAATTTTTTATATAAGGTAAACTGAGGAAATGTGAATGTTAAAAAACTGCTTTTAAAATATGTGCTAACGGAATTGAGGTTAAGTTATTATTAACATTTAAACAGATAAAATTTCACCTGGAATATACTTTAAACAACTGAGAACGAGTCATATGAAACAAGATTGGTCGTGACTTCAAATGAAGTTAGATGACAGATTCATGGGGGTTATATTATACTACTGTACTCATGTGTGTGCCTGGGATTAACTTTAGTAAACCTTTTATTATAAATTTTACTTGTTTAATAAATTTTAATTTTTTTAATTTTTATTTTATTACATTTTTACAAATAAATTTCACATTTTAATAAACTTTTTAAAAATTGTATTTACAGAGACTATCATTTAAGCAGGATATAAAATGTTTTTATAGCAAAGCTATTTTAAAGTAGAAACAACAAATACTCAAAAGTGTTAAAAAGCTGAGTAGAAAAACCAGAGCTGACTTACCTTTCTACATTTTACTTACATTTTTTCTTTAATAATGACAACAAATATTTTTAAAGAAAAAAACTACAGCAGTTAATCTTAAAACAACACAATAAAATACTAACTCATGGGGCAAACTAAATTCTAACCTTGTCTTTTCATCTATAAAATGGTAATACTAGCTAGCTAGTTGTTCAAGTGTTTAGTAAACCCATTTATCTAATAAATTCAATAAACATTCCTTCTTCCCACTTGTCAGTAGGAGAAATAACAAATATAAAGAAATAACAGGAATATAAAGGCTTAGCCTTTTGGACCCCATCTTGGACAACTTTTGTATCCATTCTAGAACTCCCCAAGGAGTTGGCCAAGATTCTGTTGAGTTTCCACCATAGTCCTCCTTCTGAATAATTCTGTTTCAAACCTGTCTTCCTCCCCCACCACAGGTGTTAAAACCTTATAGATAACTTGCATTCCAAACTGTCTCCTATCTGTTTCCAGAAGACATTCCAGAGAACAGCAACAAAGGCCCAGCTTAGGAGCCTGAGCTTTGAACTGAATGGGCCAGAGATACACAAAAGATTATAAAACAGCAAAGAAACTATTAGTTATAAATTTAAGAAAAGCCACTCTAACAACAAAGTGGAAGATGTTTTAGAGTAGGGGCTGTCAAGGGCAATCAAACTTGGAACTAGAAGACCTTCCAGTCCAGAATCTACTTTTTTCCTACTTCTTCATGTTCCGTGAACAATTATAAAGAGACTCCACATAGGACTGTTGTGGATTCAAATCTTACATCTGCCATTTTCAGCAATTGGCAAAAATATTTAATGTCTTTGAACTTCAGTGTAAAATAGAACAATACTACCCACTTATACCCATCCTGCATGACTGTGGCAAGAATGTGAGAACTGACATAAAATCACATTAAAAAAAATGTCTGGAACATTGTAAATGCCTGAATAGTTGCTATAAAAGATAAGGGAACTGACTGTACACACTAAATGACTGAATTGACAAAATTTCCAGCATTTTTTACTCAATACTGTTAAGATGCTGTTCCATGCTGTTCCACATATATTCTGACTACTTCACGGTATATCCTGTTAATGGACACTTGGTTGTTTTCAGCTTTGGGCTATTGTGATACCTGTTTTTTGATGACTGTGTATAGGCATTTTTGTTTAGTACATATGTAGAACCGCTAGATCATAAGCAGTATGTTCAGCAACTTAAAGAGAAGCTTCTGAGATGCCAGTATCAATTTTCTTGATCTGCATGGTTATAATAGTTATGTACATTTTTTGAAAATTCATGTGCACACTTATGATTTGTGAAATGTCCTGTATATACATCTTACTTCAATAAAAAGTTTACTAGGAGTTACTCAGTTTTTCTTGGTCTCTCCCATGTATAAATGTAATTAAACTTCTGTTTGAAAAACAAAGTTAATAAAAAAAAATGTGTGGTACACAGCAGATGCTTAAACAGTTGCTGTATGAAACTGTTAGCTGACATTCTGATCAACACAGCTTTCAGAATTAGTCTAAGGAATTAATTCAAATAAAGGGAAAGGGAGACTGGGGGGGCTATAGCTCAGTGGCAGATCACGTGCTTGGCATCCACGAGGTCCTCGAGGTCCTCCTTTCAATCCCCAGTGCCTCCATTAAGGAAGAAGAGAAAAGAAAACAAACATAGAAAGGCGGTAAGTCTTCACTGGGGAGGTAGTACTGGATTTGGTTATTAAAAGATGAAAATTCTAGGAACAGCATTTAGGACTGCACTTTAAAGGGCCCTGAAACTCTTTACTGAGGAGCTTGGATTTTGTTCTGTAGTAAGAGGACCACTGAAGGTACTGAACAATGAACTTAAGCACCATAATTCATCAAAGCAGCATCAAATGTAATTAATTCTATAAGCATACACACCAGTTATTTCAATGTGCCAGAGAAACAGTACTACACGAAAAGAAAAAAATCAAATAGAAACTAGGTAATTCTAAGAACTGAGCTTTTCCATTAGAAAGCAGAGCAGAAGAGTTGCCCAAGTTTGAGTTTCTAGAAATCTACCTTACAAATATACTAACACATATATGCATACAAGAAATGACCTTGTAACAACACTGTCAATAGCAAAAAATGAAACCCAAAATATGAAACCAAAAAACTTATACAACCTAAATGACCATCAACAGTGAAGTAAATCATCTGATTCATCCATACAATGGTTTGCTACATACCCTTAAAAGAATGAAACAGTTTTTCGTGTATGGATAAGGAACTATTTCTCAGATAGACTGGTTAACTTAAAAAAAAAAAAATCAAGATGCAGAACAGTTTATATTGTATGCCACCACATGAAAAGGGTATGGGAAATATTTCCCTATTTTCTGTATCCAAATATCTTTGAAAAGGTAGTTAAGAAACAGCTAATATTGGTTGCCTACGGCTAGGAGTAGCTAGAGTAATCAGGTTAATGTATTATTTAATTCTAAAATAAAATTAAATCACAATTCCTACACATACATGCACTCCAAAAAAAGAAAAAGGTTCCCATACGAACTCTCTCAATTCTTAGATTTAGCTCAATTAGGCACCTATTTCATTTGGAAGTTTGTGCTTGTATACTACCTCATATAATAACTATAATTTATACTGCAGAGGCAAGAGAATTAACTTTTTTTCAATGCTTGTGACAGGACCTATGCTAGGTACTCTACTTGATTTCATTTAATCCTAACAAGGATACCAGGCAATTTTATTGTTTTTATCCTTATTTTGCAAATGAGGGAAAATAAAATACACAGAAGTAACCCAAAGTCATAGAGCTACTAACTTATAATAATTAGACAATATACACAATACTCCATAATTTATAAATAGGAAAGGGGTATAATCATTAAAACTAAGGCACAGAATACTATTTTACTTTTGTAAAGATTGAGCGAAATGCTCTAAAGTTAAATCTGTATTTGAGAACAGTAATTTTAAAAGATTGGGGGGCAAAGGACTTGGGTTGCCCTTTCTCCAAAGATATACAAATAAGCACATGAAAAGATGCTCAACACCATCAGGTATAAATCAAAACTACAATGAGATACCAGTTCACACCCACTAGAATGTCTAAAAGCAAAAAGACATGCAATAATGAGTATTAATAAGGATGAGGATGAACTGGAACCTTCATACACTGCTCCTAGAAATGAAAAGTGCTCTGGGAAAGTCTGGCAGTTCTTCAGAAAGCCAGAGTTACCATATGACCCAGCAATTCCGTTCTTTGGTATACATCACCAAAACTGAAAATAGACATTCACCCAAAACTTGTAAACAAACGTTGATACCCACAATATTCACAATAGCCAAAAAGTGAAACCAAACCTAAATATCTAACTGATGGGTAAACAAAATGTAGCATATCCATAAAGGAATGAAGTACTAATGTATGTTCCAATTGGAATGAACCTTGAAAAACAAAGCCTCATATGGTACAATTCCATTTATATGAAAATGAAACTCATGAAATCTGTATGAAATGTCCAGAAAGGCAAATCCACAGAAGCACAAAGTGGGTTAGTCGTTGGCAGAGGCTGCAGGGAAGGAGAAATGGAGAGCAGATGCTAATAGATTCAGGTGTTTCTTTTTGGGGTGATGAAAACATTCTGGAGTTAGATGGTGATAGCTCAATAACTTAGTGAATCTACTAGAACCTAATAAATTTTACATTTTAAAAGGGTCAATTTTATAGTTTGTGAAGTGTATCTCAATTTTTTAAAGTAGAAAAGGAAAAAAACAGGGACAAGACTGAAACAAATCAGATCAGATTTCAAAAGTTTTATAGAAAAATTAAAATCTGTGAATCCTAAAATTTAAAAAAAAGGACTGGGATAAGATCTCTTTTATATATTAAGCTGAAATCATATGAAATAAGGGGCAAAAGTTACTTTTTATGCAACACACCCACATAAACTTCCAACTTTCCATTGTATACTCATTCCTTTAATGGCACTTTTCTGATTAGACGACTTACATGCTGTATTTCCTGCTGGCTGGCTCGGTAGTTTTTCTTGGTTAAATTGTCCACCAGGTAGCTGATTTGAGACAAGGCCAGCGAGAGCGAGTCAAGATTCATTGCTGGTTGGGGCGGAAGCAGGCGGCCGAGCCCGGCGCAAAATCACCATTATTCCCCTTTAGTCACCTCAGAGGCAGGTTAATGCTTTCTTTGTAATTAGCCTATATCTGGTGTCTGTACAGTGTCTTCAGTTTTTCTTTACCAGGGGTCTTACTCTTTTCTGAAACATGGCACCTGTTAAAAAAAAATCCACATTTTTTTTAATTAGTTAATTTTTTATTAGGGTTAAAAATTCCATCTCTCCATCTTAATTCCTGAAATACCACTAAGGATTTTTTTTTAAATTAAGATGTCTCAACCACTACTGATAAAAGATGTCAAATTTTAAAATTAGGTAGGGCCAGTAATAAAAGGAAACTATCACCCCCAACTTCTGCTGCAAAAAACAGATTGAATTTAGCAAGACAATCTATACTATTTGAGACTTCTAATTTATCGTTTCAATGACAATTTATCCTATATCCTTTAGAAACCACAGGAACTTAAAATTAGGGTTTGTGGAAATACTCATCTGACATTTTTAGTCCCTCTTCCCACACTATATATAACTTACTTACAAGATCCCATTTATTCACTTTACTACTTATGTACTGCTTCAGATTCAGATAGTAGTTTGGTCTTAAAGTTGTATATTAGGATGTATGTTTTAGGTATCTGAATGGCTGACTTAAAAGCAAGTAAGGGCCCTAAAACCCCAATTCCTTCCTGTACTGTTGAAACTTTTCACTAGGAGAATTTAGAAAAGGAAGCTCAAAGCAGCAATATAGCTAAAATGACAGGATGCTTATCAGTTTATCCAACCACCTGCTGAGTCAGAGGAACTATTCTGTATCACCAACACAAAAAACACACCAAAAAAAAAAAAAAGTTTTTTTAAGACTTTACCAAGTACCACTGCTGAAACACATCTTTATGCAAGGAGCTGGCTTCTCCACAGCTTTATGTTCTGAAATCTGCTTATAATTTCATTACAATCAGAATTTGCCATGTAAGGTACAGAAAATTCATGAAGATTAAAAGCTCCTTGGTAAGGGCATTTAAACCTTTATCTTTAATAAACAAAGTAGACTACACTGTTTGGTTTTGTTCCTGCAAAGCAAAGGTTCCCATTCTCCACATCCTTCTCAAAAAAAGAGTAGGAGAATGTTGGGCATATGGCAAGATATGTATTTTTTTTAATTCTAAAGTAATAAAGTTAAAGGTCAGTTGTGCCTGTATCTATCCATTATATGTAACTCAACTTGCCTGCTATAAATTCTTAGATCAAGTTGTTCCCTTCATATTATGACAGCATTATTTTCTGTATTAGACTAGCAAAAATTCAAGCTTCAAAACACACTGTAATGAGGTTACAGGGAAAAAAAGAGGACTTACCAGATTGTTAACATTACCTGGCACAACCTTTTCTGAAACTCAAAATGGCAGTATTGTAAAAAGTGTATACTGCACTACCCTTGAACCTGTAATTCTACTATTAAGACTGTATCACGCCACATATATTGCCTCAAGAACTCAAAGGAAACAAAGATTTTCACTGAAGTATTGTTTACCATAGCAAAAAGAAAAAGTGAAGCGAAAAAGAGTAACTGCGTAAATTACAGTATATCCAAAGAAGGTAGCTGTTAAAAAGAATAAAGCAAAACTGTGCAGGAAGGATACCCATAATATATATATACACATATATATTATATATATATGTATATATACATATATTATATATATATGTATATATATAGAGAAAATTTTTTGTTGAATAAATAAGAACTTAATAATATATACCCCTGAGTAAGGATGTGAAGTGTGGAAGCTTTCCCTTTCACCCTCTTTAGCTTTTAAAGTTGTTTTCCCACAAGTATACATTTTCATCCTTATTTTTTAAACAAAAGTTTACAAAGAAAAGGGGGGAAAAACCCACCAGAATGGTAGGTAGGTTTAGGATAAGTAGATTATTTGAGATTTTGGTAAAATATTAGCCAAAGAAACAAGAGGAAAAACGAATGTATACACATGTGTATCACTGATCATTTTAGAGATCTCTACATCAAATCTAAACCAGGCGGCATATATACCAGTCATTTCCAGGAAAAAGGAAGAAAAAAAAGCCAAGAAACCACTCAACACTCTCCCAAGTTCAAAACAAGAACTCAGATCCAGAAAGTCCTTGACTAAGGTGCCTTCAGAGAACATTATCATCAAAATTGTGTGGCTAAAAGGGTTAAACAGAACTCCTTTATTTAAAATCTAAAATGCTCATTTTTAGTGCCAAATCTACAATATTTTTAATTTTCACAAGTTGTTTCAGCTAAAACTATATTATTCAGAAGTATGTTATTCACACAAACAGTAGTTATTTTATACTATATTACACACATCTATTAATTATTTGTAATTATATACAAAAAGGCAACCGATTTCATTGTAGGTGAGAGTTTGCAAGATGTATAAAGTTCCTCCTTGCTCAGAATTTATATTTAAAATGCTGACAATGAGGGACAACAGAATCACTTTACCATGAAATAGATGCTATGATAGCCTATTTTAATTATTTTACCATGGTACAGCACATATCTAGCAAAACAAGTGTTGAATGACTTTCCAATAAAATGAATTCCTTATATTTTGGCACTTCAAGTACATCATCTCTTCTATTATGAGCCCCATGACAAGGGTTACAACTTTTTCACATGAACATCTAAAGACTGCTAAAAATAAAAATACTAGTGTAACACAAATTTCAACAAGCCAATCTTCATTACATGAGCAAATTAAAGCATTAAACTAATGAACCTTACGAGATCTATTAGCAGGGTGACAACATAATTAACCAAACGAGGATGCTTCTGAAAATAATGGGGGTGCCATTAACAATTTACACCAAGACAACAGATGTAAACCAGAACACATGATCACGATAACCATCCAGAAGCCTTGGACAAACTGACTGCTTCCTCCAAGATAAACACTTTCATTACTTTGTTTGTTTCTAAAATGCCATTTAACTGGTCTCTCCTTAGTCTCCTTTAATGGCTCTTCCTCTTCTGACCTCACAGTACTGGACTTCTCTACATTCACTTACCTGATCTACTTCAGTTTTATGGCTTTAAAAACCATCTCTACCAATAACTCTTAGAAATTCTAGCTCCAGCCTTAACCTCTCATGATGTCCCAGAATTTAATTTCCTAATGAAATCTCAAACACATGCTTAAAAATGAGTTCCTTACCTTCACTCCCCTTCATGATGTTCCATCAATACACATTTTCCCCATCTCAGCTGATACCAACTCCATCCTTAGGGTTACTCAGGCCAAATTCTTTGGAGACTTCCCACTCCCCAAAATCAACCTGTCAAAAATTATTCTGGCTCTATCTATAAAATACATATAGAATCCAATCATTGCTCACCACAGTTATGATAATCAAGAACCATCATCTCACTTGGATTACTATGTAAACCACCTAATTAGTCTCCCTGCTTCTGCCCTTGCTCCCTATAGTCTATTCCCAACACAACAGCCAAAGAAAAATACTTCTTAAATATGAAAACTCAGTCATCCTGTACTTAAAACCCTCCACTGACTCAGAACAGAAGCCTGAGCCCTTATAATGGCCTATGAACAAACACTGCTTAACAGAACCTAGCCACTGGTACTCTTTTGGTTTCCTCTTTCTTTCTCCCCATTGCTCAGTTCCCATTAGCTACAATGATCTTCTTGCTGCTTCTCCAGCACATTCCCACTTTAGATCCCTCTGCCTGGAATCCTCTTCCTCCAGACATGTTCATCTCAATTCTACAAGTCTACACAAATGTCACTTTCTCAGTGAGGATTACCCTGACCTCAAAATTGTAACTCCCAAATCCCCCTTTTCTCTGTATCACCAAACATGAATAACATACTTATATTTGTCTGTCTCCTCATATGTAAGTTTCATGAGGGCAGTGATATAAATGTCTATTGTACACTAACTTATTACAAGCATTACAGGGCCCATAGTAGGAACTCACCATATATCTGAAGAGCTGCAAACTATAGCTTAAGATTTTGTAACCTATATTTTGACTCTACCAAAAAGGCATGAAAATCCACTGAAATTTTCCTAGTCAGATATAAACATTATATGAGAGTAAATAGCAGATGATTTTTAATTTAGCTGCCTCAGTAGCATATGCTGTCAAGTTGTTAAGATTCTTCTAATTAACCTTGCTAGCCTCATAATGTGTATATAATTTGGGTCACAATGTCTTTATTTATAGCTCATGTGTATTTAAATATGTAAGTGCAAAGCTAAAAAGTAACTATTCAACACCTATTCACTAAAATGTTTAGATGTTAAATCCTTTCAGGATCACTGAATTTGAGATTCCAAGATATTCTTTAACCGTAAGATACCTGTGGCCCAGGAGCATTCTATTTGTATATGCAATGCCTAGCACTGGTCTCCATATATACCAGGGACTCAAATTTTAAAATAACTATTAACTTCATATCAAGGGCAAAGTCAGTTCAAAACCAGCTACCACTTCAATAGGCCCCCTTATCTTCATTATTAGAAACACACATAGAAATTCATCCTCCAAAATCTCAGAGCATTTAACATGCCACTGGCATTTCAACGGTGGAAATAGTAATAGCAGCAGTCTTGCAACAAAAATGCTCAATCCTTCCCAGCAGTTATTCTACTACCTTTTCCCCTCAGTATTTCTCAATTTAACAACAGTGTACAGTGTAAATCAAAGGTCACTGACATTTGACAGCAATATAAGACAACTGTTAACAGTGACAACAAAAAATTTACCAAAAATATGGCTATATAAAAAAAATGGCTATGTAAAAAGTAAAATACAACTCTGGAAGACAAAGATTGTATAACTGTGTTGGCAGTATTTTTCCTAATATTACAGTACTAGAAACAATCTATATATCCATCAGTGCAAGGATTTATGTACATACATGCAATAGAATCCCACCCAACATGTGAAACAAACATTTAAAATGTAGTTTTGCCATGAACAGCCACTACAAACTGTGGAATGAAAAAAAGCTTATAAAATAATATGTAGAAACCCAACACATAAGTTGAAATAAAATTATTTCATACTTTAACTGGAGAACACTACATAATATTATAAATTGTTTTTGTACATCTAACCTAAGGAATACCAAGCAGCTGTGGTTTATGGTTAATCCACCAAGTGTTAATACCCATGACTCTGAGTGAAAAGCTGCATTACTCTGAATAGCATGATCTCATCCCATAAACACACCTATGTTTACATGTGCAGAAAAAACAGGTCTCAATTAACAGACGTTACAGATAGGCTTTCACTTAAAATTCCATTTTTAAAAAGTCTCAGGAATCTATACACTTCACACATATAAGATATGAACAATATTATTCATTGCAGCAATATTTATCATAGTTAAATAAGGAAAGGCCTAGAGTAGATGACTAATGAATAAACATTTCATACAATGTATATTCTCTTCATTTAAGCTGTAATTTATATATATGCTATTTTGGTTTGTATCTATGCACACATACATATAGTTACTTTTTTTTGCAAAAAATACACAGCAAAGATCAGCCATAAACTAAGAAAAAACTACCTATACTGGAGTAGGTGAAAAGTGGGTAGAAGGCGCAGAAATCAGAACAAAAATTCACCGATTGTATCTTTTATGGTTTTGACTTCTGAACCATGTTTACATGTTTGAAATTTAATTAAACAAGAAAAAACTATTATCAAACACACATACACAAAATAAACCTGAGTGGCAAGTTGATAACATAGAACACAGTGTAAACTAGTACTTAGGTAACTTCTGAACACAGTATCCTGAATATCCTTGTTGTACAGCGGGATATATTTTAAGAACAGATAATTCAAAGAAATTTGACTCAGTAGGCTTACTGTTAGCAGTAATATTTTATTGTAGTTTTTAACCAACTTTTATATATTACTAGATAACAGTAAATATGTTAATAGGAATCCAGATTCAGTGCAGAGGAATATAGTAAACATAAAACTTTTAAAAACCTGAACTATGTCTTATTTGAAATGGAAATATCAACAGGAACTCGTTAAAAAAATGTCCTCAGTGAGTCTCATAAAACGCCCTAGATTATACAGTGAAAACTGCCAAGACTTTGTTGAAAGAAAACAACAGAAAGATGACAGGAACAAATGGAAGGACATCTTGTGTTCAAGGACTGAAAAGAGTTATTACTGTTAAAATGTCCACATTACCCAAAGCCATCTATAGATTCAACACAATCTCTATCAAAATTCCAATGACATTTTTCACAGAAATTTATTTTAAGAAATCCTAAAATTTGTATGGAACCACAAAAAGATCCTGAATAGCCAAAGCAATCATGATAAAGAACAAAACCAGGACTACAACTACAACTCAGTAACAACAACAAAAAAAATCTGATTTTAAAATGGGCAGAGAAACTAAGCATTTTCCCAAAGATATCCAAATAGCTAACAGGTACATGAAAAAGTGCTCAACATCACTAATCCTTGAGGAAATGAAAATCAAAACTAGGATATCACCTCACACCTGTAAGAATGGCTATCAACAGGAAAACAAGAGGTAAGTAAGTGATGGCAAGGATGTGTGGAATAAAGGTAATCCCTGTGCACTGCTGGTAAGATTATAAAATGGTTTAGCTATTATGGAGAACAATGTGGAGGTTCCTCAAAAAATTTAAAATTACATACATACAATCCAACAATCCCATTTCTGTATATACAACCAAAGGTAATGAAAACAGGTTATCAAAGAGATATATGCACTCCCCATGTTTATTGCAGTATTATTCACAATAGCCAACATATGGCAACAACCTAAATGCCCATCAATGGATAAATGTATAAAGATGTAGTATATACAGTGAATCCTTGAATGACACAGGTCTGAACTGCATGGGTCCACTTATACATGGATTTTTTTTCTACTAAATATGTACTACAGCACTACACGATTCATGGTTGGATATGGAAATGCACATACCGACACCAACTGTAAAGTTATATTCGGGGACTGATGTCCGTAATCCTCACATTGTTCAAAAGTCAACTGTATATAAATGGAATTCTATTCAGCCATAAGGAGAAAAAAAATCCTGTCATTTGCCACAACATGGTTGGTCCCTGAGGACATTATACTAAGTGAGATAAGTTAGACTATGACTTTCCTTCCACGTGAAATCTTAAAAACAAACAAAAGAACTAACAACAAAACTTACAAAGAACTGATAACTGATTGATGGCTGCCAGAGGTATGTGTATTAAATATATGAAGGTAGTCAAAAGATACAAACTTAACAGTTATAAAGTAAGTAAGTCCTGGAGATGTAATGTACAACACAGTGAATACAATTAGAATAAGTGTCAAAAGAAAAAAAAGGAAAAAACAATTTTTTGTAACTATGTGTGGTGATAAATGTTAACTAGATTTATCATGATCATTTTGAAATACATACAAATTTCAAATCACTATGTTGTACACCTGAAACTAGTATGTTGATCATATTTTAATAAAAAATGTTCAAAAATTGAACTTCAGAAACAGAATGGAATAGTGGTTACCAGGGCGTAGGAGACTGGGTGTTTAAGGGTACATACTTGGAATTAGTAGGTAAGTCAGTCCTGGAGATCTAATACACAGAGGAGTGATTATAAACAAAACTGTATTATAAACATCAAACATCCTAAAGTCTTAACTGTTCCCACCACTAGAAGAAATGATAATTATGTGATGTTGATAGGCTGTTAGCTAACACTACAATGGCAATCGTATCACAATATAAATATATCAAATCAATGTGCTATACACCTTAAACTTACAGTGTTATGTGTCAATTCTATTCTCAACTG
This sequence comes from Vicugna pacos, assembly GCF_048564905.1. Taxonomy (NCBI): domain Eukaryota; kingdom Metazoa; phylum Chordata; class Mammalia; order Artiodactyla; family Camelidae; genus Vicugna; species Vicugna pacos. The sequence continues at coordinate 33,862,569 of NC_132995.1, forward strand.
AAAAAAAGGAAAGAAATGCCCCAGAAACAATTATACTCCAGGACAGAAATAGACTCATGGACAGAGAATACAGACTTGTGGTTACCAGGGGGGCAGAGGGTGGGAAGGGATAGACTGGGATTTCAAAATTGTAGAATAGATAAGCAAGATTACACTGTATAGCACAGGGAAATATACACAAAATGTTATGATAAATCACAGAGAAAAAAATGTGACAATGAGTGTGTATATGTCCATGAATGACTGAAAAATTGTGCTGAACACTGGAATTTGACACAACATTGTAAAATGATTATAAATCAATAAAAAATGTTAAAAAAAAAAAAGAAACCCAAGGCTTTTGCACTGAAAACTAGAAAACGCTGTTTAAAAAAATATTAAAGAAGATCTAAATTAAAAAAAAAAATTATACTCCAAAAGCAGTTAAGTCCATCTAACTCCTGGATCTTGGTTTCTAAATACTAAAAACAGCCAAAGTTCCTTGGAGAAATAACTAATTCCAGGAGTGTGGAACAAGGAAGACGCAAGGTGAGTTTGGGTCATTCTATGATAAAAAAAAAAAAGGAAACACTCAAAAATTTCAGGGGGATAACGTCAGAAAGACAGAAGAGCCAATCAAAAGGATTCTTGCTGATTTTGACCAATGTTTCTATAATTTTCCACAACTATAGCAACATTTAGATAGAAATGGTTGAGGGAGCAAAATAAATAATCTGGTGATTTTACTACTGCCAATCTGCATACTCCAAATTCTTAATTTATCTCAAACATATCATTTTTGAATGCATATTGGTGATCAAATATACTTTTTGCAGCCACAAATTTCTAAGTTCTTCGTATATGTCCAGACGGGGGAAAAAAAATCCTGACAGTTAAACATCCTGACATAAATAGAAGATTAAATTAAAATGCTATCTAACCTGAAATTTCAATAAGCCACTATGGGTAGAAGTTCATTCCAATAGATTATAGGGTAAAAAAAATTGACTATGACTATAATACAGCGAATAAGAATCCCTGAATGCATGATTACACTTAAAGGACAAGATGCACCTTTACAGAAGGTGCTGGCTAATGCACTTACAAAGTATAAAAGAATAAAATTACCATTTTGTAACACCCCTGACCCATATAAAAATTCATTTAGGCAAGAATCACCAATGCCTAAAAAAACCGCCGGTGAAAGGCTGTTGGGACATTTGTAAAGTATTAGCCAACAGATTACCTACAAATTGCGAAGAGAAAAAAATGTCCGTTTACAATAAAGATCTGGCTGTCACTACCTTACCCAAATAATTGAGTTACTAATGATGAGAAAATTCAACAAATGTGCCTACTGATGTGTTGCAATATGAAGTGTCACTGTGGAGTACTCTTGCCAAAGATGGCTAACTTAAACCTAACCTCACCTCTACACCTATTAATTCACAGCAAATATAGGGTTTAAAGGACCAAGTTTAACTACACATGAGAACCTAACCAGACAAATTCAAATGCTGGATTATTCTACCAGACCACTGGCCTGTGCTCATCAGAAAGCCTGCAGGAAGAGAGAGAAAAAGAAAGTGGGGTCTGTTTTAGATTACAAAATGAAAAAGTGTAATGTGAACCTTAATCAGACCTTGATTTTAAAAAGCTATAAAAGATATTCTTGAGGCATATGGGGAAGTTTTAAAGTTGACTGGATATTAAAAAAGTATTTAATATTCTTAGAAGTACTATGGCTAAGCCAGGAAGTCTTATTTTGTAGGAGATACATACTGAAGATCTGGGATCGAACGGTTCAGTAAAAATATATAAATATAAAGAAAATATACAGAGCAACATTAATTGTTGATTCTAGGAAGAAATTATGGAGTTGTTCACTGTACCACTATTCATTTTCTGTATATATGAAATTTTTCTTAACAAAACTGGGGATGGGGCACGTGTCTATCACCTTTACAATTTAAAGCAGGGATTATAAGCATGTGATGTGATTTCCAAAAATTAACTTTGTATTCAAGTGCATTTTTAATTTTTACCAGTATATGGTAAACTCTACAAAATGAAAGTTTAAGGCAATGTTTTAAATAATCCAAAATTTAAAGCCTTAAGACCAGTAACTTCATGTAACACAGGCTAAATGACTTTGAATAAATTACTGACTCTCTGTGCTTCCCCCTCCCTGTTCCCATCTGTAAAATTAGGCCTCAGCTATATCACAGCTTTCCCAAAAGAGTGTATCTTTAAAGAGTAAGAGATAGAGCAGAGATAAGGATCTCCTAAGCCCTCAAGGTAACAGTAGGTTATCCATCCATTTATAAGCACATTGGACAATGCTCTATCACCTCAACAACAGCTTGACAGCTAGCTGAAAAGTAAGCAGCTGCCCATCTTCAGTGGAGCTGCTGGAGAAGTTTATATACCACCTGCCAAGAAACATAACCAGGCAGACCAGTTGTGACTGGTCCAAAGTGATGATATGGTAAAGCTGAATGGCCACATCTTGACAGGAACAACTAAAACCCTTAAATCTCTTCTTTCTTCAAATGGCATCCAAGACAGCTACTATGCACACAAATTCTCAAAGCTTCATCTTTACTTTTACATCATTATTTTTAATGTTGGGCTCAAAATACATTCACATTTTCTTAAAAGTCAGTAATACATTTTGTCAGTAAAAAAGGATGAGCCTTTCCCTTTAAGCATTTCAATTTAAAATTCTGAATGGCTCTAAAAACTGTTTTATATGTATTAACATATTTATTTATGCAAATGAAATCTCTGATGACTGTCAATAATTTGGAGTATTAAAATGTATGTAGCCTTTTTGAGCATAAAGCCGACATAAACCTTATTACAGAAACAAGTTCAAGTTCATTAAATATTGAAAATATTTCTAATTGAAAATTTTTATTATAATCATTTATCAGGATTATACAAAATGCCAAATGATCCTCTTCCAGTTTGCTCCAGTGTACCATAAACAATCATCTGCTAGAGGTGGCCCGCCTACTAATTCAAACACCTGAGCCTAACTATATACCATGTATATAGTTTGGATTCTATAGAAAACACAAAAGTAAACACTGATCTCAAGAGCCTTAACAGAATACAGAATTTACTATAATGCTATGCAACTAAGGCAACTGTATATAACTGGGAGAAGAGAGAATTAAAATGCTGATTTCTAAGCACTACATCAGAACAATCAAAAAAATCTTTGGGGAAAGAGAACAAGATATTGCATTTTAAACTTTGCAGGTGCTTTTTATGCATTTTGAAAACCGTCTAATTTACAAGTAACTCTAGGAGAGCCTTTTTTCTCATTCATTTTCTCCAGTTACAGAAATGTTCTACGACTGCACTGCTCAGTGTGGCAGCTACTAATGACATGTGGCTACCTGAAATGTGGCTAGGGTGACTAAAGAACTGAATTTTTTAGATTTTACTTAATTTCAACTAATTTTAATATAAATTTAAATAGCCACGTGTGTAGTGCTAACATACTGGACAAAGTTGTAAAGTCCTAATGACTCATATAAATCATGGAAAGTATCATTCCAACATCCCGAAGTAATCAATATTAATTTTCCCAGATGTTCCACTTTTCCCCTTGGTTTCCTTAAGATCGAGCACTCACTAATTGGGACTTCAAGACCAACTAAGCACCAACTGAAAAACAAAATACTTATCCTGATATTTAATACTTACCCAGAAGGCAGGGGTTCTAGATTTAGTGCACAGTTCCAAGTCATTCATCCAAAATGTTGGTTCACTTATTAAAATTTTAGTAATAATTACTGTGTACATAATAGGATAGCCTATTCAAGTATAATCACAACAAATACTTAAATAGAATTGTTCAAAGCATTTTGCATACAGTTGACCCTTGAACAACAAAGGTTTGCATTGAGAGGGTCTACTTACATGTGGATTTTTTTTCAGTAAATACGTACTACGGTACTATACCCAAAGTTGGCTGAATCCATGGATAGAAGAGCTGACCATAAAGTTACCCACTAATTTTTGACTTCGAAGGGGTTGGTGCTCCAACTCTCACATTGTTAAAGGGTCAACTATATTATTTTTTTTAAACCTGATAATTCTTTGAGGAAGATATCCCAACTTTAAAGAGGAATTGTTTAACTTGCAGCTACCAACTAGTAGAATTTTGAAGACATGATAATAGGGCAGTAGATATGATTTAAAAAACAAACATGTATTATAGCTTCAAAATCAGTATTTTAAGAGTCTAATTGTTTTAATACCATTTCCTGATATAAATATCTCTAATCTTACAGAAAGTGATGAATAAGCTTTAGGCCCCTAAACCCCTATCTCTACACTGTATCTTTCAGTTCATTCCTTTTTCATCCAGGAAATGACCAACTTTTAAAAAACATGTCAGCTGAAAACTGCCTAACTATCCATCAAAAGGGGACTGGTTAAGTAAATCATAAAAATGGAATATTATGTAATCACTAAAAAAATGGAGTTAGATTGGAAATATCTATTAGGGGTTAAAAGCAAGTTACATGTATATATATATATATGTCCTTATATGCAGAGTATCTAGAAGGATATAAACAGTAACTGTACTTGAAAAACTAGATGAAAGAGCTGAGAAGGGAATCAAACTTTTCTTCCCATTGATAGAAAATAATTTTCAAAAACAGTATTAGGTCAAGAAAGTTTTGCACATTCTAAGATTCTCTATACAAAATCCCAATCTATGGAGGTCTGAACTTCACTCACTGTGCAGAAAAGAGTTAATTTAACATAGAAGGCCTGACACTGCTATCCTTAGGAAGGCTTGCAAAGTTGGCCCTTGCCTGATTCAGAACTCGGATCTTGAAAGAATTCCCACTCCCAGAACTAATAAGAGGGGCTCACTGTGCCTAAACAGCACCCCAAAATGTGGTTTATGTTGAACATCTGAGTTCCTTTTGGGAACCTAGAATTGTGCTATGTGGTAGGGAGAGGGTGCCTACATAACCAACCTAGGTATTGAGTCTCTAATAAGCTTCCCTGCCGGGCAGCATTTCATACACATGTTGTTACTACTGCTGGAGGAATTAAGTGTGTCCTGTGTGACTCCACTAGGAAAGACATCAGGGAAGGGTCATGTTTGGGAGAAGAGCCTAGTTTCCTCTGAACTTCATCCCATATGCATTTTCCCTTTCCTGATTTTGCTTTGTATCCTTTTATTGTAATAAATCACAGCCCCGAGTACAACTATATGCCAAGTCCTGTGAGTCCACCTAATGAATTACTGAACCTAGGGGTGGTAGCCCTGGGGACCCCACCTCCTACACACTCATTCTGCTAGCAACTAAGAGGAAATGCCTTCTGAAGGTAATTGGGACTCAATTTGTGGGTGTCTCCTCTAGTATGTACAGAATCTATTTCAGAGTTTTGTACTAGGAAAAAAAAAAAACTCTCTAAAGGCTCTTCCAGCTCTGAAATAGTACGATTCTTAGAAATGTAGAAATAAACACAATGCAATAGGCAAACAAGGGGAAAAAAAGAATTTTGTATTTTAATACAGAGATAATCCTGAAAGCTATTTGGATTGGCTTGGGTATGTTTTAGGGAACAAGGGAGTGGCAGTGTGGTTAGATACTTACCAAAGCTGTTTCCTCTTCTGGGCTAAATAGTTAAGACTGTATTTTTCAGCCTCTCTTGCACAGGTGTGGCCAACAGGCTAAGTTCTAGGCAATGAAATGTATGGCAAAAATGATACCAGCCACTTCCAGACCTAGTCCATAAAACCTCCTACTCATGATCCTCTGGTTCTTTCACCAACTGCCAGCTGAATGAATAGAACTCCCAAAAGACCTAGAGTAGGGTGGTGCCACAAGATGGAAGGAGCCTGGTTCTTGAATTACTGCACAGAAGGCAACCTAATGAACACTCTCAATGAGTTACCTGAGGAAAGCTGTCTGCGTATAATTGTCTACTCTGCTAAGCCACTGACATCCTGGGGTTGTTTGTTAGAATGCTAGCCTGCTTTGCCTACTGACAGAGGACACGGTCAGGGGAAAATTTTTAGAAGTTAATCCTGACAATGTGAAAAACAGAAAGAAAAGAGTAGATCACAGAGAAATTAAGCGTATCAATGGGAAAAAGAACTGAATGCATTGAAGAGGGAACTGCAAGGACTCTAAAACCGTGAAGAATAAGGAAAGAAGTAAAGGAAAAGAAGGATTCAAATACTCAAATACTCACATTTCCAGACTATGCATCTGGGTTCCACTTACTCCTGACATGAAACGCCTGAGGAAGAGAAAAGTGTGAAGGGCAAGAAAGATAATGAGGAATGTCTGGAGTGAGGAATACAGATGAAATCCACTGGGCAGCTGGATTTACAGTCTGGAGCACAGCAAGTGTGTGTTGCAAATAACTGATCTCATTCATCAACATATAGATGATAGCATGGCAGAACTACAGAAATGAGAATAAGAGAACGCCTACAGAGACTCCTAAGGAAGCTTAGCACTTAAGAGTAGGTAAAAAAAGAACTCAAAAACTAAATACAGAACTATCATATAATCTAGCAATTCCACACTTTATTTGTAACAGCCAAGATACAGAATCAACCTGAATGTCCACCAACAGAGGAATGGATAAAGATGTAGTGTGTAGATGCATTCATAAAAAATGGACTATTACTCAGCCATTAAAAAAATTAAATTCTGCCATCTGCAACAATGTGAATGGGTGTTATGCTTAGCAAAGTCAGACAGCAACAAATACTGTATGTTATCACTTATATGTAGAATCTAAAAAGAAACAAATGAATATGACAAAACAGAAACAGACTTACAGATACAGAGAACAAACTAGTGGTTAAAGGAAGAGAGGGATGGGAGGAGGGGCAGGATAGGAGCAGAGGATTAAGAGGTACAAATTACTATGTATAAAATAAGCTACAAGGATATGTTGTACAGTACAAGGAATATAGCCATTATTTTATAATAACTTTAAATGGAATATAATATATAAACATACTGAGTCATTATGTTGTACATCTGAAACTAATATAATATTGTAAATCAACTATGCTTCAATAAAGAAAAAAAGAGGAACTCAAAAAGGGAAATGAAGAGTGGACAGAGAGGTGGAAGAAACTTAAGAGTGATTAATGCCAGAAACCAAGGAGAGTCCTCTACTTAATGGCAATAAGTGAAACCTAGGAACAGAGAGTAACCCTAAGAGAGCTCCACAGAAGAAACTTTGTCCACTGTTGTAGGCAGCCTCTAAAATAACCCCAATGACGCCTGCCTAATACTTACACCCTTATTTAATCTGCTCCCTTTTAATATGGGCTGGACATTAAGTATGGTTTCAAAAGAGAACAGAAAGTCATTTCCAGGATTAAGTTACAAAAAGACTGACTTCTGTTTTGTTTACTTCTCTCAGAGCCTGGGCTCTAGAGAAGCAAGCTGTCATGTGGTGAGTAACTCTATGGAGAGGGCAAGGTGGCAAGGAACCGATGTCTCCCAACCAACAGCCAGCAAGGATTTGAGACCTGCCAACTGCCACATGAGTAAGCTTGTAAGATCTCACTACCCTTTAGCTGTGAGATGATTATAACCTGTGGATACCTGCAATGCAACTTTGTGAGACACAGTGAGTCAGAAGCATCTAGCCAAGTTGTGCCTGTGAAATAACAAAGAGCAAGAAAGTTTTGAACAGTTAAATTTTGGGGTAATTTGTTATGCAACAAGTGATAACATAACCATAATAGACTATGAAAACCTTGGCGGGGAGGGAGAGATGTTATAACATGTATTTGGCAGCATAAAAAAAATTATTATTAATTATCAGAATTACTGACTAGGAGATCACTAATGACCTTCAAGAGAAGGAAGTGCATGCAAGCTCTAACGGAATATTAATCAGCCATTAAAAAGAATGAATTCTTGCCATTTGCAGCAACGTGTATATACCTTGAGGATATTAAGTGAAGTAAGTCACAGAAAAAACATACTATGACTCCACATATATGTAGAATCTAAAAAACAAAACAAACAGGAGGGTGCGTACAGTTCAGTGGTAGTGTGCTTAGCATGCACAACAAGGTCCTGGGTTCTATCCCCAGTACCTCCATTAAAAAATAATAAAACTTAAACAGTAAAAAATAATAAAGCCAAAATGAACAAACAAAACAAAAACAGACTTATAATACAGTGAACAAACTGATCATTGCCAGAGAAGAGGAACTGGGAGAGGAATGAAATAGGTGAAGGGGATTAAAAGGTACCAACTTTCAGCTATAAAATAAATGAGTCACATTTTCTGATTAATATGGCGGAGTAGTAGGACCACAAGCTCGCCTCTTCTCACTACCACAGCAGAAACACAACCACCAAAAAAAAAAAAAAAAGACTGGAACCTAGCAAAAAAGATCTTCAACTGGAAACATAAAGAGGGAACCACAATGGGACAGTAGGAGGCACGTGCTCACAATATAACTGGGCCTCATACCCTCTGGGTGGGTGACCCACAAGATGAAGAATAAGTCACAGGGGCCCTCCCACAGGAGTCAGAGTTCTAAGCTCCACGTCAGGCTCCCCAGCCCGGGGTTCCGGCATTGGGAGGAGGAAAAGACCCCAGGACATCTGGTTTTTAAGGCTAGAGAGGCTTAACTCCAGAAGGCCCACGGGACTGGGGGAAACAGACTCCATTCTCTTGGGAAGCGTACACAGAATACTGCATGTGCCAGGTCTAAGGGCAGAGGCAGTGATTTCATAGGAACCTGGGCCAGATATACCTGCTGGTTTTGGAGGATCATTTGGGGAGGTAGGGGACAGCTGCAGCTCACCCAGGGGACATAAAAGCTGGTGGCAGATATTCTGGGAGTATTTATCTACTTGAACTTCCCTAGAGGCTGCCATCTTGATTGGATCATTAGCACCAAGACCTAACCCCATTCAACAGCCTGTAGGAAGCCTCAAGCCAAATAACACAGTGGGTGGAAACAAAGCCCCATCCATCAGCAGACCTCCCTCTAGACAAGGCCCTACCCACCAGAGGTCCAGGACTGAGCTTCACCCAGCAGTGGGCAGGTACCAGCTCCTGCCAGGAAACCTGCATAAGCCTCTAGTCCAGCCTCATCCACAAGGGGCAGGTACCAGAAATAAGAAAACAATCCCAAAGCCTGTGGAAGGAATCCACAAACACAAGCCAGACTCTACACTGAGCCTGGCTGGACCCTGGCCCTTGGGTGACAAGAGAGGAGTGTAATACTGGGATGCATAAGACGTCTCCCACAGAGAGCCACTTCTCCAAGGTCGAGAAACTTAACTAACCTACCTAAAAATACAAATAGAAAGATAAACAGCATGCGGTGGCAGAGGAGTATCTTCTAGGCCAAGGCACAAGATAAAATCCCAGAAGAAGTAAGTGATGAGGAGATGGGCAATGTATCTGAGAAAGTTTAGAATCATGATGGTGAAGACGTTCAGAGAACTCAAGAAGAGTACAGATGCACAGAATGAAGTTTTTAGCAAAGAGCTGGAAAATATAAAGAATAATCAAACAGAGTTGAAGAATAAAATCACTGAAATGAACCAAGACTTGACTAAATGAGGCAGAACAGATCAGTGAGCTACAAGACAGATTAGTGGAAATCACTACTGTAGAACAGAAAGAAGAATGAAAAGAAACGAGGATAGTTTAAGAGAACTCTGAGACAATATGAAGCGTATTAATATTTACATATAGGAGTCCCAGAAAGAGAAGAGTGAGTGAAAGGACCTTAGAAAATTTTTGAAGAAATAGTAACCAAAAACTTCCCTAACTTGGGAAAGGCAACAGTCATCCAAGTCCAGGAAGCAGAGTTCCACACAGGATCAACCCAAAGAGGAACACACCAAGGCACACAGTAATTAAACTGACAAAAATTAAGGATAAGGAGAAAATATCAAAATCAGCAAGAGAAAAGCAACAAATAACATACAAGGGAACTCTCATAAGGTTATCAGCTGATTTTTCAGCAGAAACCCTACAGGCTAGAAGGGAGTGGCAAGATATATTTAAATTGATGAAAGGGAGGGGGCAGGGCATAGCTCAGTGGCAGAATGTGTGCTTAGCATGCACGAGGTCCTCGGTTCAAATCCTGAGGTCCTGGGTTCAAACCCTGAGGTCCTGGGTTCAAACATCAGTGCTTCCACTAAAACAAACAAAACTAATTACCTCCCCACCCACCCCCAAAGTAAATCCAAAAAGACAAAACTGCATAAAGCGATGAAAGGGAAAAACCTACAACCAATACTCTATCCAGCAAGGCTCTCATTCAGATTTGACAGAGAAATCAAAAGCTTCACAGATAAACAAAAGCTGAAAGAATTCAGCACCAACAAACCAGCTTTACAACAAATATTAAAGAAACTTCTCTAGTCTTCAAATCATAAGAAAAGAGAACAGAAAGAAGAAAGAGGGAAAAAAAAAAAACCTACAAAAGACTGCTTTGGCAGTTCAGGGTCTTTTATGGTTCCATATAACTTTTGGAATTGTTTGTTCTAGTTCTGTGAAAAATGTTGTGAATACTTTGACAGGGGTTGCACTGGATTTGTGGATTGCTTTGGGTACTACAGCCATTTCGATAATATTGATTCTTCCAATGCAAGAGCACAAGGTAACTTTCAATTTCTTTGTATCATCTTCAATTTCCTTCATCAATGTTTTAGCTTCCAGAGTATAGGTAACCTCCTTGGTTAAGTTTATTTCTAGGTATTTTGTTGTTTTTGACACAGTGGAAATGTTTATGCCAGTTATAAAATTCTCGTTTCTGAAGTGGAAAAAAAAGCAAATGAAGGGCTGCACATGACAAAATATCCTCCTTTCTTATGGGTGAGCTGTTACATATATATGCTGTATCTTCTTTATCCACTCATCTATTAATGTGCACTTATGATGCTCCGTATCTTGGCAATTATAAATAATGTTGCTGTTAATAGCAGGGTGTATGTATCTTTTTAAATTAATTCTTATTTTGTGGTTGGCTTTATTCCTTTGATAACTATGTAAGTTTAAAAAGCTGAAGCTCTAAACGTTCTTAGAAACAATGAACAGTACATATATATTTAAAAATATGTGCAGTATATTATGGTTTCTATGTATTTATATGCAATATACTATATATATATATGTGCAACCTGTAACAATTCTACCTAATGAAACTGAAAAATGGAAAAAAAAATAATAAAATAAGTAAATAATGCTGCTGTTGATAGCCGGGTGTATGTATCTTTCTGAATTAAGTGTTTGTGTTTCTCAGATACATGCCTAGGAGTGGAACTGCTGGGCCATAGGGTGGTTCTGTTTTTATGTTTTTGAGAAACCTCCATATTGTTTTCCATAGTGGCTGCATCAATTTGCATTCCTACCAACAGAGTACAAAGGTTCCCTTTTCTCCACATCCTTATCGACATTTGTTATTTGTGTTCTTTCTGATGATGGCCATTCTGACAGGTGTGAGATACCATCTCATTGTGATTTTGATTTGCATTTCCCTGATATTAGTGATGTTGAGCAACTTCTCATGTTCCTGTTGGCCGTCTGCATTTCCTCTTTTGGAAAAATGTCTCTTCAGTTCTTCTGCCCATATTTTGAATGGGCTGGTTGGTTGGTTGCTTTTTAATTGAAATATAGTTGATTTAAAATGTTGTTATTAGTTTCTGGTATACAGCATGGATGGCCTTGGAGGGCACTATGTTAAGTGAAACATGTCACAGAGAAAGACAAATACCGTAAGGTATACCTACATGTGGAATGTAAAAAAATATAACAAACTAGTAACTAAAACAGAAAATAAACAGACTCAGATGTAGAGAAGGAACTAGTGGTTACCAGTGGGGAGAGGGAGGGGGAGGGGCAAAATAGAAGTGGAGGATTAAGAGGTACAAACTATCAGGAATAAAATAAGCTACAAGGATATATTGTACAACATGGAGAATATAGCCAACATTTTATAACTATAAATGGAGTATAACCTTTAAAAATTATGAATCAATATATTGTATACCTGTAATATACAATATCGCACATCAACTACACTTCAATTTAAAAATGATGTAAAATAAAGCTATTAATCAAAAAAAATGAGTCACAGGGATATGTACACACAGGGAATATAATCAGTTGATACTGTTCACAAGTTTGTATGATGATGCACGGTAACTGGACTTACTGCGGTGATTACTTTCATTATGTATAAAAATACTGAATCACTGTATTATAGACCTGAACTAATACTATATGCTAATTATAATTCAATAATAAATAAAAATTTTTTAAAAGAGAGAAGTTAGTGGTCACCAAGAGGCAGGCCAAAACTCCTCCATAAAGAGGACAAAACCATCAGGTAGTAAGACCAGGACCCAGTTTAGGTCCCAGCCCCTGCAAAACCTCCCAAACACATCAGATGGTCTACGGCTGATCTACCTCCTCTCCCCCTCAGTATGCATGATGCACACTGATAAAATGTGCACTATTGTTTCATGTGTATTACCTTTTCACCAGTTCCTGGGGAATATCTCTGGTTTATTCTCTGTATCTTCTTTGCCACTACTCCCAACCAACCAGCTTTGAGGGCATCAAAAAGTTTCCATAACCTGGCTAAGTCCAACCCTAGTATTCAATTTCTAGGTCCCTAAAATACAATTTGATTAGACTTAACATAAAACAAAATGTAGTTAAAGTTTGGTAAAATTTCCCACCTTCATCACCCATCAAAGGTGGAGATAATTTTCCATAATTTCATTTCAGGTTGGTTTGTCTTTAATTTAATATTATCACTATTTTATGTAACACTTACAAAGCTTACTTGGTAGTACTGTTTCTGACATGATATATCCCAATTTCAGAGGTGTTAAAATGTTAAAACATCTGTTTTAAAATCAGTGAAATATGGCATTCCTTTTCCATATGTAGTCTTTCACATGTGCCACTGTAAAAATAAAATAATTTTAAGTAACTTGTGACTTATCCCAACAATAGTTGGATCTAACGTAAATAAAACAACCCTGACAACAAACCTGAACCTCAAGAGGATTATTTCCTAGAATAAACTAATGGAAGTGGGAGAGCCATTGGCATTCAATGAGAATTAGATATGCAATTAACATCTTGCAAGGAAAAAGGAGAGCACCACCAACAAAGTACTATCTTCCCTAAACACCAACAGTGCCATTGTTAAGAAAATAGTTTTTCCATCCACTTTCTGCAGGGTGTGCCCTAGATGTGAATACCTCAAGTTCGGCTTCCCACAAGGTTAACACAAAGCCAAGCACAACTTAAATCCACCAAATGGTAAGAAATGGTACATGGCTTAGTGATGGCTTATGCACAACTTAAATCCACCAAATGGTAAGAAATGGTACATGGCTTAGTGATGGCTTATGTGAAGTGGCCACTGAAACTTATCAAAGAAACATTTTACGCATTACTATTATGTATATTAACCCAGTCAAATACGGGAATACTTACTCTGCCAGATATTTGAGATACATTAGTGAACAGCCATACATATATCCCTGTATCCCCACTAAGGGAGTGAAACCATAATTATGAAACATGTTAAGAGATGTTCTATGAAAAAAACAGTAAGGTAAAGGTGAACCAAATTGGGGGGGGGGAGGGGCTGTAAATCTAAGAATGGTCAGAGTGAGCCTTAGGAAGAAAACAGTATTTGAGTAGGCTCTGAGGAGCTGAGGATTTTAGCCATTCATCTGAGAAAAGAACGTTCCAGGCTTCCAGAGGGGTTGGTCAGTTAATGTAAAGGCCTCCTGGGAGAGTACATAGCACATATGAGGAAAAGCACGGAGGCCAAGGACAGATGAAGCAAACTTAGTGAGGGGGGAGAGTAAAGAGTAAGTTGAGGGGACGAGGGAATACATGAGTAAGGTGTAGGGCAGGGCTAAATCCTATAGGTGATGAAAGGACTTTCTTTGGCTTTTACTAAAGACAAATAAATGGAGAATCAATGGATGGTTTCGAACAGAAGACAACTTTCAAAATATAAGAATCACTCTAGATGATGACTGAGAATAACTATAGGGGAGCAAGGGTAGAAAGCAGAGTAGATAATAGCACATTAAGAGAGAATTAGTCACTGAAACCCAAACACAGAAGAACTCTACAAAGCTATACACAGATATCCCAAAACTAGATCAGAATATTAAAGCAAGTTATCATATTAATGTTTTATGGTTGCCAGAGTTCTTGAGGGCTTACTAACTGGAGAAGACTGAAAAATCAAAATGAAGTATTTTCAAGGAATTTTTACATTTTACCTTCGGATAGACACCCTCGACTTCTGTAATCTTTGGTACAACTGCCTGTTTGAAAAGGGAAAAGAAACATTCTTAAAGTATCCATGCCTAAGAGTGGTATATAAATAGTACAACTTATCTCTTCATATCCCAAACTAAAGAACAAAAACACTAGTATGAATAACCCAAATCATGGACATTCCCAAATTATGTATTACAGGGCTTAGAAAGGCCTAGTGTACAATTTTTTTTTAGAACCCAGCTGGCAAGAGATAAGGAAATATTCAACAGCATAATGGTCGACGGGTAATAAATCAGTTTGAAATGAAAGCTTTGGCAAGGATAAAAATAAATGGATCAAGAGTTGACTTACTTCGTAACTATGTCACTATGTCACTTCAATAAGCCAATTTGGGGGAAGCTCAAGAAGTAGAGCGCATGCTTAGCATGCAAGGGGTCCTGGGTTCAATTCCCAGTACCTCCTCTAAAAATAAATAAATAAATCTAATTACCCCCTCCAAAGAAACCAAATAAGCCAATTTTTAGTCAGTGCAACAGAACCTTAATACTAACCTTTAAAGAACATTTAATAGCCTTGTGTGGACAGCTTCAGAATTTTACAAGAATTAATACAATCCCTACATCAGCACAGTTCAAACGATTGTTAGTGTTAGCAAATAACAGTTTATTTTTAAAAACTGAAAAAGTGAAAAGAGCCCAAAAAGTATGCTTATGCCAAAATCAAAAAAGAACCAAGTTCTTGATCTGGAATCTTCCCAGCAGCATGTGCAAAATTATAAAGCTATGCAGTATAGAATATAAGACTAGTGAAAGATTTAAAAAAAAAAGACTACTGAAAGATAACAGAGTACCCTTCTGAGAGCTACTTTATTTTAAAAATATAAGTACACCAAGAAAAATCTTACTCAAATACCTGTCACAATTCAATTTACAATGCTGAAGTTTTGAACATTTTAAGTGCTGAACATTTAAAAACTTAAGTTGCTCCATTCTCTGAAGGCCTCAAAAGAGTATAAGTTACTACACTGAAGCTAAGTAATGACCACTCACAATAATAAAGGAAAAGACCATCTTTTTGTTGGATTAGTTTTACATTTTCACACTGAAGAGATGAAAAACTCAAATCTTGTGTCTTGTCCTCCAAAAATAAGTGGCTGATCACACAGACTATTTCACCTTTTTGATGAACAATCAAATTCATTGAACTCTTCCCTATACTGAACTACTCCAGCAGTATGAAAAGAAATCAACATTAGGCTAGGGTAATCTGACCTGGTCTGACATCAAACTAAGGAAGTCACCTCACTTTCCTGGGCTTCAACCTCCTAGAGATTCTACTACAGTTCTGTATGACTGGATTTCAAAGTTTAAACTTCTTAAAGATGTCAATAGAATTATAAGTATATAGCTCCAAGAAAAACAGTCTGTGTCCTCAAAAGAACAAAAACCAGGATGTACTGTTTTCCAAGAATACCACATTCTATAAATCAACCCAAGTGTAACAAATGAAGCATTATTCCATTATAATTCAGGGCAACTGTATATGGTTGGAAGAGGAGAGACTCCTTATCCACTATACAATGAGACAGAAAACAAAAAAACAAAAACAAAAAAGAGAGAAAACTTACGAGGCAATATATAGTACAGGTTAACTGAAACTGGTGAAGAGGAATGTAAGACATCAATTTTGCTTAGGGAAATCAAGGAAAAGATTATAGACAGTACATTTAACTTTGAACTGGAATGATGGAAAATGTTTAGGTAGATACAAATGATGACATTCCAGATAAAAGGAGAAAAGTGCATTTAGGAACCACTGTGCAGCAGTCTATTAACTACAGCGTAAGATAGTATTAAGCTGATATAAGTAGAGAGGAATCAACAGCTCCAGGCCAAGGTCCTTGAAAACTTTTGAGGATGCCTATTTTCAAACCAATAAATTAGGAGGCAATTTGGCAGTAAAGAATTAACTGGCTCCTGGAATCATGTACAATTAGAACGTATTCACATACTACTTACATAACAAAGAAATCCATTAAACAAATGATGAGGAAAAGATACTAGAGATTAGTTAGAAAGCTACTGCAAAAAAGACTGGGTCTGAAACAAAGAGGTAACTATTCTTGGAGTAAGTCTAAATATATTTTAAAAGTAACATTGCATTTCAAAACTAGGAGCTCTAAATCCAAGGTGACAAACTTTCAAACTAATTATCTGAAAAGGAAAATCCTGAACTATTAATATGAAGCTTTAGAGCAATAAAACGGTGTCTTTCAAAATATGCTTTTATTCTACATTTCATGTAATTAATCCAACAGCACCAAAAGCAAAGCAAAACACCTCTCCTGCAGACAGTTTAACATCTCATTCAACATTTTTGGAATTTCCTTCTAACAACTGTAACAAAACGAACCAAGACAATTTAGCCTGGAGTTTTACGCTGGGCTTTCCAGTATTAAAGACAGAAATGCACTTCTTAAATCTATACTCCATGCTCCCAGAGGCCACATTTCCTTCAAATCTCAACACAGGATTTCAGATTAAGTCTACACCTCTAATTACTGACCTCTCAAACAATGCTTTTAAACAAATAATTTGTCTTATTTGCTTTGCAACATTCTGGCAAATATATGAATGAAAAGTACATTAAAATTAACTATTGTGTATACATACTGTGCAAAAGGTTTTGAGCCCATTTCAGCTTTGAAACATGCTTCTTAAAAACTGAGCAAACAGAAAAGGAACTGCAGGATCTTTCTTTATATAAGGTCCTAAAATAAAACTCAGTAGGATGCCATTTTGAAACTTCCCAGCAGGAAGTTCAGTTTGGTCAGATGACTGTTTACGAAGTGCTTCAGCTAATATTTTTTTAAATGACTTGGAAGTTAGTTTTGTTCTTTTACAGAACATATCAAGTTCATAAAATATATCATTTCAAAATGACAGGTAATACTTTTGTTTAATTCAAGAAGCCTAAACATCTTACAAAAAATTAGTTCTTGAAATATCTGAGCATCCAATTAAAATTATTGTGGACACATTCTCTTCCATGGCATTGAGTACAAAAGATTTGTTACACCGTAGAATGAAATGAAGATTTAAGTTCATAAATTTAAGCTGGTTAAACAGAAAGTTTTTCGTAACTAGATCAGAATCTAACCAAAACCATACTTGGAAAAAGCAACAGGCAAAGATAATCCAAGATTAGTCTTTTATGATGTTTTCAAGGAATAGTAAGCATTTCCTTTTCTGTTCTCATATAACTGTTTTTTGCCTTTTTTTTTTTTTTTAATGACCTAACCCATAGTGAGGAAGACACTACAGTACTTAGCCTAACAAGATCCGTATTAAAGAGATCGGGATTTAAAACTCCAGTAGTAACTTAAATGAATAGAAACCAAGAAGTTAGGAACCAAAAAGCATTTCAGTTCTTTTCCACCATAATGCCACAAAACTCTGCCTTAAAACTTCTAAGAGTACAATTTTAGGCAAGAAAGGGAAATACTTCCAGTTATTGTTGATCAAGTCTTCGTGTCTTGACTGTAGACTTAAGTTTCCAAAGGAAGGACCTGTGTCCCCAACTTGTTGAAAAGGGACCAACTCTCCAAACAACTTTTATCATCATGTGATGATTTCAGTCAAAGCACAACTTCATGCCTAAAACTTTATGTATTGTCAGCTGTTTTTCTCCCTAGACAAGGTAACAATTTGCAGTGTCCTAAAACAGGATTATTTAAACTGTTACCATACATCTTATTAATAGCTAAATACTGTGCTACCAATCTTTGGAAGGGTAGGAATGTCAACCTGAGCATATTAAACCCAAATACCTCTACAAAAACAAGTTTGTTCTTAATCTGTTTGACCTACTTCTTATTTTTTTTAAACTAGTCCAATCATTTTCTCCTCCATGTATCCCTAGTCTTATCAAACGGACTACCACGAGGGAAACGTTCAGAATTTTTTTCGCAAAAAGTAATCAATTATATTCAATTATTAACTGTTAAAATAAACTCCCCAAAGCAATCGAATTATAGCGAAGTAAAGACAGAGACTAAGTATTACTCACTTCGAGAGAAAAAAAAAAAACTTTTTCTCAGAGTCCTAAAAAATGTGACATTTGAGCGACGTCAAGGGAAAAGTTTTCTTCTCAAAGTTTATGTTAAATACAACATTTTCAAACTCAAAGAAGTTAAGCACTGAATATTACTCCTAGTTTGGGGCATTTTTCTGTGGGATCCTGCTGGGGTGAAATCTGTAGATGGGGTGGTAGAGAAAAAGTGTGTTTGTACGTTTGGCTTCGTGTATCCCCTACAAGACCTGTAGTTAAATCTCTCACCAGCACTGGGGCCTACAAGTGCTCAGCTCACTTGCCATGGGTGAGCAGAACCGCCACTATAGCAGACACTAGCCCAGGTGGGTGCGGGTCGACTTCAGAAAGTGTGAGCGCCCGGGCGCGCGAGTGGAACAAAACCTGTGGCAAGAAGTAATAAGGAAGTGCTCGCTCCCGCCCGCCCCTCCCACCAGCGGACACCGAAACACCCGGGGTTTGACAACGTGCTGGGGGCAGGGGGAGGGGGACTGGCAGCTCCAAGTCCACCGAGAGGAACCGGGAGCCTGCAACTACTCCAAACATGGTCCCCTCACCCCCGGAGCTAGGCCGCCGGGGTCGATGCCCACTGCACCCAACCGACAGTTGAGGAGCTCGTGAGGTCTGAGAAGGGTGCAGCCCGCGCGAAGCGAGGCCCAGCCGCCCCAATTGCCGCCAGCGCCGCCCTCAGAGCCTCCAGGCCCGGGCTAGGGGCTACCCTGGCTCTCATCCCGCGCCCTGCCCTCCACTTCGTAAAGCCTTGGTCTTGGCCTCTTCTCTTCAAAGCCGAAGACTCCTCGAGACGAGGAGAGAGAGTCCGCCCTCTCCTGCCTCGCTACTTCCCGGTCCCGACTGCCCCTCACTCCACGGAGCGCCGAGAAACGCTCCCAATGGCCCCAGGACCACCCCCGTTCCTTCCTGCACCAGCACCCGCGTTCCGCAGCTGACACCGTCAGGAGGCTTCAGCACTCAACCCCAGCCAACCTCACCTCAGACGGCTCCGGCGGCGCTGGACACAGGAAACTCCTGGGTCCCCGACTCCGGCTCTCCTCGACCCTCTCTTCGGTTAACTCCGCTTGTTTCTCTACAAAATGGCGCCGGAGGTCGCGCGCTCACGTCGCGGCCTTTCCCCTCCCCGTTCCCATTTCATCATTCGCTGCCCGCCCGAGGAGGGACGGCCCCAGCACCAGCCAATGATCGTACCCCACCCGTGGCTCCCGCCCAATCACCGGCGGGTGCCCGCGGATTTAAACCAATCACACACTATCACTTGCAGAAGTCAAGGAAGAAACCAGGCTTCTGCTAGCAACTACCAATCCAGACTACTACATCGCGGGCTTTGGCCAATTGCCGCTCACCAGTCCCCAGGGACCGGAGTCGGAGCCCTGGCGCCTGCGCTCGAGGCGAGGGCCAATGGGGAGGCACAGATAACTTCGATTTGGGGCTTCACGGGTTTCCCACCTGCCCTCGAGGTACTCGACCAATGGGGGCCTGGCATTGCCTCTAAGAAACAATAAAGGAGGGAGCCCACAAACCCTGGCCACCCTGCGCGGAAACTACTTTGAGTTAGAGTGAAAACAGCTTTACAACACTATCCTTCCTCTTTCCAAGTGTCAAGTCCAGTAGACCACGGGGCTTCCCAGTTTTAAACATTTCCCCGTCCCTTGCCTCCCTTTGGCGGGGAACGCCAGCTACCAGAAAGCAAGCCAGGCTGTAACTCGAGTGACGGCGCTTTGCATCCTGGGATATGTAGTTCCCCGGCCCATTCCTGTTGCAAAAGCAGTGCGTGTTCTTCCGTCACTGACTGCGCGCTAGGAGGAGCAGTGCATGCTGGAGGAGGTAGTCTCCCAGGCTCCCGTTTGGTCCTTGCCTGCCTCACTTTCTTGTGGAGAACTTTCCCGTCTAGTGCTGCCTACCGAAGAAGGGACTCCTTACAGAGAGGTAGAAAGCTCAGGTTCTCTTCTTGACTTATTCCCTGGAAGTGGTATCAGAATACTTGTGCTCTTTGCTCTCAGGAGAATAAGCACAGACACGTATTCTTAAGATTCTGTGGTCACCTGTTCCCAGCTTAGGGTGAGAGGACGGGGAAGGAAGCGTGAATCGGTTGGCTCTTGAATACGTTTTGAAAAATACCTATCCTTATCACTCCTGACCTTAGGCGACGCCGAGTTGCTTGTCTCTTAGCCATCTGTATCATACTACCTTTTGTGCTTAAAAATACTTTTTGTTTTATTGTGGTAAAAAAATATGACGTAACATCTTAACCATTTTTAAATGTACCTATAGTGGTGTTAACTATATGCATATTGTGCAACTGATCCCTAGAGCTTTTTCATCTTGCAAAACTGAAACTCCGTACCTATCGAACAACTGCCCATTTCCTCCCTCCAGTCCTTGACAACCACCCTTCTCTCCTAAGAGTTTGAGTACTTTAGATAACACATGTAGGTGGAATCATGCAGAATTTGTCTTTTTGTGACTGTCTTACCCCATTTAGCATTATGTCCTAAAAATACTTTAAAATTTTTTATATTTTTTGTGGGGGAGGTCATTAGGTCTATTCATCATATATATATATATATATATATATATATATATACATATATATATATATATGTGTGTGTGTGTGTGTGTGTGTGTATATTTTTTTTTAATGTAGGTATTGGGGATTGAACCCAGGACCTCATGCATGCTAGGCTTGCAAGCTACCATTTGAGCTACACAGTCCCCACTAAAATACTTTTTGACACCTGCTGATTACTTGGTTGGAGGCCAACTCAGCACACATTTACTGAGTGTCTTCTGGTTTCAACCCCTGTAGGAGACCCCAGGACCCCACATACAGCAAGGGCAAGGATTGCTTCAGTCTTATTTATAGCTGTATCCCAGCACCTAGCACAGTGCCTGACACATAGTAGATATGTGAGCAAATAAATGCTGAAAAGTCAGAAAATGGAGAAATGGACCTAAAACATTATTATGTTTAAAAATATATAATGTTAGCGACAGAAGACCCCTTAAACAGACCAAGGATGAGGAACAAGTCCCTTCTATGCATTGTTGCTGTGTTGCTGTATAAAATTGCTAAAACTTCTATGGATAACAGCATTTTGGCCAAGTTTATGAAAACTGAAAATGCACAGACTCACCCAGTGTCTAGGCACCTATTTCACGGGTGAGTGTTGCAAATTTGTACAGAGATGAATATGGAAAAATATTCATTGATGCATTGTTTATGGGGTCCCAAAAGACTGGAAACAGTAGAGAAGAGGATAAATACATGTATGGTTCTGTCATACAATGGAATATTATAAAGTTTTTTAAAAGAATGAGGTAAGTCTATAGGTACTGATGTGGAATGATTCCAAGATTTACTGTTAAGTTAAAAAGTTAGGTGCAGAACAAGAAAAAAAAAACAAGACAAAAACTTGATGGTATAATCAGTATGTTACCATGTGTGTAGGATAAAATAACTATATGTATATTTACATATAAATAAATACATAAAAAGACTTAGAAAGATACACCCTCCCCCCAAGTGACACCAAAGATTATCGCTGAGGAGGGGAGTGGAATGAGGAAGGGTGATGGGAGCTTTTGCTTTTTGTTTTATATGTTACTGAACTGTTTAAACTTTTTGGAAAGAGGATGTATTCATGTTTTATTTGTATAATTTAAAATACATTTTTAAAAAAAGAGGCAGAAAATGACATCCGTAGAGGTCAACTAAGATCAGTTTGGTAATTCTACAGCTAGTTCAGGTCTCAAACATAAATCTCCTAAAGTAAGGTAAATAAAGCTGAGTTGCCTTTCCCCACTTGAAACTGTCTTTACACTGAAGCTGCTCTGGGAGAGCTTTCACACTCCCCAGCTATTATCAACACCACTCCTAGGATTTGACCTACCTTAGGAACTTAGCCTAGTACCTCCAAGGTTTGCACCAAAAAATAGCCTGGAGGTCAAAGTCCTTCAACTGTACATTGTCAAGAATTCTGGGTAGCTACTATCCTTACTAGAAAGAAGAGAGACTCATAGAATGTTTACAAATGGAAGGGTTAGTGGAGATCACCTGGTATGCATTTTTCATTTTACTGAAAGACATAGTTGGAAGTCATGCCCAGACAAACTAGTTTACTAAAGACCTTCACAAAGGACTCAGTGAATCACCTTATAACTCAGCAATTATGTGTTCTGGGGTTCAAACGTATTTAGAAATAGGATATTTTTACCCAGCGGTTAATTACTCACCTGGCCTCTTTCCTCAGCCTTCTTCCAGTCCTTTACCCCCCAATTAATTGTTCATCCCAGGCTCTGGAAGAACTATACAAATTCTTTTCATTGTTTCCCAAAATAGCCTAGAGCGGGAAATGTAAGTGCTAGGAAACTAAAACCTTATTGAATTGATCTGGGGTGGAGGCAAAAGTACCTAGAAGAAAAAGGACTTTGAAACTTTGAGATCTGTGCACTGTGTTATGAAATATTTGGAGGTGCTTGAAAGAAGAAGAGATACAAGGCCTCTATATTCTGTGTTCTTGTTTTTCAGTCCTATTTATCAGAGAGTCCTTAACTTGAATTTACTGTAGTTTTGACTGTCTTATCCAAAGTAGCTCACTGACCGCCTGACTCTAAATTCTGATCTCCTTCCAGCCCGTCACCACTGCCTAGCTCCAAACCTTCTGCTCCCCAGGCACCCAGGCTTTGGTGCGACTTTGGTGGCTCTACCCTGAGGGGAGGGTGACCAGGCTTTTTTTTTTTGCAGAAAGCCCCTTGAGAAATTCAGAAACCCAAGCCCTAAACCATGCTGTGCCTCTAACTTTCTATATAACCTTGGGAAAGTCACATCCCCCTCTGTACTTCTTTTTCCTGCTTCACTATTCTGAGAATATTGGACATGGCTCCCAAACTGGGCCATGGACTCCTAAGAAGTCAAGGACTGGGGTCCTGGAATTATTATGTGCATATAGATGTATTAATCAACCAATATATTCTAAAAGGACAACTTTACATGCTGTATCTCGTCCATACCTCAAGACCCTGTGAGGTAGGGACCCCATTTTACAGATCATAAAACTGAGGCTTAAAGAAGTGAGTCACTTGCCCAAGGTCACATACCTAGTCAATGGCAAAGCAAGCATTTGAACCCAGGCTTTCTGACTTCAGAATTTACATTCCCAGCCACTGCTCTCTAAGTCTTCATTTGGAAACCCCTGTGCCTAGGTGATCTCCCAGCTGCCGTGTTCAGCAGTCCAGTATTGACCAGATGTTTTCCAAACCAAAAATGTGATGCATCATCTGACAGGGTGTTATAAATTAAATAGGTTCTGAAAATACCACTGTATGTTTGGTGTTTTCCAGTTGAATTTACATTTGAATTCATAGATTCTCTCTTTAACAGGGGATTTTGTCCCAAGACTGTAGGAAACTTATGACTTCTTTTTTGTTTTTGTTTTTTTTAAAAGGTTATTTACCCTCTGCCTCTTTTCATGAGAGGACAGGGAAGAAGCTAAAAGGGAAAAGGAAAAGCCATACAGCATCTCCTCTGGTTCATGGTTTAGAATTATCAGAGTAGATGTTTACAAATAAGTTTGGGCAGGACTGAGAACCTGCCTGGGCTCTAGATAGATGAGTGGACCCTAGGACTACTGACGGAATTCTTCTGAGCTGGACAGAGTCTGTGACTCTGCTGTAATTTTCTGTGTCCTCCCTGACTAGAGACCTGATATTTGAAATGATTGCCTGAAGCCTGGAACATTCGTCTGACCTCTTCATCCTCCACCCATCAGGGCCCCTGCCTTGGCAGGTAGTTCTCATTCAGTATGACAGACTTCTGTGGGCACTGTCTCAGCCCTCAACTTACACGTAACATCATTTACTTAGTATTCACGTCTGTTGTCCTCTTAGAGAACTTAGAGAGATAAACTTACACAATATCCTGAACTGAAGGTGGGAGGGGCAGTAAGTTGAGCATTGTCCTCCAAATTCCTCTTGACCACTCCACACTTTCCTCTCCAGGTTGTAAGTCCATCAGACATTTAATCTCTTCCAAATACAGCATAGAGTATTAGGAGTCTGAGAAAAAGAGGCCTCTGCCAGTAAGATGTTTATAGTCACTCTTTGGCAGAGCAAAAGACAGACCAGGTAGTAATTAGCAAATAATTCAAGCTTGTATGTCACCTATAGAATGAATAGGTCAAAAATCTAAATGCTAGAAGATGATCCAGGAGAAATACTTTTGCTAGAACTTCTTCAGGATATGTAGCTTAAAATAATGCCCCCTCCATGAACCCTGAAAGGTAGCCTTACCAGCCATCCACACTGGCCTGAAAAGGACTTTCCATGACCAGGAATCCTTGAACTCAAATACTCTACTGGGGGGCCTGTGAATGGCTTTCAGTATTTCAGAGAGCATAACAATTTCAAACATTTATCCTTCCCCACACTACCCCCCAAAATACAGCAGCTATCCTTTAATAAGTTAATCATATTTGGTAGGTAAAAATTTCCCAAAATTCAGAACCCATAGGGAAAATATTATAAGCAGAGATCTTTGACATAAAATGTTGGGGAGTCTCTATGTTGAGGCCCATTCTAGCTCCAAAAATAAATAAATAATCTGAGCCTAATTAGCTTCATTCACTGACCTGAGGATAAGGCTATGCCCATGTTTGTTTTTGTAGCCCTGTGATACTCACTGTGTTTTAGAGTAGTCAAAGATAGTGAAACAAAGGAGAAAATCCAGATTCAAATAAAAAAGAAAGCATTTTGATTAGTGTCATTTGAGTTGCTATAACAAAATGCTATAGACTGAGTGGCTTATAAAAATTTATTTCTCAAAGTTTTGGAGGCTGGGATGTCCAAGAGCAAGGCACCAGCAGATTCAGTGTCTGGTAAAAGCCTGATTCCTTGTTCTTAGATGTCCATCTTCTTCCTGCAACCTCACATAGTAGAGAAAGCAAGAGAGTTCTCTAGGGTCCCTTTTATAAGGGCACTAATTTCATTCAGGAGGATTCCGCTCTCATGACCTAGTCACCTCCCAAAGGCCTCATCTCCTAATGAATCACACTGGGGGTTAGGATTTAACATATAAATTTGGGGGGGGGGTGCGGCACAAACATTCAGACTATAGCGACAAATTTACTTATGTTTCAGAGTGTTAAATTCTTAGTCACCTGCCCCAGCATGGTGATTGGCATGTAGTAAATGTTCTGTAAATACTGAAAAATGAATGAGTCTTGAAGAGAGTCAGCTCCAGAGAGTCATTTCTTTTTAATAGGCTAACCAACTTGTTTGTTTAATAGGCTAAACCAACCTTTATCTTTTTTTTAATTAAAAAAATTTTTTTAAATTTTTTATTTAATAGAAGTACTGGGGACTGAACCCAGGACCTCATCCATGCTAAGCACACACTTTACCACCGAGTACCCCCATCTCCCACAACCTGTTATCTTGATGCAGGCAATGGGCATCTAGAAATATTTGTTTTTCAAAAGGGGAGGTGAGTAGAGGTTTGGGGAAGTGGTTTTCAAAGTGACCTTTTTGTGAGAAAGCCTCTCAAAGTGCAATTTGCGTTAAGGTTAATTTTTTCAAATCAGTGTCAAAAATTTGAACCCTTCCATTAGGAGGCAGGATAGGAGCCTGAGAAGGCTGTCCTATCATTTTGCAGGTAGGAAAATAAAGACCCAGAAGAGCTTAGTGACTCTATCAAGGTCACACAGCAATTTAGGTGCAGAACGCTCAGTAGGACCCAGCAGCTTCTGGAGACTTCCAGGAACACGTATTGTCCGTCCTCCTCATGTGGACTTTTCTTTTTCCTTCCCCTTTTCCTTCTCCCAGATTCCACAATATTGGCGACAACAGTTGAGAGAAGGGAAGTGGAAGTGCCTAGAAGCAGATGTGCCCCAAAAGAAGCAGATTGGAGGTGGGGTGGGGGATCCAGCCTCTGAGGAACCCTACCAGCAGCCAAGGAACATCACAAGAAGGTGTTCTTCAGAAAGCTCTTGAACATCTTCAGAACCTGAGCAGGTCGATATTGGAGTCCTAGTAGTGTCCTGAGCCCTGTGCAAAAGAGAGACAGGCCAAACAGTTAGTCTAGCTATCTGGACAGTGAGTTTCTGTGGAGCAGTGGTTCTCAAAGTACAGTCCCCCAGTCAACCACAGCAGCAACACCATCTGAGGACTTGTTAGAAATGTACCTTCTTTTAGACCCCACCTCAGACCTCCAGGATCTGAACCCTGGGGTGGGGCCAGCAGTCCACCTTCCAAGTGACTCTGATATGTTTTAAATTTTGAAAAACCACTGCTCTAGAGTTAACATTTTATATAAGTATTTTTTAGCTGAAAAAAGCAGCAGCATTTTTTTTTAAATCTACAGAGACCTGCATAGAGGGATAGGGGAGAACACTGGAGAAGTGTGGGTGGCTTCTCAGGGAAGGTGGTGTTTGAATGGGGCCTGAAATTCCAGGCAGAGCCCTTCATGACCCTAGACTTGGTTTTCCAATTTGTATTCTCCAAGTTGTCAGGCCTCTAACTGGATCTACTTTCCTTAGGTCCCCAAGCCACTGCTTCCTTCAATCCCTGAGTAAATCCTGGAGTCTTAAGACTCTGGTTCTTTCTAGTTGAGTCCTCTTTAACACCCTTCACTCCCTGACTGGCTTCCCTCTGTACCCTCAGGAGGACCTAGCCCAGACTGAACCCTGAGTCACCCCCCACCGCCCACACAGGTTCTGGTGAAGCACTGGTTAGGAGGTGGGTGGAACCCCAGCCTACCTTGACTGTGAGAAATGTGATCTCAATCTCCTATTCTCTAGAAAAGCCAGTAGCCTGTCTTTTCCAGTACTAAAGCTGGTAGGGACTCACCATCTAAAGGACCACCAAAAGGGGTCACTGGGCAACTGTGCTCTCCACGGCCTCTGCAAAGGGGTTCCTCCTTAAAGCAGCCCTTGGACCAACTCTCTTTATTTGGGTTTCCTCTCAAAGCCACTGGCTCCCAGGAGATTTAGAGCTGGAGCGTCAGGTACTGATGAGCCGGCTCTACAGCACACACCTCTCCAGCACCAGGGCAGAACCCTCATTTCTTCAACAGATAATCATTGATTAAACATCTACTATGTCCTGGAGCATAGCTCAGAACAGAAGAGGCACTTTACAGGTTGATGTTACTCATTATCATCTGCTTAGACCAGCAGAGAAGCCAACCGCTGAATAAAGAATTACAGATGTGATCAGTGTTAACAAATGGGGAAGCACAGGGAGCTCTGGGGAATCTGCAACCTAGTCTAGGGATTCAGGGACTCTCTAAGGATGTGAAAGGAGTAGGAGTTCTCTGGTCTGAGTGGCAGATAGGGGTACATTCCAGCAAAGAGCTAAGCCTCACAGTCATGATACTGGCATCTCTGGATATCTTTGAGGAATTAAAGGACCAGGAAGGCTGGAGCCCAGAGAGGTAGCCAGAGGAGCCACTCTGGTCAGCCTTTTATCCTAAGGGCTTCAGGAAGCCTTTGAAGGGCTGAGTGGAACAGCTGTTGTGCTAATATTTGCATTCTTTTAAGGTCACACTGGCTATGCCGCCCGTGAAGAAAGGACTGGTGCCCAGCCAAAGAAGTTGCTGGGAGACTAACCAAGAGGCAGGAGACCAGGGGAGATGACATGGGGATGGAGGGAAGTGGGGCCACCAGAGATGTGGGAGGCTTTGGCAACGGACGGAGTGTGAAAGGCAAGGGAGAAAAAGTGAAGGATTGTCTGTCCTTGGGTACCTGCACCCCCAAGAAGCAGGGAGACTGGAGGAGCAGGTTTGGTGGCAGAGATGATGATGTGTTCAGTCTGAAGGTGCAAGTGTTTCACAGAAGAGAAGAGGCTGAGCTCCGGGAGACTGAGAGCGGGAACTGCTGATAAAGACTGGGGCCTCTGACAGAGAAGTTGCCCTGGGGGAGCCTACAGAGAGCAGAGGCCCCCTGCCCTGAGAAGAGCTGTGCTCAGGCCCCTTGTTAAGGAGGGAAGAGCCTCCAGCAGGCTGGGGAACAGCCCAGCCCAGGAGGCCTGAGGACTGCTGGAGGCTGAAGTCACAGAAGCCACAGGACTGAGGGACTCAGTATTGTTGAGCAGCCAAGTCAGGAGAGGACTGACAAGGCCTTGGGCTGTGTGGCAGGGCTGTATGACCTTGGAGAGAGCCTTTTTTGGGGAGTGAGGGGGCAGAATCCAGATAGGACTGGGCTGCAGAGGGGGAGAAGGGAGGGTTTGTTGTTTTTAAGATAATGAGGTTGGGGCACATTTAAATGCTAATGAAGTTCTTTTGGAAAGAAGTTATCTCTTCTCCCTGTGATGTGTGTTCAGTTCCAGATAGTTAGAGGGACAAAGTCTTCTTGGTTTTTTGAATTACTTGGGCTTTGATCTTCTGCAGCTCTCTTCTCCTCCTCCTTCTCCTGATGGTTCGTCTCCAAGGCAGAAAGTGTCCAGCAACAGCCCCCTGCTTGGAGCTGCATGGAAAGTGGCTCTTCCTCAGGCTGACTGCTGGAAGAAGGACGGGCTTCAGCACCCCTATCCCCAGTCAGACCTCTCCAGAATCCACCCTCCCCCTGGGGCATCACGTCCTGATTGGCTGCTTCAGAGCCTGTAAAAGCCTCTCCCACCCACAGAAGTTCCAAGCCAGGTCAGTATCCCTGAGGTAGAGGAGACAAGGGCATGGAGGTCATTCTGCAGCAGCTTCCAGTGGAAAGGGGCCATGTCCATATACTGCATCTGGTACTGAAGGCCAACCTGGGCACTGCAGGGAGAAGCTGCTGAGGATGCCCAGACAGTCCATGTCTACTCTGGACACAGGGAAATGGCGAACTGGGATTCCTGGAGCCCCGTTTCAACCTTGGCTCTCAATCAGCAAAAAGTTGCTTCTAGATGTGGCCTACCCAACTCTCCCAGGATAACAGCTCTTTCTCAAACCCTCTTCCCCACCTCCACCCCATCTGCTTCTAGTTACAATGATTGTCTCTCCATTTCTTCTTTCAACAAATATTTGAGCATTAACTATGTTTCAGGCACTGTTACAGGTGCTGGGATCCTAATAGTGAACAAACATCCTGCCCTAGCCTACATCTTAGTGCCTGCTGTCTCTGCCCTACCTCTCCCCAGGAAGACCCCCCCCCCAATCCTGGAGGGGTCACATCCGAGCTGTCATACCTCTCTCAGTGGCTGCCAGATCTCCTGGGGCTTATGTGCACAGTTCCCAGGCAGGGAGGGAGTTGGGGATGTGACAGGCCTGCCCCACATTGTTCCTTCTGGCTCAGCTACATGGTTCAGCCACATGTATGTGGTGTGGCCAGGAATGAGACCATTAGGAGGCTGGAGGCAGAGTATGGAAGGAGTTATGGGACTGAAAGCCTTATATATTCCTTCCCACCATCCCATTATTCTGTGCCAACCTGTCCTTCCTCCCAACCAATCCCACCCTACTCCACCGCTACTGCCAAACCTGGTGAACTTCATAGAGATGCTATTTTGGGATTCCACAAACTCTGTGTTGGCTTAGATGATCTCAAAGTTCTTTCCATCTGGAACTGTCCTGACTCACACAGCAGCCACTGGTCCACCCTATACTCTAAATGGGAGTTGTCAGGGAGAGTTACCTGGAGAAGGCAGGATGAAGGGAGGAGGGGCAGCCAGGCCATTTTGCATGCCTTCCTCTCTCACCATCACCATAGGATAGTCCCAGGAAGTAAGGACTCCAAGGATACACCTGTCAAGGGACCCTGGGGGAGTGCTGCCTGTCCCCCAGGCACACATCCTGATCTCTTTCAGGCTTAGGCCATGCTGTCCATAGTCCAAGACTGCCCTAGGTAACCTGGCACTGGTTACGACCTTTCTAAGCTTCAATTCCTTCATCAGTGAAGTGGGGTCACAATAATACCTACCATGGAGGTTCTTTAGAGAGTTAAATGATGAGATGAAGTATGTAAAATACTCAGTGCCTGGCATAGAGGAACTTCATTTATTTGGTCATTTATTCAACAAATAATTTTTCAGTGCCTCCTATGTGACAGGTATTGGGAACGCAGCAGCAAAAAAAGCAAAACTTCCTGCATTTAAATGGGGGTTGTGATAAACAATAACACTAAATAAATAATGTTAGGCAGTAAAAGTGCTATGAAAAGTAATGAAGCAGAGCAGGGTGCTGGAGTGACAGAGGTGGGAGGGTTGGGGAGGTGGCTAGCTATTTTGTGGGAGACCTCTCTGATAAAGGACCTGAGCAGAGACCCAGATGAAGTGAGGGAGGAAACCAGACAGACATCTGGTGGCAGACGGTTCCAGCCAGGAGACCACAAAGTACACAGGCTCTGAGGCTGAAGTTTGGTAAGCCTGCCGGTGAGGATGAGCAGTGGGAGAGGAGTAGTGGAAGGTAAAGTCAGAGAGGAGCTGGAACTGTGGGGCCGTATCGGCCATGGCAAGGACTTTGGCATTCATCCAGGTACGAAGAGAAGCCAGAGAGGATTGATTTTGAGCTGAGGGTGATATGAGCATCCTTAGTCTGAAAAGGTTACTGCAAGAAGAGACTATAGGAGAAGGAAGGCAGCAAGAATCTCCATGTAGAAGGATGTAATAGTCCAGGCAAGAGATGATGGTGGATTGGACTAGTTGCAAAGGTGGAGAGAAGCATTACCTGTAATAATTATCTCCAGACTACAGGGCAGAGCCCTTACCATCTCCCACCCCACCTCACCAGTTACTGGGGTAGCCACTTTGAACTGGTATCTTCGGAAGAGGTTGCTCATGTCAGCAATATAAGGCCCCTGATAGCCATGGCTCCCCCAGCAGGGTGAGTAGAGGTTGGAGATGTTGAGGCCAATGCCCTGAATCATAGCATAAGATTCCAGGATCTGCAGAGAGGAATTAGGCCAAAGTCTTTCTAGGGTAGGGTGAAAACACTGTTTGCCTCTGAGCACAGGATCTAACCACTTTGACACCCAACACTGTGAAAACTGACTGCAAAGCATGAGCAACCTGAGCTTGTGCCCTCTGGCCTCTTGGATGGGAGGGCAGTCTTGGAGCTGACCCCAGGAGACGCATCCATGCCTTACCATGGGCAGCTGAGTGTACTGCCTCCACCCTCCCTGTGGCGAGAGCTACTAGTGGGCTGGATTATATGCTAGAGGCCAGGAGTCACCTTTTTTTTTTTTTTAACTTGGCACATTTAGATAGAGCCAAAGTCTCTAAGGTCCTCTTGTCTTACCCATTCCCACTCCTGGTGGCCTTCCACTGTCTCCACGTGGGCACACACAGCAAGAATTGCAAGGCTGCCTGGCAAACAAACTCCTTGGCAGAAATCTTGAGTTGGACTGCTCAGTAAACACTCCTAAAATGCTCATTCTTATTTGAAAACCAAAATTTGGTGACCTGTAAAAGCCCCCTGTGTACAATAACCCTTTGTCAAGGGTCAAATGAAAGTGTGAGGCATTTGCCATTTGGGGGTCTGGCGATGGCTGATCAGAACCTTGAGGGCCCAGCACCAGCACAGGGAGCAGAGGCAGGAGCACTGCCCTGGGACAGTCTTCCCCTCAGAGTTGTCACCATGCCTAGTGAGACCTCCTGCTCAGTTATTTTGTTTTAAAAAATCAGACTGCTCAATATCTTGTAGTAACCTATAATGAAAAAGAATGTGAAAAAGAATATATGTATGTATAACTGAATCATTATGCTGTATGCCAGAAACTAACACAACATTGTAAATCAACTATACTTCAATAATATTAAAAAAAAAATCGTGGAATACTGAAGTTTGTATTCAGATACGCACACCCTCTTGGGAGAAAGAGACAGGAGTGGTGTGACAGCAAATACTGCAGGAGGAATTGGGGTCAGTCCTATCTCCTAAGGCAGAGTATCAGAGTTATCTCTGACAGGGATCAGGGCCTGTCTGCTGAGTGTTTTCCCAAGGCCTTGTTGGTTTCTTCTGGATTAGGGCAGGGTAGAGGGCAGAGTTGGAGGCCCTATGGAAGGCTGCAGAGCTCAGGGGACAAACCCTGCCCTTGGACACAGAAAACCTGAATTCTAGTCCACATTCTGCCTCTTACTGGCTGGAAGGCCTTGGGGTAGTTTGTTTTCCTGCAAGATGGGGAGAACAGTGCTTGTTCTGAACAAAAATTAAGTCTGGAGCACACCAAACTTCCACATTGCCTGAAATTTGAATGAGGATAGTATATTGCTTTTGCAATTTAAAAAGCAAGAAGAAACAAAATGAAAAATTTATTTTTCACTTATTTTAATTTTTTTCCAGTTTTATTGAGACATAATCGACATGTCACATTGTACTAAAGGTATACATCATAATGATTTGACATATGTATGTATTGCAAAATGATTACCCCAATAAGTTTAGTTAAAATCCATCACTTCACATAGTTAGTTTTTCCTTCTTGTGATGAGAACTTCTAAGATCTCCTCTCCTAGCAACTTTCAGATATATGGTATAGTATTATTAACTACGGTCGCCATGCTGTACATTACATCCCCAGGACTTATGTGTCTTATAACTGGAAGTTTGTACCTTTTGACCATCTTCAGAAATTTCCCCAACCTCCAAAACCAAGAATTTTGAAATAACAGTGTGGGGCCCCCCAATCTGCCTGCCTCAAAGGGTTGCTGTAAACTGAACTGAGAGCGTGCTGTGTGTGTGTGTATGTGTGTAAGGACAACGCTGTGCACAGGGGTTCTGTGCTCCTCTTTTCCTTTGCTCTCCCGCCAGCTGAGAAGGAGATGGGTGCCCTCTTTGTACCCTCACCCAGGAGAGAGGTGACTCACCACATTGAAGCGTTGTCCTCCATGGTGTAAAAGAAGTTGCAGGAGTAGGTGATGAGGGAAGCCCAGAGGCTGTGGGCTGAGACCTGGAATCAGGTAGTGAGGGTGTGGCCACCTGGGCTCACCTCCACTCCCATGGCTGTTACCCCATTTCCTGCCATATTAATTACTTCTGATCAATCTAAACTGGCCTAGCTGGTGGCATCACCTGCTTCTGGCCTAAGGATGACAGAGAGCTCAGAAGTAGACACGCCAAGGACTGGAAGGAAACAGGACTTACTCATTGCCAGCAAGGCCATGGGAGTAACCATACTCTTTAGAGTATCACCATTCAGCTGGTAGTTGCTCATTTCCTTTCCCACTTCAAAGCCTTGAAACCAGAAGACACAAAGATAACAGCACATTCTAGGCTAACCTTGAGTGCAAAGCCCTACTCTGAACACCTTACATTCATTGTCTCCTTACTCACCATAATCCTGTGAAGCAGGTACTATTGTGTGTGTTCCCATTTTACTGATGAGCAAACTGAGGCACAGAGAGGTTTATAGAGCTAGCTCAAGGCCACACAGCCAATCAGTGGCAGAGCCAGGATTGAAACCCAGGTTGGTACCATCTCAAGGTCTAGCTACTTGGCTATACTGCCTCTTGCAGGATTAACATAGAACCATACACAGAATCTCAGAGCAGCTGACACCTTTCAGATTAACCTTATTTACAAATGGGGAAACAGGCTGGATAGGGGGGAGGGGATAAGGACCAAGGTCAGAGATTGAAATCTCTCAACTATGGTAGCAACCAACATTCAAGTTTTCTTCCCTCTAAACAATAGGCAGGTCAAGGAAAAGATGTCCATGGGCTGAATGCCTGCAGCCCTCAGGCCACTAGCAGCCTCTTGGCTGAAACAGAAGGCCTTGCTTCTCCCAGCTCCTCTTCTCTTATCCTCCTTCTGCCTCCATCTTGCCTTCTTTCTCTCTTTCCTTTCCTTCCCTTTCCCTCCCTCCTCCTGTCCCCACCTTGATTAGCCCAGCCACCCACCTGCTGGTCATTGGTCTGGTAGTTCTGGCCAAGAGAGTAGGAGTAACCTACACCAGTGGGGACTTCAGGAACAGGATGTTGGCCACCAGGTTCCACCTGTGTGGGTTTACATGGAAGGATCCCTCAGCATTCCTCTGCAGGGAGGAGGAAGCTATGTGGGTGTCCTCTGAGATGCAGGGGCCAAGGGCACTTACAGGGCTGAATGCAGTGGTCTCGGGGCTCTTGCCAGTGTCTTCTAACAAGACGGCAGCCAGAGAGGAACAGAGATGGGTGCTGCAGTCAGGGAGCAGATGGCTGTACGGGATCCCCTAGGTTGGCATTCCACGAGGAAGGCTAGGCAAGCCCTCTTTTTTCCAGCCTCTCTTAACTTTCTCTAGAGAGAGTCTTTCCACCACCTGAACAACAGAGGGTTGTTCTCATTTAAGGCCAAACTTTGCAAGGAGTTTCTTCCTGAACCACCCAAACTGCTTCCAACTGGTACTGTTCTCTGTTCCCTTTTGTGAAGAGATAACTTGTTTGCCAGCTACTGTGCTAAGTACTCTACAGGAATTGCCTCCTTGTTCCTCACAGCAACCTTTGATTTAGGTTCTATTATTATTCCCATTTCTCAGATAGAAAACTGAGGCCCAAACAGGCTTATTTCCTAAAGTCACACAGCTAGTATATGACAGAGTTCACATTTGAACTAGTCATTGGTTTCCAGGGCACATATTATGCTGAACTTCTCCTAAATGATCTAAATCCTCACAACACTAATATTGTTGTCCACTTCACAGAGGCCTGTAGAGAGAGTTTAAGTAACTTGCCCAAGTTCCCACAGCTGGAAGGTTTTGGAAATGGGGCTTGAACCTGTCTTATCCCAGCATATGAATTGACCCTGCAGCTTTTTGGAATGCTCAGGATGGTTTGCTTTCCATGGAAATTTACTCACCTGATCCTAAGAAGTCCATAAGGCAATTGGTCAGTGAAAATATTGGGACCCAGAGGCAGGAGTGACTGGCCCAAGGTGACACCGATTACAATCCGTGCTTCCTGAATCTAAGTCCAGTGTTCTTTCTGCCACACACATCAAGCTGCTGGCTACTCTGTTGCCCTCCCAGAGTTTCTGGCTCTGAAGGCCTGAGTCTAATTCTCCAACCCTCACCACCTGGTGCTAGGTCAAGCCGGGCTCCTTAGGGAAACTCACTATAGCTCTGGCTTAGATCATCAAGGAAAAAGTAGTTCAGATGGCCTACATCCCTTCTTCCCCACCCCAGCACTGCTCCCAGGAAGCCCTTGCCTCACCCAGTAGGGCCCTCTCAGCCAGTATTCCCTCCCTGGAGCTCCAGGCAGGACCACCATTCAGCCAAAGCACCAGATGGTCAGATGAGGGGTTCCCCTGGGACTCCACAAAGCTTCAGGAGTGACAGAAAGTGATCCTCTGGCATTGTGTCCCAGGGTGTCCAGGCAGGGCTAGCTTCATGGACAGGTGACCTGTGCAGTCACACAGGGCCCTGTGTTTAGAAGGTCCCCACTCTTGGTTGACTGCTCCACTGTCACTGACTAGTGATGAGTTGGGGGTTGAGGAGAGCATGCAGGACAGTTAGCAGCAAACTCCAACTGAAAGCACAGGGTTCCTGAATCCGAAGGACCTCAGCAGTCATCTGCTGCAACCCTTTCACTGTAGAGGAAGGGAACCTGAGGCCCAGAGAGGGAAGAAAGCCCGTGTGGGGTTGCACAGCAAGTCACTGGACTAACAAGTGTTTCTTTCCTTACTGCCTGTACCCTGCTGAGGGCAGGCAAGCAGTGAAGAGAAGGAGCACTCATTTAGCACTGAGCTGGGCCCTGGAAGTCTTACATCATCTTAATTAAACTGTGTAAAGTTAGCTTTTAGCTCCTGGTAGGCAAGATCCCCACAGGCTAGGAGCAGCCGTGCCTGGGATTCAATAAAAGCAGAAAAGCCCAGTCAAGCTGGAGCATTAATTCCCTTTAAAATGACCAAAAGAGAAAAAAGAAGGAGAAGAAGACAGAAAAGAGACAAGATTTTTAAAAAGAAAGAAAAAACCCAAACCTCACTATTCAGCAGAGCACCTTGGGAGGACACGTTTGGAGTGGCTTGTCCTGGTCGCCACACCTGCTGCGCACACACACCTGGCCCATGCCTGGTGCTGAGGGCTTTCCAACACTGAGCTCACTTAATCCACCCGACATACCTGTCAGAGGCTATTTTTGTTTCCTCTTTGCAGATGTAGAAATTCGGACTCAGGGAGGTAAAGTGCCTCTCCTGGGATTTCTTAGGCAATGCTTTTAGAGCTCACTGATCACATGAGATAATGCATGGGATGTGGTGAATACAGTGCAAAGTGCATTGTAAGTGCTCAGTAAAGGTTGGGACTACAAGAGCCCACCAGCTGGACGGTAAAGCCAGAACTCAAGTTCAGACCTATCCAGTTCCAGCCCTGTGCTCTATTCTGATTATCTGCGATCTCCCGGTGCCCCAGCCCTGTTCAGGTAAACCTCGACTGATTTGAACTCAGCTACCTAGAGCTCAGAATTAGGTTGAATTTTGTTTTCTGAGTTTCCGAGTCAGACTAGTTAAAAAAGAAAACAGAAGAAGAAAAGAAATAAAAAAGAAAAGAAAAGAAAAATCCACAGAAAACAAATTAGGATTCTGAATTTTATGAAGGCATTTCTCTAGAATATTCTTTAGTTAGTACCCACTCCAGCCAACTGCCTGTACCTCACTGTCCTCAAGCCTAGACAAGGGGGTCTACGCTTAAAAATAGTTTGTGGAGGGGAGTAAGGAAGGAAAGAAGAAAGGAAAGAAGCTCTCTGCTAGACCTCAAGTCAACAAAGAAAGATTCAGTTACATTGTATTTATGAGATATTCTTTGCTAAAGAAGAAAGGATTCCTGACAATTTTAGTGTTTTTAATTTTAAACATCAAGGATATGCAGGTTAGGGAGCTAACCATAATCAGGAATCCAGTTAAGCAGAATGGTTGGTCACTGGTTTTGGTTACTTGAGGTCCAGCTCTGTTTGCACAGCACCCAGAAGCCTCCTTGGTATTAATATGCATGGTGCCCCGAGAGCCTGCCTCAAAAGAAGGCAGAGTCAGCTTCTCCCAGGCTTTCTGTTAACCATAAGCAGCCAGAGAAGCAAGGAGGATGTTGGGGTCCAAGAACAGCCTAAATTCATGGTGAAGCTAGGGGGCTACATCTACCTGCACAGTCCTGGCTAGAGTTCCTGGCCAGTCCCATTCCCTCTGTTGGCTTGAGCTTCTGGGCAGAGGCTGGTAGGACAGCTAGCTCTGCTGCTGCACCTGCTCACCCACTGGTATTTCAGAACATCAGGGTAGATGCTGGGTTGCAGGGTAGCACCTGAGTGGGCTGGGATTGGCTGATTTGGTCCAAGGTTAATTACAGGCTCGAAAACCCAGATATCCCACGGGCCAGGCAAGGACCAGGCTGAGAGATGCTACCAGGTTGGTACTGTACTGAACTGGAAAGCAGAGGTCCACCCAGCTCCAGCAGGTGGTTTCCAGACAAGATTGAGGACAGTGTTACAAGAGACACCATTTTCTTGGAGAAGCTGAACATCTGAATTTCTATGTCATTGCTCTTAATTTAAAAATTCTCCTTTTTTTCTTTCCTGTTTTCTTCCCTTCCTCCCTCCATCCCCCACTCTCCTTCTGTCTTTTCTTTCTTCCTCTTTTTCCTTCTCCTCCTCCTTCTTTTTTTTTAAAGTGAGGCAAAAATCTTTATTTTTAAAGAAATAATTTACAAAATTAGCGCCAAAATTGTTTTTGATACTCAAACCTTGTTCTCAATTCTATTTCTTCTATTTTTCTTTCTTTAAAAATATTTTTACTGAAGTATAGTTGGTTTACAATGTTGTGTCAATTTCTAGTGTACAGCACAATACTTCAGTCATATAGGAACATACATATATTGGTATTCATACTCTTTTTCACCGTAAGTTACTACAAGATATTGAGTATGGTTCCCTGTGCTATACGTATAAACTTTTTGTTTATCTATTCTCCTTCTTTTTAAAATATAAATATACAAGGGCTTCTTTTTACAACCCCTGGGGTAAGGAACTGAAGACAAAAGGCCGAGGACAATATAATCTGCCAGGTCTGGGAAGGCCCACAGAATCAATCTCACTGAGAATAACAAGTGGCCAGTGGACATACCTCCTCATGCCGTCATCCTCATTTTTGGCCATTAATAGAGGCCAGGCCCAGGGGATGTCATTCAGTCTTAGCTGGTCCCTGGTCCAACCACTGCCCCTCCAGCTCCAGGTGATGGAGCTCATCACATTTCCAGTCAGAGCCTCTTTCTCCTAGTTGGGCCTTCAGAAGACACCTCAGTGAGTGTCAAGGGTGGAGCTGTAGCTAGTAGGATGTCAGTGAAATGACATATGACCCAGGTCCTCTTTTCCAGAAGAGCTTGCTCTTTAAAGTGACTTGAAGTGACCTCTTTTACTCATAGGAAAGAATGCTATCCTAGTTTACTTAAAGCACCCTCTGATGCCAAATGTGATCTTTTAAAAGAATAAAAATAATAATACATTTATGTTTATTCCTTAATATAGGCAATGTACTTTTTACAAATCCAGTATAATTCTTGCTGCAACCCTTTAAGCTAAGTTTTTATGTATATTTTCCAGATTATGTGGGAGATAAAGATGGCCACAAATTCTCAGTTCTCTCTTGGAGAGAAGTTCCTCACCCGTGTGAACCTGGTGACCAGTTATAAATTGGAATTCCCATGACTCCCACACCTCAGGGGTTGATAATTTGCTAAAAAGGCTTACAGAACTCATGGAAACATTCACTTATGTTTGCTGGTTTATTATAAAGGATACAGATGAATGGCCAGTGCTAAGTAGTTTACTATGATTACCTTTCCTTTTTTCTCTAAAACTTCTTTGTTTCTCCTGTAGTTAATAATTGCCATATTTTCCCATTTGCTTTGTTATATATGTGCTTGTCCAAATGCTCCAAAAGATCTGTCAGTAATTATTCCAAGTACTTAGATAAATCAGATAACCTCTTAGTTTTATTTTCTTCCTGGAGACCTTCCTTTGATAGCTCTCCATATCCCGCTCCAACTGAACTGGTCACGTTTTGGTCAGCTGCCCAGCCGCCATTTGAAAACCACTTGGTGGTTCTTCTGAGGTTGATTCTTGGTTTCCTGGATGCTTTGTCTTCCACTTTCGTGCTTTACAGCTCTGTTTTGCTGAAGCATATTCTCCAGTGACTTTCTAAAAAAGACTACGAAGGATGTAAATTTATTTACTCCATACTTATCTGGAAATATTTTTATTTTAGGCTCCTGCTTGATTGAGAGTTTGGTTACACACTGAAATCTAGGTTGAAATTTTTCAGTCAAAATTATGAAAGCATTGATGTATTATCATCTAGCTTGCAGTGATGCCAAAAAGCATGCCCTCCTGCCCCCAACCGTCTCAGAAAATCTTTATGATTTTCTCTTTATTGCCAGTATGCAGCTCTTAAAATTCAATTTACAAATATGGAGACGTGTCTTTCAGTTCTGCAGAATTTTCTTTTTTTTAAATTATTATTATTATTATTTTTGGCTGGAGGAGGTAATTAGGTTTATTTTTAGAGGAGGTACTGGGCATTGAACCCAGGACCTCGTGCATGTAAACATGCACTCTACTGCTTGACCTATATCCTCCCTCAAATTCTGCAGAATTTTCTTGAGTTATTTCTTTGATAATATCCTTCTTTCTCTGCTCCTCCACTTCCTGCCCCTGCCCATTTTCTCTGTTCTTTCCTTCTGGAACTCCTGTTAGTCAGATGTTGGATCTGAGTTGAAACTCTAATTTTCTTATCTCTTCTTTTCCATCTCTTTGTCTTTTTGTTTTGCTTTCTGGGAGATTTTCTTAACTAACTTTAACTCTTCTTTTGATTTATTTTTAAATTTGGCAATCATACTTTTAATTTTTAGGTACTGGTTTTTATTTTGTCCATTTTTCAAAGCATTCTTTTCTTGCTTTATAATTTTTTTTTGTTTCATTTTTCAAAGCATTCTTTACCTGCTTTATTTCATTTCCCTTCTCTTTAAAGAACTCCTTTTAACACATCTTTAAAAGTAAGTCCAATGGCAACAAATTCCCTCAAGTTTTATTTGTCCAAGAAAGTATTTCTCCTTCACTTTTGAAGGATAATTTCACAGGATATAGAATTCTAGGTTTCTCTTAACTGTTGAAGTATTTCACTCCATTCTCTTCATGCTTGGGTAGCTTTTGAGGAGGAGTCAGATGTACAGTTTAGAAGATGGTTTTGAACTGTGCAGGTCCACTTACCACGGATTTTTTTCAATAGTAAATACTACATGATCTGCAATTGGTTGAATCTGTGGTTGCAGAACCGTGGGTATGTTGGAACTGCAGAGGGCTGACTATAAATTCTATGGAGATTTTCAAGCACAGGGGGCTGGAGCCCCTAACCCCCATGTTGTTCAAGGGTCAACCGTAATTCTTCTTCTTGTCATTGTTAGGCTTTTAGGCCCAACAGCATTAGATGTCACCCTTTATTGTACTACAGAGAAAAGACATCTGGAAAAAAGCATACAATTTTGAAACCATTTATTTTTGTGTGTGTGAAATGGTTATTAAGAAATCTATATAAAGTTAGGATTCTAATGAAAAGTAGTATTTTTACCAGCATCTCTAGGGCTCTGTTGCATGTCATATACTGGGGAGTAGCACTGAATTTGGCATAGGACTTAATGACCTTATCTACAGTTTCCAAGAAATCCTTTTTTCAGTAGCAGTTTTGCACCCTATTAGGATGGCAAACCTACCAGTTTCTGTGCAGATGCTTCTGATCTCAGCACCAGTGGACACAGTCATGCTAACAATTCAAATCTGATATCGCTTTCAACACTCACTGAATGAGCATGAATCTTAAAAATGTGAGTCTGACCCTGTAGATCAGCTAAGCTACTAAACTCAGTCTTCCTGTCCAGTCCCTCCGGCCTCATCAGCACTAGGTCTAGAGTGTCAGGTCTGTTTGTGGCCATCAGCACTTTAATGTTGCCTCAAGGATCAAACCCATCCAGCTGATGGATCAATTCCAACATCCTTCTCTGCACACTTTATTGTCACCTCCAGCACCATCGTCAAAACAAACCCCTCCAATAGCATCAACCTCATCACAGAAAATAAAGCAGGCTTTTTTTGCTGTTGTTGTTCTGGCCATTTCTAAGAGCTCTCGAACCATTTGGAGCCCCCTCACCGACGTATTTCTATACAAGTTCAAATCCAATAACTCGATTGAAGCAAGCATCACTCCTATTAGCAACTGCCAGAGCACAGAATGTCTTGCCTCTACCTAGTGGAAGCAAAGAGCAGCACACCCTTGGGAGGCTCAATGCCAAGGTCAGCAAACCTCTCTGGATGAAGTAGTGGGGTTTTAACTACTTCTTGAAGTTTCTCGATCTCTTCCTTACAGCCACCCACATCACTGTATGTAACACCAGGTTTTTCCTCCACCTGCATCACAGTAACTGTTGGGTCAATCTTAGGAGGCAGTGGAATGTGAATTTAATACTTATTTCTATCCACACCAACTCTCATCCCTTCTTCAATGTTGGTGGGTGCTACCTGATCACTGAGGTCCTTCACAAACTTGGCATACTGCTTCACATTGATAATGTACTTCGGGTCCTCGGAATCAGCGTGGATGATCTTTATACATTTGCAGCTTGCAAAGACTGTTCACCCTGGAGTGTTTCCTTACTGGCTGCCAAATCCCAAAGTGCTGGTGGGGCCAGGCCAGTGTCAGACTCTTTAATATCAGTGAGCTCATTAATTTTCTTGAGAAGTTGTTAAATGTCATCTTCAAACTGTTTGATCTGCCTAGAGTAAGTGCTCTGACCGTAAGTTTTCAGCAAGGCAGTATCCCCCTTATCCTGAGCTCAGATGGGCTTGTCTTCTTTGGTTTTCCACTGATCAGCACCGAGGTCATCCAGCATTTTAGGAGCTCCAAGTGCCTCGGCTCCTGGGTGATCACACAGCACCTTCCTCACTTCCAGTGGTGCCCCACCCTCCTTTCCCTTCTTCACCTCGACTGTAATTCTTATCTTTGCTTCTCTATTGGTAAGGTGTATTTCCCCCATCTGGCTTCTTTCAGGATTTTTACTTTACCTTTGGTTTTTTTTTTTTGTATTTTAAAAATGATATGACTGGGTGGCATTTTTTTGGGGGGCATTTATCTTGCTTGGTATTCTCTGAGCTTCCTGGATCTGTCATTAATTAATTAATTTGGTGTCTGACATTAATTTGGGGGAAATTCTCAGTCATTACTGTTTCAAATATTTCTTCTGTTCTTTTCTCTCTTCTCCTTCTGATATTCCCACCATGCATACGTTATTCCTTTTGTTGTTCCATAGTTCTTGGATTTTCTTTTCTTTTCTTTTCTTTTTCAGTCTTTTTTCCTATTTGCTTTTCAGTTTTGGAGGGTTCTATTGTGATATCCTGAAGCTCAGAGATTCCTTCCTGAGTTGTATCCAGTCTATACAGGGTATAGCATTTGTTTCTCTTAGTGTTTTTTATCTCTAGCATTTTTTTTTTTGGTTCTGTGTTATAATTTCCATTTCTCTGCTTACACTGTACATCTGTTCTTGCAGGCTGTGTACGTTATCCGTGAGAGCCCTTAACATTTTAATCATAGTTGTTTAAAATTCCTGGTCTGATCATTCCAACATACTTTTCATATCTGTCTAGCTCTGATGCTTGCTTTGTCTCTTGCAACTTTATTTTTTGCCTTTTAGTATGTCTTGTAATTTTTTTTTTGATAGCTGGACATAAGGTACTAGGTAAAAGGAAGTGCTGTACATAGGCCTTTAGTAAAGAGGTTGCAAAGTGCAGGGGGAAGGGTTCTACAGTCATATGATTAGATCATAGTCTCTTAGTGAGCTTGTGTGCTCGTGGACTGTGGACTTCACATATGCTTCCCAGCTCTGCCCTTAGTCCCTCTTAGGTGGGACAGGGTGGCTAGAGTGGGATGGAGTTGTGTGTTTGCCTTATCCTAGGTCAGTTAGGTGCTGATAAGAATCTCAGTAGGTCAGGCTCTGGTTAAATTTTAAGTTTCTCCTGAATACATAACATGTTAACAGGAACAGAATGCTCTGGCACATTTCAAAATGGTTCCTCTTACCCACCTCTGCTGGAAGCATGAGGGGATTTGTCTCTGATGTTTACTATGAGAACCTGGTGGAGCGCCAGGTAAAACCCACAAAGTCATAGCATGCCCCCTTCCCCCAACATGACTGGATTCCTTGGTGTTTTTCTCTCTCAATTTGTCCACACTGAGCCTCCAGCAATTCATCTATTATAGTTCAGGTTTCCCTACCCTGGCACTGACCCCCACAGAGGTTTTTGCTTGTGGGTTTCTGCTCTGTATTTGGCCGTCACTCTCTCCAATTTGGGGGGCAGTGGTTTGTTCAACTTTTTACTTGTTCGGATAGAGTGGCCACTTCGAAGCTTCATACATGCTGGACTGGAAACACATCAGTTTCACATTTAATGGAAGAATAACCAAATGGATGAGTCTTGTGCCTCTTCCTTCTCCCACCCCCACCCCCTCAGGAAACACAAAGTGTTTG
This sequence comes from Vicugna pacos, assembly GCF_048564905.1. Lineage (NCBI taxonomy): Eukaryota > Metazoa > Chordata > Mammalia > Artiodactyla > Camelidae > Vicugna > Vicugna pacos. The sequence goes on from NC_132995.1 coordinate 33,906,383, forward strand.
CAGGACAGGGTGTCTTCTTTCTTCCTTCTTTCTGACTACAGTGTCTCCAGACTTCCTCCATAACTACTGAAAATTTTTTCATTGTATTATAGCAGTGAATTACCAAACCTAGATTTGTAATATTGAATTTACATATAGCATATGTACCTCCACAATTAGTTTCCGTGATTATTTTGTTTGATTCCCCCACCAAATTGGAAGCCATGATCTAGAGGTGCCCTGCCCCATTCAGGGACATCACTCAGAAGTACTAGGCAGCAGCCAAACCACCTGGAACTCTAATGACTCAGAGAACTGGCGTGTCCTCTGAGGCCACAAGCTCTTCACTTTCATAAACAGAAATAACACAGAGGTGCCCTCTACTGACCAAAGGAAGAAACTGCAGTTACACACTGCTCCCTGCCTCCCACCCCGACCAGTACAGGGAAATGACCAACATAATCCCTGCTATCTGCCAGGTACTTCACATATATTATGCCATTTGCCCTTGGATTTATAATATTTACATCTACAAGGGAGGAACCATTGCTCCCACTTCATTTTTTAAAAAGTTTTTTTAATGGATGTACTGGGGATTGAACCCAGGACCTCATGCATGCTAAGCAGATGCTCTCTGAGCTATACTCTTCCCCACTTTATAATTGAGGAAAGGGGGTTCAGAGAAGTGAGCTGATTTCCTGAGTTCCCAGGGTAAGAGGCACTGCTGAGATCCAACCCAGGTCTGTCTGAAGCCAGACCCTCTGCTCTGTCCACCAGGCCCCTGTTACTCAAAGTCTGCTCCTTGGACCAGAGCCTGAGCAAAACTGGGAGTGATAGCAATGCAGATTGCAGGCCCCACTCCAGACCTAACTAATCAAAATTTGTATCCTAAGGAGATAAAAATTTGTATGCACATTAAAGTTTGAGAAGCCCCTGACTCCCGTGAAGTGGTAGGGGAAACTCAGCCTGTGTCCCCCCGAGGAGAAACTGAGTTTTCATATTTCTTCTGTAAACGTGGATTTCTGGTTATAAAGCACTTCTGACATTTTTCATGTAATTTCTTGACATTGGCTCTCCTTTATCTTGGGAGGTAAGTAAGGTCAGTGATCATCATTCGCATGTTAGAGATCTGGAAACAAAAGCCCAGAGAGGAAGTGACTTGCCCAGAGCCACCGGCCAGCAGGCAGGCATCTCACCAAGTGACATGGATTAGCTGGGAGGGTAAGGGTTCTAGGATCTGATGTTGGTGCCGGCGTGGGGGTTGTGGGTTCCAGAGCTTGCCTTCTGGGGTCAGAAATCACCAGGCTGGTTCTGAGCCACCCCTCTACTCACTTGTCCATTCATACATGGAAAGAGGGCTGTCTGGCTCCAGTTTTACTCCCTGTGTGTCCCTGGGCAATTATGTAACACCTCTCTGTTTTCACTTCTTCCTAGAGTTTGGTCTTTGTGAAGAACAAATACAAATGATGCCAGTTAAGTGCTGGACCAGGTAAGGACTCAACAAATGTTAGCTGATATTCATGCATTCATTCAATTTGTTTAACAGCTATTCAGCACTTGCTTGCTATGTGCCAGGAGCTGACTAAGATACCTGATGGACAAGGGAGACATAAGCCTGCTCCCATGGAACTTACTGTTTCTCATGGGGGAGACAGACATTGATTAAGTGCTTACAAGGGTGGTGAGGAAAAGGCAGGGATGTCTTGACTAAAATGGATGAATGGATGAATTTGGCTGTGTTTGCCCATAGTGTAGATGTAACCTTTCTTTCCCTCTGTTCACTCACAGAAAGTGAATTCAAACCTCAAGCTCTTGGCTCACTAGTCAGGTATGAACCATGTCCCAGAGCTGTCCCACCCATCTAGCCTTGCGATGTTTCCTCCTTGGAGAGAGTCCCCATCCCCACCAGGAGGGAGCGATCTTTGCAAAATACCCAAGCAGGGATGGAGAGTATGGTAGAAGGTGAGCTGGTTAGACTCTAGGGACCAGGGGGAGCCACTGAAGACCATCCTGAATGCTCTATCCTCACCTCTGCTGCTCTCCCACACCGAGGCAATGCTCCACTGACAAAAGCCACTGTTCAGTTCCTCAACCAACCATGTTCCTCCCACCACAGGGCCTTTGCACAAGCATTTCCCATGGCCTGGAAAGGTCTCTCCACCTCTCTTCACTTAGTTCATTCCTACTTATCATTCAAGAGCCAGTTCATATGTCAATTCCTCCAGGAAGCCTTTCTTGACTCCCCTGACAAGCTCCAGGTCCTCAAATATAATAGCCTATATTTTCCCGCCTTGGCACTCATCACAACTTGCACGTATGCATTTGTGACGACTTGCTACGCTTCAGTCTTCCCCAGTAGACTGAGAAGAGCTGGTGTTTTGCTGAGCATCTTCTCTCCAGCACCGAGCATGGTGACTGGCTCCACAACCAGGGCAATAGGGCCTGCTCTCAACACACGCCTCTGAAAGGACAGGGGTGGACGCTCAGGAGTTGGCAGCTCACCCCAAAGTTTGGGGTCAGGGAGGGACATGCAACACAGAGACCATCCTGAAGTCACAGTGGTGCAGGGAGGACACAGTGAGGGCTTGAGCCAAGGTAGAGGCGCAGCAGGACAGACCAAGGCAGATCCCCAAGTCAGCGGGGAAGGGCTGAGGGGATGTGCAAGAAGAGAGGGGCGTCAAGAACCCTTGCAGGCTTCCAGCTTGGTAAGGAGCATGGCAGGCCCCTTCTCTCTAGATGGTGAGGCCAAAAGGCCCACCCCACCGGCCACCCTGACCCCAGCCCGTCTCCTGTCAGTGGCCTGGACTGTCCCCAGCACCAGACACAGGCCACACAGCTCAGCAGCACAGGTCCCTTTTTATTAATCATCCTCCCTGGTCTGAATGTGCACAAGTAGAAAAGAAACAGTAAAATGCCCTGGCAGGGAGGGCAGGGGAAGGGGCTCCTGAGGTTAGGCCAAGGGGCCAGATTGCAGCTCCTTTTCCCGACTGGTCCATTTCTGTGCCATGACTCCCCTTACGTTCCCGCGCCCCTCAACTGAAATCCAACATTAGGAGGCAGTGCAGCCCTGCTGATGGGCCGTCCTCCTAACCTTGTCAGAGATGGACACTGGCGGGCCCCGGTGCTGTGCAACGGACTGAGAAAAAGCGGCCAAGTGGGTCTGGCCCAAGGGGCAGAGAGGGGATGTGAGGAAAGGCAGGTCACCCAGTCTGGGGACTGAGCAGAAGCCGATCTGGCCTCCAGCCAGCCTCTGCTGCTTATCTCACTGCCCTGAGGGCTGGGGTCCCTCTCACCCCGACCCCTCCATTCAGAGGTTTTAGGCAGGAGGGGCCAGGGAAGTGCTGGGTTTTCCAGGCAGAAGCGGTGCCTGGGATTGGCCTAAGTCAGTGGCCAGGTGTTCAAAACAGGAATACAAAGGGGGAAGTAACATCCCTCTTCAACCCTCCTGGGGCTCAACCTAGGTGTGACCTCAGTGTGGACGAAGAGGAGGCCAGGCCTGGAGTATGTGTGGAGCTGACGAAGTGACAAGAGAGAATTTGGTCACCCCCACCCCCATTCATCTCTTAGCAGGAGAGATTGAGCTACACAGGAAAAATGGGGTAGGGGTGAAGAGGTGATAGGGGGAAGAAGCAGACAAGATCCAGATTGGAAGGGAAACTTCCAGGCTGGCATGACCACACTCAATTGTTGCTCAGTCAGTGACAACTCAGATGCCTTTCTTGTCTCCAGGCTGCCGGGCTCAGGTTGGCGGGAGGGGCACGTGCAAGGCAGAGAGAAGAGAAGCAACCAATGAAAGTGAAGATACCAGACAGATTCACCTTGATCCTCACTAGCCCAGCCCTCATGGGTCTGAGAGGTTCCCAGCCTTCTCCATCACCCACCCTTGTGCCTCAAAAAAGAGGGGCCCACCTGGAATCTGTGAGAGAAAAGCAGACTCCCGCCATAGGGAAAGTTAAGGGAGGAGTCCTCACAGCACCGTGGCACGGGACGGCCCTGGCCCCTGGCTCAGAGCTGGGCTGACACCGTTTGTAAACATTAGAATTGTTGATGTCTGGGGATGGAGGAGCAGATGGATGCCTGGACCTTCAGGTCTGGGTAGAGATAGGATGAGGCCTCAGAAGGCTTGGGAAATGTCAATCAGCCATGAGAATGAGGGCTCTTAGGCTCCCTGTGGGCCCAGGAGGCAGTGGACAAGGCATCGATCTACCTGCCTCTGCACAGTTGTATAACTTTAGTACTACCTTTGGAACTTGCCAGAGAAAGTCACTGCTGGTTGCGCTGCCAACGGACAGGAGCAGGCAATGAGTCCTGGGGTGATGAACACAGCCCCTATTCAGGACAGGCTTCTCTGTGGAAGATGGGAGCCCTTGGCCCACACTCTTTCTCCAGAGTGGGTTTCAGGCTGGGTTCTTTCTTCAGAGACCTACTAAACCTCTTCACCCATGGCTTCCAGGCATGGAGAAGTCAACAGTTGGAGGAGGCAGGGGAAGGCTCCTCTGTGACACAAGATCTCTTCCCACCATCCATGGCACTGCCAGGACCAGGGAGCAGGAAGGGAGCTGAGTTTGAGCTGTCCATAAGTGTGGGGCGTAATTTCACCCCAGAACTGTCCCTAGAAAGGATGTTCAGATGTCATCCCACCAGTAGAGGGCAACCATGCCAGACTCTGCAGGGTGGCTCTGCAGCTCTATGAGATGGGTTCCCAGGTCCAATGGCAAATACATGTATTCCCTGGGAGGCAGTGGTTATGCTAAGAGATCCACAAAGATGGCGTTGGCTGTGGTCTGGCCAAAGATGAAGGCTCCCAGAGTGACCAAGAGGACTCCATAACTAACCATCGCCCACCAGCTGTAGAGCAGAGGGTGAGAGAAGGCATGGTTAGTCAACCCACCCATGACTTTGCGGATTTCCATTGACTTCCATATATATATGTATCAGTTAACTACTGTAATTACATATACCACTTCTCCTGTGGGGAGAGCACTTCCTACTTCTCAACGACTTTTCATACAAAGGTATGCAGGGCCAGGTGTAGGATCCCTCAACCATGACCTAATGGGATTAATTGACTGGTCACAGTACACCAAGGGCAGGACCAGAATTAGAATGCATGTCTCCTGACTGAAAGATGGTCAGAAAAAAGCAGGTCATGTGAAATGTGATCCATTTCATTAAAATAAAAGCAACCCACAAGACACTTGCAAATGTATGGATCAAAAATAGCAACAGGGTTATAAATGGGTATTGAGATTAAGGGTGATTTTTATTTTCTTCCTTAGACTTGTCTGTATTTTTTAAGTTTTCTATAATGAATGAGTGTTACTCACAGTATTTTTTTTAAAAGCATGCAACTTGTTCAAAACCTCTCTACTATTAATGCACATATTAAAGTAAAATCGTGTTTTGCATTCATCGGACTAACAAAATTGAAAAACCTGTTATATATAGTGCTAGCAGGGAACAGGGCATTCTGATTCACTGCTGCTGGGACTCTGACTGGTACTGACTTAATTTGAACTCATGTCCAAAGTAAAAATGAGTGTGCCTTGGGATGGAACAGTTTCCTTCTAAGAATCTATCATAACAAGATCCTCAATCAGGTGTGCCACGGTGTATAAGTAGAAGAGTGTTCACACTCAGGACCTGTTCATACAACAAAATATTCTATAGCCACTGAAAATGTAAGTGGATCTTCCTGTGTTGACAATCTATAAGACACATGGTTAAGTGAAAGAAAACAAGTAGCAAAAAAGTGTGTCTGGCATGAAACCATTTTTGAAAGAACCCAACTAGACACAAAGCCCCACGTTTGTGTACACACACGCATAGCTTTGTGTACACAAACACTTATGCACGCACAGAACCAGCCTGCAAGGGCATAGACCGTGCTGATGGCACAGAGCTCTCTCAGGAGAAGGTGAGGAGCAGGCTGTGGGGAAAGAGGGACTTCCAATTTTTTTCTCTAACGTTACAGCTAGCACGTATTAACCACTTTCAAAAACTCATGTTTTGCCAAGTACACAAGTCTCCTGACCCGACCTGTTTAAAGGCCACCACCCATCCAGCACCTCCCTGAGAAGACCACAGGCTGGGCCCTGCTTTACCTGGCTGGCTTGACTTCCTCCATCTCAGAGAGTTTCGCCTGAATGAGGCACAGCCCTGGAAAACAAGAGGTGGTCCCGGAGCTTGGGTGGGCTCCCTCCTGCAGTCCAGCCTCCCCCTTGCCAAGAGGCAGTGGTGGTGGACAGACAGAGGCCTGTGTTTACTTCTCCACATATTCCCTCTCTGCTTCCACACCGCACGCAGCTGGAGGCCTGGCATCTGCTCTCCTAGGAGCGGCCCCCATCCGCCAGGCACCCTTTGGGCTGTCTGCAAGACCCGGAGCTAAAGGGGCAGCGCTGGAAGGTGACTCAGTGGTGCCCACACTGCAGGGCTGCCCCTTCCCCAGTGTACCTCAGAGCAGGTGTGGCCCCCCTGCTTCAAGCAAACTGGCAAGGGCTTTCCAGGTTGCTCCCTGGGTAGAAATAAGCTGGGTATAGGCAGAACTCAAGACTGGGCAGATGGGACAATTTCCCAGGGATCTGGTGGCAGACTGTGTCTGAAACTCAGGTCTCCCAACTTCCATGTCAGGGTGTGGCCACTAGACCCTATTACCCTGGAATGGGCTGAACCACCCAGATCCCTGATAGTCAGGGAGGAACAGATACTTGAATGAAGACTTAAAAGCATAGGCTGTGAACTGAGATAGACTTGGGTTTGGAAAAGTTCTGTTCCTCTCCCTTTTTTTTTTTTTTTTTTTTTAGTTCTGTTCCTCTTTAGTTGAGTTTGTTAACCTCTAGGCAGGCTTGTTACCCTCTCTGAACCTCAGGAGTACTCATCAGTAAAATGGAGATGACAACTCCAGGATTCTGTACAGGAGATAATGCTTAAATGGGTTCCCATGGAGCCTGAAGTGGCTGATCAGTAAATACTGGTGATGATCCTCCCCGGTAGGTGAGCAAGTGAGGAGCTGAGGCCGGGGGGCCCCAGGAGTCAGTGCTGCAGGGGCGCCAGGGGTGCACACCTGGGAAGACGAAGATGAAGCAGGCGGCCAGGCCTCCGATGACTGAGATGACCTTGCCAATGTCAGGGATGAAGAGCGCCAGCAGCAGGGTGAGCAGGAACCAGACCAGCGTCTGCAGCACTCGCCGCCGCCGCTCCCGCCCCACGTCCTCCTCCACCGGCATCCCCTGGTAGCGCAGCCACAGGCCTTCAACCACCGCCCTGCCCACATGGAGAGGGGCTCAGAGGCGCCCCTGCTAATGGTCCTCCACCTCCAGCCACAGAGCCAGACCCCCAACTGGGTTGACTGTAGGTAAGACTCTAATCCCTGAGCCTCAGTTTCCGCTTCTGTGAAACAGGCCTAGCAGCAGTGTTCTCAGGGTTGCCATGGGGACTGGATAGGATGGTGAAAGCGAAGGGCTTAGTGCCTTGCCTGGCCCCGGACGTGCACACTCCATGGGAGCCGACACCACCAGTCTCCTGAGAAGGGCCTGGGGTACCTGGAAGGCAGAGTGTTCAGGAAAGGATCTGGACTAGAGGTCCTCAGAGGACTCACAGAATATTCTGGTGACTCTGGGACAAAGGGGGCCCCCAAGACCCAGCTGGGGGTACTTGCAGGGCCGTCCAAGGCACTGACTTTCCTATGGGCTTCAGGTTCTCCTTCTATCAAATGGATTCTACATAAGGCCAGAGGACCGTGTTCAAAGGGCTTTCGGGGGCCCTGGGGGCCTTGGTGAGAGGGAGCACCCCAGTGGGGCGGGGAGGAGGCTCACCGCCCACAGAAGTGCAGGATGGGGTAGGAGGTGAGCACGCTCAGGATGATGAAGGCACGGGCAACGGCCACAGCCATGTCCTCCGACGGGTAGGACAGGAGCACGTCGGGGTCCACCGCATCTCCAAAGGTCAGGAAGCCACAGATGCCTGAGAGCAGGGATGAGAAAGTTGGGTTAGGGTGACCGTGGGAGGGTAAGGGGCTGGGTCCACTGCTAGGTCCAACAGCAGACAGGGAGGTGTCAGAGCAGCTCTGGAGGCTTAGACTGAGGCTTGGAGGGGTGTGGAGGCTGGGATCAGAAGCCTTCCTCCCCGACTTCTCACATCCCCAACACGTACCTGATCTTGAACTCACCCTGCAGTTCCTGTCTCAGAGCTTCTGTGCTAACGTTCTGTTGGCCCAGTTCTTCCCTCTGCCACCTCCTCTCCACTCAGGTCTCAGCTCAGATGTCCCCTCCTGAGAGATGGGCTTCCCCACCCAGGACATCCACAATAACCCCTGCCCCCAGGTACTTTCTCACATCATCCTGTTCTGTTTTCTTCACTCCTCTCTCTCTCAATTTTTTTTTTACTTGTTTATTGTCTGTCTTCCCAACCAGAACACGAGCCCCGGAGAACGGGGACTCTGCCTATTTGCCTTCTTTGCTCCTGGCTGTGTCCTCAAGAGGCTAGAACAGTACTGGTCCTGAGAACCATCTGTGGAAGGAATCACAAGGACATTCTTCCTGGTCTCCCAGTCCTGCTCCCTCATCCGAGCCCTTCTCTACACAGCACCCAGGGCCACGCCCCTGCTGCAGACGCTTCCTCTCTGGCTCTGCTCCTCGTCTGCCCTTGCTGCTTGCCACTCATCCCCCACTCGCTGCACTCCAGCCACACAGGCCTTCTTCTGTCCCGGCCTCAGAGACTTGGCATTTTCTGGCTCCTCTGTCTGCAACACTCTTCCCCTAGCTCTTCAGGGTCTGGCTTCTCATGGCTTGGGCTTCCCCCAAATGCCACTTCCTCATAGAGGAGCCTCCCAAGACCCACCCTCCAAAGCCAACCCCGCCCAGTCCTACTCACATCTTCCCTGTTTCACTGTGGCACTCACCACTGTCTGGAATTCCTTACTGATTCCTGATTTATTCTTCTAAGACTGTCTCTCCAACTAGACTGTTGATTCCATGAGGGCAGGACCAGGTCTTTCTATCTCTATGGCATTCCCCATGCTGAGAAAAGTTCCTGGGACTTACTAGGCACCCACTGAGAGCTGCTGAATGAATGCATGAACACATCTCTCTCATTTGGGCAGGAAGAGGCCCAAGGTAGCCCAAGTTCAACCCACTGCCTACACAAGCATTTGACGTGCTGGGAGTGCAGGGCTGTCTCAGGAAAACCTGGGTCAGAGGACTTGGGGACGCAAGAGGGAAAGTGGGAGCACTGTAAGCCCGGCCCTTGAGGGGAGCACTCACCTGTGCCCATGTAGACAGCGAGGGCTATGACCATGGCGGCTGTCACCACCCCGCCCCAGGTCTTCACCTCGGGCTGCCGCATGCTGTTGAAGACGGGCACACTGCTCACGTGGCACTGTCAGGGTGAAGGGCAGGGTCATGGTGGGCAAGTCACCTCACCCCCAGGGATAAGAGGCAAGTCCTGGGACCCCCACTCCATCCTTCCTTCCAGGATCCCCCCAAACTGCCTATGATGTTGATTCCATCCCAGGATGGGGCGTGAGCTAAGGGAGGACAGGGACCTTGCAACTGGCACCTGAAATCCGAAGCAAATGGTGGGCATGGCATTGAACACGGCTATCCAGGAAGCTGGCCTGTGGATAGACATACAAGATGCTGCTGCCTGTGAACTCTTCAGAGTGCCCGCCTGCCCCCAGGCCCTTACTCTTCATTCAGCCCACTATGGCCTCCACCAGCCAGCATGCTACACGTTCAGCCCACGGGCATCTGGGAACAGGGTGAGGACACACCTCCTTTTCACAGGTCAGTGAACTGAGGCTCTGGATGGCCCTCCTGGAACCCAAATCCAGAATTTCTGGCCTCTGCACTTGGGCTTTTGCTTTTCTGGTTTGTTCCTTTCCCAAAAAATGAAGCTTTTTTTTAAATGACAAAATTGATTCATCCTCTCATAGAAGATACAGATATTACAGATAAGCACATGTTGAAAAAATGTGCAATTCCACCTTGGTAGTTTCCCCTTGTCTCTGGCTCTCTCTCTTCTCTTTAGTAAAAAGAGATCAGGGCCCCTTGCCTCCTTCCTACAATGACCAGTGAGTCATGTCCCTTGGGGGCCAGTGAGCCTTGAGAAGAGCACCCGTGTGGCCTTTTGATGCCTGACTCAGCACCTCCTGGGGCCCAAGTAGCAGCTTCCACCCCATGTGTCTCCTCGGAGCCCTCACCTACCTGTTCAGGGCGTCTGCTGGTGTCATCTCTTTATCGGGCCAGATGTATTTGATGATAATGATGGCAGTGACGTACCAGGTGCCCACGACGCTTAGGAAGCTGCCAGGAAGGATGGATTAGGCGTCCTCCTCCCCAGCTGCAGCTGCCTTTGCTCTGATTCCATCCCCAGGGACATCCACCCTTAACTCTAGTGACCACAAGTATCTAATGAACAAATTGGGAGACTATTCCAAACAAAGACTCAAGAAACGCATAAGAAATAAGTTTCAGAGAAACACTCCACAGCTAGGAGGCCAACTGGGGACCAGACTGACATTTGTGGCCACTGGGAAAGGAGATGGGTCAGTTCCATGGCTCAGAGGCCACAGCAGGGGGCTGGGCTTCAAAGCACATCCGCTACTTCAATTAGAGCAGCCCAGATTTGGCAAGGGCTGCAAGAAGGGCCTTTGAGAACTAGGAGATGCTGGTGGTAAAAGGGTTGAAGGCACAAATACTGGAATGTCAACATTAAAGGGAACCTTGGAGACACTGAGTGTGACTCCCTCGATTATGGGTCACAGCAAACAGCTTAGAATCCCACCACTTTTCAGACTCTGAGCCAGGAAGCTAATTCCTTCCCTTCATACCAAGCTGTACGGAAAACGCTGCCAGGCTAACAATCCCAAATGATCAAAATTATCATCCTCCGTGGGAAAGACAAGGCCCAGGCCAGGAGGCTGCCTTCATAATCCTGATTATCACCCGCCCCTGCTTTGACACAGACACTTGGAACTGAATCTCTCACTGATGCAAAGAGCCACTGTCTCCCTTGCTGCTGACACAAAAGGAAGCTCCTATGCTGGAACCCCTGCAAGCCCTGGTGCCCTGCCTTTCCCACCCTTGCTGCCCCAGGAGGCAAGGTGGCATGTAGAAGAGGGGTTCCCCAGCAGCCCTCGGGTCTCCAGCTGCCTGTGATCAAGAGCTTCTGTCCAGTGCAGGCTGGGGTGGGGCCTCCGAACCTGGCATATTTCTGGAAGCCGATCTCCCTGGGGATGGAAAGGGGCAGGATGAAGAGGAAGGCAGTGAGGCTGATGGTGAACTTGCGGTCTGTGTACCAGGGGCTGCCGCTGGCCCCTGCAGGCTCCTTTGCCATCACAGCTATAACTGCATAGGAAGGAAGGAGGGAACGTGATGCCAGGCTACTGCAGGGTGCAGCCCTCCAGCTCTGCAGGGCCTCCATCTCTCTAATGGGCCCAGCAGCCAGCAGGGAGGATTCCCAGATGAGTGCCAGGCCCAGGCTAGGCCTTGGGCAGGTGTTCTGTGCTCTTTTCCTCCCACCCAGGACCCCCGGGGCCCAGGGGGAGGGATGAGGTAGGTACTGAGGGGGACCTCACTCTTGTCCTGCTGGTCCCCAATGATGATGAGGAAGGCAATGCAGGTCCCGAAGGTGTAGATGGCAATGGCCACCTCGCACAGCACGCCTGTCAGCTTGCCACACACAGCCCACACCACCTCCTGGTAGGTTCTCTCATTGCTGGCCTGGGAGCAGTAGGCCAGGATGACGAGGCCACTGATGATGAAAACCAACATGGCCTGCAGGCAGGGGCAGAGCAAGAGGGTGTGAGAAAGGCCTGGCAGCAAAGAGCAGCCTGGTCTTGCTCAGCATTTACGGGACCAGTGCCCAAAGTCTGGCGAATGAACCTCATCTTGCAAGGCAATTTTAATAGATTACTGGAGGCTGCTGAGTTATTCTTTAAAAACAAAGAGTTATGAGAAAAGTGTCAAACATACACAAAAGTAGACAGAATGGTATAATGGACCCCCACGTACCCATCACTCAGCTTCAAAAATCATCAACACATAGCCCATCGTGTTTCATCTAATTCCCTCTCCCACTTCGGATTATCTTGAAGAAAATACAAGCTATTTTATTATTTCATCAGTAAATATTTCAGCATGTAGTTCTAAAAGAAAAGGGCCCACTTTAAAAACATAACCACAAAATTATTAACTAGGCAGTTGATGCCCAAACTTCCTTTACTGCTGGGAAGGCTTCTGAAGCCTCATCTGGGCTCAGAAGAAAGAATGCTGGAATAGATTAGTAAAGTCTGCCAGCATGTGTCACCGACTGACCATTCCTGATCCAAAGCCTCCCTTTTGAGGCAAAGAGCCTAGACCCACCACCCAGACTGCACCACTGCCTTCCAGGCCAGTACACTCACCATCTGCAGCGTGATGCCGGCTGCCACGCCCCCTGCAGTGCTGAAGGCTGCTGGGAAGTTGAGCAGCCCTGCGCCCAGGCAGGCATTGACAACGATGAAGATGGCCCCAAGTGTAGAAGTGGTACCTCTGCCCACAACTTCAGGAGAAGCCTCTCCCTCACTCTTGGGGGCCATGTCCACAGAGGGACTCTGCAGCAGACGGGCCCGCTCCCCGGAGTCTGTGCTTAAGCCCCACTCGCCAAGGTCACTGTTGATGCTAAGCTGGGCCATGGCCCTGAGAGTCCTCTTCCTGCAGGTTCTGTGGGTTCTGTCTCACAACCACATCCCCTGGGGAGCTGAGGGAACACGATCAGCTAGGAGGGTGGCACCAGCTCATTTGGAGCTGTTATCCTAGGAGGCCTCGGGGCTCTGTCTCTTCTTAACCTAGATAAGAAAGGCAGGTAATACTGTTATCCAAAGGTGGACACAGAAGGGTGAAACAACTGTCCCAAAATCAGATGGCTGAGATTCAAACCCAGGTGTACCTCTGTGCAGAACACTACACAGGCTGCCACAGTGTGCGATGGCAGAGACAGAAATATGTCAGGTGCAACTCCTGCCTGCATCAGGTTTACAGACCTATCAGGTAAAGAAGACACAAACACAGAAGAGAGAGGTACTAACGTGTCAGCACTAGGGGCCATGCATCAGGCAGGAGTGCCATGGACATACCTTATCTCATTCATTCCTTATGACAGTGGTCACAAGGTTCAGAGAGATCTCACTCATCCAGGGTCAAACAACAGCAAGTTGCAAAACGGGATTTGGATCCAGATCTGTCTGGCTTCCAAACCTGTTTCCATACCACAGGGTTGCAAGAACAGTCCTCACCCAGAACTATGGGTATTTCAATTTCTTACAGCCCAGCATACCTCCCTCCAGCCCAGAGTCTAAATTCTGTGGAGCTTTCAAAGCTCGTCAAAATTTCAGGCCAATTCTCACTCTTCTCCCACGAGACTGCCCATCACACAGGCATCCTCTCTGATGCCCTCAGCACACTGGGAGGTTTAGAATGGCTAATGAGGCCTCTTAGGTAGTCAGGTGCTTCCCAGGGCTCCTCCTGGTGACAGGTGAACAAAGTAGAGGAAAAAGGTGGAGTGTGGGTGCTCTCAGACATCTGTCACCAAGCATGCACCCAAGGGACACCTCTCCAGGGGAAATGTCTCCCTGCTGGCTCCAAGTCCAGAAAGATCAGTCAGACGCCACAGGGCTTCCTGTTATGCAACTTGCCCCCCAGCCAGCAACTCGGCAAAAAATCGAAACAGTGAGTAGTGGGGGCAGTTGTGGGTTCCTGGGATTCTAGCGTAGCTCCAGAGAGAGCCCTGCAAAGTTAGTGCTACCCAAGCTGTGAGACCTTGTCGCCCACCCTGCTCCCATCTTAGACACAGAGGTCTCTGCATTGGTCTGAGATCTCTCAGCAATTCCCTCCCCCACCATGGTCCCCTGCTTACCTGTTCTTTCTAACTGTCCTGCTATGGTGAAGGGAGAGCTACTTCTTGCAGCCCCTTCTCCCCAAAGATCTGGGATGACTCCCTCTCTGACCTTGATTTCTTCTTTCTCAAAACTTTACCTAAAATCTGCTGTTAGCAGAGAGAAGAGTCTGAGCTGTTTCTTTGCTGGTCAGCAGAGTATGGGGAACCAAGGTGCCCTGACTCTAACTCACAGAATGGGGCACCAGTTCAGTTAGGGACACAGGCACACTGAGGGAAAGAGGCTAGATCAATGTCACAGTGGCTAGTTGGCAGAGCCAGAACCAGAAGCCTGATGCCCACATGCTCAGGCCAGAGCTGTAACCACGGCAGCAGACCCCTCAGATCCCAACCAGAGTGGGTTCTCAGGCCAGCCTGGGGCTGGATCCCAGAAATACGAGGGGTAGGCTGCATTGAAAAGTGGGCCAGGGCGCACCCGGGGCGAGGGCAGGTCCCTAGGCCTGAAGCCAGGCCAGTGGGCTGCTGCGGGGTAAACTGGGGAGGGGCTCTGGGACTCAATCCGGGCCTAGGACTAGGTGGAGACAAGCCGGCTAAGGCGCTGCAAGGGCTGGTCGGATCGAATGCGGGCGTGGAGCCGAGGCCGCTGGGCTGCGGAGTCCTGCGAGGAGTGGGCAGGGCTCTACCGCGGTGGGGACCCAGGACCTAACCCTTCTATCCCCCACCAGCCTGTACCTCCTGTCACCTACCTGCGGTTCTTCAAGCCCGAGCCGGCGGCGGAGACACGTGATCAGGGGTCACATGACCGCTGGGGCGTGGGCCGGCCGCGAGACAGGCTGGGAGTTGTAGTTTTCCGCAGGCGTCAATCTTGGACACTGCTTCCCTAATTGTGAACCGGACAGGAATGCCCTGAACCAGCCTCATACTGAGCCCACCCGTGTTTATCCCGTTACTTTCAGTTCTGGCCTCTTGGCCAAGGCCCACACTCCTGCTTCCTCCAAGGAAGAGCATTAGGAAGTTTGGCGCCTTTGCCTGTCTGGATGCCTTGGGCCATAGCTATTTGGCCTCCTTATCCTCTTCTGTCACCCTCCTTACCTTTAGACTGGCAGCCGGTGACCCTGGAGCTTTTCAATGAACACTGAGGGGACGTTTTTACTTCCTTGCGTTGTGGTTGGTCTGAGTGTTGTTCATGGCTATACTCCAGGGCCTAGGTTTTAGAACAGTTTCTGAGGCATTGTCACTCACAGAAATATTTGTTGAATGAAGGACTGGGTGTCCAGAGCCTTGGCTTCTGTTTGTGGCTCTGTGCCACTTGCAAGTTGTCACATAATGTTTGGCATCCCAGTGTCCTCGTCTGTGTTAGGAGAGTGTGCTGTCCGTTCCACCTACCTCTCGATGCATCAAAGGTCCTTGTTGATGAGATCCTGTGCACTATTTCCCCAGGTTCACTCTAGTGACATTTTGCAAAACTATAGTACCGTATCACAACCAGGATAGTGACATTGCCAATCCACTGATCACATTCAGATTTCCTTGGTTATATTTGTAGTCATTTTTTGGTGTGTATTAAGTTCTATAGTCCTTAACCACTGTAAGTTTATACATCTACACCACATTCAGCATTCTGAATATTTCCATCACCTCAAGGATCCCTCCTGCTGCCCTTTTATAACCACGCTCACCTCACCCCAGCAAGTCCTCCTTTCTCTAACTCCTGGCAACCACTAATCTGTTCTCCATTTCTAAAAGTTTGTCATTTTAAAAAAATGTTATATAAATGGAGTCATACAATCTGTAACTTTTTAGGATTGGCTACTTTAACTCAGCATAATTGCCAAGGGGCTAATGCAAGTTGTTTTGTATATCAGGGTGTATGTTTTATTTATTACTGAGTAACAATATCCCATGGTATGTGCAGTTTTTGTAAATAATCACTTTTGAAGGACATCTGAGCTGTTTGCAGGTTTTTAAGAACACAAATAGCTTTATTGAGATTTATGAATTTTACCACAAAAGGTAATACTTCTAGTGCCCAATACAGTGATTTTTGGTATATTCAGAGTTTTGCAATCATCACCACTATCTAATTTCAGAACATTGTTATCACTCCCCCAAAACCTCTGTAACCATTAGCAATCACTCTCTATTACTCCCTCTCCTAAGCCCTCGGCAACCACTAATCAACTTTGTGCTCTGGATGAACTGTTTTCAAGGTTTATCCATTCATGTTGAGGCATATTTAGTACTTCATTCTTTTTTATTACTGAGTAATAGTCCATTGCTTGGCTATACCACATTTTGTTTATTCATTCATCAGTTGATTGGACATTTGTGGTTTCCATTTTTTGGCTATTAGGAATAATGCTGCAATGCATGTTTGGGTACATGATTTTGTGTGCACACATTTTTTCATTTATTTTTGGTATATATATAAAAATAGAATTAAAATGGTAATTCTATTTAACCTTTTTTTTTCAGTTTTAGAATTTTGGTATTCCTTGTACACATCATTTTTTAAAAACTGAGTTATAGCCAGTTTACAACGTTGTATCAATTTCTGATGTACAGCACAACTTTTCAGTCATACATGAATATACATATATTCATTTTCATATTCTTTTTCACCATGTGCTACTACAAGATCCTGAATATATTTCCCTGTGCTATACTGTATAAACTTGTTTATATATTCTATATATACCTCTCAGTATCTCAGTATCTCAGTATTGAACTCCCAGTCTGTCCCTTCCCACCCTCCTCCCCCCGGCAACCACAGGTTTGTATTCTGTCTGTGAGTCTGTTTCTGTTTTATATTTAAGTTCATTTCTTTCTTTTTTTTTTTTTAGATTCCACATATGAGTGATATCATATGGTATTTTTCTCTTTCTGGCTTACTTCACTTCACTTAGAATGACATTCTCCAGGGATATCCATGTTGCTGCAAATTATGTTGTCATTTTTAATGGCCGAATAGTATTCTATTGTGTAAATACACCACAACTTCTTTATCCAATCATCTCTTGATGGACATTTAGGCTGTTTCCATGTCTTGGCTATTGTAAATAGTGCTGCTATGAACATTGGGGTGCAGATGTCAGTTTGAAGTAGGGTTCCTTCTGGATATATGCCCCGGAGTGGGATTGCTGGGTCATATGTTAAGTCTATTCCTAGTCTTTTGAGGAATCTCCAAACTGTTTTCCACAATGGCTGCACCAAACTGCTTTCCTACCAAAAGTGTAGGAGGGTTCTCTTTTCTCCACACCCTCTCTAGTATTTATCATTTGTGTACTGTTGAATGACGGCCATTCTGACTGGTGTAAGGTATGTTTAACCTTTTGAGGAATTGCCAGACTGTTTCCCAAAGTAGCTGCACCATTTTACATTATAACCAATAGTGTATAAGGGTTGTCTCTCCACATTCTTGATAACCCTTGTTATTGTCTTTCATTATAGCCATCCTAGTGGCTGTGAAGTGATTTTCACTGTGGTTTTGATTTGCATTTCCCTGATGACTCAAAATGTTAGCATCTTTTCCTGTGCTTATTGGTCATTAGTATGTCCCTCTTTGAAGAAATGTCTATCAGACCCCTTTTTCAGTTATTAATTGGGTTGTCTATTTATTATTGAGTTGTAAATGTTCTTTATATATTCTGGTTAAAATCCCTTATCAGATATATGATTTGTAACACAATTCTCAAGATTTTTACAAGACTGTCATTTAAAAAAAAGAAAAAGTTGGTCTTTCAGTTATCAGATATAAATACAACAATAATTTCAATGAAAAAAATTTTCCACAGCTTAGGTGTGAGGAAAAAGGTTTAAAACAAAACAAAATGCTCAAGTTGGTTGAATGAGCTGGACTTTGGTTGTTAAGATGTAAGCTTGAGGCAGTTTAGTCTAATAGCACCCAATGGCTGGCCTATGGGTCAGCTTATCTGAACCTATAAGGTTTGCTTTTTCTTATTTTGAAAAACAGATTCTCAAGCGTTATCTCAGACATACTGAGTCAGAATGCCCAGAGGAAAAGCCAGGGAACCAGTATTTAAAAAAAAAAAGTTTTGGGAACTATTCTTCCATAAATTACAGTGAAACAGGGCGTGACTACGCTTCTTGAGCAGGTAACTACCTCCTCCATCAAGTGGAAGAACAGCTAACATCTTGGACCCTAAGCAGGAAACTGGGAAAAGGCTGAAGGCAAACAGTCTGAACTGTGCGAAAAACATCAGGTTCACACCCCACATGACTTGTCAGTGAGGAGCAGGACTTAGTCCAGGGTGAGCTGGAAATACATGTGTTTAAAAATAACGAGGTCAAGTTCCTTTTCCAGCTGAGGTCTAGGCGGCCAACTTCAACCATTTTGGCTCCAGAGAGGGAGATTTAAGCAGCTTCTTCTAACCTAGGCAATCAGATCCTTTACAGAGTAGCTACCACATTTATTGGTTCCCCATTTAAAATACTTTTCCAAAAACACGCAGTGAACCAGTCCATTCACTTTACCTTTCACCACCTTCGTATATCCATTAGCCACAGGAACGAGCCAAAGGGCAGGAGTGAGTTCACCATGCACTGTGCCCATCAGCGAGTGAGGAGAAGCAGGGAGAAGGAACAAGTTGAGGCCCCTTCCCCTCCCAACAATGATCAAAACACTGTGGATGGGCTGTGGGCCTGATTCTGCTCCACTGCCTGTCTGGCCAGTAGCTGTCCTATCTTGAATGACTCTTGGCATTAAGCAGAAGATGACAGAGCAACCTTGGGAAGTCTGCTGACAGAGTGCCTGACTTCATGAAAGAGGCTGCACACTGGTGACCTACTGTTTGCATATTTCTTACAAATCATTTTAAAAAAAGAATTAGTTGCTAGCTTTTAAGCATCAAAGGACTTCCTATAAAAATCAGAATTTCTATTTTATTTGAAAAATTTAAGACCTGCAACGCTGGACTTTCATTCTCACAGTGCCTGTTACTTACTACTATAATGCCTCATCTCTGAGGATGTGGGCTGGTCGCCAACAATCATCTTACATCAGTTTGCATCACTCTTTTACTTTACATGCACTGTTTATATTATCCACTTGGCTCCTGTAGACACATGAAATTACCACCTCCCCTCCCTCTCCTCATCACTGCCCATATCCACAGGATCCTTCAAGGTACTCCACTTGTCCTCCAAGGTCCAAAGGATTACACCCACATTTTCAGCATTGTTGGACTTGATGTGAGGAATGACAAGACAAAGATGTTGCTTTAGTTTACATTTGGAACAGCTAAAACATCTACTGGCTTATGGTCATATGGACATGATTCCAGATTTGGGGGATATATACCCACTCCTACCCTTTCATCCCATTAAAAGAAAAGATAACATAGTAGACAGTGGTTGGGTCTACAGTAATTTTATTGTAACAGAGAAACCAGGCTGCAGTAAATCTACATGATTAGAGCAAATGGTGGTTAGCCTTCCAAAGAGTGAAGCTTGAGCCCAGCTGGCAGCACACAAAGGTTAAAACCAAAGCCCAGAATATCCTCTTTCCCAGGTCTACCCTGCACTGCCTGCCTCATGACGAGATACGTGACTGCACAACCACACTTAACAGAGTTACGAGGTCCAACTGGGCAGAGGCAACATCTCGAAGGGAGATAATTAAATAATCATCGAAGAGGATGCTGAAATAAAGTGCAGTTACCTACTCTCTGCTATTCTTTGCTGAGAAGAGCGAGGGTATGGGATGAGCAGTAAATAATGTTCTTCATTCTTCAAATAAGTCAATCCTATGGGATGGGACTGATGGTCAGTCATAGAGTGTAACAGGATGAAAATCTAGGCTAGGTATAGATCTTTGTGCCTAAGGAAAAGAACAGCAGTGATTAGGCAGAAGAGAGGAATATTAAAATGCCTGCAAGTATTAAAAAGGAGAACTTTCTTTCTTTTTTTCTTAAATAAGACAGGAAACAGCATCTTTTATTTTCTCTGTGGCAGTGGTAGCAGATTGCCTGTAAAACATAATCTCTGTAATATGTTTGTTGATAAGGTTGTTCAGTCACAAACATGAGGCTGACTGTTAATGTTAGAACTAGGTCTTTTTACAAAGCCTCTAATAGGTGCTATTTTCTTGCTGGTTCTACAGAGGAACCCGTAACACCAAGAGGTGCTTCAGTTAAAGCTTCTGAAGTACTGCAATGGTGTGATGAACAACTTTTTTTGGGGGGGGGGCTTATGTCTTTCTCATATATGTAAACTCTGTTGAAAAAACAAGATAAAAGGATGAGGGAGATTTTGGTTTAGAGCCACAAAGTTCCAGACACCAGACACAGGTGCCTCTGCCCTATTTCACTGCACATTCTTTTCTGAGAAACACATTCAGTCTCTGAGTTTTAAGTACTGGTTGGAAAAACTGATCCGCTTGCCACCATCTTCCCTCCCTCTCCCTCCATGTGAATCTCACAACAGCACAGGCTGAAGACAGGAAGGTTGTCTCTGTTCCCTCTCACCGGGGGAATTACTTAGTGACCTGGTGAATGGCATGAGCAAGGTAGCCCACGTTGCCAGAGGTGACCCCTGCCACAGAGATGCGGCCATCCTTTGTCATGTAGATGGAGAACTCCTTGGTCAGCCGCTCCACCTGCAGAGAGAAGAGTGTGTGGGCACTTCCTGGTCAGGGGGGTCTGCCCGGCCCTGGCAAGGCACAATGAGCCAATAGGTTAGCACAGAAAAATAGCAGATGCTCGGTTTTTTCACTTGAACCCTATTCCCAGAATTTGGTGTGCTAGTTTACAAATCCACGTTTTTATGTGCAAGCACCAAATACAAGAACGTTTAAGTGGGTCAAATAAAACATGACAAAGACTCTTATTTGGCCTTTAAATTAGCAATTTGTAACCTCTGTGCTAACTCTGCATGACATCATCTAGGAGAGATGGTTTGGAAAGAGGACACGTAAGAACGTGGAGATAAACTATGTAAGTACCACGTGCTAACTGACTGCGCCACCGGAGCTTCGGGGGAGATAAACTGTAAATGTATCTACAGTCATCTTGGTGAGAGCCCACAAGAATTTCCCACGGGGCCACAGGAATGGAATGAAAGGGCAGATTCTGAGGAAGGGGAGGACTGTCCTGAATCCAGCGAGCCATGTGTAGTCAGAGGATTGCCTCCTCTGCTCCCCTAGATATGAAAGAATAAAAGAATGAAAGAACGAAAGAAGAATAAGAAGAATTTAAAAAAAGAAGAATAAAAAAGCTAGGCTGCTGAATTCTAAGGTGTGAACAGGTGAAAAAAATCTTAGAGTAAGCATCTGTAGAAAAACTGATCCAGAATCCAGGTACGGAACAGTTACTTCTCTTAATATTCAGGCTCCTCCTGCTTGTTCTGGGTTCTCTCATAGAAGCAGCAGTAGTTGTAAAAATGCTCAGAACAAGCTCTGTTCTTCAGAAGTCTGCGACCTCATAGAGGATACCGACAGGTAAACGATAAGCAAAGAAGAAAACGAAATGAATGCTTCACAATTCTTTGACCTAAGAGGGCTCCAAAATGACTGTTTTTAGAGTAATCCTAAATAAGGCAGGTGACCTCTGAAGAATTCTGGTTTGCAAGGACTGGTCAATCGGTCGGCTGCAGAGAAACTGGAGTCCACTCACCTGTTCAGGCTTCAGGCCTGTGAAACAAAACATGCCGATCTGGTCTACGATGTGCTGCCAGTTGTGGGAGGAGCCCTCCTTCTTAAGGTTGGAGACCAGCTGAGTCCGCATGCTAATGATGCGGTCAGCCATGCCCTTTACCTCTTGCAACCTTTAAAAAAAACAAAAAACAAAAAACCCGAGATGCAGCTCAGTTCTGGCCAAGCACTGACAGAAAGCCAGCTCCCAGCATTTTTACCTCCCTTGAGTACTCCCCTGGTGTGCCTCAATTACCTATTCTTGACCGAGTCACGTGTTGCCACTGGTCCGGGAAGAAAGCTATTTTGTAGCACTCTGTTTTATATCAGAACACTATTTTGATCAGGCAACTAAAATCATTAACATAATTGAGTTATTAAGAAAAATGAATGGGAAGTGCCTTTCTATTTACTAGATGGATGCTGTCCAACCCATGAATTATTTAATAAAGCCAATTAGATTTTCAAATTAAAAAAAGGAAAAAGAAAAGAATAAATCACTCTAAAACTTAGGAGGGCGAAGGCGAGAAAGGGCAAAAGCTGCGGATTAAACAGTAAAACATGATCTTATTCTTTAATATGGGTGGAAGAAACATTCTTGCTTTCACAATTAAGACAAGGCACAGTGAACCTCCAGTGTGCCCAGCCATGTGCCAAGGGCTGAGGAGAAGGAGGACTGAGACCTGGTCCTTGCCTCTCAAAGCTTACCATTGAGGCTGGGAGCAAACCTGTAAACAATCAACTATGGAACAAGGCAGAACAAGCTAAGAAAATAGAATCGTGCTGTGCTGAGAGTCCCAAGAAGAGAGGGTTAATTCTATCTGGGGGAGCAGAGGAGGCAATCCTCTGACTACACATGGCTCGCTGGATTCAGAACAGTCTTCCCCTTCCTCCAAATCTACCTTTTCATTCCATTCCTGTGGCCCTGTGGGAAATTCTTGTGGGCTCTCACCAAGATGACTGTAGATACATTTACAGTTTATCTCCCTGTTCTTACGTGTTCACTTTCCAAACCATCTCTCCTAGATGATGTCATGCAGATTTAGCACAGAGGTTACAGATTGCCAATTAAAGGCCAAATAAGAGTCTTATTTTGTTTTATTTGACCCAGTTAAACATTCTTAAATTTAGTGCTTGTACATAAAAAAAGTGAATTTGTAGCCTCTTGAAAAATGAGAAGCTGGTGACACTGTACCAGCAGTGCGATTACTGGCAGAAGCTAGAGCCCCTGACCCCACTAAAGGATATCATTTGACTTTAAACTCCCTGTAGTCCCATCCATCCAGCACCATCCACTGAGGCCTGGGCCCTAAAGGCACTGAGTACATGACTGTGGCTAGATCTGGGGCCACCTTACAACCACTGCCCTCCTTCATGCCCCTTGTTGATCACAGAATGAATTTCTGACTTCTCACAATATCAAGGTGCTTCATGATCTGCTCCCACTTTCCCATTTTTGCTGCCTTCTCTACTCTCCTCAAACTCAGTGTTTCTGCCATAAGAACCACTTGGGATGTTCAAAGCACACCCTGCATGATACACATCATGTGCCTGTGCTGTCCTCATGCATGTCTCTGTCCGGTTTTCCTCTCCCCTTCGTTTCCTTTGGAGAAAAGTGCTTTCTTTCTTGAAGGCACAGCTCAAATGCTGCTGTCTGCATTACATCCTCCCTAATTCCCCACTAATCAATAGCTATCTTCCTTTACTCAGCATTTATTCCATCTGTCTTGTATCAACACCATACGTGTATCTTTCTCACTAGGTTATAAACTCCCCAAGGGGAGAGACATCTTAGTCACCTAGCACTGTGTCTCTGTCATCTTTGAACATGACAGGCTTGAAATGAGTACTGAAATGGACATATTAAAAAAAAAACTTGATTATCATTAAGGACTATGGAAATGTAAAAAAAACCACTTAAAAATATTAACTACAAAAAAAAGAGCTTAGTATAATTCTTAGTGACAAAAACAAAACCAACTCTACACATACATATATAACAGAATGTAATATAACATATTACAACTAGGAATAATAACGAGCAAAGAAAAAAGAGGTGGGTTATAGTGACTTTCCGAAACTTTCTCAAACGTACTTAGACATTGATTTTACAACAGAAAAAAATAAAATTCTAATTTAAATAACTGTTGTGTTTTTTTCGGTAGGCCTAGCATGGCTCTCTTGTACTGAAAAGAAATATCCTCAACTAGACTCTGACTATTTCACTTCAGTGTTCAGAGGATTAATTTAAGGTGGAAAAAATAGTTGTCACATGATTTCTAGGTGAGCTGCGGATGAAGTTTCTTATAGACTTAGCTTTTCTATCCAATAAGCTTCTTAGAGATGTGGCCCCTCAGCTAATCAGCTATACAGGATAAACTCTTATATAACAAAACACATCTTCCATAGGCATCTTGGCTTTTTCTTAACTCTGAATTACATATAGCAAGGGTTTGCAAGCTTTCTCTAAAGGGCCAAATCGTAAATACGCTAAGTTTTGTGGGCTGTATGTTCTCTGTCAAAACTACTGAACCCTGTCATTATGACATGAAAGAGTCCATACACAATTCATCAAGAAATGGGTATGGCTGTGTTCCAGTAACATGTTATTTATAAGAACTGGTGGCAAAACATAGCTTGCCAACTCCTGATCTAAAGCAGTGTTTTCTAAATTGTGTATCATCACCCATTATTAGGTCACAAATTCAATATAGCTGGATGCAACTGGCATTTGAAAAATACTGGAGTACAGCACATGAAGCCCAAGTACTGAGTTTTGAAACTGCTTCAGCTATATATATATACATACATAGGTAATGTATGTTCAGGGTCATGATGTAAAATATAAGCTTTATGTGGATTGTGGTTAAAAAAAAATTGAGTAACACTAATTTATAGCACAAGTACCAAGACGTTCAGATAGTATAGATAATGAAAATGAAAAATATGCAGAAATACTGATTCAATGCTAGTTATTATTAGGATAAATGTAAAAAATTATTAGGAAAGTTTTCCTATGTAAGATACCTCAGTTTGAACTTAGGTCTAGAAGGCAGGTTTTACTTAACATGGAGATGACAGATGAAAAGGAACTGCCATTTCTGAATTGTTTCTTACAGGGAAAGACCAACTTATCTGTTTGAAAGTGCTAAGATGCATACTCCTCTCTCCTTCCTCCCCGTCCACATAAGGAAGCTGTGTGATACTGTACGTCCCTATAAGCCAACCATCAAGGAGCTTTGAAGGATCAGTGGTGCAAAAAGCAGATGGCTGGGGAGTGGCAAAGTGCCTTTACCATTGCTTCCGCAAATCCGGGCTGGTCAGAATGGTGGAGGCAATCCGGGCTCCATTGAGGGGAGGGTTGGAATACATGGGACGGATCAGGATCTTCAACTGTGACTCCACTCTTTTGGCTTCATCAGAATCTTTGCAGACCACAGTGAAGGCTCCCACACGCTCACCTGAAAAGATAAAATGGATCTTGTCTTCTGGTTCTTTTATCTAAAATGCTAAAGACAATCATGATTACATTTGCTACACATTATCTGCTTCCATCAGATGCACCACAAAAATAACTCTTCGTTATAAGTAAGTGTTCAACAAGCAGAATGGTGAATCTAGGCACAATAGAAAATCTGAGTACTCAAGAGTGGTCAGAGGTCTCTTTTCATTGTATCCATCTTCTGGCTCATTAGAGAAGCAGTGATCAATTTCCTTTGCTGGAGGAATTCAGGGACTCTAAAGGAAATATGGCTAAGAGCAGTAAAAATCCACTTGACCCATCTTTCCTCTCTGGGAAGAAGGACATGGATGATGCATACACAGACACACCCCAAAGTCTGCACGTTTGTGGCATCCTCTCCCAGCACTTCTTCAATCTCAACAGAACACACATCACAAGGGTCTTGTAGCTTACCATATAAGCCCATGTTCTTGGCATAGGACTGGCAGAGACAAACATTGATGCCCTGTTCGATAAAGTGGCGCACAGCCCAAGCATCCTTGTTACCGTCGCCACTGGCAAAGCCTTGGTAGGCCATGTCAAAGAACGCAAAGAGATTGTTTTTCTGGGAAGAAAAGAAAAGATGGCCAAAGCTTTAGGCAGTCCCTCTCAAGATGCCCCAGATGGTTACCTGAACTTATTGGGTGGGACCTTGCCTGCTCCACACAGTCAAGAGTTTTCTCCCCATAGAGCAGTTTGGAGATATTTAATTTTCCGAGAGCTAAGATATCAAAATCTTTTTAACTTTGGTGGATATGGGCCTTCAAGAAGACATTCAGAAAAGGTAATTTTAATCCAATCTGAGCAGGATGCTGCTTGGTCAAACAGGAAGCTCTTCTAAGGCCCACAGGAGTCTGGGTAACTATTTTGATCCTGCCAACACAGGACCAGCCTCAGCCTCTACTGGAGCTGACATGACTCTGGCAGATCATCTTATTCCCAGGGCTCATGGGATAGCCTCTTAATAACCATCTCATCTTTAAAGTGCTCTCTGAATGCTGTTTCTCTGTCTCATTCTGCTCGCAGCTCAGGAATGTAAAAGGGAAACCAAAAGGAGTGAGAATGGGGATAGGAGGCAACAGAAATATCTTTCTCCTTAGGAATTTTGGCTAGTGCCTTCTCTCACAGAGAAACAAAAATCGCTATGAATGATAACAGCAATGCTGAGGAGAGTGGCAAAGACAGGAGGGGACGTAAAAAAGTGGATAAAAGGATGCACAAGCTGGGGGGAGGGTATAGCTCAGTGGGTAGAGTGCATGCTTAGCATGCAGGAGGTCATGGGTTCCATCCCCAGTAACTCTGTTAAAATAGTCATAATAATAATTAATAAATAAACAAACCTAATTACCTCCTCCCCAAGACAAAAAAAAAAGCAAATATAAGAGCAATAGATAAAACAGATTAAAAAGAGTCAAAATTAAAAAAAAAAAAAAAAGATGGACAAGTAACCACTGACCAGGGCAAATGTAGGCCCCAAAAGCAGACATCCTAGGGCCGGTGGATGCTGACTGTGCTGAGTAGCCAGTGACAAGTTTTATCAGAGTTTCATACATCTTGGCTGAGGAACAAGAATTATTTTAAAACTGCTCATGTATCATGAACTAGAACTGCTAATTATGCAAACGAGCAGTGTTTTCCTGGCAACTTCACAATGCATGGAAATTTTATGCAGCCTCAAGGTTAATTCTCACTGTAAGACTTTGCCAAGTGAAGCATCCAATGCTAGCTATTAAGCATGGAACCGTTGCTGGTCAGTTCACCGCCCTACCTTCACCACTGCCGCCATCTCCTTCCACTGCTCAGGACGAGGGTCCACTCCTGTGGGATTGTGGGCACAGGCATGCAGGAGAAGAACACTCTGTGCTGGTATTTTCTAAAGTGAAAAACAACAGATTACTTTGTAGCTTTAGGGAGATCATTTACCTGAAATGCCACAGGGTCACTATTATTTGATAAGTAACAAAGATAACCTGAGGTCTGGGAATCAGCTCATCCCCACTATTTCTTTTTTTTTAATGGAGGTACTGGACCTCATGCATGCTAAGCATGCTCTCTACCACTGAGCTATATCCTCCCCCTAATCCCGTTTTAGTTCTAATATTGAGACCTAGCTGACATACATCAAATTCTTACAAGGAGGTTTATTCCTGTTCCTTCACCCCTCCTGCCCAGAAAGCCACACTCACTGAAATGTCCTCCATAGCGCCTGTGAAGTCGAAGCCGCATGTCTTGGGGTCATAGTATCGATAACTGTGTAGCTGCATGCCAGCGTCCCTGAAGATAGGTGTGTGATTTCCCCAGGATGGTTTGGGCAGAAAGACATCTCGGCTGAACTTAAAAAATCTTTGCTAAAAGATGAGAAGAAACCAAATGGAAAAGTGAAGCAAGGAGAGGGGAAAAAAAGTTGATATATTTTACTGATAGGACATTTTTTTCCTGCTGAAACTCAGCTTGTCTCTATGATTGAGAGACAGTATTGACTGAGTGGCGAGACTGCCTGGGTTGGAATCCAGGCTCTGACAATTATACTGGTTGTGTAGCCAAGGACCTATTTGAGCCTTACTGTCTCCTTTTGTAAAATGGCATTAATTGCACCTCCCTCATAAAGATTAAATGAGTTAAAATATAAAAGCTCCTAGTTTTAGTAGGTGCTCAATAAGTTGTATTTAATATTATTATATTATTTTAACATTATTATTATTACAATCTCTTATTTATAATTTCTTCTAAGTACTTTCATTTTTTCCCCCCAATTTCATTTATCAGAGAACAGGAAACTTCCAGCTTTGTAGAAAGAGGAAATCTATTTCAAGGTCAGAAGTCAAATACATACGCAATAGGGAACCCCATTATCTCAACTTACAGACTATCTTACCGCTCCTTCCTGGACCCAGACTCACCAGAAAATTGGCTCCGATCCTTAAGGCTCCAGTTCCAGAAATGGTCTGCACCGTGACATACTGAAGGAGAGACACCCCGGGTCAGTGAGGTACAACACTCTCTCTACAGGCCCTGAGCGCTGTAAACCTGAGCTCCAGTCCACAGAGAGGCACACCCTTCCCTCTTTAGGAGCTGAAGACACCCTTCCAAATGAATATTTAGAAATGCGAGAACAGCACTATTGTTTCATTCCATTTTCTAAGAGACAGACTGACTCTCCTCATGGGTTCTTAAGAGAGCTGTCTCATCAGTTTCCAACATCTTTGCTGACGTGGAAGCTGATTCCTTATGGCCCATTGTTAGTATCGCGCTGAGTTATATGAGAAACTCTCAGGATACAATCCCCCACCAGATACGAAAAAGGACTGATTAATAAATAGGAAAAAAGACATGACAGTCACTACATTAAAATATTATTCTAGAATTATGCAAAATTGAATGATTCTCTGAACATCAAAAAGCAAGTCATCTTGAAAAGTCAACAAGTATATTAGAATAACACTGTTATACTTTGAAGGCTAAGAGGTCCCCTTCTGTAAATTTCCATAATCTGAAAATATTATCTTTTGGGTAACAGGGAGATGCCTGAGGAAAATCTGTTTCTTCAAACTGGTCAGCTTTAGGGGATGAGCAAGAAACCACAGCAGGTTTTGTGTTTCTTTAAGGTACCATAGCAGCACAGGCTCTACAAAACCTAAATCTGCTTTGTGGACTGGGAGGCAGTGGATTAAATGGGGAGAACCCAACTAACAAACTCTTTAGTAAACAAAGTTTGTCTGTGCAAACTCTGGCAAGATAGAAATAAAAACTTAACTGTAGATCTGACAGTAAGATTCACCAATGTACAGCAATTTATAAAAGACAAGTTGATGTTATTTTAAGATAGGCCAGTCTTATACTTAGATTACAATTTGCTAGATGGACACAGACTAAGCAAAAATTACAGAAAAATGCTGACTTTTTCCTGAGGGTTCATAGGTGGTTGATTGTATGGACATCAATCAAATCTGTGACTTAGGATCATTATTACATTACCCTAGGGTTGAGGCTGTATGCTCTTCTCTGAGTTAATGATCTAATGTGTGGACTTAGACCAGCCTTGTGAATAAACTATTTATTTTGGCCTTGGGAGTGGGGAGGGGAGAAGTGTTAGCTAAGTTTTGCTACTTTGTGAGTTTTCCCCCAGACTTATCTGGAAAAATAAATATTTAAACATATATAAGCATCCATTAAAAAACACGTTTGTTTAGAAGGGTAGAGGGTATAGCTCAGCAGTAGTGCGTGCTTGGTGTGCACAAGGTCCTGGGTTCAATCCCCAGTGCCTCTATTACGGGGGGGGGGAATCCATTTCCAAAGAAAGTAAATTATAATGTACATGAACTCACATGTCAGGCTGGCTATTCAGTGGTCTGGCTGCATCCCACCCACATGATGCTAGTCTTCTACTACGAGCGCTGGGCCTGCATATACTCTGTGGGTGCATACAGGAATCTTTTTGTAAAAACCTTAGGTCTAGTGATCTCTAGGGCCTCTTTCGTCCACAATAAGAGGGTC
The DNA here is from genome assembly GCF_048564905.1 of Vicugna pacos. NCBI lineage: Eukaryota > Metazoa > Chordata > Mammalia > Artiodactyla > Camelidae > Vicugna > Vicugna pacos. The sequence goes on from NC_132995.1 coordinate 33,935,878, forward strand.
CCCTGGGAGCTGGAAGGAGGAGACACCTAGGAGCCGCTTGTCTTTCCCCTCACGGCAGCAGGGATGCTCTCTGCCCTCTGAAGGGGGAGGGAGCATGGTCTACTCCCTTTCAATGTCCAGGCTGGCAATGAGGGGGCAGCAGAGGAGTGCCAGACTTGTCCTGGCCCCACCAGTCCACCTGTGGTTTGTTTTCTGACTGCTTCCTCCATCTGAGCTGGAAGCTTGGGGCAGGAGGGCAGGGGCTAATTACAGGCTTTGAAACTTGGCACAGTTTGGCATTCCTAAAAGCATTTATTCAGTGTAAAATGAACATAAGCACACAGAGATGAACAGCAAAAGCAATGTCAGCTCTTCAGTAAAATCACTACTACATTTTCAGGATTACTACTACATTTTTGGAATTGGTATTATATGAACTCTTTCACTTAATCAGTGCCAATTTACTATCTAAAGAAGAGATATTAGGAATAGCGTGGCCACCTCAAAACAATCATCCCACACAAAGTGATGTATCCTTCCTCATTTGCTTAAATTATTTCCAATTTGTTTAAACTGTTCAATTTGAAACAGACCCTGTATGATGCCAGAGCCTGCTCTGCTTACCCGGCCACTTTTCAACACTTCGCTGTTCTCACCCAGGGCTAATTCGGCAGATGCCTTACAAAATTCAGCCAGTCCTGCAATGGGCAGGTATTCTTTGTCCAAATGTTTTGCAGCAATCTGGGCCTCTGCCTAGACAAGAGAAAATGCATCCATTTAGATTCTTCTCCTTACCTGGAATTACTGTGAATAACACTTAATGTTTTATAAGTTACATTTTAGAAGTTACATTTTAGCCTTGTTTTTTATTTAGAGATACTGTCCAAGAAGATGATGGGTAAGTAAGTACATTTTATAGTGCAGAGAAGAAACAGTAACAAAATTTTTATCATATTTTATTTTTTTAAAGTTAGGTTTTATGTAAATTGGTATATAATGTCTCTTGGTTACCATGTAACATAAAATGGTATTCTTGGGATGCACAAGAACAAACTTTAAGAGCAGTACTTAAAATAGGTATAAGAGATAAAATCAAATTAAATATACAAAGAAGTATTTTAAGGTATATGCCACTTTAAGAATTTCAAAGGTTTAGTAGTAATAGCACATATCTTCATGCTTTGCAGTCAGAGACCTGGCTGTCCCTTACTGTGTGACTCTGGGCAATTTATTAACCTTCCTGAGTCTCAGTTTGTTCATCTGTTGAATGGGGAACAGCTGTTTCTACCCTTCATATGATTGAGGTGAAGAGTTGATGAGGTAATGTACAGAAGTGTGTGGTGGTGTTCCAGCTTGTACCAATGGCTAACACATGCCACATACTTTAAACTGACTTACTGACACCAAAAGCAATCCCTGCATGACCTGAGACCCAGGAGCTGGCAATTTTTCATCAGTCTTCTCATCACAACCATTTTTTGAGTCCTGTTTTTTCTATTCTAAGAGAGATGTGACCTAATTCACACTCCCATGCACTCAGAAATTTCTCCTTGCAGTGGTTCATTCAGCCCATGGTCGATCACTGCAGTGGCTCATTAAAAGCCTGAGCCAGCCTACTGCATAGTGTACAGCTCAGTGTACAGGGTTCTCTACTCCCACTCAAAAGTATGCTCCTGTAATTTCCACTCAGGATGCCTAATTCTGCTATACGGAGGAACAACACATCATCACCCCGCTTTTGGAAACGACAGAGCAGCACATTCATATTTCATCAGAGAGGGTGTAGCTGAAAAGGAAACATTAACTTACTTTCAAAAAATTGTTCTAAGGGAATTAACTATATTATTTACAGTTATGATAACCAACAGACTACTACTAACAAAAATAACACAAAATGAAGAAAATTACTCTATAGTTCAACAGAAAGGACAGAGTATGCCTGGATAGGATGGCTTTATTAAGGTGATCAAAATCAGAAATGCAAAATAACAACAGTAATCCCCATCCTCAAAGGATTAATTCTGCCACCAAGAGACAATGTGTAAATTCTTGGTCATTTTCTACACCCTGAGGATTAAATATGACACTATGTCTGTTTTATAGATAATCACAGAAGTTCAATCCTGGAAAAGACCACATAGTTCCAACCCGACACTTTTACAGCCAAGGAGACTACAGCCCAGACAACCTAAGTGATTCAAGCAGTTAGTATCAGAACTAGAACCCAGGTTTCCTGGCTCCCAGTATGACAGTCTTTCTGTGTCTCTTCAGGGGCACCCTTCAGTTACTCATCCCCATCAAACAGGAGATGTCTGGCACACTTACCTTCCGGACACTAGGGAGCACATAAGGCTTTCCATTATCATCCCGGTAGGCACCAACTCCCAGATTCATCTTTTTGCTGTTGGTGTCTCTCTTATAGGCTTCTGTGACTCCCAGGATGGGATCTGGGGGCCCCATCTCCACATGAGCCCACCAGGAGCTGGAATGGAAAATAGAAGACATCAGTCACAGTAACTAGATTTCCATGACCAGAGGTGTACTGGTTCTGCCGAAACTCCATTTCAACAAATGTTTGCATGTTTACTATGCACAGGGTATAGCAATAAGCACTGATAATCCAACAATGCATAAGGCTTCAGAGCACATTGTAGAGGAGTGAAGACCAATATATTAATACAAATGCGATGAGAAGCAGAACACCTGAATCATCCTGGGGAGGACACGGTGCACGTGTGAGCAGTTCAAACCTGATCTGAAATCCCAGGCAAAGGATATTTCAAGTAATTTGGCAATGAGAAGCTGTGAGTGGTAAAAGATGATGCTGAAGAAGTAGGCAAGGGCCAATGCGAGAATATTACGTGACCACCCCTGCCACCCCTCGCCTCAGCCCTCCAAGGAGATTGAGTTTTATCCTGTTTCCAAACTTATTGAGGGCATCCTTTGGAGAGTGTGTTAAAAATACAGGTTCCTGGGCTCTACTTTGGATGTAGTTTACTGAAAAATCTGGTTCTTACCCAGCAAGATACAGAGATAAGGGCTTGAACCAGGGTACGGGGCAGTAGGGGTGGAGAGGACAGAGAATTGCTAGGTATTTGCAACTGAATGTAACATCTTACTGATTTCCTCGTTACTTATTGAGTTAAAACGTTTGACAAGGTTCATTATTTTATATTTGTAAGAGTCAAGATTTCCCCTTAAAAAATTATTGCTTAACAGGGTTAGGGGTCATCCACTGATGTCCAATGGACTTACCTGGTGGGGCCAAGTGAACTGTGTTGCTAGGGGAGTGCACTCCTGAGTGAATCCCAAGAGGCAGTATAACTTTAACTGTTTCTCTAGCTTGTTCCCCACTCCCTACTGATATGAGGGTCTGGTTGACTTATGGCCAATAAGCTAGTCCCTGTTGGCAGCAGACTGTGAATTTGGTCTTATGCTGTGACCATTCAGTGATCTCTGTAAATGGATAGCAGAGATCTGTTCTTTGTTGAGATGACAGATAATCTGGTTTGTTGTTTTTTTCAATCTTTCTCATCAGAGCTGTGAGATTGTGTGTTTACTCTTTACCTATGGCTGAAGCTGTAGATCTGAAGAGCTATAAGCTCTCTATGTATAATTTTCAGAAAGGCTTTTTTTTTTTTGGTTTTACCCCTTTGGGTGTCTGAATGTGAAATATCTTCTATCTCAGAGAGTAGTGATAAATTATGAAAAATCCTCAAATTAAAGGTGCTCTGTCTGATTGTTACAGAAACTGAATTTCTAGTGCTTAAAATGTGCTAGATTTAATTTTTTTCCTTAAAGAGATGAACTCAGAAACATTTAAAAATTCAAGTTCATATAAACCTCTGATAAATAAAACTAGTTTAATTTTGAATAAAAAAACAGCTATATCTTTTATATATTCATATAAAGCATCTTTTATTTATTTTATTCTTTGAGGGTCTGTTTTTCCTAAACATACTGGTTCACTAATAAAATAAGCTAACATTTCTCATATGTAATGTTTAAAGTTATGGAAAATGTAGATGTGTGTCAAACTAATTTTTATTTGACAAATTTTAAATTTCAACAGTAGTAATATTTTTTACTTTTATTAATACTTCATTTTTTAAGAAGTTTTAAATATAGAGAAAACTGAGTAGACAGTAGAGCTTCCCCCCACAAGTTTCCTCTTATTAACACTTTATATTAGCAGGGTACATTTCTTACAGTTAATGAATCAGTGTTGATACACAATTTATTCAGACTCCTTTAGTTTTTACCTAATGTTCTATATATCCATTCGAGGACACCACATTACATTTAGTTGTCATATCTTCTTAGGCTCCTCCTGGCTGTCACAGTATCAGACACAACTTGGTTTTGATGACATTAACTGCTTGGGGGAGTACTGGTTAAGGATACTGTAGGATGCTCCTCTATTGGAATTTATCTGATGTTTTTCTTATGATTAGAATAGGGCTATGGGTCTTGAGAAGAACAGTAATTATATGATGTCAGCTTGAAGACAATTTCCAAGATCTTTAAGTAACTTAAAATCTTGGACTAAAATTACAATGAGTTAATGGATTAATTAATTACTGGATACCTAGATAATTTTTAAGTATGATAAAGTACCGACATGTTAACTACTAAGCCTAATTTAAAGTTTACATACTTTTGCTTATTTTTGTATGCTTTAGAGAGGCTATAGCTTTGGATCATGTTAGTGAACATGTTCTTTGTTGCCATTTTAAGAAGGTATGGAAGGGATGTGTGTGTGGTGGGGGTGGGGCTACAGAAGTGGTACTACGTGTGTTCATGAGCATTACCAATCTGCTAAAATGCTTGTGTAGGACAGAAATCAACATCCTCCCCAGTTTTGTCTGTGAAATGGAAGTTATTTTGGGTAGTTATACTTAATGAGTGGTTGAGACTATACTAGGATGGATAGTGACAGAGAAATACAACTGTGTATGTTTTTGTTTTCCAAGGAAAATGAGCAAGAAGTGAAAAAATGAGCGAAAAGTTTTTCACACAGTTTCATATTATAGAAAACAAAGTCTTTCTGATCTCTTAAATCAATCATCGATAACCTGCGTGGTAAGACCTGGGGGTGTAAAGAAGAGTAAATCAATCCCTCGCCACCAGATGAGCCCAGTGGAGTGAACAGTAGGGAGTTATACACAGTGTGGGCTGGAGATGGGGCGATAATGTACAGTGATGAAGACAGGCTCAGGGCACAGATTATCTTCTTCAGGGGCCCTGAGGAGAGGACCTGATAGCCTGGGAAGGGGAGGTAAGTAAGTACAGGCTTAGGAAGGCTTCCAGGCGGTCACATGAGTGCTACAGATGAAAGGAGGAAAAGGATCTTCTAAGCAGAGGCATCAGAATATAGGTTAAGGATGACAAAGAGCTGGGGGTGATGCGTAGAAAAGTGGAAGCTAGGGAAGCAAGGTTCCCGATGACTTAGGTGAAAAAGCCAACATTCTTTCAGTAATCATTTATCCAGTCTCAACCAATCAAATGTTTCAGCACAGCACAGTACAAGTTCTCTGTGCTCACTATCCAGGCTGAGAGCTTGGTGAATTACTTCATTAGAATTTCTTTTCCAAAGTCATCCTGTTGAACTTGTGGCTCATCAGCACTCATATACCTCACTCCGCCATGAGGGACACTGGATGGCTGGTTGGATGTGGCAGCAGAGTTAAATGTAAGCTCTCCTGACAAGCTGAAAACTGCCTCAGTCTCAACAGCTGTAATTGGTATGTACAGTTAATTCTCTGTTATTAAAAGGTGGATTATTTCATTTTTGGATTTCCCAGGCTTTTACTTCTTTTAATAGCTTCCTCTGGGCAATGTCAGTACTGGGTAAACTGCATGGATTCAAATGTTCCACCACTTAGCAGCTTTGTGAGAACAGGCAAAGCAATTAACTTCTCTAAGTCTCAACTTTTCTTATCTATAAAATGGGGGCAGAACAGTACCTATCTCATAAGGTTGTTATAATGATGAAAGGAGTTATTAAATATAAAACACTCAGAACAGAGCCTGGTACAGAGTGAATGCTTGATTTTAGCTGGTATCGTTACTAAATTATTACTGTTACACTTTAATTTATAATTTCCGTGCCACTAATGTGGAGACTGGTGAGGCAAGTAGGTAAAGAATTCAAGTCTTAACTTTATGATTAAATGAGGGTCTTTCCTGCTTTTCAATGTTTACTACTTATTCTTTCCTAGAGTCTCGGAAGACGTTATCATTCTTCCTTCTCACCAGTGCTACTGCCAGGACTCAAAATCCTTCTCATTTTTTTTTTTAACTGTTCTAGGCTGCCTGGGGGATTCCAATAACTAAGCGACACAAAGCAACTTCTAAATTGGGCCTGAAGAGAGCTTTCATTATGTTCTGCTCATGATTCAGACCCTGTGAACATGTAGCCACCTGCCTGTCTATGTATCACTGTCATTAACTGATGAGTGCAAGGAATGCCCGGAATGCTAAGGAAATATTAAAGAGAATTTTTGGTAAGCAATTTTCATTTTTGAAAAGATGGTTCTGTCTCCAAGGCCTTCCATCAACAATGACAGAGCTGCTGCTCCTAAACCACAAGAAGGTACTGTTTTTAGTTCTTACTAAAGGGTGTGAAAAGCACTTATTTACCAAGTTCTTTAAAAAGTTTATTTAGTATAGAAATTCTCTCAGAAATCATAGCCTTGAGTCTTCTGGCAGAGAACTGACCGAGAAAGGTATCTTTTAAGAAGAATTCTAAAAAAATTTAAAAATATTAAACGTTAAACAGTCTAAATATATGGGCAGAGATACTTGATTTGATTAGTCCTACATCAGTAATTATGTTCCAATCCTCTACACCCTTTATTATTCCATTCCTGAAAAGGGTAAAGACCATGTCCATACTGTAAGGACTCTCCTGTTTTTAAGAGACAGTGCTAGATGAAACCAAGAGTGCTCTAGGGACAAAATTGATGCTGATAACTTGTGACCTACAAAGCATTCCTATCTGTGCACTTTGGACAAAAGAGCAAAGTGTCAGCCATTGAGCAATACTGATCAGCCAACCAAAAGCGGTTAGGTACAAAGTATCCAGATAAGCATTTCCAACTCAAACACCTTGCAGTTTTTCTGGGAGCCTACCTAGTGCTTTATAATTTTAAAAATGCTTCCCCTCACATTCTTATTTTAAAATAAGAATTTAATTAACTTGCTCATGATCACAGAGCTAAAAATGGCAAAGACAATACTACTATCATTTTCTTACTGGATATTGTACCACTATTACACATTGCCTTTCTAAAGGGTCTCATAACAGAGAGAATAGCTCATAGTGGTCGAGCACATGCTTGGCATGCACAAGGTCCTGGGTTCAATCCCCAGTACCTCCTCTATAAATCAATAAATAAACCTAATTACCTACCCTTCCAAAAAAAAAAAGAAAGAAAGAAATTGCAAACTATAAAAAAATTTTAAAAAAGGGTCTCATGATACTCCTTCAGTTATTTCACTATAAATTAAATAATCAGAATTAAATAATTAAGGACAGGTAATTATCAATAAAAATACATTAGCATATTTTCTTCACTGACCTGTGACTATGTCTAATTTAATGTTACTATGCTTTTACAGCACAGGTCAACAAGTGCTTTCTGTATAAAAAAAAATGCAGTTAAACATTTGAACTTAGTTCCATTTAAAATGACACAAGGATGAAAATTAAGTATTTCATAGCATAAATCCTCAGTTCTTCAGAATACCAACTGCCAAGGTTTCATTGTATTAGAATGAGCTGTTTAAAAAGAAAAAGAAAGAAAGAAACTTCAATTAGTTGAATTTATTTTAAATGTTTTCCACTTTTACCATTTTTTTGTTGGGTAAAGATCACATCTACAGTGGTGGGAGTGGAGGTTCTTCCTTGTCTGAACAGTTAACAGTCATATCCAGATATGGCATCTGATTCTATCACCCAATCGTGCATCATTGGTTAAACCTGAACAGCACTTCCTCAACTGCAGGTACTCAAATATTTAAAAATTTTTTTGTATACTTTTGCACCACTGTGGTTCTTTCATGTTTAACTTGGAACTAAGATATGATGTTAAAATGTTTTATTTGTTTCCATGACATTAATTTAAAAATCAAGGTTTAAAATTAAATTATCAGTTTTAAAGACATGCCATCCAGTGTTCTAACTGCTGAGATGTAACAGTGAAAAAAGTAGGTACAGTCTCTGCTCTCACGGAAATCACATTCTAATGGGGAAAAGACAGAAAAGAAAAATGAGTCAGGCTCTTGAAGTGAAACGATGATTAAAAGGTCACACCCATAGGGATTCTTACCAACGACTTTCTAAGGAGAGCTGTAGGCCACCTAGCCAAGTCCATAAAATGAGATTATTTGACGATTACTATAGTGGTGAAATAGACTTACTTGCCCATAATTGTAGATACCGCCTTCTGTTCTCCAAATTTGCTGCATAAATGATAACCCCTCCCCAATTCTGGTCCATGAGGTAGGCTGCCTTAAAGAGCACACCTTGACAGTAGGCCAAGAAGGAACCAAATCAGGGAGAAGAAAGCCTGGGCAAAACTGTACTGCCAAGAGCGTGGGGCTTTGGAAAGGACAAACCGTTCTGCTGGCTTAAAGACATCGTACATACATTTTAAGGAAAGGCCAAGGCACGTATGAGGTCAAGGCTTTGCTCTTTAGAGTTAATATCTGATTGGGGTGGTTTGGAGACCCGGTTCCTGATTAGGTAGTAATTAAGGGCACTGTCCCAAATCGGCTTCTTGAGTGAATTAAATATCCTGGCTTAGGTCTCTCCACTAGGAAGGGATTACAAACTCGTTTATGCTTGTTAACCTTTTCTCCGCAACACGTTACAGTAAGAAGTTACATATTTGGAACTTTTTGAGTGATACCTGTCCCTCCCTCAGGCTTGTTCACCACTGTATCCAGCACTAGCATCTGGTCCAGTGCCTGGCTCGGTGAAACTGGGGTGAGGAAATATTCACTATATAAAAGAGCAGAGCGAGAGGGAGGGGAAGAAAGGCAACTTCCCTACCTCTAGACCTCCTCAGGGCTAAAAGAAAAAAAAAAAAAGGTATTACACCCAGACTCTTTTCCACCCAAAGGCCAAAGGGCCGAGGAGGGGGGTCACGGGTGACTCAGGCGGGAAGATGCCGCGCGCCAAGGTCACAGGATGCAGAGAGGAAAGCGGGTCCCAAAAGCCAGAGTTCTGGGAACCTTCCTCCCTTGAACTTCCTTTCCCCGACGCACAAATGGCAGCCAGTCGTCGACTCTCCAAACCTGCTGGGGCCCAGTGAGGCCACGACAGGTGAGCCCCGCCGCCCCCCAGGGCAGCAGGTCAAGGGCACAGGATCCCCCCCCGCCAACCGCAGCCAATCTGCGCGAGGCAGCCCCAGCACCGCAGCCAATAGGCGTGATTCGGCGCCGCAGCCCGGGGCTCTCCCTTCGCCCCCAACCCCCACTGCGCCGAATCTGCGTGTCGTGACCCGTCCACCTTGAATGGGAGTCCGGGTGCCGTAGAGGGCCACACTTCCTAACCCAGGGGAACGCGCTGCCACGCTCGCCTACGGTCTAAGGGCAGGGTAGAGGTGGGCTGTAGGACCCAAAGGGTCATTGTGAGGCGCGGACGCTCGACCCTCAGCCCCCAGTGAAGCCGAGGGGATAGCAGAGAAAGCGTGTGTGGCGGGTGCACGTGTGTGCTCTGAAGGCGAGTTAGCTGTCCTGGGGCACCGGCAGCTCGGCCACGCAGGCCCGTCGCCCCGGCTCCTTTATCCCTTGCTTACCTGGCTCTGGCAGAAACCGCGGCAGCGAGGCCTGGGTGGAAGGCAGCGGCGGACAGGACGCGGCCGGAGTGCAGCAGGGCCATGGTGGGCGGCAAGAGGGCAGTGGGTTGCTGCAGGACGAAGCAGAGATGCCAGCAGGCGCGGACACAGAGGCGCCGGCTCCTGCTGAAGGTAAGAACAGCGACTTCCCGGGGCGAGGCTAGAGCGGCCGCCCGCCAAACCCGGGACCGTGTCACAGCGCACCCTGGCGGCCGGTGCGGCGCGGCGAGGCCTCCGCGTAGCCTCGGGTCGGCCCGCCGGGGAGTCTGCACAGCCAGGGCCAAGTGGTCCCGAGAAAACAGTGACAACACAGTTTATCGCTGCTCACAGCGCCCGACACGCTTCATTTATTTATTTACGAAGGATTGGACCGAAGAGGCCAATTTGAAAGATGGGAAAAGGTAGGCTGACGTAGGTGAAGTAATTTGCCTAAGGCCATGGAGCCAGCGACCCTAAATCTTTAGCTGGATGTTTCCCTCAAATCACCTCACCTTCTTCCTGAACGTTTTCTAATCTCTGTAATGGAGAAGATAACATGCCTATCTTCTGGGGCACTTGTGAGGATTAAGTGAGATTAGCCGATTATATCTAAAAACAGGGTCTGGTTTAGTAAACACGTAACAAGAAAGCTAACCCGTGGTTATTAACGACAAACTTGAGTTTGTAAAGTCCGTGCAGTTGTGTGTGGTACGGAATTAATCATTGTTAAAGGGAAAAGCGAATGAATTTGAGACCCCAGAAGTTGAATGATTCAAACAAGTCCACTCTAAACAGTGGCTGTTTCTCTGACACGTCTCTGTAAAACCCAGGTAGAACTGTGTTCCTTGGCAACTTAATTTATCTTCTTTGGCGTCACATTTCCTGAATAAATAAGTCTAGCTGCCCGCCTAGGGTCACATTCTAGACCGTTCCCAGTCTAGCCCCAATTTACTGTCTTAGACTCAACTGCTCTCTCTTTAACCTCAGCCGGTGCTCCCACAGGCCACCACTTAGAATCCACCACTGTGTTAGTTTCCTACAGCCCCCGTAACAAATTACTACAAACTGGATAGTTTATAACAACAAAGTCATTTTTCACAATTCTAGAGGCTGGAAGTCCAGAGGTGTCAGAGTTCATTCCTTCTGGAATCTCTGAGACAGAATCTGTTCCATGCCTCCCTCCTAGCTCTGGAAGTTGCCAGCAGTCCTTGCCAGTCCCTTGGCTTGATGACTCATCACTCCAATCTCTGGCTCCATCTTCACAGGGCATTCTCTCTCTGTGTCTCTTCTTACATGGACGCCGGTCATATTGGTTAGGGCCCATTTTAATGGCTTGATCTTAATTTGATTACATCTGCAAAGACCCTACTTGCAAATAAATCACATGCACAGGTACGTCGGGTAAGAACCTCAACATATCTTTTTGGAGGATGCATTTCAACCCATAACAATCACTATCCCCAGGACAGGACAATTGTACTTCCGAGTACAGATCCTAGGGCCTCACACATGTTTAAGAATGTCAGTGAAGCTTGTTTATAAAAGCAAAACACAAGAAACAACCTAGTTGCCTATCAATAGGGAACCAGATGTGTTGTTACCATCACACAATGGAACACTACAGACTACTGACATGAATGAGCTCAGCTTATAGGTATCAACATGTATAGACCTCAGACACAAAAAAGCAAGTTGTTGGGGGAAGGAGGAAAAAAGAAAAAAAGAAAGTTGCAGAACTATTGGTATAGTATGACCATTTAGATAAAATTTTAAAATACACAAAACCATACTGTATAAACATTCATAAATGTATGTAACATTTTGGAAAACTACACCAAGGATACAGTTCAATTCAGAATCGGGAGGGTACAAGAGGGTGTTTGCCTTTGGGAAGGGAATGAGACAACTTTGTCATATTGCTTCATAAAAAAAGAATATTAACAATTATCACCATTGTGGGTGATGTATACATACATTTAATTTTCTCATAAGAAAGCTAATTTGGGTTACTGGTCTGAAAGGCGGATTGGAAAGGACAACCCTAAGAGGTAAGGAGACTAGGCTTGCAAGAAGACTGACACAGTAATCCAGGCAAGAAATTCTTGATTGTCTGAGTTCAGGTAGAAGTGCAGTGATGGAAAAAAGGTTACAGATCTGGGACATATTAAGGAGGAAGAATCAAAAGTGTTTGGTGATTAAATGCAGGGAGAAGCAGAAAAGGAGTCTGAAACAATTCCCAGTGTATCAGTTAAAATTGGGGTTGTCTGCAAGTAACAGAGACCCAAAATAATTGGCTTAAGCAAGATAAAATGTATTTCTTTCACATAAAAATCTGAAGATAGGGAGTCCAGGGCTGTTGTGGCATTTCTGCCTCTATAAGCTCTCAGGGACCCAGATTGTGCCTCTGCCCTCCTTAAGGTGTGGCCCTCACCCAGTGGTCCAAGATAATAATCACAACTTCAGCCACCACGTCTCCATTCCAAGCAAGGTCCTAAAGGAAGGGGCAAAAAAAAAAAAAAATCAAGTGCAAAGAGTACATACTATTTACCTCCTAAGAGAGATATAATAGGAGGAGGCAGAATGTGGCAAAGATCACTTGAAGGAGAGAGAGCCAGGGAGGGCACAGGAGGGATGGCTTAGTGCTAGTTGTGGAAATCAGGGAGGTCTTCCTGGAGGAGATAGCATTTTATCTGAACTTTGCAGGCCATACTGTGTTTGACATGTGGGGGAGGAAGGAAGGCAAAAGCATGGCCCGTGTTCCTCCTCACTGTCTAACTTGTCCCTGCTGCCCCCTCTGTCTTCTGTTCTTTCCCTCACCAAAATCAGGATGGCTCTTGTCAGCCAAGGGAGGCTGACGTGGGGTTCTAGGAGGTGAGTGGTCCAAACAAAAAAATGCACAAGGAGTTGCCATACTGCCGGACAGACTTCAGCAGGAGACACCATGGGGTTAACAACACTTTATTCTGTTGCCACAGGGAGGTGCGCGCCTATGACACACCTTACCTGCTTTTTATCTGTTCTCTGCCAGCACATGTGCGATGTGAGTTTCTTCGTTCATTAGGCTTACAGAATATCTCTAGCACATGCATACTTCTAGTTTCTTTGTTCTAAATCTTCCATAATTGATGCATGTGTACAGCAATTATTTACTGTATACTACAAACATGCTCTGATTGTGGCCTTGGGTCCCACGGCCTTAGCTCATCTCAAGGCCAGCTCACAGCTCTTTACCTCTTGACTCACCCTCCAGGAGAAGGCAGTGGCTAGTTGGCTTCCTTCTGACTGATCACCCCTTCTGGCCATTTCCCATTTTTTTTCACCCTCCCACCTCTCATCCCCAGTCCTACTATTAATTACTTGATTCTTGAATCCTCCATTTTAGATTTTGGTCCTAATTTTCCAATTAGCAGCTGCAGATCCTTTAAGCCATCCACTTGCCATTGCAATCAGAGAGTCTCTGGCCGCCAGTCCTGCCCTAGAGTCAACCATGATATCTGTACTTCCCTGTATTTTACAATATAAACTTCCAAATAAGCCCGTATATGTATATGTGTAAAGTCCATCACTTTTTTTTAATGTAACTTTTAATAAAGCACATGCAAGCCCCTGGACTAGGCAGTCTGAGCAGCATTTGGGTTCAAGACATTCACAGGCTCTGGGTTCCAGCAGTTAGAAATTACTAGGTGTCATGCTCTGTTCCACATTATCTGGAGCTTCTCCAGGCTCTTCTCCCATTTCCTGGTCACCCCCAGGCAAAGCCAGAGGTAGTGTTTCCAGGATGAGCTCAGAGAAGTCAGCCTCCAGGGCTCCAGGTAGATGTTTATTGGATTTTCCTGGATTAAAGGGGGTGGGGAATGTCTAATGGTGAGGTCTTGAGTCACAGAGAAGTCTGTTCTTCACCATACTCAACCCCCATCATCATTTGTATTATTATTTTAAAAGTTACTCTTACCAATATTCACGAACCATTGGCCCTTGTTGGCAGGGGCTTAATTTCCAAAATATACAACCAGCTCATACAACTCAATATCAAAAAAACAACAACCCAATCCAAGAATAGGCAGAAGACCTAAATAGACTTTCTACAAAGAAGACATACAGATGGCCAGTAGGCACATGAAAAGGTGTTCAGCATCACTAATTATTAGAGAAATGCAAATCAAAACTACAATGAGGTATCACCTCACACCAGTCAGAATGGCTGTCATCAAAAAGTCTACAGATTATAAATGCTGGAGAAGGTGTGGAGAAAAGGGAACCCTTCTGTACAACCGGTTGGTGGGAATGTAAATTGGTGCAGCCAATATGGAGAAGTCTGGAAGTTCCTTAAAAAACTAAAAACAGAGTTACTGTATGATCCAGCAATCCCATTTCCAGCATCTATCTGGAAAAGACATAAACTGTAATTCAAATAGATACATGCACTCCAATGTTCATAGTAGCACTATTTACAATAGCCAAGACATGGAAGCAACCTAAATGTCCACTGACAGATGATTGGATAAAGATGTGGTGTATATATATACATGTATATATATATATACAATGACTATTACTCAGCCATAAAAAAAGAATGAAATAATGGCATTTGCAGCAACATGTATGGACCTAGAGACTATCATACTAAATGTAGTAACTCAGACAAAGCAAAATATTATATATTGCTTATTTGTGAAATCTTAGAAAGTGATACAAATGAACTTATTTACAAAACAGAAACAGACTCACAGACATAGAAAACAATCTTATGGTTACCAAAGGAAAAGGTAGGGGGAATGATAAATTAGGAGTTTGGGATTAACAGATATACACTACTATATATAAAATAGATAAATAACAAGGACTTACTGTATAGCACTCTATTCAATATCTTATAATAACCTATATGGAAAAGAATCTAAAAAAGAATTTATATATATGTATATATATGTGTGTGTGTGTGTGTGTGTATATATGTGTGTGTGTATGTATATATATATATGTCAGTTTGCTGCACATCTTAAACTAACACAGTGCTGGGAATTCTGCTTGAGTCATGAAAGCCGCCTGGAGTTGAGCTGTCTGGTCGCCAGGGATCAACAAAGACAAAACTTCACTGGCAAATCAGTAACCGCTCTCAACCCAAAGTCCCACACTTTCCACCCAAACCTGGTGAAGTTGTAGATTATAGAGCTCTAGACACTGAAAGGGCTTTCAGAGCTCTTCTGGACAGTGCTTCTCAAACTGTAATGTGCATCAGAACCACCCAGGGATCTTGTGAAAATGCACTGATTCAGCAGATCTTGGTTGGGGCCTGTGTTCTGCTTTTCTAACAAGCTCCTAGGTGAGGCCAGTGCTTCTGGCCAGTGGGCCACATTTTAAGCAGAGTAAATCTGGACCATGCCTTACCAGCCCTTTATAGATGTCACAGGAAACCTGTGTCCCAAACTCCAGACTTCCCACTGTATATACAGAAAATCTGAGGCAGTAGGAGGGAAATACTGCCTAAAGTCACATAGCCAACTGGAGTTTGAAACTAGGAACAAAAGCACAGATGGAGGGTAGATTCCTTTTACCAGCTTCAGCACCAAATGCAAATCTGTTCCTAGCCCTGAGTCAGCCCGCGGTGGCCTGTCCAGGAATCATCTCGAGGTTTCCGCTCCAGCACAGGCTGTGGGATTGGTGCTGCAGGTCAGCCTTCAGGCTGCAGGAAGAAAAGATGTAGTCTCCTCCAGGCCAGAGGAGAGAGAGCTTAAAAAGAGAGGGAGCTCCGCATAGACTTGTACTTTTTAAGGGAACACTGTGGCCGTTACCAATCGGGGGAATGAAGGAAGCAGGACTGAGCAGAGGGAGGAGCTGTGTTATCCAATAACAAAGTCTCTGAAGCTCTAATCGTGCGAAAGAGTGGTCCTGACCTGGGGCAAGGGGGCCTGGCGTTTATACCCGTGCATTGACTCCCCCTTCTGCTGTGTGACCTTGCCTGGACAAGTGAATGGTTCAGGGGAAAGGTGGTGCAGGGGATCTGAGTGGCACCCAGCAGCAGCTACTGCATGGATGTTTATATGAAGTGTATAAGGAGAGAGTACTTGTGAGGTGCCCATATGTACGTGTTGTGTGTGTGTATGTGTGTGTATGAGTAGCTGTACATGAACCTGCCTGTCTTTGGAGTCTATGGAGAGTGTTCATATGCACTTGGGGTGATTGTGTCTGATTGTGACCTTGTCCTGTCTTGCATTTGTGTGCACGCATGGAATTCAGTGAGTGGTGTGTGGCTCTGTGCTGATGTTTAGGTGTGCCCTGTTTGCATGCAGGTGTTCTGTATGTGGGAATGGTGGCAGGTGGATATGTGCCAGCTTCCAGGACCATCAGATGAGAAGCCTGTGGCTTCCTGTTCCTGAAGATGACAGAGGTGGTTACCTGAGCCAGGGTAGGGCATGCTGGGCTGCCTCAGTGGCCTTGGGTGGGGAGGGGATGGTGCTGGCTGAGGACCACTTTGTCTGAAGAAGTAGCCCTTTCTTTGGACTGACCAGTATCCCTTCAACCCTTGTCCTCCATGCCCAGCCTGTCCCAGGAAATGCAAAGCCTCAGAAGAAAGCTTGGGGGAGGCCTGGCTGCAGGCACTGCCTCACCTCAGTCAGCCTCCTGCTGACAGGAGGCAGGAAGAGGAGTTTCTGGTGACTCTGCCCCTCATTTTAGGGTCAGAGAGCATCTCCAGAAGCCCCCATAGAACACACTGGTCTTTGGCTGGTGGACCCTCTGGAAACCTCTCCCACTGGCTCATAGACTATCTCCCAACACTTTCCTGTGTATATGAAATTACTCTGGAAAAGTACACCCCCCACCTCCACCTGATAACTATAAGGATTTTAATAAATGATTTTAAAAAATCCTTTATGAATGGTGTCCATCTGTGGCTCCCTGTGTGCATCCCCTGCGTATGTCTTGATTTCCGTTTGTTCTGCTTCACACTCAGATATTTCACCCAAAGAACCCCAGTTCTCCTGTCAGCTAGGATCATGAGTAGCTCTGGGTTCTGGACCAGCCCTGGGCTCCTCCTGGCCACTTGCAAGAATGGGGAGGGAGCAGCCAACGTAACAGTATGTGGCCTGTTTTTGCCAGGCTGTGCCAGGACTGTGGGGTGGGTTGAGGCCAGACACATCCCTGTGAGTAAGTGCCCAGAGTGGGGAGGTTCTAGGAGCCCAGAGTGGAGAGGGGTTGCTTCTGGCTGGGGAACCAGGAGAGGTAACATGGAGGAGGTGACACATGAGTGGGACCTTGAAGGAAGAGGAGGTGTTTCAAAATCATTGTCATCTGTCCTTAATGGCTCAATGTCTGGGAGGCCAGGGACAGGCACAGTTGCCTCCTTCATTCACATGTGGCTGAGCTCAGGCCCCAGACAGTAAGGTGACTGACCCAGGGCCACACAGAGCACCTTTGGTAGGGTCTAGCCTTTAGTTTTTTCCAGTCCGTTCCTTCTCTCTGGCTGCCTATGCTGGATCCACCCTGCCTTGCCCGTTGGGGTGAGCACTAGGATTCAGAGCCAGCTAGGGGTGAGTGTGAGGGGCTGAACATATTCCACCCTCAGATCCCAAATATGCCCTCCCATCAAGACCTGACTTGCTGAGTGTTGAGTCATTTCTGACTTATCCACCCATTTGCTTAAACCAGAAATTCAAGAGTCGTCCTTGATCCAGCTCTCTCTCACCTCCCACACTCCCCAGTTGACCTCCAGAATATATCTGGAACACCACTACTACTAAACGTTTATACCCTCATTTATTCCTCACAGTCGTGCCAGGAAGTTGGTGCCCCAAGTCTATAGCCAGAGAGGAGCTGAGCCAGGATTCAGGCACGACTGTCTCTCATTACCACAGGAAGCAGAAACCACCTGCCTCTCATCCACATGGCCACATCATAGCCCTCTCTTGCATCAAACCAAAAGCCCCTCACTGGACTGTTGGACTCCAATCTTGCCCCATCAGGATGTTCCCTTTAGAGCAGCCAGCAGGATCCTTCTAAAACATATAACCACCCTACGGGACATTGCAAAAAAGGCAGCTACAAAACACTATGCTGCATCTGCCATAAGACTGAACATCTTGAAGGGGAGAACTGTGATTTTGGGTTCTCTAAGTGTGCTGACAAATATAAATACAGATGCCTCTGCCAGAGGAGTGCAGAATAGAGACATTCAGCCTGGGATGTCCAGAAAAATGACCTGGACTTTCCAAGGAAGACATACAGATGGTCAACAGGCACATGAAAAGATGCTCAACATTGCTAATCATCAGCAAAATGCAAACCAAAACCACAATGAGATATTACCTCACACCTGTCAGAATGGCTATCATCAAGTCTACAGATAATAAATGTTGGTGAGGGCTGTGGAGAAAAGGAAACCCTAGTACACTGTTGGTGGGATTGTGAATTGGTGCAGCCGTTATGGAAAACAGTATGGAAGTTCCTCAAAAACTGAAAATAGGAATACCACATGATCCAGCAATCTCATTGCTGGGTATGTATCTGAAGAAAACGAAAACACTAATTCGAAAAGATACATGCATCCCAATGATCATAGCAAGATTATTTACGATTGCCAAGATACAGAAGCAACCTGTGTCCATCAACTGATGAATGGATAAAGAAGATGTGGTATTTATATGCAATGGAATATTACTCATCCATAAAAAAGAATGAAATTCTGCCATTTGCAACAATATGGATGGACCTAGAGGGTATTATGCTGAGTGAAATAAATCAGAGAAAGACAAATAGTCTATGTTATCACTTATATATGGAGTCTAAAACAACAACAACAACAACAACAATGAAGGAATGTGTATAACAAAACAGAAACAGACCCACAGATACAGAGAACAAACTAGTTACCAGTGGGGAGAGGGAAGGAGGCAAGGACAAGGTAGGGATGGGGATTAAAGGATAGAAACTACTATGTATGAAATAAATAAGCAACAAGGATATATGGTACAGGGAAATATAGCTATTATTTTGTAATAACTTTAAATGGAGTATAGTCTATAAAAATATTGAATCACTATGTTATACACCTGAAACTAATATCATATTGTAAGTCAAGTGTACTTCAATAAAATAAAAAAAATTATTTATTTAAAAAAATCAAGGAAGCCTCCTACACTGCTGGTGGGAATGCAGTTTGGTGCAGCCACTGTGGAAAACTCTATGGAGATTCCTCAAAAGAGTAGGAACAAATTTACCATATGACCCAGTAATCCCGCTCCTGGGCATATATCCAAAAGGAATCCTACTACTTCAAAAAGACACCTGCACCCCAATGTTCATAACAACACTATTTACAATAGCCAAGACATGGAAACGGCCTAAATGTCCATCAACATATGACTGGATAAAGAAGATGTGGTATATTTATACAATGGAATAGTATTCAGCCATAAAAACTGACAACATAATGCCATTTGCAGCAACATGGATGCTCCTGGAGAATGTCATTCTAAGTGAAGTAAGCCAGAAAGAGAAAGAAAAATACCATATGAGATCGCTCATATGTGGAATCTAAAAAAAAAAAAAAGAATATAAATACAAAACAGAAACAGACTCATAGACATAGAATACAAATTTGTGGTTGCCAAGGGGGCGGGTGGGAAGGAATAGACTGGGAGTTCAAAATTTGTAGATACTGAAAGGCATATGTAGAATAGATAAACAAAATTATACTGTATAGCACGGGGAAATATATACAAGATCTTGTGGTAGCTCACAGTGAAAAAAAATGTGACAATGAATATATGTATGTTTATGTATAACTGAAAAATTGTGCTCTACACTGGAATTTGACACAACATTGTAAAATTACTGTAACTCAATAAAAAATGTTTAAAAAAATCACTTGGAGAGTGACCTGAGTCTAGAAGAATGAGTAAACATTTATTAAGTAAAAAAAAGAAGGAGATGAGGAGAATGGAACAGCAGTACTTGTCAAGGCTGGAAGACAGCAGAGGATGAAGTGCAGGTAGTTAGACAAAGTCAAGATGCTTTCAGATATTACAGCACAAGGTGGGGAGGGCAAGAGATGTACCGCCAGCAGTCTGCTGTTTTCATGATCATCAAGTCCAATTATACAAAGAAAATGCTTGAGACCCAGAGAGGTCACGTGACTGGCTCAAGGTCACAGATGGGTAGACTCAGAGCGAACCAGGTCTTTAGTGTTCCTCTCCCTGCAACTTTGTAGTCCTGAGCAGGTGGCTGAGGGGAATTCAGACAAGCCCCAGACGTCACTCAGCTGACAGTAGGAAAGGCAGGGAGAGGGGTGCAGTCAGTGACCTCAAAGCCAACGCTGGAGACTGTAATGGGGAGACATTCCATGTGCTCAATAGTAAGAGGATTTGAGCTTCTCTTAAGCACAGTTTGGAGAAAGAGAAGCCAGTGTGCACGTTTACAGCACCTGGTTCCCCCAGTTAAGTTATGCTTGAATCATGCTAGGAGCCTGATCGAGCCTCACACAAAAAATTAAGAAACTTGAATCTCAAACTTGAAGCTGTTCTCCTGCCTTAATCTAAGCCATTGTGTCTGGCCCCACTTCCAGCCCTAGTTATAGCTGTCATAGATTTTGTAGGTTGAAGTAAACCCCTTAGCATAACTTAAGTGAAGGGTCTTGTTGATTTTTTTAATTATTAAAAAAGAGAATATGAGGATCACAACAGTCCAAGCCATAGATCCATTGGATGCAGGTTGTCCCCAGACAGGAGAATGCATGTCCCAAGTAGTGAGGGTGACATCAGTGTGGGCACTGACCACGGAGGGTGTGGTGCTGCCTCCTTGAAAAAGACCCACATGGGCTTGAGTTGTTTCCACCTCAGCTATTTCTTCTTGGAGGCTGGAGAGGCTACTGCACACTCCATGGAACCAGATGGCCCCTGTCAAAGGCTGTACTGACAAACCATGATGTTGCTGGATCAAAAGCTTCTTGTAGATGCTTTTTACTCAAAATGAAACGACATTCTCAAACTGATGAGAACACAGGGAAAGATGACTTGCTTTAAATCAAGAATGAGTTCATAGGTTGGCAGAATGCGAATCCAAATCTTCCAGATTCCAGACCATCACTCTTAATGGGTTTAGCTGCTTGAAGGAAGGAAAAAACAAAAAGACTTCTGGTTCCAAGGTTTTCTTTCTATCTAATTATTAAAAGAAAGGCTTCCTGGAAACAGTGGAAAACAATGTATTGGTGGCAATAAGAACGTTGAGCAGCTCATTTACAGATTTCCAATATCACTGTCTTCTTGGTGCGCTTGCTTATGGGTGTGTCTTTTACTGGTATGACTCGGAGTACAGACCTGTCAGTTGCTTATGCCCTGTGATTCAAAAGTGATAAACACTGCCCCTGTCAACAAGACCATCCCCACTCAAACCTGAACCTGAAATCACAGAGAGAAACATTAGATGTAGGTAATGATGGTAGAGAGAAGGGAGACTGTTAACTCTGGAAAGATTCTTAGACCAACTAGCTCAGCATTTCAACATTTCCTACAGTACAATCCATGGGATGCTAATTTGCTGTCAAGAGGGAAAAAGGGCCCAGTGGTCAAATGACTTTTGGAAATTTTGGCTTAATTCAAATCGAACAGATTTCCTTTCTGCAGGGCTTCTCAGAGTTTTCACTATATGCATTATAGATTTCTGGGGGGATATGTAAGATGCAAAGTTTCCCCCTAAAAATAATCTCACGAGTCTAACATTCCTTGGAATAAATCTTTTAAGTGTTGACCTCTCTTAATATTTTAATTTTAGAAATGAGACTATGAAGGCTCTGAGAGAGAGAAATGACTGGCAAAACCAGGACTCAAACTCATATTTTCAGACGGAAATCTAAGAATCAAATCCCTTTCTTGCTTCCTGCTGTGTCCTTAGTACTTAATTTTGTGTCTCCAATAAAGTAAGTAAGAAATATAGTAAGTCACAGTGAGTGACAAATAATAGCTAAGTGTTTACATGCATTATTTCATATGGTGTTGATAAAAACCCTAAAGAATTGGCTCTGCTAGTATCTATTTTACAAAATTCTAAGTCAGAAATGGAGAAAGTCTGAGATTTTACCTTACTTGCAAGTTTACAAGTTAGCCTGTTACAGTTTTTATAAACATATACTGATAGCAGACCGGAGACCCCTGGGTCAGAGACACAGACGGTTTAATGCTTGCAGCTCTATGCTCTGCTCTCCACAGGAAAACGTGATGAAGGCTGGAGGTTACCTGCTCATGCATTGAGGCGCCCCATGGGAGAGGAACCCTGCAGTTAGGATCTGGTGATCTGTTCATTCTCCCCTCTGGAGAGAGACATTACTCATTCTCCTGAATGTAAGCAAGTTTTCCTCCGAGGGAGAGGGAAGGAAAAGGCTTATCTTTACTACCTTAGGACATCTCCAGAGAGATAATCTCCAAGTCTCTTGTGAGGTACATATCTGTAGATTTTAAGGCTATTTGCCATTCAAACATATCTTGCTTAGAAGGCCCAGACCACGCAGAAAGTGAGAAATCCAGGGAGACTTGTCTCCTAACAATGATAAGGAAGTTGAAACTTAATATGCACATTATTTGATTTTGGGCAAGTGAAAGCACTAGGAAAATAAATGAACGGACAAATGAACGACCTAGGCGAAGGCACTTTCTACTACAGATGTAAATGACCACCTTTACATACTTCTCTGAAAATAGGTAATGATAGGGGGAAAAGGGAGGGCTCAAGTTTTGTGAGTGCCTTGCGATCACAGCAGAAAACCCTCTCTCAGAGTTGAGTTGAAGATGATCCCTGCCATATACAACCAGCTGCAGTAGCTCTGCGACTCAGTCACATGACCAACACAGTTTCTGTACAACTATTCTTCCCAGAATACACGGCATTAGTCTTGTAATATAGCTTCATTGTAAACCTGGTCAAAGCCTGAGAGCTCCCATGCTGGCCTTATGTTTTCTTTGAAGAGTTTCATCATGTTGGCTCTTATATTTAGAAGTGAAGAAGTGTGGGTCCTCCAACTTTGCTCTTTTTCAAGATTGTCTTAGGTATTCTGGGTGATTCAAATTTCCGTATGAATTTTAGGATCAGCTTATCAACTGCTGCAAAGAAGCCAGCTGGGATTTTGGTAGGGATTGTGTTGAATTTATAGATAAGTTTGGGGAATATTGCCATCTGAACCATAGTGAGTCTCCTGATCCATGAACATGGGGTTTCTTTCCATTTATTTAGATCTTAAATTTCAACAATGTTTTGTAGTTTTCAGTGTATAGGTGTTGCACTTATTTGGTTAAATTTTATTTCTAAGTATTTTATCCTTTTGGGTGCTATTATAAGTAGCATTTTCCCCTTAATTTTATTTTTGAATTGTTCATTGCTAGTGTATAGAAATATAATTATTTTTTATACATTAATCTTGTATCCTGCAACTTGTTGATCTTGTTTATTAGCTCATATTTTTTTAAAGCAAATTCTGGAGGGTTTTCTGTATATAAGATCAAGTCACCTGCAAATAGAGATAATTTTACCTCTTCCTTTCTGATCTGGATGTCTTCATTTTTTTTCCTTGCCTAATTGCCCTGGTACGATGCTATACCTCTAGTACAGTGTTGAATGTAAGTGTCAAGAGTGGACATTTTTGTCTTGTTCTTGATCTCAGGGGGAAAGCTTTCAGTCTTTCTACATTAAGTATGATATTGGTTATGGGTTTTTCACAGATACCTTTTAGCAGGTTGAAGACGTTCCCTTCAGTTCCTGGTTTGTTGAGTGTTTTTATCATGAAAGGGTGTTCGATTTTGTCAAATGCTTTTTCTGAACCTATCAAGAGGGTCATGTGGTTTTTGTTTTTATTCTATATATATGGTGTATTATTTTAGTTGATTTTTGTATGCTTATATTCCTAAGATAAATTTTGTATGGTCATAATATATATAATTATTTTATATGCTGTTGGATTCACTTTGCAAGTATTTTGCTGAGAATTTTGTGTCCATATTCATAAAAGACATTGGTCTGTAGTTTTCTTTTTCTGTCATGTCTTTATTTAGTTTTGGAATCATGGCAATAAGATCAGTCTCCTCTAGTGAGTTAGGAAGTGTTCCCTTCTATTCTACTTTTTAAGAAGAATTTATTGTTTCTTGAATGTTGCTGAAGTCTTTTCTGCCTCCAAAGACCCCTTTGGATCTGAAAATATTTCATACCTTGCTCTTGACGTGGTGGAAATAATGGAAAAACATCAGTATTTAAAGTCAGAAGACCTTGAATTGGAACCCACTTTCACTTTACCTGTTATATGACCCTGAACAAATCAAGAGTTAAGATAATCATTGCCTTTATTATCATTATCTTCTTTGTCTCCATCATTTATTGACTATTTATTATGGACTTTATATGCCTTTACATCTTAAAATTTTACAACAAACCTATGGGGGCAGCTTCTATTATTGTCCCCATTTATAGGTAAGGAAACATGGCACAGAGAGATGAGCTTCTTAAATCTGTGAGCTTTGGCCAGATTGCAGGCCTAGCATTTTTAACCCAAGCAGTCGGACTCCAGAGGCCACAGTTTAATAACCACTTGCTAAACTCTTTTGAAGTGCCAGGCATTCTGTGTGTATCTGTGTGCATGTGTATGGGTGTATGTGCATGTGTGTGTGTGAATCAATTCTCCTCTAGTTCTCACAAGCCTATGAGAGAGGCATTATTATCATCACTGTAAAGATAAGGAGACTGAAACTCAGGCTTAAAAACTTGCCAAAAGTCCTAGGGTTAATAAGGTATATTCAAGGCATTCGAATGAAGAGCTCTATGTCTACAAAAGCTAAGCCTTGTCCACTAACATGATTTGATGTTTCTGAGCCTCAGTTTCCTCATATGCAAATAAATGTAATTAAAACCATTCCCTGGCTGTGGCTGAGAAGATATCACAGAAGACCCTGGTGTGTGAAAGCCCTCCTAAAGGGTACGCGTGATCGCAGCTGCCCGCGCGTGCCTTTGTCCGTGCAGGCCATCCGGGAGGAGTTTCCTCTGGCAAGTGCCAGACATCCTGCTGACTCTCAGCTCAAGTCTTGCTGGACATTAGATTTATTTGTCTAATTTCCTTGGGGTCCTGTGCAACATAAGAGGTAATTTGTCTTTGTTAGACAATTTAGTGATGAATCCACCTGGTAGCATAAGTAGCCCCAGACTCACATGTCCCTGAGGGATTCCTTCCTATTTTAGCAGAATGTAGTCAGCCTGAGCCCCAGGGACATGTCATCACAGTCTCAGTAACCTAACACAAAATGCATTGAATCAACAGGTCTTTATTCTTCCCACCTCATAGAGACTTCACTTCTCCCTACAAAATAAAACAAAAGAGTAGTCTTTTTCAGCATTGAGGTTAAATGGATAACATAAATTCCATCTGAATTATTGAATTCTTGACCTGCATTTTCATAGATGCTCCCTTTCAGTTAAACAAAGGACACAATTAGGAAGCAGAAGACATTCATTATACTTGTTTTTGCCTTGAGAATATGCCTCCCCTTGATTTTGAAAAGACTTTCTGAGCAGGAAGGTTGGATGAGAGGATGGTTGCCAGCCAGCCTCTAAATGACTTGCATGAAATAGAGTTTATGCTTTAATTTATCTTAGTTTTTTGGTACAGCTTTATTGATATATCATTCACATACCATATATTCACCCGTTTAAGTGTACAATTCAGGGGCTTTTAATGTATTCAGAGTCATCACCACAATTGTTACTGAACCAGACTTGGGTCTACTCATCTGCACGCAGTAAAGCCAATCTATTGACACTGGGTTGTGGCAAAGGAAAGTGCAGCATTTATTGCAGGAGCTGAAGGAGGAGTCCAGGCAGCCAGTGTTCAACAGGCCAGAACTCCCCAATGGCTTTTAGGGAAAGATTTTTAAAGACAGGGTGAGGGAAAGGGTTGCGGGGTGTGTGATCAGATCATAGACACTCTTCTGACTGGTAATGAGGTAATCGGGAGTCAACATCATTAGCCTTCTGATTCCAGCCGGTCTGGGGTCTACACGCTTGTGGGCAGCATACAGTTCACTCCTTCCACCTGGTGGGGGTTTCAGTGTCTGTGAAACAGCTGAAAGGATTTGGCTCATACTATTATCTATAACCCTTGAGGAGGAACGAAAGGTCCTTGACTTTGTTCAATGCCTAAACTATTGTTATTTTGTCTTGCTTGATTTCCTTTGTTTCTGCATTTTCTCGCTTCTCTGATTAAGTTTACTCTTTGGAACTCGGGGAAGCCCTAGGAGGCTGAAGTTTTTCTACAAACAAGAGGCAGGTAGAGAACATGAGTCAGGGTGGGGTCTGTTCCAGGAAGGACCCACAGGGTCCTGCTTGGTTATATAATCAACTTTTCAACATTGTTGTTATCCTCAAAAGAAACCCCGTGTCCTTTAGCAGTTGCCCTCCATTTCTCCTCACCCCTGCTTCACTGTACTAGGCAACCACTAATCTACATTCTGTCTTTATAGATTTGCCCCCTCTTGGACCTTTCATGTAAATGCAATCATATAATAATAATAAGTGGATCTTCTGTGACTATACTTTCTTCATGAGTCATGTTAGTTCCTGCTCACAAAGCAACCACAATATAAGGAAATGTTTATTCTCTGTTCTTAGTAGCTTAAATCATTTGGTCCATGTGACCCTGGGCAATCTACCACTGTAGTGGCAAGTTACTGCTATCTTGGCTTTGCCAAAGTTGATTAGTTCCAGAATTGTGATTCTTAGTTCCCTCTCTTTCTAGCCTTTTAGCAATAAAATGTCTTCTTTCTACTGAGTGAGGGCAAACAGGAAAAAAAAGAATCTTGTGTAAATCCAACTGAAAGGAGATAATGTGTGTTGGCTCAGGTATTAGCCATATGCCTTTATACCGGCTCTCATAATGGTCCTCTGGTTTCAGTGTCCATTTTTGTGTCAGATGGGGTCTCTGCAACTTGCTGAGGATATTCCATCTCTCCTCTACTCTGAGTGAATTAATGTGATCAAAACAAGGACCCAGAGTTCACACAGATGATCAAGTCATGGGGCACAGAAAGTACAGATGGTTAAAGGTCTTGACCAGCTCCATAGGAACAAAATAATTTGGATGCTACTTTATGCAGTGTCTGTGAAATGGCATTTCAGCTATACAAGGAAAAGTCTCTTTGCCTAACTCCCCTGATGAAAAGTTTTCTCTTGGTGAACTCCTTCATTTATCATACAGGCTTTCATGATCTTGTTCGTGACTGGACACAGTTGGTATTTATTAATCACATCATGAGCAGCCAAATGCACGTGGGACAGTACTAGGTGTGGCGATGCTCTTCTCCTGATGCGTCTTTCCCCAAAATTTTGTCCCGAGCCCGATGGCAATCCCCGTGGTCTTCTCTGAATAGGTTGCCTTTGTGCTCTGACACCTCCGTGTCATCTAATGCTATGTGCCCCTCCTGCTCTCCTCAAGAAAATCTTACTCATCCTTTGAGACAGAGCTCAAGTTCCATCTCCATTTCTTCTCTGGAGTCTTTTCTAATTTATTCCACTTTGGTTTCCTCAGCATACTTGTGGTAGACTGAAAAACAGAGCCACAGTATTTTGCAGCTCCTCTGATCAAAAGGAGGAGTCTGTTTCCCAATTCCTTGAAGCCAAACTGGCCTTGTGACATGCTTTGACCAACAGTATGTGGCAGAAATGCTGCTATGTGAGTTCCAGAGCCTGTGCCCCCAGATGCCTTAAGATGTTCTCCTTTGCCCTCGTGGAATGCAACCCTGAGACCACCAGGTAAAGAGAATCTGTCCAGCCTTCAAGAGGGTGAGAGGCTAATAGAGGAGAAGCAAGGTGCTTGGCTGAGGCCATCTGGCCAGTCTGTCCCACTGTAGCTATCAGATGGTTATAGCTGCATGGATGAGCCCAGGAGAAGTTCCCATGTAAGCCCAGTCAAAATGCAAAATAATGAACATGTAAATAGTTGTGATTTTAAGCCACAAAATATTGGGGTGTCCTGTGACGCAGCAATAGATCGCTGATAGCAGCAGGTATTTTTCTTGGTGTTTGTGAAGGTCACATGTATGAAGGAGGTCACAGAGGATAGTATTTAGGAAGGATCATTGTTTTCAGGGGAAAATGTGCTCTTTCTCCTATTTTCTTTATTTACTAGTTAGGTCTCAAATTAGGTAACTGCTCCCTGGGATTCCTTCTCTGTGCTCAGAGACAGGATCAGGTGCCCCTTGGACAGGCCCCTTTGCACTCTTGTTCTTATTATAGTATATTTCATACTTTATAGTTAAAGCTACATATGCCTTTTTTTTTTTCTGGTCTGTTTTCCCTGTGAAGGCCCTGTGAGGGCAGAGACAGAGTCTACCTCAGACACCATAGTCCATCTAGAATTTGGCACAGCGCATCACATACATGGAAGCATCTTCTGCTAGTGGATCTCATTGGTTCATCAAATATGATGCCCTTACCAGGCCATCTATTCCACTGTGGGAACAGCACTTGGTGTGACTGTGCTCTTCCCTAGCGGGAGATAAACCTTCTGACCACAGAGCCCGCATCTGATCACCGAGCCCGCATCTGATCACCAGAGTTGGAAGACGAATGCCCTGCATATTTGAGTGCAGGTGCTGCATCCCCCTTATTAAATCATTTTTTTCTTCAGTCTATGGCAAGAGAAATAGCTGAGGACCCTAGGGATTTCTGGCCTGGAGGCCCTGACCATCCTGATTTCTCTTCTCTTATTAACAAAACCCATCTTAAAATGTCTTAAGAACTTGGCATCAAAACTGATTCTTTAGGTTAACGAAACCTTATCATAAAATGTCCTAACAAGAATTTTACACCATCAGGAGAGGTCTTCTACCAAGGCAGAAGAGAGTATAAAAATCACTGCCGTTGTTTAGAATTTTATTCTTTTATTAATGCAACTTAAGCCCATGCTGAATTGCTGATTATAATGGCCCTGTGGTCAGCAGTAGGATAAAAAAAACCCTTCTGCATCAGAATTACATAACATCTAACCTCAAACTAAGAATGAACAGTTTATTTTATTAACATTTTTGAGAACAAGTGAGGCAATCTTCATATAACTTAAAAAAATTTTATGGGGTGATGAGGAATTTTTCGGTGCTATTGTGGTTATAGAAAACTTTTTATGCAATACCTGTGGGAATTCTTGTTGACTAGAATTCCACATTCCATTCCATTTAACTACAAATTGTCTTTAGTAGGAAAACTTCTATCTAGCATTTGACGAAATTCTTTGTTTAATTCTATTGGATTCTATTTGTAAAAAGAAAAAAACCCGAAAGTGACACTCAATCTTTACAGAAAACTGGATTTTCTTGTTTTTTTTCCCCCCCTCAGTGTTGTAGGAAAAGCTACAATAAAGTAGATAAACACTACAACGACGCAATAGTAGGAAGAAGGGGGTTTGGAATCAGACAGATTTGGGCTTGAGTCTTACCACTAGGTGGCGTATGAAAACAGAGAAAAGTCTAACCCACCCGGAAACATCAGTTAAGCCGAAGTGAAAAGAAGAGGATGAAGTTACTTCACAGTGTAGTGCCCATCAGACGTCAGGGATTCATTTGTTTGTGGTTTCCTGCAGCTCCTGGATGTGCAGGTACAACCCCCACCAGGGGTGACCTGGGTGACCCTGGGGGCTGGTAAATCCTGACACTGAACTGTTATTTAATGTCCAGCATCTCCAGTGACTAATGTGCTTAAAATAGGTAGTAAGGAACAGATGCAAGATCCCTCTGTACCTTGAGATTTGGTGGGTCAGGGGCCTTTTCTGGGCTTGAATATCTAGTGTAGGGTGCGAATGTGTGTGTGTGTGTTTAAAATAGCCACACCTGGAAGTAAATCAGAAAGAGAAAGAAAAATACTATGTTATAATCGTTTATATGTGGAGTCTAAAAAAAAGGACACAAATGAACTTACCTACAAAACAGAAACAGACTCACAGATATAGAGAACAAATTTATGATTACCCAGGTAAAGAGAGTGGAAAAGGATAAATTAGGAATTCAAAATTTGCTCCTCTTTGGGAGTGAGGGTAATATGAGTTATCTTGATTGTGCTGGCAATTTCATTGGTGTATACATCTTTCAAAATTCATCAAATTGAACATCTGAAATGTGTGTAATTTACTGTACAAGAATCTTACCATAATAAAGGTGTTAAAAAAATGAAATAGGCACAGCTGTATGGAAGGTAACAGAGTCTTGTAAGTGAATGAGGGCAGGAGTGTGCATGTACCTGTGGAGGTGTGGACAGGACTACCCCCTGCCAGATGTCTTCTGAACCAGTACCCCACCTCCCCCTAAACAGATGACGGGGCCTCAGGGCCCTCTAAATGTCCTTAAGCGCATGTATTTCTGCTGAGCAGAGACAGGCTAGGCTGGTTGTAGCAACTGTGGGCAGATGCTGCCATCTCGTGGTAGCAGTCTCAGAATACGCCGCGCAGGACGCTGCACAGGCTGAGCAGTCCCCTTCTGCTTTTGGAAGAGAATTAAGCAATTTTACCAGAAAGTAATTTTTAAAAATTATGAGTAGGAACAAGAATGGGTGTATTCTGGAGTAAAATGTATGTCATATTATTTTATTTAAGACTATTTTAGAGCAGTTTTAGGTTCACAGCAACACTGAGTAGAAGATACAGACATTTTCCCACATACCCTCTGCCCCCCTCACATATGTAGCCTCCCCCATTATCAACATCTTCCGCCAGAGCGGTACATTTGTTACAATAGATGAACCTACGTTGACTCATCATAACCATCCAGGGTCCATAGTTTACATTAGGACTCACTCTTTGTGTGGTACATTCTATAGGTTTTGACAAAGTTTTAGTGACATGTATCCATCAGTATAGTGTCAAACAGAATATCTTCACTGCCCTAAGAATCCTCTGTGCTCTGCCTGTTCACCCCAAAACTTTACAAAATTCCAAGCCACTTAAGGACATATACCCAAACCCCTGTGAAACCCTTTCACTCTGCTTTGCATTATTTACTTAAGGAAAATATATATTTTTATAATACAGGCATACCTTGGAGACATCGCAGATCAGATTCCAGACCACTTCAGTAAAGCGAACATCGGGAGGACCAGAAGTGCTGATGTCTGCAGGTAGGAGAAAATTAATGTTTAAGCTCAAGCAAAAAGCAAACTTGCCCTTCCTTTACACTTTTGTTCTATTTAGTCCCTTAATGGACTGGATGATGCCCATCCTCACTGGGGAGGGCAATCTTCTTTACTTAGCCTACTGATCCAAATGCTATATTTTTCCAGAAACACCTTCACAGACACATCCAGAAATAATGTTTTACCAGCTATTTGGTCATCCCTTAGCCCTGTCAAATAGACGTAAAATTACCCATTATATTTACTACTGCATTCATTACTTCTGAATCATCTTCTTTTGGCTTAAAATTTAGGTTAAAATAGCAAGAGGATTTGCAGCATCTGTCTGATTTCAACTTAGCATTGCTTTTCTCCTGAGGCAGTGGTAATATGACCAATTATTTGCTTGTCTCTAGGAAGTGAAATTGGGAAAACATGCTATAGAGATTAAACATTTCAAAATGTTATTCTGCTACATTTCTCCTTCTGGTAAATCTTTATGACAAGCATGGTGACCTGACTGTATGTCTGCATTGACTTCTGATCAAAATTCCAAAATTATTACCATTACTTTTCTAGAGTGGAGTAGCTGATGGGTCAGAAAAGCAGGTGAACACTGGAAGGGGTGTGTGTGTGTGTGTGTGTGTGTGTGTGTGTTCAGTAGGGGAGGGCAGTTGGGTTCTGTAACAGGTAGCTGGAGATTGCAGGCACATGAGTTGGCTCCTGTTGGATTTATGAGACTGGAGACTGGTGGCAGAGAACCCTGGAAATGAGGATACTGGGATCTTTTTGCCTTGGCTGCTGGCCACACAGAGCCTGTGGAAGGAAATCCTCATTACCCACCCCTTCTCCATCTGCCTTCCAAAAAGGCTGTGAAGTGACAGTCAAGGCTGTTTTCCTTGTGGCGTTCAGTTCCCATCTGCCTGCTGGAATCATCCTTTACTCTCCTAGGAAGAGGTTCAGCTCTTTTAGAAATGCTGGGCAGGAGACAGGGGCTTTAAAGGCAACTTTAGAAGTACCTCCCACCCTTCTTCTAGGTATTCTGGGAATTTTAGAGAATTGAATCTTCTCCGTCATATTCTGAAAAGGCTTCATTTGCTTTCTCTTCTTCCTACTGACGATCCCCATGCGGCCCAAATGTTTTAAATCACTGGATAGAAATGCAGCTGATTTTTGAATATGATTTTGTATCCTGTAACTTTACTGAATTTGTTTATTAGTTCTAACAGGTTTTTTTGGCAGAGTCTTTAGAGTTTCCTATGTATAATATCATGTCATCTGCAAACAGAGTTTTACTTCTTCCTTTCCAATTTGGATGCCTTAATTTCTTTTCCTTGCTTTATTGCTCTGGCTAGGACTTCCATAACTGTGCTGAATAAAAGTTGTGAGTATGGGCACCCCTTGTCTTGCTCCTGATCTTAGAGGAAAACCTTTCAGTTTTTTACCGTTCAGCATGATATTAACTGTCGTATGTTGAGGTATGTTCCCTTCATAGTCATTTTGTTGACAGTTTTTATTATAAATGGATGTTGGATTTTGTCAAATGTTTTTTTCTGCATCTACTGAGATGATCATATGATTCTTATCCTTTTTTTTAATGTGGTGTACTACACTTATAGATTTGCATATATTGAACAATCTTTGCATTCAGGGATAAATTTCACTTGGTCATGGTGTATGAACTTTTTTTTATTGAAGTATAGTTGATTTACAATGTATTAGTTTCTGGTATATAGCAAAGTGATTCAGTTATACATATATATTTATTCTTTTTCAGATTCTTTTCCATTATAGGTTATTACAAGTTACTGAATGTAATTCCCTGTGTTATACAGTAAATTTTGTTTATCTATTTTGTATAAAGTAGTATGTATATGTTAATCTCAAACTCCTAATTTATCACTCCCCACCTTTTCCCTTTGGTAACCATAAGTTTGTTTTCTATATCTGTGAATTGATTTCTGTTTTGTAAATAAGTTAATTTGTATCATTTCTTAAGATTCCACATATAAATGATAGCATATGTTATTTGTCTTTCTCTGGCTGACTTACTTCACTTAGTATGATAACCTCTAGGTCCATCCACTTTGTTGCAAGTGGCATTATTTCATTCTTTTTTATGGCTGAGTAATATTACATTGCATATGTAAATACCACATCTTTTTTATTCATTCATCTATTGATGAACATTTAGGTTGCTTCCATGTCTTAGCTATTGTAAATAGAGCTGCTATGAACATTGGAGTTCATGTATGTTTTCAAATTAAAGTTTTTGTCTATTCCAAATATATCCCCAGGATGGGGATTGCTGGATCATGTGGCAATTCTATTTTTAGTTTTTGAAGGAACCTCCAGACTGTTCTCCATAATGGCTGCACCAATTTATATTCTCACCAACAATGTAGGAGGGTTCTCTTTTTTCCACACCATCTCTAGCATTTATCGTTTGCGGACTTTTTAATAATGGCCATTCTAATTGGTATGAGGTGATACCTCATTGTAGTTTTGATCTGCATTTCTCTGATAATTAGCGATACTGAGCATTTTTTCATGTGCCTATTGGCCATTTGTATGTATTTATTGGAGAATTGCCTGTTTAGGTCTTCTGCCCATTTTTGAATTGGGTTGTTTGTTTTTTATTATTAAGTTGTATGAGCTGTTTATATATTATGGAAATTAAGCCTTTGTCAGTTGCATCATTTGCAAATATTTTCTTCTATTCCATAGGTTGTTGTTTTGTTTTGCTTATGGTTTCCTGTGCAAAAGTTTATAAGTTTAATTAGGTCCCATTTGTTTATTTTTGCTTTTCTTTCTTTTGCCTGGGTAGACTGCTCTAGGAGAACATTGTTAAGATTTATGTCAGAGAATGTTTTGCCTATGTTTTCTTCTAGGAGGTTTATAGTGTTTTGCCTTATTTTTAAGTCTTTAAGCCATTTTGAGTTTATTTTTGTGTATGGTGTGAGGGAGTGTTCTAACTTCATTGATTTACATGCTGCTGTCCAGTTTTCCCAAAACCACTTGCTGAATGTTATTGATTTCTAATTCAATTTCTTTGTGGTTGGAGAAGATATTTTATATGAGTTGAGTCCTTTTGAAATAATTGAGATTTGATGTATGGCTCAGAATAGGGTTTTCCTTGGTAACTGTTCTGTATGCAGCTGAGAAGAATGTGTATTCTGATGTTGCACTGAGTGTTTTATAAATGTTACTCAGGTCAAGTTGGTTGATAGTTGTTCAAGTCCGCTACCTTCTTGCTGACTTCCTATCCACTTGTTCTATCAATTATTGAGAGAGAGAGATACCAAAATTTCTTGTGGATTTGTCTATTTTTGTGGACCACATCTTGAGTAGCAACTATGTAAGTATCTCCTGCTTTTGATTTCCCTGGGAAACTTGTTCTCATCTCCCAGCTCACCCACAGAATGAGGTGCTTACAGAGCACATTCGACTTTTGCAGTAGGAGCACTTAACACAGTGTTTAATTGCCTATTAATTTTTCTGTTCCCCCATTTGATCATTAGGTCCTAGACTATGGTAACTGGGTTTTGTTGCTTTCACGTATGAAAGGCTTAAGAAGCATTTGATAATGTAAGAAAGATGTTTGAAGCTCAGTAAATGCACACGTGGCATGATTAAAACCAGAAACAAGAATTCAGTGGATTCAGGGAATTGCAGCAAGGAGTGGCAGTGAGAATATAAGGACCTTGGGAATTAACAAAAACCATTGAGAAGGGCATCACTTTTCACTTGAAGGGCTGAGCACATCTAGCACTGGGTTTCATTAACATCTACTTAAACTAGCAAGGTCTTATCCTTGAGCTTTTTGTTTTCCTTCCTAACCCATTTCCAAAGGATCCATGTAAAATGTTGACCAGCACATGTGACAAGGGCCTTATTTGATATCTCATGCTCAGGAATTACAAAGATAACAAGAGATTACACTGGATGCTGTGGTTAGGTGGTACGATTGAGGGTTTCACTTTGTCCACAATAACCTGAAGTAGGAAAATTCATGGGAAAATAAACCATTGTGGTAGATGAAGAGAGATTGGGATCAGAACCACTGGTGCACAGTAAGAGTCTAAGGACACATACAAGATTCTTAACATAAAAGAGGTGCAAAGACAAGAGGGTGATGGTTCAGAAACTTGGGAAAGAAAAAAGCTGGCAGAGATAACTGTTTTTAGGTCTTCTGATCTGGGGATGGGCTGTCACGCTTAAAGGAACAGAGCTAGGCTCTGCTAGACAAGATATAATCTTATGAGGTGGTACATTTGATATCATTCTGCAGTAGTGACAGAAGGAGAATCTTTCAATGCTTAGAGACCCAACTTTCCAGAGCCAAGACAGATGGTGAGCAGCAGTCGCTACATGAATGGGTAGAAAAATGTAAACATCACAGAACATTTTATCTGCCATCTGTTTCCCTCTACAATTTTCAACTTGATGCAATGAATCCAGATTTCCCACTTACTTTCCTCAGACTACCCAGAGTGCCACTGTTTTAGAAGTTGACAAGCAGATTGTTTTGAAAGAGGCCTGCTTAACCAAAACGTTGCCCATAGAGCAAAGATGGAGTCCCCTTGCTTGTGTGTCAGATTATATTAATGTTTTCCTGCCCTGGGGTTTGATTCTGCACGTCCAGTATTCTTATAAAGAGATAAGAAATAATTCATTCAATAGATTACTGTTCAAATACTCTGCCTTAGCCACTCACATGCTTGCTCCACTGGTTATTAATATATGAATTTATTCAGATTTCTGTCTGTCTAGGAACTGGAAATACATATATAAATTTGATATGGTCTTTCCTCTTAAGGAGCTCATGGTCTAGTAGAAGGCATAATGGATAGATGTTGTTTTAGTTATCTATATAGTGATATATGATTTCCTATAAGTCCATGGCTGACTGTGGGTTTGCTGGGGCTCAGTTGGGAGGTTCTTCTGCTTGTCTTGCTTGGGGAATCTCTCATGCATATGCATTCAACTGGCTGTTGGGCTTGACGGGAGGATCCACTATGGCTTCCCTCATATGTCTGGTACCTCAGTGCTCTTCCATATGGCCTTTCTCTTTCTCATCATCTAACAGTCTAGTCCAGATTTCTTCACAGCAAGGTGACTGACTACCAGGGAGAAAGCGGAAGCTGCCACGCTTCTTAAAGGAGAAGACCAGAAATGTTATCCCTTTGTTTGCATTTTATTGATCAAGGAAAGTCACAAGGCCAACCCTGACTCAAGAGGAGGGGTAATAGTAGTGATAATGGGTGAAGTAGCACACACTTATGTACAGAGAAAGAGTTGGTGGCAACCCTTTTTGGAGACTATCTTCTGCAGATACAGATAAATAAGGACCATGGCTGAAATTTAGTGAGCCTTTCTATGTCAGATAGCAGGCTAAGTACTTGACATGTGTTATCTCACAAAATCCTCATAATAATAGCCCAGTGAGGTAGGAATCATTTTTATCTCTATTTTGTAAGGCAAATGGAGGCTGGTAGAGGTTAAATATATAACCCCAGGTCAAAGATCTAATAAGTCGCCAGTATTCAAAGTCCTTGGAGATTGACTTGTTGCACTGAGAGGAGGTTGAGTGAAATGATGAAGAATTCAGTCTGTGGAGTCATCACATTTTAATAAATGCTAGAGGGAGGGCAGTGGGGTTTGGAGAAGAGAAAGATCCCTTCTGTCTGAGAGTTTAGGGAATTCTTCAGGAAAGTTGTCACTTGATGCTGAGGGATGATTTAGACATGAACAGATTGGTGGATTAAGGACTTCTTGCAGATAGGAAACATCATAAACATATGCTGAGGAGGAGAACCAGGAGCATACTCTGGGACCAATAGTCAGTTTAGCTTGAGTGGACTCTAGACTTCAAGGAGGGAGACAGAAAGAGGATGGTGGCAGGACACTTGGAGTCAGATTGTAAAAATACTTGAGCATCAGGCTGAGATATTTGGGCTTTTATTATTTATTTATTTATTTATTTTTCATATGAAAGATATTATTTATTTATTTATTTATTTTAACATTTTTTATTGATTTATAATCATTTTACAATGTTGTGTCAAATTCCAGTGTAGAGCACAATTTTTCAGTTATACATGAACTTACATATATTCATTGTCACATTTTTTTTCTCGCTGTGAGCTACCACAAGATCTTGTATATATTTCCCTGTGCTATACAGTATAATCTTGTTTATCTATTCTTGGACTTTCATTTTGTGGGGAGACATTTAATGTTTGTGAACAAGAGCTTTATTTTAAGAAGGTTAGAACCTCAGAGGTCGATTTGATACACAAATGCAGATACTGAAGATAGGATAGACCAAGTCATGCTTTCTCAGTGGGTTGGTTGAGAGGGGATGTCGATTTGGATTTCTTTACTGACAGTTGGGTTGGAGAAGGGCTATGGAATAGTAGAGATACTGAAGGGCTTGATAGTTGAAGAAGGAGGCAAAGCTGAGTGCAGAATATCCAGATGGTGTAACGAGATGAATAGAGATGGGATAGACTTGGGAAACAGAAATTGATTACATTTGGGGCCACTGAATTTACTTTAAACAATGAGGGGCCAAGGTGGACTTGCTTGTGGGAGTTGATGCAAAGCTGAGTGTCGTTGTTTATAAATAAGGAAATATGACAGTCTTCCTTTGAATTAATTTTGCAAGATATTGTAAACCAGTTACATAACTTCTCCTTTTTCCTTTGTTACTCTCGATCAAACCCAAATGGAGCCCAATTACTATTATGGCCTGCTCCATTAGCTATATGTGTTTCCTATCTGTATCCCTCCCCTGACATCCTCACATTAACCTCAGAAGAGGTACTGCCCTGTATCAGCACATTAAGAGCTCGCTGATGTACTATGCCATGACCAACTGCTTTACATGTAAGAAAGATGAGGTAGAGAAAAGTTAAATGACTGGTACAACTTAGAGTCAGAACCTTGTGCTGATCTGAGCAGATGGGAGGGCATTTATGACCTTTATTCACAGGGCATGGGGAGGTCGAAGGCCAAGTTACAGTCAGATAAACCAAACACATAGTGCTTTGTGGCCTGGCCACATCAGCATTAAGCCTGGGTTAGACAGAGCTGTGAGCTGATGATTCAGTTCCCTTTGCAAGGCGTTTACTTTTGTAAGAGTCCTAACAGGTTCGGGATAGAAGATTCTGTAGTGTTGCTATGATTAAGGACTTTCATTCTGATTAGAATTACACAGTGGCAAATGAGCGGGAACCATCAGAAGTTAAATAGCTGCTCAACAGAACAACTGCAGTCATTTCTGAAGTGGGTTGTTAACTTATTACTTGCTCTCTTGTTTTTCATTGCTTCAGATCTGAGTATGTGGATTCCGGGGCCTTGGGAATGGCAGCTGGGATTTAAATATTTAATAGGGAGTGCTTCCTACCACTTTGCCTCATTACTGACACTCACCCTCATCATTCATCAAAAGACTGGTAGCCCCTCAAGGCGGGGGGAGATTACACTGCACCTCTTCACACGTGCTTTGTCAAGCCCCTGATTGTTGGACTACGCTGTCTGTACATGGTCCCATGCTGAAGGGAAAGGACCTATGAGGAGCTGATTTCCAAGAGCCCATACAATTCATTAGGGACTTCCCTAGTCAGTCTAATATAACCTGTGTCCATATGCTAAAACAATACTACTGCTGATACTACTAATAGTTACAATAGCAACAGTTTTTAACCTATCTTACAATGGACGTGGCAAGTTATACTTACCTGGAATTCTCGTAACAACCCCTTTTACAGATAAGAAAACTGAGATTTCTTTGTTCCAGAACTTTAAATCCTGGTTCAGATATCAAAGCTTATGATTTTTGTCTTCTGTGATGGGAGCACTGTTTTCTCTCTTACATGGTAGGGAATAGGAATGTTAGGATAGGCCTTTGAATACAATCCCCCATTATTTCCATACCCTCTTTTGAGTATTTCAGTGAATGTGGGCAACGTATATACACAGTTCTCAATGTTGTATTTCTTCCTTAACATCCTGGTGTAGCCAGTTTGGGATGCTCATGGCGGTAGTTCAGTCTTGGGCATTAGGAAACAGGGATGGACATAGAACAGGTAAAAAACACAGAGCATATGAATTTATTTTGGGTCATCTTCCCCCCTGTGGCAAGGCTGGCCTCTGCCAGTGGGAGGTGAGCATTTTGTCATCATATTATTTAATTATTTTACTTTGGCAGGGGGCGGTGGGGGAGGTAATCAGGTTTATTTATTTTTAGAGGAGGTACTGGGGATTGAACCCAAGACCTCATGCATGTTAAGCATGCACTCTAGTACTTGATCTACACCCTTCCCTGGGAGGTGAGCATTTTGAAGCTACCCATGAATCAATACTTACCAGGTATAGCTTAAAGTAATAAGTAGTATTGATCAGAAAAGGAATCTATGTGTAGCAGGCATGTGTAGCAGGGACAGCGGACTAAGCAGGCAGCCTAGTGTAATGAAAAGGACAGAGACTTTCTAGTCTAATGGACACTGGTTTGAAGTTTTTCTCCACAACAAATCGTATGACTGAGAGCTGTTCTCTTAATCATTCTGAGCCTCAGTTTCCTTGTCTGTAGACTGTGCCTACCTGTTGGCTTGTTCTGAGGAAGTTGTAACTGCTAGCTGCCAAGGCTTCCTACTCCTTGGGTACTATGATAACTGCTGTAAGTACACTGTGTGTGTGTGTGTGTGTGTGGGTGGGTGGGTGTTTATGTTTTTATTGTTGTTTGAATGCTCACAATTGTTTACTTTGGATATTTGAGCATTAATTTCTGTTATTATATTTTCCTTTACTTTTTTCATCTTTTGGTGATTATCGAAGATGTTTTTCACCATGCTAGCCTATCCCTGCTCTACTCAAGAGAAAGAGGACATGTTTAGCGGGCATTGTGGGATTCTAAGAAGTAAGCAGGATACTCCTGGATGATATTGGGGAATAAAAGGAAAGAATACAAGCAGAAGGCAAAACAGAGCACTGTTCATGCAGGTGTTCTTTTGTCTGGAAGAACCCCCTGGGAGCCCTAAGCCCTCAAGGGTCCAACCTCACAGGTCTTGATGTACTGGATTTAACAAAGAATATTATCCCTTCAATAATTCCCTTAACCCTTTATTTATATCTTATCTTTAGACTTTATCAAATGTTACCTCATACTATAATTGTTTTCTAAGAATCTTGTCACTGTTTTTGTATTGTGATGCCATTACCACTTCCACATTACCTAGTTCAGAGTTGGCACATGGTAGGTGCTTAGCTGTATGTGTGTTTTCTTTTGCTGTTGTTTCTTTTGATTTAAAAAGTAAACCAAAAGAAGGGAATTGCCATTTCAACTAGTCCCACAATACCTTATGAGGTAATTATACAGGTATATTCGGTTAAACAAACACTTGAGTGTGCAGAGCTAGAATCCGAGCATACAAAGAGAAATAAACATAGTCCTTGCCCTTGAGATTCCCATAGTTTGGGGTGCAAAATAATCACATCAACCAGAACATTTCATAGTAGAACTACATAATTTGTAAAAAAACAAGGAGAGTAGTATTATCTGGAGTTTCAGGGAAAGCTGCTGGCCATGGCACCCATGTGGAACCTGTATGAATCGATAAAAGTCCATCCAAAGGAAAAAGGAAGGCGGTATAATCCAAGCAAAGAAAATAGCATAAGCAAAAGCCAGAAGGTATGTGGGAAATTTGGTGTTTCACCAGAGTTTGTGGGAAGCAGTTTGGATTTATCACACCATAGAGTACCAAGTAAAATATTTCGGAAGTGAGGAAAGGAGAGTGGATAGGAGCCAGATCAGAACTGGTAACTATATGAGACTAAGATAAAGATGCTGTCTATAAGTAAGGTGACATGGTTACAATTGTCTTTAGCTAGGTCAATCTAATTACTGATGATAAATTTACAATGTGCAATACTAGAAGGAGGGGGAGAAATTAGAAGGCTGTTGAAATAGTCCATTGAGAGAAATTAAGGGCCTGGGTTACGACAGAGAGGGAGAGGATGATGAAGACACCTGCACTCCCGTTACTACTGATAGCAACATTTATATATGGTTGATCCTTGAACAACACAGGGGTTGGGGGCACTGGTCCTCTACACAGTTGAAAATCCCTGTATAACTGATAGTTGGCCCTCCTATCCATGGTTCCACATCT
This sequence comes from Vicugna pacos, assembly GCF_048564905.1. NCBI lineage: Eukaryota > Metazoa > Chordata > Mammalia > Artiodactyla > Camelidae > Vicugna > Vicugna pacos. Next base: position 33,976,973 of record NC_132995.1, read on the forward strand.
GTGGATTCAGTCAAGTTCAATTCAGCCAACTGCAGATCATGTAGTGCTATAATATTTACTACTGAAAAAAATCTGCATGTAAGTGGGCCACACAGTTCAAACCCATGTTGTTCAAGTGTCACTAGTAATCCTTAATATATTGCAGGTTCTGTTTAAAGGATTTTATAGGTATGAATTCTTAATTGTTTCATTGATCCTTTTGACCCTAATATCATCCCCATTTTATAGATGAGGAGAGTAAAAGGTTAAGCAGTTCACTTAATATTTCATAGTGAGAAGTGGCCAAGCTGGAGTTCAGGCTGGGCAGTCTGGCTCTGAATCTGTGTCCTAACCACTGATCCATGCTACTTCTTTTGGTCTTGAAACAATGATGGGGTTTGCTGTTCTATTATTTTCATCAAAGGACTCTATTCCTTAGCTAATTCTCATAATTAAAACTGTTGCTTTTTCCTTTGATAAATAGTATAGAAAATTTATACAGTACTGATAAGCAAAAAGAGAAAAATGAAGACCAACTCCACTTCCAATATCCTTCAGGTAACTACTGAAAACAATTTGTAGTTTTTTTTCTATCTTCCTCCCTTCCTTCCTATCTCCTACCTTGTCTTCCCTGTGTGTGTGTGTGTTTGTGTGTGTGTATACATGCTTTTGGGACATCATTCTAAGACATTAGATATTTTTCAATCTTATTTTTATTGACTGCATAATACTCCTTTTTAAACGCGAGCACTTTGGTGACTGGATCAATGTGGATGGGTAAGAAAGAAGAAAATTAATGTATTTAGTATAACTCAGATTTTGGTAATGCTATGAGGAACAGAGAGCTATGGAAGATTGTATGGATTCATGGAGGTGTAGACATGGTGAGTTTGAGGGACTTGGGTATCATTTAAGTAAGGATGCTTTCAATTGGCTCAATGTATGAATCTTAAAATCAGCAGAAACTTATTATTGTTCCCCTTTTACAGTTGATGTACTTAATACTCAGAAGTAAATCACTTTCCCAATGTCTAAAGACCTTGTCTGTCTGGTCAGAGCTAATACGTTTGTCACATTTTTTTTTTTAACACACATTACTTGTTACCTGGGTAAATAAATTGATGATAAATAAAATAAAAATACTCTTTTTTTGATCATACTCAGTGTTCAGTCCATTTCTTGTTCTCTTACTTCTGACCTCTCACTGTGTTCCTCAAAGAAGACACAAGGGTGGTCTTGCCCTAAGGAAGTTTAGAAGCTGTGTTTGTTTAATATTACTTCAAAGATCCAGTACCCTTTGGCTATTTAAGATCAGTTAGCTGTTTGCTGCTATTTTAACAGACAGGAGGCTTTGAAATGAGGGCAAAACAAAGAAGAAAACAGACAAAAATAATAAACACTTAAACTCCAGTGAGACTGATAAGGTAATGAAACAGAAAGATTGGGATGCACCAAATAGGCCACCTCACTTCCTGACCTCTGTCTAGCTCTGTTTGTGAATTCTGCTTCTTGGCTATTTGTAGGACCCAGTAGTCTTACTTTGCCACTCTGTGCAGTAATGGTCACTGCTGATTTAAAGCTTTAATCCTGTGTAGTCAGGTGTAACTAATTTGTTTCCTGAGGAGAATTGCAGGGAATGAGGCAGTGTCTTCCAAGTGAAAGGAGACAAGGGAAAGAATGACCTACTAAGGTGGCCTGTGCTTAAGGGGCAACCACAGTGTAGAGAAGTCTGGCCTGGGCTCCGGGCGAAGGACCTTGAAGTACATCTAGGTTATCTTTCTTCTCATGTCTATCTCTTTCTCCAACATAGCTGGGACATTATTGTCCAAAACACTGCACAAGCGCGAGCATTCAGCACCACCCCCCCGAAACCCACCCACGCATATACACACGGTACAACACTTCATTGTGGGTAGTTGGACCACAAGCCATTTGCCCTCTTGGACTTCCTCCCATGGGACCTAGTTCTTCCTTCTAGAGTCACACAGAACACATTCCTCACCTTGTCCTCATGATGTCACTTAATAACAATTCAGGCAATGCAGGAAAACTTCCATGAGCTTCATGAGTCCCCTTTTTAACTCTTCTCAATTAGTTCTCATCTGACAGTTTTCCACTTTCAAGGTGCGGCATCCAGAATATTGGTGCACTTAGAATTTTAAACAGCTTATTATGGAATCTTAGTATGTAAGCATAGAATAGAAATTTGGTAAAATGTATTGAAAGTTGGGAGGCCTTCGTCCCTGAGCTGGCTGTATGAGTTACTGTATGGAGACTTGGGTAGACTGGTTCTCTATCTGAGTGTTGGTTTATTCCCTCTGTAAAGTAAAGGTCTTGGATTAATAGATCCCTACCCCTCCTGCTTCTGAATGGGCCCAGTGACAATGGAGGGTGAACATTATTAAAAATTACAGTTATTAAAAGATTTAATACAGAGGATTATAAAAATGAATACAAAAGGATCTTAAATTTAACACCCAGGTATCTTCTGCTGACTTAAAAGAGTTATATGTGTCAGAAGTAGAAAATTTAAAAAATACTGTAAGGTATAAAGTAAAAAGTTAAAGTCCCTCTTCTGGTCTCCATCCTGGTTCCTTTCCCTAAAAGATTTTGGTATAACCAGTTACTTATTTCTCCTTCCCCCTTCCCCAAGAAGAAAATATTAACTTTTTTTTTTTTTTTGGCAGGAGTCGGGGAGGTAATTAGGTTTATTTATTTTTAGTTCAGGTACTGGGAATTGAACCTAAGACCTCATGCATGCTAAGCATGCGCTCTACCACTGAGCTATACCCTCTCCTCAGAAAATATTAACTTTCTAAAAAATTGAAGTATGGTCAATTTACAATGTTGTGTCAACTTCTGATGTACAGCATGTTTCAGTCGTACATGTATATACATATATTCCTTTTCATATTCTTTTTCATTCTTTTTCATTCTTTTGCAACCTCATCATAATAAAAGCTGGCCACATATGAAAAACACACAACTAACTAGTATTTTTCTTTTTCTTTCTGCCTTACTTTGCTTAGTATGATGATCTCCAGGTCCATCCATGTTGCTGCAAATGGCATTATTTTATTCTTTTTTAATAGCTGAGTAGTATTCCATTGTATATGTATACCACATCTTCTTTATCCAATCATCTGTCACCACACATTTGGATTACTTCCATGTCTTGGCTATTGTAAATAGTGCCAAGTAAATAGAATATTGGGGTGTATGTATCTTTTCAAATTAGTCTTTTTCTGGATATATGCCCAGGAGTGGGATCACTGGATCATACGTTAACTCTATTTTTAGTTGTTTAAGGAATCTCCGTACTGTTTTCCATAATGGTTGCACCAAAGTACATTTCTACCAATAGTACAGGAGGGTTTCCTTTTTCCCACACCCTTGCCAGCATTTATTTTTTGTGATCTTTTTAACGATGGCTATTCTATTCTAACTGGTGTGAGGTGATACCTCATTGTAATTTTGATTTGCATTTCTCTGATAATTCATACTGAACTTTTAGATTGATATCCTATGGGAAATGAAGATTCAACTTCCCCTAAAACATCTCCCCTTAATATAACAACTGAAATTCCTACTACTCTAGATATTTTTTTTGGATTTATTAAGATATATTTTAAAGCTTAATGATTGAAATATCAATAGCCCATTTTTATTGAGGCATATTAAATATGCAATCAGTGGCATATATTTAAAGTATGTAATTTGATAAATTTTGACTATGTACCTGTGAACCTAATACCACAATCAAGGTAGCAAACATTGTTCATGACCCACATGTTTTCTTGTTTCCCTTTAAAATTCTTCCTTCTTGACCCTCGTCATCCTGGCTGCTCTCCCTTCCCCTCAACCACTGATCTGCTTTCTGTCACTATATCAGTTTGTATTTTCTAATTTACATAAATAGAATCACACAGTATGGTTTTTTCCTAATTAAAACATTTTAAAAGTCTGGCTTCTTTAAATTGGCATGATTATTTTGAGATTCATTCATGTTGTGTACATTAGTAGTTCATTCCTTTTTATTGCTAAATAATATTCTGTTGTATGGATATACCACAACTGTTGTATCCCTTTACCTGTTGTTGGACATTTGGATTATTCCCAGTTTTGGCTATCACAAATACAATTGCAGTGAACATTATTGAACAAATATTTGTAGGGACATATCTCTTTTTTTCTTTTAACTAAAAGTGGAATATCTGGATCATATGGTAAGTATATGTTTAATTTTTTAAGAACATGCCAAACTGTTTTCCAAAGCAGTTGCACCATTTCACATTCCCACCAGCAGAGTCTGAGAGGTCCAGTTCCTCTCCATCCTTACCAATACTTGGTATGGTCAGTCTTTTAAATTTAAGCCATTAAATTAAAATGTGTAGTGCTGTATCATTGTGGCTTTAATTGTGCATTTTCTTAATGAGTAATGATGTCGAACTTCTTTTTATGCTTCTTTGCCATTCATATATCTTTTTTTTTTTCCTGAAGAGTCTAGTTTAAATCTTTTGCCCACTTAAAAGGCCAGGTTGTTTTATTATTTTTGAGGTTTGAGAGTTAAAAAAAATATTTTGGAAACAAATCCTTTATCAGATACATGCTTTGCAAAAATTTTCCCCTAGTTTGTGGCTTATCTTGTCATTATCTTAAGAGTGACCTTTGAAGAATAAAAGTTTTCAATTATCATGAAGTTTGGTTTATCAATTTGTTCTTTTATGGATTGTGCTTTTGGTATTGTAGCTAAAAAATCTTTGTTTAATCCAAGGTCACAAAGATTGTTTCTTATGTATTATTCTAGAAGTTGAAGTTTTATGTTTCGGTTCAAATGTGTTAATTTTTGTATATGGTATGTGACAGGGATCAAAATTATTTTTGTTATGTTTGTATATGTGTATACAGTAGTTCCATCTCCATTTGTTGGAATACTGTTTTCTTCAATGAATTGCCTTAGTATCATAAAAAAAAATCAACTGATTTTTCCATACATCTATTTCTGGACTTTATTCTATTCCATTGATCTATTTGTCTATCTTTAGTTGGGTTTTACTTTTTATAAATCTGACAATTTCTCCCTTTAATTGGAATATCTGAAGCATTTTCATTTAATGTTATTTCTGATTTAGTTAGGTTTAAGCCTATCATCTTGCAAATTGTTTTCTGTTTGTCTTATCTTTTCTTTGTTTTCTTTTTCTTTCTTTTTCAGATTGTTTTTTATGATTCTATTTTTATCTCCTTTGTTGGCTTATTAGCTATAACTCTGTTTTCTTATTCTAGTTTAGTTATCACCTGCTTTTGCCCCAACCCCCAGCTCTAAGCAACTACTAACCTACTTTCTGTCTGTATAGCTTTGCCTATTTTGGACATTTCATATAAATAAAATAGTATCTATAGACTTTTGTCACTGACTTCTTTCACTTAACGTAATATTTTCAAAGTTCATCCATGTTGGTTTTCTTTTATTTAGAAAGACACGTCTGCCAGGCATATTATTCTTTTATGACAGTTTTTTCTTTCTCTAAAGATGTTGCTCTACTGTTTTCTCCCTTGTGTTGTTTCCAGTGAGAATCCTGTTTTCATACTTATTTTGTTCCTCTCTATATAAGGTGTCTTTTTTCTCTGGCTGAATTTAAGATTTTCTCTTTATCACCAGTGTGAGTAATTTGATTATGATGTGCCTCGGTGTAGTTTTTTCCCCATATTTTTTGTGCTTGGGACTCATTTGAGCTTGGATATGCAAATTTATATTTTTCATTATATTTAAAAAAATTTGACTATCGTGTCTTCAAATATTTTTTCTCCTTCTTCTCCCTCCCCTTTTTAGGACTAGAACTACCTATATATTAGGCTACTTGAAGTTGTCCCACATCTCACTGATGCTGTTTCAATTTTATTGCATTCTTTTTTCTCTCAGTGGTACATTTGGAATAGTTTCTATTGCTGTATCTTCAAGTTCAACGATCTTTTCTTTGCAATATCTAATCTGCCGTTACTCCCATCCAATGTATTTTTCATCTCATACATTGTATTTTTCATCTCTAGAGGTTTGATTTGTGTCTTTTTATGTCTCTCATGCTTGTACTTCAAATTCTGAGCATATGGAATACATATATTCTAATTGTTTTAATAGTCCTCCTCATTATGGTTGTATCTTCTTTACTCTTTGCATGTCTGTTAATTTCTGATTAGATGTCAGACTTTGTGAATTTTACTTTACTGAGTGCTGGATATTTTTGTATCTCTGTACCTCTTTTTGAGGTTTATTCTGGGACACATTTAAGCAACTTGGAAGAAATTTGATCCCTTTGGGTATTTGGGAAATATTAGTTGGGGCTGAGAAGAGCTGTCTAGGGCTAATTCTTTTTCATGACTGAGGCAAGACCCTGTGTCTTGATTACTGTGTACTCCACACAGTGACCTGTGAGTCATATGGTTTTCTAGCCTGCCTTGTAAGAATAGGTACTATACCTAGCCCTGTTTGAATGCTGGCTACTCTTTTCGGATGGCTCTTTTCCTGATATGGGTAGTTTTCTCATACATATGCACTGATCAGTACTCATTAAATACTTAGAGGGTACCCTCTGCAGGTGTCTGGAGTCATCTCTCTGTGCACCTTCCTCTTGACTTGTACTCTGTGCTGTGAGCTCTAGCCACTTTGTTCTCACTGAACTCTTAGGTTTGCCTCTTCAACTCAGGGAGCCTGCTAGTTTCTGCCTGGTTTTCCCTCTCGGTGCAGAGGTCTGGACACTCTCTTACTGGAGTGCACTGAGGCAATCATAGGGCTCACCTTATTTGTTTCCCATCTCTCAGGGATCACTGATGTCCAGTGTCTTGAAAACTTTTGTTTTGTATATTTCATCTTTTTTTAAAAAATTATTTTTGATGTCGATAAATCCAATCTGTTACTCTATCTTGTATGCCCAATTTTAAATATTGAAAAATATAGACAATAATTAAGAAAGACATAAAATTAGCCATCACTTTATATTTTAGCAATTCCTACTGCTAACGTATTTTAGAATTTTCATCCATATATCTTGTATGCTGTGTAGTAAAAATGGTTTTTGGGGTCGGATATACTTAGGGCTTAATCTGCCACTTATTTTCTACAAGTTACTAAAGCTCTCTAGCCTTCGTTTCCTCACCTGTAGCATAGAGGTAATGATAATTACCTCATGGGTTGCTGCGAGGTCTAAATAAAGCTGTATTTTGAAAACACCTAGTACAGTGTCAGGTATATAATGAGAATGAGTAATTGATGCTGATAGCCAGGAGTTAGGGAGAAAATAAGGCAGAAAGAAGCAGATCTGACTATGAAGACAGCAGTTTGTGAGTCCTGGGGAAATGCCACAGAGTGCTGTGGTGCATTCTTGCTCTGGCAGTTTTGGGCATTGGACCCTTGATGGTCGGATTTGGTGGCAGTTCTGAAAGTTTCATAGTTGGCTTACATGGGAAATGCAGCTGGGGTGGAGGAACACAGGCACTCATACTGAAGATCTGGATGAACAGGTGTCAGTGTGGCATAATAATAACCATCACAGAAAAGGGAAACCAGAGCGATAGAGCTGGGGGCCGTGATGTAGGGGTTCACTCATGCAGCTCTAGGTAGATAAATAATAAACCTATTAGGACGGTCCAAGCTCCAGTGGACCAGTTCTTTGGTTAAAAAATTGCTTGTTCTCTGGACAGGAGAGGAAAGTGGAATGGCTGATTTTAGCATGAAAGAGCTTAGCTGAAGGCAAATCGAGGCTCTTTTTTAAACACTAAGAGCTCTACGAATAATACAATCCAGTCGTTCATTCTCCCTTGATGGATTTCTTTATATCATCAAATTATATCATTTGCTGTTGCTCTAGTTAAAGCTTTTAACTCCCTATCTTGGTTGGGCCAGCTGTGGTGTGGAAGGTGACTCAAGGTCAGTAATTTGGTCTCTGGCTCCTGAGTTTTCACTCTGTTGTCTTTCTTCAGTAGATAAAAGGGGCCCATGAGCACTATAGTCTGCTGAGTGACTTTCATTTATAACTTTAAAAGGGGTTGTCTGAAGACTTAAAAAATTTCCCAAGGTGGGAGTTTTAATATTCAGAGATACAACCTGCTTTTGGAAGCTGAATTCTTTTGTTGCTGACAAAAATCAGAAAAGCTCTAGAGTTAGGGGGAAAGATTCTTGTTTTTTAAATTGCTTCTGAAATCACTGTGTTATTGTTAGGAAAATGTTCACTTTGTGGATAATGGGGACATAATTCCCATCCTGTGCCTGGCCTGCCCCGGGGGCTCAGTGCTTCGTGTTGCCTGATGCAATAGTTATGGGCTCTGTGTCTCACCTGCTGTTCAAGAAGGGTCAGACATTCCAAAATCTCTTTCGATTCAACACAGTCATTCTGTGTGTATTTTTAAAAGTTGTCTCTATAATACCCACCTTAACTTCCTCTTTTCCCAAAGGACAGAAATCATATATATATGGTGACCCCAGGCTTATGTCTTTAGTATTGGGAAAGACATGCCACCATGACCAAGACTATGGACCATGGAAAGAGGCCCCACTGAAGCAAAGTAGTACCTCAACCTGAAACTCTTCTTCCATACTCCTCATGGCATAATGCAGAGTTAATTAAGCTCGGCAGTATCGACATTTTGTGCTGGATAATTCTCTATTGTGGGAGGTAGTCCTACTCTCTGTGGAATGCTTAGCAGCATCTATGGCTCTGCCCACCAAATGTCAGTAGTATCCCCTCTGCCTCCAAGTTGTGACAACCAAAAATGTCTTCTGACTCTTCTAAATGTCCCCTGAGTATGAGAGTGGAGGCAAAATCAGCCTCAGTTGAGAGTGACTAGCATGCTAGTTGAAGGCCTGGGCAGTGGTCCGGCAGACCTGGTAAAATGTGACTGTTGTTTATCAGCTGTGTGGCTTTGGGATAGTTAATTGATCTTTTAGGCCTCAGTATCTCCTTCTGTAAAATAGGGATGCGATCACCTACTGTATATGCTTGTTCTAAGGTTTAAGAGAAATAATACTGTTAAACCCAAGTTTGTGTGTTTGGTGAGGCCAAACAAACCAAAATGTCAGAGTTTGGAGCAAACATTTATTGATCGAGAGAGCGCTGACTGGGGAGGTGGGAGTTGTAAATTTGTCTCAGATCTATCTCACTGGCTGGCTGAGGCAGAAGGTTTTTAAAGGCAATGTTTGGGGTGAGGGTTGTAGGGGGTGTGGCTTTCTTCTGATTGGTTGATGGTGAGGTAACAGGGTGGTGTTTCAGGAATCTTAACTGTCAACCTTCTGGATCCAACCAGCCTGCGGCTGAGGTGTTTGTGCTCAGCCTGTAGTCACCATCCTACTCCAAGCAGCTGGGGTCTTAGTTCCTGCAGAACAACTGAAAGATACATGTCAGACTGTTATGTGTATCCCCTGAGAAGGAACTAGGACCCTGTTTTAGCTGAACTATTGTTTCTTGACTTCTTTTCCTTTGTTTCTGCATTCCCTCACTTCCCTAATTAGTAACTGCTTGAATCTACTCTTTGGAACTCAGGGAAGGCCTAGGAGACTAAAGTCTTTTGTACCCAAGAGGACTAGAGGAGTCCTGCTCGGTTTCAATACCTATAATAATAGCACAGTGCCTGCCAAGGCTCTGGCTTTCTTGCCTCCTTCTTCCCTAGATTCCTAATGTCTTACTTCTCCATCAACTTCTGCTGACCCTTCTTTTGGATAGCATATATGTGTATATGCACACACAAGTATATATGTATGATATAAAAAATACCTGGAAGGGTATGCACCGAAACATTAACCACAGTCACACTGAAGAGGTGGATTCGTGGGGAAGCTCTTACTATATACTTCTGTAATTTGAAAAACAATGTTATAAATCAATATATTTATTGACTTAGAAAGACATTGTTAAGTGAAACATAAACAGTTTACAAAATAATATGAAACCTTTTTATAAAGAAATGCATGTACGCAGAGAAAATAACCTAAACTCTAGAAGGAGGTAAATGCAGGAGTCAGCAGTAATTACTTCTAGGTGGTAAGATTGGGGATGTTTTCAAATACTCTTAGCTTACCTGTATGCTTACATTTTGCTGCAACAAACGTAGAGTGCCTTTAAATAAGAAAACACGCACATTAAAGAATAAAGTGAGAAGGTATCTGTAGCTGCAGAGCAAATGATTCTTGTTCAAGAAGAAAACAGCCTTTTCCTTCTGTGTAGCAAAAAACCCAAGTTCTTCCCTACCATGTCTTTCTTCTCTGTGTCTCCTTTACTTTCACAGAGGACACTTCACTTCTGACACTTCTGGTTACCAAACGTGTGGTTTTTCCCTTCACCAAGCAATTCTCTGTGACCAGCTGGTTTTCCTACTGTTACCCCAAAAGATAAAGACCCCGATTCTTGTCACACCCGAAAGACAAGTTTACAGTGGGGAGACAGTGCATTGTGTAGCGAAAGGTTTAAAAGATTTATTTAACAAGAGAAGAAAAGTGCACCCCCAAGAACGGGAGGCAGGCCGATCCACGGGAGGAAAAACTGCGGTTTTTGTCTCTTTTCTCTTATACCCTCGCTTAGAGATGGTCTCTTGATTGATTGACGGCTCTTGTCCCTGGAATGCTTAGTCATGTTTGGTTCTTTTGCGCATGTCCTCACCCATGAAAAACCCACGTAGAAAAACCCATGGTGGGCGGACCTAAACTACAATGTTAATTATAATACAATGAATAGTCCAGTTAAGTGCTTTCTGCCACCGCACAGTTGTGGCTGTCAGGTTTTAACCAGTTTTTTTTTTTTTTCTGGCACTCATTTAGAAGAAGTCAAGTCTATGCTGGAGGCAGGCATAGTACCATCTTCTGGACCGTCCTCCCTCTCCTCCACCTATCTGCCCAGTGCCCCGACTTATCTAACTACCTCATACTACAGTTCAACTCAATTCTGACACTGTCTACTTGGAGGTAGTGTCAAATTCCACAGGTTAAGGGTTCAGTCATAAAAGACTGCCCCGTCCCTCGTCCCATCACTTCAGATGCCGTTTGCATGCCCAGGTTATTATCTGTACTTCTGACCAAATGGCTATAAATCAAAGGTTCCCAAGATTCTGCTTCTTGGGTTTGATAAGTTTGCTAGAGTGGCTTACAGAACTCAGGAAACCAGTTTTCTTACTAGGTTACTGGTTTATTATAAAAAAGATATGTCTCAGAAAGAGCCAGATGGAAGAGATGCATAGGGCAAGGTATGGATATGGTACAGAGCTTCCATGCTGTCTCCCAGTGCACCTACTCTTTTCCAAGTCTCCATGCTTGCCATCCAGGAACTTCTCCAAACCCTGTCCTTTTGGGTTTTTATGGAGGCTTCATTACACAGGCACAGCAGATTAAACCCTTGGTCACTGGCAATTGAACTCAATCTCCATCCCCTTTCCCCTTCTAGAAGTTGGGAAGTGGGGGGATGCTGAAAGTTTCAACTCTAATTACTTCGTTGGTCCTCCAGGCAACAAATCCCTCATCCTTAAGTTACCTAAGGGCATTCCAAAGGTCACTTTATTAACATAACAAAAGATAGTTTTTAGCACTCCAATCAGAGGAAATTTCAAGGGTTTTAGGAGTGTGAACCAGGAACTTGGACTGAGACCAAGTATATATGAAAATGTATTTTGGTCACCTGAATGACCAAATATGCATTTCTTATACATCACAATAAAGCAGGAAGAATAGGGAGAACTAAAATTCTCCTCTAATGTTAAGAGAAAATATATCCAGAGTGAATTCTAAAAAGTAGTAACATGTTTTAATACAAAATCAGTAACATTAGAACCTGGTAGAGAGACTTAACCAAAGAACAGTGAGATCAGAATTGGCAGATAAATTTGAAGTCATCTGACTCCATCTCCTCTAAAGCATAAACATAAAACTTTTTTGGGTGCAATATGTTATTTAATTCTATTGTTCCCAGGGTGCAAAATATTATCTTAGATTTTAAACCACGAAAACTTGGATTTGAGTTTTTGCTCTGTAACTTACTAGAAGGTCCTTTTGTCACCTATAGATGAACCGGTGTTCCAGGTTCTTGTCCCGTCCTAGAAAGAATTCAGAGACAAGACTTAGAGGTTAAAAAGGTAAAGCGAGGATTTATTAAAGGATGGATAGTACACTCTCAGTGGAGAGCAGGCAGGCTCAGGTGAGCAGCTGCCCTGAGTTTCTTTGGCAAATTAGTTACATAGGGTGTAAAAATGAATGGGCGGAATATTCATTGGGGAGGGAAGGGTTTGGGGTTGTATTCTCTGATTATCATCCCAACTCCACCTTCCCAAAGGAAGGAGGGATTTTTGTCCTTATTTAGTCTGGATCGGAAGCGTCATGGCGTCGGTGTATGATGGGTACTTCTGATCTGCAAGGCTAATTTTATTGAAATGAGGGCATAATGAGTAAAAGGTTACATTCAGACACTGGAAATTCCTGCCTTTCCTCACCTCTCTTTGTTGGTCTCCAAGCCAAAAGGTGTGGTCCCTTACCAGCCCAAAGATTCTAGCTTTTCTTTCTCTGCCCAAGGATCCCTGCTGTTCACATGATGTGTGGTTTCCTGCATTTGGCCTGTGCCCCTCCTTTCTGCCTAATTCCTGCCATTTGGTCTGTGTCCCCCTTTCTCTGCTCATATCTAGCTATCTGCCTGCTCTAACACTTCTATTTTTAAAATATCAATTTCTTAATCTGGTAGTAGGGGTAATGGTCATATTTGACGGATTCCTATAAGGTTTACAGAGAATTTTGCAGAGCCTTGGTCAGCTAGTAAATACTCCATGTATAGTAAGTATTTTATTTATATTTTCAAGAGTTTAAACATTTCTGTGGTTAGTTTAAATCATTTATTATATGCCAATAGCATTTTCCATTAAAAAGTTAACATTTATATACAGTAAAATCCACCCTTTATAGTGTACAGTTCTGAGTGTTGACAGATGTATATAGTTGTGTAACCACTACTGCAATCAAGATACAAAAGTTTTATCACCCTCTCAAATTCCCATGTCCTGTTTTTAGATAGCCCCTCCCACTAAATCTCATAAACCACTCGTCTGTTTTCTGTCCCTATAATTTATAAGAATATTGAATAAATGGGATCATATATTGAGTAACATCCTGATTCTGGCTTCTTTCATTTAGCATAATGCATTTGAGATTCATCCATGTTATTGCATGTATTATCATTTTTTTTTTAAACTGCTGAGCAGTGTATCATTGTGTGGAATACTAGAGTTTGTTCATTCCCCAGTTGAGGGATATTTGGGTTGTTTCCAGTTTTTGGCAAAGATGATGAAAACTGCTGTAAATATTTATGTACAGATGTTTGTATGAAAATAGGTTTTCATTTCACTTAGGTAAATACCTATAGGTAAGATTGCTGTGTTGGTTGAAAGTATATATCTAACTTTATAAGAAACTGCTGACTGTTTTCCAAAGTGATAGAACTATTTTGCATTTCCACCAGCAAGATATGAGAGTTCTAGTTGCTGCGCATTCTGACCAGCTCTTGATATTGTTAGATTTTTTTTCTTTTTTTAACCATTCCAATAGGTAGTATTGCATTACGATTTTGATCTGCATCTACTTAATGATCAATACTGCTAAGAATCTTTTCACATGATTTTTATTTGTTCTGTGTGATTTCTTTGATGAAGTGTCTGCTCAAATCTTTTGTCCATTTCTTTTATGGTGTTGTTTGTTTTCCTATTACTTGTTGAGAGTTCTTTACGTATTCCAAATATAAGTTCTCTACCAGATATATGATTTGAAACTATTTTCTTCTAGTCTGTGGCTTGTCTTTTCATTCTCTTAGTATTGTGGAAGAGCAGGAGTTCTTAACTTTGATGACGTACAATGGATACTTTTATTTTCTTTTATGGATAGTGCATTTGGTATCATGTCTAAGAAATCTTTGCTTAACCCTAGGTCACAAAGATTTTCTCCTATGGTTCTGTATATTTTATAGTCTTGCATTTTACATTTAGGTCTATGATCCAGTTTGAGCTAATTTTTATAAAGGAGTGATGTATGGATTTAGGTTCTGTTTTGTTTGTTTGTTTGTTTGTTTGTTTTGTATTGATGCTCACTTTTTCCAGCACCAGTTTTCGGACAGGCTATGATTTCTTCATTGACTTGCCTTTGTACCTTTGTCTAAAACCAGTTGACTACATGCACAAGGTCTATTTCTGGATTCTCTATTCCTATTGACCTATATATTTGTTCTTTCTCTTGAATAACATACTGTCTTGCCTATTGTATCTTTATAGCAGATCTTGAATTCGGGTTAGTGTGAGTCCTACTTTGTTCTTATTTTTCAAAATTATTTTGGCTATTCTGATGCCTTTGTATTTGCATATAGTTTTAAAAATCAGCTTATCCACTTCTACAAAAATTTCTGATGAGATTTTTATTGGAATTTTGTTGAATCTATATATCAGTTTGGTGAAAACCTGACATCTTAACAATATTGAATCTTCCAGTCTATTTACATGGTATATATATCTATTTATTCAGGAATTAAAAAATTTGTTTATTGGTGTTTTATAATTTTCAGCATATAATGCATATCCTTACTAAGATTTATCTTTGAGTACTGCATGTTTTTTTCTGCTTATTGTGAGTGACTTTTTACAAAATTAAAATTCTAATAGTTCACTGCTAACAGAAATATAATAGATGTTTGTACATTGACTTTGTATCATACAACCTTGATAAATTCAGTTATTAGTTCTCTTAGGATTTATTTTGGTTCATGTGTGACAAATTTTTGGAATTATCTAATGTATTCAATTTGGTCATCTGTGAAAAAAGAATTTTGTTTCTTTCTTTCCAATCTGTATCCTCTATTATTTATTTTTCTTATTATAACTCCTAAGGTCCTCTGTACAATGTTTTTTTTAATTCTTATTTTTTAATGAAGTGTAGTTGATTTACAATGTTGGTTTCAGGTGTACAGCAAAGTGATTCAGTTATACATATACATACATTTTATATATATATATAAATATATATATATATTTCAGATTCTTTTCTATTACAGCTCATTAAAAGAAATTGAATGTAGTTCTCTGTGGTTTACCTATTTGCTATATAGTAATGTGTATCTATTAATCCCAAACTCCTAATCTATCCCTCTACCTCCTTTCCCCCTACAATGTTTAAGAGGTGTAGTAAGACTGGAATTCTTGCCTTGCTCCAATCTGAAAGCGACTCTGTCTTACACCATTAGAACATTAGCTGTCAGGTTAAGGAAGTTCCCTTACATTCCCAGTTTGCTAAGAGTTTGTATCATGAGTGGTTTTGAATTACATGTCTATATGATCTTACAGTTTTTCTTGTCTCTTCCAATGTGGTGAATTACATTGATTTTCTAATGTTTTTCAGTTTTCAAATGTTTAGTCAGCTCTGCATCGAGATGAATTCCAATTAGTCATGATGTAATTTCCTTTTGACTTATTGTTGATTTTATTCACTAATATTTTAGTGAATGAGGATCTATTTAGTGATGAGGATTTTTGTGTCGATGCTAATGAGGGATATTGTTCTGTGGTTTTCTTCTCTCCTAATGTCTTTGTCAGGGCATCAGAGTGATGTTGTACTCATAGAATGAGTTGAGAAGTGTTCCTTCCTCTTCAATTTTCCTGGAAAATTTTATGTACAGTGATATTTTTCCCTGAAGTATTTGACACAATGCACTGTGGAAGTCGTCCAGGCCTGAGTTTTCTTTGTGGGAAAGTTTTAAACCGACAGTTGATTTCTTTAATAGAAACAGGGCTATTCAGGATATATCCTGGCTTGCATAGTTTCTGGCAGGAAGTTTGCTGTAATTCTCATTTTTGTTCTTGTCTATGTAATGTGTTTTTTCCCTCTAGTTGCTTCTTTTCTTTTTTTAAACTTGGCTGCTATGATACTACTTTTTAAAAAGATTGAAGTAGAGTTGATTTATAATATTGTGTTAGTTTCAGAGGTACAGCAGAGTGATTTGGGTTTTTTTGCAGATTATATTCCACTATAGGTTATTACAGTGGACTAAGTATAATTCCCTGTGCTGTATAGTAAATCCTTGTTGCTTATCTACTTTACGTATAGTAGTTTATATCAATTAATCCCATACTCTTCATTTTTCTGCCCCCTCCCCCACCTTCCCTTTGGTAACCGTAAGTTTATTTTCTGTGTCTGTGAGTCTGCTTCTGTTTTTGTGTATAGGTTCATTGATATTATTTTTAAGATTCCACATATAAGTGATATCATATAGTATTTGTTTTTCTCTGACTTATTTCACTAAGCCTAACATTTTCTATGTCTACCCATGTTGCTGTAAATGGCAATATTTTACTTCTTTTTAATGTCTGAGTAATATTCCATCATATGTATTAGCTGCCTTTTAATATTTTCTTGGTATCTTTTCTTTTCAGAAGTTTGAACATGGTATACATAGGTGTGCTTTCTTTGGTATTTATCTTGCCAAACCACAGGTGTCTGTCATTAATTTTGGAATATTCTCCACCATAATTTCTTTCTCATTTTCCTCTCTCTTCTGGAAAAGGAGTATTTTTTTCTGGGGCTCCAATTACATGTATAATTAGACCATTAGATATTGTCCCATAGCTCTTAGGTGCTCTGATCTTATTTTTCTCTTTGTGTTTCAGTTTGAGTCATTTCTGTTGACCTATATTCAAATTCACTGACTTTTTTCTTCAGTTATTTCAAGTTTAGTGATTAGCCTGTTGAAGATGTTATCTCTGTTATAGTGATCTTCATTTCTAGCATTTCCATTTTTTGCTGAAATCACTCATCTGATCTTGCATGTTATCTACCTTTTCCACTATACCCTTTAACATATTAATCATAATTATTTATAATTCCTTGTTAGTTTCAACATATGTGTCATATATGAGCTGATTCTGTTGCTTATTTTGTCTCTTGACAGGTTTTTCTTTTTTTTCCTGTCCTTTTTTTGTATGCCTACTGATTTTTGGTTGAATGCCAGACATTTTTTTTTAGGACTGTAGAAACTTAAGTAAATAGTTTTTATCTTTGGAGATTGCACACCTTTCCTTCTTCTAGATCTTTAGTATAGTGGTTGATTCAATCTAGCCAGGAGTTGAATTTGGGATTTATTTTTTCTGTAGTTACCTTATGTCTTAGTTTACTAGGGCTGCCATAACAAAGTACAACAAACTGAATAGCTTAAACAACAGAAATTTTTGTCTCACAATTCTGGAGGCTAGAAGTCCTAGATCAAAGTGTTGTCAGGGTTGCTTTCTTCTGAGGGTTGTGAGGGAAGATTCTGTTCCAGGCATCTCTCCTTGATGATGTCTCCATGTCTCTTCACATCATCTTCTCTCTATGTGTGTCTGTCTCTGTACCCAAACTTCCCCTTTTATAAGGAAATTAGTCAAATTGAATTTGGTCTCACCATAAGGACCTCATTTTAGCTTGATTGCCTCTGTAAAGACCTTACCTCCAAATAAGGTCATATTCTGAGGTACTGGGGTCTATGCTTCTAATAGAGCTTTTTTGTCAGGAAACAGTTCAACCTATAGCATCCTCAATGTACAACAAGCTTTAAGTTCTTCTAGTTTTTGTTTGTGTTTAAGGTAGGGACTGATTTGCCAGAGGGTTTTCCTCAGTATGTGCTCCACCATCAGTGTTAGGCTCACTGTTGCCTCTCTCCAGCAATAGACTGCTATACAGAAGTTTAGACCTCTTGATTTTGTAATTCCATAGTGGAAAAGGAGATCAATCATTTTTTAGGTAATTAATAGGAGCATTGAACCTTTCGGTCACATGTATACAAATCATTAACAGAGCAAAGTACCAGCTGGAGGCAGGTGATTTTTCAGCTCCTCTAGAGAATTCTTTGGTGATGAATAGTTTCCAAATTTTCAAGCTGCATTTTTACTAAAAAAAAAGTATATTGGAAGTGAGTTTTGATACCTCTGTTTAGATACCCCTGATGTTATACTGGTGTCTTAGTAGTGGCCCAAGTGATCTATTCCATGGATTACATGAATCTGCTCATTCTTAAGGCTCATTTCTAATTCTTATCTGCCTATTTCAGCATTCAATTTTTTCTCTTTACTATGTCTCTTTCCTGTTTCCCTCAAACACCAATAGGCTGTGGCCAGGGTTGACTAGCCAGCCCAGATTCTTTACCTATTCTCATATCATATTCAGTTCCCCATGATTGGGTCACCCTTTGGGAATAGATGTCATTGACTGCAAATGTGGGCCCTCTTTACTTTTTTCAAATGCTCCTGCTGGTCTTCAGGTTTGGAACCAAGCAAGTTTCTATATGGAATACTTGAGTGGTTTGGAAAAAAACACATTCTGTGGGCTTATAAAGTTCCATGAATGAAAGCCAGTCTTTGTAAAGGATTTTTCTTTCTGTCCTTGCTTCCTTCCATTCTTCCTCTGTTTTAATCAGCTTTGAGTATCTACTATGTGCTAAATTCAATAACCGTTTGGTTTCAAGGAATAAATACTCTTCAAGTTTGGTTAAACTGAAACAGAAGGGTGAAAGAGTATCAAAAGAATACAAAATCAGGTCTCATAAATGTCTGGAACCAATAAAGTTAAAAGCCAGTGAGGGCTATGGCAGTCTTTCTCCCTTTCCTCCCCAAAACATGTGCTAATCTCTGGTCTAAGACTCTCTAGGAAATATAGTGACAGGTGATGTGTATGGGAGGAGACAGTTGCTGTTTTCTGAAGCTATCACCTGCTTCCTGAGATTGAAAAGATAATTTCTCTAGCTCAGATTTCTTTTTGTTTTTTCTTAGCTCCCCAGAAGTTTTGTTTATAGGCTTGGATTCCTATCCAGTAGTCCTATAGACTCCTGGGAACAGGCCAGAGATTTATTATTCTAACAATTAATTAATTCATTAACTCAACAAATATTTCCTGAATGCCTTCTTTGGGCCAGGTACAATTCTAGATTCTAACCACACAGGGGTGAATAGGATAGAGTGCCTGTCCTCATGGAGCTAAGCATTAGTAGTAAAACTTCTAGTGAATTAACTTGTGGGGGCTTCGGGCTCAGATTTATGGAGGAAAATAACTCTCTCCTCCCCCCCTTTTTTTGAAAATTCAAACTTTGTTCTTACAAGAATTATAAAGGTCCTGCTTGAATCTAAAATAGCATCGCTGTTGGTAGGGCATGTTGTTGGCCAATTGTACTAAAATAGTCTCTCTTGGATGTTCCAAATACTCCTCAATTCAAGAAAACTGAACTCATCATCTACCACTTCCTCTCACCTCTCGATACACACTGGCATGCAGACACGAGACATTGCAATTCCTTATCCAAATTAGAAACTTAGGCAATATTCTCAATGTATGCCTTATTTCCACACTTAATTGATCTTGTTTGTCTAGTCCTTTTAAAAGTTTTACTAATACATAATTTCACATAACTGCTTCCTCTTCTTTACCCCTTCTGGTATCATCTTTAGACATTCATTATCTCTTACTGAAATCACTGTCATAGTCTTCTAACTGATCCCCAGCTTCCAATCCATACTCCTTTCATCCATTCTCTGACCAGAGCAGGGTCTGACAAACAGTGGTTATTGTTGAAGTTAAAAAAAAAGGGACCTTTAATGTATTACTTCTCTTGCCTCAGATTACCCTGATCTGTGTCTGAGGCGACTGTGTTTTCCATTTGGCTACCTCTAGATCTTTTTTTAGTGCCAAGATGGTGGTAGTATTTATATTCTCCACTGATTGAGAAAAAATTATTTAACACTGTTAAATGAATTGTTTTGGTTATTAAAACCTCATATATAGATTTTAAAGTGTGCAGGATATTATTATTCATTCAATCTATAGACTACATTTTGTGAATAGAAATTCATGTCCTATATGTAATGTCTAGGTAGCTGTCTCTGTGAACTTGTGGCCTAAATGGTGGAACTCACTGCTCTGAACATTGTCCCCTCTATGATAAAGCTAAATGCAGCCTTTCTCTGGTAAATAATGAAGTATAAATCTTCCCTCAGTAGTGCCCTGCTAGTTGCACTTTATGATGAGCAGACCTTCATCCATGAGATTTTATTATTTAATTGGTCTAAAGCTCTCTTTCCTAGCTTATTCTTCTGTCCCCTGATCAATACTCTGACTTCTCATTATCCTGCATACTCTCATTTTAGGATGTGCGTAAGTATTTCCTGACTGGGTGCCTTTGTTGTACTCTTCCTGCTGCTGGTAATGCATTCTTTCTTTCATATTTATGTCTACTGAAATCTTACCCACCTTTCAATTCAACTTCATCCATAAAATTCTTCTAGATCTTTTGGTGGAGGCATTTAATATTAACTTCTCCATTAGGCCATAGCAATCTTGAGGTCATAAATCATATTTTAATTACCTTTGTGTCCTTTTCCAGCTCTTAATACATCAATTAGCTTATAGTAGGTGCTTAGAATGTTTGATAAATGGACGAATATAGTGGCTAACACTGTTGATTTACTAAGTGAAGGTTACTAGGCAGGTATGGAGTGGGGGTTGCAAAAGAAGAATAAGACGTCATCTCTAGGGTTATGTACTCCTCTGTGCTGTTGTTGCATATACTTGCAAATAAAACAAAAAATGTTTTTTGTCTTCAGATACATTAAAAATAATATGCCAACTCTGTATTGTTCTCTAAATGCATGCGTGCGGCGGTGGAGGGGGACAGGTGGATTGTGACTACTTTAAGCGGAACAATGCTTATTTAAATGTAAGTTCTCTGGTCTATTTGTTGCATTTCCAGTGTGACATGGCAAAACTTTAAAGTATTTGTGTGTGGTGTGGGATAGGGGTTAGTTGCGGCGGTATTTATGCAGACAGTGAATTTCTAGTACTTCAGATAAGAGTGCTTGAATATGGTCTGAGAAGCAATGCAGAATTATAGAGTTAAGGTGAGCACAATGTCTGAAGCATAGTGAGGGCTCAATAAATATTTGTTAGGAAGGAAGAAGGAAGAACGGAAACAAGCCAAGGCAACTAGGATGTGTCTGATAAACAGAAGCTACCAAGTAAGAGCAAGACCAAAATGGAATCAACAGATATGAACCGAAATTGGAGACCCGTGAGGCAAATGAGATATTACTCTTATAATTATTATTTTATTAAGAATACTATAACAACTTAATGTGTTTTCTCCTTGCGCCAGCACCTCACATGTATTAACACATTTGTGATTTAGAAGAGCATTTAATTATAGTTACCATTATAATTACTTTATGGATGAAGAAGTTAAGATTCGGAGAGAAAAGAAGTTTGCCAAAGCTCACACAGTTAGCAAATGGCAAATGTGGTACCCTGTGCTCTACAGAATAAGGATTTTCTAAATTATTCTGGATGAAACTCTTCCTAGATGACACCTGTCATGTCCAGGCGACATCCCTTCAACTCACCTTTTTCAGCTCAGTGGAGGTAAACAGTTCCTGTTCCTGTTCCCATCGCTCCTTAAGCATGTGTGCCATGATCTCTGGTTTTCTGCCTGAGGACTTCTTCTAAAACCATGGCAAGACAGTCAGCATCTCATCGACCTGGGCCAATGAGGCAAGGGAGCAGTCCTTCACCAGTGGAAAATGAGAGCTGGTTGAAAAATGCACCAGGTTTCTGACCTTCAGATGAACAATTCTGAGGTGCTTTCTTACATGGGTTCTCAGAAGTTCCCCGGCAGCATTGAGCTCTGATTGACCCAGAATTAAACAGCTCAATAACCCATCCTTCATTTTCCTCCTTCCCTGTTTTATTCCCACCCTTCCACATCCCTGCTTCTGACATCATATGCAGGCAACTTGTGTCAGGCCCTGCTTTCAGAGGAATCCCAGTCTAGATGCTAGTTAATCAGACACGTCAAGGTCATACACCTTAGGGTATCTTAAAGGACCACTAGGTATCTGAATGTGTTAAGCCACCAGTATCTTTGCTAGAGAATTATACTTTGTATGATAGGGAAA
Source organism: Vicugna pacos (assembly GCF_048564905.1). Lineage (NCBI taxonomy): Eukaryota > Metazoa > Chordata > Mammalia > Artiodactyla > Camelidae > Vicugna > Vicugna pacos. The sequence continues at coordinate 33,998,912 of NC_132995.1, forward strand.
GATGTGTTTTTAAAAAGCCCACCTTTTGCTATTTCGGTAGAGTCATGTGGACATTTCTCATTTCCTCATCTATGTCCCTGTAACGCGGACGCATGGGATTGATTTCTAGAAAATGGTGCTTGTTTAAGAAATAAAGTTAAGAGACGATAAAGGCAGCCATGTGTGCTGCAACTTTAAGAAACTGCTTTTGGATTGCTGAGTGGGTCCTAAACGTTCGTGGACACGAGGGGGCAGCCTCACACCGGGTTCTCAGGGAAGACTGCCCGTGATCGCTGCTCCTGCTGCTGCTGCTGCTTCTTCCCTCCTTCAGTGCACAGCAAGTAAAACTCAACAGTTTTGTGGAGCGGATTGATTTTTGTCTTTTTCTTTATGAAGGACTTGAGTTGGGGACCAGGGTTTACTTGGCAGCACATCACAGGAAGTGCGCATCTTTGCAGCGCACCTCTGAGGGCCTTTTGATTACAGGGAAGAGGCACCAACTCCAAACGTGCTGCGTCCAAGGATGCTGAGAGTTGCCTCCCTTCCTTTGTTGTTTTCAAGTACTGTCAAAGAACTGCTGTGCGGGAGAGAAAAAAGCACAGAACTCCTCCTGGAAGGGAGTGGAGTGGACTGCACCTTTGGAAAAACTCCCTTTGCTTGGATGACCTCATCCAGTCCCATGGTGTTAAGTACATCTCTAGGGAAGGTGACTCTCAGTTTGATGCCTCAATCCCAAACTTCCCAGAATCCCAGATTTGTTTGTTTCTGTATCCCATTATCTAGCTGGTATCTCACCTCGGTATCTTCTGGGCATCTCAAATTTGGCCAGAGAGGATTATTTCCAACCCCCACATTCGCTTCTTTCACATGGCTTATTTTTCTCAACCCAGTACCATCCATCACCCCTCATCCTATTGCTCAAACCCCAAACCTACCAATGATATTTCTTTCCTCTCTTTCCTCACCTCCCCCCACATTTAAATCAATTCATGTGTGACTTCTGTTGCCCCTACCTCCATCTCCACTGACATCTCCACATTCATCTCATACCTGGTCACCTACTGCATCCTTCTCACTGGACTCTGCACTCCCCTGGCTCCTTTAATTCAGTCTCTACATGTATGCCAAGAGGATCTTTTTAAGGGGATTCAGATCACTCCTCCAGCTTAAAACCCTCTAGTGGATTACATTGCACTTGTAATAAAATTTCTGAACCACATCATGGAGATGTAAAGCCCTATACTGTCTACGCACGGCCTGCTGCCCCTGCCTCATCTGTATCACTCTTCTCACTCTTGGTTCTGGACACCTTGGTCTTCTTGATGTTCTTAAGCAGCCTTGGGCCTTGACACCGACTTTTCCGCTTTACTGCTCTCCTCTCTGGTCTTTACACGAATGGCTCTCTGTGTCCTTCAAGTCTCAGCTGAAATGTTACCTCGCAGGGAGAGCTTCTGTGGTCATTCCAACTATACTAGTCACCCAGGCACTTTCATGTCCCTCTGTTTTAATTCTCTGTAAGCACTGATACTAGGTGCCTTTTCTTGCTTATTTATTTGTTGGTTTATTGTCTATCTTCCTCCACGAGAACATAAGCTCTGTGTCAGGTAGAGCATGTCTGCTTTGGACACTCAACCACATCCCGGTGACTAAACAAGGCCCAACATATGAAAGATGCTCAACAAATGTTGAATAAAGAAACGAGTAAACGGGTGAAAATACCACACCTGACCCTGCTGAGGGTGGGCTGCAGGGTTCCTTACTGCTACTTTTTGTTTGATTGTAGATGAGTGATTTCTTCCCAGTTTCCTCTTCAAGATAATTATATTCTATATGTCTATTCTGATCCATGAGTGTGCTGCTCACTTAGGAACTCCTGAGGAAATTTTTGAGGCACTATGAGTGGAAAACCCTCTTGCTGGTCTAAAAGTTTTAAACACCCTTGAAACTGGTGAGGAACTTTAGACTTAATGGTTCCTACGCATTCATTTTCATGTAAAGCATCAAAACTTCAGGTTGCCAGGTTCTTGAAGTCTCCTGTGAAGCTGATTCTATGTCATGAGACAGAGACCAAGTTTACTCTCTCAAGACACTGGTTCTCTGAGTGGATGAGCTGGAGTTCAAGCTGCTTTTTCTGTGAGCCTTTGGTTAGTGGTACCTGGTTTGAAATTCTGGACCTGCTATTTCAGAAACAATTTAAGTACAGCATATCCATTGTGTCTTACTGTATTTCAGGTTTTATCTAAATGAGGCAACAATTACAGAACCAGACTCTTTAGGATGCTAAAGTGCTATTCATAACTAGCCAGGAAAGGTCACCAAATAAATACTTTGACGTCTGCTAAGAAGGGAGATTAATGAAAGCCTTGGCTCTTTGTTCTCACAGATCGTCGGATATGGGAGTGTTTTCATTCTCTTTGAATTCCTCTGTTGCTCTGGGATTCTAATATGCTGCTGAGCTTTAATTTCTTGAAAAGCCGTTTCATCAACCCTGTTGACTGTATGCTAAGATTCCCTTCTTCCCCCTCCCCTACATTTGGGTCAGCCTGTACCAAAGAAGAAGGTTATCTGGGCTGTTAAACCTTTGACTTGGTGTCTTTTGAAGAGCGCATTTTGCATTTTGTTATGTCAGGATTGTAATTAGATCCGTTAATTAAGGGAAGAATGAACTTTTCCCAAACTCTGTACCTCTTTGAATTTTTGATCAGTTTGCTTAGGTTGCTGCTGACCTTTGCTAAGGGGTATGCCACTGCTCATTAATTGGCAAATTTTAATGAGGAGAGTTGATGAATGTGCTGGCCTTGACAATAAATAAAGCTGGCTGCCACTCCAGGCCTTACCACCTTTGGCTGCTTCAAAGTGTGTGGTGTTTCTTGACTAGTGACCATTAAACTTGGGACACTCAGCTGACATTCGGTCTTATGACTGAGCGAGAGGGGGTCTCCTTTCCCAGGCACTGATCTGAATGTCTCCTCATCCACTGTCTTATTTCATTCTTATCATCATCTCAGTCTACCTGTTTTGGAGATGGGAGAACTGAGGCACAGGGAGAGTGGCAGCTTGCACAGGGACAGGTTACTGGTTAGTAATAATGATTATAATAATAATGATAATAACTAGTATTTAATTGGGTTCTAATTATGTGCTAGGCACTCTCCCAAGCTCTTTACATGCATTGTGTCACCTGATACTCATACCAGCCGTATGAGATAGGCACTATTTTTGCTTCATTTTACAGTGAGGTACTGGAGACAGAGAGAGGTAATTTGTCCAAAGTCATACAGCTTACAAATAGCAGAATCAGGATTTAAATCTAGGCAGCAGGGTGTCAGAAACAAGACTCTCAACCACAGTAAGTGGGTGGCAGGCCAAATTTCCAACTGAGATCTGCTCCATTTTAAAGCCTGTCCCTTCTCCTCTTTATCCATTTGCCTCATTGATTTACATACACTAAAGGTCGGTGTATGTTTCTGTGTTTGAACTTGGGTTGTTTTAACTCCATAGTCCTAATTGATTATTCCAGAGTTATAACAACATCTAGAATATTCTCAGGTGATTCCAGACACTCTGAGTACAAAGAAGAATAAAATTCAGATTCACACACACACACACACACACACACAAAGATTTCTTCTCCTTTTCAAATATGCGTCTCCACTGCCCCTCAATTACCCTAGTGAGCGGTGACATTTCAGAATATAATTATAGTACAATATTTAACAGATGGAATTGAATGATGAAAAATTTACTTAGTGATCCAAGTCTGAGATATAAAATTTGGCTTTATAGCTGTACTCACTATGACTTCTTGGATTATATTGAGTGAGAGAGTATCTTCTGTTTGGGAGTGTTGGTAGGATAATAGAAAAAGCCTGGGGGAAGTCATAAGTAACTCTTCAGTGCCTCTTTTCAAGGTCCTCCAAAATACTAGTACTTTTAGTAATTGTGAAATATGATGCTCACATCACTTTGCCCCTTGCTTAAACTTACAATCCTTCTAATAATCCACAGCCACAATAACCCTAAAAAACAATGTCTAAATACTCAACAGTTTAAAATACACACCAGCATTCACAGTTGCGACAGGCATTTTTTTTTTTGTTTGCTAAAAACATCCTCTCTAGCTGAGTGTCACTACTTTTGAAATTTCTGTCTCTGAACATTGCCCTAAGTGATTCCTTAGGAAAAATTTTCAAACTGTTGGTGAAGATAATTTGACATCACTGGTAGCTGGTTCATGTGGGGAAATGTTGTTCATATTTTATCCTCATCATGTTCTGTTAATGCCTGCTTTGTAGAGGAGAAGTGCCGAGGCGGAGAAATGTTGGTATCTTGCTCTGGGTATTATTTAGCACATACTTTGTTAAAGGGTACTGATGATGAATCTCAAAATAAACTCACATATTTGAATACATGCCCTCTGATCTGCTAATATGGCGGAAACCCGTTTTACCCTGGACGTGGACGTGGACCATAGTATCTGGACGTGGATTTATTTCATGTATCTGGAGGAGGAAAAAAAAATCGCACTTTAAGTTAGTATCAGAGACAGATCTGGAACTCAGGTGTCTGAGTTTTTGCTTAAAAATATCTCACAAGCTCAGGGAAAAGGTTATTATAAGCTGGGATTGTAGGAAGCAGTGAAATCAAAACTCTCTTCTACCAGGCAAGGCCTTGCTCTTTTTTTGGGGGTGGGGGGATGGGGAGTGAATGAGTTGGTTTTAAAAGCAAGAAAGGAGTGCTGAGATTGTCAAGGGGAGCTCTCAGAAGGTTTTACAGTGAGGGCAGTATCTGCATGGAGCTTTGAAAAATGGATTAGATTTCTGTACGTAGATCTGTGTTTCCTACTCCATCAAAGATCTTTTCACCCTCTTGCTAAAACGTGAATGGAAAGAGGGCAGCACATCCTCAGGAATCCAGAGTGTTAAGACCTTCACCGTGCTCTGCTTTCTTCTGAGCTCCTGCTGAAGAGTGAAGAAAGAAGGGCATTTCATTTTCTACAGATCCTGAAAAGAGCAAAGCCATACATGTATTAGAAATAAATAAGATTAAAAAAAAAACCCAGAAAATCCGTGACTATCTCATTCGAATTCTGGATACTGAGTAAATTAGCAGATTGGTAATAATGAGGCTCTGCGGTATTTGCAAGGAGGTAGACTATCTTCCCAGGAAGTGTTCAAGTTTAAACACAGGAGGGTCATAAAGCCACACTGTTATTATAGTTGGAACATGGCAGCCCCAACTTCCAGGACAAGAACCAAAACTTTTTATTAGTGCCGAATCAAGAGGTAAGGGCCAACTTTTCAAGTACTGACATGATGCCTATTAAAGTTTATTAAAAACAGAAATAAAAAGCATAGTCCTCCCCATTCATGTTTTCTCCTTCGAATTCTTCTCCAGAAACATCATATAAACCTATGAACCTCTTTTTGTCCCAGTCAGCATTTGAACTGAATTAATATAGGTGACACATATGGCATTGTCTCTTGAGAATACATGTTGTTTCTTGGAACTGAGCCTGGCATTTGGCAGGAGCCATGTCTTAGTTCAGATTCTCCTAACAGAGGATATGATATGAACTTGAGTGTGTAGTTTATTCAGGAAGTGACATCAGGAAGCAAGAGTGAGGGAGTGGGGAGAAAAAGGTAGGGAAGAAGGAAAATCCAGTGCAAGGTCACTGCTCTGGAGGATGGAGGTTGGATTCTGCTAGGAACCCCTGAGAAAATTACAAAATGCCTCTGAGAATTTTTTTATCTGAAACGAGGGATGCTGGAGTAGTCCTCCTCAGGTCTCATCCGCACTGGTAGAAGGTTGCTCCCATGATCTACCATGAGTCCTGCAGGAAGTAGGAACTCAGTATTAAAAATCAATTAATTGATGGACATTAGATTGTTTCTAAATTTTTGATTATTAAAAAGAGCTGCTATATAAACATTCATGTGCAAATCTTTATGTGGTCATATACTTTCATTTCTCTTGGGTCAATAGCTGGAAGTGGACTGGCTGGGTCATATGATGGGTGAATGTTTAACGTTTTAAAATACTGCCAAAGTGTTTTCCGTAGTAGTTGTACCATTTCTCATGACTGCCAGATGTGTATGCGAGTTCCAGTTGTTCCACACCTCACTAACGTTTGACTTTTCCAGTCCAGCTATGCAAATGGTGGTGTAGTATATCTCCCTGTGGTTTTATTTGCAATTCTCTAAAAACTAATAATGTTGAGCATCTTTTCATATGCTTATCTGTCACCTGTTTATTTTCTTTGGTGAAGCATTTGATCAAACGTTGACCATTTCCCCCACAATGGGTTATTTGCCATCTTCTTATGGAGTTCTTTATATATCCTGGCTAAAAGTCCTTTGTCTAATATATGTATTGTGAATATTTTATCACAGGCTGTGGCTTACCTTTCCATTTTCTTAACAGTGTGTTTGGAAGAGTGAAAGTTTTAATTCTGATGAAGTCCAATTTATTGACTTATTTAGTAGTTCATGCTTTTGTTGTATTATATTAGATATTTTATCCTAACCCAAGGCCACTATATTTTTTTCCTGTTCTCATTTAGAAGTTTTGTAGGTTGGCATTTAAGTCTGTGGTCCATTTGAATTTAATTTTTTAATATCCTTACAATATACTGAGAAAAAAGAAATAAATTATTGAGACATGCAGCAATATGAATGAATCTAAAAGTCGTTTATGTTGAATTATATAAGCTAGACGAAGAAAAGAGTACATACTATATGATCGCATTTCTAAAAGTTTCTAGAAAATGCAAACAAATAAAGAACAACAAAAAGCAGATTTCATTTTTCATCCCAGAGGAGGCTGAGAAGCAACTTTCTTCAATCTTCTCGCATCTGGGTTTATCTGACACCAGCTTCCTCCATCATATCGCTCAAGTTCAGCCCCAACAAGATCAAAGTTGTGTGCCTGAGGTGCCTTCGTGGGGAATTCAGTACCATGTCTGCCGTGGCCACCAAGATCTGTCCCCTGAGTCTGTCTCCAAAAAAGTTCGGTGGTGACATCACCATGGCAACCAGTGGCTGGAAGGGCCTAAGGATTATAGTGGACCGGCACATTTAGTACAGACAGGCTCAGATTCAGGTGATACCTTCTACCTCTGCCCTGGCCATCAAAGCTCTCTAAGAACTATGCAGAGACAGAAAGAATCAGGAAAGCATTCTGCCCAGAGGAAATACCCCTATTGAAGAGATTGTCAACTTTGCCTGACAGATGTGGCTCTGATCTTTAGCCAGAAAACTCTCTGGAACCATTCAAGGAATCCTGGGGACCATTCAGTGTGTGGCTGCAGTGTTGATGGTTGCTGCCGTCATGACTTCATAGGTAACATCAGCGGTGGTGCAGTCAAATGCCCAGCTAGTTACGATCCACTAAGGAAAATATTTCAATAAAGGATTCTTTCGAAACCAGTCAAAAATACTCCCCAAACCATAAAATAAAAAAACAGAAAAACAAAACCAAAACCACACACATACACAAAAACAAGAAACCACCCACCCCCTAAAACAAAAGCAAACAAACAAAAAACCGACTAGCTGTTGTCTAGGGACAGAGTTGGAGAGTGGATTACAAACAGGCTTAGGACACTACTGGGCATTATGGAATTGTTTATTTCGGGATTGTGATGATGGTGTTGTGAGTGTATGCATATGGCAACACTGGTCAAGTTGCACCCCTTAAATATGTGCAGTTTATTGTATCAATCACATCTTAATAATCCTATAAAAATTAGTTCATTAATTGAATGGAAATAACTCTTCCTCTGAGGAGCCTTATAATTTAGCTGCCCCTAACAGCTTCTAAATCAGAACCAAGTATTAATTTTCCTAAATCACATTTAAGCTAGAAATAACTTTTTAACAAAAGACCATTAAATATTATCAATCTGGTTTTTCTAGTGTAGTCAATTGTCCTTAGATAGGGAAGGAACACAGTGAACACATTTTATGGTCTCATTGCAGTGTGCTGTTCTTTTTGAAACTGGTGTCTTATCTTTTACATCTGCAATTAGCTGAAGGTGGCAACTTCAAGAATAAATCCTGCACTCAAACATGTTGGCACTTAACCCTGTATCACCTGTGAGCAGCAGCTAAAATCCAGACACTTCATTTGGAATTGTCAGAAACACATGCACCCTGGGTCAAGTGCAGTCTACACCTGTTCAAAAAGAAGGCTCTGAAAACTAGGATATGACCATCCTAAAAAAAACAAGACTCATTTTCTGCTTCTCAGAATGAGCCTAATGTTCAACTAAAAGGAATGTCAGTTTAAAATCTAGCTGAATGACCTTAAGCATGCCACCTGGTCTCTTGGGCCTCAGTTATTTCTAGTCTAAAATACTGGTGTACTGGGTTAGATAATTTCTAATAATGTTTCCTATAATGTACTTTTTCTAGAATTGGTTATTAGAAGCCATTTTGTGGCTCACCCTTAACCTACCAAATGCAGTTGTATTTTTGCTCCAAATGTTAAATATTTAATCAACTCTTGGTGAAACCCAAATGCAATTCATTAAGCAAGTTGGTGTTGAGTCAAATGCAATGGACATGAAAAATGCCTTTTCATTAGTGTCCATTGGATTCATTGGTTCAAGAGTTCTGGCTGACGGAATGAATGGGAAAACTATCCTCTGTTCAAACAAACTGAATGTGTGTGAGTAGAAATAAAATAAAATAAAAGCCAGGAGCCTTTCCAATTGCCTTTTACTAATTGTGAGGTATTGAGTTTCTATGCTGTGTTAATGTCTACAAGGCTCTCGTCTGGCTAACCCAAAAGATAAATGAAGTTAATGAAAATGTTTATTTCAAAATGTGCACAAACATAAAGGTTGGAGAAAGGCATACATGGTTGTGTCTGTGCATGTGTACATAGAGGCAGACACAAAATGTGGAGAAAAAGACACACATGATGCAGTTTTTATATAGGGAGTGTGGTGGAGATCACCACAAAAAGATATACCTTTTGTATATGGTCTTTTAAAAAATTTTTGTCCCTTGTCTACAGATCTTGAACAATTTGATCTTTCAAAAAAATAATAATACTAAACTTAATAATAGCTGTATGTTTTAAATAATAAGGATTTGGCTTCCCTATATTTCTATTAGTCGGAATTAGAAAAAAACCTCTGTAGTTTAATGTCAATTAAGCACATATCACACCGAGGTTATGAAGCTACAATCAGCAGAAGGAAGGAATCAAGTATTTCCAAAGCGTGTTCTGGGTACCAGACACATTACTAGTGATTTGTATCTATGATAACCACTTTCCAGCAACGTAGAGGACACTGTTGCCCTTATGCTGACATCCTAAAATTCAGTGACCTTGGGCGTAGTTAAGTGGGAGGAAGTTCAGCATTCCATGGAATGTGGCTGTCTTCGAGGGTGACTGTGGTACCAGTTTCCAGCCTCAAGTCCTCAGAGGTCACATTTCTTTCTCTTTTACTGCCTTACGCCCAGGAGGACAGGCCCTCCTCTTTAATTTCTTAGAGCAAGGGGCAAACTCCAACCCATGGTTCAAATCTGACTTGCCTGCCGCCTGTTTTTGCATGGACCGTGAGCTAAGAATGGATTTTACATTTTTAAATGGTTGAAAAAAAAATCAATAGAAAAACAATGTTTCACAACATGTGAAAATCGTATTAAATTAGAATTTCAGTGTGCATAAGTAAAGTTTTATTGGAATGCAGCCACACTCACTCGTTTACGTATTTATGGAGGCTTTCATGCTGCGGTGTCCAGAGTTAAGTGGCTGCGATGAGACAGCATGGCACACAAAACCTACAGTATTCTCTCTCTGGCCCTTTACAGAAAACGTTTGCAGACCTTTGTCCTAGATCATAGCAGAGATTTCACTGAAGGTTGATAATAGGGACAGAGAAGTACAACATGCAGTGATTTACAGCTGTGGCACATCCTCAGATCTTTCCATCAGATTGGCTTCCTGCTTTTTTCTGAAACTGTGTCAATATGGCCAAATAGCAGATGAACTGAACAGAGTCCCTAGCTTGAAAGAAAGAGAGAGAATTTCCCCTCTCTTACTGCGTTCTCCTGAGTCCCTTTTTAATTTCCCCCAAAGGATCTCTTTCAGGATTGCTGACAGTTAAAATATCGTTTCACTTTTGGAAACTCTGCTCTCACCTACCGGGGGAGAGGGGGTGATCCAGACCTGGGATCAATCCTTCCAAGACAATCACACAGTAAACTCATATCAGTGTAGTCCTCAAAGTCTGGCTTATTCAACCTTCTGATCCAAATTAGACTAAGTGCAATTTGGTACCACATATTTTTTCAGTCTCTCTAAATAAAGAGATCAACAATCTTGGACTTGCCACTCAGCATTAAATTTAATCTGTATGTTCATCTGAGAAATGGACATAATATCATTTACCTCATTCAGTTTATCATAATAGCACTAGAGTGTTAAATAACTTGTCCAATGTCACATGGGGCACAAATGAGAGAGCTGGGCTGTGAACCTCATTCGTTCAAGTCCAGATTTTTTCTCTTCCTAATTCTACCTTAAAAGGCAAAAAAACCATTTTTTTTTTAGTAAACCTGGGAGTTTCTTGATAAGTAAATGTATGATTTCTATTAGACTTTTGGAAAATTTTCTGAGTTTGTAGATTTCCATATCACGGCACAATAACTGGGGACCTAAGACGGTGTGTACAAGCCTACACTCTGGAATCAGAGAGGACTGGATTGGAATCACCATTTTAGTACTTACTAAATGAGGAATGTTTCTTAAGCATGTTTTCTTGACATCTCTGAGGGTCTCATTTCATATTAAAATGAAAATGATAATGGTTCTTATAGGAATGTTGTATTAGTAAGTGAGATAACAAATGTAAAACATGTAACTTAACACGTGCTCTGTAACTATAAGCTATTATTTTCTCTCAGTTGAATAAAAATAGAATTCCCATATAGAAATAGCTCACTTTTTCCACTGTGAAAAGCCCATGTCTCAAATATTATTTCAGGTTTAATTTTTTTTTAAATCTCAGGTATGCACTATTGAACTCCCCTTGAATTTTGCTGCCTGTTTCCCAGAGCCTTCAAGTGCATTTGATGGTTGCATTGGGGAAGGGACACTTAAGGGATATCATTGTGACAACTACTGGTGTTTTTTGACAAGGTATTGAGAGTTGATGATGATCAGGGAAAAGGTGGCTTCAAAACGCTCTCCATGATCCATTAGGTACGGATCATTAGCATGGCTCAGAAGTACAATGGAACATTTGTGGGAGTCTGTACTATCAGCAGCCCACAAAGAGCCCATTCTTGACACCACAGACTTTTAACATCTCAGTTCTAAGAACTGCCATGATGGTTGACACTTTTCATTTCAAAGAATAGGCTGAACACACTGCTTTCCTTGAAGACATTAGCAAATGTACTTTTAGAGTTTTAAATGTTTCCATGTGGGACAGTTATGTTAAAAAAAGCACTGTATGCGTTAATGTGCTGCATTAGAATATTAAGAAGTGAGATACATTTTGTTCATTTCATAATGGGCATATTTTCACAAAGCTCTGCCCAAATTTCTACATGTGTTTTCACATATATAAGTATCTGATTTATCAGTAAGGTCTGTTCACACCACACCGCATTGGACCAACAGCACATGTGGAAATCATGCACATGTATTCTTGTACTATTTTCAGTCATTTCTCTCTAATGCTCATTTGCACCTAATTCTGTCTGAACTTTTCCAAGATAAACTCTAGATAGGATTATCATCCTCAAAACATACGTGAAGGGAAAAATGTAAGAATTTAACTCACTTTTCTTTCTCAAGCTTTCCTATGTGGAATTAAATGAGGTCACAAGTATTGAACATTACATGTCAATGTTCAGTTAATTTGATGGGAAGAGTGGTGGATGAGGTGGAAAAACTCATTTACTTTCTTTAACTAAGAGTTTTAGTCAGCCAGATTATTGCTTGCTGTTCTTAAAATGGAGTCAGCTACAAAAGCGAACTATTTGTATCTTGTCTGTAAAGTTGTCAGTGAATAGTAGATGAAGACTCCCTTTATCTGAATCTTTTTCTCTATTTAGTGGAGACCAGTCTCTTCTGTGACAAAGTCTGTTTGCGTTGTATGAGCAGTACTACTATACCTTCTTTGAAATCTCAATGTTTAATTGGTTCTGGTTCTATAAATCACTTAACCCAAACTCTTTAGGGTCTATCCTGGATAAGTAACATGCCCTCTTCATTTGTATTTGGACCATGAAGTAAAACACTTCTGAACATAGAGCAGTTTAGTCCCACAAGTTAGCAAGTGATAACGACTCTATTTTTTTAAATTTTCAGATTCACATTATGGTGATACAAGGGGCTGGGACTAGGTATGAGGGTGAATTCAAATTCAACAAGGCCAAAATTATTGCCTCTTTCCCTCCCTGACCCACTCTAGTCTGACTTGCTCTACCCCAGATTGTCCTTTTTTGGAAATGGCATATCCATCCTTTCCCCCACCCCAATCTCATAGTGTTAACAAGTCATCTGACATCTCATATTTTTTACTCCTTACAGATATCCCATGACAAATCCTGTCATTTCTAGTTCCAAAATATCTCTTTATCTCACTATCACCACACTAGTTAAAGACACACTTATTTTATGCCTCCTCTCTTTCCATGGCCTGTCTCCCCAGTTGTACTATTTTTCCCTTCTGTATCATTTCAGAATAGCCGTTAGATAGAGCATTTTAATAGGCAGTTTTGATTATGTCACTACACTGCCGAAAAGCCTCCAAGGACCTCTTCATGCCATGAAACAAAATCTTAAATCCTTAACATGACTCAGAGGACCTCACATGGGGGCCCCCATCTATTTCTATAGACTCATTTTCTGCCCTTGTCCCCTTGCTTACCAGATTCTACCCACGCTGGCCCTGTCCAGTCCCTGTAAGTTGCCCAGTTCGTCTGCTCTTCCCCTGGTGCTGGCCCATGCCTACTCAACTCTAGGTCTCAGGGTTGGAGAGGCCTTCTTTACACCCAACTACGCTACCAGGTAAAGCAGGTTTACCTTGTTGACTCTCTCATGATGCCTGTTATTTTTCTTTACTGCCCCCTCCTCCATCGCTGTGTATTCATCAGACTATCATCGGATGCCTTTTTCCTGCTATCTCAGGCTGCAAGAGGAAAACATCACTCTGTTTTGCTCCCTGCCACTTCCCCAGTGCTCGGTAAGAGTTTGGCAAGATGTAGGACGTCAATAAGGAATGCATGATTTTTCAGACAATTAAGCATAAAATGGATTGTTTCATTTTGATTAATTCAAGCAAATAATACCAAATTATACAATCAGAAAAGCTCACTACATTGGGCCCCTAATAAACCCTTTATAAAAATCAGATGTCATCACCATCACCATGATCTCAGTATACTTCCTGGATCCTATGGAATGGCTGAGGTGGGCAAAGAGGCAGGGTTGTCAGATAAAAGGTAAAATGTTCAGTTAAATTTGAATTTCAGATAAGCCACAAGTAATTTTTTAGTGCAATATTTAGGACATACTCATACTAAAAATTTGTTATTTATCTGACATTCAATTTTAAACCAGCATCCTATCTTTCTATTTGCTAAATCTGGCAACCCTACTACAAGGAAAGAGTCCTTTGAATTTTTTAGGCAGTCCATTTCAGTGAAGTTTATAGCCATACCAAAAGGAGAGGCATAGGAGATAATGAAATCTTGGAAGTCTTTGTGATGGGAATACTTTTTCCTTCCAGTTTTATTAAGATATAATTGACATACAGCACTATATAAGATTAAGGTGTACAGCCTAATGATTTGACTTACATACACCATGAAATGATTATAATAGGTTTAGTGAACATCTATCATCTCATATAGATACAAAATAAAAGAAAAAATTTTTTTCCTTGTTATGAGAACTCTTAGGATTTACTCTCTCTTTGTGTGTGTGTGTATATATATATATATATATTTTATTGAAGTATAATTCATTTACAATGTTGTGTCAGCTTCTGGTATGCAGCATAATGCTTCAGTCATACATGAACATACATATATTCATTTTCATATTCTTTTTCACCATAAGTTACTACAAGATATTGAGTGTAGTTCCCTGTGCTATACAGTATGAGTTGTTTATCTATTATATATATATTAGTTAGTATCTGCAAATCTCGAACTCCCAATTCATCCTTTCCCACCCCTTCCCCCCTGGTAATCGTAAGTTTGTTTTCTATGTCTGTGAGTATGTTCTGTTTTGTAAATAAGTTCATTTGTCTTTTTTTTTTTTAATTCCACATGTAAGTGATATCATATGGTATATATCTTTCTCTTTCTGGCTTACTTCACTTAGAATGACAATCTCCAGGTCCATCCATGTTGCTGCAAATGGCATTATTTTATTCTTTTTTATGGCTGAGTAGTACTCCATTGTATAAATATACCACAACTTCTTTATCTAGTCATCTGTTGATGGACATTTAGGCTGCTTCCATGTCTTGGCTATTGTATATAGTAGTGCTGTGAAAATTGGGGTGCATGTATCTTTTTGAATTAGAATTCCCCCCAGATATATGCCTAGGAGTGGGATTGCTGGATCACATGGTAACTCTATTTTTGTTTTTTAAGGTACCTCCATACTGTTTTCCATAGTGGCTGCACCAAACTACATTCCCAGGATTTACTCTCTTAACAACTTTCATATATAACATATAGCAGTGTTAGTTATATTAATCAAGTTGTACATTATATCCCTAATACTTATTTATCTTATAAATGGATGTTTGTAACTTTTGACCACCTTCATCTAGTTCCCCCAACCCCCAACCTCTGCCTCTGGTTACCACAAATCTGATCTCTCTTTCTATGAGTTTCTTTGTTTGTTTTTTGAAGTATAATTGACCTATAGCACTATATTAGTTCCTGGTGCACAACATAGTGATTTGATATTTCTATACATTACAAAATGATCACCACTGTGATGGAACTATTAACCAAGTACAAAATTCACTGCTATTGTATAAGATGGTTAGGACAATGGCTTAGATGAAATAGCAATGCTTTGTTGATTGCTACAAGATCAGTTGAAGGGGCTTGGAAATTTGGTTAGTCAAGAGATACTGACCATGATCTTCCTTATTATTACAAATCCCATAATTGGAGTCCATTCTAAGTGACAGAATCAGCCGTGGTAAGGCTTATTGTTGGGCTTACTGGAACTGAGACTCATTTAAAATAACTGAAAACATGTGATGCTACGTATGATTGTGCCATTTAAAAAACTTGTGTTCATATTCTTTTTTTTTAACCTGTGAACTTGTCATTGAAGGATGAATGAATAATTTTTCATAAAAATTAATTAAATGATAAAAATAACATTTGCTCATTATCTATCTTTGTCACATTATACTTAACACTAATTTTTAAAGATTATGTGTTTAAGAATTTTGCCAAAAAATATATTTGTGTATTCCCCTGAGACCCTACAGTGTTTATTTAGAATATAATGTCTTGGTATAATTTGCTATTTAAGGCAATACAAATGATACAATCACTTACAAGTTTAGTTTTTTTTAGACTTTTTAACATTTACTTTAAAGACCAAGTGTAGTCAGGTAGATACTGTGATATCACTGTTTCAAGAAAGGGCGGTCCGGTTATAAATACAAACACTTCAAAGCCCTGCTTGGTGTTGGCAAGGGGCAGCTATGTATAAATGGAGTAATTTATATGTCCACAGCATTTCAGAGCTGGACAGAGACAGACTGTTAAGTCCAAGGCTTCATTTTACATATTGGAAACATCTGTAGAGAAGAAAGTTTAGGTGATACCCACTGCACACAGCAAATCAGTGCTTCACCCAGGAGTAGATCCAGCTTCTTTGCAATGTGTTTTCTCTGTCACAATTACCCCCCTTTCATGGATCTATATTCTGTGCCTGTGTGTGTTATTAAATATAAACTCATGTGATAATGGGTTTCAGAATATCATTTTGGAAGGCTTGTGATGATTACTTTTATAAGAAAGAAACTCAAGCCAAATAAATGTCACTCTGAGGTGCTGGATTAGCCCCATGATGAAACTGTCATTATCCTTGTCTTACAGATGAAGATGCTGGGGATCAGAGAGGTTAATTTAATTATTTAAGGCACACAGCTTAGAGTGGCAGGGTTTGGATAGAAAACCAGGTTATCCAAATGATTATATCTATACCCTTTTCTCTTCAAATTTTCAATACCTGTCCTTCCTCCTTTCTTAGCTCGTGACCTCCCTTTTTATTTCACTGAAGCAAATGAAACAATCAGAAGAAAATTGTTACAGCTTCCCCATGACAAATCTGCCTAATGCCAGCACCTTCTGCTGATTTTCCTTCCATGGAGGAGGAAATGTTGAGCTTTTATCTAATTTCCCCTCCCTACACACTTTGTAAATGAGATCTCATGGCTGAAACATGCTCAAGAGCTTCAAGACTGCATTCAGCCCTTTCTCTTCTGAATCATCAATTATCTTCTTCTTCTTTTTTTTTTTTTGCCAACTTATTCTCATCAGCATAAACACATGGCCTAATCTCTCTCACCTTTAAAAAGTTTTGCTCCAGACACTATTCAACTTAGTTCATTTTTCTTTATAGCAGACTCCTCAAAAGTGTTATTGGTATCCCTTGTTTATTAATCCTCACTGTATATCCTCTCCTCCATCCATTTTTGCCCTCTCCACTCCCTGAAACCACACTTATCATACTTACTGGTGCTTGCTGATTTCATTAGTCACATGTGAAACCTCATCTCATACATTTCAAAATCTTTAGAATGGTTGATTTGTCCTACCCTGTTGAACCATTTGTTTCCCCTCACTTAATCTGAAGACACTCCACATTCCTTTTTTTTCCTCCTACGTCATAGGTTGCTTCTCCTGATGTTCCCTTCAGCCTGCCCTCCTCCTTTCTACCTCTGTATTGGATCAGACCTCATACATCTTTTCTTCTCTTCTGTAGCCTTGATAATATTATTCAGTTCCAAAGCTTTAATTCCCAGCTGTATTCTAAGGGCTTGTAGTTGTACATACTCTCGGATTTCCTGAGCTCCAGGATGTGTGTATGCACAGAAAAGACACAGCAAGCCCAAACAAATGTGCCCGAAGGGTTCTCAGCTGAGATCTGATCGTCTTGTGCCACTGTCGTCACCTTCCTTCTTTGTGGTTAGAAAGATGTCCTACTTTAGCACTCCAGGTCCACTGACTATTTTGGTTGATATGCAGAGTGTATTTTACATATAAATGTTTCTCCCCAAAGAGCCCCTTATGGGTTACATTGGAATGCCACTACTTGTGCTAAGACTTCAAACAATTTTGTGAAAATTTGAATTAAGTGTAGGAAATGAAAGCTGCACATTGCAAATTGGCTTCTCTGCCTTCCCAGGAGTCAATTTCTACTTTCAAACCGTTAGGAAAATCATGAGAATTACTTTTTTGGTTGTTAACTGTATGAGTGACACTAGAATTCAGGTTGTGTTTTACTGAGGTTTCTCATTTAAAGCCCTGGATACTTATTATGAAATCCATGATTGTTTGAAATGGATAAAATATCTGAAGAATTATTTATCTCCTGGGAAAAGTAGAGCAAATTAATTAGCATATATATCAAAACACAATATGGCCAGGTTTCTGTGGATCATCTAAAAGATTGATGCAGGTGCCTCATATCCTTTTATTATGTGGTAAATTTTTACAGGTTGTTTAGATTTGTCCTCTTTGAACTTTGGTGGTGATATCTGCAGTGATTTAATATATTAGTGGTTTACAGGAGTGCTAAAATTCAACTATGAAACAGGGCACATTGTCCTGGAGTTAACTATTTTAACTGATAGTTATGAAGGGAAATATTTTTATATTAAAACAGGCACGATCATATTATAAAGCCTACTTTTACAGATACACAACATTTCAAGGACATTTCACCCTTGGGGCGAACTACTTAAGACTTTCCTGAGAGCCCCCACCTCCAGGGTGTTGACTTTATTTTTCCCTGGAGTTAGAACTGCATTAGTGAGAAATTTGAACAGCACACACACATCTTGGGGGTCGGTGGGGGATTGTCACATATATGTTATCACCTTTCTTTCCAGTAGGCTCTAAGCTCCCCCAAACTAGGGACATAGATGGAACTCTGATAGAACTTGTTGACTGGAACTGAAGCAGATTGAATGTAGTGTTTAAAAAATAATTTCTAAGGTAATAACAAAATATCTACAAATATAACAAGGTTGTGTTGTTATCAGGAAAAATGAGTTTCTTGATTTTTCACATAGGGCAGTGGTTGGTTGAACCTTAGAGATGGAATTTGGGAATTACTGGCTTGAACAGGGGATGACAAGGCAGCTCCATGGTTACTGTTAGATGGTCATTAGAGCATTGTTAGAAAATTAAGGTACCGTGATTTGAGGTGTTCAGTCACAGACCCAAATATGAAGGGCTAATTGCAAATAAACAGGAAGCTGTTATTAACATCAGATAGACAAGTAAATCATGTATTTGCATAAAACAGCAATGAAAGGGAACAAACTAGAACATATAGATGAATCTCATGAATTTACAGATCCCACTGTGTGACTCCATTTGTATAAAGTCCCCCTCCCCCACCGAAAAATAAGTCAAAATTTATGTATGATGTTAAAAGTCAGTGTATTTGGTATAATAGTTATCCTTGGCAAGGTGTTATGCAGAAATGTTCATTTTGTGAAAATGCATCAATCTGTACAATCATGACTGTACAGATTATATATATTATATATAATTAATAAAAACTTAAAACAACTACCCAAAGTAAATTGTGACCATGAGTTAGAGAACACCTAGGATTGCTAGAATCCCTCCAGAGGTACAGAGACAGCATCATAGGTGACACTGACTTGGAGAAGCACAAGGATCTGGGGATAAATGGATGAAGTTATTTCAGCTCACTTACACATAAGACTGCTGAGTTTTATCTTTTTCATCAAGCTGTAAGCATTCTGGATATCAGGCCAATCATAAGGGTTAGGCTCTTAGAGGGACACATTAATGAGGAGGCTTTAAAAGTAATTTGGAATTTCTGACCTGAGAAAGCAGCAGTGCAGACTTACAAGTTTTCGCTGATTTTTCCAGGAGATTCAGCAGGAAGGGACGTAAGTCTGGCGCTGGCTTTGGGACTTCCTCTTTGCTGGACTCAGTTTTCAGGAATAGGCAGGAATAGCTGGTAGCTCTTGTTGAGAAATTGTTTTAATAATCACACAAAATCCTGATAATAATTGGAAGGAGTTCAAAATTATTTATGTTGGTACTTTGTCCCAGGTTCTGCCCAAGTTACTCCAGGTGGAAGGTGAATGCTGACTGTGTTACTTCTTTAATTTCTAGCCAAATGAGTTACGATCAGTTCTTCCTACATGTTAAGTGGCATTCAGAGGGGTGAAAAATGTATTCTTTATCATTCTTCAACATGGAATCAAAATAATATAGACTTTGTGATATTGGTGTGGGGCCAATTAGTAAAATCATGGCTTATTAGAAAAAGATCACTCTTCACACATGAGCTCACTTGTGTGTATGTGCCCTGCTGTGGAAATGCCAGAACAAGTTGCATTTAAGGGATAATGAATTTCATCTCATAAGAGCTTTTTTGAAAAATTTAAAAATTGTGGTAAAATATGCATATTACCATCTTAACCATTTTTAAGTGTACAGTTCAGTAGTGTTAAGTATATCCACTTTGTTGTACAGCCAATCTCCAGAACTTTTTCATCTTGTAAAACTGCAACTCTATATTAAATACCTGTTAAGTAGCAACTCCACCCTCCCCCCGCCTCTGGCAACCATCATTCTGCTTTCTGCTGTTATTAATTTGTCTATTCATGTAAGTGGGATCATTCATTAAAACTTTATTTTAACTTTTCACCCTGAGCCTGCTTTAGACACTAAGACTATGGCCTAAAATAATTTTACTGATTGCATAATACTGGTTTACAGGATCATCTTGTAAGTTATTCTTATCAGAAAGCCCATAATATCCATGCCTTAGATATACTGTTAATATTTTCTTGAATCCTTTGCCGACTGGATTTGCAATAGGAAAAGGAGAAAAAGGATAGTCAGAGGCCCCCGCCCAGTTAGAGGGCTTGATGGCATCACCTGACATCCACGCCCTTACCCCTGGATGAAAGAGGTAGTGGTCCCACAGTGTGCAGGGTTAAGCATTTGTTGAGTTCCTATGATATACTGGGTGCTTTTTTACGTAAGTCGTCTGATTTTAATCCTCATTGTAATATTATGGTCATCATTGTACCTGTTTTACAAATGGGGAAACTGGAATTAAGAGAGTTGAGTGGTTTATCTAGGCTCCCAAAGTTAATCAGTAGCAGAAATGGTATTTGCTCTGTTTCTTTTTACCCTTCTTTATTTTCTGTCATGCAGAGGTAGCTGTAGGAATATATTCATGATGTACGTTATCCTTTTATTAGCGATGATCAAACTAAGTTAAGTTGGGCTAAGTAGGTTTTCCAAAATTACACATTTGGCAAGTGGTAGAAATAGGAGTTAAAACCAGGAGATTATTATAAATAAGCTACAAGACCTTTGCAGGTCTGGGACTATCTTTACACAAAGGTTTACAAAATTCTTGTGGTTAAAAAAACATCAGTAAGTGAAAAGTCTGCCTGTGCAGAAATAGTATGTGATATCTGGCAATGCCTTCTTCGCAAAAGTTGAAGGTCAACGTGGTCATACTATGGAAGACCTTGAATGACCCATCTAAGGATTTGTTCTTAATTGGGTAGGCAGTCAGGGGCTTTTGAAGAACCTTTATTGAAGGTGATCAGAGCTGTGCTTTTAGAAAAATCAATGCATACATTAGAAGGTGAAGCAACTGAATGTAAGCACTCTCTCTCAATACTATTAAAATTGGAATGACTTTATTGCCTGTCTGCATTCCCTTGACCTTTTCCCAATATCAGGTGGGAAACCTACTGTTGTTTAACATTTAATACAAGACATTATTTCTTTTTCCCCAAAGGCATTTGAACAGTGAGGCTAAGATATCAAACTTTTGCATATATACAAACGAAGACATTTTAAGACTAAATCAGCAAGTCAGAGGAGTTAGTATTTTAGTGATGAAAACTGAAATGTGAAATACTATATGTTGTTTCTTGGGTGACTTTTAAACCAATGGAATTGATAACTATGTTGCAATGGAGTATACATATATATGTGTAGTTATATATATGTATGTGTACATATACAGTTATATATAATATATATTTAGGATTCTGCACTGTAGGCTAGTTTCTATTTCTCATACTTACCTCATATTCCTCTTAATAACACTAGAGGTCACTCAGACTCTGTCTTTAATTTAGTTTTGCCATTGTTCATCTTCATTTAAGTTACATCTGAATTCCTATTGTGGACTTGCGTTTTTCTTTATGAATTATACAGCTTGCCTCTCTTAACCTGCTAATGTTAGTTTGTACATTCCCTATTATACTGATAGCTTAATTGACAAATTAACTTGTGTTAGTTTGCCAGATACTGGCACGAATGAGATTTTTCTTCATCTCCTCAGTGGTTGATGTCAGCAATAGAGAGGCAGGTTGATTGGATGCAGAGTGGTTCTAATTTCAGAAAAATCAATATTATAACCATAGTGTTCAGACTGCATTTTTCAAATATTATATTTTAAGTCATAGAAAATAGGCTCTAATTTTTGTTTTCAATCAACTTTTGACTTTTTTTTATTAGTCTTCTGCAAACATAAACTCATAACATTAGTTTATTCTCTGTTATTAATCAGATTATTGATTCAGTTAACAATCTTTTTATTAAACACTTACTGTATGCAGGAAACTAAGTCAGGCACTTAGAACACAGAGGTTAATAATACTGAAAATGGCTCAATAGACTTTATTCATGTGCCCCTGAACTCTAAAATTTTGTGATGCTGGGAATGGGCTTATTTAAGTTCTTTAAGTATAAATTTAGTAAGCTCTAAGGAAAGGAGAGTTATTCACTTCCTCCCATACCTTATAATTTTATTTCCCCTTTCTCACTTCTTCCAGCAGGTATGCTGGTGGGCGCCTGCCACTTGGTCTCATTGTGGCTGGTACTTAAATGCCATCTAGGGATAAATGATTTTTCTGGTCATCTGAACCTGTTGTTAGAGGTTCTAACCTCAGGTTAGAGGTTGTATCAAGATATTGGCCACAAAAGGACTTGCCAAAACAGATCATTTTCATACAGTTTTTGCTAAATATTTGATTGATAAAGTTTTGTTATAAGCAAGGCTGATTTCTAATTGTGATAAAAAACAGTCTTTGCTTTTCCTTTAGTTTCTTCCATGAAAAGCTTCTTGGGAATGTGAAGACTGCAGCATGGTCAAGAAGAGTGATCCTCAGACTTCAGGATGAATCACCTGGAGGGCTTTTACAAACACCCATTTCTGGGTCCCATCCTCAGCATTTCTGATTCAGTAGGTCTGAACGAGACCTGAGAATATACATTTCTAACAATTTCCCAGGTGAAGCTTAAGCTGTTGGTCCTGGGACCCCTCTTTCTGAACCACTGATTTAGAGAATAGAGCATCACACTTGAGTTGGGAGGCTTAGCTTCTAGTTTTAATTTTGCCACAAGCTAGTTATGTGCAAATGGACAAGTGATCTAACCTTATGTAACATGAATATTTCATACAGCTTTGCTTATAACTCCATTATGGTCATTTCAAAATAATCACAGCTTGCCACTTTGAGAATTGTTTTCCTACACCTCTCCTCCTTACTTTCCCCATCTTTCCCTGGTCCAGACTAACCTAACTACTTGGAGCTTCCTGAAGACATTGTGCTCTTCCATAATTCCTTGCTTTTGTATATGCTGTGTCCTGGTACCCTTTTCCCCCACTGATTACTCCTATTCAACCTTCATATACCAGTCATAACTATGGAGCTTTATTCATCTGCCCCCATCTCCACCTCCCCTGTATAGGACTGGTTATTTCTTTTAAGGTCTTCTCACATTACCTTGAACATAAAACATATCACATCAATATAGGGCTCTTGGTGGTTCATTGGACAGCTGCTTCTCTCAGAGGACATAGGGGCTTACTCATCTTTGTGTCTCTATTACCTAGTGCATTTCTAGTACAAATCTGGCATTTCATAAATGTTTAGTGCATGATGAAATCTATGTATGTATCGGCTTTCCCTTCTATATTGTGAGATCCTTTGGATGGCTATCCTGATTATTTTTGATTTTTTGAGAAATTCATGTCTTTACACATTATAGTTTAGTTTTAATGAATGTTATCTTGTATGAAAAGTGAAAAGGTTAGAATGAGGGACCTTGTATGTTATTTAAAGTGTCTCCAGAGTCTAAGTGCAAAATTGACTTGGTATTTTTTTCACTGTGCAGTTATAATAATTGGATCTGATTTTAATAATAGGTTTTAACATTTAGATGTGCTTTTGTGTCCAGGACTTCACGAAACATATTTCAAGGATTTTTGCGATATTCACAACAATCTACAATGTTTTTTTGCTGCTTGTATTTTACAGAACAAAATACTGAGGTTTGACTAAGCAAAGTCATATATTTAGTGATGAATCTGGGATTCATACTTATTAAATTATTATATTAAAAACAACTTTGAGAGAAAAAAACATTCAATCAGTGAACTTGAGTTATCAAACATGTGACAACATTTAATGTAATACTCAGAAAAGTCAGTGAAAGTAGGATACTGTGAATGTCCTTGTCCCAGAAATAAAATGGAAATAAGTTGTCCAGAGTTGTACCAAGCTGGAATGACTTTGTGAATCTTTGATAGTGTGTCACAGCTTTGTGGAAGGAAACGCAAGTTTACATATATATATATATATATATATATATATATATATGTCATTGGTCCTGTGGCAGAGCTCATGCTAAGCAGGAGAGCCAGTATAATTCCTGTTTTGTTGTTAGGTTGTCAAAAACTCAGGCTATAAGGAGGCAGTTACTGTTGAATTAGGCAAGTCTTCCATGTTTATTATGTTCCTAGGACCTGGTTCTTTAAGACCAAGAGTTAGAAAAAGTGTAGGTTTTGCCCATGGGCTGGTGAAAACACTTGCCTACTTTGTCTCAGTGCCTGGCACAGTTCTGAGTACTAACAGCCAATCCAATTACAAAGGAATTTTGTTCCATTCTATATGGCAGTTGCTTATATGATCAGTTTAATTTGGGTACTGTATTCTGATAAATAAAATCTAGACTGCAGTTGTCATTAATGACTTGAAGACTCTTTATCCTATAAATTATAATTATGATATATTACTCTGAGTCCAGCCATACCTCCTCCTGCCACTGCAAGCTGACCCTGCAACAAGGAGTTGATATAGGTAATTTATTTTGGAGGCGCTCACAGAAAACAGAAGCATAGGAAAGTAGGGAGAGAGTGACAAGAAAGGAAGAAAAACAATAAATTATGTGTTAATGAGCTGATTACTGCTTAGAATTGTCCCTCTGAAAGACAAAGAAGTTGGGACATTTATCCATAGACTTTTATCCCCTGTAGCATGAGGATTGTGTTGCAGGTAGATGAGCCCCTATTTCCGGGTTGCACCTGCGTGTGGCTAAGCTATCTTCCCCAGCTTTAGGGAAAGCAGTACAGAGAGGCACCGTGGAATATTGGCAAAGATGCATGGAACTGTCCACCATACAAGTGCTGAAGTTAGGTGGACTGAGGGGGAAGCGACACAGTTCATTACAAGTATCTGCTACAGATGACAAAAAGTATTAACTAAGAATAATAGCCAAAATGATGAAATAAATTGTATATTCTCTTCTAATTATTTTATATGTTTATGTATGCTTATTTTGGTATGTTTTGAAGATTATAATCATGTCAAGCGGTATTCAGTTTGAGGTTAGTATTAGTGCCAACCTCTCATTGTTAAAAAATTGGCAAAGTGCCAATTTCTGGCACATTTTGAAAGCACCATAAAAGATAACTGAAACCTTAGTTTTAAAGCTTATTAATGAATAAATTTAGTAGAAGGTCAGATCATGGGAGTGGGAATAGGTGACTATAAGACTAGAATGACATATAATGGCATCCAGAATTTTTTATTTTAAAGTCATCTTATTTTTCATTTCTAATTGCAGAAAATTAAAAAACTTAAATAAAAAATATAAAGAAGAAGGAAACTGTATCAACCATAACCTCCCATCTAGAAATATTGTTACTGTGTTGATCCTTTCCAGTAAAAAATTCTTATAGATGTGAGTATGTGATTTTTTTCTTTTTGCTAATAAATGCCAGTTCCCTACTGAGTGGCAGGTAAGGAGACTAATATTTATTGAATGCTTTTTATTTGCTGGACATCGAGTTGAACATTCTACACACCTTCCCTAATCCATTAGCCCTTGCACTGTTTATCTTTAGGAAGCCACTATCCCAGCCCCAGAGGTCAATCTGCGTGTGTTGGGTACTGCCCAGAGCCTGTCTCCAGTCATTGAGAAAATGCTTTGTCTTCCACAGGCCCCAACTGAGCAAGTCAGAAAGGTTAAGGGCAGCCTGGGAAGTGCTGAGAAGTGTTTTTTCTAATGGAAATGAAAATGGAATAGAGAGAGGCAGAGGAACGGGGAAATGTAGAGTAAAGCAATGGAAAAGAAATTTCCTTAAATTTATTTTCCTCCCAGCACTATGTTATGTCTGTTTTTAGGTCTGCTTGTTCAAGTGACTAGGCAGATTTTCCCAATTAAACCATCATTTACAGCCCTGCTCATCCCAATCGTGTAAATAAGCTGCCTTTGGGTTTGTCTGACAGGCATTTGCTTTGCATCATCATTCGTGTTTTGACAACATTCCTGGAGATGAAAACAATTCTGCCATACTCCCAACTCCTTCAAAATGCCTTTTTCCTCCTTTTATCTTTGATTCATTGGTGTAAATAAATAAAACCTCCCTACCTGTTTTGCTTCTCCTCCCCCCTTTCCTCTCCAATTCAGGATTTTAATTTGAAAATGGTTATTTTTAGCCTTGTTCTCGACTGTGCCTATGCTCTGTCCTCACCATACTGCTGATTGCTGATAACACAGCTGGTTTCCGGGGTGGCCAGTGCAATCTGCAAACATTACAGATAAGATTGATTGAAAAGTGGGCTGCAGCTGATAGAGACCCCTCTGAGGCCAAGGAAGCAGGCGCTTCCTAAAGGGTTTGCTTTTTAGGGTGAAGTTTTTCAATCACACCTCCATGGGGGCCTGTGAGGAGATAGGCAGATATTACAAACTGTCCCTTCTTGGGTAGTCTTGGGACTCAGGGGTAGGCTGATCAGTCATGATTTTAGAAAATTAAGGACTTGTGTGATTAGAGAAAAGGCTGTTTTTGAAATTATGTAGGATAAAAGAGTCAGGAGGTATGCCACATCCAGAGACAGTCCAAAGGAGGCTTTCAGTGAAAGTATAAGCAGGGGTCCCAATCTGATAACCTGTAGGCCATAAGTGTCCTGTAGATGTGCTTTGCTTGACTTATAGTGTTTTTCTTTAAAAATATATTGTTATTGTTATTCAATTACATATTCAATATTTAGTTATGTATTCAATATTCAATTATATATTCAACATGAAATTGAATATTATACATTCAATCATGTATTATATATTCAGATATATACACATATATATGGAAACACTTATTATGTGCCAAGAACTGCTCTAAGCTGCTCACAAATACCATATAATTTACCTTTATAGCAAGCCTATGAGGTTCCAATATTATCCTTATTTCACAGATGAAGCACAGAGAGGTTAAATAACTTGTGCAAAGTCATATACCTTACACATGATATTGAAATAGTGAGGGATTTTTACATGTAAAGCTAAAAATCAGTATTTCTGAATATTTGGAACTTCTGGTGAATATTGGGCTCTCAGTCCTTAGGGCAACAAATGTCCCTATTAAGTAGGACATGCGTGCTATAGGTTATGGTTGGAGTCTTCACATATCCCCATTTGTAATTGGTTGACTTTTAAAATTTCTGTTACTTTTCTTATTCCTATAAGTAGTTGAGAAAATAACATATGGGATAGATCCACAGTTCTCAAATCAGGGAGATGAGCAAACGGAGCACTGGAAAATGGCAGTAGGGGATGGAGGAAGTCCTGAGAAAACGCTTAGAGCCCGCTGTTCCCAAACAGCCTGTCAACTCACCTAGGTAGTGATTGCAGTCACTCATCTATTCAGCCATACATAGACGACTAAAACTGAGCTAAAAACTAAGGAAAACTAAGACTCTGGGTGAAAGCCAGGCAGAACTTTAAGTCGAGTGAAGGACAGTGCTGGTAATCAGTGACCATACTATCATGCATTGTATAGAGGAGGGATTATGAAAGTGGTGATGTCGGGGGAGTCAGTTCTGAGGAGGTGGCTTCTGTTCTAAGAGCATGAGTTAGAAGTTAGCCAGGAAGGAGTAGGTCATCTCTAACGGTTGTGAAGATTATGCCCAGAAAACATAGTTTTCCCGCAAGAGCATCAGGAATCACGAGCAGCAGCTGTAAAGGCTGGAAAGAGCAAGGCAGGCAGAGGAAGTGAATGAGGGACACGGGTTGGTTGCGAGGGGCGTAGAGCATGTCGGAGAGGACACTCACCAGCTTTGTCTATTAGTGGAGGCATTGGTTTCTGAGTCTCAGTTTTCTTCATTTTTAATGTTGGGATGGAAAAAAAGTGCTGACCTGGTAGTTTTGCGGCAAGGCTTATTTGTGATAATACAGGTTAAGTGCTTAGCAGAGAACGTGACCAGTTGAACTACTCATCAATGTGGCTATTATGTAATACCAAGTTTTTGTTCTATGATTATTGGTGTCAATAATAATGATGTAGCTAATAGTACTTATATATTTTGTTATTAGAAACTCTACTTGGTTCTGTGTGAAGAGAAAACTTATTGTTTCCCTAAGTGTGCCTAATGAAGGTCCAAATAGCAGAGCCATGGATGAAACAGTGTGCAGTGAAGTGACCCTGAGACGGTGGGGCATTAGGAAGGCGTGAATAAGAAGAAAAAGCAAAGTAAACAGAACAACCAAAAACATCCACTCTAAAATGCTTTGACGAAGTTTCTTCCTGCTATTAAACTATAGTAAAATATTGCTTCGTACCTATGACCTTTGTAATTGACTAGTTAGGTAAATTGGTAGAATTCAGGCTCAAATGGTTGAGTGATAGTTTCTCACATCCAAAGTAAAGCTAGAATCTGAACTGCAAATCCTAATGATAACCCTTTTTATAACATTTATGACTCAAATGCAACATATTTCTTTGTGCAAATAGTCCAGCTTGGCATCAGTGTGATATCCTAAAGGAAAACAAAGTGAGGACCTTACAGTAGCATAGCCCTATGGTAATTATAGTCTGGATCAGTCTCATTTTTCCTCCATTAACATCTGATTTCATTGCTCTCACAAAAGATTGAGAACAAATGTCCTTCCCCCCATTATCTGTTCTATCAGTTTTTCCCTCCTGGATACGTAAGAGGGCGATGAGCTGAAAGGAAACAAGTGAAGCCTTAGACACCTCAATTTGATTTAGAGGCTTTTCTTTTTGGCTCTGCATCTGAAATTATTGAAAACAATAGGTTCAATGTTCAAATGTGGAAACTAAGGGGAAATTTCTGCCTTTTTCTTTCTCTCTTCTCAGCAAACATTAGTTCTTTCACTAATAACTAATTAGTAAAGTTTGTTCTGAAGACTCCTTTGGGAAATACACCTTTTGCTCTCTCAGCTGCAGGGGTGGGAGGGTGACCAGTCCAGAGAATTATTTCATCTGATTCCCGGAGCCACTGTGCTTTCCTCAGGGGATGGGCACATGCCCTGGTTAATCTAATCAGAGTTAATGTTTGGATATTTACTGGGGAGAGTGGGAGAAGTTGTTCTCCTTTGAGCTGGTCTTATAGTTACAGAGATGAAGGACTGGAGCTTCCAGAGGCCACTTGGAGAGATCCTATTTGAGCATCACAGACATAAGGAAAGCAGAGGCAAGGCATGGGGAGAGGAAAGAGAAACAGAGAGATAGAGATAGAGTGGGGAGGGGAAAGGCCAGAGGGAGGGAAAGGGGGGGGAGGGAGAGAGAGAACTCTAAAGTGAACTCTACTACTAGCCTTTTTAGTAGTATGATTTAGTAATTTCCCTGTTCTGTTTAAGCCAGTTTGAGTTGACTCTTTGTTAATTTTCACCTCTAAGATGACTAATAAATGTATATTCATATCCATCTAGGTCCCAAGCAAAGCAAATCCTTTGAAACTGGTTTGTTCATTCAGAAGGAGGCAGACAACAAAAGGGAAGTGGACTACAAATACAGAGAGACACACAAACAGCCAAGTAGGTGGACTGTGCTAACTTGGAGTTGGTTCTGAGTCATTGGGTGTGACAAATGGCATGTGTGAATTTAAAGGGATGAAGTAAAAGGTTACAAATCTTGACAAGGACATTTTGTGGCTGGAAAGCTCTGTTATGACAACTGAAGTCGCACTTCCTGAGGGTGTGTGAAAGATTATCAGCTTCAAATTCTGATTCCATCAAGTTGTGTTTCCTACTCTTCATTTCCTGGATTATTATATGTTATCTGTAAAGGTCATGGTAATTTTTAGGGGTGAGTTTTTAATATTTATTTATGGCTGGGAAATATAAGCACATGAATTCATCTTTGGCTCTGAGGAGAAGGGGCAGGACAACTGGTAGCAGATGAACTAAAGCACTTTATTGTGACTGCCTCTCTGGAGTGCTGAGATTTTAGGTGGCTTCATGCACCACCCTATGAAACTCCCATTTACAATGATGGTGCAGGTGGTCAGGCAGGTTCTAGATAGCTTTATAGATAATACAAGGCAGGTTTGTAGACAATTTTACAGAGCTTGGAGGAAGCCATTCTATGTCCTGTCACATATTTTAAGACAAGACTCATGCCGCCTCTGCCTCTTTCCCTTCCCAAGCTAAGTGATATCAATTACTCCAGATAATCATATTATGAAGTTGTTTCCTTAAATCCTTGAATGCAGGAATCAGTCTTTTTTCACAGGTGCTGTCCCAGATCCTAGCACAGTTCCTCGCACATAGTAGGTGCTCAGTACATTTTGGGAGTTGAAATTCCTTTCCTTATCGTATCATCTTTGTTTATATTTATTTTTGTTCACTCTGATTCTCCTTATACAGGATGCTGTATTTGCTAATTAATTAA
This sequence comes from Vicugna pacos, assembly GCF_048564905.1. Lineage (NCBI taxonomy): Eukaryota > Metazoa > Chordata > Mammalia > Artiodactyla > Camelidae > Vicugna > Vicugna pacos. Next base: position 34,029,119 of record NC_132995.1, read on the forward strand.
TTAATTATTAATTATTATTGAATAATCAATTAATTAATTAATTATTTTCCCTTCTTAATGGAGGTACTGGGGATTGAACCCAGGACCTCATACCTGGTAAGCATGCACTCTACCACTGAACTATACCCTCCCCCCAGGATGCTGTTTTTTAAATTTCAGACTCTATTCAATTTTTCCCCGTCTCTCTTCACTTCACATATAAATGAAGGGAGAGAGAGAAGAGAGAGAGTTAGTTAGTTCTGGTTTCTTATGAAAAGAGGAACTCGGTCATGGTGGTCAGAACCAATTGATTCCTAATTAAATGAAGCATAGAATTGAGCTGGGATGCATTTGTTCTGATTCAAAAGCCATCTTTCCCTTCCTGCCTGATGATTGTATCTTTTTCAGTGTCAGCACAATGTGGGCAGGGAGGCACTCTCTCTGCACTGTTCCACTCCACACAGGGATAAAGGGAGATGTAAGTGCAGAATGCTCTGTGATGAAGCGGGAGCCACTTGTTAGAGCAAGGGGGAGAACCGGCAATAATAGGAGACTGCCCAAATGGAAAGGATGGGATCACAGGCAGGCGTTCTTTTAGCAGCAGAAACTTTTCTCTCCCCAAGAAGCAGGAAGGAAGCCAGCAGAGGTGATTAAGCCAGTGATCAGGATGAAGAGCAGCCTGAGATACAGTCAACGTGCAGAAACGACTCAGCAGGCTGGCCGAGCTGAGGCTGAATCTGTGGCTCTGTGAACCAGCCCGAACGGTCTATCACCTGAAATCTGCCAAGAACCAGGCTGTAAGTCATCTGTGGCGGTGGACACTGGTCATCAGATATTCTGCTTATATCCACTCACTCATTCATGCATTCAACAAACACGTGTGGCGCTCCCCCTAGGTGCCAAACCACCTGCTAGACAGTGGGGATTCATAGGTGATTAAGATAGTCTCTTTTATTGGAGGAGCTCCTAATTAAATGGAGGAAAACAATAAATGAAACCTTCATAACTGATAGCTGTTATTTTCATATTCTGGGGAATCCAGACAAACATTCATTAGTGATTATTTCATCTAACAACTCTAGGAGGTAAACTCTATTTTTCTCTCTGTTTTTAGGTAGAAAGCAATATGACTGTTACCCCAAATTGGTGGCAAAGCTGAAGTCTGAACCTCTGTGGCTAAGGAGCAAGCACAAAGTTCTGTAAGAACATAGGAATGACTGACTCATCTTTTCTGGGAGCATTCAGAAAAATGTTATCAAATATGTACTTTTTGATTTGGGTCTTGAAGTATAACTAAGAGTTCACCTGACAGACAAAGGTTGACAGGAGGTCATTTCAGCATTTGTAACATATGAATAGAAATGGCCAAAGGAAGTATTTCTGGATTCACTAGTGAAGCCCAGTTAAGTAACAGTTTTCATTGAACAGGCTAGTTTGATGATCTGATTTAGGTTTAGTTTTATGGCTTTAAATAATACAGTTTTGGCTTCAGTGTGCTGGCCTTATTTTACTGACTTTTAAAAACTGAGATATAATTGACATATAACATTATATTGGTTTTAGGTGCACAGCGTAATAACTTGGTATTTGTACGTATTGCAAAATGATCATCACAGTGAGTCTAGTTTACATCCCTCACCATGCGTAGTTACTAAAATTTTTTCCTTGTGATGAGAACTTTTAAGATCTATTCTCTTAAGAGCTTCCAAATATGCAATACAGTATTATTAATTACAGTTGCCATGCTGCACATTATAGCCTCATGTCTTATTTGTTTCATAACTGGACGTTTGTACCTTTTAACCCTCTTCACTCATTTCATCCATTAACGATAGATTTGTGAAGGAATATGGGATTAACTCTCAGAACCATGCGTAGGTTTGAGAGCAAGATCAGAAAAGCCATAATGGAAGTTGAGCTCACAGAGATTGCCATAAGCAAGATTAGTGTGTGAGCACCTGGCCTTTTATCATCCATCTGACATGGGGCACAGGGATATTCCCGTTTTGACTTAAAAGGTTTGAGTTTCAGAAGACAGATATGGTGTATGATCCTGTAATTTCACTGGTGTATGTGTTCCTGATGTTGCCTTAGTGTTGGTTGTCTCACTTCCAGCCAGATGGTCTGCCAGGCTCTATTCCTGCTCTCTTCAAATTGATAGTTTCACCGGTAACCAGAATTAAAATTTAAAAAAAAGCAAAAAAATTTCTCATGTCACTCCTTTGCTTAAAAATCCTGTAATCGTCAGGATAAAATCCAAAACCACAAGCAACTCATATTGTTACCAAACCTAACTATGGTCTGCTCTTCCAGCATGCAGCACAGCCAATATACCGACCCAGGTTGTGGTGAAGGAAATTCAGCATTTATTGTAGGGCACCAAGCAAGGAGAAAGGGCTGCTCAAAAGACTCAGACTCATGGCTTTCAGGGAAGGGTTTTTAAAGGCAGTGTGAGGGAGAGGGTCACAGGGTGCTGGTTGATGGTGAGGTAACAGGGTAAGCTTCTGGGAATCAGTCATCAGCCTTCTGGTTCCAGCCTGTCTGGGGTCTAGTGCTGGTGGTCAGCATGTAGTTAACTTCTTCCACCAGTTGGGGGCTTTAGTATTTGCAAAATAACTCAAGGATACAGCTCAGGGTATTATCTATAGCCCTTGAGAAGGAAATAAAGATTCTTGACTTTGCTTTATGGCTAACTATTATTATTTTGCTTTGAATGGCTGTTTTCCTTTGCTTTTGTATTTTCTCACTTCACTGATTAAATTTACTCTTTGGAACTCGGGAAAGGCTTAGAAAGCTAAAGCTTTTCTACAAACAAAAGACGGGACACTGAGGGCGTCTGTCCCTGGGAAGGGCCTGAAGGATCCTCTCAGTTTCAATGTAAGGGTCCTGTTTGATTCTTCAGTTTCAATTGTTTTGTAACCTAGAGCCTTCCCTCCCCTCCATGCCCAGTGCTATGCCCCAGTGTCTTTGTGTAGTGTGGGATATTATATCTCTCTCACACCTCCCTTGTCTAGCCAGCTCTTTCTTAAGGGTTTGACATTAAGCATCCACTTTTTAGGAAGGCTTCTCTGGCCTCCTTGAAGACTGGGTGAAGGCTGCCCCTCTGTGTGCTCCCACAGCACCTATTTTACCACTTGGCACATGGTACTGGACATGGCTCTGTGTCCACCATGGGTTTATGAGATCAGCATCTTTGATCATTTCATGCAGCGGCACTTAGTAGATGTTTGGTGAATGGGTGAACGGATGAATGACAAGATGAGAACTTCGTTAGAAATGTTATGGAAAATTTGACCAGATTTCTAGAATGCAGTTTTGGTTGTGTGGCTTACACAACAGTACGTCTGGTTTGAGTTGTGTTAGGGTGTAGTTTTTTACTTTTCAGTCATCTTCCCCGATGGCACTGATGAGGGAAAAGAGTCTGTACTGTGATGACAAGTTAAAATGATGAATTTCTTTTCGTATACAATAGTTGCCATCTAAATTTTTTATTTTGAAATAATTTCAAAATTACAGAAGAGTTATAAGAAAAATACAAAGAATTCCTTATATATTTCACCCAGGTATCCCAAATGTTAACATTTTGTCACATTGGCTTTATTATTCTGTCTGTACATGTTACTTTTTCTTCTGTAACATTTGAAAATAATTACAACTATGATATCTCTTTAACCCTAAATACTTTAGTGTGTATTTTTGAAAATAAAGACATTCTGTTACAGTTCAGTGATCAAAATCAGGAAATTAAGATGAATACAATACTATTATCTAATCTGTAGGCTGTATCAAGTCAAAATTATTTCATAAACAGCAATCCAGTATTTTAAAGGGGCATTTGGTTGGGGAGAGGATATAGCTCAGTGGTAGAGAATGTGCTTAGCATGCATGAGGTCCTAGGTTCAATCCCCAGTACCTCCATAAAATAAATAAGTGAATAAATAAACCTAATTACCTCCCCTCTACCAAAAAAAAGATAAAAAAGGGGGCATTTGGTTTGTCCAGTGTCCTCATGCTTATCCAAGTGGGACAGCTTTTAATCAGGAACTTGCCAGTGTGGACTCGAGGCAAGGAGTGTTACAATTTTCCTGTTAGGACTCAAGGGACTGAGGTAGGATAAAGTCAGAGTGCTTTCAGGAAATAGGTAGAAAAAGATGGGGATAGAGAGAGAGAGGAACTGAGAAATGGGAATAGACTTTGGATGTCCATGAATGTGAGGACAAGCAATTATTCTATTCCCCTCTGTCCAGACTCTAAAGTCTCCATTCCCTGGACTGTGAGAAAGATATGCCACGTGCTAGATTGCACTCTTTTTGGTAAATGAGCCATGTGCCTTTCTAGAGAATGTGGTTTACACACACACACACCCCTCTCTAGCTGACCTTTAAAGGACTATTCTCTTTTACAAACTCAGCAAGGCTCTGCTTTCTCCTGATTATACCAGTTTGCCTTTCCAAATAATTCCGTCTTCCATAGCTCTTTTTGCCCCAAAGAGATAACAGCTAAATTTGAATCAATATATCAGTCCTTCCAAACACAAACTCACTCTCTTTTCACAGTATATGTATGTATATAAAAGAGCAGATTGAAAACACCTAATGGATTGAATCTGTTTCTTCACACCAATGTTTAGGAATGGCTGAGATTTCACTATCGAGGGCCACCATGTCAGGGGCTGCTGGGACCTGGTTGTTCTTCAGTTGTCATTTTCCGTCGCAGTGATCATGCCATCTGCCTTTTGTCCCCTGTTCTTATCAGACGCACCACCACAGACCACTCCAGACCTGGGAAGCAGGCAGCCCTGTCTGGTTAGATTCAGACATCCCTGGGAGTTGCCCCTACTCATCCCTTGCTATAAAGGGAAGCTTCTTTTCTTGGCATGATTAATCTTAGACCTGGACTATGAGAACAGCACATTGAGAAATATGGGAAAGAGGGACAAATTTATGTCTTTGGAGAGGAATCATTTGTCTATGTATTCTGTAATTACTCACAATTCTCATCTATGTGGTCTTGATCTGTTTAGGAACAGAGCATACTTGGCTACTGTCTATATCTAATAAGTCTAAAGTCTCAAAAACAATGAGGATTTGGCAGCCAAAGTAGTCATTGAGTCAGAATCAGCATTTTGGTATTTGATAAACATCTTCTCTGGCTCCGTGATCACATCTCTAGTCCAGTGGATAATATTGTTTGGCACTGATTTAGTCAGGTACTTTTTAGGTTGAAAAGAGCTTAAAGGTGGCCATCTCCAGTCTCTTCTTGATCTTCTGATGACTATACCTCAGTTTACTCACTTGTGCACCACCCTGACGCACCTAGGAGTTGCCAGGCTTCATGTGGCAGAGGGAATGTGGCTCTTGTTCCTGAAGCGGTGGAAGAATTTGGTATTCAGTGGGAGGTGTCCGCTGTATCCTACGTATAGGGATGATTTTTCTTCCATGACCTTCAAAACAGGTTCTAAATAGAAGATGTCCTTCTGAGTATTAGGGGCAGAGTGTGTGTGCAAAGACAGAGACTGGAAGCGGTTTGGGAAGTGGACTCAGGGCCCTGATCTTGAAACTTCTGTTTTTAGTTTGACTGGGGGGGGGGGTGTCATTGCCCTGATGTCCTAGAGACGCTGAAATTCTTTATTCTGGGACTAAGACCAAAAGGAGAGTTTTTATTGTAACTCTTCTCTTCTGGTAATAATGAAAATGAAATATTAAGAGCTCTTCATTACAGGCCTTGGGGAAATACGCAAATATGTTACAACTTTCTAAAATATGTCCTGATTAAATATCTCATTTCTCTACTTTCATAATCGGGAGATAATAGACCAACTGATTGTGCTAAATGGATTCCAGCAAGCCTCACTGTCTTGTTCCATCAGGAGGAAATACTTATTTCTGCATTGTGTCATCTTTGTCTACAAAGGGTAGCTCATTTCTACTACTCAGTATAAATTTCTTTAAAAAGAGAAGGAAAAAACTCTAATAATCAAAGCTTTATTTCTGGTTTATATATGAATATTTTACATGTATCTATAGATACAGCTGTAGATACGCATTGACCCTTAATGTTGAAAGTGTTTTTGTGGTTAAGGAGATTCAGGGAATTTTTTTTTTTGCATCCTTTATAATGCTTTTCTTTCTTTTGTTTGTGGTTTTTTTTTTGGGGGGAGTGTAAAATTTTATAGTAATCGTATATTTTTATGAATAGAAATAAACATTATGAAAATCTAATGTTAATTTCTGAATTACTAATATAATGTTATGGTTTGTTTTAAGCTCTTAGAAGCCTCCTATAACCAAATATCTGGGTAGAAGCATTCAGTTAAATTAGACAAATAAGGATAGAGTGCTTACTATGTGCCAAACACTGTGCTGAGATCTGGTGTATAAGGATGAACAAGTTATAGATGCTTAGTGTCAAGTGGTAAGACTATTATTGTGTGTGTGTGTGTGTGTGTGTGTGTGTAGGTCTTATTTCATGCAATGAGAGTGAAAATGTAAACGAGGTTTTGGAGATGGAGAAATTACCTTTGTCTGGAGCAAGCAGGGAAAGGTCTCTCAGAATAAGCTCGATGGGGTTTGGAGGGATCATCATCCGGGGTTTTGAAGTTTACCATCCAGCAGTGGTGAAGGTGGTCATTCCAGGTAATGGGAACAGCATGTGCAAAGGAAGGAAAGCTTTTTTAAAAGGTTGCATCATGTGTAAGGGCGAATATGATGAAGTATAAAGAAGTGGGACAGCATGAGGCCAAAAAGATCGATATATGGCTCATATCATATAAATTCATGAAGACCGATCAAGGAACTTGACCTTTATCTTATAAGAAATGGGGAACGAATGAAGGGGAACAAGAAAAAAAAAGGCAACTAGTTACTCCCAAGACCTTAGTTTCACTCCTGTCCAGAGCTTTACTACTTAGCCACAGGAACACAGGTGATCATACCTCAGAAGATACCTGCCAGCATTCATTAAGACCAATGCTTAATCTCAACTGACAACATCAATGTCAAAATCAGAGCTTGGAGCTGGCAGTATTTCAGCAGAGGAGTCTTTGGAGCTTCCATGAACTGGTTCAATAAACAATCTTGCTGTGAAACACAGAGCTTGGTATTTAGAAGGGTTTTAGCTGGCACATCCACAAAGTCGCAGCGTCCTGTCCACTGACTAATTCCGCTGTGAAACGTTGAAATGCAGCTCTTAGCTCCAAGAAAGCATGTAGGCTTCCATTTGCATGCAAATCGCTGCCATTCATGTGTGAACTACAGCAGGTACCAGCTCTGCCAGATGGAATAATTTGGGGTAGGGCCATCCTCCTCGCTAAAGGCCACAGGTATCCACACATGCTGCAGTGTACCTCACTCCTGTTTTCCACATCACCCCCTGGGGAACAATCATCTTAATGATGGGCATCAAGGAAAGGAAACTCCATTCCACCCTGTCATCATCTAGTAAACAAAATGGTACTAATTAGTGAGCTAACGCAATATTTGATGCAATTAGAAAATTGAGTCATAGGTATTGAGAAGGATAAAAGGGGACAGGGTAAATTGATAGATCAAGAAAACTCCCCTGGATTTTAAAAGGGTACAGAGTGCAGTTTTCAAAGGAAAACCATTGTGGTCTCAACCCCTGAAGCGATTAGGGGTGTGTGTCTCTGGAATCAGAGTGCCTGGATTGTAAGCACAGCTCCACCTCTTACTAGCCAGAAGACTCTGAGTGAGCGACTTCCTAAGTGTCAACTTTGTCATCTCTAAAATGAAGATATTGGTAGATGGTTAATTTTAATCCTCTCATGATCATATGAGGTAGGTCTGATTTCAGTAGTTTAACAAATTGCCTGATGCATAGTAAAGCTTCATCATCATCATCATCATCATCATCATCATCATCATCATCATCACTATTAATACAATAGCCATAGAAGCTAGTTGAATTAAATGTATTTACCTATGTAGTAGCTAATGCTGCTCTGTGAACACTGATTTACCAGTCCAGTTTCTCCGATAAATGGGAAGTTCCTGAGGACAGAGCTGTGTCTTCTGTCCCTACTGTCAGCAGTTGACTCAGCAGTCTAACACTTAGCAGGTGTTCAGCAAATAGCTGTTACATGCAGTTTTCTTTTGTTTTTTCAAATCTTTGGTAGTATTTGTTGCGTCGTGTTCTTTCTTTCTCCACCTTCTTTGTATCTCCCCCTCTGTCGTCACCATCATCATCATTGTCATTATTATCACCTTTGCTCCTCTCTATTTCCAGTGACAAAGAAATAAAATGTGTCCCAGCAGGGTTCATGCAGATGACATGAAAACAATATTGCAGATAATCACAGATCCTCTAGGGACACCTACCGGCTTATGGATCTTTGATATCTTTCATTTGACTCTTCAGACCTACTTTTCACCCTTTTCCAGCTCTACTCTATGGAGGAGTCCTCTGGATTTCATTAATCAGTTTGCTCAATTTCTAGCTTCCTGTTGGATCAAGCCAGTGAGGACCTAGAAGGGTGAGTGGAGAGTGAGGGCAGATTTTTCTCTACGGAGTTTGGCTGTTGCCTTTGTTCTTCTGTCTGTGGCCACAGCTTCTGCTAGGCAACTTTCTCTTACAGGATTTTGGTATCTACTTCCTTCCTTGCCCTTCCAGGCCTTGTTGGTTTCCTATAATCCTGCTTGTTTTTATGTAGATAGTCCTTTTATTAATTTCTCCCCAAGTTACTCTCCTTGACTGTGCCATCTGTTGCCTGCCAGGACACTGAGTGATACAGGGTTCTAGAGGAGTTCAACTTTAACGGATTGCCGCCAAGTCTGCATTGATCTGTAGTTCCCAGTTGCCAAGTGGCAGGCCCTTAGCTCTCCCTCCCCACACCATTTCCTGCTTTCATAGGGCTCACTAAATGCAGAGATGATGTTATCAAGTTAATTGATCTTTACAGGACTATTCTCCCTCCAGTCCAGTTGTTCTTGCCCCTTTTATGCCATCTGTCTCCAGACCTCTGATATCTTGTAGTTGCTGATACACTGCTTACGCCACCCATGAGGTGGTGGTACCCCCACACCTGCCAGCGTTGCTCCCGACCCTGATGTTGCTGGGACTTTTGTACTTTCATACCTGTTACCCTGGAACTCCTCTGTCTTCTGTTATCTAATTTCCAGTGCCTGCCTCCCTTTTTGGTGGACTGTAAATCACTATCCCACTTTTGTGCACCACTATTTCTTGGGGGAAAAAATGCAAGGACACTTTTGGACATAGTTCTTTGCTTTTACCACCCAGACTCCTCCTCTCCATCGTGTATCCTGCGGATAAGTCAGAGTGAGTTCAGGTCCTGTGGCATGCAACCCGGCGTCACTCTTTCCTCCAATGCCTGCTCTAGGGAGCAAACTGCACCCTTTCCTTTTTATTCTTGGTTATTTTCTCTCTTGCTTCCCTCACTGCCTTCTGGTTACTCTGGGGCTTTTTCCAGTCCAGCAAATGCCTTGTATTCCTGACATGAAAAAACTCAATTTCTTTCGCAGTGGGACTCCTGGGCTCACTGGCTAGCTATCTCTAGCTAGCTCTCTAAGTGTCCCTGACATTTGGAATCATTAAGTGATGGTTAAGACAGATTTTTATGGTCACAGCAACTCTTCCTCATTTCCTGAGGATTGTTTCCAGTAAGATAACCTGTTACTTAGATACTTAGGCCTTTGAAATTCATAATAATATCTCACATTTGTTGCTTTGAGATGCTTTTACCTTCATCTCATTTGATCCTTAAGTGGACAAAGAAGGACACTGAAGCTTGGAGTATTTCTGTGGCAAGGTTCATTGCAGTGGATAATTAGACTTCAGGGTCAGAAATCCTGGACTCAAAACCTCTTCTCATCCCCAACCTGCCTATACAAAAGGGATTCTAGGACTCATTTAAAATGCAGCTTTTTTTTTTTTTTTGCCTCGAGGGCAGGGAGGACTTGTTCAACTAATGTGTTACCACTGCAAACAGCTGCAAACAGCTCTCTCACCCTCTGCTGGGTTAGACAGATACCTTACCAAACACTTAGAATAATATATTCTTGTTATTTATAAAGAAATACTTTAAAAAGGCAATCCCAAACTTTTGTACAAACTTCTTGTGATGGAAACACAGTTTGAGAACCACAAAAATGTGCCCAGGGATTCCCATAACTTCAGTTTGAAAAAAAATGCTCACTCAAGAAAACTAGAATTTTGTCCTATTAAAATGTATTTTTTGGATTGTCAGCCATATGAAACTTAAAATGGAAACAGGAATCTCAGAGACAGCATGGGTTCCTGAACATACATTCTTAGGTCACAGTTTGAGAAATCTCATCACAAATAATCTGTAATGATACAAGAGAAACTCACCCCTTTTGAAGAATCAGAAAGAAGATGCCATTTAATGCAAGTCTCTTAAGGGTGAGGGGAGAGAATGAAAGGGATAAATATGGTGGGAGGAGGGAACAGCGATCCAGCAGTCACTCATAACAGCGAGCATTTCTTGGGAGCGTATGATGTATTGTGGCAAGTGCTTATCTGTGTGCTCGTATTTTAGGGCATGACATGTTCTAAGACGTGTGGGCAGTACAGGACTAGGGTGTGTACGACTGGGGAAGTAACTGAAAGGAGGTTGGAATAAGAGATTAGCTTTGCAGGAGCTTGAATGTATACTAAGGAGTTAGGACTAGTCTAGGTCAGTGTTTTTCAATCCTTCTCTCTCTCTCTCTTGCTGAAAATTGAAACATTCTTATTCAGAAGACAAATATGTAACAAAGGAAAGAAGGTTCACCCTCAGTGGAAGCCAGAGAGATGGCCAGGAGCCCTGTCTACATTTCTTATTCCACCGGTTGCCTCTTATTCAAAGTCAACTGCATATCTGAAATCCCTAGGATTCCAAAAAGCACAGTGTGAAAACCTGCTCTAGGTTAACGGGAAATCACCAGATCTGTGTTTAAGAAAGAGCACTGCCAGCTCTATGGAGAGAGAAGGAAGACGGAATAATCTGTTGCCATCGTGGAGGGGAGAGGTGATGAGGGCTTGCGTTAGAGCTGTGATCGTGGAAGTGCAGAAGAGGGGCAGACGCACAGCCAGGCCTGAGGCAGTCAGTATGATGTTGTGGTTTCTTAAATATAGCGCGTGAGGGAAGTGGGAGTACCAGGATTGTCTCGGGTTTTCTCATCAGCTTAGATTAATTAGGAAATTCTGGGCAACACTAGGTAACAAACATGAGAGAACTATATTCCCCTTGTTCCAGAGCTTGGGGCCGTCATGCTGCAGATATAGAGGGCAGTCCTCAAGAAAGAAGAAAGCCTCTTAGCAAGAGAACAGGATGATGAACGAGCGTCTAGTACAGAGCATAGTCCCAATATTCTGGTAACCAAACATAAACTCCCCCACATGAGGCCTCAAGATGGAGAGCTCTACAATCCTGATGGTTTGGAAAGGCTATAGAGGACCCTCCATAGAATTGTGGACTTGAGTTGGGTGTGAGATGATCGTGGGGAAGGACAGGAAAGATTCAAAACACGAAAGAGGTGAGTTGAGACTGCACGAAAAAGACGAGTTCCCAAACTGATATACTGGTTCCGGAATTTACCAGAGCCCACATACGTCATCTGAAAACGATTCAGGACGTTAATGGATACTAGATACTTAAAGGGACTTACTAAAGGAACAAACACATCTCATGTCTCCATCATCCACTCTCCTGAACACACCAAACATACATGTGTTGCTTGTACTTGACAGCACAGGCAGCGTACTTATAAATTACTCTTTCCACGTGTCTTAGCAGCTCATTCCTTCAACTGTTTGGTTTTCCTCTTATCTGATACATCAGCAGAATCTATTGGCTCTACCTCAGAATATCTTCTGAGTCTACAGGCTTGTTTCGACCTCTCCTGTTACCATTACTATCTTTTCCTGGTTCAATAAAATGACCACCCTATTTCCACTCTTGAGTTTTTGCCTCCACCCTGCACCCAACAAAATCTATTTTTCAAAGAGCACCCAGAATGAGCTTTAAAAAATGTAAACTGGATCCTGTTAACTCCCCTTCTCAAAACCTTCACTGCTCTCCCATAACTTTCCCCACTCTTCAAGGCTCTGTACAGTTTGGCCCCTGCCTAGTTTTTAACCTTCACTCCTATCACTTTTGCCACCTCCACCCAAGACCACCTACAAGTCCCCATTTACTCCATTCTGGCGACATTGCCTTTCTTGTCGCTCCTGGAATACACGGCAGCAAGGCCTATGTGTTTACTTTTCCTCTGTCTGGAACGTGATCTTTCTTAAATTGAGCTCCCTCTCTCACTTTTCTTAGGCCTTTTTTCAAATGTATATACTAAGAGGCTTTCTTTGACCACCCTAACTAAGATAGTCCTGTCCCTATTTCCATTTCCAAACCACCATTTAACCTTTTCATGTTTCTTCATGTATTTTTGTACCCTAGGGATTGTATTTTATTTGCCATCATGAATCTCTTTAGAATTAAAGTCTTTGAGGGTGAGAACTTTAGTTTTTACTGACTGTTGTTAAAACTAAGACCTCATGCAGTGCCTGGCATATGGTTGACAGTGTGTATTTTTTTGACGGTATTTTTTTCTTTTAAAAAATTGAAGTATAGTTGACATACAATATTATATTACTTTCAGGTGCACAGCATACTGATTTGAAATTTATATACATTATGAATTGATCACTATGATGTCTAGTAACCACCTGTCACCATACACAGCTATTGCAATATTATTGCCTATATTCTCTATGCTGTACATTATGTTCCTGTGACTTACTTATTTTATAACTGGAATCGTGTACCTCTTAATCCTATTTCATACCCCTTCACCTATCTCACCAAACCCCATACCCCCTCCCATCTAATGACCATCAGATTGTTTTCTGTATCTATGAATCTGTTTCTGTTTTGTTTATTCATTGTTGTTTTTTTGTTTTTGGATTCCACATATAAGTGAAATCATACAGTATTTATCTTTCTCTGTCTAACTTATTTCATGTAGCATAAGACCCTCTAGGTCCATCCATATTGTTGCAAATGGCATCATTTTATTATTTTTATGGCTGAGTAATATTCCATTATGTGTGTGTGTGCATATATGTTACATATTTATATATATGTCACACCTTCTTTATCCATTCATCTGTTGATAGACACTTAGGTTGCTTCTGTATCTTGGTTATTGTAAATAATGCTGCACTGAGCATAGGGGTGTATGTATGTTTTTGAATTTGTGTTTTTTTTGGATAGTATTTTGATGTATTAATCAAATGTCTGCCTTCCCCTTTACATGTTTCTTCTCCTGGCTCTTGCGTGAATATTTTGCTGATTATCTAACCTATACCAGACCAAAGCCTGGCTTACACTCAAGTAAGTAATAAGATTTTTCCAGTGCAAAGGAGAAATTCACACTTGTCTAGGAGTTGGGGCATCTGAATAGAAAAATTTATTTTGCAGACTAACACGAATTCTGGATATATCAATTGTGACACAATGGCATATATAATTGTGTGAAAAATCAAATATTGTCATATATGTAGCAGTATACCAAAGTGTTTAAGGATAGTTTCTAGGAGGAAAGGAACCTTAAATCTATAAGCATTCTGTTCAGTGACTTAGAGGTTTTTGCTGAGAATTTGAAGAAAAGAGTCAATTATTCTACTACTGTTTTAGAATCTCTTGGACAATTTTGAATCATGGTGGTATGAGAATTATTATCAAAGGCATTAGAGTCAAAAAGAGGTCAGGAGGGTTTTTCCCCCAGTGGCAAACTTTTTGACCCTTTATGCAGTTAATTTAAAATACTTTAAGAAATGATTCACTTACTATTCTCCTTATATGAATATTCTGCTGACTACTGTCTGATAGAAGTGTCAAGGAATTTTTTTCCCCTGACCCAAAACTTAAACTTCCCTTTTCTTAATTTCACCCCATTCCTCTTACTTACATCTCCTTGTTCATATTAAATATTCACTCCCCATTTTCAACCTTGCACACCTCAGCTGTGTTTCTAGAATCAGTGAACTGGATTAAATTATTTTTTCTCTTTCTTGGCTTTACTCCTACCTTTCTTCTTATTCTTCTTGGCACTTTCTCCAGTTTAATTCTATATTTGGGAAGTTAAAGTGCTCAGGTCTGAGTCCAGCAACTCATCTCAAGGAGAGGATGTATCAAAGCCTGCTTTATATCTTGTTTGTTGGACTATCTAGTCATGTCAGGCATTGAGCCTGTTACTTTTTGCATATACCCTCATTTCAACTGTGCAGCAGTCCTGTGAGGTGGTTATCATTATTATCATTCTACAGATGGAAAAATTGAATCAGATGCAATACCTGAGTTTGAATCTCATGTCTTCCAAATCCAAGGTTCTTTCTGCTCTACCATATAGCAGTAGGCCAGAGTTCTTTTTGGCCACCTTTTCGCATTATACGCTAAGACCTAACTGACTTTTCACTTTATTTTTCATCCAGCTTTATTGAGATATAATTGACATATAACGTTGTGTAAGCTTCAGGTGTACAACCTTTTGATTTGATACACTTATATATTTTGAGATGATTACCATCACAGTGTTAGCTAACATCACCATCATATCATATAATTACCGTTTCTTTTTTTGTGGTGAGAGCATTTAAGATTTACTCTGTTAGCAACTTTCAAGTATGTAATGCAGTATTATTAACTATAATCACTATGCTATACGTTAGATACCCAGAACTTACTTATCTTATAGCTGGAAATTTGTAATCTTGACTAATAACTCCCCGTTCCTGCCACCTCAACCCCTCAATCCACCATTCTAGTCTCTGTTTCTATGAGTTCAACTTTTTCAGATTCCGCATATAAGTGATATCATACAGTATTTGTCTTTTTCTGTCCGACTTATTTCACTTAGCATTATGTCCTCAAGATCCATCCATGTTGTTGCAAATGGCAGGATGTCTTTTCTCATAGCCGAATGGTATTCTTTGTTGTATGTGTGTGTGTGTGTGTATGTATCACATTTTTATCCATTCATACAACTTAATAGCAAAAAATAAGCAATCCAATTGAAAAATGGGCAGAGAATCTGAGTAGACGTTTTCCCAAATGGCCAACAGGTACATAAAAAGAGACTTAACATCACTAATCTCAGGAAAATGCAAAACCACAATGAGGTATCACCTCACTGAGATCAAGAAGACAGGAGATAACAAGTGTTAGTGAGGATGTGGAGAAAAGGGAATCCTTGTGCACAGTTGTTGGGAAGGTAAATTTGTGCAGCCACTATGGAAAACAGTATGGAAGTTCCTAAAAAATTAAAAACAGAACTAACATGTGATCCAGCAATCCCACTTCTGGGTACATATCCAAAGGAAATAAAAACAGAATCTCAAAATGATATCTGCACTCCCATGTTCATTGCAGCATTATTCATAATAGCCAAGATATGGAAACAGCTAAGTGTCCAGCAGTGGATGACTTTTCTCTTTAACTCCTGGGTTTCTTTTAGAAAGAATGCTTTAGAAGGCTTTTAGTTGATGACATCGTAAATATTAGTAACATTTCCTCTAATAACTCTCCTCCACCCCTATTCCTGTTCTCAACTCTTAAAGAGGGTACGTTTTAGGTTGTTTGTGTCTACATATCTAACCTCTTTGGGTTTCTTTTGATAATTTAGCAGTTTTTATCAGTGTTTGCAATGCCTACTCATACATTACCATTTGTGAATTTCATTAACAAGCTATTCGCTCCCTCCTTCAGGTCATTAATGAAGATGCTAAATGAAACACAATCCATCAATCTCTGTGCCACCCCAGTAGCAGACTAGGTACTCAGAGTTTTATGATTATTTCTTGTTCGTGACTCTTGAGCCAGTTCCCAAATCAACTGAGAGTACTCATAGCCAAGCCAATTTCAATTAATTCTGCAAGGAGAATTTCATGAGCAAAAGCAGCACCTGCTTCTCCAAAACTAAGATGGATCACTTGCATTCACTTAACCTACTAAAATTAAAGCTGTGTCCAAGTAGCAATTATGGAATATATCTCTGGTGATATTCAATCTTTTTTTGAGTTTCTGTTTACCTCATATTTTCCTTGACCTGGAACTGTTTCATAAATATATCTATTTTTCAGTTCCATGTTTGAAAACAAGTATGAATATGTATTTTTGTCTTTGTAATTTAGAAGATTAAATTTTGTTTGTTTCCTTCTCTACAACAGCTAATAATTTTCCTACATACAATTTATGCTGAAAATGATCTTATGCTTAGCACTGTATGATTAAAGATGTACAGGCTTTGGAGTCAGCAGTCTTAAGTTCAAATCTTTGCTCCACTACTCGCTAGTTGTATGATTTTGGACAAATAAGAAATCCCCCTTGTCTAAACAAAGCTCAGAATGATGTCCCAGTATAATAAAATTTATAAAAATTACAAAAACTTAGGAATAGTGATTCCTATCTTAGTATCTTTCAGAATTTTCATAAGGATTGGAATAGATGAAATGTAATAAGTGTTCAACAAAACAGTAGTAATTATTGAATTGAATTTTTTCTTCATTTGCAGAGACTTCTGGGCCTACTCATGTATTCATATAATTGTGTTCCATAAATTAATTTAAAAATAGTCAAAAGGCCAATAAGAAAAAAAAAATAAGAAAGTCTGATGTGAAAAAATGATCACCATCCCTAGGAGTTAATGAATTTCAAATTAAAAAAAATGAGATTCTATTTCATACCCACCAGACTTACAAAAATTGCATTGGCCAGACTTATCAAATTGGCAAAGATGTGTGGAGTAAAAAACTCAGACAGTGTTTATGGGAATGTAAAGAACCATCACTTGTCTAGGTGTTTTAAACTGTCCTCCAAAATTGAATATCAGTATGACCTTATGAACTTTCAGTACTTCTGGGGAGTCTCAGATATGTGTAAAGAGAAGTTCATTATAGAAGGATGTTCATTACAGTACTGATTATAACTAAAGAAGTAGAAGTAAGTTCTTATGGGTATGTATACTATAGCATATTCATTACTGGAATTCTAATTCTGTGAGTTAGGAGTTAATAAGGATGCATGTGATAGAGAACCAACTACGGTACCTTAACCAAAAAGAGATTTTGCTTTTCCCATTTAATATGAAGTCCAGAGGCAGGACTGCTTGTAGCTGTTGTGGTAGATCGACAAGGCCATCAAGAGTCCAAGCTTCTATGCATCCTGTTCTGCCTTTTCTAGCAGGGAGCTCTTTTTCTTATGGTTACAAAATGGCTGCATTGCCACCATGAATCACATCCTCATTCTAGGTAGGGAAAAAGTAAAGATGAAGGAAATCAGGCAGAGGAGGCAGCTGAGGCATCAAATTTTTCTAAGCAATCCCAAGCAGACTTGAGTTAATGCTCAGTCTCATTAGCTAGAAACCTAGTTGCAAGAAGCCTGGAAAATATTGTCTGATTTTTCAGGGCACATAACTACATTGAAAAAAATATTGTTTCTCTTAGTAAGAAAAAAGGTGAGACATGGCATTGGGTAGGCATCTGGCAGTGTCTGCCCCATCTATTTAGAAGCTTAAAAAAAAAACTTTATTCAGATTTATCAATCTGGATAAATCTCAAAAACACAATTTGAGTGAAAATATAAGGAACAGAATAACATCCATTGTATGATACAGTTTATATGATTTTTAAAAGGCCACACACAAAGTAATACTATCTGTTGTTTATCGATATGTATATATGTATTAAAAATGGAAAAATGTGTCTGGGAAAGTTGTAAAACTTGGGAGAAAAAGAGAGGGGAATAAATCAAGGCTGGCCACAAAAGGAATTTCAATTGTTTCTTTAATGTGTGATTTCTAAGTGAAAGTTCTGAAATTAAATGTAGGAAATAATATGAACATATTTTATGAAATTATATATTTTAGAGTTTATTTCTCAGTTATCTGAATTGCATCTCATCTTCCAGGTGCCTAGCTGCAGTGATTTTCTATTTTCAGAATCTTTTCTGTTCCAAACTTCTTAGATATAAAAGAATTGACCCGAGGTGACACTTAATTAAATTGATATAATCATTTTCTGAGAATGAAATCTGTCATTTAAAACCTATAAGAAATATTTTGAAGAGAAAAATAATAGGAAAACATAAATAGGGATTTGCTTTTGGCAATCTGTTAAAATATTTAATTTTGAGTAAAAATGAAATAGATCCTTCTGTTATCCAGTGCCCTCCGCACTCTGAAATTCTTATGGAGGAAATTACAAAGATGAAAACTAAATGGTTTTGATACAAGAATACAGTTGGGTCTTTTTTTTAGTAATATATGTTGTATTATAAAACTGTTATGAAAATACATTGTTACACAGAAGTGATAAAGTCTGTGAAACTCTTTTCCAATTCCTAAACCAAGTTTAGAGCTTAAAATATTTACTGGCAACAATAATGAGACCATAAAGGCCAGCATAATTGATAAAAGCATTTATCTGTGCTGAGATTTACCCTTATAATTTCTACCATTTGTTTACACATTTATTCAATAAAATTTTATTAAACACTTTTTATATATGAGACCTTTGCCAGATACTGTGAGTTCAGATATTAACACAACGATTACTCTGGCATTTAAGAAGCTAATGGAGAACACAGACATGTAAAGAGATTCAATGAAAGTATGGAAAAAGTATTATTAACAGAGTCAGGAGCCTATGAATGAAAGCCTTTGGGATGGGAAGATGGAAAGCCTTTATTTAATGACTGACTGAATTAACCCAGGCAGTAGCAAAAAGTGTATGGCAGATCCCAAACTGGATAATTTGAGATTGGTTGAATAAAGAACCATTCACAAAGTGTGCTAGGGAATAAAGAAACTGCAAGGCATAGTGGGTACATACCACGCTTAAGCTCAATGCAAGGAGGGAGAAGAAATGGTCAATCTCCTCCCACCTTGGACCTCTTGCCAAGGCTCTCCATTGGCTGAATATAACTGGAAGTCATAGGGTCTGACAAGTGATAGGTGTCCTGCATGTAGGTGACCCCTTTGGGAAGGAAAGTAGGTGGGGGAGGGTGAAGATTGGACAAACACAATACTGGACTTGGCTAAATAAGAATAAACTCATTGAGAATTTTGCAGTGGAGGAGAAAGCCTGCAGGTGGGCCAGTCTGGATCAGGAAACTATGCACAAAGGAACAGAAGAACAAAAGAAAAACTTGTTTCTGGGTTTAGTGTGGCTGGAATTTAGGGAGTGTATTCTGTACTGGGCTGTGTTAGTGACATTAGGGAAGACAATCTGTCTTTTCCGTTTAGGGTGAAATGAGACGTCGAAATGAAATGGTCTAACTCTGAGTAATTTTGAAGTTTTACATTCACTTTATGCCACTGTAGAATGCTGTATTATATATATCAGTTCTCTTTCCCTGTCTCTCTTTTTTGGCCCCCTCCTCCATTGGGGTAAATGTGTCTTAAACTCAACCCCTGCATGGAATTTAACATGGTGTGTGTGTGTAAAATGTATGTGCACCATGGACTTCTTTCACAGCCTGAGGAAGTCTATAGACTCTTTTTCAAAATAATCCTTTAAATATCTAAAATATAATACATATGATTGCAAAGGAAACAATTATGTTGAAATCCTATTATAATAATCTAAAAAATTGTGATGTAGTAGAATATGAGTTTCTTTGTTTGTATGTTAAATAGGATGTTCTTGTGGTGGGTCTGTTAAGTATTGTAATTTCAATGTAATGATGTGATGATAAGCATAGAAAATGTGTCAAGATAACAGTTATAATGCTAAATGACATTATCTGTAAGTTATACAAGTGACAAAGTAACAATAGAAGAAAATGTTAAAATTCACTTGGAGGTTAACACAAATTGAGATATTTTTCTCATTCAAGAACCACTAATGGTCCGTGGACCTCACATTAAAACTCCCTGTTTTAAAACTCATTTACAGTATCTTTTTTTTTCCAGGTTTTTTGGAGGTGGAGATAATTAGATTTTTTAATTTTTGGAAGCGATACTGGGGATTGAACCCAGGACCCTGTGCGTGCTAATTAAGCACGCACTCTACCACTTGAGCTATATCCTCCCACTTACAATATCTTTGAACAAATAAGTGAACTTTCAAATTCATCAAACATAGGATGAATACATATCTTATGCCAAGCATTGTGCTAAGGAGAGACATAGTGAGGGAATTTTTTTTAACATTTTAAAATTCTGTTGAAAAATGCAATTATCCCCAAATGACTAGTCGCAAAGCATTAGAATACAATAAGTAAACTTTCATCTTCATGAAACTAGTTCATAACACAGAGTAATACTCATGAAATAATATACTGAATTTAATGTAATTAAAACACACAACTGCTAAATGCTACAATGAAAAATGTAACCTCTTTTTATGACAGAACTTAGGCAATTATAGTCATTGTTAATTCTTATAATTGGATGGAAGTCATGCCTTGTTTCAGGGAATCGGCTGTTAAGATAGTATCATCCATTAAATGTTGCTACAGGTGTACTGCATTGAAAAACGTTTTGTTGAAGTAAAATGTAAATAAAGACAAGTGCACATGACATAAATGTCCAGATCAATGAATTTTTACACACTGAATATGCCCATGTACCCAGCACTCTGATAAAGAAACAGAATGTGAAAGTATCCTACAGGTCCACTGCCTTCCAGACAGTATGCCCTCCTCAGTGTCCTTGATGTCTAACAGCCTACATTCGTTTTACCTGTTTTTGTATTTTATGCCAATTGAATCACACGACGTGCACCCTTTTGTACCTGATTTCCTTCACTCAGCATCGTGCTTGGTGATCAATCCATGTTGCTATCTTGAACATCATTTATACTCATAACTGTTGAGGTTTATTGAGTGAATATACTACAATTTATTTGTTCATCCTACCATTGTTAGGCATTTGGATAATATGAATAGCAGTGAACATTCCAATGTACATCTTTTTAAAAAATTGAAGTGTAGTTGATTTTCAATGCTGTATTAGTTTCTGGTGTACAGCAAAGTGATTTAGTTATGCATATACATATATATTCTTTTCATATTCTTTCCATTATGGCTTATTACAAGATTTTGAGTATAGTTCCCACTGTGCAATACAGTAGGACCTTGTTGTTTATTTATTTTATATATAGTAGTTAGTGTTTGCTAATCCCAAACTCCTTGTTTATCCCTCCTGCCTCCTTCCCCTTTGGTAACCATAAGTTTGTTTTCTATGTCTGTGAGTCTGTTTTTGTTTTGTAAATGAGTTCATTTGTATCATATTTCAGATTTCACATGTAAGTGATATCATAAGGTATTTGTCTTTGTCTGATTTACTCCATTTAGTATGATAAAGGTCACTCCACATTGCTGCAAATGGCATTATTTCATTCTTTTTTATGGCTGGATAATACTCCATTGTATATATATGCTACATCTTCTTTATCCATTCATCTGCTGATGGACATTTAGGTTGCTTCCATGTCTTGGCTATTGGCACTATTGTAGATAGTAGCGCAGTGACCATTGGGGTACATATATCTTTTCTTTCTTTTTTTTTTTTTTTGAGTTTTAGAATACACAACATAGATCTTTTCAGATTAGAGTTTTCTCCAGATATATACTCTGGAGTAGGATTGCTGGATCATATGGCAACTCTATTTTTCATTCTTTAAAGAACCTCCATACTGTTCTCCATAGTGGCTGCACCAATTTACATTCACACCAGCAGTGTAGGAGGGTCCCCTTTTCTCCGCACCCTCTCCAGCATTTATTATTTGTAGACTTTTTGATGATGGCCCTTCTGACTTGTGTGAGGTGTTACCTCGTTGTAGTTTTGATTTGCATTTCCCTGATAATTAGTGATGTTGAGCATCTTTTCGTGTGCCTGTTAGCCATCTGTATGTCTTCTTTGGAGAAATGTCTATTTAGATCTTCTGCCCATATTTTTTATTGGGTTGTTTGTTTTTTTTGATATTGAGCTGTGTGAGCTGCCTTTATATTTTGGAAATTATTCCCTTGTCTGTTGTTACAGATTTTTTGGTTTGTGGTTACCATGAGGTTTGTATATACCTACATATGTATGATTATTTTAAGTTGAAGTTCTCATAAGTTTGAATGCATTCTAAAAATCCTGCATTTTTACTTCCTGCTCCCCATGTTTAATGTTTGACATCATATTTTACATCTTTTTGTTTTGTGTATCCCTTAAATACTTGTTATAGAGATTTTACTACTGTTGTGTTTAACCCTCCTACTTGCTTTATAAGTGGTTGATCTACTCATCTTTGCCTTTACCAGTGAGATTTTTCCTTTTGTAATTTTCAAATTTCTAGCTGTGGGCTTTTCTTTTCTGCTTAGAGAAGTCCCTTTAACATTTCTTGTAAAGCTGGTTTAGTGATGTTGAACTCTTAGCTTTTGCTTGTCTATAAAACTCTTTATTTCTACTTCAAATCTGAATGAAAAACTTGATGGGTAGAGTATTTTTGGTTGTAGGTTTTTTCCTTCCATCACTTTAAATATACAGTGCGATTCTCTCTCTCACCTTTATTTTTATTACTTAAATTACGGTGTGTCTTGGCATAGACTTCTTTGGTTTGATCTTGTTTGGGACTCTCGGTGCTTCCCAGACCTGACGTCTGTTTCTTTTCCCAGGTTAGGGAAGTCTTCAGATATTATTTCTTTAAAGAAGTTCTCTGCCCCTTTCTCTCTCTTTTCTCCTTCTGGGACCCCCTATAATGAGATTTATTAGTATACTTGATGTTGGCCTAGAGGTCTCTTAAACTATCCTTATTTTTAAAAATTCCTTTTTTTCCCCCTTTTCATCTTGAGTGATTTTCACTACTTTGTCTTCCAGATCACTGTTCTGTTCATCTGATGTTGATTTAGTGTATTTTTAATTTCAGTTATTGTGTTCATCAGCTCTGGTTCTTCTTTGTAGTTTCTGACTCTTCATTAAACTTCTCACTGTATTCATCCATTTGTCTCCTGACTTTGTTGAGCATCATGATATTCATTACCTTCAACTCTTCATTGGGTAGATTGCTTATCTCTACTTTGATTAGTTCTTCTGGGGTTTGATCTTGTGCCTTCATTTGGAACACATTCTTCTTTCACCTCATTTTGCCCAATATTCTGTTTTTATTTCTGTGTATTAAGTAGGTCATTTACATTTCCCAGTCTCAGAGAAGTGGCCTTATATAGGAGACATTCTAGGGGGCCCAGAAGCGTTCTCCCTTCTGGTAACCAGAGCTATGTTCTCTAAGGGTGCCCCCTATGTGGGCTGTGTAGGTCCTTCTGTTGGGTGGAGGAGTCAACCGCTGTGGGCTTTGTGGTTGGCAGGGCTGGCCCCTGGTCTGGTTGGCTGCCAGCACCTGCCTGGTGTGAGAGTTGCCTGCAGCTGGTGGGCAGGGCCGAGTTTTGGTGTGTCTGACTGCTTGGCCTAGGGGTTCCTGGGACTGATGTGGACTGGCTGGTGGATGGGTAAGGCCCTAGGTGCTAATAGGCTTGAAGGAGGACTCCAAAATAGCACTTGTCAGCACCAGTGTCCTCATAGTAGAATGAGCTCCCCCAGATGGCTGCCACTAGCATCTGTGTCAACCACGAGAGTCCTAGTTGCCTCCTGTATCTCTGGAATGCTCTCTAAGATCAGCAAGTGGGTCTGACTCAGGCACCTTTCAAATTATTGCCTCCATACTGGTTCCTGGATTGTGTGAGATTTTGTGTACTCTCTTTAAGAGTGACACCTCTGTTTCCTGCAGACCTTTGGCTCTCCTGTTTGCAAGCACCAGTGGCCTTCAAAGTCAGATGTTCTGGGGGCTCATCTTGCCAGTGCAGGACCCTTGGGCTGGGGAGCCTGATGTGGGGTTTGGACTCCTCACTCCTTGGGGAGAACGTCTGCAATTGTGATTATCCTCTTATTTGTGGGTCACCTGTGGGTTTTAAGTATACTGCATCTTTGGCCCTCCTGTCTTGTTGTGGTTCCTTCTTTATATTTTTAGTTATGGAAAAATCTTCTCTGTTAGTCTTCAGGATGTTCTCATTGATAGTTGCTCTATAAATAGTTGTAATTTTGGTATGCCCACGGGAGGAGTTAAGCTCAGGGTCTTCCTAGACTGCCGTCTTGGTGACTTCTTTGTGTGTGTACATTGACTGGTGTGTGCTCTGCTGAAATTGGCAGTTTCTTATCCAATTTAATACATATCTATCATATGACCCAGCAATTCTATTTCTGGGAGATTTTACCCAAGAAAAATGAAAGCATATGCACAAGAAACTTGCACACAAATGATCACAGAAGTTTTATTCATAATAACCAAAGTCTGGAAACAACTCAAATATCCATCAACAAATGAATAGAGAAATAATAAAAGCATATTCATACAATGGAATACTACTCAGCAATAAAGAAGAATGAATCACTGATACGTTTGACAACATGGATGAATGCTAAAATAATTATACTAGGTGAAAGAAACTAGAGACAAAAGAGTACATATTTTAAAATTCAGAACAACCAAAACTAAAACATAGTAACAAAAGTCAGAATCAGGGATTCTCTGAGATGGAGGAAAGAATTGACTCTACTGGGGCATGTGGGAACTTTCTGGGTGATGGAAATGTTTCATACCTTGACTGAAGTGGTAGATGCATGGGAGGGTACATTTATCAAAATGTATTAAGTATGGGTACATTTTATTTAAAGCAAATTATACCTCAATAAAGTTGATTTAAAATACTGCTCTTAAACAAGTCAGTCCACTCTACATAGTAAGACAATCTACTCTGAACACCGACCACTAATGCTAACTGAAAAAATCTGTCTGCCTGGTTTTCCCATTTGTCTTTATCACAGATTGAGGGTAGGAGGGCAGGTGAATGTGCATGATTTTGGGTTGATTTCCGTTGCCTCAGAGCCATTCATCTACTGCATGAGTTCAGTTTGTTGAGTTCAGACAACATTGCCCCATACCTGAACATTTGGACTCATGAAAAATTCTGAAAGAACACATTACTTTTGGGTTCTTTCTGATTTAGCCCTTACTTTTTAACATTTCTGTTTGTGTCTTCTATACCTTCTTTATGTACTGTATCATCATCGGTTCTCCCTATTTTTAGCCTTGTTGCTTTTTCTTAGCTTTAAAATCCTCCAATATATTTTGAATTGGAGACACTTGGAAGGGACTAAGGCATAAACAGAAGAAAGTGTGTCTCCCAGGATAGGGGCAGCTGCCTCATTTTAAAACTGAGCCTGGTTCCTGATCACTGAATCAGAGATAAATAATAAATCGAGATTCCAGCCCCCTCCCGGTTGTCTTCTGGGTGGTGTGTTTGCTATGAGGTCATTTGTAGGGTGTCTCACTTCAGCTCTCTTGGCTTGTTATTGTGGGGATTTCCTACTGATTCTGGTAATGGCTTGGTTGTCTGTCTCAGTTTCTAGGTTTCCTTTGAGTTCTCATGTCTTACCGAGTCTTTGTATGTATTACAATAGCATGTTTTGAGCTGTGGACTGCTAACTAGATGCCATTTGTCACCGGCAAATCCACTTCCAGTTACTTTTTAGGATTCTCTTTAAGGAGGGTTGCATTCTTCAGCAAGATTTATTCTAACCTAAAAGTTTGCTGTTTAGTTTTGATTTTGTCAGTTTGGAAATCTCTACTTGTGCTTGCCAGCTCTCTGACTGTCATTTCTAATCAACCTGGCCCTTCTTTCAATGCCTGTGTCTGTGTAATTACTTTAATAGAATGATGTCTTGGGGGATTTCATATATATTCTATCTTGGAAGTGAACTATCAGAATCCTGTAAGTCCCTACTTCTCATGAAACCACCTTCAAAGGGCTTATCATATGCATATTTTCTTAGACTTTATCAGCTTATAAAACACCGCTACAATGAAATTGATACTACCTTCATTTTGCAGAGCAATAATTGGCTTTCTTTGAAAAATCTAACCCAGTTCTTTCCAACTTATTTTAGATAAAAGGAAAGTGTATTTGGAAAAATGTATTTATAGGTGAAATGTATTTTTTAATTGAAGTATAGTTTGTGTACATTATATAAGTTACAAGTGTACAATGTAGTGATTCACAATTTTTAAAGGTTATACTCCATTAATAGTTATTATAGGTGAAATGTAGAACGATGTAGGTAAAGTTGAGTTTGAACTTATGGCATGCAGCTTATTAAAAGTGAGCTTTTTACCAAATCCTGTAACCCCTAGAGAAATGTTCTAAAATTTCAAGATTTCAGGTTTGACCCCAGACGTACAGGCTTAGAACATGTATGGGTGGGACATGGAAATGACCTCCTTAGCCCATGAGTTTCTGATGCATGTGTGTCAAGTCCACAGTTTGAATGAACTTTATCCTATAGTTAAATGATCCAATGGGAGTGAGTTTTATCATATGCAAAACAGAGATGGAGTATTTTTATTCATGATCCAATCAATATTGCCCACACTCTACATTTTTATTATGTAATAAAGTGACAAGATATTTTCCCAGTAAGCAGACCTAGTGAAGAGTTAGGAATAGAATGAAATGACTCTATTCCATTAGGAGAAATATCTGTCACAAAGCCCATGCATTTTAAACTGGCAGAAAAATGCAGCCATGAGCATTTTTGTTCTTACTCAGAGTTTCATAGTTAGCAGGAGTATTTATCTGTCTTTCCTGAGATATTTTTTTCTAGCTGAAAGTGGACTGTAACGTGGAACAGTGTGGGTGGGTGAAAAGTATGGCAGGAAGTGAAACTAGAGCTGGTAACCAGAGAGTGGAGAAGTGATATTCTGAAGCATCATGAGCAATAGACATACTACATTCAAGACACTTGGACCTATCGTTGTTTAGGGTGAATAGCCCCACCTGAGTTCCTGAAAAAATAACCCCATAATATTATTAAAACAAAAATTGGTTTGAAAAGAGTGGTCCAGAATAATTTTTAAAAAGTTGAAATTATAAGGGCTATCTGGTAATGATGTTTTCCTTGTCTTACTACTATTTTGAAAAAAAAAAACAAACTTCGTAAGTAGCTTCTGTTAAGGCCTAGAGCTAAAGAAAGAGAAGAAAAATGTCAAACTGAACAAACTAAAGATCTAAAGAAGAGAAGAAAAAAGATATTTATGCAAAAGCAATGGGAGTTTTGCTGCTTTTCTTTATACAACAGTTAAGGGTGTCACATGCCAGTGACCTACTTTGGGAAATCAAGTGACACAGATTCAGATGTAGATGTGTTTTGGAGGCCTGCAGTGGGGCACTCAGCTGAATTTCTGTCAGTTTTTGATATCAAATTTTAGAAACAGAGTTTCTGCAGGAACCTAGGGAAGAAATGCCCCAGTGACTATGAATGATAGTTTTGGACAATCGGAAAACATGATTGACATTTTGCTGACAGGATTCTTAATTTCCATTCATGATAGTGGAATAAATAGAGACAGCCTAATGATAGTAACTATTAGATACGAATTTGGTGCCAGCCACTGGAATAGGTGCTTTAGGATATGCATTCTCAAATTTAATCATTACATTAGTCCTATTGTGTATTATTATTGTCCCTACTTTGTAGATGATGAACTGAGATTTAAAGAGATGAATACAAACAGACTCACAGACATAGAGAACAAACTTACGGTTACCAGCAGGAAAAGGGAGTGGGAAGGTATAAATCGGAAATTTGAAATTTGTACCTCTTGGGGTGTGATGGAAATGTTAGCTACCTTGATTGTGGTGGTGCTTTCATTGCTGTATACATCTATAAAAATTTACCAAATGTACACCTGAATTAGGTGTAGTTTCCTGTACAGGAATCATGCCATATTAAAGGTGTTAAAAATTCATAGGATTACAAAGGGAACTAATCATAGTAGCTTATCCAAATACTAAAACCCCCCTCAAATTTGGGATATAGTATTATATGTGATTTTTAAAATAATGCCTTAACCAGATCCAGAATGGATCTAATAACAATCAGAATTTGAAAGTAGTATGAGTGTAAATGCTATTTTGGGATATCCGCAACAGCAATAATGTAATAAGAAGGTATCTATGATCTATTTGTGACATATGTGCTAATGCTACTGTGGTCTGTTGCCTACATTCATAATAGAAGGAAATGTAAATTTCAATTAGAGGTTACCAAATATAAAGCTGTAAAGTTTTTTGTCTGGAGGAAAAAAAAAAGAGATCAGAACATTTACCCAAGATATAGTGGCTAACTAAGTGATGGCATCAAGACTAGAACATGTGTTTTTGAACTTCAAATTCTAACTTTTAATTGCTCCATTAGACTTTTACCGTGTGTGTATGTATATGTATATCAACATTTATATTTATTTTCATATCTATATTTATGTGTTTGCATTTATAGTTATAAATAAGCATAGTATCTCCTTCTATAATCTTGACCTATGTGCTAGCCAAGTGGCAGAAAGGATAGCTTTTTTTTTCCAGAAAAGTAGATATTCATAGTTACTTGGAAGAGACTGTTAAAAACCAAAAGGAAACTGTTGAAAAATTTAGCATTGAGTCCTCGTGATATTTGACTGAGGTTACTTCAGTATCGGCATCAATGGGGAATATAAACTCTGTGAGGGCAGGGACTTGATTCTTTTTTCTTTCTCTATTCCCTCAGTGCTGCAGTATATAGAACAGTGCCTGATACAAAATAGATACTATATATCTTTATCTGTATCTATATCTATATCTATTTGAGTAATGAGAAAATTCAATAACCAAATAACCCTCAATTTCTCTCTCTCAGAGACCAATCTCTTTAAGAGGGGTAACTCGAGCTGATTCTGACTGATGCTTTTAAGACTATGGGATTTTCTGAAGTCAAAGGGTAAATGATTTGGAGCTGAGTATTCATTCCTATTCTCTCTTACTTCTTTAAACCTATGACTTTGGTCGAGATTTATTAGTTTTCCAAGAAAGAGATCCAAATGCTTTGTGACCTGGTATTTATAACGTGCTGGTGAGGGGTAGGATAGGTTAAGGAACTCTTGAAAATTGAACATCTGAGTTGGAGTGTGACAATGCTATCATTTTTTCTAATTGCTTTAGCTCATTTTGAGTTGAAACTGAATTTGTAAAACTCTTTAATTTTAGTAAACCAAGTTAGTGTCATAATGCTGTGTGTGTTTGCGTGTGTGTCTGTGTGAGTGTGATAAATGCCTGTAGGTAGAGAAACAATCGTAGGTCACTTGAAACCAGTTCTCATCATTCAGAATAGCTTGCAGCTGCTCACATCATACATACCATGAGCACAAGCTGAAGAGAAAAAAAGAATAATGGAGAGATTATTAATGTAGGGACATACCTTCTGATAATTCCTCAAGAGGGTTGGAAGCCTTTGCCTTCAATGTTCTATGAACCTCTTTATGAATGGAAATTTGGTGCTAATGATAACCAAGCTTTCAGATTTCTGAAGTCTCATTCAGACAGTCTGAAGACATCAGGCTCTTTCCAAAAATACTGTCTACTATGTGGCTGTGGATTTACCTACATTAGAGAGCACTGGCAAAGACTGAAAATAAAATATGAGGATTTGGTTATTTAAGAAATATTTAAAAAATACATACCATGTTAATGACAAGGACTGAAACATGGATTAGTATTAAGACCTGGCATGATTTCACATACATGAAAGTTTTTCTTTTTCTGAAAATGTCCTCATTTAATGTGTTGCCATTAAAAAAATTATTAAGACCATCAACATGCCAAGCAGTATGTCAGTTTCTAATGACAAGTGTAAAAGACAAAAAACAGATGCCATTGCATCATTGTTCTGCAGAGTGCAATCCACTGTCTGAATCACCTGGGCTACTCACTCCAAATTCTAGACTCCTTATTCTCACATCTCACAGATCCCAGAGAATACTGTGGGCTCTACTTTCAAATATATTCATAACATGGTCACGTCTCACCACCTCTACCTCCACCACGCTGGCCCCAGCCACCATCATCTCACAACCCTGTTCTCATACAGACTGTTTTGAATGCTGCACTTAAGACATAAATCATGTCCCTCTCTTGTCCAAAACACTGAAGTCAGAGTGTGAAAGGCAAAGCCTGGACCCTAGTTAAAATTACTGTTGGCAATCAAAGTAGTATTGCGGTTTCTTGCGTCACATTGGTAGGTTTTCCTCAGTGACTGACAGCAACAGATCTTCAGAAAAGGAAACTGATAATTTGGCTGCAGTGGATGTTTTATGATTAGCTATTTTCAGACTACATCTTGTCATGTTTAAATAACATATTCAATCAGATAATAGGATCCCTAAAATTTCCTTTAAGAATAATTTCGTCTGCCCACATTTCTCCATCACCCTAGCGAAATGTATGCAACTCCCCCCACCTCATAACTACCGTCTGCAACTACTGTTACCACTGTCACAGCTACCACCACCACCACCGCCACCGACTCCACTCACAACTACCTTCCACTACTAGCACCACCACCATTGCTACCCACAGATACTGTCACTCACAGCTCTCACCACTATCTTCCCAAAGTGCTATCTCCATTACCACCACCATTCATAACTATCACCTCCAGCATCACCATCATACCCAGAACTGCTCCCGGCAGCTACTGCCACCAGCACCACCACTGCCCATAGCTACTGCCTCCAATAAACATCACCATTGTCTCTCCCAGCTGCCACCCTCACTACCCCGCCACCCACAACTGACACCTTCATCATCACTAGCACCCATAACTATCGCCACTGTCTCCACTCCCTACCCCCAGCTAACACTGCTTCCATAGCTAACATCACCTCCATGGCTGACAGCACCACCACTGTTAACTTTCTTAGGAAAAAATGAGTTATTGGTAGAAAAGTGTGTGAAAACATTGGAAAAAATATTCCAGAAAAGTAATTATTTCTATCAATTCTGAATTTCATTAATCTACTTATAATCTTATTGCTGAAAAACTGACTGGTTATAAAACACATCTTATAAAATTATAAGAGTGATACTATACTTCTGTTATGTAATTTCTGGCGTTCCCAAGTGAAAATGATAACTCTGTTGCTACTATTAGAAGTTTCTGATGCTTCTACCAGTCTTTGTTGCATATGTTATTCAGAGACCATAAACAGGCTCCTAATATACGCTGAGTTCATTCAGACTTAACACGGGGAAAAGTAGTTACACCTCAATATATTTTAATAGTATAATATAAAATGCATTCTCTTGAAGAAGGTCTGTTTGAAACTTTTGACCCATCTGCAAATATCATCTCCTTTTAAAGAACATGGGGACGTATTTCTTGCATCTAAAGGAACTGAATACAAAGTCATTACTATTTTCAGTTCTCAAGTTATCAGTCAAGCCAAAGAAAAAGTGTTAGGAAATGTCGCATTTAACTTCACCAGAATACAGCTACAGAGTCTGCAGTGTTCCAGGACTTAAACTTTTGTTGGCTTCTTTGTTTGTTTGAGCCTGAAACTCTTTATTCCGACAAATCTTCTGTAGAAGTCTGGATTAAAGCAGAGATGGTCTGATTGAAGCAGGAGTGGAGAGTGGGGATGGAACCCACCCGCGCGGCCTGCTTCTTAGCAATTCTGTTTCCTTTCCCACCTCTGCCTGAACCCGAAGGCTCTGAGGAAGCCAATTTCTAACCTATTGACATCACCCACATGGTGTTCGGCAGGAGACTAAACAGTAACTGCTGTCCTGTGACAGCCAACGGCATCATTAAAATTGAACACTTGCTTTGTGTCAAGCACTGTCAGCAAGGTAGGCACGATCCAGTTCTCATAAAATGTACAGTCTAGTGGAGAATGGAGAAAGGAAAGAGGGGATGTTTGAAAGTGTTACACAGAAAGTTTAACTGCTCAAACATGGGATAAGTTTTCAATGCCCAGTTCAAGCTTCCAGAAGGGGAAAGAGAAATGTCTCTCGTATTGTATACCATTGTTGTAATTTAGCACAATTTGGTAACATAAAATAGAATCATTTGGTAATTTGGTTAGAGGACAGCTTTTATTATCTTCCAATAACTAACTCAGTTAAGTCATTAGCTAAAGAAGTAAATTAAAATCCACAAACATACACAACTCATGTAATATGCAGTTACAAAAGATGGGGACTTGGTAAGGTGCTCAGATTTAGATGGACTTCACTCTGTATGCCCCCAGCCTGTTTTACATGTGAATGAAATGTTCGTCAGGTATGTATATCAGGATGACAATTTTTTAGAGATTTGTTTTAAAGAACCCTTTTAGGGAAGGCTGGTGCTGGTTGTCGTACAATTTAGCACATTCAAAAAATAGTTTAGCACATAAAAAAAGTCTTTTTAATGATATATATGAATTTATTTGCAAATTTTGCAATCTGCAGAAAGTCAAACATCAGACTGCCTTAATCTAGAATTCAAAGAGATCCAGAGATAGTCAAAGGAAGTCCATATTACTTAAAAATTGTAGTCGACAGGGGTATAGCTCAAGTGGTAGAGTGCATGCTCAGCATCCGAGGTCAGGGGTTCAAACCCCAGTACCTGCTTCACGTGGAAATCAATGAAGAAACCTAATTACCTACCCCTCAGAAACTGTAGTCACCATTTTGTGTAGGTGGGCATTTTTCCTCTGAGCTGAGGAAAGCAGATTTTATAAAAAATATTTTGAGAATTTCCCAGGAAATGTTAAAAAAATGTTGTGGAGGGAGGGCTTTGTTTCCAACTGGTGCCTCTTCTGATTCAAGTTTTGGACCCAGATTATAAGTTTTCATTAAACTTATCAAGTGTGTGTTTTCTTAGTTCTCCTAAAAGAAGGCATTGATTATAACCAGCTTTTACTTAATTATGAAGTTGAAAGCTTTATCATTTACAATGAAAAAAAAAAAGCCTTCCATGGAATAGTTTTGCTGAGAAATACTCTGGATTTATTAGCTCCACACCACCTCCCTCCCTCTGTCCCCAGCACTATTGAAATAGAATTGAATGAATAAAAACCATATATATGTAATGTGTACAATGTGATGATTTGCTATTAGCTTTGATGAAACTACTGATCTGGAGAGAAGGATTAAAGAGGTGGCCTCTTTACTGAGGACAGATTAGCATGGTGACATTCTAGTAAGGGGGAAAAAGTGGGGAAAATCAGGCAAAAGGTCTTGTTAAGTGTAGATGGCTTCCCTGGTAACTTTCATGCATGTGGGGGAGTCAACTACCCATTACCTACTTATATATTCCTGCTGTGTTGTTACTGCCAAAGGAAGATTTGCCCAATTTTCCATCCACCAAATAATTCTTTATTGCAAAATTGAATTAGGAAAGGGAAATTTTATATCTGTTTTTGTTGCCTTAAAACATAGTTTATGCACATAAATTACTTTGGAGATTGGATGCCCCTCTTATGAAAGGGAACGTTTATTTTGGAGATGTGTTTAAAACATACACAAAGGACATAATGAATGCAGTTCTCCAGAAGTTTTTGCAAACATCAAAGAACATGACAGCTACTGTTCAGCATCTTTCAGCTGTGATTATGCCGGGCTGCCTCCCAAACGCCCATTCCTACATATACAAGTCAAATGATTTGCCTAAGCTAAGCTGTCTGCTGATTCTTCCAGGAATCGATGAACTTCTTTAAACATCTCTAATGAGGAGTAGTGACCTATAATTTCAGAGAACTTGAAACTTCTTGAACATAGTTTCTTTAAAAATGCCTGCCAGAGTCCAGTTTGAACAATTGGCCTTTCGTAAACAAATCATCGTCCATCAGGTCTAAAAGGAAAACCCCTCTCCTAGCTGAGAATCCAGGAACAGGGTTAAGAGTGGATTTTCCATGGGAGAGAGAGCTGTTGATGTCTCTGACTGAGATGTGTCTTGGGTAAATCACTTCACCTCCCCACCCTCTGTTTCCTAGTCTCCCAAGGAGGGGGGCGGGTGGCATTATCTCTAAAGCATTTTCTACTTCTCACCCTGTGTTATTTAAGTAAATCTGATTTGAAGGGCACTGAGAATGGACTCCGTAGAAGCTTATTGCTCCAGAGGGTAATTTGTCACCAGACGGAGCTACTGCCGAGCCACACGCCCTGGCTCATATTCGATTTCAGCCAGAGCTGTAGGGGGCTGTTCTGGCTGTCCTCACGCTGCCGGGGTCCCACCTCAGAGCTCTCACTTTGCCTTTCAGTCCTCAACCCAGGGCCTTCTTCCGTGCAGCAGGTTTCTGCGGAGGCTCAACACAAACATGGCCTTGAAATATGAGGTCCTGAGTTTCCTGGAAGCCGTGTTAAAAATGTGTTCAAGTGTTCAAACAGTATTGTAGAGTGTACACGTGAAACCCGGATACCCTAGAGGGCTGGATGAAGAGTGTCCCCTACAGATATGACAGGTTCACCTGCAGTGTATTCTTGGGGTTGGTATCTCCTGACCTGTGCTTCCAGCATGCACACACATAGGCATATGTGTATATGTATCCGCACTCTTACCATATAGAATGCCGTCGTCTATCAACTATTGATTGATTGACGCATTATTGAGCACCTCCCATGCCTTAGATACTGTTATGGCTACTGGGAATGCAGCAGTGAACAAGAGAAACTTAAATGCTTTCCCTCCTGGATATTATGTTGTAAATGGGTGGGTGGTGGAAGGAAAAAGAAAAACAAGCATTAAATTAACTAAGATAATAATAGGTCAAAGCTTGATCACTACTATGAAAGAAATGGAAGTAGGAGACCACAAAAAGGAGTAGTGGAGGGCAGGGGTGGAAGTTTGTAATTTAAAATAAGGTGGCCTTTTGAGATGGTGACATTTGAGCCAAGGTGGGACGAATGCACAGGAGCAGTCCTTGTTATCTGGGGAATAACAATCCTCTGGGGAAGAGGATTACAGCGGAGGCTGTAGAAAGACAAAATTGTCAGGCTGCACGTTTAACGTGAGGATTTTGTTCTGATGCTTGGATTGCATGATAAATGCTTATAACAGCGTAGTCAGGCAGATAAAGAGAAAGAGTGAAGCAGGCTGGGTATAAGAGACTAGCTATGACTTTGCTGAACTGTGGAATAAATGTCCATGAGGACTAACTATTGTTAGATCTGTTTTTTTATTTTTTTGATTAAAAAAATTAAAGATAGTTTTTGATAATGTACACATACATAAAATTTGCCATCTTAATGGTTTTTAAGTGTATACTTCAGTAGGTTAAGTGTACTCACATTATTGTGCAAATAATATCCAGACTTCTTTTCATCTTGCAAAAGTGCAACTCTACACCCATTAAACAACTTCCATTCCTCCCTCCTTCAAGTTCCTGGCAATCACCGTTCTACTTCCTGTCCTTGTGAATTTGAATGCTCTTGGTATTTCATGTAAGAAGAATCATATTTGCCTTTTTGTGACCAGCTTATTCCAATAAGCATACTGTTCTCAAAGTTCATATATGTTGTAGCATGTGTCAGAATTTCCTTCCTTTTTAAGACTAAATAATGTTCCATTGTATGTATACAGCACATTTTATTTATCTGTCCATCCGTTGTTGGACACTTGGGTTGCTTCCACCTTTTGGCTATGGTGAGTGATGCTGCTATGAATGTAGATGTTCACCTATGTCTTTGAGGCTCGGTTTTCAATTCTTTTAGGACCCAGAAGTGAAATTGCTGGATCATAAGGAAATTCTACTTTAAAAATTTTTTGAGGAATCTCCATATTGTTTTCCACAGTGGCTGCACCATTTTACATTCCCACCAACAGTGCACAAGCGTTCTAATTTCCCTAAATCCTTGCCAGAACTTGTTATTTTCATTTATTTGGGATAGTAGCCATCCTAATGGGTTTGAGGTGATATCTCACTGTGGTTTCAATTTACATTTCCCTAATGATTAATGATGTTGAGCACATTTTCATGTGCGCGTTGGCCTTGTCTTCTTTGGAAAAATGTCTAATCAAGTCCTTTGCCCATTTTTTAATTTGGGTTATTTTTTGTTGAGTTGTGGGATTTCTTTATATATTCTAGATGTTAACTCCTTATCAGATATGTGATCTCTCCCGTTCCATTGGTTGCACTTTTACTCTGTTGTTTGTGTCCTTTGATACACACATATTTTTAATTTTGAAGTAGTCCAATTTATCTGTTTTCACTTTGTTTCACTTTTGGCATCATGTCCAAGAAATAATTGCCAAACTCATGAAGCTTTCCCCTTATGTTTTATTCTAAGGGTTTTATACTTTTAACTCTTACGTTTAGGTCTTTAATCCATTTTGAGTTAATTTTGTGTGTGGTGTAGGTTAAGGGTCCAACTTCATTCTTTTGCATGTGATACCTAGTTTTCCTAACACCATTTGTTGAAAAGACTGTCCTTTGCATACTGAATGGTCTTGGCATCCTTGGTCGAAAATCATTTGGTCATATATACAAGGGCTTATTCTGTGCTTACCAGGTCTTAGGTTGTTTCAGAATAAAGCAGAAATTCAGAATTTCCTGTGTAATAATATTTTAAGTGTAAGAATATGAATGGAAAAAAATTAAAGTCCTGCAGAGCAGAGGAAATACATACGTGGGCGATTTGCCCTTTGGATACTAGCTTGTTGCTTTTGTTTTGAAGAGAATAGAGATGGATGGATACATGCACGTGCACCCACACACACATTTCAGCAAGTTTGTGCTCTGAAAAAAGTCCTTTTCAACTGGGTTTATCATTAGCAAATTTTTGTGGGGTATTAGTATTAGTATGGAAAATGGGGCATTTGGGTTTTTTAAAAGAGGGTCAAAGCATGAAGTAAAGAGGGATTCTGAAGTCATTTCTCCTTTGCAGGAGTGGAGAACTTTTCCCATGGAATGTTTCCATGTTCTCTCCCTGGAATTTCTCTGAGGCCACAAAGGTGGAAAAAAGGAGGAGGAGCAGGAAGCTAGAGAGTGTATGTGTATGCCAAGTGCTTTCCGTACACATTTTATTGTCTTACAAAAGGTCCCTTACAGATTGGCTTTCTATTTCTCCAGGTTGGCTTTTATTATTTCCATTAAGACAAAAAAAAAAAACCCTTAAAGTTAAGAGAAAGTGGGAAGCTTATTTAAGGACACAAAGTAAGTGAATGGCAGCAGTATAGGAATTTAGACATAGATCAGCCATCCTTGAAAACTGCATGGTTATGTCAGGATAAATTATCTCCAAATATGTCTCCTGCCAGCTGAGATAGGCAGCCAGAAGGCTGAGTGAAGAAGAAAAGATTTTGCGATCAAAAAATTAACTATATTTAAAGTAAATAAAAACAGGTACAAATCAAGAGAAATTTAACCTTTCTGGTTTTATAATGCATTACTACCTTAATTTATGCCTGAAATCCATCAATTTATGCAAATATCCCCACCTTGTAATTAGACTTTTTTTTCCTTTTAACTAAGTTCCTAAAGTGTGGGCACGTAGTAAGTGATGACAATTATTATTGTGCATAATAATAATGAAAAGTCTGAATAACCATAATTAGTGAGGGCAGCAGTTTTTCAACTACAACCTTTTTCAGAATCCAAAGTGAGTTTCTGAATGCTTATATATGAAGCTTTTAAACATGCAAATTTCTTCTTATGTCAAAAAGCCACATGTGCTTCTTTGAGGATTCCAAAAGCAGGATAGTCCCCCAGCATCACACAATCCAGAACAGATCATAGAAATTCCCAACTCTCTGATTTTACTTGTGGTGAAACTAAGTTTAAATGTGTTTTTCAAGTCCAGAGCCAAGACTAGAAATGAAGTCTCTTCAACCTTAGTGCAAAGCTTGCTCTGAAACATCTTCATTTTGATTAGTTTTAGAGCAAATACAAGAGGCCCCGAAATTCATTAATGACGCGGAAAAGTGTCTGCAGACTGAGTGAATCTTCTACGTGCCTATGTTTCTTCTTCCCAAATTAAAGTAGATGTTATTGTGATTTTAATGCTTATTAAGCCATTCAGCAACTTACTAAGCACTTCCAGGAACAAAGACCTTCACGACAAAGTTAAGTCCTCATGATGTTTATAACTGATGGAGTGAGAATGACACTAAGTGGCTTAACAAGTAAAGCTTTAGCTTGATAGTTGGTGAAATATTCTATGGAGAAAGATAAAACAGAGCCAGGATAGAGGGTGCTGGCAAGTGGGGTTTGCTTTTTCGTATTGCAAGGCACGGGGAAGGGCTCCCTCATCTGAGAGGGTAACCTTTGAGCAGAAACCTGCAGGGAGAGAACCCAACATGGGGCAGCTGGGGATAGAGAACCAAAGTGGGAGGGAAGACCTCACAAGGATGTCGCTGTGCCTGGATGAAGTGAAACAGAAGGAGAGTTGCAGTAGAAGATGACACCAAGAAGGTAAACTGGGGCCCGATCATGCAGAGACCTGTAGGTCACTTTAATGTCTGGCTTTTACTCTGAGTAGGGTAGGAAACCATTGGAGAGTTTTGAACAGAAGAGTAACATGAACTCTGATCACTCTGGCTTCTGTGTGGAACTTCTGGGTGGAGCATGGGAGCAGGGAGACTAGGTCTGGGGCTACTGCAGAAATCCCTGAAGAGAAGAGGGGTGTTGTAGTGGAGGGGCTGGTCAGATGTAGACAGTTTCTGATTATGTTTTGAAGGTAGAAATGTGGAATGTGAACGTAAAAGAGGATTAAGAATTACTTCAACTACTGAACAACAGGGAAGGTGGAGGTCCCATTTTCTAAGAAGGGGAAGGGTGGGGGACAATGTTTGGGGAGGGAAGGTCAGTAAGAGAAGCTTGGTTTTGAGCATGTTTAGCTTGAGATTCAATGAGATGTTCAAGCTGAGTGTCGGTTGGGCAATTGAAAATATGAGTCTAGATATCAGGGAAGCAGTCTAGGCTAGAGATACAAATTGATACCAGTTAAAGTGTTACTGAACTCATTGCAAATAAATTGCAGACATGATACCCCTTTAATATGTCAGCATGTATTTCCTAAACACAGGGCATTTTCTTATAAACCACAGTACAATGATCAATACTATTTTCTAATTTATACTATTAACCAATTTACAAATCTTATTCAAACTTCACCAGTAGTCTTAGTAATCCCCTTTATAGTGTCTATACACAAAATCATATATAATATATCATATATTATGTGTACACATACATACAGAGAACTATATATGTATGCATATATATTATACACTGTATTTGAATTGTCTATATTATGTATAGAGGATATATTCCAAGATATTATAATTGACATAAAAATATTAATTCTATGGAAAAAAAGTCTCTTGATCAGTATTGAAAAATCTTGATCTGTTTTTAGGCTCTACCCCGATCCTATCACCAAACAAGGCATTTTATCTTCCTTTTATAATATAGGCTTCATAATATCAAGGATCTTGTCTATTTTGTTCATTGTTTTATTCCTTCTGCCTAGAACAGTGTTCAGTAGCTAATAAGATCTCTATTAACACACAATGCAGACCCCTCAGACATTTATTGCCATATGCTTTTTTCCCTCCAAATGTGTCCATACACTTTAAAATACTGAAAAGCATTGTTCTAATGGGAAGAGACAGCACATGGAATCGTAAGACTCAGGAAAATTTTAACAGGTGTTTCCTAGGGTTTTTGTGAGATGCAGATGTAGTAATAACGTAAGCTGAACACCTGGAGCAGGATAGATGGATGGGAGGTGCCCAGCAGTGATCCCCACGAGCTGCATTTCTCCTGCCTACCACCTCTTTTTCCATATATAGATTCTGCTTTTGGAATTTGTCTCTAGAATAAGCAAGTAAATGTTGAGCAGATAAATTTGGAAAATTGTTCAGTCTTCTAAAATCCCAACCACTTCCATGATCTATTGAAAACGCAATTGGATACAATTGGTTACAGTCACCTTATTCTAAGGCCCGGGCATGGACTTGGGCCCTGTCCTTTCCTCTGTCAAAATATGTCAGAAATCCTGTGGAGACTTTCCCTCCACAGATTTTTTCAATAACCAACGGTAGAAAGATAAGTCAAATAATTAAGACAGCTCTATTTGACATAACCAAGAAACATTGCTCTGGGAGCTGGGGAAAAGATAGTATAGTGCCCTTTTATATAACAAATCTACTGAATTATAAATGAATGAATGATTGGCAAATGGAGAATTCAGAACTTAATACCAATGTCGACTCTATATCAGACACTGTATGTCTAGATGGTAGGTGCTGTGAGAAATGCAGCCATGAAACGGGATGTTACAATCAAGCGGACGGAAAAGACAATTAGTAAAAACGAAAGAAGTTATGTTTAGAATGAACGATGGGAGGTTGCGAATGGATTGGAACAGCTGAGAGAATGGGGAGGTTTCAGCAAGGAGCTGGCATATTAAATGTGTCTTGAGGAATGAAGGGGCTTGCAAAGGGAATTCTAGAAAAGTACAGCAGTGAAGTCTGTGGGTTAAGAGTTAAGGCTGTGGAGTCAACAACCCTTAGTTCTTAATGGGCTCTTACACATTCTTACCTATTTGACCTGTAAGTCTCAGCTTCCCTGTCCGGACAATGGAGGAGGGGGTGGTTGAGTCCAGGCTTGTTGTAAAGATTAAATAAGGTGATGCACACAGGGACTTAGCACAGGCTCAGGCCCAGTAAGTGCTCAATAAATATTGACCACTGTTGTTATTGTAGTTATGATGATTATTTTTCCATTTTAACCAGATGTAAGGTTTTTTTTTGCAATGCACACGTCCAGAGAAGCCAGACAAAACTTGCCATGGAATGACAAGGAGCCCAGTGTGGATTTGAGTACGTGGAGGTTAAATTCCACCCAGTTGGGAAGTTATAGAGAAGGGAACACCTTCTTATTGGGGACTCACTGCTCTAGATGCTGGGGGGTTTGGAGGGCACACGTGCAGCCCTGTCTTCTAGGCACTTTGCTTGGTGAGGGTGAGGCAAAAGTCCACATCATTCTGAATGCAAGAAGGACTGTGATTAGGCTCTATAAAAGGGGCACAAATATGTCACAGAGAACAGAAATAGGAATGATCAATTTCATTTTGAAATACTAAAAAGACGTGATATTAACATGCATCTTTATAAAAGAGTGATTGAAAAAATGAATCTAATGCTGTTTCTGATTCTAGATTCTAGAAGTGCCACCACTTCCCTGGCTCCGACATTGCTTAACCTCTGTACGCTTAGCTTTCTTATCTACTAAATAGGGATAATATGGTACCTTAGAGCTATGGTGGGCTTTGTGGAAAATAATCCATGTAAAGGAGCTTACCTGGTACAATGCCAAGGAACTGATTCAATGAATCACTTCTATTTATTATTATTATTTCAAGACTATTTTATAGAATGCAAAGCACCTTGTTGTAAATTATCTCATTTGATCCTCATAACCTCCTTGTAACATTGGCAAGATAAACAACTATCATTCCCTTTAATTGACAAGGAAACTGAAGATTGAAAAGATGGATTTATCAAATCACAAACACTGGTACGGGTCGGAGTCAGGACTCAACCCCAGATCTCATGCCCTGAGTCCCTTTCCTTTCCTTTCTGTCTGGTGATAGCCAAATCACCCTTAAGAAGATGTAGTCGTTATGTGGACTTTAAAGCTGTGGTTTCTGTATAACTCCAGAGCTGCTCTGTTCAAATGAAAGAAATCTCATAAAACCCCTAACTTATAAAACATTCAACAGAGATGCTCTGTTTAAAAACTCAAGACCATTAGATTCTCTCCTTTCCTCTTCCCTCAGTGGCTCCATGGAGCCCAACTTGGGAGAAAAATAAACAGGCCTGAAGGAAAGATGTGGACTTGGAGTCACAGAGAACAGCTTAAGCAAGGGCTTGGTGGTCTGGGAGTTGATAACCTTTCACAAACTCTTGAATAGGTTGATGCTTCTTCATCTGCGGCCGGACCAGCTTTGGCGTCAGTGACTGTGAGGCTCACTAACTGTGGGACCTTGAGCATGCTTCTTAAATTCTTTTTGCCTCAGTTCCCTCATTTGCAACATACAGGTAATAACATCTACCTCATGGGTTATTGTGAGAGGTAAATTTGATAACAAACAAAACATTTAAAAATGTGCTTAGCATATAGTGAGTGCTCAGTAATCATTTATGCAAATAATTTCATCTTTCTGGGCTTCACTTTTCTCCTCTGCAGTATAAGAACAATAATTTGCCAAGAGAGTTTTTTGTCAGACTGGCATGTTGTAATGCATATAAAATGCCTGGCACGTGACAGTAACTAAATAGAAGTAGTAATAAAATTCTCCTTGTGATTTCATTCTCTTTTCTGAATCCTAACTTTCTCCGTAAAAGCAAGCCCTCTTTCATGTTTCCAGTTTCTTCTCCTTCCCCCTACCCTTGCTCACACATGAAGGACCTTTCCTGTTTCTGAAATCAGTCCCTGGACCCTTTTCACAGGAAAGACTCATGTCCTCCAATTAGACCAATACCAATTGACCTTGGGTCCTTCGGCAATCCTGATGCCTTCCACATTAATTTGACATCTGCACTTCACCTTGAAAATATGCTAATTGCAACAGGGATCTGAAGACTGCACGAAACACGGGTTTGCAAAAGTCTGTGGTATGCGAGGAATAATTGCAAATTTAATTCCCTTTGAGAAGACATACAAAAACCTGACCACTCCCATTAGCCCAGAAGAAATTAGAATCTCTGAAATCAAGTGAAACGAACCAAATTAGAGGACAAAATATTTCATTTTGAAGGGAAAAAAAGCTCTACACTTTATTATTTAAAATCTCCCAGAAAGAACTGTGGTTTGGAAACAGTATTTTTCAAGCCCATTCATTTCCATTAAGCAATTAATTTTTCAGAGTTAATATTCTGAAAGAAATATGCCCAATTTTATTTTTCAGAGACAAGTTTAATTTAAAAAAATAAGTCAATAAAAAGAGATACAGGTACTATATAGCATAGGGAAATATGTACAAGATCTTGTGGTAGCTCACAGTGAAAAAAAAATGTGACAATGAAAAAAAAAGAGATACAGGTAAAAATTCATTGTGTTTTGTAATTATCAAAGAGGCACTAATTAGGCTAAGCATGCAGTGTCACTGCATAACAAAATATATAATCTTAAAATTTAAAACAACTTTATTGAGATGTATTTTATGTATTGTAAAATTCACCCATTTCAAGAGTGCAGTTCAGTGAGTTTTAGTAACATTACCATCACCTTAAATCAGTTTTAGAACATTTTGCTCCCTCAACACAATTCTTCTTACAATGAATCCTCATTCTTGCTTCCAGCCCCTGGCAACTGCTGATTTACTTTCTGTCTCTATAAATTTGTCATTTCTGAAATTTCATATAAATGGAATCACACAATATTTGGTCTCTACACAATGGCCTTTTTCACTTAGCATAACTTTTTTGAGGTTCATCCATGATGAAGCAGTTCGTTCCTTTTTAATATTGAGTAGTAAGTAGTCCACTGTATAAACAGATCCATATACCAGGTGATGGACATTTAGGTGGCTTTCAGTTTTTGCCTATTGTGATGTAATCTTACTTTTCTCTCTTTTTTTCCATTGGATAAATTTGACATGTAACCTTGTGCAAATTTAAGGTGTATAAGTATAGTGTGTTACTTTGATATATTTATATATTGTAATATGGTTGCCGTTGGAACAGTATTTATCACATTACATACTTAGAGTACCATATTATTGTCTATATTCAATATATTGTATGTTAGATCTCTATAGTTGTAATTTTATTTTTATGAGATAAATGTGTTAACAATTTGGTGCTCTGTTGGTTCTTCTCTCCTGAGCACAGACAGCGTGGGGAGTTTTGGAATGCAGCAGAAAGGCACCATCACCCATAACTGCCAGTGGCTTCTGAGGCTTCTGCCATCCTCAGCTTTCATTGTTCAGTTCTGTTTAACATCCTGCCTCAGAAGATGAGCAACACTTGCTGCATTTTTGGAGCCTAGTTTTGGGTCTAGAGCTCAAGAACCACAAATTATTTGAATGGGCAGTGAGGAAGTGGGACTGGTAAATGTTCCATGGTGTACATTGGAGAATTAAGCTTTCAGGGCAAATTCTCCTCTCACACTTTGCAAAGTTCTCTTTCTGTCAAATTTCGTTCTCAGCCCAATTGAAGCAATATATCAAAAGTAAGCGGGTGAGTGACTCCTAGCTTAAAATTATACATTCTGTCCATTCTCACCCACATCTTTAATATAAATGTGAAGCTATCATGAGAAGTGTTAAGAGCTCAGCTGGCTGTACTTTCATGGTTTCTGCTTTGCTGAGACAACATTATCCATCTCTCCCAGAATGGCTTCAGAAGAGCATTTTAGAGTTTCAGGCTACAAAGTTAGAGAGAGAGACACAGAGATGGAGATAGACAGATAGAACGAGACAGAGAGACAGAGACACAGTGAGAGAGAAAGAGATGGAGACAGAGACACTAGTGACAAAGAAAAACGAAAATGGAAAATCAGAAATGGACTCATCTCCACATATTTCAATTCACAGTCTGTATTTGATAGAATCCATTTATTTCTGAGCAGCCAGCATTTACCATGCACCTGTCACATGCAGAGTCCTGGACTATTAGCTGGAGATGCAAGGGTAAAAATGTTCATCCGTTTGATCACTAACAGCATTTACTGAGTAACAGTTTTGTGCAATGTATTGTAAGTTCTAGGTGTTTGAAAGTGAAAATCACCTTGGTGCCTGCTTTTGTGGAGCTAGCAGCCAAGTGGTAATAAAGTTAAAGAAAACAAACAAAGAGATATGAAAAATAATTGCACGTAGCGATAAATACTGTGAAGCGATAAAGAACCAGGGTATTGAGAGGGAGTCTAACGAGAGGGTATTTTAGACCCCCAACAGAGGTGGCATTTAAGCTGAGTCATAAAGGAAAGGAGGGCACAACATTGTAAACTGATTATACTTCAATAAAAAATAAAAAAAATATATAAAGGAAAGGAGGAGATAGAACAGAGGAGTGAGGGAAGGA
Source organism: Vicugna pacos (assembly GCF_048564905.1). Lineage (NCBI taxonomy): Eukaryota > Metazoa > Chordata > Mammalia > Artiodactyla > Camelidae > Vicugna > Vicugna pacos. The sequence continues at coordinate 34,073,989 of NC_132995.1, forward strand.
GTGTTCCAGGCAGAGGCAGTAGCAAGGGCTCAGGGAAGGAAGGGAAGGGGCTTGGAAGACAGACATGGCATTCTGTTTAAACTGTTTCTGGAAGTACTGTGAACAAAGTATACACAGGTACTACGTAGACAAGGAGTGGCTCAGAATGGTCCTTTTGCATATAGAAGTAGAAAAATGAGAGTTTAACGACTGAATGGGTGGTTGAATAAATGACAGAATGAACAGATGGACAGATGACTGTCTGACTGACAGGCTGCCGGGATGCATGAATGCATAAATGGAAAGAAGCCCTTTTTGATAAGTGGATAGAGGAGACTTACATTTATATGAATTTTATAATCCAAGGACTGTGTGGGAGAGCGGGCATATAGGTAAACAGGAAGGGAGATACGGGACTGAGAATGTTTCCAACCTCATGATTTTTTTTCCCTTAGAGGCTCACTCTGAGTGGCTTCTTGTATCTGATTTGAAGAACCCTTCCCTGCCCTATTTAGGCATAAAATGAGAGCATCCTCCACCTCGGTGACAGCTGCCTGGTGAGCAAAGGAAAATTAATTAACTGGCACGAATGGCCTACAGGTCAGATTTTCCACATAAACGGCGCATAAAACAGTTGTATCTTTTAAGATTGGATTCATCTTGAGAAAGCAGGGGAGGCAGGCTATGTGAACCCAGAGTAATTCAATGAAAACTATCTTTATCAGCTAAGTCATTTAAGCCTGAATACACACACACAAACACACACACACACACTTTTATTGACTTCAAGATACAGTAGACACTTATCTCCAGTGCTGTTGGACTGCATAGCTCAGGGTTGCAACATCCTCCTGTGTACAGGACACGGCCATCCCGACAACTGTATGCGTTATGTGAAAATCATAATGGGCCAAGACCATATGGGCTATCAGTATTTTAAAAAAATCACGCGTACCTCTCACAGCTGGCCAGTTTCCAAACAGATGAATTCCCTGTACGTCTAGGGAGTAAACAAAGGGTGGTCCTGGAAGCCTGAACTTTTTGGCTTCCCTCCAGAATTATTTACTTTTGCTCCAGGAGGAAATGAATACATTCTATCAACGCAGGAACCCCAGAGGGCAAATACAATTTCCCACAGCACGAGCAGCACCTCCAGAAACACATTTAAGCTCCCCACTCATGGCCAGTAAAATCCTTTCTTCATGAATGGCATTAATAAAAATGACACATGGAACATTTGCTCAAGTGGCAAAGTGGGACATTCCTGGCTCTAATCTTTGTTTAAATCATTCTCCTATTATATTTTATTCTATCAGGTCAAAATGAAATCAGCATACCTGGAGCCCACAGGGAGGCAGTTGCCGTAACAGGCCACCGTCCCAAATGGCTTCAATAAGTCCTCTGTAACCAGACAGCAGCTGCTCACTAGAACTGCCCTGATGCCTGGTCCTGACGGCAGACAAGCCATCAGGGTGGGAAGTCGGGTCAGAGCATGGAAGTCAGCTTCTACTTCTTTGTGTGTCCATTGACATCTAAACTTTTTAGTTCCTTTCTCCCCAGTTTTACTGCCTCACCTCGATGACTTCTGTTGTGTTTTCGAAATGCAGGAAGTCATCTCTTCTTGTGCAAAACACTCCTGGGTCCTCTCCTCCCTGTCCTTCCATTTGGACCACCTTGCACTTGTCACTGTCATGTTATGTGTCAAAAACTTCTATCAATTGAAATTATTTAGTTAGTCTCCCATGTAGGCTCCATGATGCGCAAAACGGGGTCCGGTTTTGCTGGTTGTTCCCCCCCTTTATACTTATCCACATTGTAGGGGCCCAACAATTTAATAAATGTATTGGGACACTCAGAAATTCCTCCCCATTCTAAGAAATTTCACTGCATCTAAACCTTTTTCCTCCACCCTCATTTCTAATTAGTCCACGCTAATTTCACTATGTATTTGGTATTTCTTCAACTGGGAAATTGTTGTCAAGTATTTTGGCTATCCAGTCTCCATGTCCCTTGCCTGGGTTCCTGTAGCAGCCAGTTTATCTCTCAGGGAAGTAATGTTGTTTCTCAATCTATCCTCTAAAATGCGTGCTAATTAATATTCCTAAAACCTAGCCCTCCCTTTGCTTTCAACAAAGTTCAAAACCAAGGAAGCACAACTTTAAGTTCTTTTCTATTGCCTTAAAGAGACAGAATGGGTATTGGGTTCAAGAATTTCAGTGTCACTCTAACGAGTTCCATAACCTGTTAAGCTGTGTGAGCCTTGGATGAGCAATTTGATTTTTCTGAGTCTTAGTTTTCTCATATTAAAAATTAGGGATAATAATAGTAGCAGTTTTTCAGATCAAATATGATAATGCATGAAATGGGTTAAGCAGAGCGCTTGACTTGTAATTACTAACGCGTATTCCTGCATTTCATTGTTTATTTTTTTCCTTCCTTTCCCTCTCCTTCTCATCTGACTCTTTTTCTACTTTCTCTTCTACTTTAGATTTTTTTCATTCATTTATTATCTTACTCAACGGCAGCAGGTTAGAGGATCAGTGTATCAGAGAATTTTCCAAAATTTAAAAGCTCTTCCCCTAGAAAGTCAGCCCTCAGGCAGGATCTAGTATTTGTACTCTTAACCATTTTGGTACCTGTACTTAAAAACACTGGTAGGATTACAGAATCAAAAAGGACAGCAGCTCACCCTCCGAAATCAGAAACAGGGCTCCTGGGAAGAATTCTACGGTCTTGCTCATTCAGAGACGATGCTCTGATTTCAAAGGACCAAAGACTTCTGCGTGATGAGTTAACAGTATCAGCCTGGCCATTTCTGTCTTCCTGTTGTGGGTTCATTACCAAGCTCAGTAGCTGTCATTTCACACAAATGACCTTGCTGCAAGGATTGGCGCTCCGTAAGTTTCCACTGTTTTATGTAAAGCTGTACATTTTATTCATTCTTTCTGTCATTTATTCGACATGCACCATGTGCCTACTGATTGCCTGGCACTAGGGGTTAAAGACAAATGAGACATATTTGTCTCAAGGGGGACAATTGAGGGGGAAGGTTGCAGTGTGATGTGGAAGGTGGACGCTGTATACTTTTTCTGTGAGAGTGGTATTCATGCACTAGTTCACAGGAGTGCTTGTTTCCACATCAGCTGACTCCCTTGGCAAAAATAACACATTCAAATGCCAATGCAGTGACCTACTCACTACAACTTAAACATTAATAGATATTAATTATGCTTTGGTCTAACATGAATGAAGTGGTATTAAGGTTTTCCTTTTCCTGATTTTCATGGCAGTGTCCACCGACCTCAGCCTGATTCTCAGTGTATGAACATGATGCCACTTAAAGTACTAACAGGCCAGTTAAGAAGATGGAGGAGGAGCTAAGTCTCAAGGGGCAGAGAGACCAGAGTTTAAAACCAGCCTCAAACAGTGTGCAGTTGGACAAGCTACTCAATCTAATATATAGAATATGCGGAATGGGTCCATATCAGGGAACTTTCAAAGCTGTGAAGAGTATATGAGATTCTGTGCCTCGGACACTCAGTCCAGAGTTTTTGCTTGGTGCTTGCTCATTCAACGGAATCCGTCCTCCTCTTCCTCTCCTACAACAAGCTGCTGTGACAGCCATGGCAGAAGATTTGTTTTAGATGGCTGTGGCCTTCGTCATGGAGAATTGCTTCTGTCACTGTTGGGGCAAGAATTAAATGCTTTCATCTCTCACTAGACTTACATCTCGTTAGAGGTCTGAGCCCTGTAGACTCCACTCAGAGGCTGTAGATTCCTGGGAAAGGCATGAGGAGAGAGCCGAGGGAAGACACAGAGCAGCTTTCTTACTGTTCCGAGGACCTGCCTTATGAGGGGCTCAGTGGAGGCTGCTTCATAAGACTCTTTCCATCTTCATCCCTGAAAGGAGAATGAATTCAGTGTGTTGAACATCTTCTAGGGCACCTTTAGCCTTATTGTGCAAAAACAATTGAATTTTGATGGCCTGGGTCTTTTTGATGATTTTTAAATGAAAACTATTTCTTCTTTCTATCCCTCTCTACTGTTTTACATCATTAAAAATGAAGCTCTCCCTCTCGAAAGACAAAAATGCAGTCTATCAGATTTTGGAGTGTAGTATGTGTGTACGTATCCAGATGCATATTTTGGATGACTCTTTGGGGTTTGGGGCTGATATGTGTAGTTGGTGTGACTCACCTGGTCTGGCACATACGGTGGCCATATCTTGTGTGTGTGAGTGTGGGAGATGTGTATGCAAGTGTGTTTGGTATGAATGTGTGGAGGGTGTGTGTATTTGAATGTGACGTTGTGAGTGTTAGTATTGGAGTATATACTGTACGCATTGGATGGGTGAGCCTGCCACACACACTGAGTCATGATAGACACGTGGAGCTGTGCGTGGGAACGTATATATGTGTGTCTGCACTCATCTTTTCATCTGTTAGTCTTGTATCTTTCAGCTGCACTGCTCAAAAGGTATAGAGTTACAGCTCACAATCGTTCTCATAAACAAAAGCATTTCGCCTCCGTGGTTCAGCTGCATAGAAATTGGCAACACACTCCCTGTCAGGCTGTCTATTGCTAGAGGTGAGGCTTTGGAGAGATTTCTCAGCACTGTCTGGAGGTATGTTAGATGACTAACCTTGGATTGAAACACCCCCGAGATCTTATTGTTCCACGTTAATAATAGCCCTAACTCTGCCCTTTGAATTGTTTTTTTACACCCTAAGAACAGAACCACCAGGGTCCCACTTTAGCCTTTGTATTGATTCATAAACCCCAACTTTCATAATTCTCAAGGAGAATTAGAGAGTTGGCAGCAATCAGAGATCGCTTTTTAAAGCCCAACCCAGCTTAAATGTATTTTATCAGGAATAATATACCTTGTTAATTTGCTCATCTGTTCTGCTCACACCACCTACACATTTGTACTTGGCCCACAATGAAATGCTTCACACCTTAGAAGGGAATCGATGCGGGATGTCCCTATAAACCTCCTCAAGGAGGCCTTTCCCTACAGAATCACCACCATGCCCTGCAGTGACACAGTGTATGCCCCTAGCGACCCCTTTCCATAAACCTGCCTTGACCACTCCCGTTATAGGGGAGGAATCCATTCTCTGTGAGTTTTTAGTTCCTTTACCCTATCTTTGCACACGTGGCACGTAAGCCCAAACTCATACTGGCACAAGGGCTTCTTTACCAGACTCCTACCTTCTGTCACTTCTAATTTTACCCTTACTTTTCCTTTCTGACATTTCCCAGGTGATCATGATGCTACTTGCAGCAAAGAAATAGACCTTCTTATCTTTCCAACTTCTTTCCCCATTGTCCTCTACTACATGTCTGCTCAATTTCTGGTTGCTCTTGACCATCGTCAAAGCCTTTTATAGATTTTGCATCACCCATCTCTGCTTGCTAAGCACTGTGCAATCTCTGACTTATAAGAGGAAATGATGAACTGAGGAAAGGAGAAAGGAAGGATGGAGGGAGAGATTTTAAAAAAATTATAGCCATCAAAAATGTTTTCTCAGTGCCATTCACTCTTCTAAGTGTTTAATAGTATTACCTCACTTAATTCATTTATCAGTCCTATTTAAGTAGGTTCTATCATTCACTCCAAGTTATAGATGAGGAAACAGTGACATACAAGGACCAAATGACCTGCCCAGCATGACTCAACCTACTAATAATGAGCCAGGCTACAAACGCAGGTGGCCTGGTTCTAGATGCCAACCTTTAATGCCCACACGTTGCCTGTCTTGGCTTTGGGCCCTGGCCAACGATGTGTGTGTTGTTGCCTGTGTGACACAGGGAGGGACAGCTTCAAATTCAATCCATGTTATTTGCCTGGGTAGAGTTTTTTCCTTTTTATTTCCCTACATTAGTAAAGATTTTTTAAAAAGGCAAATGCCACATATTAAATTCTACCTGGCTTAAGCTAAAAGGGAACTTATTGGCTCATAAACGGTGAAGTTTAAATCCAAGATGGCCTTCATTCATGATGGAAGTAAGCAGAACTTCATAATGTCATCAGCAGTCTGTCTTTTTCCATCCTTAAGTTCTGCTTTCTTCTGTAGTTCGTTGTCAGATGGGCTCTCAGCACCATGGAGCAAAGATGTCAGGAGCAGCTCAGCTCTAGGAATGAATGATTAGAGTTTAGAAATTCCAGTGTAAAGTAGAAAGACTTTTTTCCCCAGATGATTTCTACAAAAGTCCTAGATGTGGTTCCTATTGGTTAAGCTTGGCTCATGCCCACCCTGAATCTGTCACTAGCTGGGGCGATGCTCTGCCCTATTTGGCAGGGCCAACCTCATCGGTCCCCTGCCTGGAATGGTAGGTGAAGGAGCTCCTCCTGGACCACAGGGACTGAGGATGGGAAAGGGTGGTCCCCACACAGGGCAAGCATGAGCAGTAACAGATCCATCACGCTGTGTCTTCTGACCTCCTGGTCTCTCTTGTCTCCTTCCTTTAGTCAATCGGAGTGGGCAAGAATCTGCAGTTATTCTGAAATAATTAGGTCTGTACGATTTCTGACACTCTGGGGTCTGGGGCTCCACAAAGAGAAAAACATGCCATTCAGACCCAGAGTCCTCATCTAACTAGTCAATGGCTTTCTCATAGTCAGAGTGGATCACGCTGTCTGAAGACCAACAGATTCAGTGACTTCCTTGCACTAGGGAAAAATCTTATTTGAATTTGAAATAAGGCTCAGCATGGTCACACTGGATACAGCCAGAGGGACAAAGAAATCTTTAGGGTCAGAGGAAAGGAGACTGCATTAGTAATACAAGAGGAGATGGTTTAGGTGATTTAAAGAAGGAAACTGTTTTTGAGAACAGAAGCGTGAAGAAGCATTTATACCCCACCTGTATTTCCAAGCAGCTGGAAATCAAATAAAACTACACAGAATTATCATCTGGAAGCACCATTCTTTCCACTCTGACATTCCATACGTGTACCTGAGGGAGAGTCCTATAATTCAGATGTAACCATGCCATTCTCTCGCTCAGTGATTCCCCATTCCCTCCAAGATAAAGTTCAAACTCTTAGACCTAACAAAAGAGCTAGGCTAAAGCCTTTAGAGACTGTAAGGACTGAAAATATTATAGTATATACTTCATATGTAATACAAGATGAAAACAGTACTATGATTTTTCATTGTATTATTATGTTTCCCTTGATCACTACTTGTGGATTTTGTTTGTGTTTATAATAACAATTTTTCTTTTTCTCTTCCCTCTCCTGAGTGCTAAAGCATTTGCTAAGTCTTTTTATAGATTGTTGTGTCCCTGCTTCTCAGATTTTAACGTGCATGCTAATCGCATAGACTCTTGTTAAAAAGAATATTCTGATTCAGTAAGTCTGGGGTGGGGCTCAGGGTTTTGTTTTGTTTTTTTAACCTCTTCTACCTCCAGTCCACAGCCTGAAGGACATCTTTTTGATTTTAAATCTCCTGGTGGTTATTCTGTAACTTTTCACACTTATAGCTCCTTTCCTTTATTTATCAACTTAAGACATCATCTACTTACTCCCTTTGATGAAATATGAAAATTCTGTTCATCTATACCACCTTGTTCCCCCACCCTTTCTTCTTTCCAGTGTTTGGTAGTTTGATATTATTTTTAGTTTTCCTGTTTTTTCCCTGTTTCATATTCTGTCACCTCTAGTCAGTCTCCTGACTCTCCATTGTGGTGGTATGAATAACAGCGCCCATTCCATTCCCTCTGTCTTCGCATCCGCATTCCGCCTTTCACCTCCTACCTTCTGTCACTTCTAATCTTACTCTTACTTTTTCCTTTCTGACATTTCCCAGGTGATCGTGATGCTACTTGCAGCAAAGAAATAGACCTTCTTATCTTTCCAACTTCTTTCCCCATTGTCCTCTGCTACATGTCTGCTCAATTTCTGGTTGCTCTTGAACATTTTCAAAGCCTTTTATAGATTTTGCTCAATTTCCGTGGCTCCCTGTTTTGTTTCTCTTGACTCTTATCTCTGTCAGGCTTATGGAATAGAAAAATCAGGGATAATAAAATATGATAGCTGCCCTACAGGATTAAAGGGCTGTCGTATGGGTGGGAATTTGACATATATGCTTAAACTTATATATACAGAGAGAGAGGGAGGGAGAGAAAGTTGTATTACAAGGACCATTGATATTGGTAAGCATTTACAGCCTCATCATGAAAAATAATTTAGCCATTAAAATGACCACTCTCTAGGACATTTCCATGAATAAATTATATATGTACAAAAATTCATGAATCCCCAGTACAAAACTAGAACTTGGGGGTATCCTGTGAAGAAAGGCCTATGGTGATGCTAAGCTTTAATATGTGAATATTGTATTTCAGTTTATCATGTACATTGCCAACCTAAAATTCTCTCTTATCTCAAGACCTGCAATTTTATATTAACCTTGTAATTGTGAATCAGAGTATAGTATGTCAATGAGAACACCTGCCTCAGGATAAACATATTTAAACATCAGCCTTTTTACTCTGATTGGTTTTGAAAGTTCTACTGATTAGATATACATATTCACGGCCATAATTCCTCAAAAAAAAAGACATAAAAAACGAGTTATATAATTAATTCTCAAACAACTCACTCATCAAAATGCTAGGAATTCCTACACTGTAGTAAAACTTGTGTTCAAACCGACCTGGGTCTCAGTTAATTTGAGTTAATAGTAACATTTAGATATTTAACATGAATTGGGATGCTTATGTTGTATTAATAAGTTCCATTTTGTATTTGTATGTTATTTTTTGCTTAAGGAAGTTATACATTTATTGAAAATTTTGTGTGCAGATTATTTTCTTGAACACATTGTCTTTTACTTTTTTTCTTTATTCTTCCCCGGAGTTCCGCCATTGCCATTCCTTTGTGGCAAAACAGGCCCCTGGTGAAAATGAAGACTCTCCTGGGAAGAATATGATGTTAAACCGTCTCCAGCCATTCCTCCCTGAGTGCAAGTTATTTGGTTATGGCCCAGAACTTTAAAGTAGGGGACAATTTTCCATAATCCAACCTGGTGGTTCTCAATCCTGACTGCACATTGAAACCTCTTGGGGGAGCATTCAAAAAGAAAGAACGCAGGTGCCCTACCCTTGCACAGAGATGCGGATTCAGTGACAGGGTGGGGCCCAGTGTATTTTAAAGCTATCCAGGTGATTCCAGGGAGCGGCTCCACCCAGCCTCCTACACAGTGAACACATTGTCTTTTAAGGCTGTCGATTAAGTCACAGTAGGGTTCTTACTTTCTGTAATTTCTTTATTTTTTATTTTATTAATTTCTGCTTTATTTTTTATTTTATTAATTTCTGTTCTTCTCTCCTTCTGTTCATTTCTCCTGTGTTTATTCTGCTGTTTTTTAAAACTCAAATCTTTATTCTCTCTCTCTTTATGCTTAGTTTATTCTTTCTTAATCTTTCTTTTCTATTATATCCATCTAAGGTGTTAATCTCACTATAATTACTTGCTTTAGAAATAGCTCTTCATGCTTTCAATTAATTAATTAATTTTTAATAAAAAATTACATATTTTTAAAGTGTCCAAGTGGTGTTTTTTTTTATTGAAGTATAGTCAGTTTACAATATTGTGTCAATTTCTGGTGTAAAGCACAACGTTTCAGTCATACGTGAACATACATATATTAGTTTTTGTATTCTTTTTCACCATAAGTTACTACAAGATATTGAATATAGTTCCATGTGCTATACAGTATAAACTTGTTGTTTACCTACTTTATATATATCGTGTCTGAATGGATTTCAAATTCCATAATTTCCAAGAACCTTCCTTTGAGTTCTCTCTCTCCCTTTGTTTGATTGAGTTTGCTATTGAAGCTCTCTGTTGTGTTTTTCATTTCAGATATTATGTTCTTCAGCTTCATAATTTTTGTTAATACGTTTTTATGATTTCTCTTTGTTGAACTTCTTGTTTTGTTCAAGTATTATTTTCCTGATGCTATTGAGTTGTTTACCTGTGTTCTCTTGTAGCTCACTGATTTTTAAAAATGATTTTAAGTTCTTTGTCTGGCAGTTTGTAAATCTCCCTTTCTTTGGGTTTGGTTATGGAGTTATTGTATACCTTTGGTGGTGTCGTGTTTCCCTGGATTTTCATGTTGCTTGTAGTCTTGCACTGTTGGCTTCACATTTGAAGAAACAGTCATCCTTTCTAAACATTAAGGACTGGCCTCAGTAGGGAAAGACCTTCTTTCATGGGTGAATGCAAGGATGTCAGCTGGGTGAAGCGAGTGATGACTCTATGTCTGGATCCATGTTGAGGGATGTATGAGGATGCCATGGGGGTATGCAGTGGTGCAGTCTTAAGGGAGCATGTTGGTTGGGTCTGGTGTGTGTGTGGATGCACACACAGCTGCAGCAGGCACCTGGTCCCATGGATGCACCTGTGTAACTGGGACAGGTGCCTGGTCCAGCAGGCATGTGGGTGCATGTGTGGTGGCACTAGTGGGTGCCAGGATCAGTACATGGGTGCATGCTTCATGGTAGGTGTCAGTTTCTAGTTATGGGGGCTGGGGCCTCCCTGAAACTGGAGTTGGAAGGGAAGTATCTCTGACTCCAAGTGGGGAGGGGTGGCTCTTGGCAGCTCCAGTTTCAGATGGCACAGTACCTTGGCTCCAGGCAGGTCCAGCAGCTCTGGTCTGTGTGAAGACTGTGGGCACTCTCTGTGGTGGTAGCTAGGGCTGCTGTGATCAACAGTGGCAAAGGCTGCTGAGATACCCTGCTCTCCATCTTCCCCCATGGGAGGAACTCATGACCCACAAGATTCCTCATGGTGACACACCAGCATAGGGATGGGGCAACACAGGTAGAATGTTTATTGCCCCCTTATATGCTGTCCTTCCCAGGCCTTATGCTCCTCAGGTCACTGCAGCCCCCTAATGGCATTCCAGAGTTCTCCCAGAACTATTCTCATGTTGGCTTTAGTATCACTGTATTTGTGTTGGGGTAAGGGTTGGGATCTCTTAGTCTGCTATCTTTCTAATGTCACTCCTAGTATATTATTTAGAAATGAAACTTTGGGTAATATTAAGCTATAGTTTGGTTGTACTAAAATGGAATTACATCACAAGGAATCTCCTTTTTGAGATTCTTGCAGAAGAAGTAAACACAATGCATTATATAAAATGGAAACTAAGTGCACTGTTAATTGGACCAGGGTTTAGTGCTCCTTAGAGCAGAATTTGGGAAACCAGATTTGGAGCATATGTCTTTAGGCTTAAGGTTTAAATGAAACTACCAGCTTCCTTGAATCCCAAATCTAGGTTACAGGACCTTATTACCCTATGGATTGCTGCAGTAATAAATCAATGATGAGAGAACCCTGAGGTTTCAGGCTCTTAGTCAATTTACCAACCCAGCCACACTGAGCAAGGAAATGAAAGATGAGAGAGTCACACTCATATGAGTTAATGCTTAATGCAACAGTTATTCTGCCCATTAATAAACACAGACCAATTTGTGTCCCAGACATTGACAGAATACTTTATCAGCTCTTTCTCCTTATGGAGCTGGGAGAGAGATAGAGAGAGTATGTTTCACTCAATCACCAAACCATTATTTCAAAGAACAGGTCTCATCAAATACGGTGAAAATACAGAGCAAATGAAGATATTCCTCCCCTCCCCTTGCTGTATTTACTAACTATGATGGAATTATTTTCCACATTAATCATCATATCAATAAAATAAATAAAAAAGGATATACAATGCCATATATAAAAATTGTTTAATTGGAAACATGTATCTTATCCCTTGTGATGGCCATGAGATTGTGCCTTGCAAATCTCTAAGTGTAACTGATCAAGGACACGGGCTGCTGTGATTTGAACTCCACAGTAGCTTGTGTGTTCAGAGGATGTTTCCCACCAGCTGCTCCCAGCCAGTGAATGAGTGTGGCAGGGATAGTAAGGTGGGCTCATTCCAAGGAGACATGAGACTCTTCCAATGGTGACTTTGGCTTGAAGACTCCCTGTTGGTCTTGTGAAAACCTCCTGTGACCGTATGACAGTCCAGGATGCCTTGACCCAACTTTCCTTCCCTCCCTCCTCATTTGAGATTAGATTGCATCATGGTCTGATAGTTTTCCCAGCCTTTTCAGCTCTCACATAGCTATTTTCCCTGATAGCATCCTTGAATGTTTAATACTGGATTAACACAGCCTTTTTTTAAAACCATTTTTTAAATTGAAATATAGTTAATTTACAATATTGTGTTAATTTCAGATGTATAGCAAAGTGATTCAGTTATTTATGTGTCTATATATATCTGTTCCTTTCTCAGTTTCTTTTCCGTTATAGGTTATTACAAGATATTGAAGATGGTTCTCTGTGCTATACAGCAAGTCCTTGTTGTTTTTCTATTTTATATATAGTAATGTAATACACTCTTTTAAAATGATGATCTTTATGCAGAGTACCATAATCTGAGAGTTTAAGAAGGACTTGCAAAAAAGTGATTTTAATAATTTTATTTTAAAAAATTCATAATTTATGATGCCTTTAAGAAAGACTAATGAAAAAATATCTAAATTTTCCTCATGGTTTTGCCTTATTATTTAGTTATGATTTTCCACATTACGGAAGTTGTTTCACTCTAAATTTGTTAGCTTTAATGAGCTGCCTACAAGGACTGTTCTGTTTATGCTTTATTAGTTGAAAGTACATTTTCTCAGAAGCCATGCTTTTTAAGAATCATTGATTTGATGCAAACTGGAGAATAAAATTTTCTACAGCTTACTTCACATAGAATCAAGTAGGTAAAGTTCTGTAAGGTATGGCTGATCTATTGATTGATCAGTTAATATCTATCTACCTACCTACCTATGGTCAATTGTTAATTATTTTAAAGTTTTAGGTGATACAGTCTGGCAAATATGGTATCTTCAGTTGATTATCTCAACTTGGAATTAGATTTAAGACAAGCGCAACAGAAAATCTCTAAGCAAGAAGTCCATAGGATAATGAGGCTGTGTGTTGCTGTGGGAAACACAGAGTGTGTGGTTCATGGTGATTGAGTGCTTGGCCAGATGTATCCTTTTCTCAGGTGGTCTTTATAGGCATGCTTGCCCAAATTCTAATGAAGGTTACAATTAACATGGCTCTGTTGGTTTAATTCCTGGTTTCTGCTGGAGTCCTAGCAACACTGGCCTGTCAATCTTAAACAAGGGGCCAGTACATTTCTGGAAACATCTCGTGGCTGGGAATTTTATCAGGAGAAAAATTAGTAGCCATATAGTTATACCTGTATTTTTCTTCTGCTTAGTATATGTGTGCTGGCTCAGTTAAATTAATGTATGTATGTGTATGTGTATGTGTATGTGTGTGTGCATGTGCATATGATGGTTCTTAGAGCAGATACATCTCAATAAATACTAAGTTGATGATGATAGAGATGATAAATAGTCTCTGCATGGTATGTAAGAGCTTGTAAACCATGTCCACATACACTGGGTATTTTAATACTAATCGTAACTCTGAGAGGTAGATGTTATTATCCCTATTTTGCAAATGAAGTAACTGAGGATCAAATAGGTTAAGTAAGTTAAGAAACGCCTACAGTTAGTAAGAGCACATAAACCAAGAAGGTGTGACTATATTGTCATATGCTTATCAATACATATTACTTCTCTTTTTTGATGTATCTTTAATTTTGCTTTCAAAGTACATTAAACTAGATATTCTATGGTTTTGAATGGCTGATGTTGTCATAAAGTTCAAAATCGGGTTGTTCTTTTATTTTTATTAAGAGGAAAGAAGAAAAAATATTTTTGAGTGTTTGTAATATGCTAGGCAATGGTTAGTTATTTTTACACATGTAATCTCTGTCAATCTTCCCAATAACACTTTAAGAACAGATCGTTTCCAGTTTTACAACAACTAGGAGGTTTTTTGGTATGGGCTTCTGAATGTTTTCAGAGGATGTTAAGAGGAAAGAACAGACTATTGTGGGAAACTGTATGTCAATTCTAATACAGACATTATTTCTATTAAGTCATTTTATTCCCTCAGTCCCATGAGGTAGGTTACACAGGTCATAATATCCCCAATTTTATTTTTATTTACATTTTTATTTGTTTATTTTATTATTTTTTTAATGACATATTGTTGATTTACAATGTTGTATTAGTTTCAGGTATACAACATAGTGAGTCAATATTTTTATAGATTATACTCCATTTAAAGTTATTATAAACTAATGGCTATATTTTCCTGTGTTATACAAGATACACTTCTTGCTTATCTATTTCACACACAGTAGTTTTTATATCTTTATCCCCTACAGTTATCTTACCCCTTCCCCTTTCCTCTCCCTACTGGTAGCCACTAATTTGGTTGCTCTGTCTGTGAGTCTATTTCTGTTTTGTTATATACATTTGTTTGTTTTATTTTTTAGATTCCACATATAAGTGATAACATACAGTATTTGTGTTTCTCTGTCTGACTTATTTCACTAAACATAATATTCTCACCATCCATGTTGTTGCAGGTTGAAGAATTCCATTTTTTTGTGGTTGAGTAATATTACATCACACACATACCATACACACACACACACACACATACACACATGTATACCACATCTTTATCCATTCATCTGTCGATGGACAGTTGGGTTGCTTCCGTATCTTGGCTATTGTAAATTATGCTGCTATGAACATTGGGGTGCATGTATCTTTTCAGATTAGTGTTTTCCTTTTCTTCCAGTGGTGGAACTGCTGGATCATATGTAGTTCTCTTTTTAGTTTTTTGAGGAACCTCCATGCTGTTTTCCACAGTGGCTGCACCAATTTTTAATCTGACCAGCAGTGTACTAGGATTCCCTTTTCTTCATATCCTCACCAACAATTGTTATTTGTAGGCTTTTTGATGATAGCCACTCTGACAGATGTGAGGTGATATCTCATTGTAGTTTTTGTTGTTGTTGTTGTTCTCTTTTCTTATGGTTTGGTGACTAGAGGAGGTCCTTTAACATTTGCTGGAAAGCTGGTTTGGTGGTGCTGAAATCCTTTAGGTGTTATTTATCTGTGAAGCTTTTGATTTCTCCGTCAAGTCTGAATGAGAGCCTTGCTGGATAGAGTATTCTTGGTTGTAAGTTTCCCCCTTGCATCACTTTAAATATATCGTGCCACTCCCTTCTGGCCTGTAGAGTTTCTGCTGAAAAATCAGCTGATAACCTTGAGAGTTCTCTTGTATGTTATTTGTTGCTTTTCTCTTGCTAATTTTAATATTTTCTCCCTATCCTTAATTGTTGTCAATTTGATGACTATGTGCCTTGGTGTGTTCCTCTTTAGGTTGATCCTATGTGGTACTCTCTGCGCTTCCTGGACTTGGGTAAGTATTTCCTTTCCCAAGTTGGGGAAGTTTTCAGTGATTATCTCTCCAAAAATGTTCTTAGGTCCTTTCTCTCTCTCTTCTCTTTCTGGGACCCCTATAATGCGAATATTAGAGTGCTACATGTTGTCCCAGATTTCTCTTAAACTATCCTCATTTCTTTTCATTCTTTTTTCATTTTTCTGTTCTGAAGTAATGATTTCCACTAATCTATCTTCTAGCTCACTGATCTGTTCTTCTGCCTCATTTAGTCTGTTCTTGGTTCCTTCTAGTGTATTGTTCATTTCAGTGATTTTATTCTTCAACTCTGTTTGGGTATTCTTTATATTTTCCAACTCTTTGCTAAAAACTTCGCTCTGTGCATCTATACTCCTCTTGAGTTCTCTGAACATCTTGGCCATCATTACTTTAAACTCTTTCTCAGATAAATTGCCTATCACCTCATCACTTATTTCTTCTTCTGGGGTTTTATCTTGTCCTTGGCCTGGGAGATATTCCTTTGCCACCTCATAGCATGTATTATTCTGTGTGTTTGTGGATTCCTTCCATAGGCTTTGGGATTGTTTTCTTATTTCTAGTGTCTGCTCCTGGTGGGTGAGGCTGGACTAGAGGCTTATGCAGGTTTCCTGGCAGGAGGAGCCAGTGCCTGCCCACTGCTGGGTGAAGCTTGGTCCTGGACCTCTGGTGGGTAGGATTGTGTCTAGAGGCCTTTGTGGCTTAGGAAGTCTGCTGATGGGTGTGGCTGTATTCCCACCCTGTATGTTGTTTGGCCTAAGGCTTCCCTGCAGGCTGTTGGGTGGGGCTAGGTCTTGGTGCTAATGATCCAATCAAGATGCCAGCCTCCAGAAAATCTCATATAGATTAACACTCTGGATGTCAGCCACCAGCTTTAATGCCCTCTGAGTGGGCCAAGCCGTCCCCCAAGTCCCTAGGAGACCCTCTAAATCCAGCAGGTGGGTCTGGCCCAGGTTCCTATGAAATCACTGCCACTGCCTCTGCCTTTGGACCTGGTGTGCATGAGTTTCTGTGTACACTTCTCAAGAGAATGGTTTTCTCCATTTCTCCCAGTCCCATCAGGCTCCTAGAGCCAAGCCCTCCTGGCCTTCAAAACCAGATGTCCTGGGGTCTCATTTTCTTCCCAATGCTGGGACCAAGCTGGGGAGCCTGACGTGGGGCTTAGAGCTCTCACTCCTGTGGGAGGGCCTCTGCGACTTAACAGATCTTCAGCTTGTGGGTCACCCACCTGGGGGGTATGGGGCCTGATTATATCAAGAGCACGCCCCCTCCTACTGTCCTGCTGTGGTTCCCTCTTTATGTTTCCAGTTGCAGAAGATCTTTTTTGCTAGGTTCCAGTCTTTTTTTCGACAGTTGTTTAGCATTCAGTTGTGGTTTCGTTGTAGTCGTGAGGAGAGACAAGGTCGAGGTCCTACCACTCCGCCATCTTGACTGAAAATTGAAACCTCACTGCAGTTTTGATTTTCATTTCTCTGATGATTAGCAATATTGAGCATTTTCATGTGCTTGTTGGCCATCTGTATGTTCTCTTCAGAAAACTATTCAGCTCTTCTGCCCATTTTTTAATTGATTCTTTCTTCTCATTTTTGGATATTGAGTTATATGAGCTGTTTATGTATTTTGGATACTAATCCCTTATTGGTCCTATCATTTGCAAATATTTTCTCCCATTTAGTAGGTTGTTTTTTTGTTTTGTCAGTGTTTTCCTTTGCTGTGCAAAAGCTTCTAAGCTTAATTATGTCCCACTTGCTTTTGTATCCTATGCCTTGGGAGATAGATCCAAAAAAAATATTGCTATGATTTTTGTCAAAGGATATCCTCCCTATGTTCTCTTCCAGGAGTCTCACAATTTCAGGTCTTACATTTAGGTCTTTAATCCACTTTGAGTCTATTTTTGCAATTGATGTGAGGGAATATCCTCAATTTTAGAGATGGGAATTTGAGTACTGAAGATGTAATATGCTATTCAGAGTTCTTGGTTGCAGATGAAGGGAAACAACTCTGAATAACTTGTGAAAAAATAATAACTTATTGGCAACATATTGGGAAGTCCTGCATCCCACTTGAAAACTTGAAGAAGGAGGGGCATCTCCAAAATATGAAGAGGGTTCAATTCTCCAATAGGAAGTATTTACAATAGTGATAACTTGCCTGGGTATCATGGATAGAAATCTAATTAAGGCTCAACTCTTCCTTTTATTTAAATTTTTCTAAGCTCAAAACTCAAGTCTTTTTTCCATTTTCAAAGTGGAAAGTTGTGTACTTTCCTTTAACATTTGAGGAGAACTCAAAACGTTAAGGTACCCATCATCATCTATGAATACTTATAATTTGTGAAAGTAAAAGCTTTAAGTTTTGTGATGAGTACAGAGAAATGAGACATACCTTTACTAAGCCTCCTTCAAGCTTCCCCTGAGGACTGCTGTACTGGGCTGGGTTGGGCAGCACTTGAACTGGCCTAAGCCTCTAGGTTGGTAGGAGCAAGCCTTGAGTAGCCATATTGACTTGGCAGCCAGTCGTGCACTAGACTGGGGAGGTGATTAAATGCGGAGATGGGGTTGAACTGTTAAATCTAAGGGCTATGAATGGCCACAATGCTGAATGAATGACACAGGAACCCCCACCCCTCACTATATTCTATAGGAGACAGGGCATACATACCTTGTGTACCAGCCAGAGGATGAATAGATTTATATTGTAAACTACGCTTAATTAGTTAAAATTCTGCAATGATTTACTCTCTTACACCACAAAATCCTTCTTCATTAATAATAGACTTCATTATTTAAATGTACTGCTGTATCAGGCCACTAGTGAATTATTAGCCAGTCTCTAAGTAATAAGAACTAGTATTTATTAATGAGGGCTTAAAATATGTGAACATATAATTTCTTAATCTAATCCCAATGCAATAACATAATACCACTGTGATCATATTCTCACATCTTGGTTCCCTCTTTATTATTATGAAATAGTCGATCAGTTTGTCATATGGCGTATAGTGAAATTATAGTGACCCTGCCAGCGAAAAACACATTTCACTTTTTCTATCTGTTGTCCTTTTTACCCTAGATCTTCCAACATTTATTAATGAAATGCAATGTCGAGTGGCATTATAGATTTGCCATTTAGCTAAATATTATATAAGGTAGTAAGTGCAACACCACTGCTCTTTTTTTCTTCATCTGTGGTTTCAACTGTCAAACGGGCTTATTGCACATGGAACTTGAAGTTGGGATGTAAACATTTCTGATAAAATTTTAATTTAGTTTTTTTATATGGGGACATATTTTAAATGTGTAAAAATAAATATATGCTGTTGATTTCAGCACTGAACTGTATCTGCTTGTAGCATATGATTCGTGTGTACTGGAATGCTGCTTTTGGCTTGTGTAATTCTATGAAAGAATTTTGCTTGCATGTAACAGGGATATCTATCCATGTAATGGCTGAGTTATAAACTACTTCAAATACCCTTGGATGGAGGGGGAGTGGGCTGTAATAATTTATGCTCACATTCCTGCCAATGATATAAATGTTCTCTCTTTTGATGGAAGCTGGCCATGAGCAAAATTCGTTTCACAGGGCAACATTACATACCATATTTAGATTTGTAGCCATAATCTTGTCGGAGTCGATTATCACATGATTGGAGCAGTAAAAAAAATGAATTGGGGTTTAAACTTTTATGAAAAAGCACTTATATTGTGGAATAAGGCTTTTTAATGGAGTGCAGGCATTAAACAGACCTTGTATTAGGCTCTGAAATTAATGGGTCACTGTATAACTTTCTAGTTTTCATAGCCTGATAAGATTAATGCTTGCTTATATAGCAAATTCAATGACTCATTTAATTTCATATGAATGTTTAAAGTTAAATTGCTTTTGGATTAAGTCTAAATTCATTATTCATTTTAATGTCTGAAAGAACTTTCATTTTTCTTTCATTTTATTTAATCGAATGCATCATCATTAAGTAAAGGCTAAGGACCTAGATAGCTAAAAATGATGTGAAAAGAAAATTTATTAATTTACATTGAAAAGAGACTTATTTGTTATAAAATTTATTTAATACTATACCATGCTTGCATATGGTGCTATTTCAGAGACAATGGGATATTCATAGGCTTTTTGTCATGTTTTAAAGCACCAAATTGAGAAGCTGCCCATTTGGCTGCCTAATGTTCAGTGTGCATTCCTGAGCAAAGATTACCATTGATCTTTATTTACACATTTTTTATTTATTCTTGTAGTCAGCAAATATTTATCCAGAACCTACACTCTGTAAGCACTGATCAAGCACTGTGGAGTGTTCACCGATGAAAAACGCTCCGTGCCTGACCTGAAAGAATCAACAAGTCTAATAGAAGGGAACTGCACTTCACGAGGGCTGCAGAGTTCTCATCTGTACTATGAGGAAGTTTTATTCACGAGTTCTAAGATCCTCTTTAGTTTTCATATTCTGTGATCCCATGGCTATAACATCCTTCGGGTTGTGGGCAGAAAAGGGGAAAAAAAAGAATCTTCAAATTTATAATATTGGTCATATTAATATAATATTAGTCATAACCATAACTATAATTATTAATTTGAATATTCCTTTGAAATATATGAAGCATGTTGCTTTCCACGCTGTCATTGCTTGTTGACCAGATAACCATTGTTATCTCCAGTCTGGATAACAGTTGTGATAAGCACTTACTAAACATGTGCTGGTATTTCCAGGATGTTGCCAAATCCTGTGAGACATGGATGTGTTGGTCTGTCTTGGTCACTGCTCTGTCCATATGGCCTGTAACAGTGCTCGGCATGTGGGGTTGATCAATACATATTGGTTAAGTGAGTGAATAAAATAATGATTGAAAGAGTGAAGGAGGGATAATTTTATTTCATTTACTTTTCATGAGTAACTGAATGCAGGAGATATTTTAGCATCATTTTAGAGATGTGAAACTAAAACAGAGAGACTGAGCAACTTGCGCAGTAGAATGTTATGTAGTATGGCAAAACAGAGATGCTGATTGAGAACAGTAGATCACAGTGGTTGCCGAGATTGGCTATATATTTCAATCACCTGGAGTTCTTTCTAAAACTACCACTGCCTGTGGGGGGAGGGTGTAGCCCAGTGGTGGAACGCATGCCTAGCATGAAGAAGGTCCTGGGTTCAATGCCTAGTACCTCCATAAAAAATAAATAAATCAATAAAGCTAATTACCACCCCCCAACAAAAAAAAAATTAAAACTACCAATGCCTGGATCACCCCATCCCAGTTAAATCAGAATTACTGTAAGGTTGGGCCTGGGATTATGTATTTTCTTTAAAGCATCCTTCCCCATCTTTCCCCTTCTTCCTTCCACTAGTTTTTACTGTGCAAATCTGGGGAGAAAGACAAAACCTTACCCTCAAAGAACTTATCGTTTCATCCAGTTTCTACTGAATAGTCAAATATATAAATGGTAAATCTGAGAATGCCACCGATTTATTGTAATAGATATTCTTCACCTGTACCAATAATTATTCCCAAGTCATAATTATACTAAACCTGTCAGTTTAGAGCTACTGCATGCTCTTCACAACTCAGAAACTCCAACATGCCTTTTTATAATAAACATCTGCAGAGCTTGTGCAAACTAGAGATTTACTGAACGGGTATCCACATTGAAGGGAGTCTAAAACTTTGTGTTTTTTACCCTTCATGGCACTCCCAGTTAATTCTCACGAACAGGCCAGTGTGGGAAACGTTAATGTCTCTTGGGGCTTCTTAAAAATGTAACCCCCAGTATCATCAGCATCACCTGGGAACTTGTTTTAAAAATATGTATATATATATTTTTTTATTAAAGTAGAGTTAATTTACAACGTTGTGTTAGTTTCTGGTATACAGCATAGTGATTTAGTTTTACATATATTCTTTTTCATTATAGGTTATTATAAGATACTGAATATAGTTCCCTGTGCTATATGCTAGGACCTTGTTTTTTATCTATTTTGTATATAGTAATTTGTATCTGCTAATCCCAAACTCCTACTTTATCTCTCGCTGCTCCCCGGCCTGCCTTTCTCTTTCGGTAACCATAAGTTTATTTTCTATGTCTGTGAGTCTATTTCTGTTTTGTAAATAAGTTTCATTTGTGTCATCTTTTTAGATTCCACATATCTAAGTGATATCATATTTATCTTTGTCTGACTTATTTCACTTAGTATGACAATCTTCATGTCCATCCATGTTGCTGCAAATGGCATTATTTTATTATTTTTTGTGGCTGAGTAGTATTCCATTGTGTATATATACAGCACACCTTCTTTATCCAATTATCTGTCAATGGACATTTAGGTTGCTTCCACGTTTTGGGTATTGTAAATAGTGCTGCTATGAACATTGGGGTGCATGTTTGAATTAGAGTTCCCTCTGGATATATGCCCAGGAGTTGGATTCCTGATCATGTGGTAACTCTATTTTTGTTGTTTAAGGAACCTCCACACTGTTTTCCATAGTGGCTGTACCAAATTATATTCCTACCAACAGTGTAGGAGGGTTCCCTTTTCTCTACAGTCTTTCCAGCATTTATCGTTTGTGGACTTTTTAATGATGGTCATTCTGACCTGTGTAAGGTGATACCTCACTGTAGTTTTGATTTCATTTCTCTGATAATTAGTGATTTTGAACATTTTTTTTCATGTGCTTGTTGGCCATCTGTATGTCTTCATTGGAAAAATGTCTGTTTAGGTCTTCTGCCCAGTTTTTGACTGGGTTTTTGTTGTAGTTGTTGTTGTTACTGAGTTGTATGAACTGTTTGTATGTTCTGGAAGTTAAGCCCTTGTCAGTCACATCATTTGCAAATATTTTCTCTCAGTCCATAGGCTGTCTTTTTGTTTTGTTTATGACTTCCTTTGCTGCGCAAAAGCTTATAAGTTTAATTAGGTCCCATTTGCTTAGTTTTGCTTTTGTTTCTGTTGGCTTGGGAGACTGACCTAGGAAAACATTGCTACAATTTATGTCAGGGAATATTTTGCCTACATTCTCTTCTAGGAGATTTATGGAGTCCTGTCTTGTGTTTAAGTCTTTAAGCCATTTTGACTTTGTTTTTGTGTATGGTGTGAGGGAGTGTTCTAACTCATTGATTTACATGCTGCTGTCCAGCTTTCCCAGCACTACTTGCTGAAGAGGTTATCTTTTCTCCATTGTATGTTCTTGCCTCCTTTGTCAAAAATCAACTGACTGTAGGTGTGTGGGTTCATTTCTGGGCTCTCTATTCTGTTCCATTGGTCTATATGTCTGTTTTGGTACCAATACCATGCTGTGTTGATTACTGTAGCTCTGTAGTATTGTCTGAAGTCTGGGATGGTTATTCTTCCAGCTTCATTCTTTTTCTTCAGTATTGCTTTGGCAATTCTGGGTCTTTTGTGATTTCATATAAATTTTAGGATTATTTGTTCTAGTTCTGTGGGAAATGTCCTGGGTAATTTGATAGAGATCACATTAAATCTGTAGATTGCTTTGGGTAGTATGGCTATTTTATTTATTTATTTATTTATTAACATTTTTTATTGATTTATAATCATTTTACAATGTTGTGTCAAATTCCAGTGTTCAGCACAATTTTTCAGTCATTCATGGACATATACACACTCATTGTCACATTTTTCTCTCTCTGAGTTATCATAACATTTTGTGTATATTTCCCTGTGCTATACAGTGTAATCTTGTTTATCTATTCTACAATTTTGAAATCCCAGTCTATCCCTTCCCACCCTCCACCCCCCTGGTAACCACAAGTCTGTATTCTCTGTCTGTGAGTCTATTTCTGACCTGTATTTATGCTTTGTTTCTGTTTTTGTTTGTTTTTGTTTTCGTTTTTTAGATTCCACATATGAGCGATCTCATATGGTATTTTTCTTTCTCTTTCTGGCTTACTTCACTTAGAATGACATTCTCTAGGAGCATCCATGTTGCTGGCTATTTTAATAATATCGGTTCTTCCAATCCAAGAGCATGGGATATCTTTCCATTTCTTTAAGTCATCTTTAATTTCCTTTCTCATTGTTTTATAATTCTCCACATGTAAGTCTTTCACCTCCTTGATCAGGTTTATTCCTAAGTATTTTATTTTTTTGTATACAATGTTAAAAGGGATTTTGTTTTTACTTTCCTTTTCTGATATAAAATGTTTATTTTCTGATCCTTTCCAGATTGGACTCAGAGACTCTCTGGTGTAGCCCCGCAATCTGTATTTTAACAAGCTCTCAGGTGTGCACTAATATTTGAGAATCACTGGTAAAAGGAGACAGCTTAGCGTGGGGGCCTAAGGAGATGGGAACATAACTCATGCCCACTTGGTCTGATATTCGAAGGGTTAAAACAAAAGCAAACCCGTGTCCAGTCTTGACAGTGGGAGGTGAGGGCGTGGGTGGGAACAAAGAGCTGAAAAAGAGAAAAAGAGCTGTGCACCTGCAGAGACTCTCTAGGGTTGGGCGGGGAAAGGATCTGAGGCACTGCCCACAGGAGCTGCAAAGCAAGCATGTTCATGTCTGTGGTGAAACCGAACTGTAGAAAGAGAATGCTGATTTAGAAATGGGTTTATCCGAATGAGAGGATTATCTTAGAAGTTGAATAGAGCCAAGGTATGGATGTGGAAATCAGCTAGGAAGCTGGTAATGGAGCAGCAAGACCCACACTTCCTTGATACCTCCCCCCTTTTTTTAACAGAAAAAAAAAAAAGGTTTTGTGATGCTTCCTATGAGAATTTAAGAATTCTAACCCTCTTACTTTTTCCACATAAAGAGAGCCTCAACGTGATATTTTTCCCCTCAGGTATGGTGGCTTAGAGAAACATATTAGATAATGAATTATTCAGGGTGATTTCCTAGGTTGGGGGAGAGACGCACCTGTCTGAGACGCTTACAGACTTGATAAGATAACATTTGTCAGCTGCATCAGCCGCAGGTAACTCCTGACGAGAATTATATTTCCCTGTAGGTAGTGGAACCAAGTGATGTTCCAAATTTCATGGGGTTGTTGAAGAGGCTTGCAAGAGTGTCACGCCTAAGAGGCTGTACTGCAGTTGTCAAGATAATCAGACTATTTGCAATCACTGTTTTCTGCTCTCTTTTTTCACAGTTCCCAAGTAGGAGCGTGTAATAGCCAAGAAGAGATGACACATTTGTGTACTATAAATAGATCGTTTCCAATCAAGGCGTAATAGATCTATGTTTGTTGATAAGTTTCTATGAGTGGTTTCTTTTCTGTTTTTTAAACTTCTGTCTGTCATTGGGTACCACCTTTAAATTGTAAATACGCAAGGAGCCAGGGTTTTCCTGCCAAAATTTTGTCATCATACCCCAAACTTCTTATAATATACACAGGAGATTTTCCATTTTGCTGAAAATATCTTTAATTTTAGAAAAGTTTGTATCTTCTGTAAAGCTCTCTTTTGGGCTTGTTTTAAAAACATATTCCCCCCAAAAGCACAACATTATTTATTGTGTTGGAGTAGGAACATCTGTGGTTCTGCTCTTAGCATAGTCAGTGAGAAGGTTGAGCTTAAATCACAGCGTGTGAGAAAGTGTTTGGGAAACAGTGTGACTGCATTGGAATCCAGCTCCCTCACCAACCAGCTCTGGGAGACCTTAGGGTCGGTACATGGTCTTCCTCAGATGGTGCTAGTGGCTGCTTAAGACAGATGTTTTGGTATTAAATAGAATGTAATATGCAAAGTGTTTTTGCTCAGTGTTAATAAGCTCCTTATAAATGTTAATTTACATTTTTGGTCAAAGGTAGCAAGGTAGACTGCGAAGAGCACTAGGGAAAGTTGATTCTAAAATCCACGTACAGGCACGCCTCGGAGATACTGTGGCTCAGCTCCAGACCACTGCAATAAAACCAATACCACAGTAAAGGGAGTCACACGAATTTCTTGGTTTCCCTGTGCATTTAAAAGTTATGTTTACATTATACTGTAGTTTATGAAGTGTGCAGTAGCATTATATCTTAAAAAAAAAGCAATGTACATACCTTAGTTAAAAAATATTTGATGGTTAAAAAATGCTATCATCTGAGCCTTCAGTGAGACTTAATCTTTTTGTAATATTATCATCAAGATGGCTGATTACAGATCACCATAACAAATATAATAGTAATGAAAAGATTTGAAATATTGTGAGAATTCCCAAAATGTGACAACAGGGACATGAAGTGTGCAAATGCTGCTGGAAAAATGGTGCCGATAGACTTCCTTAGAAGCACGGTTGCCACAAATCTTCAATTCGTAAAAAAAAAAAAAAAAAAAAAAAAAAAAAAACCAGTATCTGGTAAGCACAATAAAACGAGAAATGCCTTTTATTTCCTGCTAGTCCACAGTTTTCTCATCAATGCCAAGGAGGGCTTGAATTCAGTGATTTCTAAGAGCTGTTGCAGTCATTGAGCCTCACCATTTTTTAAAAAGGACTCCAGACCTCTTTTGAGAAGAAAGACAGAGATGTGGAACTAGCTACTTTCCTCTCCCCACCTTCATTTTCTTTTTAAACTCCCACTGTCTCTCACTAGCCTCTTGTTACATGTCTCCTTCTCTCTTTAACATATCACCCCAAAACTGGTGGCATGAGAGAAAAGTCAGTAGAGAAAATCGACTTTCTTCCTAAGAGAGCTCATTTAGCAGCCCCTTGTTACCAAAGCACCTGTCTCCACGTTGTACCTGGAACCTCTTCACTGACAAGACTTTAGGAGGGCACCAGCCATTTGATTTCCTGATGTCAGGACATGTGGGTTTGCACGAGGGCTGAGTGGTAAGGGGATGGTTGAAACTTCAAGTAGGATTCCAAGTCCTGGGGTCAATTGTGGCTGCTAATCAAAGGGAAAAGAAACATTAGCTCTCCACTCTCATGAGAACACGGGGAAAATGTCTATCACTTATTCAGTGGCATCTCCACATTAAGCTACGACTGTATTGACTGAAGTATTGTGTCTAAGTGAATGATTTGTAAACAGAGTACATGAGCAACCACAGATGGTTGGCTAAATAAACCACCAGATTTGTGGAGCTATTAAAAAATAGGCAGTAGAAAGAAAATTAACTGGCTTTGAAAGATGATTGCATCACTCGACGGTAGCAAGTTAAACAGCATGTGCCACTTTGTCAATTAAGAACGTGTCTGTATGTGAGGCTGCAAGCAGTGAAAAGTTATTAGGGGTTATCTCTCAATGGTGAGAATTTGAACAGATTTGTCGCTATGCTTTCAGTATGTAAGCTAACTTTAAAAAGATGGCTAGAAATGTTAACATTTATGACAAAGTCAAAATCAGAGGCTTAGTATGCAACCTTGGGAATTATCTGGGTGTGATCTGAAACTGGCCCATAGACAAAGGGCAGGGAGAGACTGAAGAAAGAGGCAGACCACTCCGGGTTGGTGGGTGGCAGGTTTAATAAGCCAGGAAACGTACATATGAGGCTCGTCTTGGGCAGCTGTGGGCAAGTAGATCTTTGCACCTGCCTGCCAAAATCTTGAAGTTTATATACAGGCCTTCACCAGGCTCAGTTACATATACTGCCAGATGGTCTCAGTGCCACCTTATTGTCTCAAGACTGTGTCCTTGGGCAGCTTCCAGTTTGGGGAAGGCAAGCAGAGTGCGCATTCCAAGGACAGGGGAGGGGTGAGGAGCCTCTGATTGCCTGAGCTTGCAGGTCAGCTGAAAGTCACACCCTCTCCATGACCTCCTCTGACACTTTACTCCTCATTATGAGCCCTTATAATCTCATATGTCCCCCTCTTCTGCAGTGTGCCCTGAGTGGCCAGCAAGAAGTTTCATTAGCATAGAGGTGGCTCGTCTGGCAGCTTTCTGGCTGCACTGGAGGCAGATGTAACAACAGTACAGGCACATGTAAGAGAAAACACAGATTAAGACAATGATTCCCCAAAAACCAGTGACAGCTTTTTTTTTTATCAAGAGCCCCATGATCCAAACCACTGATTTATTAAGTCCCCCAGGCTGGAGGCCAGATCACTCAGGGCTATTTGTGTCTTTATGTGGTTTAATAAAGGTGATACATTAGCAGACTCATCAGGTATGAACATGGAATATTCTATTGGGTAATTGCATAGGTGCCCCCTAGTGAGGCAGTGATAATGTTCAAGGCCATCCTGTTCTGGAGGACAGCATTTCTCATGGGACATTCAGGGTTCGGTAAGGACAGGCTTTGCTGGCTGTCACTGAAGGCTTGCTGGGTGCATTTAGCAAGGGCTCCTGTGTGTGCTATGACATCCTCCAGGTCAATGAAGGGAATGAAGATGGAAGCCAAATGATCCTACCAGTGACAAACAAAACGTGCCCATCTGGCCTTGAGGAGAGGGAAGCTGGCATCGTTACTGTGGGTAGATTTTCCCTCTGTGCCCAGGGAAAACCCAGGGTGCAGCAGCCCAATGATCCAGGTGGAAGCCGCCGCCAAAGATTTGTGCCACACAACACCGAGTCCCATTCGGGGCTACCCGATAAGTACTAGGAGGTGTGACCAGTCACTGCCTTTAATATGGCAGAGTGACTGACTGCATAATTCCAGTGATGCCCGTCCCATATTCCTGGTACACCTGGGCTGGTTCTGTTTAGAGTGATTTTTCTGTTCCCCACATAGGGGTTCCTGGGTGTTCAAGTGTCTACAACCTGGGGTAAACCACAGAAACCCATTCCAAATCTGAGCACAGCCACCTATAGCTCTAATGGTGGTATTTCTAGGGCCTTTCTGGGTTGCCTGGAACAGTGTGATGGAAGAACTCCATGCCCCGTGGTACTGACGGTGTGTGCTGCAGGCCAGGTTTCGGGATCAGTACTGGTAAATCAGTTGAATTAAGAGCACTAGTTGTACTGCTTCATGTACTTCCTTAACGTACTGCTCTCGGGCTCTCCAGTCCCCTTCCTGCAGCAGCGATACCCACCGTGGCAATCCTGACGAGCTAGAGGCGGGCAGCTGCCCACCCACCCAACAGCTGGATTGATTTCTTTGCTGGGCATATATGTGGGCCGCCTGTAGAAAGGCACTTACATCAGGTGCCCGTCCCATTACTGGACAGCATAGGAGTAGCAGACGTCTAAGGTCAAAAAGACAGCTCTTTAATAGGAACGTGTATGGAGAGGTCTTCCCCTTCTACCAGAATTACACTTGTGGCCTGATCCTTAGATGTTAATGTGGCTGCAGCTTTGGGAACTTGACCTGGTTGTGCAAAGCATACTTGTTGGCCGGGGCAGGAGGTGGGGGAGGCAGCACTGTCAGGTGTGAAGAGGTGGACTGGGGACCGGATATCCCGAAGAACCTCTACTTTCTCTCCTCTTTTAATGTCACGTGTTCCACTCCAGGTAGAGTGTATTTCAGCTTGCAGCAGGATAATGGGATCCCAGTGGAGACTGAGTAGTTTTCTTTCACCAAGGGGTACGAAGTAATTCATCCAACTCGGTGGGATGTCCTGTTGCAAATTCCAGTAGGTAGCTCCTTTCCCAGGTGTCAGGTGGCATGGCGTTCTCAGCAGCATAGCTCATTGATCTGTGGTGAGCGTCAGGGCAGTGAAGGTTTCCTGCGAGTTCTGTACCTTTACAGTATTGGGTGCCTTGGCAGGGGCCCCCAGTCTGGCATATGGGGCGCTAGGCCCTACTGGTTGATGATTCAAATATATTAAAGCCTGGGAGAGTGCTTGGTCCACCCAGCCAAGTGGTTTTACCTGTTAGTAATTTAATCTGCTGTTTTAATATTACATTTTTCTTTTCTACCAATCTTGATGCTTGTGGGTTACGGGAGAGTTGGAACCTCTATTCAATATCATGTTATTTTGCCCAGTCTTGCACCTTTGAAATGTGACCCCAATCACTTTCTATTCAATGAGGGTCTCCATACATGGTACTCAGCTTCTCTGATCCCCCAATGGTGGCAGCCTGGTTTGCATGGAGACCGAAAAGCTTGGGTTAGGCCAGAGGCAGTGCCCAGAGAAACCAAGGCATATTTAGAACTCACTCTCGTAGGGAGGGGGCCAACGTAATCAAGTTGCCAATCCCTCCCCTGTTGGGAACTTCATTGGATGGCCCCAGACTCCTCTGGCAATTGCCATAGGCATTGGTGAGAATGCATAAGATATGCTTAACCAGGCCACTCTATTTCAAGAGCAGTCTGGCATCCTTGGTAATACACCATTCCAACGAGGCACTGTGGTGTCCATTCTTTCTCTGCACCTTTTCTGCTGTATCTACTGAAGGGTCAGTTGCTAGGGGTCATACCTCAGCGAGGGCAGTTCATAGGGTGGGGTTCATACCTAAGCTGATTGCCAGGAGGTGTCAGAGCCTTATGAGCTGGGATGTGGGAAACAGTGAGGACTGCCGCAGGTTATTGCAGGTGAACCCAAATGTCTTTCCACGTATCCTGACCCACAAGGGCTTAATCATTATCTTCCATCCCTCAGCCTCCTATTGTCCAAGCCACGAGGTTAATCCCTTTAGAGCAGTTCAACTGTCAGCACAAAGGATTAACAGCCAGGGCTCATGAGTGATCACCAGCCAAGCCGCTCTGAGTCCAACCATGGGCTGCTGCTATTTGTTACTGTTTCCATCCAGATGGTGTTATTATTGGACTGAATAGCGACTGCAGTCCATGTGGACGGTTGCCTTGACTAGATCCACCTCTAAACCAGGCATCAAAGGGGATATGAAAACCAATGTAAGTATCTATATGTATGACTGAAACATTGCACTGTACACCAGAAATTGACACATGGCAAACGGACTATACTTCAATTAAAACAAAACAAAACAAAGGGAATTTCCCCCATTCTCTCTTCTCAGGCTGCAGGGGCTGCCATAAGAATAGGGGTGAGGGCATCTGGAGGATGACATATGCTACAGGACCTAACAGCACCCACGTTTTTAGAGACAGTGGGCTGGTGGACAGGGTGTTTCTCTGCTGCAAATAGGCCTGCCCCTTAGTCAAAGTAGGGATCTGAGCCAAATGGCAGAGGTGGGCTGATGGATAGGAAGGGAAGTTCTGATCGCAATGTGCTGTTCCTTCGTGAGAGGCTGTGCCTGGAGGAGTGCTATGTACACTGTAGGAGCCGTTGCTTTATGGGGGGATGGCAAGTTTCTGCCCCCTTGCAGAGCTGGGCCCCAAACCTAGAGGTACTCTCTCTTTTAGTTGTCTCTGCCTCGGTGCCCAAACCATACCTTTCAGAGCCACAAACACAACTAACTCGAAGGGTAGCTTGGGGGATGCCTAGGGCTTTAATCTGCTTGCCTAGTATTTTTGCCTTCTCAAAGGCGGCTCGCTGCTCTGATCCCCGGTCCCATGCGTGCCCCTTCTTTGCCAGGTGGTATGAGGGATGGAGGCACTGTGCCAGGTGGGAGTAAGAGTCCTCCAAAACCTCAGAACCCCTGCAAAGGCTGTGTCTCCTCCACATTCCTAGGGGTTGGATAAGCTTTCATCTTATCAGCCGCAGGTTCTGGGACAACACACATCTTATCTGACCAAATGATCCCCCAAAACTTCAGGGTGGTGCCTGGGCCTTGAATCTCCTGTGGGTTCATCCTCTCCCTCACAGGTGTTCCAGCAAAGCCTGCAGAGTGCCCTACAGCAGGGGCAAGTCGTTCCGTGTCAACATGACATCATCAGTGCAATGGGTTCATTTTACTGACTTGAGGAAGGAGAACAGGAGCAGGTCTCAGGTTATAACCCCATGACGTGAAATGGGGCTGTGCAGGCAGCCTTGGGGAAGCCCTTGAAGGGTCCATCCTGGCACCTCTCACGTGAAGACAAATTTATCTGTGACTCAGTGGCCAGGGGTGTACTGAAAAAAGCACTTGCTAAGTCCATCATAGCATGGTAGACTCCTAGGACCAAGGCTAAGGTACCAAAGATGGTGATGAGGATGGGCACAGCCACATGGATGGGAGCCATTACCTTGTTCAACTCTCAGCAGTCCACTGTCATCCACCTTGAGCCTTCTGGCTTTTTTATTGGCCATACTGGGCTGCTGAAAGAACCGTGGCAGAGTGTACAATCCTCAGTTGGTGCAGTTCTTATATCATTTCTCCTGTCTCCTTATTCCCCCCCACAACTTACATAGTTTGACAGGTAACATTCTTCCTGAGGGTGCAGGCTTACTGTTTCCCATTTGGCGTTTCCCATCAGCACTGGTTTGTTTAACCTGGAAATGGAATTCGCTGATAGAGGTTTGCAGAGTTTGACCTTTTAGGATATCAATGCCCAGTACGTTCTCTGGTTTTGGAGAGATGAAAACCTCGTATTCTCCGGGCAGTGGCTGGCGGTGGGGGAAAAACACCCAATCTGCAGTGTCAAAAGTGTTTTGACCATAACCATTTGTCCTTGGTAACCATCAGTGGTGCTGAGGGGACCAGAAAACTTCTGAGGGGTCCCATGTATTAAGGTGCGTTCAATTCCAGTGTCCACCAGAACCATCACCTTTTATTTCTGGAGGCCCAGTGAATAGTGAGCTCAACATGAGGCTTCCGATCACCTCCAACAACCCTCACCTGGAGGCAGTCTTGGCCTGCATCCTATATTCGGGGCATGGGAAACACCTGCTCAGAATAAGGCTATTATCCCTGATGCCTCTGCTGGAGCAGTGGGGCAGGTCGGATTTGTTGTTTAGGTTTTAAGTGCCATTGCCTCCCATATCCCATAGCCGCACTGACCATGCCGGGGTACTTCCCCTGTCCTTCTGCTGGGATTTCGCAGCTAGAGCAGTGGGTGCAGTGGGAGCATATTCTTTCTAAACATGCTGCCCTGCTGGCTGGAGTTGTGGTTGATGTGCTTTTCCTCTCCTCTGTGTTAGAGATCCGACGGTCTGGCTGCTTCATCTGTTTCATTATCAATCACCATAACGTCCTCCTCTTCACTCTCATCACTTTCCCAGGGACTCCACCTTTTAATGTCCCACCTGGACTCTGTCATTAGTGTCCACACCTTTATCTGAAGCAGCTTGCACCCTGAGGTCTCCACGCTAAGGCCTCCAACTTATCCTGCTCTCCCACCTTGTCTGCCAGCCCTGAAGTGAGCAGAACAGTGGACGCGCGCACATCCTTCTCTAACCCCAGCTCTTCTTCCAACTTTTTAACCTGAGCTTCAGCCTCCAGTTGGGCACTGGTGGCCATTGGAGTGCCCACAGGAGAGGCCAGCCCACTGCAGCAACCATTTGTTTCTTCTCTGCCTTGGGACACTCTGTGTAGTTCCTCCATTAGACCAGCTGGTGTTTTCAGGGGATCCTGTACTCCTGCATCTAACATGTGGGCCACCCCCCACACAGAGATCGATGGTTAACTTGGGATTTCCCCCACAGATACCTTTTCCCCAAAGCCCATGTCTTCGGTCTCCTGGCTGGCTTGCCAATGATTAGTCTGCAGACTTGGGAACTTCCTGGGTGTAATATGAAACTAGCTCCCGTATATGGAGGGAAGGGAGAGTTGGAAGAAAGAGGAAAACCACTTTAGATTGGCGGTGGCAGGTTTAATAAGCAAGGGAACTTACATACAAGGCTTGGTTTGGATGGTGCAAGATGAGTAGATCTCTGTACCCGCCAGAATCTTAAACTTTTATAGAGGCCTTAACGGGGCTCAGTCATGTATATGGTCCAGCTGGTCTCAACAACACATTGCTATCTCAAGGCTGTGTTCTCGGGCAGCTTCTAGCATGGGGGAAGGTGAGTGGAGGACACTTTCCAAGGACAGGGGAGGGGTGAGGAGCCTCCCATTGCCCAGGTCCAGCTTGCGGGTCAACTTGCAGTCACGTCCTCTCAATACCCTCTGTCAACAGAGGCACCTAACACACATTAGTCAAGGAAATGATGCTGCAGACAGATCTGCACCAGAGAAAAGGGTGGAGAAGGTGGCTGTTTTTCAGCCAGAAATTGCCCTGTGATTGAGCTGGCTCACTCACCCAGTTCCTTTACCCCGAGCGCCTTGCTCAGCCCCTAAACTCCACTTTTATTCCACCTGGTTGGAACTGAGCTACCGAATGGTCGACCTGGCCTGAGACTACGAAAGTGAGTCAAGGAGAGAATTAAGTAGCAATTCTAAGAGATAAAAACATTAAGAAACATTGCCTCAGACTGAAAAAATTGCCCCCAGATTTTTCTCAAGTGCAGCGGAAACGAAAGCAGAAAATTGCTCTGTGCCATTTCTGGGGCCCACTGCTATTAGAGACAGATGATAAACCTCACCAAATTGGCACACCACGCAGCGGGCTGGAGCGGATAGACGTAGCTTGCCCTTTTTAAATGGAGCTAACATGGCAACAAGCTGATTGCAGCTAAATCAAACCCTGCCACTGAGCACTCTTTCTGGAGGCCACCAGTTGAAAGGAATAAATATAAATACGTATGTCAATGCCGCTTGTGTTCCTTTACTTAGATCCCTCCAGAAAGGGGCAAAAAGGAACTAAGCAGCTTAAACTTCCTCCCCTCTGTTTCATCGATTGGGATGTGGTCTCAAATGATCCTGATTTTTAGGCAGACTTGTGGTTTCAGAATCTCCCTGTAAGGTCCAGTGTGTCTTCAGAATCAAACCAGAGTTTTAACCTTAGTCCTGATGTTTGTTAGCTGAGTAGTCTAAGTGGGTACCGTCCTTCCCTGGTCCTTAGTTTGAGGGACAAGAGTTATTACATCTAATTGTGTTACTCTGCCCCCATTCCTACAAACATAACGAGCTTTTTGCTCGTTTTAATTTGTTTTTGGCTGTTGAATCTCCATTGGTAAATGTGCAAAATAGATTGAGAGAGGGAGAGTAAAGGAGGCTTGAGAGGGAAAATGGAAGGGCACAATAAAAAGCCTAAATAGGGCAGAGGGTATAGCTCAATGGTAGAGCACATACTTAGCATGCATGAGGTCCTGGGTTCAATCCCCAGTACCTCCATTAAAAAAAAAAGCCTAAATAAAGTGGAATAATAAAGAGGTAAAAGAGAAAGAGAAGAATTACGGGGACTGGGGAGTTTGGGAAAGTCCTGTGAGAGAGTCTGGAGTGGCCACAGAATTCCCGAGAATAGAAAGTTGGTGGTGGGGAGTTTGAGAGGCAACTGTAAATCAGGAGTTTGATTCCTGTAAATATATTTTTAAAAGCGATGCATGTAAGGAATGGATTCCCTTTATAATTCCTGAGTTTAGTTTTATGGCCGGATGACACAGGGATTGGTCCACAAGGGCCATAATTCAAGTCATACACACATGAACTTATTTTGATTTTATAATGTTAAAACATAGGTTTAGGCATTTCAGTTTTTATATATGACAATCCTGAGAGTTAAATATAACATATTAGGTCAGATTTTGAAACCAGGTCTAAATACCAATCCTTATGCTTTTCCATATCATGTTTCCAAGCCGCCTGGATTCCGAATGGAGGTATATGACCAAACTTAAATGACTGTTTTAAGTAACAGGAATTGTTTCATGAAGAAGCTTTTTGCCTTGCTAAATAGTGGAGGGCAAAGGTTCAGCTGTTGGCCGTAACTGGGTCAGATACTCATTAGTACACACACATTAGTTCAATCAGCATATATTTGTTGTATGCGACACACACTGTAAGGAGCTGGGAAACAAATACAGATTAAAAAAGAGGTGGGATCTCCATTCTCATGGAGATTATAGCCCTAGTGGGAGATAGGCATTCATCCATTAATAAATTCATAAATGCATATAGACCAAGTTATTTGAAAGAAAAGAATATGGTTTTCTGAGAACCTGTACTGAAGTAACCTGAGATTGGGCGCATGAGGATGTGCATTCAGACTTTTTCAGTCTAGAATGCTGCCGCCTCTCTTTTGTTCAAAATACCTGTTGGCTGTCTACTTTGTTCACTGCATTTGTGCCTAGAATAATGCTTGGCATGTAGTAGGTGAAGTTCCCACATTGTATGACTTACATTCTGGTAGAGGAGATGGACAACAAACAGATAAACCAATATATGACATGTTTTCAGGTGGTGATAAGGGAGATAAAGGAAAATAAGACAGAGTGAGGAGGAAGAGTACGCATGGTGTTATTTTTGATCAGATGTTGGGTAACAACATATGAGGAGGTGACATTGAAGGAGAGGCATGAATGATGGCTAGGACTGAACCATGCGACACAGGGGAGAACAGCACTTCACATCAAAGGAACAGAAAGAAAGCAAAGCATCCAGGACAGGTGTATAATTAGTGTGCTCAAATAATAGAGAAGCAAGAAACAAGGGGCAGTTCAAAGGAAAGCTATAGAAAACGCACTAGGAGAGATCACCAAGGGCCACTTTGTAGACCTTGGTAAAAATTTTGGATCTTAATGCGATGGGAAGCATTTGGGTACCTTTGAGCAAGGGAGTTACCTGACCTAATACACACACACACACACACACACACACACACAAACACACGTGTATGTGTTCTTATATATCTATAGACACGCCTATATATGTGTGTCTATATATATCAATACATGTACATATCTTAGCTATGTCTCCTAGGAGTAAAGGTGACTATTTCTGGTCACTGGGCACACTCCATCAATTGGCATTAATCAGAATTTCCTAAATGAAATTTGTACCCCTATAGCATAATGTAAATGATAAAAGGAAGGGATCTCGTTTTGTCATTTTCCTTTCAAATATCAAGTTGTATTAAAGAAAACATTTTTCTCAATCACAGGTGCAGATGGGAAGAATGAGTGACATCTTGATGTCCTCTCTTTGATAAGTCTTCTCCCTTGGCAGCTTCCAGTGTACTTTTAGGAACAAGCTTCAATTTATCTTTTACAGAGTAGATCCGTGTCTTGGAGCCAGCAGAGCTACATTTAAAAGTATGCTTCCAGCCTGAGAGTCTCAGAGGAGCAGCAAAGCAAAGAACAGAACATTGCCCTGAATGTTTGGTGAGCTCAGATGGGGACTGAGCCGTCAAATGGAGCTGTCACCATCACGATCCCTTGCATTGAGGTTCCAAAACACTTCTTACATTCACTCATTCATTTGATCTTTGTAACAACCCAGTGTAGTAATCCAGGCAAGTGTGTTTGCTTCCAGTGTTACTGGTGAGTAGTGAGACTTAAAGAGGTGAAATAAATGTCTAGAAATGAGGGCTCATACATAAATTTGCTGACAAACAGAATTATACATGTAAGATTTTTGACACAGTGACAATAGTACAATAGTAGGCTCTCAATAATTTTAATCTCCTGACCCGAAGGGCCACACTATATATATTTATGTATGAATTGTTGAGCTATCCCTAACCAGTCTTCAGTGATTTAAAAGCTTTAGTCTTTCACTTTCTCTGGTTTTTGTGCTTCAGTCTCCCTATCTTCAGCAGCCCATGGACAGAGATTTATTTACGTTAGGGATATTTCAGTAGAACCTGGTTTCCTAAGACCGCATGTTTTCCAGCTTTCCCATGGGTGTATTCCACGTGGCAATTCTTGAAGTGAGGAAGCCCTTGGAAAAGATGGAACTGGTGTCAAGGAGGAACTCAGACAGAATTCCCAGCATTGCTGTACTTCTTTATGGGAATCGTGATGCTGGTCCCTGTACTCTAAGGCAGCCTCACATCATCGCTAACTTTCCACCTCCCTCTTCAGGATCAGACTTCTTTGTCCATTGACAATGGGGTCAGGGAAAGGAACTCACCATTGCTGGACATTGTGTAGGTGTTTCACCTCAGTCATCAAATTCAGAGCTATGCTCACCCTATCTGGGAGGCCCTGTGACTCCCATTTCATAGAAGAGAAAGCTGAGGATCAAAGGAGTTGAGTGAATTGCTGAAGACAAAAATTTAGTGAACCGTGGAGATAAGTACGTGATTCTCAGGATTACATTTACAAGAGTCAGTTTTGCTTGCCAGTAAGAACCCTGATTCAGGAATCAAGTCCTCTTTAAATCAAAGCCTACACCCAATCATCAGCTGAAATTCATTGCTTCTCTTTGAGAAGAACATTATAGGTGAGTTAACTGCTTACTAAAAAGATCTAAAGAGAGATACTCTTGTTCCCTAGGGTCCTGGTGGGTCATCATTTGTAGGGTAAATAAATATGTGTGTGTGTGTGTGTGTAGAGTTGTATATGATTTCATATCTGTTTCATTTTTCGTTAACTGAGGCTCAGAGAAGTTAAGCAGCATGATCCAGTTCAGCTTTCTCATGTGAATGATGGACATAATACTCATCTCATTGAGATTATGAAATGAGCCATTTGTTTAAAGCACTTCTCACAGAGTAGATATTTAAAAACACTTGCTAATTATTGTAATCCCCTTTATGAACCTATGTTTTTCTGATGTAACATTACAAAGTCAACCAAAGTAAGGAATCAAAGCCAAGTGAAATAGATGCCTTTGGTTCTGTTGATTGAAAATAGGTGGACATCTTTAGCCAGTTGGAATCTGGTCACGCTTTTGCAGAGTGAGGGGCAGGACTGACAGAAAGTTAAACCCCTCAGGCATCTTTGAGAGAGAGTTAAGCACTGGCAACCGTTATGTCCCAAATGAAAAACATTTTCAAAATGTTCTGGAGAGCCTTAGGGTTCTCTGGAAAGCCTCCGGGGGTGTCAAGGAGAGCAGGTGATGGAGGAGATGGTGTCAGCCTGAGCCTTGCTCCATTTGAATTCCTCATCATGTCTTTAAGTTACTGCTTGAATCATGACATCCTAACTACACAGTGGGAGTTATGACCAGTGGACTCATTGGCCACAGTTAGTGTCACTTCCTCATTTGTCTAAAATAAAACCAGGGCTTCTGCTTTCCCAGGTATTCATATCTGTTGTGTGTCTTTGGAAAGGGACCGTGATCCCCGTAGCCTTTGGTGCCCCTCACGATGAGGCTCAGGCTCGTGTGGATGTACCGTAGACCGACTGACACCCTCTCCTTATCTGTGGCCTTGGGTTCATTCACAAGGGCATCTGCTCCTTTTTCCTGCTTTGGTGTAGACTCCTCTGCACAGAACTGGAGGCTGAGGTCTCAAAAGAGCTCAGTGTGTGATTTTACATTCAGATGACCAGACAACTAAGAAAGTGCTAATAGTTTATGCTGTGGTGAAATATGCTTTTTTTTTTCTGTACATAATTGCCTTTGTATTTGGTTCCCCTTATCCCCAACTGACAGTGTGTTAATTAAAAGTTGAGGTGAGAGAACATGGGGAAGTCTATGGAGAAACATGCTTGTCTTTTGTTTAATCCTACCACTCCAAAAAATGCTGTAAGCCCTATGGTAAGCAAGCAGAGAATTGAAATGTGAGAAAAAGCCAGACACAATGTGTTTTTCAAAAATATCTTATTTTGTTTATTCTTGACTTTTAAGAAAAGGCTCAGAATTCAAATGCCTTTGCTGTCCCAACTCTATATTATTGCTCCAAGAAATGATCAAGAGCATTGAATCCTTTCATTCAGAAATCAGGTAAAAATAAGCATATCATCTCTCTCTCTATATATCTATATATCCTTTTATAATTTTTAAATGACAAATTCAGCACAGGACCTAATCTAAGTCAAATGTGAATTCCAATCCTGAGTCTAATTTGTTAAATTAAAATCAAGATTTGTTTCCTAAATGGATGCTCCTATAAACCACTGCTCATAGGCTTACAGTGGGAAGCGTACAGTATTTTATTTATTCCATCAGATGGTTTTCTCTGTTCACTTCTTCAGAAAAACAGAAGTTGCAGGTAACTAGAAAATAAATTTATTTCTATCCTCACTGTCATAACCTTATTCACTTTTAGCTGCTGCCTCCGAGTTATATGTAGTCTCTCCATAGTGTGATCTTTTTTCCTGACATTTTCCCTGAGCTTCGTTTCCAAGAAGAAAAGGAAGCATACTCGTAAGCTTCTCCTAGATGCATAGTTGGTTGACTTTTGCCATCTTTTCTTTTTCATAATACAGGGTCATTAAAGCTACCATTAGCCTAACTTACTTTCCCAGAGTTAGGCCAATCCACAAATGATCTTTGCAAACAAGCTAATAAGAGGTGTGGCGGGTTGGGAGGCTATCTTAAGGATTTCTCTTTTCTCTTGATATAGGTATTGTTGAAAGCTTCACCGGGTTTTGCCATCCTCTGTTTTGGAAACCTTGTAATTTACAGAGGAATAATTCTCTTGGCATCAACCCTGCCATAGACTCAATGTTTGTGTCTCCCCCAAATTCATATGTTGAATCCTAATTCTCTGTGGAATTTGGAGGCGGGGCCTTTGGGAAGTGATTAGATCACAAGGGCAGAACCTTTCAAAATTGGATTAGTGCCCTTATACAATACACTCCAGACCCTTTTTGGTTGCATCATTTGCAAATATTTTCTCCCATCCTGTAGGTTGTCTTTTTGTTTTGTTGATGATATACTTAGCTGTGCAGAAGCTTTTAATTAGATCCCATTTGTTTATTTTTGCTTTTATTTCCATTACTCCAGGAGTTGGTTCAAAAAATATATTTCTATGATTTACGTCCAAGAATGTTCTGCCTATGTTTTCCTCTAGGGGTGTTATAGTATCTGGTCTTACATTTAAGTCTTT
The DNA here is from genome assembly GCF_048564905.1 of Vicugna pacos. Lineage (NCBI taxonomy): Eukaryota > Metazoa > Chordata > Mammalia > Artiodactyla > Camelidae > Vicugna > Vicugna pacos. The sequence goes on from NC_132995.1 coordinate 34,113,835, forward strand.
AATCCATTTTGAATTTATTTTTGTATATGGTATTAGAGAATGTTCTAATTTCAGTTGTTTACAGGTAGCTGTCCAGTTTTCCCAGCACCACTTATTGAAGAGACTGTCTTTTCTCCACTGTATATTCTTGCCTCCTTTGTTGTAGATTAATTGACCATAAGTACATGGGTTTATTTCTGGACTTCCTATCCTGTTCCATTGATCTATGTGTCTGTTTTTTTTTGTGCCATTGCCATACTGTTTTGATTACTGTAGCTTTGCAGTATAGTCTGAAGTCAGGTAGGCTGATTCCCCCAACTCCATTCTCCTTTTTCAAGATTGTTTTGGCTATTTGGGGTCTTTTATGTTTCCATACAGATTTTAATATTTTTTTTGTTCCGGCTCTGTGAAAAATGTTGTTGGTAATTTGATAGGGATTATATTGAATCTGTATATTGCCTTGGGTAGTATGACCATTTTAACAATAGTGAGTCTTCCAATCCAAGAACATAGTATATGTTTCCATTTGTTTGTGTCATTTTCAATTTCATCAGTGTTTTATAGTTTTCAGAGTACAGGTCTTTTGCCTCCATAGGTAGGTTTATTCCTAGATATTTTATTCTTTTTGATGCTATGGTAACTGGGATTGTTTCCTTAATTTCTTTCTCATATTTCATTGTTAATGTATAGAAATGCACAGATTTCTGTATATTAATTTTGTATCCTGCAACTTTACTGAATTCATGGTTGAACTCCAGTAGTTTACTGGTGGCATCTTTAGGATTTTCTAGGTATAGTATCATGTTGTCTGCAAACAGTGACAGTTTTACTTCTTTTCCAATTTGAATTTTTAAAATTTCTTTTTCTTCTCTGATTGCTCTGGCTAGGACTTCCAAAACTATGTTGAATGAAAGTGGCGAGAGTGGGCATCTTTTTCTTATTCCTGATCTTAGAGGAAATGCTTTCAGCTTTTCACACCATTGAGTATGATGTTAGCTGTGAGTTTGTCATATACAACCTTTATTATGTTGAGGTACATTTCCTGTATGCCCACTTTCTGGAGAGTTTTTATCATAAATCATTGTTGAATTTTATCAGAAGTCTTTTCTGCATCTCTTGAGATGATCCTATGGTTTTTATTCTTCAATTTGTTAATGTGGTGTATCACATTGACTGATTTGCAGATACTGAAAAATCCTTGCATCCCTGGGATAAATCCTACCTGATCATGGTGTATGATCCTTTAATGTATTATTGTAGCCGTTTGCTAGTATTTTGTTGAGGATTTTTGAATCTATATTTGTAAGTGATATTGGCCTGTGATTTTTTTGTTTGTTTGTTTTATCTTTGTCTGGTTTTGGTATCAGGATGATGATGGCCTCAGAATGAGTTTGGAAGTGTTCCTTCCTCTGTGCCATTGCCATACTGTTTTGAAATAGTTTCAGAAGGATAGGTGTGAACTCTCTAAATGTTTGGTAGAATTTCCCTGTGAAGCCATTTGGTCCTGGACTTCTGTTTGTTGGGGTTTTTTAAATTACTAATTCAATTTCAGTACTGATAATTGGTCTGTTTGTATTTTCTATTTCTTCCTGTTTCAGTCTGTGTCCCTTTGTTCTTAACTGAAATCGATAATTTATGCATTCTTTTTCTCTTTTTTTATGAATCCTTTTTAAGGAAAATATTAACTTTTTTATCTTTTCAAAGAAACAATTTTCATATTTGTAGACTTAATATTTGATGTTTGTCTTCAATATTAATTTCTGCTCTTATTTGTGTTATTTCTTTCCCCGTTTTCCTAGGGTTTGATTTTCTATTCTTTATTTTTAAAAATTTTCTTTTTGAAATGAGAACATAGCCATTCCTTTTTCCTAATACATGTATTTGAGAGTAGGTTTAGCTGCATACAAATGTTGATGGGTACATTGCTCTGTTGTTGAATGTATGTATGTGTGCATGGGTGCATGTGCATAGTATCTAGTCCATTTACATTTACTGTTATATTAACTGCCTTATTATTTGTTCTCTAATTATCCCACTGATCATATTCTTTTTTCTCTTTCATTTTTTACCTTTTATTGACTAAGCATTTAAAAATTATTATTCCATTTCCATCACTTATTAAATTGTTATTTTTCTATTCTTTTGCAGCTCCTCTAAATGTTAAGACATGTATCCTTAACTTATTCCAATGTAATATAATTTAGTACTTTTACTACTTCCATAAAAATTCTGGGGCTGGAGAACACTTTATTTCTATTTATTTACCTCTTATCTTATCCTACACTCTTCTATGTGTATTAAATACTGTAATGTATTACTGTTGTTTTCTATAGTAAATATTTATATAGATTCATACACCTTTTTTTCCCCCTTTCTTTGCTCTTTAATTCACCTATTCCCTTGTTTCCATTTGGGATCATTTTCTTTCTTGCCATCCAACAAACTTTAAAAGGATGCTTACAGTATCTTTTGCTAGTATTTCTGGTTGTTTTAGGAGATTTTTCAGGATAATCAACTGTTTCCAGAAATGGAAATCAGTTGATTCTCTTCAGTGGACTCATTTTCTTTGCTGTAGAATTCTCAAATTAAACTGAATGAGCCCTCAGATCTTTTTTTTTTCCATATCCTGATATTACTTTCAATGAAAATTTAGTAATTTAGTAAAATTAATTATTTTGAACTAATTAGCTCAATTAGACTTCATTTATTTTCTTTAGCTAGATTGGCATGTAGTGTTAGTGCTTTATGTAGGGAATTAATCTCTTTTAAAATTGTTGAAAGCACATGGTTGATTGAGGCTTCCTAGAACAGAATATTCTATGTATATCTGTAACACTATTTTTATGTCTCTATCAAATAGCACATCTACATTTTCTATAGTTATGTAATCCTTTCCTCTTTATATCCTTATGTCTACTTTGGATTTTGTTTAACATACTACTTCTTTTCATTATTTTTAATTTTGTGTTTGATTAATTTTGTCCCCTGAAACATCACATGCTTTTCTGTCTGGCAGCTTGGTAGTAACAGTAGTAGTTGTTCTTCTTCATCTTCTTCTCTGTTTGTTCTTTTAGGGGACAAAGGAGAGCCCAGGGGATACTACCTGATAAAACTCTGTTTTGAGTCTATAATAAAATCTACCTTTTTTTTTCCCCCTGAGATAATACACATAAGGTCATGGTATCAGAAACATCTTTGGTGTTAAAAATCTCTATTAGCAAAAATCTCTTTTATAACCATAATATACTAATTTGGAAAATTGTTATGACATTTCTCTCCCTCAGGCTTCATTTGGGATGTGAAATTTATAAACATTGCCTTTGTCTCAGATCCGAGTGTTAGAAAACGAAATGTCTTTGAAGAATCTGACAGTCTTTCTAAAGCCAAATTTTATTTCAATGACAAAACAAGTATTGTCTGTTTGGATTTATTATATATAATTAGGAGCTTACTAGAGTCTAATGAAGGCTATCTGTATATCACCACTATTGCAAAAAACGTACCTTTGACAATCAATATTTTGAGTGTAGAATAGAATTTAATTTTGTGTGTTAGAGATATTTGGTATTCAGGGATTGTCAGACTCTTGGTTTAAGGAAGTTTGATGGGGTTACTGTGAACTTCATTGTTCAAATGAAAGGTTCAGAAAAGAGAGTGTAATGGAATTTGGAATCTATTCTGTCTGCTTTTGAATACAGTCCAGCTATTATATTAATACCAAGATGGATAGAACAGAGCTGGCCCTATGTGCAATTTTTCTTACTTTGAAGCGGGCCTCATGTAGAATTTTTATGTTTTGTTTTTGAAAAGTAGGTAGATTATATTCTTGGTTCATCTTTGTTTTGCAGAGGTAAAATTAGAGGCCTCAGTCTCCTGCTGGCAGAACAAGCTCTCAATTTCTCACTGTCGAAATTCAATCTGATTTCTATCTTTTTCACTAAAAAGCTGTCAACAGCAAATAAGCATTCCCCGTCAAAGAGCCACATTCATTTCTGAGGTATACAAATTCCTCTCATGGGAGAGGATTCAAGTAATTTAAATTGTTTCTGACTTTTAATTTCTTTCCTAGGAAATGGGAAATGATATTAGCATGGACTCTAACTGCAGTCCAAAATGAAAGAAGAAAACACATTCAGGGATACTCTTCAGTGTGACATCCCCAGTACCTTTATGCCTCAGAGTACAGCATGTTTACAGTGCATAAAACAGTGTTTCTATCTGCATTCTTGTTTGCAGCTAGTCATCTAATCAGAGCTAAAGCTTCATGCTCTTAAGATGCTTCAATATAAATTCATTTTTTTAAGAAGCAGACTTGTTATTGGACTGTATATTGCCAGCATAAAGTAGGAAAGGTCTCTGAAATTAAAAAAAAATGTTTTTCTTTCTTAGAATTTAGTTTGGGAAATGGCCTTTTCTTTGAAAAAAGATGAAATTCTAGGTATTATCTTGTCTCCTTATTTTTACTTTTTTGGGCTTATTTTATTTATTGAAGATAAAGGTTTGATAGAGTGCATTGATTTGTAGCTCAACATTTATGATGAACCTATGTAGTACCTTGGTTGCAGAACTTCTTTAAATAGGCTTGTAAAAATGTGAGCTGTTGGTTTTAAACTATAAATTGCATTATCATTCATTCTCCCCTGCCAGTTCATGCAAACATTCACAGTTTCGAAATCTTATGATTAGGATAAAAGTGGTTAGCATAGTATACACATACAAATAAGCAAGCTACCTATCGCAGTTAAAAGCAAAACTCCTCTTCTGTGCAAACTCATTTGACATTATTGAGAAAAGAAGTAGCATTTAAGAAGATTTAGAGTGAGCTAGAAATCTACCACAAAGGTTATCAGATGACCTCCAGGACTTTTAAAGTCCTCCCAGTTTTCTTAGGACTATTTTTTTTTTCTTAGGACTATTTTGATGAGTGAAAGTCTCCTTAAAAGGAAGACACCTAGAATCAAACTCAAAACTGCCAATTGTATCTCACTGGCACAGAATAAAAATAAAAATAGAATAAAAATGCAATCTAACTACATTTTTCGATCCAGCATCCATGTATATGTGTATATCTGTATTTCTATCCTTATCCATCTATATCCCCTATCTATCTAGCTAAATCCTGGGCTCATTCTTTTCTTTATTCAGTATAATTTTTGAAGATCTACCTAGGAGGTCCTCAGCAGTGAGCTAAAAACTCATAGTCTTGAAGGAGAATGAACAAGGCTGAATCTTTCAGCATTGGGCTAGGGAAAATGCATGCTAATCACATCATTACACGTGTGACATATTCAACAGTGGAGAAGTGAGGGACATTAAAGTAGCACATAACAAGTGTCCCTAAGAGCCAGCTAGGTTTAGAAGTTTGAATAGCCTTTTAATGTAGAGCCCCCCGTACCCCCAGTAGATAATTGTGAGAGCATTTGTTCACCAGGAACTTGCAGGAGAGGCTGAGTAGAGGAGCAGTGGTGGCAGTGCTGAGACTGTCCTGTCCTGTCCTGAGTGATTCAGCACTGACCCTAAATTCAGCGTAATAGAAGTCCTGCTGTTCACCAAGTCCACTTTCTTACAAGGAAGAGGCTACTGCCTGGTTTTCGCTGATCAGCCCCTGAATTTCACTCTCACCAGCAGTTGCATATTACACACCAGAGAGAACTCTGGTAGTTTGAATTTGTCTTCAGCTCATTTCATTGCAAATGATATTTCAGTACCCTTCATAGATTAGGACTCTGAAATATTGGGTCTCCCGATGTCTCCCTGAGAAATGGTGTTTAAGGGGCCTCCAAGAAGGAGGAAAAGCTATGCACAGGAAGAGGGCCTGGGAGAAGGAGCCTGAGAAAGAAGGAGCAGCAAGTGCAAAAGCTCTGAGGAGAAAAGAGCAGCTGCCGACAAGGCCAGTAGGTGAGGGGGAGAGAGGAGAGAGAGAGAGGCCAATAGTTCAGCAGAGGGACACAGAGAAGGGAGAGATTGGCTTGAGATGGGGCTAGAAGGATGGGTAAACTTTACCCGTTTTTATTCTTTTGTACCCCCAGTTCTGTTCTTTTCCCTTTTCTACCCTGTTCTGTACTCTACAAAGTCGACCCTTGCAGATGCATCACCCAGACTCCCTTACTGGCTGGCTCCTTTGTTGGATTTGACTAGTGAGATGCAACGGCAGTATATGGAAATGTGGAGGGGGAGATGGGTCGAGGTATATCTCTTCCAACTCCCTTCCTGGCTTGGTTCCCTGTCTTAAGCAAAGAGTTAACATCCCTACAGCTCCTCTGGAGACCTTTCCTCTGTGGTTTCAGCTCTCATTGGGTTCTTGGAGCATCCTGGCTTTGGCTTTAGGGATATTAATGTCTTCATATTATTATTTTGTATTGCTCCATTATCTTTGGTTTGTTCCCTAAGCTATGCCTATACTCCTCTAAGCAGTCTTTAAATTAAAATATCTGCATCTGAATGATCTGGCAAGAATTTTGTTTCCTACAGGGATCTCTACTCATTTAGGTGGGTCCTCAGGCTGTGCAGCTGAGCAGTAAGTCTAATAAAACCACCACTCTTCTTGCCTCATCTAAGATGTTTCATTCCCACATCCTGGAGACAATAAAGATGGAGCCTAGGTGAATCTCAGTAACGACTATCATGTGCCTTTCTGGTATGAACCATATATGAGGCTGGTTGAAGGCGTATTTGTAAGGTTGGAGGAGGGTTTTCCATGCTTCCTGATTCTCTCTTCTCCTTCCCTATTTGGAAGGCCATTTCTGACCTCTCACATTGATTGCTACTGTGTGCTAGGCTGAGGAATTAAAAAAAAAATTATCCTGAAAGCTATATACATTTTCAGCCCAGCAGCCAACACATAGGATAGCCAACATGTAGATCCATGGTAAAATATGTATGGTTTATGATGATTTTGTAAGTCATTGCTTTCCCAAAGACAGGAATCCTGGTGATTAAAAACTTGGCCCAGAATACAATAGCTCAGTATTTACCTCACTTGTAAGGTGGGTCACGAGTAATTTGTTACCATTCATAGTTAGAGTACTAACGTTTGCAAATAATTACCTATCAAATCATAGTTATCCTATAGTAACAGAATACTTTCTTGCATTCTGCTGTGCTTCCTTGGGAAAGAGAAAAAGCAACTAAGATACAGCTAACATGCTGGGAATTGTGCAGAAAGCGCAGCCCGCTTTGTCTGTGTCACAGTCATGAATAGAGTGATGACCCAGATGTTTAACTAGCACCTTGAAATAAAAAGATCAAGAACCACTTCCTTCACGTTTAACTATGACTAGAGGTAAAATTTCTCATTTTGTGCTATGTGTGTAAGGAGATCGTATTTTCTTTTTGTGGGGAGAGTAGATGGTAAGGAATAATAATCATTTTACAATCATTTATAAGCCATGGATGTTTGCATTTAGAGGATCACCTTCAGGAAGATGGGGCCTTTGTTTTTTCACTGCTCTGGCCCCAGTGTGCAGACTACTCTCTGGCATATAACAGATGCTCAATATGTATTTTTGGAAAGAGGGGAGAATTGGACACTCTCCTTTCTGGACACACAGGTACTTCCTTCTCAACCTCTCTGCCTGAGAAGCATTATATGATGGTGATAAGAGACCAGATTTTAGAGGCCAGTAAAACTGCTTGCATTCAGATCTGTCCTTTATTCGGTGTGCCATCTTACATGATTTAACTAACTATGTGTTCTTCAATTTCTTCGATTCTTCTGTAAAATAAGCTACCAATATTTACTTCACTCTGTTGTAAAGGTTAAATAACATGAGGTGTGTGGAAATATAGGGTAAGAGACCTTAAATAAATGATTTATCATTATTATTCTTTTTGCCATATGGTATTATTCATGAGCAAACTGTATAACTTCTGTATCAGGGGAAGCTGACAGATGTTTCCCAATACTGATAAAATCGTTGGGATGGAGGAACAAACTGTTGAGGCCAATAGCGATTTATGCCAAGATCAGGGCCTTTCTCCACCTAAATTTGACTAAATATGGGTTAAAGTTGGCTCTGATTAAGGGAAACAATCATTCTGATCATTTTGGCTCAAATAACTCTTCATGTCAGGAGAAGAAAAGCCATATGGTTTTTATGAGAAGCACAATAGACTGGCTGGAGCCCCACAAACAAGGAAATTGTATCAATTTTCTCGTCTGTAAAATGGGTATGAAAATCACTGCCATCTCTCTATCACAGGACTGCTGGGAGGACCATATCAGAGAATAGACTAGAATGTCCTACGTTAACTTTGGAACCCTATACATATCTGAGTTTTACCTGGTCAATTAGTGAATCAGAATGGCCAATCCTGGTAAAGATTAAGGCATGATGGGAGGTGAGAGTGAAAATGAAAACTTGGTAAATACCTAGCATACTGCTTTTTTAGAGTATGGCCTTTTAGCTCATGATTGGTGCTTCACGTTACAGTTCTAAGAAACGATGGGAACAAACATCCCCAATCCAAGGCAATGAGGGATACCCACTCTCTTCCAAGAAAAACACCTGAAGCTTCTAGGCCCCCTTAGACTGAAAGCACAAGAGTTAAATACTGTTGCTCATGGAGAAATCCATACCAGCTTTTGTTCTGTTCTGAAGAATGAGACAGCTCTGTTCCAACTGGAGTGGGATGTGCGAAGCATGCGATAGCCTGTTCCGGGCCTAGCCTGGCCAGCAATTGTTAAGGAAGCAACTTGATAACCCCAGGTGACTGTGACAATGAAACCCACTGGGGACTTGAAAATGAGAATGTCAGTGCGTTGCTTCTATTTATCTGTTTCTTAAAGACAGAAGTGGGAAAGGTTTAAAGCCAATATTGTCTTGAAATGATGAAATGTTTTCAAGATCTTTTGCTGTTAAGTTACCCAAGATCTGGGTCTGCCTTACACACAGTAGCTTCAAATGCTTTTTGACTATGGGATCATGGGTTGATCAGAGAAGCCTAATAAATGATAGAGATAAAAATGGACCTGTTTCAGATTCAGGGTTGATCCCTGATTACATTATTTGCCCAGTGGTTGTCCTCTCTAAGATGGAATTCTCTGAGCTCTGGCCACTCTGCTCAGGTTGTCCAGCCCGTCTCTCAGGTCGCTCAGATGATGCCCCTTTGTACTGGGCCTTTTAAGTAGAGTCATTAGGGACCACATGGATGTTTCAGACTAGGCTCTTTCATCTATTATCTCTACAGAGTATCGCCTAGAACCTGACACCCAGGGAGGCCAGTGTGTACACTGAGCCTACTTCCTGGTGGAGAGAAACAAATATAAACAACATGAAAAAATAAACAAAAAAATTGTAGATACCATGATGTAATTAATATAGGGTGATGTAACAGGGTGGCTGGGTACCTCTGAATGTGTAGTCAGGAAAAACGTCCCTGAGAAGGTAACAGGCTGGGAACTGAGTGACAGTCTTCCTCATTGCCTCCTCTAGGCTGTCTGGCTAGGAGGGCCCCTGTGGAATCGTGGTCTCTAACCTGGTACATACTCTGTCTCATGGGTCTACCTCGTTCTGCACCTTGGTTGTCTGCACCCTCCGTCCCTGCTCCGTGCATGGGAGGGTTGAAATACTGTGGCCCATGCCCCTACACAAGGAGTAATGTGGGCCCACCACCTGCAGCAGGGTCTTTGCAAGTGCTCTCCCATCCCACATTCTTCTCCCATTCTCACTAGTCTGGTAATTCTGCTGGTAATTGCTTGGAGGACCCCGCGATGTGGAGTGTGTCTATCATGCGTACGGTCTGCAGCATATTGACTGCCCTGCCTTGGAACTCCAACAGGGCCTGCGACATTTGCTGCCTCCGCCTTCTTTTCTTCTTCCAACAACGTCAGACTCCACCATTTCTCCATCTCCTACACTGCGAAGGTACTTTCTGCGGTTATTCTTCTTTATGGCAGTCTGGTGTACAAATGCATCTTCCTTGGTGTCATTTCTGTTGATGAAACCACAACTGTTTTTCTCTTTTCTTTCTTTTTTAAAGTTGAAATATAGTCAGTTTACAATGTTGTGTTAATTTCTGGTGATTCAGTTATCCATATATATATATGGATATATATATATATCTTCCTTTTCATATTCTTTTTCAGTATAGGCTATTACAAAGTATTGAATATAGTTCCCTGTGCTATACAGTAGGACTTTGTTGTTTGATCTGTTTTATATATAGTAGTTAGTATCTGCAAATCTCGAACTCCCAATTTATCCCTCCACCCTCTGTGTCCTTGCTGGTAGCCATAAGTTTGTTTTCTATGTCAGTGAGTCTGTCTTTGTTTTGTAAGTAAGTTCATTTGTATTCTTTTTTAGATTCCACATATAAGTGATATCATATGGTATTTTTCTTTCTCTTTCTGGCTTACTTCACTTAGTATGATGATTTTCAGGTCCATCCATGTTGCTGCAAATGGCATTATTTCATTCCTTTTTATGGCTGAGTAGTATTCCATTGTATATAGTTACCACAACTTCTTTATCCATTCATTTGTTGATGAACATTTGGGCTGTTTCCATGTTTTGGCTAGTGTAAATAGTGCTCCTGTGAACATTGGAGTGATATACCTTTTGGAATTAGAATTCCCTCCAGATATATACCCAGGAGTGGGATTGCTGGATCATAGGGTAAGTCTATTTTTAGTTTTTTTAAGGAATTTCCGTACTGTTTTCTATAATGGCTGTATGAAATTACATTCCCACCAGCAGTGTAGGAGGGTTCCCTTTTCTCCACACTCCCTCCAACATTTTTGTTATCACATCTGTTTCTTACACTGAACCATCTGGCTATTCCCAAACACTTTGGTGTAATGACCTTCTTGTCCCTGCAGGCAGGGGCCGCTGCTCCCTGTGCTGAGGGCCCAGCTGCTGGATCTCAGCCATGATGCTAGCGGTGGTTGCGGGCATGGTGACTGGGACCTATAGCTGCAGCTGCGGCTCCTCCCAAGGTGTCATGGTAACCAGGCATGGTGGTGGTGGTGCTGGGGCTGCTCAGGGCTCTCTGGGATCAGCTCTCTGCTCCTACTGATCTGCAATGTTATTCTTACTGTGATGGGAAAATACTGAGTAATTTTTAAAAAATCAAGTCTTTTCCTACGAGATAATTGTAAAATCACATATAGTGGTAAGAAATAGTACCTAGAGACCCTGAATATACTCTACTCAGTTTTTCTGAATGTTAGTATCTTGCAGCATTGTAGTGCAATATCACAACCAGCCTATTGACATTGATATAATCCACTGATTTTATTGCAATCTCCCCGGTTTTATTTGTACTCATTTGTGTGTGTGTGTGTGTATTTAGTTCTATGCAATCTTATCACTTGTGTAGCATCATGTATCCATCACTACAATCAAGATACAAAACAGTTCCATCACCATAAGGAGCCTTTTTGTTGCTCTTTTATGGTCACATGCATGTCCCTTTGCCTACATCCTCAGCCCTGACCCCTGGCAATCACTAATCTGTTCTCCATTTCTATAATCTTGTCATTTAAAAAAATGTATGAAATTAACAGTATATCACCTTTTGGGACTGGCTTTTTTCCAACATCAATTGGTATCAATATACATGTATCAATAGTTTCTTTTCATTGCTGAGTTTGTTTTGCATATACCACAGTTTATTTAACTATCACCCACTGAGTTGTTTCTGGTTTTTTCGGCTATTATGAATAAAGCTGCTATGAACACTTGCATACAGGTTTATGTGTGAACGTAAATTTTCATTCCTCTTGGATAAATGCCTAAGAGTGTGATTTCTGGGTCATATGGTACTTGCATGTCTAGTTTGTTTTTTTTTTTTAAGAAGTTGGCAACATATTTTCCAGAGCTATTGGGGTCATTTTAAGTAGGAGATGATCTGACTTGTTATTTTTTTGCTTTTGTTAAGACCATTCTGAATGCTCTTAGGTACCTAGATTGTCAGGTTGCCAGACACCAGCTCCAAGGTCAAGAGGACAAGGATGATGGCTTGGGCTAGGAAGGCACTGGTGGAGATTGAGAACAGTGGACTTGAAGTCAGGCAAAGCACAGAAATTTGGAGCTATGTTCTTTGAGTTTGATCTCTCTTTTAATATGTGTGGGTTCTCATTGCCTTCCTTTCTTTTCTTTCTTCTTCTCTTTCTCCTTCTTCTTATCTTCTTCCTCTTCCTCTTCCTCCTCCTTCTTCTTTTAATACTCTATGCCTCCTGAATTGTTCAGGATTTCCTTGTTTGTTTTTGGACTAAATTATTTAAAAAAAAGACCAAATCGGTACCTTCACTAACAAACGCCTGCCTTTACAAAGCTCTCCAGAAAATGAGACTGACACAGTATTTCTTTTTTCCATCTCACTGTGCTTCCAACTGCCTGAGATACTCTCTCTGCTGCAGAACCTCACCCCATCCTCATTTAAAAACTCCTTATGCTGATGAAAGCTTTTATGGAGAATGAAATAATAACTACAGCTGGTTGGAGATAGTAATCTGGTTAGTCATACTGCAGTGGAATCCAAGTGAATGGAAAACTGATCCTGGAACTTGCAATGTGAGCTTACAGCCTCAAGGGCACAGTCTGAGATCTTGTCCAGTTTCCTCTCATCTCTGGATTTCTAGGAGGCAATTAGGAATATAGGAAGTAGTGTATGGAGTATGTGCCATACTCTTATCATATTTCATTATATTTAATTGGCTATATAATCCCACATGGTAGTTAACTGCCTCTTCATTTTACGTATGTAAAGACAAGGCTCAGAGAGATTAAGTAATTTGCTTGACACTGGTTACAATACTAGTACTTAGTAGAGTCAAGATTTAAATGAGTTCTGTGTGTAACTTTTGTTCTTTCTTTTTCCATGCATAGTCTGAAAGATGTGCAACATCAGGGCTGAGGTATTTAAACCTCTTTCCAACTTTCTGTAAATGTGTTAATCAGGACTCTTTTAGTCTCAGTGATAGAAACCAAACTCTAAACTGGCTTTGAATAAAAAAGGGAAGTTTGGAGGCTGATGATTTGAAATATTAGCTTCAGGTATAGCTAGATCCAGGTGCTCAAATAATCTCAAGAGTGAGTTCTCTACATATCTAGATTCTGTAATTCTTTTTGGTTTTATTTTCAGGCATGGTTCCAAGACAGTGCCAACTCACTTTTTCACTTTCCAAGTCTGTGGAGAAAGCCCCTTGTCCAGTTGCTTTGGAAAAGTCTTGAAATTGGCTTTGGATTGAATTGGGCCTATTTCAATCCTGAAAAAACCACTGTGGCCAAAAAATGAACCTAAGTTGATTGGTGAGACCTGTGATACGGCCCCATCTCCAGATCTAGCAGATGTATCAAGCCACATAAACACAAAGTGGAAAAGGGGTAGCTCCTTGAGAGCTGTTGGTTTCTATTATCATAAAAATGGCAGCTGGACATTAGGTAGGAATAAACCATGAACGGCCACTATGATACTCTATTCATACCACCTTACCAAAGCTTTTCCTTACTTTTTCCCTCCCTCCTCCTCTCTTTTCCTTCCTCCCTCCTTTATTCCTATAATGCTTACTATGTACATTTATATACATTATTTTCTTAGATACGTCTTTGGATATTACAAGATAGGTAATCAGGATCTATTATTATTATTCTCATTTTATAGAGTAGGATATTGAGACCCAGAGGTTGAAATGATCCTCTTTTCTCTATCCGAATCTGTCCATGAAGTAAAAATAGAGCTGTCAAGGTTCAGTGATATTCATATGTCTAAACAAGAGAGGGATAATAATCATTTGTGCCCATGAGAAATCAAACCTGGGACCTTGACCTCATTAGCACTGAGCTACTAGCTCTTTGGAAATAAAGGTGGTGAATGGTATGAGAGAATTAATGCTCATCCCAAATGTCTAATGTGTTACTAGACTGAGAAGGCCCAGGGGCAAATGCAGCTCATTCTATGACTACAATATGAGCTATATGTCATTAGGAGCCCTTGCAGAGGATTTGTAAAGAAACACCATGTAGTTAGAAGCAAACCCTCATCTTTATTCATTGTCGACTATTTTTTTGTTTTGTTGTTTTGTTTTTTTAACATTGAGGGAATTGATGCTTAGTCTAAAGAAGCTGTAAATGTGTTTGAGGCACAGTCAAATGGGATCTGTGGTTCTTCTGGAAAGGTGATCAGTCACAGGCACCAGTAGCTCGGCTCCCCTTGATCAAAAGGTATGTCAGGTTGAGCTTCGGAAATGAACCACCGTTGCCTGCTGTGATTATGAATCTGGGGTTTAACAAGCTTTATTGAATCATCTACAGCTTTAAGAGATGTCTCTGTCTGAGGCCTGTGTTATCAAAAAGTATTTTAAAAATGAACTGCATAAAAATTACAAGAACATTAACTAGATTTCCTCCATTTTCTACTGAGGTTAATCTAGCAAAAAGGAGGCAGCATTTGTGACAGTTATTCATTTAAGACATATTTCATAAATATTTATTGTGTACCTTGTATCTCTCAAGCACTTGGGTCAAAATGGACACACGTGGTCCTTATTCTCAGAAATCTTACAATCTGTATTGGAGTCGGTAAAATGGTAAGTAGTGCAAGAAGACAGGCAGACGTTAGACTGAATCCCAAGTCTCTCATCTGCAAATGTTACTTCAAGTCTCTGCTCTTGGTTTCCTTATCTTCAAATGAATGAATATTAGCTCCTACAGAAATAAAGTTAAGACAGTTTCTCTAGAGTGCCTATCATGTTGTCAAAAACTAGGATGTCAGGTGTCTTAGCACTTCTTCTGTTTTCTACCACTTTGTCTTGAAAAGTTACCTTTCTCTTTTCCCTCCTTCCCAACTGATCAAGAACTGAAGGCAAAACTTTCTCTGTTAGGGGAGAAATCACCCTGCCCAGATTCTCCTTTATTCTCCCCATGCTAGAACTCACTGACTGAGTGGAGGATGCTGGGATGGAACATAGACTTGCCCATCTTAGAGAAATGAATATTTTTTTCCCTCAAAGGGAAAGAGTCAACATAAGTATAGGCAGGCATTAATGCACGTGCTTTTTAAAGCCAAGAGAAATCTTTACAATTGTCTAGCCCAGATATGCGTCAGAATCACCTTGAGGACCTGATTAAAATAGATGCAAACACTCTGATGTGGTAAATCTCAGTTGGGCTTTTCTGTTTAGAGATGTTCAGCATTGTGAACAGTGGGTTCACATAAAAGGAAATGGGCTATCAAGTCACAGGGGAACCTTAGGTGCGTATTACTAAATGAAAGAAGCCAATCTGAAAAGGCTACAAGCTATATGATTCAACTATATGACATTATGGAAAAGACAAAACAGTGGAGATAGTAAAAAAAAAGATCAGTTGTGGACAGGATGGGGTTGGGGGAGAGGGGTGAATAGGCAGAGGACAGAGGATTTTTAGGGCAGTGAAACTATTCTGTATGATACTCTAATGGTGGATACATGTCATTATATTATGTGTAATATATATGTATTAAAGTTGCACACATTGTGAGGTTGCAGTTAGAGTAGGTGGCAGAGCTCAGACTTGAACCCAAATCTTTTTGACGCCAAAGCCCATGATCTTTTCTCTGAACCAGGCTGCAAAAGGAGTTATAAACATGGAAGGTCTCATTACCGCTCACTGCTCTTGGGCTCTAGGAGACACATCCCCTGAAAGAGGATAGCTGACCTTTTCTCGGCATATCTGAAAGGACTACACTGTGGTCCACAGAAGGTTCTTTATACGTCTCAAAATTCATAACGAGAAGAAGAAGTTTGCCAGGAGTCCATTTGGTAATTTATTTCAGGATGTCTGACACTGGCAGCTCATGGGACGCATATCAAGCAGGAAGTGAGGCCCTTGGACTGAATAAACAGCTGAAGACAGGAGTGGCGGATCAGCTTCAGACAGGGCAGAGGCGACCTGGCATCAAACCAGCCACGCAGCTCCTTTCATTCCTGTTCATTTGGATGATTATTAAATGTATTGCCTTTTCATTTTGATTTTTTTTCCTTCTGGCACACAAGAGGGATATTTATCTCATGATAGGATTTTAAAGCTGAGTGTCAGGTTTTGGGTCTCTAAATGCCACTCTAGTATTAACATCACAAAAATACATTTCACTGTATTTGCAAGCAAAGCAAAGCAACCCAGAGACCCAGAATTGTGAATAAGAGGTTGGGAGCTGTTTGCTTTCTAGTGTGATTCCCTAGTTCCCTTTGTGCTTATGGTGGGCCAGAAAGACACTGAGCGAGAGGAGAAATCGCTAGGTGATGGAGGACATTGGGGAGAAATCATTAATACTGCACCATCAAAGCACAATTCGTAAATTAGGATTGATCAAAAATGGAGTTTGGAGTCAGAATGACAAGTGTCTAAATCCCAGCCCTTCTATCCACCAGCTTTGTTACTTTAGGGAATTTCAGTCTCCCCAGCTGTAAGACTGAAGCATAGCAAGGATTCAGGGGGATAAGGCATGTCAAGTGTCCAAGTGCTGGGCGTTCAGATGACGCTCAGGAGATGCAGAGTCCCTTTCTTCTCAGTTCCATTGTTCGATTTTCATGGTTAACGAGGAGGAGAAGGAGGTTGCTGTTTCTGTCTTTATGTTTCCTTCTAGATCTCTTAATCAGCAGAGAGATGTATGGGGTCTATAACTGAGGAGAGGAATAAATGAAATTTGTAGTCAGAGCGATCAGCGCAGAGAAGGGGAAAACTAAATTGTTTAGGTCTGTGTTGTGAGGGGTGGGACGTGGAAACAGTGGAGAGTTGAGAGAGAGAAGTGGAGAGTTGAGGGGATGGGAAGGTAAAGTGAAGTGTGAGGCAGGTAAGGGTAAAATGCAGGCTGTCTGTTGGGGCAATCTTCTATATGCGTTAGTGTAATTTCCTTGGCTGGGAATTGTGAAAAATCAATGAAGAGTAACGTCTGTTAGGGTTAGGGGAGCTCTTACAACCTGTGAGGAGAACTAAGTCAATAGGAAGGAGAAAGACTCCTCTTCTTTCCTGGCAAAGACTCAGCCAATGAAAGCAACGGACTCTGTTTCCTGTAGCCCTCCCAGCTTCTTTTTCCCCTCTATAAAAGTGTTCCCCCCTTGCTGCAGGGGAACTTGCACGTGGCTCGCCGTGGTTGCAGACCCTGAATTGCAGTTCTCTGCTGATCTCGAATAAACCCATCTTTGCCGGGGGAATATCAGGCAGTCTGTTTGTTTCAGGTCAACTGAAGGGAAAAAACCCACACTCAGGATGAGAAAAAAGGACCTGTCCTTATCTACTATAGTCTGACTTGTATTATTTTCAGATATCTGACTATCATTCCCAAAGTGGGGGGTACTTAAAGTACTCCTGCCCTGTGCTCACAGTTTAAGAACCAGACCCTCTCCATCTATTCTTATGTTTACCAAATTCCAGAGTATTGGTTCCCTTTTTTTCTTCATCCTAATGCCTTTGCCTTGAATAAAGCAACTGCTTTCTCTTCTCTGGTCATAGTTCTCCATCCTAGATTTGGCCTGACACCTACCCTTGCTTCCCGCAGGCTCCAGCTGCCCTGTGTAACCTCTCAAATGAAGGAGCCCCCTTGCTGAAATGAACTCAGCTCCCTGTAATGGGGAATCTGAAAGTCTTTGTTTTCTCCAGCCAAAGAATTTTGATATGGTCATTGAACTTTACAATCAAAACGAATTTTAAGGGCCTCAGCTTGTTTCCAGCGGTAATATGTTTGAAAAGGCGTATTAAATTATGAATTTGTTTTTGTCTCTTTATCCAAGTATCAGTGCAGTAGAGAAATAAAATGAAATAATTAAAAAGTTGCAGAATGTGAACCACCTAAGATAAAACCAAGCAGGCCCATTGGAGATAATGGTTATCTGTTTGCGGTAAACATGAAGTGAGAACAATTCATGACTTGCAATAATATTCAACTGAAAGGAAGTAAATTAGATGTAGACAAGGCCAGGAGAGGATTACAACACATGCAGAACCAGACAGTACAAAGGGAAGACAGGGGCGCGGGGGCAGGATTTTTATCTTTATCAGGTAATTGAAATAATGCTTTATTTAACAGTATAGAATTTAAAGTGGAAACAGGAGTCAGGAGGTACTGGCGGGGGCAGGGGAAGAAAGAATGCAAAGGCCACTAGCAACTGTTTGAGTCGGGTAACTAAAGAAAAACTGAAGGGCTTGTGTGCCAAATGCTTTTACATACATAACCTCATTCAAGCCTTAGGTCAACTCTGTAAAGTGTGATTAGCAGTTCCATTTTTGATGAGGGGGAGTGAGGCTCAAATATGCTAACTTGCCCAAGTCTTTTTAGCAGGTAAGTAGTGGAGTTGAGCTAGAAGCTGAGGTGTGCCTGACTTGAGCGCTTTGTTCTCTCTAAGACAGCAGACTGTCTCCTAAGTGCTGAGTGGTATTGTACTATTGAGGCCCAAAAGTCTTTTCCAAATACTAGATATGACTGTAACGGAGGTACACTGCTCTTTTTCTCTATTACTGCTGCACACACACACACACACACACATACACCCCCCAAACACCCCCTTAGCTACACATTGAACTGCTAGCTTTATATACCCATTTAAGTGTCCCATTTAAGTGATTTAACAGATCAAATTCAACTTATCTAGAAATCACTAAAGCATCCTGCTCTGATGGTCGCATTTCCTCTGCCTATTTGCTAAAGTCAGATAATTTGAGCTTTCCCTTGATCCCTTCCTTTATGTTAACCCCATGTTTAATGACTCTCTGAGTCTCATCATTTCTACCTCCGAAGTCTCCGTTTTCCTTTTTCCTTCCTTTATTCCTTCTCCCAACTTTGGTTCAGGCTAGCACCTTTTCCTGCCAAGAATACTAGAGCAACCTCTTTACTGGTCTTCCTAGCTTCTGTTGCCCTGTTCTCTTCATGGCTCTGAATATGAGAGAGATTTGTTAATTTTTCTGTTTTGGGGGATAGTACAGTGCCTTGCACATAGTAGATACCTGCTGTGATCTGAATGTTTGTGGCTCCCCCAAATTCTTACGGTGGAGTCCTAATGCCTGATGTGATGGTATTACCCTGGTAGGCGCTTAGGTCATGAGGGTGGAGCACTCTTGATTGGGATTACTGTTTTTATAAAAGAGACCCCACAGAGATCCCTCACCCCTCCCACCATGTGAAGACGAAATGAGAAGGGGCCAGCTGTGAACCAGGAAAAAAGCCCTCACCAAAATGTAATCGCACTGGTACCTTGATCTTGAACTTCCTAGCCTCCAGAACTGTGAGAAATAAATGTTTGTTTTATATAAACTGCTTGTTATAGCAGCCGGAAAGGACCAAGAAAATACTCAGTAGAAAAGTATGTTTAGTTAACAAAGAAGAAAAAAAAAATTAAATTGAGAAAAATCAGAAGAAATACTCTCATTATGTCTATCTACTACACAGAACAATTGTAAATATTTTAGTCTATTTCCTTCCAGTTTTTCTTGTAGGCACAGGCTTACCAATTGGTGTGTACTAACCCTTCACTGTAAGCTTCTTACTTTTTTCATAAACATTTTTAAAAGAAAGATTATTACATTACTGGGAGGTTGTTTCTGCCTCAACCCATCAACCTAAACATAAATACTCTGTTTGGAGAAGCTTGGGTAATGAGATGTTTGACATTTGTTTTATGTGTACCACCTGCCAGACCATGTGTTAGGCACATGAGGAGGCAAAGAAAAATAAAGTTTAGTTCTGCCCTCAAAGCACTTACATGCCCTTCACGGGGAAGGAAGGCTCACGCTCCTACTTCATTTCCTGTGAGCTGATTGTCTAACATTGGCTTAAGCTTCTTCTGTTTAGTTGAGATTATGCTTTTAAAGGATGAGAAAAAGAAGTTAGGCCCACTTAAGAAGCTTCACCAAGGAGCCAGTTTCTCAAAGATAAACAGACAAATAATCCCTGCAGATTAGCCAGTCTCTGTAAAATAATTTTAACACAGTATCCAGCTGATCATTTGGGAGGCAAACAAGTCAGCTAGTGGGGAGTGAATGTTAGTGACTTGGTTGTCATGGAAACTTTTCTCCCGGACCAGGAAAAAGGCAGTCGTGGGGAAACGTGCTACGTGGAAAAACAGCCCATTTCTCCATGATCTGTTCTCTCTGTTGGTCACAAGTTGATATCCTGCTGGGGCTGGGAGTGGAGAGAAATGCAGGTATTCTAGTCATACAGAGGAAAGAAACATTCTCCTTTGTGCAGAGAGACCAAGGGACATGGTTCAACCAGGAAGTGTGCAGGAAAAGTTGGAAAGCCAAGGTCATAAATTTATGTTATCTTTATTCCTTTTTTGCTGTTTTTCTTTCTAAAAATGATTTCTTGCAAGTTGTTAAAAGGCTTATTATTCTCAGTCATCTTCAGATGCTGGGGGAGGAGGAGTGTTGATATGAAACCTTGACTAGCATTTGCAGTGCTGACTCAAAACACAACACAGCATGTCTTGCTCAGAAATGAAGTCTGTGTCACCTGTTTAAGCCCCATTAGAAAAAGCCAGAGCTAAGCTGTGATAGGGAAGACCATAAGTCTTTTTTTTTTTAATTTATTTGAAACACATCTTTTTTTTTTTCTTTTTTTTTGTGGAGGTACTGGGGAATTGAACCCAGGACCTCGTGCATGCTAAGCATGTGCTCTACCACTGAGCTATACCCTGCACCCCATCAGTCTTTAAAGAGTCTTTAAACGTACATAGGTGTAAAAATTACTTTTAAAACTTAGTCTGACTTGGTTATTGTATTGTTTATAAACGCTTATGATTCTTGCCAGTATCTCTCCACATTTGTCCAAGTTAATCTGAATTTACATGATCATAATAAATAAAATAATTTTTAAAAAGGTAGAGTTAGCTACATATCCAACTTTAAAATGCATTATAGCTATTTGCTTGCATTTCCAACTTTTTCTTCTAAATTGTGAATGCTTCAGTGCTTTGAATGGTGCTGGATCATCTTTGTAAACTTAGCATTAGCATAATGCTCAGTTCTTAATTGTTTGATTCATGGAACAACTTCTTTGTGCTAGTCTCTGGGATATATTGGTAAGCAATGCTTTTTTAATGAATAATTGGATGGATGGATGGATGACTATATTCTAGATATTCTTGGTTTTCTGTGTTTTGAAATGCTAAACAATAATTTCATAGGAACAAAATCCATCACAATTATTTTCCTAGTAAGCAGCCTTTTTTTAAATTTTATTTTTTATTGTAGTGTAGTTGATTTACATTGTTAGCTTCAGGAGTATAGCAAAGCAATTCAGTTATACATATACATACATATGTATATATATATACATTTTCAGATTCTTTTCCACTATAGCTTATTACAAGAAATTGGATATATTTCCCTGTGCTAGACACTATGTCTTTGTTGTTTATCTATTTTATATATAGTAATGTGTATCTCTTAATCCCTAACTCCTAATTTACCCCTGCTCCCCTTTCTACTTTGGTAACCATAGTTTGTTTTCTATGTCTGTGAGTCTATTTCTAATTTGTAAATAAAATTTGTGTATTTTTAAAAATTCCACATATAAGTGATATCATATGATATTTGTCTTCCTCTGTCTGACTTACTTCACTTAATATGATAATCTCTAGGTCCATCCATTATTTCATTCTATTTTATGGTTGAGTAATATTCCATTATATATATACCACATTTTCTTCATCCATTCAGCTGTCGATGGACATTTAGGTTGTTTCCATGTCTTGGCTATTGTAAATAGTGATGCTTCCTGGTAGCAGCTTTGTAATCTGCAGAAAATAATTAAGATTGAAACTCTATAGGGATAATTTGATAAATCATCATAGGCTAATAAAGTCTTACTTTTGTTTCTGATTATTTTTTTCATTTGAAGTCTTTTCTTTATAGGTTAAATAAGATCTACTGATCTACTTATTATATACCAAGAATCTGTAAGAGTTTTTTAGTATACATTGCTATTTATATACAAAGACTAATCTACTTATTACACAAGGAATTTATTTCTTTTACTGACAGTCACAGGACAATAATTCAAAATATCTTCATTGTCAGAGATTGCTTTCTCTGACCACAATATTTCACATTTTCCCCATTCTCTTCCTTGTATACTGAACATGCTCATAATCTTCTCAGACCATCATTTTTGCCTTTACATCATTTATCTGCCTTTTCACACAACCTAAACCATTTCATCTCAATACTTTCTCATCCCTTTGTTTATTCATGATTCCTACTCTGCCAAACCTTAGCCCTTGTATGATTTATGCAGTTCTTTTCCCAAGTTGAAAAACATTTCTTCATTAATTCTTTAATACTTTTAAATAGATCCTACGTACCAGGAATTGTGCATTGACAATAGAGAGTTTAACATTTGAGCACTTCTTTCAAGGTGTTAAGAGTCAAGTAGAGAGATCTTTAATCTAAGGTAAATGGGCTTTTTGAAAAGATACGTAAAATATTGCCATATTTTTTTCCTAGGTAGAAGGTCCCTATATTTTGCAGAGCTTTCCAATGAATGATATAGAGAAGGAAATAGACAATTAAATTTCAGTCTGGTAAGTGCCACTTATGATCAGAATAAGAATAGGAAGCAGTGAAAGATGCTTTGGTAGGATCAGAGAAGGCACATTCTTAGAACTTAGCTGATTGAATTCACCAGAATTCACCTGCAAGCTAGTCTCAGCTGGGACCTCAGTGATCTCTGCAATCCTTCTATTTTCCTGCTGACCCTCGGTCACAGTGCTGCGTGCCTGCTAGCCTCTCAAATCATTGTTTCTTTTCACTTCTTACTTTACTCATCTTCTTGAAAGAGTTTTGGCCACGTCCAGATATTCTGTTGAAAAATTAAAAGGACCTGCATTGCAGAATCTGAAATGTTCTTAAAATAGCGACTTCTTGGAACTAACATTGTCTTCAAGGCACATTAGGTGAGGATATCTAATTCTAAAGGGAGAAAAGCCTCCAAAGTAAACAAGTAAACTTCTGGCAAAAAGAAGAAGCATCATTTACAGAAGAATGTTTTGTATGCTTAAATTTCTACTTTATTGAATTTCTACTTTAATTATCTCTAGGGATTCTACAACCTATTGTGAGTTGGAAAGGGGAGTCTGGGAATCTGGATGCTAACAACAATATAACCTTATTTTTCTTCACACTTTTTAAAAGGAAGCGGGATTATGAACCTTGTTCGAAGTCATCCAACCAACAAATTGTAAACCAAGATTGGACCCCAGGTCTGCATGGTGTGGCCTATGTTCTTCTGTCTACATCAAGCTGCCTTCTTTTTATTCCCCCCAGCTTTACTGAGGCATAATTGACTATTAAAATTTGTATATATTTACAGTGTAAAATTAAAAAATTTGATATATGCATACATTTTGAAAGAATCAAAATCAAGCTAATTAAAATATCCATCACCTCTCATAGTTACCATCTTTTGTGCGTGTGTGCGAAGAACACTGAAGATCTACCCTTTCAGCAAGTTTAAAGTGTACAATGCAGTGTTGTTAACTATACGCACCATGTTGTACATTACGCCTTCAGAACTTACTCATCTTATTGCTGAAAGTTTGTACCCTTTGACCAACATTTCCCCATTTTTCCACCCAAAGGCCCTGGTAACCATCATTCTACTCTCTGCTTCTAGGAGTTTGACTTTTTTTCAATTCCACAAAGTGAGATTATATAGTATTGTCATTGTAGCTTATTTCACTTAGCATAATGTCCTCCAGGTTGAGCCACATTGTCACAAATGGCAGATTTCCCTCTGTTTTAAGGCTGAAGAACATTCCATTGCATTTACATATACCACGTTTTCTTTATCCATTCATCCATTGATGGACATTTAGGTTGTTGCCATATCTTGGTTATTGTGAATAATGCTGCAGTGAACATGGGGGTGCAGGTATCATTTCAGTATCCTAATTTCAATACCCTTTGATAAATACCCAGAAGTGGAATTATTATATCTCATGGTAGTTCTATTTTTAATTTTTTGATTAACTTCCATACTATTTGCCATGACTGTACTAATTTACCTTTCCATCCCTTCCCTTGTCCACATACCCTTATCAATACTTATCTTTATTTTTAAAAATAATAGCCTTTCTAACAGGTGTGAGGTGATATCTCATTATGATTTTGATTTGCATTTTCCTGATGATTAGTGACGTTGAATAACTTTTTGTGTAACTGTTGTCCATTTGTACATCTTCTTTGGAAAAATGTCTGTTCAGTTCTTCTTTCTGCCCATTTTTAAATTAGATTGTTTATTTTTTTCTATTGAGTTGTATGAATGGATAAAGAAGATGTGGTGTGTTTGTGTGTGTGTCTATGTGTCTGTGTATGTGTGTGTATACACACACACACACACACACACACACATATATATAAGTATTATTCAGTCATGAGAAAGAAGGACATCCTGCCATTAGTGACAACATGTATGGACCTAGGTGATATTATGCTTAGTGAAATAAGTCAGAAAAAGACAAATACTGTATGATAGCACTTAATGTGGAATCTAAAAAAGCTGAACTTACAGAAACAGAAACAGAAACTAGAATGGTGGTTATTTATTTATTTTTTTGAAGAAAGAAACATGTTTATTGTTAAGTCCCACGTTTCCTGACTTTTTTGATGATTGAACCCCAATTTCTACACATAATATCTAGAAACAAGCTGTGCCACACAATTCAGGAAAGGTTGGACTAGACTTTTTTTGAGGGGGCGGAGGGGCAAGGAATAGCAACTTTGTTCAGAAAGCCAGCTGACCAAGAAGATGGGGGCTAATGTCCTGGAGAACCATCTTCCCCAAGTCATAATTCAGGCTCCTTTTATACTAAAAAGGGGCTGGGAGTGGTTGATTGTGCAAACTTCTTGGTGTCAGAGTCCTTTGCTCTTGCAGTCCATGTGGGGTCAGGTCTTGGTGTCCTGTAAACCTCCCACAAAACAAATGTTATTTTCTATTCTGCAACTTGTCATCTTTATATAAGTGCAAAAGTGTTATACCCTTAAAGCTCAGAGCCTTGAGGATGGGCTCTCCTGTGTATTTGAGGCTAAAGACAACATTCTTTTACAAAAGGTGCAGAGCCAGCAAGACTAAGCCCAGGAAACAGGGCACAGGGTTAAAGCCAGAGGAATAGGTCTCACATGGAGTCAGATTTGTTCTTTTCTGTTACAGAGGGACACAGTGAGAGCCACCTGGCGATTGGCTGGAGGTGCGGCCTGCTGAGAACTGCCTGGTGATTGGCTGGAGGGGCCTCAGGGGTCACAGGGAGGCATTGTGATTCACCATGGGTGGTTATAAAAGCGGGCGGTTATAAAAGCCGGCGCCACTGCCGAGGTCAGCCATAGCAGAGATGGCCTTTCTGGTGCTCTTGCTCGTTGTTGCCGTGTCCTCTAAAATGGTGGTTATTTAAATAATTAGTTTGAATTCTTTGTCAGGCAACTCATAGATCCCCATCTCTTTGGGTCGGTTACTGGAAAACTATTATGTTCCTTTGTTGATACCATGTTTCCTTGACTTTTTTGTTCCTTGTAGCCTTGTGTTGATGTCTATATAGTTGAAGGCCCAATGACCTCTTCTTAACTTAATGGACTGGCTTTAGTGGGAAAGACCTTCACCGATGGGTGAATTCAAGGACACCAGCTAAGTGGAGTGTTGTAGCTCTGTGTCTAGGGGAATGTAGTGGAGGCTCTAGCTCTGGCAGGTGGTGGGGGAGAATGCAGCAGGCTAGACTGCAGGCAGCTCTCAGTGATGTCAACATCAGCAAAGACTGTGGGGTGCCTCAGTGGCCAAGGCTGCAGTTGTCCATGGCGGTGGTAAGGGCTGCTTGGATCTTCAGTAGTGAAGATTGCTGGGCTTTCTTGCTCTCTTTTTCTCCCATAAGAGGAAGAGTTATGTGGAACTAGGGAATGGGTGACATAGGTAAAATGCTTCCTATACTTTTTCATACGCCATCCTCAGTTTTTGTGCTCCACTTGTTGCAGCTTGTTCATTGTTCTCTGGAGCTCTCCCAGTGCTATTTTCATCAGTACATACATAGCTGTTTAATCGTTGTTTTTGAGACCTTCCAGTCTTCTATCTTGCTGACATTACCCCTTAAGCTGCCTTCTAAGACAGCAGAGAATCTAACCTTCCCCTAAACCAGAGCCAAAAGCAAAGGCTTATTTGCAGGTTGTTAATTTGGGAAAGTTCCTAGGGAGCAAGTGTGAAGGATTGAGGTAGTGGAACAGGGAAAGAAGGACCACCAATGGAAGGATGTATAACCAACTTTGCCAGGCATACAAGACAGCTGGATCTTTGGGCCCTTTGGAATATCTTAATGAGTGTCTCAAAACTCAGAACTGTCTGAGGTAGCAGGGAGTGGATAGGTGCATTTCAGGTGTCTCATGTATAAGTGTCAAGCACAGACTCAGAGGTACCTGTGGAAGGATGAGGAATGTGCTACCAGGTTGTATCTACATGAATCTATTCAGTGTTAGGAAAAAGAGATGGAGCTGATATAATTTAAAGCAGTATATAAGAGATGTTCAGTGCAGAGGCAAAATGAATAATAATAACAACAGCAAACTTTTGTATACTGTAGGAGAAGTGAGTAGAATTGCGGGAGCCTCTTTGTGTAGGTCAGTGTGGGTTGTCTTTGTAAATGCACTAAGTGCCTGGGCACTATGCTGAGGTGTGTCGGAGTCATCAATTCTCTTTTATCCAGAAGATTTTTTTTTAAACAACCATGGCAAGTGGGTACAGCTCAGTGGTAGAGCATGTACTTATCATGCATGAGGTCCTGGGTTCTATCCCTAATATTTTCATTAAAAAAAAAAGGACATTACAAAAAAAAAAAAGCTCATGCTTATGTCTTTATTTATTTATTAAAAATCTCTTCAGTTTTATTATAGTATAATTAACAAATTATAAGTATTTAAGGTGTACAAGATGATGGATTCATATAAAAATACACTGTGAAATGATCCCCACCATCAAGCTAATTAGCATTCATTACTTCATATAGTTACCATTTTTTTCTTTTCATCCCCCTCTCTCTCGCCCCTCTAACAATCACTGGTTTGTTCTCTGTGTTTGTTAGTCTGTTTCCGTTTTGCTATGTTCACTTGTTTTTTAGATTCCACCTATAAGTAAAATCATATGGTATCTATTTTTCTCTGTCTGACTTATTTTGCTTAGCATAATACCCTCCAGATCCATCCATGATATTGCAAGGAACAAGATTTCATTTTTATGGCTGAGTAATATTCCATTGTGTATATTGTGTGTGTGTGTGTGTGTGTGTGTGTGCATGTATGTATACCACATCATCTTCATTCATTTATCTATTAATGGGCACTTAGGTTGCTTCCATATCTTGGCTATTGTATGTAATGCTGATATGAATGTAATGGTGCATATATCTTTTCAAATTAGTGTTTTTGTTTTCTTCGGAAAAATACCCAGAAGTGGAATTGCTGGATTGTATGGTAGTTCTGTTTTTTAATTTGAGGAATCTTCATACTGTTTTCCACAGTGGCTGCACCAATTTACATTCCCATCAATAGTGCACAAGGGTTCCCTTTTTTCCACATCCTCGTCAGAATTTGTTGTTACTTGTCTTCTTGATAATAGCCATTCTAACAGGTGTGAGGTGATATCTCAGTATGGTTTTGATTTGCATTGCCCTGAATATTAGAAATGTTGAGCATCTTTTCATGTACCTGATGGCCATTTGTATATCTTCTTTGGAAAAATATCTATTCAGATCCTCTGCCCATATTTTAATTGGTTGGTTATTTTATTGATGTTGATTTATATGAGTTCTTTGTATATTTTGGATAGTAACCTCTTATTGAATGTATCATTTGCAAATATCTTCTCCCACTCAATAGGTGGCCTTTTCATTTTGTTGACAATTTTCTTCTCTGTGCAAAAACTTCTTAGTTTGATGTAGTCCCATTTCTTTATTTTTGCCTTTGTTCCTCTTGACTGAAAAGACATATTCAAAAAAAAAAATGTTAGTAAGACCACTGTCAAAGAGTGTACTGCCTGTGTTTTCCTCTAGGAGTTTTATGGTTCCAGATCTTACATATGGTCTTTAATCCATTTTGAGTTTATTTTTGTATATTATATGAGAAAGTAGTTCAGTTGGATTGTTTTGTCATTTTCTTAATACCATTTGTTGAAGGGGCTGTATTTCCCCATTATTTATTCTTACCTCCTTTGTTGTAGATTAATTGACTATATAAGTGTGGGTTCTTTTCTGGGCTCTCTATTCTGTTCCACTGATCTCTGTTTCAGTATTGGTGCCAGTATCATATTGTTTTGATTACTGTAGCTTCGTAGTATAGCTTGAAAGCAGGAAGTGCGATACCTACAGCTTTGTTCTTCTTTATCAAGATTGCTTTGTCCATCTGGGGTCTTTTGTGTTTCCATACAAATTTTAGGATTATTTGTTCTAGTTCAATGAAAAAATGCCATTGATATTTTGACAGGGTTTGCATTGAATCTGCAGATTGCCTTGGGTAATATGGCCATTTTAACAATATTAATTCTCCAATCCATGAGTGTTGTATATCTGTTCATTTTTTTGTGTTGTCTTTCACCAGTGTCTTGTAGTTTTCTGAGTACAGGTCTTTTACCTCTTTGATTGGATTTACCCCTAGGTATTTAATTCTTTCTGATACAGCTGTAAATGGGATTGTTTTCTTAATTTCTTTCTCTGATAGTTCATTATTAGTGTGTAGAAACAACAGATTTCTGGATCTGTATCCTGCAAATTTACTCTATTTATTTATTGGTCTAAAATTTGTTGTGGCATCTTTAAGATTTTCTATGTATACTATCATTTCATCTGCAAACAGTGACAATTTTACTTTTTTCTTTCCAGTTTGAATTCCTTACTTCTTCTTCTTTTCTCATTGCTGTGGCTAAGACTTCCAATACTATCTATGAATCCTGGAGAGGCTGGCTGTGGGTCCTAGGGGGTGGTCCTGGGGCAGGTGCTAGCCTGCTCGTGGGTGGTTTTGGGTTCCAGAGAAGCTGGCTGTGGGTACTGGGTAGGCCTGGAACTGGTGCTGGCCTGCTGGTGGGTGAGGCTGGGCCACCACATGGCTGGCTACTTGGCCTGGGGGGTCCCAGGACTGGTGCCAGCTGGCTGGTGGGTGGGTAAGCCCCTGGCACTAATAGACTAGAGAGAGGACTCCAAAATGGCACTTGCCAGTACCCATGTCCTCGTCGTAGATCAAGCTCCCCATAATGGCTGCCGTCAGTGTCTGTGTCCTTAGGAGGAGTTCCACTTGCCTCCTGCCTCTCTGAGAGGCTCTTTAAGATTAGTAAGTGAATCTGTCTCAGGCTACTTTAAAATTTCTACCTCTGTGCTGGGTCTTGGAGCATGTGAGACTTTGTGTGCACCCTTTAAGAGCAGAGTCTATGTTTCCTACAGCCCTCTGGCACTCCCATATGCAAACCCTGCCCTCAAAGCCAGACCTTCTGGCGGCTTGTTTTCTCAGTGCAGGACATCTGGGCTCAGGAGCACAATGTGGGGCCCAGAACTCTTGCTTCTTGGAGAAAACCTTTGCAGTTGTGATTATACTCTCATTTGTGGGTTGCCTAGCTGGGGATGTAAGTCTTGACTCTACTATGTCTCTGCTGCTTCTTCCTGTCTCATTGTGGTTCCTTCTTTATATCTGTAGTTGTGGAAAATGCATTCAGGTCAGTCTCTGCAATAGTACTCTGTAAATAGTTGTAATTCTGGTGTGCCTGTGGGAGGAGCTGAGCTTAGGGTCTTCTTACTCCTCCATCTTGGCCACACCTCTGTCCAGAACTTCTTAGAGTTTGTGCAGGCACAGGAATATATCCTCTAAGAAACTTTGCAGTTCAGAAAGCAGTGATACTCTGTGGCCTTTGTGACAGCTGATTCTTTGGGGGTTCATAAGTAAATCTTTGTCATTGGGGTTTTGCTTTTCCCCTATATGTGTTCTGTGCTTTTTCCCTCTTATGGAACCTAATTGGCAAATGAAATCTTACGTTGAACTGTAATATGTTGAATCCCAAATAAAGTCCCCCTGCTTGAAGCAGATAGTTTCTTAGAGAATTGAATGTTGGTGAATGGAGAGGAGAGGGTATGGGGACCCTCATATTATCTCTTTTGGCTGCCCCTGAGGTATTTTAAAAATCCACCAAGAATCAAATGGGCAGTTAGAAAATTATTGCCTTGGGGCATGAATTAAGGATTCTAACCATTAGAGATTTTACAACATTTAAAGCCAATCTCAAAATGTGAGCTCTGTGAAGGCAATGACATTGTATTTGCTTGTGTATTTCTAGAACTTCTAAGCGTGCTTGGCACATACTGGGTCTCAGTATTTGTTGAATAAGTGAATGACTGCTATGTTCAAGGCGCTGTGCTAAAATGTATTTTTCAGTAAAATGGGAAAAGCTAGTTTTGATTCAGTACTGGTTTTCTTGGTCCTTGTCACTATCACCATTTGTGAGATGGATGGCCATGATTAGAACACAAGTCTGTTAGCCTCAAAATACAGCAGCACTGACTGACTTTGGAGAATCAACCTTACGACATCAGTCTACTGAGAAATATCATCTCATTGAGAGTTAATTGAACACAGAGATCAAAAAGGCCTGGGGAGGAATTGGACCCATGGACCATGGAGTTTGGAAATGAATAGACGTGTGTTGGAGGACAAATCTGTGAGGTGCTATAGAGAATAATTAGGTGTACTTAGCACAGACATAATGCTGAGAGTTTTTTGACTCCTATACAAAGATAAATAAATAAGTAAAACCCTGTATTAAAGCCATGGTAAGTGGTTTTACCACTGGAAATACCACTGGAAATTCTAGAAAGTGTTTCTATTAGAAAGACATGATTGGTCTTATGACACCGAAATTACTCCTGTAGCCATCCAAAACAAATATTTTTCTTGCTTAAATATTAAACGTTCACATTACATATTGCCATATAGGACAACATATTCTCTGTTGATGACGTTGGCAACAATAGAATCAGATGTATTGACAATATTTGAATTACTACCCAACTTCTGGCTAGAAAGAATGATTTATTCAATGAGGATGGCAAATGGCAATTCCTGGCAGCAGTGCTAGCAATAGTGGACTTACCGTAAATAGCCTGGGATTTGTATTTTATATCCAAAGAGGAAAATTACCTTTGTATATTACAAAGGCTGTAAAGATTGACTTGTGATTGGAAATCTCAGCCACTGAACAAGCTTACACTGTACTACATTTTTTGGAGAAGTTGTTTCTAGTGTGGTGTGTTTTAACAACAGAATTGTTCATGTAGGATCTAGCAATAGTATAATCTTGATAAAGTCTCATGTGTAATCAAACTTTCTCTCATTTTACATTATACCTATGTTGTTTTTCAAAATATAATTCATTTTTCAGTTATAAAAATAATACTTGCTCTTTAAAAGAACTAAGGGAAAAGCATAAACCTAAATTCCTAGGGAAAATCACTGCTTTTGTATTTCTAAATTTTAATGTATTTTGATTATTTAAGCTAAACATGTTTAGAGAAGAAATTTTGAAAATCCAGACATGCAAAAAATAAGAAAATGAAATCATAATTTCTCCACTAAGAAATGGCACTTTTAACATGTTGGCCTCAATACTTATCTAGGTTATGTATTTGTCTACAGATATTTAAGATAGGTGTTTTATTTGTAATGAAGGAAACCACATATATTGGATGATACTTTTTCTTGTGATTTGTTACTTTTTTGAGTGTTGGTGAGATGTGGAGAAAAGGAAACCCTTGTATACTGTTGGTGAGAATATAAATTGATACAGCTGTTATGGAAAATAGTATAGAAATTCCTCAACAAATTAAAAATCAAACTACCATATGATCTAGCAATCCCAATTGTGAGTATTTATCCAAAGAATAAAATCATTACCTTGAAGAGATATACACACCCCTATGTTTATTGCAGCATTATTTATAGCATTTAAGACATGGAAACAACCTGTGTACTTCAACAGAAGAATGAATAAAGAAAATCACACACACACAGGAATATTATTAAGCCATAAACAAGGAAGAAATCTTGCATTTGTGAGAACACGGATGAACCTGGGGGACATTATGCTGAGTGAAATAAGCCAGATACAGAAAGAAAAATAGTGTATGATCTCACTTTTACATGGAATCTGTAAAAGTCAAACTCATTGAAGCAGAAAGTAGAATGATGGATTCTTGGGGTGAGGGGTGGGTGAAACAGTGACATACTGGTCAAAGGATACAAACTTTCAGTTATAAGATGAATAAGTTCTGGAGATCTAATGTACAGCATGGTGACTATAGTTAATAATACCATATTGAACACTTGAAATTTGCCAAGAGAGTTAATATGAAGTAAGAGAATTTGTACTAAACTTCAGCATTCTTCTATTTTGGTGTCTTACATAATGTTTCTTATTGCTTTCTGCTCTTATAACTTTATAGCCTCTATTTCTTATCTTTAAAGTTGGTCATGCTTTTTCTCTACACTGCTTCTTCGATCAGCTGGCTCTCGAAGCCCAGTGGGCTATCACCAGACAAGCAGAACAGAGAGACAGGGAGAATGGCAAACTGTGCAATAACCTGATACACAGGGGGGCCTTTATTTCTGGCAGAAACTCAGAGCACAATAGGCTTCCTTCTTCCTTTTTATTTTAAATTACATTTCATTGTATATAAACAGCACTTAATAAATTTTATATACCCACTAGTCATTGGTATTTATTGTTTTGTAAATTTAGTGTTAATGTATTCTAAGAATAAAATAAATAGAAATGCAAACATTATTACTTAACAGGAAAATATTTAAGTTAATGATGTTTTTATTTCCTGTTTGAATTGAGCACCTTCGAAGTTGGGAAAGTATATTGGAAATCCTTAAATCACTTAAAATAATTCAGGACTGCTATTAATTTTATATCACAAGTGAGTAGTTAATGCAGAGTTAGCAAGTTCATCACTGCTTTTTAATTAAACATAAGTTGATTGTAAAGACAGAATTATTGAGTATTTGAGAGTTATATCTAATGGCTACATAATTAGTTGCAAACTACATAAGCAAGGAATGCCCAATTTAATTCTTGTTATGTATTAGCAGTATAAAAATATGCAGATACTTCATTCACATTTATCAAAATAGCCTACGGCAAAATAATTAGGGATCACTTTTGAAAGTGATTGTTCTTAATAGATACATTAATTGACATCAATCTTTCTTCAAGTAGCCCATTAAGTGGAAAACTATTACATAGAAAATAGTTTATCAATAAAAATAAAAAATGCATATCTTTTATTTGCAAAGTTAATTGACTGCACTCATATATTTTCACTTATTAAAATTAAATAATTTCTTTGATTTGTTGATAATGAAATAGCTATAATAGTCAGTGAATCTCAATTAAATATCAATGAATCTCAATTAAACATCAATGATAGTTAATCAATTTATAAAAGTAATAATGATATATACTACATAATCAGAAACAATAAAATCTAAACTTATTATGTTGAAATAAGAAAACTATATTTCTAAATTTTATTTATTTGTGCTGATTAGGTAAACTTGAATAATGATTAAAAAAAATCTCTTTTTGAGGAGGTTGGAATAAATTGGTGAATTATCACATCAGAACCTTTGTCTTATGAAAGTACTGGCTGACTGTGGCCTACTCTTATAAAAGGTGAACATTTCCAGTCAATTCACATTACCTATCAGATACCAATTTGTGATAAAATTCACAAAGCAGAAAAATAAATAATAATGGCAAATACTACAATAATAAGTAAGATTTCAAGGCTTGGGAAAATATAACTAACTTATAATTAGTCTTTAGATCTACTTGATTACTATAAAATTTCAATCAAATAAAATCAAAACAGAAGCCAGAGGAAAAGATTGCAATCGTAGAAGGAGGTCTTCAAATAAATGGATTCAATTAACATTACATGGCTTTGTTTTTCTAATTGAAAGTCAAATCTATTAATTAATCATAAAATTAATTTAAGGAGTTACATAGGCAATAAATAAAATAGAAAAAAATAAGAGATCTATAATGACACCTATAATGACAGTAAGTATTTTGCTGGGAAATTGTGTTTTTAGTTTCGTTATATACTTGATGTGTGTGTGTGTATGTGTGTGCATGCGTGCATGTGTGTGTGTGTGTGTGTGTGTTGGGCTGAATGGTGATGGTAATATAAACTATATTTCTATTGTAGGTCATAGCCTATATTAGTCAAGATTGGTCAGAGAAATAGAACTAATAAGATTTATCTATATGTAGATATGGAGATATATATATATATATATATATATATATATATATATATATATATATTTAGGCTTATGTGGTTCTGGAAGCTGAGAAGTCCCTTCACCTGCCATCTGCAAGCTTGAGAAACTGTAAAGCTGGTAGTGTAATTCAGTCTTAGTCCAAGGGCCTGATAACTGGTTGGAGGTTCAGGGCTGATGGTGTAAGTTCCGATCTGAATCTGAAAGCCCAAGAACCAGGCGTGCTGATGACTAAGCCAGAAGACAGATGTCTCAGTTCAAGCAGAGAGAGAGAGAAAGAGCGATTTCACCTTTCCTCCATCTTTTTGTCCTATTAAGCTATTGAACAGATTGAATGATACCCACCTACAATGAGAAGGTTCATCTTTCTTTACTCAGTTCCCTGATTCAAATGCTAACCTCTTCCAGAAACACCCTCACAGGCACACCCAGAAACAATGTTTTATCAGCTATCTGGGCATCCATTAGCCCAGTCAAGATGACATAAAGTTAATCATCACACAGCCAAAGTTTGAAAAATAGATAACTTTATAGATCTCATATGTAATGATTAAGATTTTTATAGTTTGTGGTTAGTCTTAAAATGTGTTGTGATATACAGGTGTGGATATCAATTTGAATGAAACCATCTAGGTTTGAAATATGGCTTCAGCATTCAACAGCTGGGTGATAAAGAACAATCTCTTGAACTCTTTGTTCTCCCATTTATAAAATACATGCAATAATAGTATCTAACTGAATGGGTTGCTGAAAATTTAAATAGAGTAAATGGAAAGGAATGTGTCAGGAAATTTCCACATAGTGAACTCAAAATAGTAGTAATATTAGGGCTGTCGTAAATGATTCAGTTAAGGTTCTTCAGAGGGACTTCCACTTCTGACCAAGATGGAGTAACAGACAATGGATTTACCATCCCATTAAAAAAAAAAAACCCAAACTGGACAAAATATATAAAACAATGGTTTTCAAGACACTGAGCATGAGGCAATGGAGGATAGTGATCCCTGAGAGATGGGAAACAAATGAGGTAAACCCTATGAATGTCCCAGTTTACTGAGAGTCTCCTGGCACAGTATAGAAAGGAAAAACCCTGGTGGAGCCCAGGAGACTCTCTAAGTTGAGAAGATGGGGCTGAGAGGCTGGAGAGACAAAGGCAGTGATCAGGAAGAAGTACTGAAGATGTGAGAGCATCACACACAGAAATCTAGGAGATCTGCCGAGTATTACTTGAGTTTTTAGCTAAGCATTGATCAACATATGTGGGTGAGAAATCTACCCAAGACTGTGGAAAAAGCCACATGAAAAGATTAAAGGGAAAAATACTTAGATCTCAGGGTGAGACAGCAATAATGTTTATACCCACAAAATAGAGGTGGAAAAGTGTGTAATTCATGGGGCATTGGCTAGACTACTAAGAAGGTTCTTAGTGTTGGGAAACAATTAGCATGGCTCTGGCCCTGTCCAATAAATGTTAAAAGCAGAACCTGAACATCTCAAACTATTTCCAAGTAACTTAACTACATCCCAGGACAAAGCTCAAGAATATTCATGGGAATACAAAAATATCTAGTACTTAAGAAGGCAAAATTCCCAATATCTGACATCCAATAAAATATTATGAGGCAGATAGTGAAGCAGGAAAATACAACCCACATTAAGGAGAAAACTCAACCAGTTGTACCAACCCAGAACTAACAAATAATAGAAACAGCAGAAAAGAACGTTAAAAAGTTCTAATAACTGTGTCCCATTACTCAAAAAAGGTTAAGTGGAAACATGGAATTTACAAAAAAGAGACCCAAATCCAACTTCTAGACATGAAAACAACAGCATCTGAAGTGAAAAACAGACTGAACAAGATTCATGGTAGATTAGAATCTGCTGAAGAAATGATTAATGAGCTTGATGAAATAACAATAGGAAGTATCCCAAATAAAAGACAATGAGAAAAAGAAACTGAACTATAGGGATAACCTCATGTGGCCTAACATACGTGTAATTGGAGTCCATGAAGGTGTGAGGATGCACACAATAATGGTTAAAATTTCCCAGACTTGATGAAAACTATAAACCCACAAAAGTAGGAGGCTCAAATAACCCCTTCCCACATAAATGAAAGTGAAATAAGGGCTTTTTTTCAGAAATACAAAAGCTGAAGAATTAATTACCAGCAGACTTGCATTATAAAAAATGCTAAAGGAAGTCCTTCAGCAGAAAGAAAATCATATCAGATGGAAATATGAATCTACAGAAAGGAATGAAGAGTACTGAAATTGGGAACTACATTAATAAGTATACAAAATTATTTTCTTATTTTTAAAATCTTTTTATAGGATTGACTGTTTAAACAAAAATAAACTAATGCATTTTATGGAGTAGGGTTTATAACATATAAAAGTGAAATGTGTGACAAAGGCTGCATGGAAAGAAATGGACGTATGCTATTGTGAGATTTTAATAGTTTACATTATATGGTAAAATACACCTTGAAGGTCAAATGTGGTAAGCTAAAGATGTATGCAGTGAACCCTAAGGCAACCACTAAAATATAAAAAGACACAAAGTTAAAAGACAGAGATTCTCAGATAATAAAAAGTCAGGATCCAATTATATGCTGCCTATAGAAAACACAGTTTAACCCTAAAAACACAAATAGATTTAAAATAAAAGAATAGAAAAGGATACATCATGGTAACACTAACCAAAAAAAAAAAAAGCTAGGCTGTCTGTATTAATATCAGATAAAGTAGGATTCAGAGCAAATATTACCAGGGTAAAAGATTTTATAATGACACATGGATCAGTTCATCAGAAGGACATAATTCCAAAAGTTTAAGCATATAATAACAGAACTTCAAAGTAATGATGTAAAAACTGGTAGAATTTCAGGGAGAACTAGACAAATTCACAATTACAGTTGGATATTTTAGTATCTCCTCTCAATAACTGACTGAAAAGTAATCTGAAAATCAATAAGGATATGGAAGACTTAAACATTACAATCAACAATTGATCTAATTGAATTTATACAACCCTCTGCCAAACAACAGCAGAATCCTTTTTTGAAAGTCATAGAACATTATCAGGTTAGATCATATTCTGGATCATAAAACTAATTTCAATGAACTTAAAATGATTCAAAACATACAATATATGTTCTCTGACCATACTGGAATTAAAAATGAACCAATGACAAAAAGATATCTGGAAAGTTCCCAAATACTTGGAAACAAAATAACATACTTCTGAATTACCCATGGGTCAAAGAAGAAATCAAGAAGGATATTAGAATTATTTTGAACTGAATGAAAAAGTACAACAGATTTAATCTGTGGCATGCCAGCATCTAGACTAGTGTGTTGTGTGTATGTGTGTGTGCGCGTGCATGCGCATTTGTGTTGGTGGCAGCAAGACTTATTATAAAGTTATGATAATCAAGACAGTGAGTTATTGGCATAAAGATAGACAAATAGAACACTGGAATAGAATAGTCTGAAAACAGACCTGTGCATGTACAAGTATATATGATCTTAAAAACAATAATTGAAAATGACTGGATTTTATGACATATGTATGCTTTATGAGCCTAGAAGTGTAGGCAGGGGTCTTGTATATATTTTTGAAAAGCTTGAATATATTATTCTGAATGTAATATATTGTCATTGAAGAATAGAAAGGGATAGTAATAGGATAAGATTTATTTTAGAAATACCAGAAAGAAGTGGTATGAAAGATGGATTATAGAATGGTAAGATTTGATTCAGGCAGTATAATTAGGAAGCAGTGAGACTGAGGAAAGAAGAGGAGGTAGATCTGAGATGGATTTAAGAGAGTAGAACCAGTAGTCCTGTCTGGCTGATGTAATGGGTGAAGGATAATGGAGTAAGAGGTATCAAGAACAGCTCATGGATTTCTGTCTTGGAATTCTGAGCAGAGACCAGTGCCATTCATTGGAATAGGGAACAGGAGAAGGAGTAAGATGCGGAGGGTACTTGATATTTCAGCTTTGAATTTGTTGAGTTTGAGGTTCTTTGAGAACTCCTAGCCCAGCACTCAGAAGGATATTTGGGACTAGAGATCAGGGAAGAGGGCTGGTATTATGCTAAGAATTTGGAAGTGTTCAGCATTTGTATGGAACTTGAAGCTGTAGACTTTCAGTTTCCACGGAAAGAATCTATAAAATAAAAAGAGAAAAGCCTGGAAAAGGTCAAATGTAAATCTAGAAAATAACAGTATTTAAGGAATAAGAGAGGAAGAGATGAGAAGCCAGAATGAATCCAGAATTTATGTTTTAGAGGTGCCTAATGGCATAAAACTAATTTGGACTCTGTGTGTGTGTGTGTGTGTGTGTGTGTGTGTGTGTGTGTGTGTGTGTATGAGCGTGCATGACTGCATAGGGAACTTGTCCTTAAGCTGTGTTTCCATTAAAGTACATTGTTTTCACACTGAGTAAGTGTTCGGGGGAGGGCTGTTGAAGACTGATGTTGTCACTTTTTCTTGACCACACTGAGACAGACTCATTAAGGAGACTAAGCAAGTAGAGTCAGAGATAAGAAGAGAGTGAACACGGGCATCGAATGTTGGAGAGCAGGAGAGGAAGATAAGGACTGCAGTTTGTCAGGCTGCCGGCAGGAAACAGATTGCACTCTCAAATTGGGTAATTTGAGGAGAGCTTAATAAAGAAACCATTAACCAAGGTGTGGGAAAGGTGCAGGGAAACTCCATGTGATAGTGTCTTTCACCAGGGCTAGTAAGAGGGTGACTCCCTGAGTGCTCTTCAGCCTGAAGGAGCAAGAGGAGAGGGCGGTTATCAGAATGTGGGGAGCTTTGTGGGAGACTGCCGCTAAAGGATCTCTGAGTTTTGATTGAGGCGCTTTGCAGGGAGGGGCTGGAGGGTGATTACCCTGACCTTGACTCCTCCTCCCTTTGCTGCTCTTGCCTGTGCTCCCCGTTGGCCAACCCCGGTCAGAAGCAAGGGAGTCAGTGAATGTAGTTTCCATCTAGATCAGCCTCTGGTGTAAAGCAGGTTGGAGGAGAGATGGGAGTGTATCTGAAAGGGGCAAACGAAATACACACAGCATAGAAACACAGATTGAGAAATACCTATTGGAATTCGTCACAGGAGGTTACTGACCCCTCACTGAGGTCAGGGAAGTACTGGGACAGAAGGTAGATTTCAGAGAGTAAATTAAGAATGAAACAAGAGTGAAGAGGAGGAGTTACTGATAAGGGAGAGCCTTTGGGGAGTGACTGGAAATAAATTTTGGGTAATGGGTGGCAGACGTAAGTGAAGATAGAAGACACTTATTTATATACAAAGCCACAGACTCAAACCAGTGCCTTGCAAGATCTCCCTATAATTTTCCAGAATTGTGAGAACAATAAAGGACAGATCAATATAAAGAGGCACACATTGGGATCAATCTGCAAGGAGATGTGTGTCCTTCTTACTCCACGTTCATTGAACCGTGCACTTGCACGACAGCTCTGCTGTCTCCCCCACTGGAGAGTACGGATTCTACTTTAAATGTCATTATAGATCTTCCTTGACTCACAATGGAGTTATGTCCCAAGAACAAAATGCAAATAATGCATTTAATAAATGCATTTAATACACCTCACCTACCAAACATCATAGCTTAGCCTACCTAACATGTGCTCAGAACATGTACATTAGCCTACAGTTGGGCAAAATTGTCTAACACAAATCTTATTTCATAATGAAGTGTTGAAAAGCTCATGTGATTTACTGAAGACTGTACTGAAGGTGAAAAACAGAATGGTTGTCTGGGTAAGAATGGCTGTGTTTGGGTGGTTTGCCCTGGCGATCCTGTGGCTGGCTGGGAGCTGTGGTGCTGCCGCTGCCCAGCGTCACAAGAGAGTGTCATCTTGTGTATTGCCAGCTCAGGAAAAGATCAAAATTCAAAATTCCAAGTGTGGTGTCTACTGTCTGTGAATCGCTTTCGCACCATCGTAAAGTTGCAGCTTTGTAAGCCTAACCATCATCTGTATAACCTCAGTGTGCAGTGAAGTGTTTGACACATAGTAGGTGCTCAGTGAAAGTTACTGAATACAAAAATGTTCAAATGTTCAAAACCTTAAAAACATCCCAAAGGCATATTCTGATGCATGAACACAATCAGTTATGTCTAGGATAGCTAAAAAATCTTCTTAACTCTTCAGGACAGCCCCATCTTTCTTCAGTACATACTATACATCTCACTTTTAAAAAAAATTTAATTTAATTTAATTTATTTTTTGGCAGGGGGAGGTAATTAGGACTTACTTAATTTTGGAGGAGGTACAGGGGATTGAACCCAGGACTTCATGTATGCTAAGCGTGTGCTCTACCACTTGAGCTACACCCTCCCCACATCTCACTCTTGTCAGTCCTTTTGTTCCTCCCACAAGTAGTTTTCCTTACATGAATTTCAACCCCTCTTAGGAGACAGTTTGATTCTTGTTTGACAAGTCGTATCAGCTTTATACAAATGCTGTAACATCTCTCATGTGAACTTAAGTTTATTGCTAAGCTCTTTTTCTCCATGACGCTTCTTTGGATAGCTTTTCTAGAAAGTTTTTCTCCTGTCATTTCCAACCTCATATTACAGTGTCTGAGTTCTAAGACTGACTGAGAAATACTTCCAATCTAACTGGCTGTAAGGGCGTGGAAAGTTGATTTTAGATATGGTTCTCTTGTTTCAGAAGTATTTTGACATATTTAGAAATTCTTAGTAATGTTCTTGGAGGGAAAAGTATAAAAAGAATCTTGCTTCTTCTAACCTTTTAATTTTTTGGCAGTTCTCATTTCTTTTTTCTAAGTTACATAATTTGAAGCCAAAATTCTACTTTTTATTTCATTCACAAAACATAATATGAAGTGCAATAAAAGCAAACTAGCCTGAAAAACAAAATATTAAAATATAGTGAAATTTGGAAATTCTAAGTTTTAGAATAAAAGGTGAAATTAAAATCTCTATTACGAAAAGGAGTCTAGCAACTTTCAGTCTGGCTTCTGGGGTCCTTTATTCAACAGGCAGGAGCATTATGTATCAAACATAGTAAATCAAGTTGAAATTGGTTTTTCTGATTTTAATGATTTGTGTTTAACCTTTAATATCAAACTTGCCAAGTGGTTGTTTAAATTACCTTCGTAGGATTAGAAGGCACAGTTTTTTCAGGAAAAGCAGAATTTTCTTCTGAAACATATATCTTTTACAGACTATGTACTTTCACATGACAAGACACATCAGAATTTTACTTGTTTAGGAACAGGTTCATTTTAAGCTCCAAAGTAGATCAGCTGAAATGATAAATATGTTCCACGTAAACATTAGAAGCGTTGAAGTCGTCAACGTGGTTCTTATATTGTGAGGGCTAGACATCATGGATTTCCGTATTGTACATAGTTCTTAGTCCTTGTGGTTCCAAAGCACACTCAGTTTATAGGATGTGCTAAAAACCTGTTGTTCTTCAAAGTAATGAGTTAACATTTATTTTTATTAAAATATTGAAAAATATCTATTTGACTATTTGGATTATTTCATTTTGAACATACTGTTTTTTGCTGTGTATAAAATGCTGTTTAAGTAATTAAGTGTTTTTCTCTAATAGTTTGAGTGCAGAAAATTCAGTCTTCTATAATTAAAAATAAATCTTTGAACTGAACACAGTAGTTATTTTCCCATATACTTTATTGAAAATGATAAAAATGGATAAAATTTAACCGAGGAATGTGCCTAATTCCTATGAAATATCAAGCTTACATTTCATTAAATTTGGGGAGTTTTGGGGGGAGGGGGAATAATATAATACTGAAGGAAAGGAAATAAAATTCTTAGAAAGATTTCGAAAGATTATTAATAGATGAGATTTGAATAAGACTGATCAAATGCTGAAATGGATGCTGTCTTTTCTTTCTTTCTTTTTCTTTCCTTTTTTTTTTTTTTTGATTGCCCACATTGTCTGGAAACTGTTCAGCAGAACAAAGGGTTTTATGGATGAAAGACCAGTATGAAGAAACATGAATGTCAACTCAGGCTCTGAAAGACAGTTTGCTAATGAAATATTCTAAAAGTCATTTTCAAGGTGGTTGAAAGTTCTCACTGATGTGCACCAATGCTTTTGATAAAAAAATTATATATATCAAATAATTACACAAGTGTTGGCTCTGGGGATAGAGGAAATAAGGTTAGCTTATATGCACCCAAATATTATGGAAAGATTTGTGTCATACTTTCCTTCCATGGGTAAAAATAATCAGACATCTAATAACATTTCTTTGGTAGTAAATTTCTTAGTTTTTACATATGAAAAATGCCTTTTCCTGCTACCTAGGTAATGCTGACTGTGATCTGTGATTTACCACCTTAATGGTTAGCTCTTTACGTGCAAAGTGTTAGATCATCTTTAAAATTTGAACTTCCCTAAAACATCCTTCAGTGAACTTTCCTGATAAATACAAGAAGTAATGACTTTTCCCCAAAGGTCCACTGATCCAGTCCATTAAAACACATACCTGCCAATGATACCTACTCAGCCTCTGGTCTACGGTATGTGTTCTTTCTTTCGGGGGTGTGTGTGTGTATTCTCAGTAGTATTTTTGAAATATATATATATATGTGTATATATACCCATATGTATTTATATATACCCATATGTATTTGTATATACAAGTATACCTGTCATATATATATATATATATATGACATACACATTTATATGGGTTTATAATTGATGGAACTTTGGATTCAGATGTCCTTGGGGTCTGTTTACTGTGACTTTGATTTTAACCATGCAAGGATGATGAGGACTCTCTTTCAGGAATTTCTATCATGGTGCCCCATACAGAGAGGCTCGTAATTAGGGTGGCAGTGGTTCTATGACATGACCAAATTAATGGAAGCATGGTTCATTAGATTTTTTAAAACACTCCATATCAGATTGGCTGTGGGACGTCTACCTTCTGCCCCTGCCAACAATCGCAGATGACTGACTAAATCGCAGTTGTCTGACAACACTTAAAAGCTCTGTCTGCTAGAGTCTGTGTTGAACTTAGTTTACAAAAGGCAACTAATCTCTGGTGGGTGGACTCTCTCTCCATTCCATTTTGAACTTTCATGAAATTTTGATTACATGCAATAACACAAACATAAACATGAATTTTGCATGATATTTAATAATTTGGGGGACCAATCTGGTCCCAATCTCTCAAACTCATCTGCCTTAGTATATAATATGTTATTACCACTTTATAATGCACTTTCCCTTATACTTGCAACTTGAAACTCCTTCTCAGCAGTCTAGATCCAAACACAACGCTATCATCTCTTTGAAACTTCAACTGACATTATTACAGTATTTTTTACATGTGTACATTATGGCAATTTTGTATCACATTGTAATTTTCAAGTATCTTTGTATGTCTTAAACTAATCGGAGAGATTCTAGAAGTTAGGGACTAGTGCTTACACATTAAAAAACAAATCTCCAAGATCAAAAGTGGGAACTCAGTGAATATTAGTTTTAAAAAATTGTTCAAGGTAAATAAGAGTGTGTAAAT
This sequence comes from Vicugna pacos, assembly GCF_048564905.1. Lineage (NCBI taxonomy): Eukaryota > Metazoa > Chordata > Mammalia > Artiodactyla > Camelidae > Vicugna > Vicugna pacos. The sequence goes on from NC_132995.1 coordinate 34,157,641, forward strand.
AGGATCTTTACAATTAATAAGGAAGCTTAAAAGAAAATGGAGTCCAAGATGTAACATTCAGAGATAGTTTAAAAAATGGAGTCACCTTATAGAGAAGTTGGGACCCTTGTGTACTACTGGTGGGAGCATAAAATGGTGTGACTGCCATCAAAAACAGTATAACAGTTCCTCAAAAAATTAAAAATATAATTACTATATATTTCAGCAATTCCAGTTCTGTGTATATACCTAACAATTGAAAGCAAGGTCTCAAAGAGGTCTTTGCACACCCATGTTCAAAGCAGCATTATTCATAATCTCCCAAAGTTGGATGTAACCCAAGTGTCCATTGACAGAGGAGTGGGTAAACAAATGTGGTATATGCATACAATGGAATATTATTCAGCCTTAAAAAGGAGGAAATTCTAATGCTTGCTACAACATAGGTGAACCTTGAGGACATTGTGCTAAGTGAAATCGACTAAACACAAAAAGACAAATGCTGTATGATTCCACTTATATAAAATACCTACAGTAATAAAATTCATAGAGACAGAAGAAAGAAGAAAGGTAGTTACCAGAGACTCAGAGGAAGAGGAAATGAGTTGTTTAATGGGGGTAGCATTTCAGTTTTGCAAGATGAAAAGGATTTTGGAGACTGATTGTACAACCATGTGAGTGTGCTTAGCACTGCTGAGCTGTATAACCTCAAAATGGTTAAGATGGTAAATTTTATCTTATATATATTTTACCACAACTTAAAATAACCTAAAAAGAAGTTATCCTTATTATATACATCATAGCTATGTCAGACTAATCCATCACAAAAGTATTTCAATATCTATAACTGCGTAAGTATGGGGGCAGCTAGTTTAAATAGAGATTACCTGGTTGTCTCCCAGATATTGAGGGCAAAAGAGAATTTAATATCAATCCATCAAGATATATTTATTGCATATTCACAATATTTCACAGCCTTTGGTCATTGGGAGAGGGAATAAAAATGAGTATCAAGAAAGTGACTATCTGACTATATTCTGAGGGTTTTTACAGAGTGAAGTCATAGCTCGTAACACATTGAGGGAATTGCTGTGTAAAGTCAGATGTTCTCGAATTGTTCTAGAGTGAATCTTAGCTGAAAATAAACTCAAGAAATTCAGAACACTGATACTAAGACAAGAGAATGCACTTCCAGCAACATATATACTTGGTCACTTGGAGCTACTATAATTGGTCTTAAATGCCCACTTAGCAATTGCTTTAGTAATGTATTTCTCTAGAGGAAAAAAGGCCAAACTGGAAAACCTGAGTCTTCTCAGCTATTTTTCAGCAGTAATGTAAGTCTTTTAAATCAGACCTGTTGAGCTTTATGTTCCTAAAGCTTCTGAGGCTGTTGGGAATGGTCCAGAGAAAGGCAAGTTGAAAGTCAACTATCAAAAGTGGGTTCACACGGAGGTAGGATGTACTTTGTCTAGAAATTTCAGAAATTGACTGGGGACTGAGGCAACTATCAAGAGGAAAGGTGTGGACCTAAAAATAGAAAACCAAGTTTGGCAAAATTAAGGGGAAACAGGTCAGAGGAGACAAATAATACTAGATAACAACTCATAAATAACATTTATGGACCACAGATTACATCCCCGGCACTTTTCTAATCACTTTACTTGTATTGACTCGATGAATCTTTTCAACAGTATGTGATAGATACTTACGTTATCCTGGAATGTCTTACCTTGTATTATCCCAAAAGGAGAGCCAGAGACAGGGATTTGGATTCAATCCCAGGGAGATAATCCTGGGTTCTGTATTCTCTTTGAGGGAGTGAGAAATGAGACAAGGAAGGGATGAAACCCAAATGAAGTTCTGTTAATGAGTGGTGTCTGCCATGGGCAACTGGCGCTAAAATGCCACTGGAAATCCTGAATAGAACATGCCTCAGAATTGTTCCACTGAAGGACACGGAAGCTGGAGATTTTATCCACCAACTCCTACCCCTCATTTGTTGAGGGTTGCCTCTGGGGCATTAATTCCTAGGCACTATCATGTTACCATATTCCAAAAACATCCTCAGGCAGAGGTACAGGAAGCAGTTCTTGGTATGTAAGAAGCTGCAGATGGTGTCAGAGCAATGACAGTGTCTGCTTCACTGACTTTGCATATGAAGAACATGGGACTCAAAGTTAACATCATTCAATTTGGTTTTATTCTAGAAATACAGACCATTGACTGAAGCTATATGTCTATATTCTGCCTGTGTTTATATGGGTAACCCAGTACAGAGAAAGCTGGTGAAACAGTCAAGAATAGAGAGACATCTTACACATGAAATAGGTAACACTGAGACACAGTTCATTGTTTCATTCATTTATTCAGTCATTTGTTCTCTCATTCAAAAATGTATTAAGTACCAGCTTTGAGTCCAGTACTGTTTAATGACTGGGGATGGGATAGGATGAAGGATATAAGGAGAACAATTATGACAAGATTTCTGTTGTCATGGAGCTGACCTGTCATTGGAGAGACAAAATAATTTCAAGTAACAATGAATACACTGAATAAAATGCACATCTATGTGACTAATTACGATGTTAATAGTTACTCAGAGCACCAGAGACTTGGCCATCACTGCCAAAGAGAAAGGGAACTTCTACTTCTTACCAGGGTTAGACTTCTAAATATGTTATTGAGGATGTGTAGTTAGCAAGTGGATGGCAGTACACCAAAGGAGAGGCGGATAAAGAAATTGTAAACATATTGCCATCAGGGGTTGGTGCACAGTTGCCCTGAATAGAATGATGAACTGTGAAGTTTTGAAAGGAAGAAAGTGTTTTTTCTAATATTATCCTATATTATGCTTTGCCTAAAGGATTAAAAGCATATCATCATGTATTCCATATCATTCATTTTAGTTTATTGGTTGTGTGCTCAAACATGTGATAACTCTAGATGAGGAATTAGGAACTTCTTTAGGGAATGCTCCTTTCAATGAAATGTTGTTCAAGTTACATGCTGCAGGTCATACTTGGAAACTAGTCTGTGGTGGGATGTCTGTAATCAAAGTCTGCTCATGCATTCTCCCATTCCTTTAGTTGTATTTTGGGTCTCATATTTACTGAATGCCTGTTATCGGGCTGGTGAGGTTTGGGGCACTGAAATGAGCAGGAGAGACGTGGTAACTGGAGCTCACATTCTGGTGGGGGAGCCTGACAACAAGTAAACAAGAAACTGATTAACAACATTGTTACTGACCCTTTTTTTTTCTTCCAGTTTTATTGAGAAATAATTGACAGACATCAAAATGTAAGTGTTAAGGTGTACAGCATGCTGGTCTGATTTCCTTATGTTGTGATGATGTCCTTTGATTTTTAGACCCTGTACTTATCCTTCTGGATTTAATTGCTGGTACGGTGAGAATATGACACTCTGTTAAACTGAAAGGAGTTTCTGGGTACTGCAGCCTTTATGGTGAGGCTCAGATACTTACTCTGAGGTGATCTGATCGATTCCCATGTTTCAAAAATCTGTGTGATGAGCAACTCTTGATTTGATCCTTCATGCAGTTCTGAATTTTAATCTGCCCTTTTTTGCTCAAAGCATTTCTTAAACATTTCTAATACTGTTTGAGAGTCACTTGCCTTTTTCAACTCTACAAGTCCTTAAACATGAAGATTTTCTAGGTACTTTTTCATTCCTGCTTGCAAATCATCCAGTTATTTTGTGAGCTCCGCTATGTCTTAGTTAACACCTTGTAAACATAAGCAGTAGCAACGAACATGTATTATTTCTTTTCCTCCCATGGAGCTACAGGTTCATTAGGTACCTGACCTAATCTTTTTTTGTTATTAGAGTTGAGAGTTTTACCAAATATTTTTTCTGCTGTATAATGTGAATCTCCTTCCTTTCATTTTCCGGTAATAATTTCTTATCTCTTCACTGACTTGCCTCTAGTCTCTTTTAGTGGGTTTTTAAAAATTTTTATAGGAACATGCATATATTCGTTTTCATACTGTTTTTCACCATAGGTTACTACAGGATATTGAATATAATTCCCTGTGCTATACAGTATAAACTTCTTGTTTATCTGCCGACCCTTTTGAGTTGGGACCTCAAAGAGGGTCCTCTTGTCTGGTGTCGTTCAAGCCAGTAGAATGATGCCAAGTTTGGTTCAGAAGCAAAGGAAGGTCTTATCCTTTGATCAAAGAATGGAGAGGCACGAGTTTACACTCTAGAGGCTTTCCGGGGCAGGCTGTCAGCAGGGGTAGGGGGCGGGTGCTGCTTCACAGGGTCCTTGTCAGTAGAGGGCAGGGGTGGAGTGCCTGCGGGTCTGGCGCAGGCGCGTTGCTCACGCTGCCAATCGCAGTGCCGGGCGCAGCATCTCTGCACGTGGCCCGCCGCCGCCATGTTGAAGCGGGGGCGCCCTGCACCGCACTTCTGCATGCAGCCTGGGAACTGAAATGTTGGGCGCAGTTGTTTTGCACCAGGAACTCTGGTCTGAAGGGCCGGGTACAAGGCCTCTGCACGGCGCACCCTACGAGCAAGTGAAACTAGACTAAGCGCAAAGGAAAAGAAAAAAAAAAGGTTAGACTTTATTATCCAGATTCTATCTTTACTTCCCGGGAATTGTTAACCGGCTTTGCCGGTGACAAATCCCTCCTCTGTCTTTGGTCCTGTTCCTCATTCGTGAGGGGCGCAGGTCTGTCGTCTGTAACTACTTCCTGCTGATTTTGGGCATCGATGTGACCCTGGGTAGAGGAGCAGAACTTCTCCCCAGTTACCTCTAGGTACATTTGTCACCAGGGCTCGGCCCTAACCGTTCGTATCCCTGAGCGACCACCATTTGTCTTACTTTCTGGAGACAAAAGATGTTCCTGAGTTAGGTGCAAGCCCCTCTGGCGTCCTGGCTGAACTGAAGCCGCCCCCCGCCACCTCGCTCCTTCAGGGAGTTCTTTCCTGCTCAGGTTCGTGCTGCCAATAACGAAACTGAGTTTGGTGCAAGTGAGACAGGCTTTTATTCAATGGCCAGAGTGGGGAAGGGGAGCTCGTGCTCTAAAGGCACTTTGTCCCCGAAGGGAGGGAAGTGGGGGATTTTTAAGGAGTAAGAGGCAGGTGCATCATCAGAAACTGGGGAAAAGGGCGGAGATTTCCAGGAATAGCCCTCAGGCTCCCTTGCACCTGGCACAAATTGTTCCTAGCAGAGTACAACCCCCCTCTTTAGGTGGAAATCTTAGCGTGGTAATCAGGCAGGTAGCTCTCAGATACCGCCAGATTTTATCTGCACAGGCGCACTCCCGTGGTCAAGTCAGCCGGTTTGGGGCGGCTGACTCCAGTGTAGCTCTCAAAACACCTGTCTCTCCAAGTACTGCTGCAAAGAATCTCTGCCAAACACAAGGTACTTTTGAAGCAAACAGAGGTGAATCAGGGCAGGTGTCCTTCAGCTCTCAGGGGTTGGTATGGAAACAGAGGGATAAACCTAAGGCAAGGAAAGCAGTAACTTTTAGCCTCAGACTGAACCTGAGCCAGCGGTTCAGCCTGGTTTTTCCTTTGTGGCATTGTGTTGATAAAACAAAACTAGCCTCTCTGGTTAAAAGCAGTTTCTGTGTCTGGACCAGGACCTCAGACCATTTAAGATACATAGCCCGAATACATAGCAGGAGCACATGGGACGTGTCTCAAGCACCCGACTGTTTATACTGATCATGCCAGAGTCACCATGACGTCAACTAACCAGTTATATAGGGCTTTCCTCCCATAGTGAGCTCCTTGATGAGCCTCCTTGATGGTTTGACTAGTTGCAGTTTGGGGAAAGAAGTACGGCGGCCACGGTCATTAACTAGCCACCCATGGCCTCTTAGGTCTCCCCTAAAGCCCCATTGTTTGGGCTTTATCTACTTCTTCCTTTGTGTAGATAGGGGAATAATTGGACAGATCTGGCCTTCGAGGTGTGAGGGATGGCTGCCAAGTGGCTGGTTCTAGGGCCGCCCTTTGGCATTTGCGGTCCCCTTGTTTCCCTTTATTACCTCTGCGTCCGCTTTCGGTGACCCCTTACATTGAGTCACTGCCTCCTTTTGGGGAAGATGTACTGCTTCTAAGAGCTTCAGTGTGCTTAAGCCGTGTTTCACCTATTTAGTCTCTGCAGGAAGCATACCCCTTTCCTTCCACGCAGCCCTGTGTGCGTGTAGAATGGACGCAAACCGGGGATCTGTGTAAACGTTTATGAGCTCCCCTGTCCCAAGCTCTAAGGTGGGGGTGAGGGCTATCCGCTCCACCTTTTCGGCAGAAGTCCCTGGGGGTAGGCTTCTTGCTTCTATTACTTGGGTCTGGGAGGTCACTGCATATCCCACCAGCCTTTTTTTTCCCTCTCTCATAAAACTACCCCTGTCTGTGAACCATTTCTCTTCGGCGTTTGGGAGAGGCCCAGTTCCTAGGTCGGGGCTAATGGAATAGATCGTGTCTATGGTTTCTTAGAATCATGCTCCTGGGGCCCTGTTTCTGTGGGTAGCAGGGTGGCAGGATTTATCGCGTGACAGGTTTTTATGGTAGCCACTGAATTGTCTAAAGCGTAGTCTGAACTTGAATCGACCTTCCAGGGGATAGCCATTCTGTTCCCTTAGAACTTAACTAAAGCCTAAATCTGGTGTAGGGAGTTCATATAGTGATTGGCTGGCCAAAGGTTAATGTTTCAGCAGTGCTGTAGTTGCTGCTGCTGCCCGTAGGCAAGGAGGTCATCTCTTAGCGATTTGATCTAATTGTTTAGAGAAATAAGCAATCACCCAAGTAAAGGGTCCCAGGTTTTGAGCTAATACGCCAAGGGCGATTCCTCTTCTCTAGTAAATGTAAAAGTCAGAGGGTTTAGCTAAATCTGGGAGGACCAGGGCAGGGGCTGAACAAATTGCCTTTTCTTTCTTTCTGTTTTAAAATTAAATTAAATTAATTAATTTATTTTGGTGTGGGGAGGGGGGCGGCGGAGGTAATTAGGCTTTTATTTATTTATTATTTATTTAAATGGAGGTACTGGGGAATGAACCCAGGACCTCATGCATATGCACTCTACCATTGAGCTATACCCTCCCCCCAGTGATCACTTTTTCAATTCTGGAAAGGCCCCTTTGCATTCTGAATTCCATTTTAAAGGCTCATCATCCTTCCTTTCAACTTTTCATATAGAGGCCTAGCTAATAGACCATAGTTAGGGATCCAGATGTGGTAAAACCCAGCCACCTCCAGGAAACCCCGAAGTTGTTTTCTAGTTTTAAGAGGGGCGAAGCTGCACATGGCTTCTTTCCTTCCCAGAGTAGGCTTCTCTGGCCTTCTGTGAGAATAAAGCCTAAACTGGTCACTCTGGTCTGTGATATATGAGCCTTTTTCTTGGGCACCTTATGTCCTTTATCGGCTAAGTGGTTCAGGGTGGTTACAGTATTTTTGTCAGAGGCGTCTTTGGTAGGGCTGGTGATCAGAATGTCATCTACATACTGGAGGAGGGTTCCCTCTTCCAGACGTCAGTCTTTTAGGTCTTTAACTAAAGTTTCCCCAGAGATGGTGGGGGAATTTTTGAACCCTGGGTTAGGACTGTCCAGCAGGATTTGTTGTTGTTGTGTGTTTGGGGATTGCCACTCAAAAGCAAACATTTCTTGTGAGTCTGGGGCTAATGGAACACAGAAGGCATCTTTTAAGCCTAATGCAGAATATCAGGCCCTGGTGACAGTAGAGTAGCCAGCAGGGTGTAGGGGTTAGGGACTATTGGATGTATATCCCCGGTGGCTTCATTGATTGCCGTGAGGTTCTGTACCATCTGATATTCCCCATTGGGTTTCTTTATGGGAAGAATGGGGGTATTATAGGCTTACTGGCATGATCTAATTAGGCCCTGGTCAGTAAGGCCCTGTGTAACAGGGGCAGTGCCCAACAAGGCCCCTCAGCAGAGAGGGTACTGGAGAGGGTACTGTTTTCTATTGTATGTCCGGGTTTTAGATGAACTGTCACGGCCTGGACTGGGTCCTACAGCTCATCCCACCCACCCCTGGGCCCAGACTTTGGGATTTACTCCAGGGAGATTTGACTTGCTCTGTCCCAGGAGGTTTGCCCTCAGCCAATATCATTATTGTGCCCTTGGTCTAAGGGGACATCAATCTCTAGTTTGTCTCTCATTGGGTGGGTAGTAGCCCCCAATTTATGTAAGGTATCTCTTCCTAGCAGGAATATAGGGCATCTGGGGACACATGGGAAGGAATGGGTGAGCGTGTGTTCATCTAATTTACATTCTAATAGCTCTATGAATGCCCATTCTTGGGGCTGCCCTGATAACCTCGTAAGTTTACAACTCTTGTGACCCAGTTTGCCTGATCTGATGTTCAAAAACAGGTAAATGGTACAAGTGTTGACTGAGAATTTGACAGACTTTTTCCCTATGTCCACTGTCAGCTGGGGCTTCTGGGGGAGGGCTGGGGGGTGTCAATTGGAGTGCCAGCTTAGGAGCCCCAGCCCCACGGTTCTTCATCTCTTTGGAGCATATGCCTTTAAGGTTAGTGGCCATGACTTGCCATTTCTGTCCCCCTTCAGTGGTGGCGAGGGCATTCTCTCTTCCAGTGTCCCTTTCGTTTGCATATGGTATACTGATTGTGTTGTTGGCAGTTAGGTTCTTGTCTCCTTGCAGAAAGAGTTCAGAGACGAGACACAGAGGTCAAGAAAGTAATGTTAGGATTTGTTAAGCTATAGATAGTACTCTCTCACGGGGAAAGCGGGCAGGCTCAGGTGAGCGGCTGTGCTGAGTTTCTTTGGCAAGTTGGTTACATTGGGTGTAAAAATGAATACTGGCAGAATATTCATTGGGGAGGGAAGGGTTTGGGGTTGTAGTCCTGATTTTCATCCCAGTGCCACCTTTCCAAGGGGAGGAGGGACTTTGTCCTTATTTGGTCTTGGTTGGAAGTGTCGTAACATCGGTGCATGATGAGTACTTCTAATCTGCAAGGCTAATTTTAAAGAGGACAAAACGAGCAAAAGGTTACATTCAGACACTGGAGATTCCTGCCTTTCCCCACCTTTCTTTGCTTGCCTCCAGGACGCTTGTCACCCCAAAATGTGTGATCTCTTATCCTTCTGGAGGTTCCTGCTTTTCTCTGTCAGTGCCAAGGAGCCCTGTTGTTTACAAGATGCATGGTTTCCTGTCATTTGGCTTATGCCTCCCTACCCCTTTCTCTGCTCATATCTAGCCATCTGCCTGTGCTAACAATCGGGTCCTCGTTTCCTTGGCTTGCTGCCCCTTAGTGAGGGCTGGAGGCCACTCACTGGAGTTGAGGGTCTCTGTGGGTGGTTTGTGCAGAGTCCTGTGCTGACGCATTGACACAGGAGAGCAAAAGCCAGTAGGTGGGCTTGGCCTCCCTGCCTTTTTATCCTCTGACTTTTCCTCCCCTGTGTTTGGTTATTAAACACCCAGTAGGCAACCTTGACCAAGCGAAAGGTAGGGGTATCTGGTTCTGTTTCTAGTTTCTGAAGTTTGTGTCTAATGTTGGGGGCACTTTGGGAAATGAAATATGACCTCAGGATTACATTCCCTTCCAGTGACTCAGGGTCAGTGTTCATATAGATTGGGAGGCATTCCCTGAAGCGTTGTAGGATTGCCAAAGGGCTTTCCATTGTCTCCTGATTGATTTCCCTTATCTTATTCCGCTGGTTTATTTCCTGCTGCGTCAATTCCCTTTGGGATGGTATTTTTATAATGGGTCAAGCTCTGTCTTCCACCCCCTTCTCCATTGTCTTGATAGTCTCACTTGGGTTTGTTATCTGGGATTGTTTGATCCCTCCATCTGAAATAGCATGACCTGCATGGTTTCTGTTCTATATGTCTGTTTCCTCTCTGGCTTTTGAATGGACTTCCTCCTACCCCATCCCCTATGTCCCCCTCCCCCATCCCCGCTCCCTGTTTGGAGTACATTGAGGAGGCTTTGGGTGTCAGCCTGAGTGGAGTCATGAGTCTGAAAAATTCCCCTGATCAGATTTAGGAACTCCTCTGGATTTTCCCTCTACTCCTAATTATGACTTGTCCAGTTACGCAGATCAGAAGTGTCATGTGGGAAATATACCTGGATGAGCCCTCCTTCTTCTTCGGGGACTTTTCCTGGCGGGTTGTTGGACCCAGGCTGGTAATTAGTCCTGCTTCGTGCAGTTGCTGGACTAGGTTCTGGGAGGAGGGGCCCTTGAGTTTGTGGCCCAAACCAGGAAGAATAAAAGGAGTGGGTAGGGAGGGAGCAGTAGAAGGAGGGTTAGGGAGGAGGTCAAGAAGATCCTCAGGGGAGGGTCAAGGATGGTATTACCTCAGTGGAGGAGAGCCCACATCCCTTTGAAGGCCTTTGTTCTGATATAAGTTCATAAAGAACTGGACACAGGGGATTTCATCCCATTTCTTTTGTTTCTGGCACAGCAGGTTCAATTGTAAACTGGTGTTGTAATTTAGAGACCCACTGACAGGCCAGCTTTCCCCATCTCCCAGCTGGTATTGGGGCCAGGCTGTATTCCATAGGAGGGTTAACTGTTTTGGGTTCAGGGGGTGATACCTGAAAAACTTTCCAGCTCTGCAGGAGGCACTGTAACCATTATCCTTCGATATGGTGGGTGTTTAGTTCCCCATACCTAGATGTTCTGTTTTGGATTTATTTCTAACTACTGAGAGGGTGGTTGGTGTGATTTGTTGCCACACAAATGTCACAAGATTTGATCCAAATAAGATTTCTGGTTTGGGAAATTTGGAACCAGCACCACACCGTTAATGGATTTCTCAAAAGACCTAAATAGGAGGTCTTGTCCAAATGGCGAGGATTCTAAGTGGGGGTCCCCCTTGAATTTGTAACAGCACGTGCTTGAGATAGTCCCTTCTCAGCCGGCATGTCCCACAGGAGGTTAGATGGGACTGCCTCAGGGCCAGAGCAGCGTAGCCCCCTTAGTTCCAGACCAACTTGGTCCCTTAGGGAGCGGCACAGCTGTCCGAGGTGGGCATCTTCTGTTTCTCGTTTCCGCCGAAAAGGAGGATTTTCCGGATTTCCTGCTGGGTGAGAGCTGAAGGCCGCAGGGATCCCCACTGGGGACTCACCAGATGGCTGGGGCAGCAGTCTCCTGTGCTAATATTGGGAGGAGAGCCCATGGAATCTTGGTCAATAAAGAATCACCCTCGTTTCGCCTTAGAAGCTGAAGGAGAAGGAGAGGTCAGGTGGTGGGTGGGTGTTTCTTTTTCTTGCCGGCAGCTCACAAAGCTTCCCAGTCATGGGGTTCCTGGTCCTGCGAGGGGCTCACAGGGCTCCCCAGCCCACTTCAGAGAAACCAGCACTGATCAGAAGAGGTCGAGTCACCAGTCATGTACCCACCTCGGAAGCCTTTCTCACTTGGGCATCCCTGGTGCCTTTTCCTGAACTCAGATGGAGCGTCCTCATTCCATTTTGTCAGGTGGTCCTCATGACCTGGGCATTTTCTGCATCTTATCTCTTGGCTCACAGCTCTGGCCACTTTCCTTTATCAAACCAAAAGTGATGATGGAGAATACTACTGGTTGGCAAAGATGGCAAAAAGCCCTTATGTGGCTGGTTCTGCCTTGGACGGGAGGTAAGAGGACAACACTACCGGTAAAACAGGGGACGAGACTGCCACGGCTCCTTTTTGTCCACAGGTCCCCCACTGTCCCCTGGGGGCTGGTAATGCAGGAAGGCCAGACAAAGGCAGGGGCAGACGTGTGAGTTTCAGTCTCTGATCACCAGGGACGCCGCAGTATGATCTCAAGGTGGCATAGTCCAGATTTCTCTGGGGGCTACCTGTGTGTGCACCACACTCAGGTATGGGGTTGCTGGGCAGAGTTGCTCTGAATTCAGCTTTGGGGTCCCCGCTGTTCCACCCGGTCAGAGTGTACTCAGAGACCAGAGTCAGTCATCCTCACGTGAACATCCCAGAGCCTCCGCTGTCCTCCCGCTGGAGCTGGGGGGAGCCTAGTGGACAGGTGCAGGCAAAAAGGCCACGGTCCATCCCACCTGCATTGTCTAAATTTGTTACCTACCCTTTGGAGTCCGGCCCCAACCAGGATCTGCCTGCCTGATGTTGTTGGAGCCAATAGAAGGAGACTGGCTTTGGTTCAGGAGCAAAGGAAAGTTGTATTCTTTGATCGAAGAAGGAGAGATGTGGGCTTGTGCTCTCGGGCCCGTGCTGTCCCCGCTGTCTGTGGATGGGGCTGCTCTAGGGGGTTCTTGCCAGTGGGAGGGGGGCAGTGTGGTCGGGCCCAGGCCTGCTGCTCACGGCTCTAGATCGAGGTGCAGGGCTCAGGCACACGGCCTGCTGAGCTGGGGTGTTTGGTGTAGTTCTTTTGCACTAGGAACTCGCGTCTGAAGTGCCGGGTGCAAGGCCTCTGCATGTGATACCCTATATGCAAGTGAAGCTAGGCAAAGCACAAGGGGGAAAAATGGTTGGACTTTATTTTATTACTCAGAGTCTATTTTTATATCCCAGGAATTGTTAGTGGGCTTTGCTGGTGACAGAATCATTACGGCTAGTTGTAAGAGTTATGAAGGAAACAAAGTGGGTTATGTGAAGGACAAGTAATTATGTACTGGGGAGGGGCGACACTTGGTGTAGGGTGGTCAGAGAATACATCTCTAAGGGGACTTTGATGTTGGGGGCCTTAAAGTCCAGGGACCAGTCATGTTGAAAAGCGAGGAGCAGGTGGCTCAGATCATGAACATGGAAGACAGCCATTCCAAGGTCCCGAGGCTGGAAAGGGCTTGGTTTATCTTAGTGTTAATCAGTCACTGAGGGAAGGGTGAGGAGTGTCCGAGGAAATGGAAAAGGTTGGCAGGAGTTAGACTAGGCAGGACCAAAGGCCCTACTTGGTTCACTTGTCCATTTTGGGGTTTATTTGATACAATAAGTTTAACCCACCAGCTGGCATGCAAAACAAACAACAAAACTGAATCTCTCTAAAAGTGTATGGAGAAGTATCACATTCCCAGAACTATGTGCTCAAAAATGTCTCCTCCCATGCACACGAGCCATGTCAGTATACTGTCTCTAGCTCCTAATTCAACTCCTGGCCTACACTAGGCATTCAATACATGTATACACAAATGATTGGTAATTGCTGAGAGGTATTTTACGTCCCCTATTCTATGAGGCATGCTTAGAGCTGTGGGATTAGCACATAGGATTAAAAGGATTTTAAGATTAGAGACTCTTAAGACAATATACTTTTGACCCTTGAACAACTGGAGTTTGAACTGCATGGTTCCAGTTATACGTGGATTTTTTTTTCCAATAGTAAATATTACAGTACTACCCAATCTCCGGCTGGTTGAATCTGCAGATGTGGAACCTGAGATATGGAGGAACCACTGATGACAAACTATAAATTATAGGTGAATTTTCAACTGTGTGGAGGGGTAGGGTTCCCTAAGTCCCTGTTGTTAAAGGGTCAACTGTGCAGTCTTTGAGTGACCGCTGAGCAACTAGAAGTCACAAAAAGAGCCTCCTGGGGCTGAGGATTGCTGGTGCATTTTGATAACGTATTGACCACTTAAAATTAAGTAATTATTATTCTTTGTCTATTAGCTAGTCCTTATCTCAATTATAATGTAAGTAAGATGTTTTTATTGATTGATTCATCCAAGGCACATATAGAGTATCTCCTATGTGGTAGGCATTTCTGCTGGATGCTGATCTAATGACAAGCTCTACACGGTCACCATTCTCACTGCTTAAGGGGTGGATTTAATGCAAAACAGGAAATGTTATACAACATCAGTCATGCAGTTACAGAATCTCTGGGATGTGCAGTGCTGTCATGTACAGCGGTGCAGGGAGGGTCTTATCCTTTCTGAGCTCATAGTCTGGTAGGGAACATATGCAAAATAACTGTCATGCAAATCACGGCACGCTGACATTTATCACCCACAACTGTTGACTAATGTCAACTGATAGGCCTGGTTGTACATGTAAATGACAGAAACATACGTAGCAGATTCTTGAGAGTGCACTAATTCCCAGAGATTCTCAATACTTCACTAAGTAATGAGACATAACACTGAGGGTTTTAGAAAGTATGATTTCAATTAAAAATTTTCCTTTCATAAGATTCAGAGAAGAATTTTGATTTAAAAAAATGAGCATATTTTTGACCTTATAATCTCCTGGGAATATTTTTTTCCAAGGATATATGTGTAAAGATGCAGACACAAAAGGTGTTTTTTTTTTAATATACAATTTTCTCCTTTTTATTATATAAACATGCCCTGAATACTCCGTTTTTTGCCTCTTATTTTACTGAATTTGGAAGACTTGTTGCAAGGATTTCCACTTGGCTAATGCCTGCCCTCATTCAGATCCCTGTTCGGAGGTCTTCTTGTCATAGAGACCACCTATTTCTTCTCATCACTCTCTGTCTCCTCATCCTGCTTTATTATGATTATTATATTTTTATTGTAGGACTTAATCACCAACTGCCATATTTATTTGTGTGCATTGTTTTTCTTATCTGTCTTTACCTCTCAGTCCCAGAAATGTAAACTCTGTGAGAATAGACGCTTTGTATTCCGTATCTGGGACAGGGTAGATACTGAGCAATTAACAAATATTCTGTAAATAATCATTTAATGAATAAATAACAAAAACAAAACAAGCTAAATGTCCATCCAGTAGGTTACTGACCAAATGCATTGGGTAATCAATATAATGAAATTCTATGCAGTCTTTAAAATGTCATTTTTAGAAATAAATAAATACATGTATATTTTAATGTAGTAAAAATGTTCAGAATAGAGTGTAAAAAAGGTATAGTTTGCAAAGCAGGCTTTTCACTGTCCAGTATTCTCCCTCTTTCTTGTTCTCTTCATATACATACATCTTCATACATCTTTGTGTGTTTCAAAAAGAAGCAAAATGTTAATAGTAATTATTTCTGAGTAGAGAGAATTCAGTTTAATTTGTTCTTTGAATTTTCCATAAAAATTTAAACTTTGTTCTTTGTGTTTCTGTTTTTTACAAGTTTTTTTTTTATTAAAAAACTTAAGTCATAAAGACATTTTTAATCCTAAGGTAGATTAAACAACTGTATGGAACATTACCAACTTTGAGGGTTTGCTAGTTTGTTTCTCCAGAGTAACCCATATTGCCTAAATTTTAAAGTTGCCATTGGATTGTTACCTGTTGCCTCTAATATCTTTTTATAGGCAGCCAGTTACTTAATGCTTAATTTAAGAATTTGGTAGAGTTTCTATGTGCAAACGTATATCGTACTATTATTGTAACCTATGATATTTTAGCATCCTAAATACACACTTTTAAAATTGACAGGGAAATATATACAAGATCTTATGGTAGCTCACAGAGAAAAAAATGTGACAATGAATATGTGTATGTTCATGTATAACTGAAAAATTGTGCTCTACACTGGAATTTGACACAACATTGTAAAATGATTATAAATCAATAAAAAATGTTAAAAAATAAAATAAAAACAAAAATGAATAGAAAAAAATTGACACCTAATACATGTTTTCAAACGACAGTTTAATGTAAATGGAAACCTTTGTATTCTGATTTTAACGTGGCTTGTGAGTTTTGGTTGTTTACTTTCCTCTCCTCTTTGCCAGATTTAGTGTTAGTCCTGTTACAAAAAGAACCTATTTATCCCTTCAGTCTTTTGATAAGCCTGAGATCCTTAGATGTAGTACTTACAAGAAAGTTATGGTGCTACTTCTTTGAGAATCCAAAATGGTAATTTAATGAAAATAATATTCCATATAAATGACAATTCTTAGGCAATCTCTCAGTATTTCCCCCAGTATGGATCAGTCCATGAATTCCTGAGAAATATTAAAAATACATTTTAAACTTCTTTAAACTTTTAAAATCTGAAATTAAATGCTTAACTCTCTTTAAATGTGTGACACCATCCATCACAATTTTATATGTAGACACATAATAATGTATAATCTCAGCTTGCTGTCCACTTGTAAAAATGGGAATAGACTTGGAGAAATAAGCAATTTCCCAACAGAAAATTGGAAATTCTGCCAACCAATTCCAGGTGACCTGCCATCAATCAGTGTTAAATTCTCTGGGGCTGTTGTTGAAGGGTATTGCTATTAGTGAAGGGCTTCACTGGTGACTAATGGTATATAACAAATACATTGAAGAACTATAGAAACTCCCCGCATCTGTAATTGTCTCGTAACTTTCAGCAGAGACCTTCTCTGGCAATTGAGAAAGTAAGATTTTCATAACCTCCTTGCAGTTCTCTTATTAAAATACCTGTTTTTAGAGAAATAGGTGAAATGATTATGCCATGCAATTAAATTAAATTAGCTGACAAAATATTTCTTTATGACTAAACTGTTTAATGTAGGCATTTGGAAATATGTGATATCATTTAGAATATGTGCAAATGTGACAATTATTCTGATTCTGAAGTTAAATAAGAAGTCACAGTTTGCAATAAAATCTCCTTGTTTGGTATTATTAAGTAATTATGATTAATGTCTGAAATGTAATGTTCCATGGTTATAATTTCCTTGTTTGCTTGAGTGAGTACATTAGGAATTCATTAAAAATTCAAGCCTTTCAGATGCCTGCAAACTGCAAATGTAGTGAGGACTTTCTGGAGGTTCGGAAGCATTTTTGAATAAAAAACCATGACTGGGGTGAACCAACAGCTGGCAGATAACTATGATGGATTTCTAGTCCTTAAATGCAGGGATAGACAAATGGGTTTGTTCATCGATATCAAAAATCAAATCCATTCTGATGTAAAGATCTAATTGCAAGACATACCTGCCATTCCTTCAACTCTTGACTGTAAAACTGAAGCAGGTAAGGCCTAAAGCTTACAAGAGTGGCTAATGCTGATGGGTGCCATGGATATATGAAGGCAGATAAGAATCTGATGTTCTCAAAAAGCAGTTTGTCTTAACATAGTGACAATAATAAAATCAATTGGTTGCTTGATCAATCAATCCAGCATCCTTGGGGCACCTGCCTTACCAGATGGTTGTGAAGAGCAGATGAAATGAAGTATATGAAATACCCAGTCTGTGTTTGTTCTCTCTGGAAAGTGTCATTTGAAGTGTTGCTCCAGAGTTGTGTGGTGATCAATCAATTGGCCTTTGTCTACTTAGCTGAAGTGATGCAGTGAAGAGCCTCTCCATCCTCTGGGGAGATTGTCTCCAATCAAAGAAGGCTGAACTCTGGTATCACTTCCTCTTCTTATAAGGACACTAATCCCACCATGAGGGCTCTACCCTCATGACCTCATTCTAGATCTAATTATCTTCCAAATGCCCTATCTCCTAATATCATCATATTGGGAGTTAGGTCTTCAACCTGTGACCATTCAGTCCTTAAGAAGGGGCATGAGGGCATAGCTGTACAGCTTGTAAATCATGACAGGTGTATATACAAAGGGGAACTTTCAGAAGAGTAGGACCAGGATGTCCCTTACTACCATTTTATAGCTTGAGTGAGTTACATGGTAATAAAAAGAAGTATTGGTACAAGAACTGATGCAGATGCAACCTGTTATCACAGACAGTTGCTGTACTGAAAACACTGGACAAGGAATCAGTCCTTTGCCTTACAGCCCTAACTCACTGTCTGTCCTTAGACACATGTATTGAACCCTCTAAAGCTCAGTTCTCTTATCTGAAAAACGGAAATCATAGAAGTTTCGCCCAACTCAGAGGAAGGTTACAAGAACAAAACTGTGCAACATATAGGAAAGTGGTATTAACCAATGGGCAAGTGGAAAGGATTATTGTCTGTACTAGTTTCCTATTGCTGCTGTAACAAATTACTGCACACGTATTAGCTCAGAACAACACAAATTTATTATCCTATGTTCTGGAGGTCATAAATCCAAAATGAGTCTTTTGAGGCTAAAATTAAGATGTAAGCAGGGCTGTGTTCCTTTTGGAGGCTGTAGGAGAGAATCCATTCCTCGACCTTTCCAGCTTAGAGGGGCTGCCCATATTCTTTGGCTTCTAAGCCCTGTATCACTCCAACCTCTGCTTCTGTTGTCACGTTACTTTCTCTTACCACTCGTATCTCCCCCACCCCT
This sequence comes from Vicugna pacos, assembly GCF_048564905.1. Classification (NCBI taxonomy): domain Eukaryota; kingdom Metazoa; phylum Chordata; class Mammalia; order Artiodactyla; family Camelidae; genus Vicugna; species Vicugna pacos. The sequence continues at coordinate 34,175,693 of NC_132995.1, forward strand.
TTTAATTGTGTTAAAAAACACATGACATAAAGTTGACCATCTTACCATTTTTAGGTATATGGTAGTGTTAACTATACATACTATTTGTTTTGCAGCAGAACTCTAGGACTTTTTCATCTTGAAACAGTGAAACTCTATACCCATTGAGTAACAGCTCTTCTTTCCTCCTTCTCTCCTGCCCAGTCTTACACTGATCCTTGTGATTATATTGGGCCTACCTAGATAATCTAGGATAACCTTCTCACTTCAAGGTCCTTAATTACATCTGCAAAGTTCTTTTATGTTCACAGGTTCCAGAGATTAGGATGTAGACATCTTTGTGGAGCCATGATTCTGCCTACCACATTATCTGATGAGACAGTTTAGGTAGTCCATATAAGCAACTTAGAAAAAGAATCGGAGATACTATAATCAGAAATGTTCTGCAGAGTGGGACATCAACTAATTTTGTGTAACTGTATTTTCTTTTCTTCAGTTAACCTGCATTCTGGGAAAATGCAATTAGATATATTAAGGGATGGTAGAGTCACATGGGTTAATTAAGAATACTTTAGGATTTCTTTCTAAAGAAACCCGTTAGAAGCAAGATGGCTTATCTTTTTTTTTTTTTAATTCCCTAAAAGTGCTGCCTGCAGATGAACTGTTATATGTGTGTTCTGTAGGCTAGGGCATTTTATGTTGGTGTGAGATGGCAGTGTAAATCAAGAAATAACAAGGCTAATCTTTCCAATGTTAGTTGCAACTTTATTTTCCCCCTCTCTTTAATATTAATAAGCCATAAGCTCAGGTTTATGACTAATAGATCAGCCTTATACAAGTCTTCAGGAGGGAAGGCTTCTATGAATTTGCTTGTAGAGATTAGAGAAATGAGGTCCATCTTGAGTCTTTGGATTTTAAAGCATAAAGGGGCAACTGTGTAATCTGAGATGCTTTTAGTTTTGTCTTCCAGAATTACTGCAGGACAAGACAGCCTACCAGATACACAATATAATTTGAAAATCTAAGAGAAGTGTTGTGGGATCTCTCCCAATGAGAGCAGGAACTCTGAAAGAATAGAACCTCAGTTGCCTCTCTCAGGGTGTAGTCATAAGCACACTGAGTGTTCCTTGAAGGGCAAAGACGTCTTGGCTGACCTGGATACTCCTGAGTTTATCAGGAGGCACAGTGTCGTGGGTTATTTTTGAGAAGAGAGGATGAGTGATCCACGCTGAGACTTTAGAATGTTCTTCTAAGGGAACTCAGCCTGAAAAGGAGAAATAAGACCAGAAGACAGGGCTTCCCAGTGTTGTGGTTCTGCTTCATATTTGGACTACGGAAAGGAAGCAGCCTTCAAATTCTGGACCCTCCAAAATAAAAAAGGAGAGAATTAAGCATGGTGGAAGAGGGAGTCACCCCCCACTGCTGGATTCTCCGGAAGTTTTCAGTTTGACTGGTCTTCATATGGGTAGCACGTGAAGCTCTTCAGTTGCTGGACCCACATCTGAGTTCAGAAGACCCCTACCCCGGGGAGTCTTAGCTCCCACTCTAACCGCCCCTCCCACGCCCCCGTGAGTCCTACACTCATGGCGCGCCTTCTGAGTTCAACCCCAAGAACCCCTGAGCGTGGCTCCCATCACTACTCATCCTCTGGCTAGGTCTCCAGCCAGGGCCACCTGAAATACACTTTCTCCTTTCATTATCTTACAAATTCATAATTACCCTTTAAAAGTTGGTGCACGTGTAATTTCCTTTAGGAAGGTTTTCCCAAAGCGTAGTGTGATGTACGTCATGACCTTCGTTTTCACTTCTAAAATGGCATTTTGTGCTTTTCTGTATCATAACCAATTTAATAGAAGTGTGTGTTTACTGCCTGTTAAACGCGTTAGACTGTGATGATAAGGAGTGTGACTTACCCGTTTCCGTATTATGCCCAGTACATGACATATGGTCCTGCACATGATAATGAATATGTAAATGAAGGGATGAATAAATGAATGCATGAGCTATTCTAGCCCGATGTTGTGCTGCTGAAAGATAACTGCACGATTTTCTTTAGATTCATGCCTATTACCATAAGATGAGACTTTATTAAAACAGAGAACTCATCACTCCTTAAATTTAATTCATAATTTTACCTAATTTAGAGAAGGCCCAGGTAAACATGTTGGCAGTTATAAACGTATCTTAAAAATAAAGACTATTTTATATCTCCTGCTTTTTAAAAACAAGGGTAAAGTGAAATGTTTATTTTGAAACATGATACTACGTATTAATATTAGTGACTACCTTGTACTAGGCGCTTACGTGTTAAGTCCTGTGCTAGGTACACTGGAGCAGAATTTAATTCTTAGAACTATCTGCTTCCATTTATAGACGAGGAGCTAGGGTTAGAGAAGTGAAGCCCAGCACATGCCTTAGATGGGCATCTAAACTTGGCTGCTGCTATTCTGAAAGTTACGTTTTTTTTTTTTTTTCTATTCTTTTCTTTCTTTCTTTTTAAGCGGAAATACTGGGGATTGAATCCAGGACCTCATGCATGTTAAGAATGTGCTCTACCACTGAGCTATACCCACCCTCCTGGAAGTTATGCTTTTAACCATTATGCAACCCTGCCAGATTTGGTCACCTGAAAAGTCTAGAATACTTGGTCATACTTTTTTGTTTATGATATGCACTTAAGTCAGAATCTTTGTAGCAACAATAGGAAAACAAACACACACACACACACACACAACAACAACCAGGAAGACAATCGTAACAAATAACAAGTCGGGACAGGATCATCTAGAAGTAAAGCAAGATTCATACTGTGTAGTTCTGTGAAAAATAAAGCCATGTTGATTTAAGAAAATGATCCGTTCAGTGTGAGAGAAGGGACTGTGTTAGGTTTCCCATAGCCTAGCATTCGCCTGGTTGCAGTGCCATTTCTTACCACTCCCAGGTTCACCGCGTTGCAGCAGTGATAATTTCTTTCCTGATCTTTGAATTTATCAGATATTTCTGTCTCTGGGTCCTTGTACTTACTGCCCCCACCTTCTGGAACTCTCTTCTTTAAATGGTTACTTTAAATGGTTGGATTACTGGCATCGTTTGTGCCTGGAGCCTAGCAGACAATCAGTAAATACTTTCTGAATAAAGGAAAGAAACAGAGACAGAGGAGTTGCCGGCCTATTTAGCATAATTTTTGTACTGATTTGCCTCCAGGTCTCTCTCCCCTCTTGTGCTTTGAGATATTATTGATGTTAAGCATGTGCTGCTTCTTGTTTTATTACATCTTCAGAAGATGGAGAGCGAAAGTGAACACATGATAATTAGTTGAGCATTAAAAAAAAGTTGAGGTGACATTGATTCATAACATAAGTTTCATGTGTACAACATTACATTTTGACTTCTGTATACCGTATAGCATGCTCATCACCAAAAGTTTAGCTTCCATTTCTGATGTACCAGATTCTTACATGTAATCGCCCCTTGAATCCTCAAAACATCTCTTCCTAGCAGTTTACAAATGAAATTTGAGGCTCAGAGAAGTTAATGGTATAGCCAAAACTGTTAAAACATAGAACAAGCATTGTAACCCAGGTCTGTCTGATTCTAGAGGCCATCTTCTTTCCATTGTACCACGGTGACCTGTATTGATGAAATGATCAGAAACATTTCTTTTGGAAGGGAAGAGGTGAAGGAATAGGAACTAAGTTTAGGAGGGGTTAAGAAAGGTGTTTGCATAAGGTGGCGCTCATGAGTTTCCTCTCTTGAGTGCATCCCCTAAAGAGTAACTGTATTAGCTCTGGCTATTGTGGACAAAATCTATTATGATAGACCCTTGAGAGAACAAGAGGTTGAAGGGCATTTTAACAGTAAATAAGTAATCCCAGACAAAACAAAATTAAAAATTTCATATTCCAGTAAAATTAGAGAAACGGGAATTAGGATATAGAAGTAGGAACATACTACTTCTAGTAAATGGAAAAGGAAAATAAGAAACTGAGGGCAGAGGACACTAAATGCAAAAATTGTGCTGCCCTCAAATGCCATTTTGGGCTAGAACATGTAGAGAAACACCTCTGTCATCTTGTTGAGCACTGAACCATATTATATTGTGTATTATCTTTGAGCCTCAGAGCTGATGGTAGTGTGGGAGGCACCAGAAGCATGGGTTTTGGAACCAAGCAGACACGAATTTAATTCCTAGGCTGTTGTTCTAGTTATTAGCTGATTAACACTTGGGTCTTTAAATTCTCTTAGCCTCAGTTTCTTCAGTAAGAAATGAAGAATAACTCCAGGGTTGTGTAGACTGACTTCAGTAAGGCTGCAAAATGCTTTGCACAGAAAAAGTGCCTTATGAAATGAGCTATAGTTATAGTTAATAATAATATTGTTAATGTTAACAATAATAATCCTATGTAATGATAAAGGTATTAGAAATAGTAATGGTGCTTTATTTTGTACATAACATGTAATCATTAAATAGAATAGCTTGTAATTTGTTTCTTATGAACTGGTAAAGTGCATAAACAAGATGCTTTACTTGAATTGTGTACCACTTGTGAACTTAATCTTAAAATGAGACATTATTCCTTTAATAGATATTTAGTACAGTTATGGATTATGCTGTCTTCCTTCATTTGTTTGAATAATTAGTTTATGCCTGAGTCTTATAGAAACCTGATTAAAAATCACCAATAATACTATTTCTTTTCTGCTTTTCGTGTTATTTAGTAAATTGTGAAATACGATTATATCCATTAGCAAAAACTGACTGCTTAAGCAGCTGAGCAGTCGGTATCTTTATCTTTTTTTTTTTCTTGCCTGTATTTTCAAGATAATCAATGGCCATTTTTGTAAAAGTGAATAATTGAGTTCTCCTTTTGGAACCTGAAAATGGAAAAAAATATATGTATAAAGACTTTGAAAATACAGAGTCACGCATCCAGATTCTGCATACTAATCTCAAAGTCTGCCTGAGGGCACGGCAGTCCCCTCCCAGTCTGAATTCCAGTGCCCACCCCACAGCTCCCAGGAGAACAGGAGTTCAGAATCAAACAAGCATCTATGCTAATAATTCTTCTAAGGCATTTAAGGAAACCATTTATCAGAATCAGGATGTTTCTAAAGTGGTGTTTGTCAGCTAAGGCATTTAGATTTGTTCTAATGCCAAAGAAGAATGAGGTTAAATTAATCAAGTAATCTCCAAACTTTTGCTTCAGTAAAGAAATTAAATACTCAATCTGGAAATCAGATGAAGGGTCCCTGTAGAGCTGGGTCCATGTGGCCACTGAAAAAGTGTTGCAGGAAGGAATAATAACGTGGGCTCCCATAGCATGCCGAATTCCTCTTGGAGGTTTCCCTCTTTTGTGGTAAAAGCATAAAAGTAAGAGCAGGTTAGGGAGTTTTTCTCAAAATGACTTTTGCTTCATTTAAAAGGCACACATTCTGAGATAATATCTATCTGTCTGTCTGTCTGTCTGTCTATCTACCTACCTATCTATCGTCCATGAAAAAAAATAACCAGTAGAGTCGATTTAAGAAAGAAATGGAAAAACTTATCTGAGACAACGTGAGGATTATAACCTCGTAGACAGCATTTCAAAGCATAGTTATATAAATTTTTGAGTCATATGGCATATTGGCAGTTTACACAATCCAAATCTGCATGTACAAAGCAAGTAGTGGGTCATCCCAGTTCCTTACAAGATTAAGAAGGAAGGTTATCTCCCAAGGAGTTATTGAATAATGGGTCATCCTGACCCTGTACAAGATTAAGAAGGACTGTTGTCTGCTAAGGAGGTCTGAGTAATTAATGCAGGTTCACAGTACCCACTGAAGAGGAGGCAGGAGGCCCAAGTGGTCAGAGAAAAAATTTTCATTTAAAGTTTTCTCGTCTTGCTGTAGAATATGAATTTTATTTCGTCACTACCTATCATCTTTATCATGACCATCATCATCTCCCTATCTGTCTCAAAATGTGGAGGCAAATCTAGATCATTCTCATTTAACTTTGCAATTTAACTGGTTCTTGAAATCCCAGTACTGGTTACCAGTGACATAGAGTCAAGACTTCAAAGATTACCTACTGTTAATTGGCTAGATAACCTTCTTGTGACGTTCTCTAAAACTAAAACTAAAATTCAGTGTCGCACCAGGGATTTATTACAGTGATGTAGATAATCTGGCCCAATGCTACACAAAGGTCTGAGGACCAGCATCATCAACATTACCTGTGACCTTGTTAAAAAAGAAAAACCTCAGGCTCCATGCCAGACCCATTGAGTTAGATATTCTGGTAGAAGGGCCCAGATACATGTAGTTTCACAAGTTCTCCAGGTGATTCTGATACACTCTAAAGACTGGGTGTTAGTACTAATCTATCCCGCTGAGGTGGTGCTCTTGATTTAGAGCCAGAGTTGCTTTGTTGTAAATTTCACTCTTGGTAGAGGAACAGGGTGTCCTACTGAGCTATCAGCATTCTCTCACTTGGTAACCATGATATATGGGGGAGTAAATGACTCTTCACGGGTCCACTTCTCGTGGACTTTAGTGCCTTTCAGTATGGAGGCTTTGAGAAATGAAACATCCCGCTTGGTGAGAGACACTCATTGTTTTGCCCCAAAGACTCAGTAGTTCTTTTTTTTTTTTTAAATTAAAGTATAGTTGATTTATAACGTTATATTAATTTCAGGTGTATAACATGATGATACAGTGTATTTTTATAGGTTTTACTCTACTTAAAGTTATAAGATATTGATTATGTTCCCTGTGCCGTATATTACATCCTTCTGTCTTATTTTATACCTAGAAGTTTGTACCTCTTAATCTCCTTTCCCTACCTTGCCTCTCCTCATTTTGAGTTTATTTTTATATGGTATGAGAAAATGTTCTAATTTCATTCTTTTATATGTAGCTACCCAGTTTTTCTACCACCACTTATTGAAGAGGCTGTCTTTCCCCCATCCTATCTTCTTGCCTCTTTTGTTGTAGATTAACTGACCATAGGTGCATGGGTTTATTTCTGGGATCTCTATTCTGTTCCATTGGTCTGTGTGTTTGTTTTTGTGCCAGTACCATGCTGTTTTGATTATTGTAACTGTAGTATAGTCTGAAGTTAGGGAATGTGAAACCATCTTTGTTCTTTTTTCTCAAGATTGCTTTTGCTATTCAGGGTCTTTTGTGGTTCCATACAAATTTTAGGGTTATTAGTTCTACTTCTGTGAAAATGTCATGGGTAGTGTAGACATTTTTAACAATATTAATTCTTCCAGTCCACAAACATAGGATATCTTTCCCTTCTTTTTATCATCTACAATTTCCTTCATCAGTGTTTTATAGTTTTTAAAATACAGGTCTTTCACTTCCTTGGCTAAGTTTATTTCTTGGTATTTTATTCTTTTTGATGCTGTTATAAATGGGATTGTTTTCTTGCTTTTTCTTTCTGACAGTTCATTATTAGTGTATAGAAAAGCAACAGATTTCTGTATATTAATACTGTATCCTGCAATTTTTCTGAATTCATTTATTCCAGTAATTTTTTGTGAAGTGTTTAGGGTTTTCTATATGTAGTATATCATCTGCAGTTGGTGACAGTTTTACTTCTTCCCTTCCAGTTTAGATTCCTTTTATTTCTTTTTCTTGTCTGATTGCTGTGGCTAGGACTTCCAATACTATATTACATAGATATGATAAGAGTGGGCATCCTTGTCTTGTTTCTGATTTTAGAGGAAAAGCTTTCAGTTTTTCACCATTGAGTATGATGTTAGCTGTGAGTTTGTCATAAATGGCCCTTTTTGGGGGTGGGGTGGGGGAGGTAATTAGGTGTATTTATTTATTTATTAATGGAGGTACTGGGGATTGAACCCAGGACCCTGTGCATGCTAAGCATACACTCTACCACTGAGCTATAACCTCCCTCCATAAATGGCCTTTACTATGTTGAGATGTATTCCCTCTATACCAAATTTGCTGAGAGTTTTAATCATGAATGGGTGTTGAATTTTGTCAAATGCTTTTTCTGCAGCTGCTGAGATTATCATGTGATTTAGTCTTCTTTTTTTAATGTAATGTATCACAGTGATTGATTTGAAGATACTGAACCATGCTTGCATCCTAGAATAAATCCCACTTGATCATGATGTATGATCCTTTTTATATAATGTTGAATTCAGTTTGCTAATATTTTGTTGAGGAATTTCCCATCTATATTCATCAGGGATATTGCCCTATAATTTTTTTTTGTAGTTTTTTTTGTATTTGTCTGTTTTGGTATCAGGGTAATGGTGTCCTCATAGAAAGAATTCGGGAGTGTTCTGCCCTCTTCAATTTGAGAAGGAAAAGTATTAACTCTTTGTGTGCTCCTGGACTTTTGTTTGCTGGGAGTTTTTAAATTACTGATTCAGTTTCAATACTAGTAATTGGTCAGTTCAGATAATCTATTTCTTCCTGATTCTGTCTTGGAAAATTGTTTCTAGGAATTCATCCAGTTCATCTAGGTTGTCCCAATTTTTTGGCATATGACTCTTTATAGTATTCTCTTATGATTGTATTTCTTTGATATCAATTGTAACGTCTCCTCTTTCACTTTTTTATTTGGGTCTCTTTCCTTTTTTAACAATGAGTCTTGCTAAAGGCTTACCAGTTTCGTCTGTCTTTTCAATAAGCAGCTCTTAGTTTCACTGATCTTTTCTATTTTTTTCTATTTCATTTGTTTTCTTTCTGCTCTTTATTCTTTCCTTCCTTCTGTTGACTTTGGGCTTTGTTTTTATTTCTCCAGTTCTTTTTGATTGTAGGTTAGGCGATTTATTTGAGATTTTTCTTATTTCTTGAGGTAGGCCTGCATCACTACTAACTTCCTTCTTAGAACGAACTGCTTTGGCTGTGTCCCATAGATTTCACTTAAAACATATTCCTGTGTCTTCTCATTTTGTTTAATTTTTTCTTTCTCTGTGAAGTTAGGTGAAATAGTTACCTCTCCAGGTCTTGAGGATGTGTCCTTGTGTGGGAGTGACCCTGTGGAGTCTGCGTGTACCCATGGGCTTTGTTGGGAGAGCTGGAGCTGAAGTGAGCATGGGCTGCGTCTTCCCCGGGGGAGTGCTGGCACTCACTGTCTTGGTGGGAGATAGGGCTGGAGTTGGTGGGCTAGAGCCAGAGCTAGGTGCAAGCTGGCACTTCTCCTATGCTCAGTTGTCACCACCCTATCTGGGGTGAGGGTGGGGGCTGAGGGGCTGGAGCAGGAGCCCTGAGGGAGCTGGGTGTCTCCTGGATGTGATGGCAGCCTCTCCCTTGGTTTGGGATATGGCAGAGCCCGAGGGCGTGGGGCTGCATTTATGTACTGGTTTCACTTTTTCTTTGGTGTGTGTGCCTTGGTTAGAAGCTGAGTCAGGGCCGGAGGGGTTGGTGCCCCATCACTGAGCCAGCTGGCCATGCCCCTTCCCATGTGTGTAAAGGGACACATCCTCCAGCAAAGGTGGTCTCTGCCCTGGAACTAGCTTCAGGTTGTGTGCAGGGACATGTGAGCTGGCAGTGGCTGCCTCTGTCCTTGTCAAAGGCAGGGCCAGGGTCCAGGCTTTGTTTCCTTTAAGTTTACATACTCTTGTTGGCAGTGGCAGCCTCCACCTTAGTGGGGAGCAGTGCTGGAGCAAGAGGGGCTGGAGCAGGATCCCTGTGCCGTCTCGGATATGTGCTGGGGTGGTCTTGGAAAGCTGGCCAGAGCCCTACGCAGTTTTCAGTCTGCTACCTCTGTACTGTGTGCTCCTCAAGAACACTGTTGGGTCTCTTACAGCCCTTTGGTAAGCCCTAGGGGGCTCGTCTTCCTGATGTCAGAAGACTGGGGTGCCTAATATGTGGCTCAAACCTCTCGTCCTCCAGGGAGGATCCCCTAATCTGTGATAGCCCTTTCCATTTCTGTGTCCCCCACTAGGAGTGTGACTTCCAATCAGATTGTTTCTCCTTGCTTCCTATCAGAATCTGTGTGGACCTTTTTTTACAGCCTTGGCTGTGAGAGAGCTGTGCTGCTAGTTCCCAGGTCTATTCAGCGAGTCTCTATCTGCAGTTGTAGTTTTGGTGTATTCCTGAGGGGAGGTGAGTCCGGCATCCTCCTACTCCACCATCTTCATCTCCAAAACCCTCAGTAGTTCTTCCAGAGAAGAAGATACTTTGTGAAAGAAAGGAGGTAATATAGTAAAATGGGAGAAAATGCAGATTCTGGAATTATTTTCTATTAAGTTCTAACTTTTATGCAAGATCAATAGCAGCTTTTCTTATTAACCTTCTAGGGCCTTGTAAATAATGATAATTAAAGGTTTTTGTTAAGATTAAATGGTAGGAGGGTATATCTTAGTAGTAGAATGCATGCGTAGCATGCACGAGGTCCTGGGTTCAATCCCCAGTACCTCTGTTAGAGTAAGTAAGTAAAGAAATAAAGCTAATTATCTTCCCCCCAAACAAAAACAAAAGAAATAAATATTTAGACAAAAGATTAAACGAGGCAATGCGTGCAGAAAGCTTATCCTTGGTTCTGGCACACACTGAGCACAAAATATGTATTACTTATTTTTGGAGGTTAATATGAACTTTCTCAAAATGGAATGGACACCAGAAGAAGTAAAATTGTTTTATGAACTTTATTCTAAGGAGTAAAAGAACAAAAGTGCATTGGCACATATGTCCACCTTACAACCCAGGAGTTTTAGTTCTGCTCATTCACCAATGAGAAATACAAAACATGTCCAAAATGGGCAAGAATTTTCATTATCGCTTTATTCATAAAAGCCTAAAACTGGAAAGAACTCAAATGTCCATCAACAGGTGAATGGACATACAAATTGTGATATTTTCATACAATAAAATACTAATCAGCAATAAGAAGGAATGAACTCCTGATGCATACGATAACATGGCTATATCTCCAAACATTATGTTGAGCAAAAGAAGCCAGACACAGAAGTTTCCAATAGGCAGTTTTATAGTCTGTATATGATTTTCTGGAACTGACAAAACTAAGCTGATATGATAGAAATTGAAACAGTAGCTGCCTTAGGGGGAGGGTTGACTGGAGAGGTGCACTGGGAACTTTGGGGTGATGGGAAATATTCTTTATCTTAATTGGGATGGTAGTGCTGAAGGTGTATACATTATCAAAATATGTCAAAACGTACACTTAAAATATGAGCATTTAACTTTATGTAAATTAAAATTCAATTAAAAAAAAACTGAGAAAATGCACCAGGTCTCCTACCTGCCATTTCAGAAGTTAATGTGAGATCACAATTTATAAGAACTTGGTATAAGATTTCATAACCTTTAAGAATTCTTCATTGTTTCTTTATGTGTATAATTCTTCATGATGAATGGCATCTCAGCTTTAAAGTGAGGAATGAGCAATCACATCATTGGGAGCAAAAAGAAGCTGGAGACACAGGGCTGTATCCAGACACACCTTATGAGAAACTTGTGCATTGGCCACAATTTACTATCCTCTAACTCTCACAGCAAAATTTTGTTTTGTTTTCAAGTTCTCTTAGAAATATTTGGTTAAAATTAAGAATGATTTGCCTTGGATCTATTCCCATTACGACCCACTATCTCTTGCCCCTAAGCCTATCATATTGAGTACTTTCATTCAGCAACAGTCAGCAAGCATTAATTGAACGCCTACTGCCTGCTCAGTAGGGTCTTTAAAGAGGTGAAAAATAGGTGTTAACATGACATTTTAGAGCGGGGCAATCCACGTGGCTAAATAACCTCTTACTACTTGCGGAAACTGCAACACAGAGAGGGCAGTTGGCTTAATCAAGGTCACTTTTGCACTCCTGGGCTTAAATCTCTTGAATGTCAGTCAAAGAATCTCTTCTTGGAATCCCATTAATACAGTTCTTGCTTTTAGAGGATTTGTGATCTATTGGTGATACTCCTGTGAGCCCAAGCCAGAGATTAATTAGAGCATAAACAGAGACAGGAGAACAGGGAAAATAGATTTAATGTTTGAGCATCAACTATGTGCTGGATAATTTTCTGTATTTTAATCCTTAACTGTCCAAGAAAAGCATGTTTTTATTCTGATATCATAGTTGAGAAATCTGAGGCTCAGATGGTTTCCATGACTCACCTAAGGTCATAATGGTGGAAGGTGGAAGAACCCAGGTATGTCAGGCTCCAAGTCTTTACATAATATGAAGCTGGAGCATTATAAAGCAATCTTTTAAGGAAGTGATTTTAGTGAGAAAATACTCAACAGACCAATTGAATCCATTGTCTTTCCTTGTTTTCAGTATTTCACAGCCAGTTTGGGATGTCTGGTGTAGCATGGGAATTTGCACGTTCCAAAATGACAGAGAAGAGAAAGGCAGTTTGGCAAGACAGGATGTAAGACAGGAGCATTCACCTGGCTTTTTTTTTTTTCCCTCGCATTCCCTATTAGTGGCACTGAGCTTCTAATCAAGCATTTAATACTTTCTTTTTGCCACTCAGTAAAAAGGCTTTTTATTTCAACTCGCCTCCTAGGTGTTCTATGTCAGGCAATTACTCTACCTGAAGGTTTTCAAAGTCTAAGAAATTAAATGGGCGGTTCTTAAAGCAACACTCTCTTGAAAGCATAATTGCAGTTAAGTAATAACAAACCTGAGCACACAAATCAAGTTTTCTTCTTCTCTCAGCACCTGGGCTCCTTCTATTACCCGTGTATCAGAAAGAAAACCAGAACCCCAGGGCCAGAGCAATTGTCCTTGTGATCCAGGAATGAGAGCACGCTGCCTAACTATATCATATTAGCTTTGCAGAAAATTGCTGCCCCCTCTTCCTTTTTTTTTTTTTTGTTTGGTTATTTCCTTAGTTCATTGCATTTTTATAGCTTGTAGTTAGATTACTTGAAGCCCCAATGTGACAAAAGGACCGAGATAGGACCCTGAAGTGCTTAACAGGGAACTCTGGGGCTCACTATGGTGTGATTGGCATTAATGCTACTGGAATCCAGAATTTTCAAGGACATTCAGACCCATCAGCCTGACCATCCACAAGAGAGCACAGCTTTCATCATGTCAGGAATCTGCTCATGCTCTCTGAGTTATTTTATAACATTGTGGTTGGCAGAATTTTAAAGCTGTCTCCCAAGATTCCTGTCCTCTGGGTCTCCAGTCAAACACGAATCTAGGTACTGCTGTGAAGGATTTTTGCAGCTGCAATTAAGATTATGAATTTGCTGACTTTGGGGAGATTATCATGGAGTATCAGGGTGGGTCCAGTGTAGTCCCACGAATCCTTAAAAGCAAGTAGAAAAGAAAAGCAGAAGAGCCAGTCAGAGAGAGCTGCGGAAGATGAGGAGGCAGAAGAGATGGGCAGCGTGAGAAGGATCTGTCAGCATCGCTGGTTCTGACGTGGACGGGGCTGTGTGCAAGGACTAGAGAACGGCCTGTGGAAACTAAGGGTGGCCCCCAGTTCACAGCCACCAAGAAAACAGGACCTCAGTTCTACAACTGCCTGGAACTGAATTCAGCCAACAACGGAATGAATCTTGAAACAAGTCTCCTCTAGAGTCCCCAGAGGGGAACACAGCCCTGCTGACACCTTGCGTGTGACCTTCTGAGACTTTAAGCAGAGCAACCAGCTGAGCCCATCAGATTTCGATCTACAGAACCATAATATAATAAATACATATTATTTTAAGCTGCTAAATTTGTAGTAATTTGTTATGCAGCAATAGGAAATTCATACAGATCTCTTTTGATGGCAACTGAAGAATCTTTCTGTGGTATTTTCAACCTCACTTTTCCAGGTTTTAGGATGAGGCACTCTTTTTGGACAATTGATCACTTTTCAGAGATTCCAATTAAGAGCAATAATTATTTTGTTTGAGGGTAGAGAGAGTAATACAATGCACATTCAACCAAGATTTTATTTGGATGGACTTCCTGTGATTAGGGTCCTCCTCTCCACCTTATTTTCCACTCAGCAGACTCTGAAAGATTACGTCTCCAAGTGGAGGGAGTGGATGCTTTGGGAAGTCTGTGGAAGATTGCTTTTCAGCTGATCTGATACAACAGTAAAAAGACTTTGTATTAGTCTCCTAGGGCTTCCCTAGCAAATTACCGCAAACCAGGTGGTTAAAACAATAGAAATCTATTGTCTGTAAAATTTATGTTTTGTTCTAATTCTGGAGCCCAGAAATTTGAAATCTAGGTGTTGGTGGGGACATAGCTCTCTCTGAAGGCTGTAGGGGAGCCTCCTTCCTTGTCTCTTCCTAGCTTCTGGTGGTTGCTGGCAACCCCCTCATTCCTTGGTTTATAGACCTGTTGCTCCCAGTGGAGGTCCCCGTTGTCACATGGTGTTCTCTCTGTGTGTCTTCACATGCCATTCTTTGTTCCATGTGTTTGTGCCTGTATTTTCTTCTTCTTACAAGGACATCAGCCCTTGGATTAGGGGCCACCCTACTACAGTATGTCCTCACTTTAACTTGACAAAATGAAATCCCTATTTCCAAATAAGGCCACATTCTGAGGTTCTGGGTAAGTGTGAATTTTGGGGGGACCCTGTTCAACCCAGTACAAGTATGATGTTTGGTACCTACTGTAGCTTTGAAAAGATAAAGCACCTTAGGAAATTTAAAACTACTATCCAAATTCATAGTTGTTTCCTCAGTTAAACACTTTAACCTATTGTCTAAGTGGTACCAAGCCAAAATGGATGGGGTTTAACTCTTAAATCTTACTGAAATATTTCACAATAATTTAAGGCACTAGAACAAAAGCATGTTTGTATGATGTCACCAAAGGAGGCAGTGAGTGAATAGTTTAGAGTTACAGAACGTTGGATTTGGAAGTTACTACTTATCTAGCACAGCAATCACAAGAACTGTTCCAGGGCAGATATTCTCAGCTCTTAAGAAAACAAAATGTATACACACACACACACACACACACACATACACACACATACAACATATGTTGGTTTGACCAGTCTGCACAGGGGGGTATAAATGGAGAGAATTCATAATACCAAAGCGTTAATGAATGACAATTTTTTTTATGCCAGTAAGATGTATTTCACTTTTGGGCAGTAGCCCTAAATTCAATTCACAGACAATTTTATTGTGGAAAATCAAGTATACCTTGACAAACCACATGCTGAATTTGCTTGGATTTTATTTTTTCCACTCTCACATTAAAGTGCAAGGTTCAAATATTTGTATATTTGGAACCAGAACTTTCCTCAGCCCTGGCTATTCAATACTTTGCATTTGCCTGCGTGTTCCATGACAGGCTAATTGAATGTAGATTAATGTATTTTCATCGGCTTTGGTACTATATCCGAAATTCAGTGTGTTTTTGTGTGTGTGTATATATGCTTTGCTAAATGCTTCAAATTACCTTTTGGTATTGATGACTCATGGTGTTTAAAAAAATTAAATAGGCTCCCTCTTCATCCCTGCTTGTCCTCTTTAAAGGTTTGCTGTGGCCTGGAGCCATGCGTGGCGCCCTGAAAGAATGGCCTGGTCAGTGTTCATGATTGGACCTGGATCTGAATTGCCTTGTTTCACCAGTTTCTCTCTTTTCTTCACCATCTTCATTGCTGGTCTTTCTCCGTCTCCATTCTGGCTTTGCCTAATCTTTTCACAGGATGCTCTAGTCCGATGCCTCTAGGCTTCAGAATCTCTGCTTCATTTCCTTGTTACTGATCTTGTCTCTTGAGCCTTATGAAGCAGCTCTGCAGACAGATGTCAGGAGCCTCTCCTTACCTCTGAACCTGTCCTCGCCTCTAGTCTTACCCTACTCCAGTCTATTCCCCAAACAGCAATCAAAGGAATCCAAGAAGTGAGTCTGATTCTCCAGCTCCCTTTGCATTCAGTGTCCATACTCATTCATATGGCTGTGAGGTTCTTCAGGATGTGTCCTCTGCTTACCCCTCTGATGTCTTCCTTTGTGCTCCTGTACTGTAGACATAGTGGGTTACTCCATTTACCTCCTCAGTTGTTTTATGTTCCCTCTTCCCTCTAGGCCTTTGTATACTCTGCCCCCCACCCCTAATCTGATACATTCTTTCCTTTCCCCTCTGTGTTCATCAGATAGTCCCTATTTGTCCACATTGACCTAAATGCCTTCTTCCCTAAGTAGCACATTCTGATCTCTCAGGATTTTATTAGGGAATCCTTTTTTGTACTTACATTACCCCAAATTTTTGCTAGTTAGTATATAATTGAGCATCATAATGTCTGTTAATTTATCCTATTCTCCCCATGTTAACTGTAAGCCTGGATGTGTTTTGTCACCAACATGGCATATAAAAACCATTCAAGAAATATTTACATTCAAAGAAAGCTTGAAAGAGAAAAAAAAAGAGAGAAGAAAAGAAATATTTAGCATTCAAGAAATGAATTTAGGAATGTATGAGGAATGACTTTTCTATCCTATAAGCATTGAAATTTTTTCCAGAATGTCTTTCTCTCAGATACTTACAACATATGCATGGTTGAAGCTCACGGGCAAATCCTAGACATATCCTGTATCACATAAGACAGACGTTTTGAGAAGTGAGGTGCTAGTATTAGTGAAGAAGAATGATGGTTGCTGGTACAAGCTGACTGTAGGAAAAATAGTCCTGCTATTGTAAGGGCAGTTCAGAATTCAGAATATGGTTGTTAACAGACCATCAAACCATGATCATCACAAATGTACAGCCTCTCATTTGCAGGTCTCTCCACTTAGGAGAGATGTACACATGATTAATAGTTATGGTCTCCACAAGCCAGGTGTAAATTCACAAATTGTACTCTAACTGATGAGCAGAGTCATTTTGGATGCATTTGACTCAGAATGCTCGCTGGGCTTGTCTAATGCCTGTACGATTAACAAATAATCATTTTGCAATTTGGGCTGCCGATGCTGTGCTTGGACATGATAGAGGAACAGGCAGAAGACTTTGCTGTGCTTCTCTGGATGTCAGAAATATCTAGAATAGTGCTATTCAATCTTTCATGTGCCTGGGATCACCCAGGGAATCTTGTTAAAATGCAGATTCTGAGTGGGGCTTGAAAATCTACTTCTGGCAAGCTGCCAACTAATTCCAAGAACTCCACTTTAATTAATTAATTATTTTAGTTCTGCCGACTTTATTTATTTATTTATTTGAAATACAGTTGATTTACAACGTTATGTTAGTTCCAGGTGTACAGCACAGTGATTGAGTATTTTGCAGATTGTATTCCACTGTAGGCTATTACAAGGGAATGGGTGTGTTCCCTGTGCATTTAATAGTACTTGTTGCTTCTCTGTTTTATATATAGTAGTTTGTATCTATTAGTCTCATACGCCTAATTTGTCCTTCTCCCCTTTCCTCTCCCCTTTGGTAACCGTAAGTTTGTTTTCTACGTCTGTGAGTCTGTTTCTGTTTTGCATATACATTCATATGTAGTTTTTTTTAGATTTTACATGTAAGTGATGTCATACAGTATTTATCTCTCTCTGTCTGACTTATTTCACTAAGCGTGATATTCTCTAGGTCCATCTACATTGCTGCAACGGCAAAATTTCATTATTTTTTAAGGCTGAATAATATTCCATTATGTATATATATATATCCCACATCTTCTTAATTCAGTTGTCTGTTGATGGACACTTAGGTTGCTTCTATGTCTTGGCTGTTGTAAATAGTGCTGCTATGAACACTGAAGAGCACGTATCTTTTCGAATTAGTGTTTTCATTTTTTTCCCAGATATATACCCTGGTGTGGAATTGCCAGATTATATGGTAGCTCTATTTTTAGTCTTTTTGAGGAACCTCCATACTGTTTTCCATAGTGTCTGCACCAATTTACATTCCCAACCAACAGTATAAAAACAAGAACCCCCACTTTAAATAGCAAGTTTCTAGAGAATAAGAGGTGAGGTTTTAAATTTTTGTTTCTCTCAGTAGCCTTTCAAAATGAAAGTTATGAGAAACTAAGCTAGAGGGACACAGATGGGAGGTTCAAAGAATGGATCTTTGACTTTGGAGGCAGGACAAAGAGGTGACGGGATTCAGAAGCCATTATGTAATGTCATTTAAAATGGAGCCATTGATAAGTTTGTTGCCTGCCTCTGTTTTGACCTTGACTTCTGAAAATGTAGAATATCAAGAAAACTTTTAAAGGTTGTACACATCTTAGTCCTCTCTTTTACCTGCCATCTCCACGTAGTAAAAAAGAGAAAATTCCACATCTATCAAGAGCAGTTTCTCTAAACCCCTCCCCAGCATATAGGCTTTTGTAATTTAGCTCCACCCATGGTATATTCCATGGCCTAGTCGGACTTAATAACACTCCCTCCAAGAGTGTATTAATCGATAGAGGTTCTTTTTACTGGAACACTTAACTCCTATTGCCTTATTTGACATTAAAAACAAGTAGTTTAGCTCTGGATGCTCAGAAGGAGGCTGAAAGATCCCTGACCTTCAGGCTTCTGCATGGCCATCAGCAAGCGTGGCTAAGACCTCTTCTTACAGGCAGGCCTGGTTGGGTCATGTTCTGCTCCAGCACTTTCTTCTGTGTTTCCTCAGCTTGTTTCTCAGACTTGCTTTTATATACTTTAAAAGAAATCACACCAAATCTTCACCTAACATCAGACACTTGACTCAGTCAGCTTCAGCTCCTCATCTGTGTATGAGAATGAATACACTGTACGTGGGAGGACCTTTGTAGTTAGTCAGTGAACGTAATCAGATTTTACCTTCTTGTGTAGTTAAGGTTTTCAGATCTCAGAATAAAGTGAATCTGTCAGCTCTAACGGTCTGATTAGGAAGATATATTCAAAACTCTGACCATCCTAATAAGACCTGCCTTTTACAAAATGCCCTGTATGTGCCAGGGATTATGCTAAGCGCCTTACATTTGTTACATAATTTAATATTGTAACAACAAAAATGGGATGAGATCGGTGTATTTGTATCTCATTATTCTCTAGCCAACTAATACACAAGTCTTTTATAACTAATGAGAAAACAAAAGTCAAAGCGGTGTTCACAGAAGGTAAGCAAACTACTCGAGACTGTACAACTGGCAATGTTACAAGAATCAGATCTTGGTTCGTTGCTGGTGTTGATGCTTTCACGAGTAGATTCTACTACCTCTCTGTCAATGCTGTATTTTTTTTTTTTCTGAAGGTGCATTTCTAAGGTACGCTCTTCATGATGTAATATCTCTTTTAAAATGTAACATGGAAATAGCATAGAAGGCAGGAAACCATCGCTCTGTCTCTGGTACCGCCAGAAGATGGATGTATACTTTGGAAAGTGGTGAGTCATTTTACTTCTTGGGATTTCCTTTTTCTTACCGGTCATATAGAAATTGAACTAGATATTAAAAAAAAACTGATTTACATCTCTGTCATTCTAGTAATTTGTAGATAATATGGTGGTTGAGGTCCTGGGAGTTTGGCTGTATGCTTCTTTCTCTGCCTGAAATGCCTCTTCTACATCACCTACTCTTTCATTCTGCCCTTCTGTGGAAGGCTAAGAATTTTCTCTCTAATCCTGCATTTTTCATCTTTTTCTGCTCCCAAATTTCCTACTTATGAGTCCATTGCAATCATTATATGCCAGGAATTGCAACATGGATTCATTGCAATTTGAAAACATTTTTTGAAAATTGACCCAGCATGTGCACAGTTTCCCTGATCACCTGCCAAGTCTTGTTCTATCTTTGGTGTGCCGTCAAGCTAACAGAGCTGTAAATTAAGTAAAGTGATTGTCTTAACCCCAGGAAGCTGAACTTAGAAGACATTTTATCAAAATAAATGATCTGAATTAAAAAATTTTGGCTGCTACTTAACTCAATTGTAGGTAATAGGTTTAGAGGAAACCCAGCTGGTTCAGAGAAGCCCAGATTCTCCTATTGGGCTCTTGGTTTATACCCACGAACCCTAGGACAACACCATCACTCACTTCACACAGCAACGTTGCAACACACAGACCTGTTTATAACAAGGACCATTTTGGCTTTACTTCTCAGAAAGCAGAATTGAAAGTTCATTACAGCTCCAAATTCTAACTTGGGGTTTCCTTCTTATTTGGATGCCATCATTGATTTCACCTTTTACTTGAATTTTGTGAAAATCTCTGGCCCTGAGGCCAACCTGGTCTATTCAACCATAGAACAGATGGTTGTCCAAAGTGACAGCCAGTAAACTTTTAATTAATGAACCGATGCATGCACCAGACCTGTAAAGAACTCATAACCATGGCTACCCTTAACAAGGCACACTTAAGACTATTCCAAGAACTATGCTAAACACATAGAATGTGTTTTCTCATTTAATGCTCAGAACAAATGGGAAAGTTGAAGCACAGAGAAGTCATGCCGTTTTGCACAAGGTAGCATAGTAAAAGCAAAGCTGGAATTTGACCTTGTGCCTGTATGTTTGCAAAGCTCATGCTCTTTGCCTCTGTTCATGACAGTTCTGTGGGTTCAGTTTGACTGCAAGAAGCATGACATGTCCTCTAGTGACAGATTCTCTTATTGAGAGCTCAGGAGTTAAATACTGCAAAAGAGCTAACTACTGCAGTGTGATTGTTTTTCCTCATCCAGGTTTTTAGAAGTAAGTCCACACTTACATTGAAATTTTAAGAAATTCAGTTATTTTTTTCCTGAGCATCGTATCAAAATTCTTTAAACTTATTTTTTAAAATTTTATGTAAATGTTTGAGATGAAAAATATTACTATTCTGGTGTCTCCATAAACATGTTTCCTTTTCTTTTTTCGAGACCACCACTATTCCTTTAAGACCCATGTCTGGCTTAAAGCACCATGGAAGGTAACACTTGCTCGTTGTTCACTGTGCTATTCCAGACCCATTTGCTTTGCCCCGTTCCCTTCAGTGGTTTCTGGCTTTTTCTCAAAGTTTTCTGATCACGTTGTTATTTCTCACATTTCTTGTCTCTTCTCACTCTCAGATTTGACAATGTCTTCCTGGATATCAGATTCTTTCGCTCTGCACCATAATTTGTGTTCACTCTCAATGACACTTTCTCGGAAAAATAATCTTGGTGGCACATCAGTTGGTACCATTTCTACCAAGCTTTTGTCCTGGCCCCTTCAAAGAAAAGCCAGTTTGAAACAAAGTGAAAAAACAAAAAACACTTTTAAGATTTAAGAAGGTAACTTCTTGTTATGATAGTCTATGGTATAATAAGAAAAGAAAACAAACATCAAATTTGTAAGTCAGTTGGAATGTCACATAACAGAACAGTTTTTTTTTTAACCAATATCTTGACTTCCAGTCTTAACATATCCATCAAGTGATTATTAAGTATATACCTATGTATTCCAGTCATGGAGAACTTACTACTTCCTTAGGCAGTCCAATCCATTTTTATTCACTCTTTTGGAATGTTCTTTACTTTAAAATTATATTTCATTGGTTTAAATTCTAAGCCATGCCACCACACAGAACAAATCTATCTTCTCTTCCAAGACAGTACATCAACATTAATGGATAACGCTCACTATGCTAAGCTAACTATTTCCATTTATTTTTACCATTCCTTGTAGGAACTGGATTAGAAACTACCATGTCCTTGTCTCTTGTCTTGTTGGAGTGGAGGGACCCTACTTTTTCAATGTTTATTTTAAATGAACTAACTTACTTTAATCCTAATGTGGTCTGCTCAGAATAGAGTGGGCCTGTTACTTACTTTGTTGTAGACACTAAATATATCTGTTCATTAGTAAATATGTATTAGATCTCTTTTAGCTGCAAATTGTAAAACAATCTAACTTTAAAAAATATCAAAAAAGAAGAATTTATATTAGGAGCTTACAGAGGTGTGCACAAATTTGACTAGGCTTCAGGAAGATCTGGAGCCCAGTATGCACATGCCTATATGTCTTGAACTTAACTCTTTTAAATTTTGGCTGGAATAATAGAGTAAATAAGAGAGCAGAGCACTCTATATCCTGCTAACTTGTAACTATCTCTCCAAACTATCCCCAGCCCTTCATCTCCTGCTGACATACTTTTTGTGCCTTTTAGATTTCAGATGGTTATAGCAATAACCTCAAAAGAGAGATTGTGGCCACAACAGTTTACAGTATTACTGTAGAGCATTCTGGTTTCAAAGGAAGTAATATTCTAAGCAAATTAAATCCCGCCCCCCCCCCCCCAAATACTGGAGAGGTTAGACTAATTATGGTGCATTCAAATGATGGAACATAATGGGCC
The DNA here is from genome assembly GCF_048564905.1 of Vicugna pacos. Taxonomy (NCBI): domain Eukaryota; kingdom Metazoa; phylum Chordata; class Mammalia; order Artiodactyla; family Camelidae; genus Vicugna; species Vicugna pacos. The sequence goes on from NC_132995.1 coordinate 34,197,845, forward strand.
CTTCAAAATCATGGATGAAGAATTTATAATGACATAGGAAAGTGCTGATGATATAATTTCAGTAAAAATTAAAGGGCAAGGAACTGCATAACCTGTGTGATTCCAATTACATTAAAAACTAAGACTTCCATGTGGAAAATGAATAGAAGCTTAATAGTGATAATATCTAGACTGTAGATTATGAACGATTTGTGGTTTCCTCTGTCTTTCCAGCATGTCTATGAAGAACATTATTAATTTCACAAAAAATAGAACATAAAATAAAAAAAATAAATATAAAACTTAAATAGGTATAGATTTTGATAACTGTGAGGATTGTGATACCTATAAAAGGCTTAAAAGAGTGATTGGCCAGTTTTAGGTGCTCAGTAGGTTTCCATTTCTCTTTATTTTCCCTGTTCAATGCCAAGCCCTTATATGAAAATAATTCATCTAGATATTGCATACAAAGGCCAAATTGACACTGAATAAAATTTAATTTAAGTCAACAGAATCAGAATAAAATGTGTTGGAGAGAGAAAATAAATAAGCTTTGTAGGCTGAAGTAGCCTCTGAGGTGACTTTTAAACTCTAGGTTTTATCTGATTCTGTGATCTACTCCAGTATGATCCAATTAGATGCAGGATAATTAAGGGAATAAAATTCACATTTACATTCATAATAGTGTATGTGTTTACACGTTCTCAAAGCTAATTGCCATTTCGGAACATCATTTAATGTGTCAACCTTCTTTAAGAAAGACTTACAACTTTGCATGTGAACTTTTCCAGTTAGGACAAGATCAAATTATTAGTTACTATTATATCTAAACTTACAGATATAAATTTGAGAGAAACAGTCTTCAAAGTAAAATAGAATTGAAACAAGTTGCATTGGAAATGTTTCCTCTTCAGTTTTCCTATTTTGTTTTTTTTTTAAAGTTGGAAATTCTTTGCTAGTTCATTGTTCTGTCAGAGTGTTAAAAAAATTATCCTTGGCTTTTGTTTAACAAGTCTTACGTTTGTGCTGAATTTTCCCCTACCTCTCCTCTGCACACCATTTTGCTTTCTTTGCAGTGAGTTTGATGCAGTGAAGGCCTACCTCAGTGTACCAATTACAAGCATTTAAGATGAAACCAAGCCACAGATTATACAAATGAAGGGAACAAAAATAACAGCATTTTGTATAAACAAGGGCAGAGAGACAATTTGTTCTAGTCAAAGATAAATAAAGTTAAACTCTACCGAAATTACCATGTGTCAAGCTAATCAGAGGAAACGTTTCTGCAATGCTATTGTGCAAAAATAATTGAAATGACATTTCACAAAATCTAGCAGAGGTAAATTTTTTAAAAAACAGGCTTGCAAACTTCCAGATACTTCAGCTCACCCTAAGAGCTATTTGTACTGTGTGCTCAACTGAAATAATTGAAGAGCAAAGTTTCAAAATGTGTTCTTTCTGCTTGAGAGAATCAGGGCCGTCTCTTGGGGTGCGAAGTAAACCTGGGTATGTTAAAGGGACCTCCCAAATCCCCTAGGCTGTCCTCTTGAGAACCACCCCGTAACACTTATTTTTTGTTTATTTCCATACTTTCCTAGTATCTGTCAATGTGCTCATTGTAAAATCCATTTACCCGTCATCTTTTCTTGCATATTATACATAAAATGTCTTGGCAATGAATCAACTTTCTCAAAAGAAAATTGGTGCAAGTTTTATTCAGAAATTAATTTAGACTTTTATTGGGGCAGCTACCAAGTAGGAAGACTAGAACAGAGATGAATAACATATTCATTCTTTTTGTCCCTCATTCTATGTAGTCTTGTCTGAGGTCAGTATTGCTTAAGGTTATAAAATGAACGCTCTACAAATCACAATCACATAACTGTCAGGCGCCTTATTAAATTTCATTCAGTTCTATACCAATTCTTAAGGGACCATCACTACCTTCCAATTTACACAAAGATTGAATAAAAACTGATCAAAAATTTATAGAATTGGAAAGTCATCCTAAATTTGATCTGCTATTACTGGAGAGAAAACTAGGCCAAGAAGTTTAGCCTGTTAGGCGGTGGGGAGTCATCGAAGGCTTGCGAACAGAGGACTGACATGATTATATCTGGCAGTGATACACAAAATTGATTCCTTGATCATTGCTTACATGTTTTTTTTTTGCTTTATTATAAAGGCATAAAAAGTACTGTAACAACCCAAAGCACACAGACTTGTTGGAAAGTTAAATCATTGTGGCAGACAATATTCACAAAGTATTCATCCAGTCCTCTACATTTCCTAGGCTTCCTTGGAATTACATAACTTGCTCTGGCTGACAGTCTCTGAGTGACATGTGCCACACCTGAGCGAAGGTAGGGAAGATCTGGGATGCCTCCCGCATCCTGTCTCCCACCTAGTGGCAGCATTGGATGAGGTGGTGAGTCGTGAGATGGAAACCGCCTACCGCAGTCATAAGGAGGAGAGTTGCCCTGGGGCATTGCCCAGCGTAAAAGATAAAGGTTTGTTGAATTTTGGCACTGATATTTCAGAATGGCCTAGCTTATCCTATGACAATGATAAACAAGCACCAAAAAAGACACTCAAGTTTGTGGTCGTGGGGAAAAAGGCAAATTAAAACAATGAGATACCATTTCACCTATTATGTTGAAAAAAAAAAACAATTAAAAGCCAGAAAATACCAAATTTTGATGAAGATGAGGACAAACACAAATCTTCTTGCACTGCTGGCAGAGATATTAAAAAATGGTACAGTCATTTTGGAGAGCAATTTGGCAGTTAGTAATGAAATGAAGAATGACATGATTTATGGACGAAGAATCTACCCCATTAAAAACGTCACAGAGGTCTATAAAGGGTGCGTGCCTAACATTATCGTGCTGTCCCTTCTCCAAGCCCTGCTAACATGGTTTCTCGGTTAATATTTGAGATTTCAATTGGGTTGCAGAATGTTTGTGGTAATGAACAATCTGAGGTGACTTAAGAGTCTATTTCTGGTAAAATAAGTAAAAATACCACAATCAATGAATGGGATACATACAGTAAAACTTGGAATCAGATATTTTGAATACATGTTTTGAATTATACATTAAGGAAATTAAGCTTCATTTATGTAAGCTGAAAATGCAAACACACATCAAATAATATGTTTTACAAAGTTACATAATAGCTGACTCTGAGTAGAGAGGAGAAAGAAAGTGGGCATGGAATATAAAGGGAAAAATAAAAACAAAAACACAGTAAAGCAAGGGAAGGGCTTTGTATAGAACAACTGAGGAGCATATTTAATTTAGCTTTGTAAACCTGAGGCAACACAAAACAATAAAAGGAAAAAAATAATTACGTGTACAATTCAAATTTCACCTTGTGACATATCTATTTTAATGTACTTGTATCTCCTATGCTTACAAAAACCTTTAAGGATAGATTCAGCTTTGTGTAAACTTATATCCCCCCTTGTAGGGACATATGTCTTATTACCAACATGGCCTTGCTCAGGGATTCATAAAACATCAACTGAAAACTTCCTTAGACAACACCTAGTCCAAATAATAACCCCATTTTACCTAACCTTGACTCAAAGAACTGAACTCACTTTTTTCAAACTAGAAGGAAAATTCAGGGGTCAGGGTGAACACTGAAAGTTAGATCTCCCATTACCATTAATGAGCTCTTTTTCATATCCGTGCTACACATAAGAGTGTGATGAGTGTCTGAACAGGATCAAAATAAACATCATTAGTCTGAATATTAGTCGGACTAATTTATGTCATACCAATTACGCTTGCCACTTGAAAAATATATTTTAAGATGATTTTTCAAGTACCCAGGCAACGTTTACAGAGAAAGCTGTGATGGTATTAGAGGCTGAGCTGTTGATTACAAACAGGGTGAATTTTTGGCTTTATGTGATTTGTCTAAAGAGGCAGCAAAATGAATTGAAGTAGAAACAGGGCACTGCCTGAATCCTGTTCATCCTCATGGGATTTTATCCTTACACTCACATAAAAGGGAGCTGTTTAGCTGTCCTTAAGTTTTGTCATTATATTAGCACAAGCAAAGGAAATGTAAATAATTAAGAGACTTAAAAAATGTCCAGTTATAACTGTAGTCAAAAAATTTTTCTACTTAAAAGGCACTTTGACTGGGATTTTAATCAGAGATGACAATCATTTTAATTCTTAGCATTTTTTTCATAGTGTTCAATTTCTGGAATATCTTCTAGGAAATTGCCATGTTATATAGAGATGAGATAGATTCAGAGTGGGGAGGATCACCACATGGAACTGCTATCCCCCAGAAGCTTCCATTGAAGGTCAGTTTGATGATGGGCAGCATGTTTGTAGGAAAAACTGTATTGTGCACTGACTTAGTAGGTCAATTAAACATGCATACAAATACTTTTTGAGGATTTTAGGTATGTGTAATCTCCATGCTCCTTATTTAAAGTTGCAAATATATATTATTTTGAGTAACAGTGTAGTCCTTATCAACTCAAGTTGAAGAATGAAAGCAAAATGATAATAGATAATAAAACACATGGTTGCAGAATATTTTGACTTTAAAATATTGTAACCTACATTCTGTTTCTCAGCATAACCTTTGAGCTAGACTTTTACAGTCATATCATAATACAACAGGTGTGAACAGTTGTGTATGAAACAAATCTTTTTTGCTAAGAAATCCAGAAATAGAGCACAATCATTTAAAATTGTATTTAATAAAATAACGTTTTTTAAAAATGACAATTTTTAATGTTGGTACCAGAGTGGGAAATTGCCATTTTTTGGTGGGAATATAAATCAGTATAATTCTTGTGTTAAATAATCTATGTGTATTGAAACAGGAATTTTTAAAAAAATATCTATTCTCCAGCTGTGTGACTTCCAGCATACATCACTTAATCTTTCTGAGTCAGCTTAGTTTTACAATACCACCATGCCTAAGAGCTAAGATTTTTGTTCATGTACACTTACTACATTAATCTGGGGCTAGCATTAATCTGAGAGTTTTATATATCACATTACAGCTGTGTAAAGTAGTTGAGTTTCACTTTCTTCATCTGTAGAGCAGAAATAATTAACTTGTCTAAAATTTCACAGCTAATAAGTGGCCACCTCAGGGATTGAACCCAGGTCTGTTTACTCTACAGTCTAGGGCACTTTTAACCACATACGATACTTGCTCGTGCTGACATTCTCCTTCCCCCTTGCATGGCAAGGGCCTTTCCACCCCGTGCGTTCTGTGGGCTGATCCATTATTTCTTCTCCCTTCCCGTAGCTGTTTGAGACTCCTTCCAATCTACGTCAAAGACAGCTAGATTTTCACCCTGCCTCCTCCATTTCCTTTGATTTTCTGGAAGGAACCAAAAAAAAAAAAAAACTTTTCAAAACACATATTTTACTGTGTTGTTTTCAGCTAAAGATCATTTAATGATCTCTGATTGCTCTTAGAGTAAAGTCAAAAATTACTTACTAAGGTTTTCAAACGTTGCATCATCACGCCCCACCTCCTTGGCCCCATCCTGCCTCAGACTTGCTCTTGTTCCAGTACTCCACAGCTTCTTCTTGTTATAGGTCCTGTAGAAGAACGCTTCCTTTTCTTGGAAAGGTTTCCCTCTATGTATCTATTAACTTTCTCAAGAATGTGTTTCCTTCTCATATGGTCAGTCAGTTTCCTTGGTTAAATGCTCTAAGTGAAAAATGCTGTATCGCTTAATAGCATTTGGCTCAGTTCATAATGTTTTCTGTGCATTTTTTGACCATCACCCAAAAGATTCACATTACCATTTAGGAGAGAAGGAGAGTGATGTCAGCAAGATGGCGGAATTGGAAGCCCTGGACCACCTTCCTCCATGAACACATTGATTCAAGAACGATAAATGGGCCAGTGCCCTCATGAGAAATCCTGAGAGGCTCCTGTACCCTGGGGAGTGCAAAACCAGCCACACTGAAGCTGGTAGGAAAATTTGAGAGTCCTCTGACCATAACCCCTGCCTCTGGAACAGCACCACACAATCAGAAGGAAATCCCCAGTTTCTTCCTGGAGAGGGAAAGAGTTGGACTATATGTCTAACACTCCAACTTTTCTGAGGGCTGCCCAAGATACTGGCTTCTTTCTTTCCTGTCTTGGAGCACTGTTGGGACCTAGCATATTCCAAGTGCCTGGGCGGCCAGTGAGAACAAAGGTGGTGGTCTGAAGTAGCATGCATGCCCTCATCACAGCCTCTCCCTCACGCTGTGCAGAGCAAGCAGGTGAAAAACCCCAGACTCCAGCTTCTCCCTGGGGAACGAATGAGTGGGTTTATAATACGTGTAAAAGTAAAAAATATGGTAACAATAGCATAAAAGGGGAAGTGAAGAAATGAAAATATACTATTATGAGAATATTATACTATATAGAGAGAATAATATCACTTGAAGGTAGACTGTGATGAATTAAAGATGAATACCATAAACCCCAAAGTAATAAAAAACCTCCCACTAAAATAACAAAGCAAAGAATTATGGCTAATAAACCAACAAAGGAGATGAAACGGACCCATAAAAATATTTAATTTATACAAAAAAGTCAGAAAAAAGGAACACAAAAGGTAGGACTAATAGAAAACAAATAGTAAAACTGAAACCTAGTCGTTTTTATAATAGTATTAGATATAAATACTCTATCTCAATAACAAATAAGTTAAAACTAAAAGACTGGAAACATGTACCACACTAATACCAATGAAAAGAAATCTAGAATGGCTATTTTAAAATTGTACAAAGTAAATTTCAGAGAAAAGACTCTTACCAGGAAAAAAAGGTGATTTCATAATGATAAAGGGGTCAGTTTATCAAGGGGGCATAATAGTTCTAAATATTTATGTACCTAATAACAGATTTTCAAAATATATGACCCTACAAACTGATAGAATTGCAACTAAATAATAGAGCCACAGTTTGAGTCATAGATTTGAATACCTCTCTCTCAACACTTGATAGGCAAATAGACAGAAATCTGGTAAAGAAGACTCAAAATTGTTAAGCTGTAAATGATCCCCAATTGATCTAATAGATCCAATGCAATCTCAATTAAAATCCACAGCAGACTTTTTGTGTAGAAGTAGACAATCTGATTCTAAAATTTATTCGAAAATACAAAGGCCTTAGAATAGTCAAAACTTCTTTGAAAAAGAATAAAGTTGCAGGACTTACCCTACCTGATTTCAGGACTTAATGTAAAGTTGCATGATCAAGACAGTGTGATGATGGTTTCCCGAATGTGTGCATATGCCAAAACTAATCAAATTGTATACTTTTAAAATGTGCAATTTATCATATGTCAACTATGCCTCAATAAAGCCGTTTAAAGTGATTACTGCAAACAAACCATGATGTTAAAATTATATCAATAATGCAAGGAAAAAGAAAACGCTAGAAAATGATAGTCACATTTCTTCTACTCCCAGTACAAGCCTGTTGGAGTACACAGTGAGGTCAGAAACAACAAGCTGATAAAGTCAAAGCAGACTGAAAATTTTTTTTCTAGAAAATGACTTGATATACAATTCACAGGCATGATTATTAATTTACCACATTCTGTTTATTTTGCCTTGAGATATTGACTAAAGCTTGTATGAAATCATCCCCTTAGCAAGATATTTAAAAGTGATATATTTAAAACATGAAGTGAACCCTATATGATTAGTAAATGAACATCATGACTTATTTAACAAGCTGATAATGCTCTTTCTCCCTCTTTTAGAGATCTCTGTTCTGTGGGAGGTAGCTTGTTTAGTTTTACTGGCTAGAAAAACCCAGTGTTTCAAGAAGTTCAACTAAGAGACAGACCTTTGAATCATTGTGATACATTTTTAGTAACAATGACAAGGATACTTGTTCCAGTAATACATAAAATAATTATTTTTAAAAACATGGCTAATTTCATTCTTATTTCATGTTTGAAAAAGATCTTTTATGGCATTTATAATGTATATGAGTGGACTTGCATCTACATAAAATACATAAAATTCATGAATAAATATACGTATATTGGAAAATCCTAAGCAGAAACAAGCTGTTGAGAATATTCAGGAAGCACGCAGACTGTCCAAGTGAATGCTACTGAATTCATAGAGAATTTATGAGTGTATTTCTTGCAATTCACCCTTCAGGGCTAGTTCAAGTTTGAGCTTAATAACATTGGAACTTAATAGTCCTGAAAATTATAGCATTTGGACATATTCTATTTTGTGCTTTATAGACAAGTCTCTGAGATGCTGACCTACAACTATTTATACCAAACCTGAAAAGACTTCAAATTGCACAGAAAATACTGGAAACTTTCTCTAGTCCTACTAAATGGTGAGGGGCATACTGACTGTGGAATTCAGACCGTGCCTGTATCTTTCCAATCCATATTATTATACAAAGAGCTGTCAAAGCTTTAAAGAAGTCAAATAGTGGTAGCCACACACTTAGGATTTACTAAAACCATCTAAAATTAAACAGCCAAATAGCTAATTTATTGTAGAATTTCTGTTGTGATTGAGGAAACATTTTAATTCAATATTTAAAAAAATTGAGATATAATTGACATGTGACATTAGTTTCAGGTGTTCCACATAATGATATGATATTTGTGTACATGGTATTTGTGTATATTGTGAAATGATCACTGCAGGAAGTCTAGTTAGCATCCATCACCACCCGTAATTACACATTTTCTTGCAATGAGACCTTTTAAAGTCAACTTTCAGATATACAATATAGTGTTAACTATAGTCACCATACTGTACATTACATCCCCATGACTTTGATTCACTATTAAGAAAAAAAATTGTAACACAAAATTGTGTAGTGCTTATGATTTCAATTATCTGTTTAAATACATTTTGATATCTGTTTTCCTAGTTTTGTTTTTAAATAAGGAGTAGTTGTCTTTGGGATGTGGAATTATATATTATTAGTTTTCTGCTTTTGAATGTATATACTTTACATTAAATTTACATGATTATGTGTTTTCTTAATTGAAAAATTTCACTGATAAACATATTTGGGTAGCTTCATATATTCATCTCTTTCACTTTTTATAAAATAGAATTTATTTATATTCAATGTGGTTTTAATTTTATAACTTTAAAAATATTTTTATTAGAAAAAATCAGAAATTAGAAACTGTCTTCTGCTAACCTATGAACAGGATCTTTAATTTTAAATAGAGAAATTTGTATCATAAGACAGTGATATCGTGGGGGATATTTTGTGTATTTGCATCTTTGTTGGTAAGCGTTTGTATTGCCCTGTTTTCCTCATATTAACCTGTACTCTCTTTTCTGTTCTTGCTTACTTACTCTCTTTTACAAATTATCATATTAGGGATGCAGGCTTTTTTTTTTTTTGGTAGTAGCTTTATTGAAGTAAATAAATAAATACAATAAGCTACACATACCTAAGATGTATAATAAGTTTTGATGTATGCAACACCCATGAAATAATCACCACAGTGAAGATAATGATGGCATCCATTATCCACCAGAAGTTTCTTCATGCCCCCTGGTAATCCCCATTTTCCAAACTTGCACAGACCTCCCCCTCACTCCAGCCATGTTCTTAGGCAACCACTGATCTGCTTTCTATCAATATGGGTTAATTTAATATTTTCTATAATTTTACTTTCATTATATTATACAATAAGTACTATTTGTGATCTGGTTTCTTTCATTCAGCTTAATTGTTTTGGAATTCATTGATGTTTGAGTGTTTATTAAGAATTAATTTCTTCCCATTGCTGAATAGTATTCCTTTGTATAATGTATCAGTTTATTCATTCATTTACCCATTGATGGACCTTTAGGCTGTTTCCAGGCTTTGGCTACTACAGATACATCTGTTATGAATATTTGTACACAAGTCTTTGTATGGACATATGCTTTCTTTCTCTTAGGTAAATACCTAGGATAGGAATGATTGGATCATACAGTAGGTTTAACTTATATAGAAAATGCCCGACTGATTCCAAAGTGATCCTACCATTTTACTTTCCATTAGCAATGTTTGAAATTTCCAGTGCCTCCACATGTTTGCCAATACTTGGTATGGTCGTTTAAAATGTTTTTAATCATTTAAATGGATGTGTAGTGGTATCTAGTTGTGGTTTTAACTTGCATTTTCCTAATAACTAATGATGTTGAATTGTTTCATATGCTTATTTGCCATTCATATGTCTTCTCTGTTGAACCATCTGTTCAAATCTTTTGCTCATTTTAAAAAACTGGGTTGTTTGGTTTCTTATTGTTGAATTTTGAGAATTCTTAATGCATTCTGAATACGAGTCCTTTATCAGGTATATGTTTTGCAACTCTTTTCTTTCAGTCTTTTCCTTGTCTTTTCATTTTCTTAAGAGTGTCTTTCAAGAAGGAGTAATTTAAATTTTTAATGAAGTCCGTGATGGTAAATTTGATGTGTCATATACATTGGACCACGGGAGCCCAAATGTTTGGACAGACATTATTATGGGTGTGTCTGTGAGGATGTTTTTACATGAGATTAACATTCGAATCAGTAGACAAAGAGGATTGCCCTTTCTAATTTGGTTAGCCCTCGTCCAATCAGCTGAAAGCCTGAATAGAAGGGAAAAGCCCATTTCCTGTGCTAGTAAGAGGAAACTCTGCTTGCCTGACCGCTTTGAGCTGGGACATCAGTCTTCTCTGGCTTTGAACTCAAAACAGAAACTTAGGCTCTTCTTTATTCTCAAGCTTGTTGGCTTTCGGACTAGAACTTAAACCATCAGCTCTCTAGATTCTCAAGCCTTTGAATTCAGACTAGAACGACACATCCTTGGTCTCCAGCTTGCTGCCATAATTACATGAGCCAATTCCTTACAGTATGTTTCTTTCTCTGTGTATGTATATACATCTTATTGGTTCTGTTTCTCTGGAGAATGCTGACTAATACAAGTCCAGTTTATCCATTTTTTTTTTCCTATGGACCATTAGTTTGGTGTCATGCCTAAGAAATTTTCCCCTAATCCAAGTCACAAAACTTTTCTGCTATGGTTTCTTCTAAAATTTATAATTTTTAGTTTGTACAATGGGTCTGTGACCCATTTGAGTTAATTTTTGAATGTGATACAAGGATGTATCAAAGTATTTTTTATTGTACTTTTGCATATGGATATCCAATTGTTGCACCACCATCTTAAAGAATAGTAAAAGATTATTCTTTCTTTGCTGAATTGTCTTTGTGCCTTTGTTGAAAACTAGTTGTTTATATATGTTTGAATTTAACTTCTGGTCTTCAGTTTCTCTCAACAATGTTTTGTGGTTTTCTGTGTTCAGATCTCGCACAAACTTTATCCAATTTGTCCCTAATAATTTATTATTTTTGATGCTGTTGTAAATGATATATTTAAGAATTTAACTTCTAATTATTTCTTGCTGGTAAATAGAAATATAATTGATTTTTATTTGTTGATTTTGTATCCTGCAACCTTTCTAAATCCACTGATTAGTTCTAGTTGCTTTATTGCACATTCCATCATTTTTTTGTGTGTAGATAATCATGGCATCTGTGAATAAATCTTCATTTTCCTTCTTTCTTTCCAAACTAGATGTCTTTTATTTGTTGTCCTTGCCTTATTGCCCTGACCAGAGTCTCTAGTACAATGCTGAATAGAACTGATGAGAATGGACATCCTTGTTTTGTTCCTGGTCTTAGTGGGAAGATATACAGTCTTATATCATTATGTTTGATGTTAGCTGTACATTTTATGTAAATGCTTTTATTGGATTGAGGAAGTTCTATTTGTAGTTTGCTGAGAGTTTTTTTTTTTAAATCAGGAAATAATGTTGAATTTTGTCAAATGTATTTTCTGTATCTACTGAGATGACTATACAGTTTTTTTTTTAGTGTGTTAACAAGGTGGATTACATTGATTTTTAATATTAAGCCAATGGTACATTTTTGAGATTAAACTCAAGTTGGTCTTGATTTATTACCCTTATTGTATTTTGCTGAAATTTTACTTAAAATTTTTGTATGACCATGAGAGTTATTGGTATATAGTTTTCTTGTAATATCTTTGTCTGGTTTTTTATTAGAATAATGCTAGCCTTGTGTAATGGTTTGGGAAGTATTCCCTCATTTTCAAATTTCTGCAAGTTTCTGTAGAATGGTACTATTTCTTTGTTAAATATTTGGTAGATTTCTCCAGTGAAGCTATCTGGGTCTGGAAGTTTGTTTGTTGGAAAGCTTCTAACACCAAAATACAATTTACTTAATAGATATGGGCTATTCAGTTTATTTACTTCTCCCTGAGTAAGTGTTGGTACTTTCTGTCTTTCAAGAAATTTCTCCATTTCATCTAAGTTAATTTATTGACATAAAGTTATTCATAATATTCCATTATCTTTAGACTCTGTAGTGATTTTACTTCTCTAATTCCTGATATTTTTAATTTGTTATCTCTCTCTTTCTGTGAAAATCTTGGTAGAGGTTTATCAGTATTTTTGGTTTTTCCCAAACAGCCAGTTTCGGTTTTGTTGATTTTCTCTCGTTTTTCTTTTTTCAAAAATTTCACTGACTTCCACTTTAATCTTCATTATTTTGCTGCTTTTGCCAACTTTTGGTTTAATTTGATCTTTTTCTCATTTCTCAAGGATGGATGCTTGGGTCATTGATTTGAGACTTCCCTTCCCCTTTCTTGTCCTCTTCTTCCTCCTCCTTCTTTTTAAACATAGGTGTTCAGTACTATAAGTTTTGTCCCAACTACTGCTTTTAAAGCATCCCTCAGATTCTGATATGCTGTATTTTCATGTTTATTCAATATGAAAACATTCTAATTTTTTGGGGTGAATTTCTTCTTTGTTTTATGGGTTATTTGTAAGGGTGTTATTTCATTTCCAATTATTTTGGGATTTTCTGGAGATATTCCTCTTGCTGATTTCTGTTTTAATTTCATTGTGTTCAGAGGATATAGTTTGACCTGAACTGCTTTACACTTACTGAGACGTATGGCCCAGATTATGCTCTGCCTTTGCAATGTTCCACGTGCACTTGAAAAGACAGTGTATTCTGCTGTTGTTGGGAGCAGTGTTCTCTATATGTCAATTAAGTCAAATTTGTGTGTGTGGTTTTCAAGACATACATAGCTTTACTAATATTCTGTCTACTTTTCCTGTCAATTACATTTGACTGTAGTTACGGATTTGTCTACTTTTACGTGAAATTCTAGCATTTATTTTTGCTTCGTGTGTTTTGAAGCTCTATTATTAGGTGTGTAAATATTTATGATTTTTAAATCTTTTGCTTGGCAGGTAATGGACACAGCTTTCCAGCTTTTGCATGTGTCTTAGTAACAAAATGTGACACAGCTGAATCGTCTTAGGTAAATCTTCATTTTATAGGCCCCATGATGCACTTCGTTTTGAAGGAAAAGTTTGAAAATGTGATTACTCTTCTTGCTATGATTATTTGTTTTATTAACATCAAACATATGCTCTGTTTTCTGGTGCTCTGTTTCTATGACTTTCTGTGTGTTCATTTCTTTCGATTCAATGCTAAATCATAACATAATATTTTCAAAGACATTTTTTACATGGCAAATTAAACTCCATGTATGTATTTTCAACAGTATACAAACTCCAACGAGGAAATGATAATATGAGCAGATATGACGAAATTCGAGCATGTGCATGCAATGACAATTATATCTGACTGTAGTCTGAATGACACTGTCACATACACCTTGATGTTAAAATGTGAAAAAAGGTCTCTTAAAGTCTGAGAAATATGGTATATGTTAGATAAGGAGTATAGGATTCTACAGAGTGGTAGGTTAAACAGCCAAGATTACTGTCCCCATTGAGCTTACATTCTAGTATATATAGGTTAATATGAAGGAAGTACAAAATAAGATAATTCTTGCCCATGGTATAAACTATGAAGAAAAGGAAGAATGATGTACTGGCCTTTCTGAGACTGTCCTGAGTGAGATGAATGACCACTGATGCCAGAATAGGGAGAAGAAGCCACTGGGGGATGGCCTAGAGGAGGAGCATCTGAGTGAGATAGGGCAAGTGGCAAGCTTTTGGGTCAGGAATAAACTTGATACTAGAGGAACATAATGAAAACCAATGTGGCTGGTGTTTAGTGGGTAAGGTAACCATGGTACCCAGTGAAGGTAGAGAGTGGTTGATGGGGGCTGCTTTTATATAAATTTCTCTAAAGTTGAGCTAGAAGAGTAAGTATTCCTTCAGTACATTGCATTAAACACATTACAACTCACGGATCTGTTTTCAGTTCAACGCTGTTTGGGGACTAAAAGCAGAAGAAAGTAAGCTGAGCCTCCCAGGGTGCTTAGCATCTGTACTGCATATAATTTAGCACTTGGATATATGTTTCCACATATTACTTGCAAATTGTGTCATCGGTTTAAGCCTTTTCACTCTGAGGGGAGAGGGCCATGTTATATTGGTTCAATTAATGTTATAGGCTTCTCAAAAGGATGGTTATGGTTGGGGCAAGCAGTGGGTAGAAGAGGGCTGATGCGAAATCAGCACATTTCCTGGCAATTATATTAACCTGTTAGCACTTAGAAGGAGTATAATTGGAACATCTTTCTGGAGGGCGATGAGAAGCTATGTATCAACAAATCTAAGAACTTTTTTTAATGCTTTTATCTAAGAAAGTATATGAAAGAAATTATCAGGGCAAAGATACTTTAACAAGGATGCTCAGTGAACTTTTTTTTACAATAGCAAAAATTTATCAATAAGTTAATGTTGGAAAATAGAGTCACCATGAAATATTATATAGTATTATGAAATATTATGTGGAAATACTATGTAGTTGTGATAGAGATTCATGCTTGTTGACGTGAAAAAAAAAGTCTCAAATACTTCAAGTGAAAAATTGAAGCTAGGCAGAGTTTAATCCCACTGTTGGAAAATAACACACCTGTACATGTGTAAAGAGGAAAAAAAAACATACAAAATTGGAAACAGTGGTTCTTTCTTTCTAGTGGGATTATGGGTAGGTTCCATTTCATCTTTACACATTTTTATACTGTTTGAGTATTTTATAATGAGCATACGTTATATATATGAAATAATTCAAGAAAAATTTGTTTTTTAAAAAAGATAAGGGTAAGTAAACTGCTACAGGAGCTGACTTAAAGAGCAAAAAGGTTTATGAAGTAAAGCTAAAAGCACATTTGGGGCTAGTTCAGAAGATAGTGGTTTCTGGCATTGCGCCTGACACATAATAAGTAACAGACAGTAAGTGGTTGTTAGGAGCTGAATTTTGTCCCCCTCCCCACCCACCCCAAATTCATATGCTGAAATCCCAACCCCTACCTGAGAATGTCATATATTTAAAGGTAAGGTCTTTAAAGAAATGATTAAGTTAAAATGAGGCCATTATGATGAGGCCCTAATCTGATATGACTGGTGTCCCTTTAAGAAGAGAAAGGGACAGCAGAGAGACACACGAGGGAAGATCATGTGAAGACTCAGTAAGAAGGTGCCACCTACAGCCAAGGAGAGAGGTCTCAGGAGGAACCAAACCTGCCGGCCCCTGGATCTTGGCCCTCTGGCCTCCGGAACTGTGAGAAAGTAAACACGTTTCTGTTGTTTAAACCCTCCAATCTGTGGCCCTTTGTTATGAGCAGCTCTAACAAACTAGCATGATGTTCAAAAAGTGATGGCTGCTTATACTGATAAGAGTTACCAAATGTCACAGATCGCACTAAGTACTTCGCATGCCTTATCATTTATCACAAACTCTTATTTTTGATGCTGCTCTTCATGCATATTTTGCAAATTAAGTAGAGCTCAGTTTTGAATGTAAGTTATTGCTACAACCCCTACCCTCCAGAGCTGCATTAATACTAGTACAACTGTACAGCAGTGCGCAGAGTTACGTTCCAGGGAAGTTGACACGGCAAAACCAATAATTTGGCACATTATTTCAACTACAGCTAATACAACATAATACAGCTATTGTCATATTTTTACACAATTTTTCTATCCTATTTTGTTGAATTAGAAATTTTCCTCTTTGTAATAAGGTAAAGACATTTCATATTTTGTTTATTTGAGTTTGAGTCACTGGGGCTTTAATCCCATACAGCTCGGTGAGAGAACTAATTAACTACTAGAACTGGGTTCAGATCTGTGGGAAACTAAACAGAGACCAAGAACAAAAGAGAAAGTTCCTATTTGGAATCTGAAGCCCTTAAATAGTGCCCCCTGACAGTCCTCTTGGCTCTTTATTTTGGGTGCTCTTTCATGTGCTCTTCAAATCGTCCTTTGGAGAAACAGCCTACTATCAGTGAAAAAGGTTCTGAGAGACTAAGCACCTTCTTTAAACCCGCAGGTCTGATCAGTGCTCCTGTGCCTCCCACTCCTGTGCCATGACTGAAGGGGAGAGCCAGGCTCATCAGGGGAATTAACCCTTTCTCTGTAACCATTAACTTGTTTTTATTTCATGTTCACTCTGTAGAAGACATGTGGGATTTGACTGTATAGAAAAAAATCTGGGCCCCTGACTTCAAGAAATTTTGAACTTGAGATAATTGAGACTTGGAAAGCTTAATTTCCCAAAATAACTGATTGGAGACTAACTGGGAAAAAATGGGAGGAAGGCTCTTGTAATCCAAGGGCTTCCTAAACAATACTGACAGTTAATCATTTAGTGACTGCTTACTATGTGCCATGCACCATGAAATACATGATCTTACTTAGTCCTCGGGAATGACTGTGAGGCTCGGGTTACTGTTATGTTCAATTTCTACACTAGGAAACTAATGTCTAGAGAGACTGGGGAAGGTGTGCGAATAGAATGTGGTAAGTATAGGATTGTAGCCCAGGTGCTTTACACTCTGTATTGCCCTGGGACCTAAACCAGAAGAATTGGGGTTTTCATTTCTTGTGCCCTCTTCCTGCCATCAATCTGAGCCAATCATTTGTTGCCTCCTTTATACACTGGGAGGTAGGGGAAACTGCAGTACACGACGCAGACCCACCTCCTCCTTTAGAATGAGGCGTTTATTTCTCTAGATGATGGGAAGTTTGGCTGCTAACGACAGTTCAGAGTTGAATCCCTCTCTGAAAATTTACTTTAGCCAAGGGGGTGGTCCTTACACAATGACTGGTGCTCTCGGGTGCAAACAGAACAGGGTGACTCTGAGGAACCATGCAGAGCTTCCTCTCTGGTTGGCGGAGGCTTCTTTGTGGCTTGTCTTCTTCCTCAGCCCAGTCTTGCTTCTCTCACCCCCCCTTACCAGAGTTGTTCCCAAGGCTGCTTCCCAAAACACATCTGGCACGCCAGTCCCTGCCTCAAAGTCCGCTTCCTAGGGAAGCTGAGCTAAGTCAGATGCAAACTAAACTTTGTTTGTTTGTTTGTTTATTTGATCGATCGATCGATTTATCTATCATCTATCTATCTATCTATCTATCTATCTATCTATCTATCTATCTATCTATCTGCCTGTCTATCTAGCTATCTATCTACCTGTCTGTCTGTCTGTCTATCTATCTATCTATCTGTCAATCTATTATTAATTCATTCTCCAGATATTATTAAACACCTGTTATTTGCCAGGCACCATTCACGACCTTGAAAATATATTGGGATTTTAGGGATTCCTGAAAGCAAGTTCCCTGCGGAGCTCCTTACTGCTTTTACTTAAAAAGAAAAGTGTTTTAGGCTAGGAGAAAGGCTTAGCACCTCATCATCATTAAGTATCCTGTCGTTGTTTTACGACTAAATTATAAAAGTTAATATAAATACAAAAATCAATATACATCCTGATTTGGGTTATAGCATCTCCCACCTCAAATTATTTAAATAACTTCCTCCCAGGTCTCTCTAACTAAAATCCCCTTTTTTTCACCTTGTCCCTACTTTTCTCCTTGAAAAGCAAACCTGATCATTTAAAAGCCTCTGATAACGATGCAACGTTCTTAGTGTGGCAAGCAGGCTCTTTACACACTGGCTCTATGCAATATTTTTCAGCTTAAACTCCCATCATTACTCCCCTATAATTTAACTTCTTTCCATCAGGCCTCACTGATCCTTCTTTTCCTTTGCTATGCAGAGATAATTGCTGTGGTCACATTATTTCATATTCTTGAGGCACTGCACATCATTCCCTCCTCCTGAAAGGCCACTCCATCTCCCAGGTCATTTGCAGCCCCCGTCAGCACTTCCGTTTATTAATCTTCTGGCTTGAATGTAACCTCTTAAGTCTTTGTGTTTAATTATCTTCCCTCCCCCACGCAATATACAGGATGATTCCTTTCTTTTCTATCCTCCCATGACATTTTGTGTATCCATCCTTTACACACTTCACTGATTTGCATGACAATTACTTATTTGTGTCCTTTGAAGAACTGTTACATCCTTGGAAGCAATGGATCTAGGTGCAGCTCTTGTTTCTTAATTACTATTTTTTAATTGACATATAGTCAGTTATAATGTGCCAGTCTCTGGTATAAAGCATTATGTCCCAGTCATAAGACTGTGTCTTGTGTATCTTCATATCTCCAGAATTTTACAGTATGTATACTGCAGAAACTGGATGTATTGCAGTTGAATGCATCTCTTGTTTTCCTGTTTGACTATCGGAAATACAGAATTAGCATTCCATTCCACTGGATTTCCTTTAAACAATGAAAGCAATATTTTCATATTAGTTCATATTAGTTCCTCCAGGGTAAATTTCAACTGAGGAGAAACGGATACACGGCAGTGTTAGCGCCTTTCCTTTATTCAGATGATCTATTTCTTTGTTTTTGCTGCTATTTACCATTGTCTTTTTGCACTGACTTAGTTCATAATGCAAATCTCTTCAGTCAATAGATACGCTTGGAATGGTTAGCTTCTGTTATGCCATTTGAATAACTTTTCATCATTCAGCCTTCTGCATAAGAAGTACTGTAGAAGGGACGTGGGGGCTCCTGTTGGGAGAGAGGAGCTACAGGAGATGGCTGAGGGATAATGGAGAGCACGAGAGAGGAAAGTGGGAGGTTTTTTAGTTTGGAAGAGGCCAATCATCTTTACCATAAATACTAACAGCTTAATTTTTAAGGATTTTGTTTTTAACCTGAAGAATACCTGTATATATGAAATAGGTGCCAATATGCAGAAACAGGAGTAGAGTTATCTCTGTCCCTCCACTCCTGCTCTCCTTTCCACTTATCATTGGACAACCAGTGAATTATTAAACCCCCTAGGATTCTCCACCCTCTCCACTTTGCATCTGCCTCTTCCTGTTCTCCCCTGCCCATGCACCTAAAAGACTTCTATTCAGTCCTCAAATCTCACCTCTTCTGTTGCCTCTTCCTGACTCCCCTCACATCAGTTCTTTATTTTTTCTCCTGTGATGTCAGGCTAGTTTGTTTACATCCATACTATTATTCTGGCAATGACATTTAATTATTTGCTTGTGAGTCTCCAAAAGAGAGGCCCCAGTGACTCCAGAAAGACAAGGACAAGTCTTACATACCTTGGTGTTCTCAGAAGTAGCATTGTGAATGCGGCAAAGCGGTCATTAGGTAAAATATGGACTGTCTAAATGATTAAGTGCTTCAAAAGAAGTATTTATTGAGGGTGCTTTTTGCGTATTACCTAACACAGTTCTTCTAAAATGTTCACTTATTTCAACAATAACTTGGTCTCACTTGAAAAAATAGGATAAAAGTTTAGAATTAGAAATACCACCAAAATACTTTTTGTTTACTTATCTTTCTCTCAGACATGAAAGTTTTCATGATTTAAACCAGAAAACTCTATTCCCAGGTTGAAGTGGCCATTATTAGATGTGGCGTAAGCCTTTAGCATGTTGAGTCTTAGGAAACCAGCACTAGTATGTGGTTAAAAATGTCAATATGGAAACCTGACAGAATCTTATTCTTCATAGAAATAAATGGCCCAAGTGTGCACGACAGTCAGATGTTAAGACTGGCTCAGGGGGATGTATATTGATTCTACTTTGTGTATGTTGAAAGAGTTTTGTGGTTGATCATTATGGTGCCTCTGTGTCCATTACTTCCTTAAAAAGTTTTTGCTAATAGCTAGTCAAGCTTGGTGTATACCTGCTTTACCTAAAGTTTGTATCTATATACTTTTCAGTATTATGGATTTGCTATTTTGAGAAAGAGAGAACAACATGTTGGTTAAACCTTTAAATGATCCTCTTGCCTAAACCACTTACTAAATGCAAAAATGGACACCAGTGGCTCAGATCGGCGATAAATGTTGACTGATGTGGGCAAATAAACCTTCTTCCAAAAAGAAGCTGGGTGCTCACCAGCTATACTAATTATAGATTATAATCCAGCTTCTACACTAGCTTCTTCTTGAGTGGGAAACCATTTTGGTTTAATCTAATCTTTTCCACTGAGTTAAGAAAACAATCAAATAGAACCTCTTGAATATTTGAAATAGTACCTTTTAATAAACAGGTTTGAAACGTGAATGCCTTGGAACTAACCAGAATAAAAGTCATCAAAGCTAGGAATGTTGTAATTCTGGTGTGTGGTCCTACGTGAGGCAAGCTGAACTTAAGAGGTGTTTAGGGAATTGTAAACCAAAATGTTCCGTCTTTAGTACTCAGTCAGGGTTAATAGAAGGGAAGTGTCATAGTCG
Source organism: Vicugna pacos (assembly GCF_048564905.1). NCBI lineage: Eukaryota > Metazoa > Chordata > Mammalia > Artiodactyla > Camelidae > Vicugna > Vicugna pacos. Next base: position 34,218,466 of record NC_132995.1, read on the forward strand.
CGGCTACAGGGGCTGATCCCTAAGGTCTGCTCTAAGTTACAGTGTCATCCACTCTGGTCTCCTAGGAGGTTTGCAATTTGACAAGGAAATAAGAATCAATCTGGAAGGAAGAAACAAGATCTAGACTAAGAAACAGAAGGTACCAACAAGCTGATTTGGCTCAAAGGAAGAATATTCTATCTTGAAAATATCACTATCATGACGCTTATAACTGCTTTTTTTGGGTGATTTTTTTTATTTACAATTTTGTTTCTCCAATAATAGTGAATTCCTAGAGGATCAACTTTGTATCTTCAGTGGCAAGGACCCCCTGTTTGGAAAACATGTGTGTACACTCACCCCCCACCCCACGCATATATATAATTTATATCCTTTGAATCCTACATTGATTTGACAGATACTCGATTAATTATTGCAGGAGGAAGGCAAGGACGGAGGAAGGAAAGAAACTTTGTTTTTAATATTGACTTTCCCGTTAATCTTGACTTAATCTTGACTTTTCCTTGGGAAAGTCAGTACCTTGTATTTCAAATCCTTCATCTGCAAAGTGGTTAGAAAAGACTACAAATGTACTTTAAACATTTTTCAGGCTTAATATTTTACGGTTCCCTTGAACTGTTTGTTTGTAACAAAAGAGAGAGTATTATAAGATACTCTTGCTGGGGAAGCACTTTGTGTAATCAAATGTCGAGGAAGTAAACCTTACCAGTATTCACTGCTATTACCAGACTTCCTGCCAACCTTCAGTGCCAACACAAGCGTTGTGTTGTTGCTCACTCATGTCACTGGGCTGTCTGAACGGAAGGGAATAGAGGAGGGCAATTCAGAGCAAGCCCCTCCTGCAGTTTGTAGCAAGACTCTCAAGTAATGTTCAGCCAAGGTATCCGCCTCCTCAACGTTGCTAGCACCCTTTAGGGGTAAGGAATTATTTCATGGATGGGCTTCAGAATCGCAAAGAAATTTGGCCCAATCATTTACTCATGTGACACTGGGCAAGTCACTTGACATTTCTAAGTCAACCCTGTAAAGTATTTTGGAACTGTACAAAAGATGAAAATATTGACAATTACTATGGATGTCAGTTGTTATTATAGTTACTTCATGTCTTGAGTGGGGATACTCCGTCCATTATTATTTTCTGGGCAAAATGTCATTAAGGGTTTTACTAATGCATTATCACTAGTTTTTAAATTTTATTTTTATTTGCAGTGTAGTTGATTTACAGTGTTAGTTTCAGTGTACAGCAGAGCGATCCAGTTTCACATACACATATGTGAGTATATGTATATATATTTTCAGATTCTTTTCCATTTTATGTTATTACAAGAAACTGAATATAGTTCCCAGTGCTATCCAGTAGGTCCTTGCTGTCAGTCATTTTTTTAGGCTTGTGATTAACTCAACCTCATGTAGGGAGAGAGGACGCTATGATAGATAGCACAGGAACTTTGGAGTTACATAGACTTGAAATAAATATCAACTCGTTCTCTTTGTGTATATGATATGTTGTCAAATCAGGAAACATTTCTGAACTTCAGTTTTCTCATGCAAAGTGGTGTTTATTTTACTATCAGGTTAGTTTGGAGGATTGACTTGAAAAGCACATGGTCAACTTCCAGTAGAGTGTTGGGAACAAAGCAGATATTCATTCATGCAACCAAAATTTATTGAAATACCTGTTATATTTTGATAGTAAAATAATTAACAAAAGTATAATCTTTATTCTCACAAATGTTAGTGTTTAGTTAGTTCCTTTAAACTTCCATGTTTTCTAATTAGTAAAGAACACATACTCGAGGGAATGTACATGGAGGTGGAAAAATATTGCCAGGGGTGGCATGGATTGTCAGTCAAGAGCAGTGGTTCCTTTTTAGGGTATGGGCTGGGGCAAAAAAGAACCTGAAGACAAAAGGGGCAGACATGGTGGAAGAGCAGCCTAATTCAGTCTTCACATTGTGGTCCCAATAATGTTATTTGAAAATAATAAAAATTGAGTACACTTTCTTACTAAACTTAGTTATTTAAAGGTAGTGACATTCCCTAAGTATCTTTGTAGCTTTTCCATGCCCTGCACAAGCCCTGAAGTGCAGGAGAGACTCAACACTTGTTGAGCATATACTCAGCTATAAGAAGCAATGAAGTACCATTTGCAGCAACATGAATGGACCTAGAGTTTATCATACTTAGTGAAGTAAGTCAGAAAGAGAAAGGCCAAACCTGTATATCACTTATATGTAGAATATGGACTATGATACAAATGAACTTATTACAAAACAGACTCACTGATATAGAAAACAAACTTATGGTTACTAAAGGGGAAAAAGATAGGGGAGAGATAAATTAGAAGTTTGGGTTTAACAGGTACAAACTACTGTATATAAAATAGAGAAATGACAAGGTCCTACTGTATAGCACAGGGAACTATATTCAATATCCTCTAATAAACCATAATGGAAAAAACATGAAAAAGAATATATATATATATATTTGCATAACTAAATCACTATGCTGTACACCAGAAGCTAACATTGTAAATGAACTCTACTTCAATAAAAAAAATTGCTTTTCCAAAAGAACTTGAAAAAAAGGTATTTGCTCATTTAATTCTCTCAATAAATTTATTTGTAAGGATTCCTACTGTATGGATGAGGAAATCTGAAAAATTAAGCAATTTGCTCAGGGTTAAACATTTACTAAATAGCTCATGTGGAACTGAATTCAGATCTCAGCTTAAAAAAAAATTATCCCACTGCACTTTGTTAAAAACTAACAACAAAGAAAGGAAAAATAAAATGAATAAAAGAAGTGTTAATTTCCTTTATTGGAGTGAAAAGCAGAGAAATTCCTTGTGCCTTGAAAGTGATAATATGCACAGTTTATCTTTTCAAATATTTGTATGAAACTGTGGTGAACAGTTGCTTGTCAGGGAATAATGAACCCTTCACAAATCCAGAATCTTCTATCAGCTACTGGGTAAAATTATCAATTGGTCACAGGTTGTTAAATGTTTGCTTACTTGACTCTATTTTCTGTCTAAGTTATTTTCATGAGTTGTCATTCCGTTATTTGCCCAAATTGTTTCAGTAGAAGATCTTTGGCATTTTCTTTGTAGTGCCGATATTTTGCATAAAAGTTGTGAAATTATGAGGAGGTGTCACTACATACTTTGAAAACTGATTCGTGTGGCTAATTTAGCCACATGAACAAAGGATGAGAAAGACTGTGAGTTGTAATTGTATAAGTGTGTTCTTCAGTTGTATAAATAATTTTGTCATGGACGTAATGACAGGGACCTTGCTTAAAGTCCCTTGTATCATCTATCAAAATATGAAATAAGCAAAATATAAAGAAGATAAAGAATGCAATTCAAGGCTGCTCTCTTCATTCAGAAAAGGAATTATAGGAAAATGCTCTAAGAATTCTCTGTTAATAAAGATAGGAAATTGTCTCAACATATACTCATAGAGAGGTAGAAAATTCTAGAAATGCAGCTTTTAGAAATTCTTCCTTCCTTGGGAGTTTCTGGTACAGATAAGCTACAGAAAGGTTTGGCTCCAACCACAAATTTTAACTCTTCTTATAGGATTCCTTTTACCTAGACAAGTTATCCCTCAGCACACTGCTGCGGACAAAACACATACCTTGGCTCTTATCATTCAGGTATGAGCATGGCCACCTGAGGCAGGAGGACAGCAGTTCAGACCTGAGCTAGCCTGGTGGTGGCTCTGGCTGCACGCCCCAGGTGGCTCCCAATGTTTTTCCTTGGTCCATTTCCACTAGCCACACAAGTGAAGAGGCAGTCTTCAATGGGTATGCTTAGTCTTTTCACTTCTTTGAAGTTTCCAGTCTCTTAATCTGTGATGTGTTACATCGTCCTGGAGTTTGGCCAATCCAGATCAGCATCCTTCAAAATGTAGAGGAGGAGGATGGGACCAAGAGTAGCCTAGAAGTTCATTTGGAAGCTTACACATCTCACAAAGGTTTTGTTAGGAATACGTGATAGGTGAACAAGTGCATATTTGTGCCAATACCTTGTAAAATCAATTATTATTAAAAAAAAGTCATATCCTGCTACTAGCCTAATTATAATTCTTTAAATTTGAGTCTTATAATATGGGCCTACCAGTGTAAATTAGCCAGCCAGAATTTGGATTAGTTTTGTGATTTAGCTATATTTTAGAGGGAGAAAATATTGGATTTATTATAAACAAATAATATATATTATATATAAATATATAAAATAATTAAAATGTGTAAATGAGAAGATATAGCATTAATATTCTTTTTCATATTAAGAATGCTATTGTTATTGATTAGATACGTCTTTTCCTGTAAAAATCCATGGGAACCAGCTCTCCCCGAACATTGCCTGAGTTAGAGCATCAGCTGCCTCACGTCTGTTCCTCATCAAAGCTAGATCCAGGTTAAAAGCAATGTTTCAGTCAGTGGCTCGTATTTTCAAATTTATATTTCTCTCTTCCTTTCTTTGTGTACCATCTCCCATGAAACCATGTTGAGAATAGTTATTTATCACAACTACTTTTTAATAAAGGTTTCTCAGTTAGTCAGATTTTTAGCAACAGTGAATGCTTTTCATTTATCCAAAAAAAAAAAAATGCTCACCTATTACCAAAACTCTATCTTTTAAATAATTTTTTTTAATGGTGAAGGATCAGTCCTTTCATTTTTTTGGTTATAATCAATTTAGGACTATTTATCCAATGAAAGAAATAAAAATAAAAACTAACTCAGAAATTATAGACTAGCAGGTGCTATTCATGCTGCACAGGCCATACCTTTTAAAATATCCAAGTTGTGAGAATAATTATTTTTGTCTTCATAGTCAATTGATCCGTATTTGAATAAGCATTAAATCACAAATATATCTAATTTTTCCTGTGCTATCCTATTCATGATTTTAATCAGTGTGAGTTGTACTCTGCTTGTATCATATACTTTATTTGTAGAATCCTGCAATTTTCCTTTTTATTTACTCACACTTCACTGTTGGCATAAGAGAAGATTTGACCCCATCAATTTTTCTTTTATAACTCAGATTTTGATAACTATATGCTTTAAAGAGTAAACGCTAAGATTTTAATGTTTCTCTTTCTGTTGCCTAAAAGCTATCATTCAGATGGGAGCAAGACACCATGTTTTAAATAAATAAGAATGCTTAATGTGTAAATGATCTTTGTAATGTGATACGATGTGACAACTATACCTCCGTGCAGAAAGTTTATTATTATCCTAAATGGGGAAAAACATCCTTCATTCTGAGGGTAACCATATACAAAATGTTCATGGGACTATTGTAGCATCTTTGAGATTTGATTGAAACCTTGACTCTCAATTTAACACATCTTTATGGATCAGTTATGATGGCAAGTGCATTGACAAGTTCTAATGTGACAACTTCTCCTTCTCTATTAAAAAAAAATGATTCAGAGGATTTAAGCCTTTTGGAAATTACAAGGCCAGAACCATGGGTCACTTTGTATTTGTTGAGGAGATATCAGTTGTGTTCTGATGCTTCTATCAAAACAGAGAAAACAATGCTTTCAAGGCTTCACAAACACTTACTTATTAGTAGCCTGATAAAAATGCACAGCTGTTAATTTTCTAATAATTGGAAATCTGGATATATACGAGGCTTTTTCCAAGGGTGAGATCCAGTGCCTTCAAAACACCCTTCCAGGACACACGTGTGCATGATTGTGGTCTCCTTCTCCTTGTTTCTCTTGCTTGCTCTGGTGAAGGGTTTGCTACTAGCCTACATATTCTTACCTTATTTGGGGTGGGTGCATCTTATTATGAGCTGAGCCCGATTTTTTTTGGGATAAGTGCATTAGCTTTGACATCTGCCAATATCCTTTTAAGGTCCAATCACCAGTCCGCTTTGTATCGTATTATTCCGAAGTTAGTGATGACCTCTTTAACTAGATGAAATAAATACGTTTCTCACGTCTTACAGAACTTACATGTCAATGGAAGTTAAAAGCCAACAAAACAGAGGGAGAATGGATTCAACAGATATTAAAAAGTATTCACGATAGAAGCAGCAGTTACTGTGTCAGCCAGGGTTCCTAGTGCTTTTCCTTTTATCTCAGTTACACCTGTCAACAAACACTAGTTACGTAAGGCAGAGATGAGTTACATAATTTGCTGGAGCTCATGAAGCTGCTTGGTACATATCTGAACTGGGATTCAAGTTAAGTTCTTAACTACCATGCTACACTCTTCCCTGGGAACAGGGGATTGTAGGTAGAAGATAAGAATTTTGGGGAGAAGCATGTTGAATTAAAAAAAAAAAGAACTCTCTAAATGATACCAAGAACCACTTCCTCTAGTACTAAATATAGTAGAGAACTATGCTAAATGTTTTGCAAGCATTATCCAACTTAACCCTAAACATCATGCCGGAGAGTAGATACCATTATATCCACTTTATAGATAAGAAAACTCCAACTGGGCTGGAATCTCGGCGTGGCATTTTAAACACTATGATCTTAGATATATTTTATCTGTTGGGCTACAGCTGATTCCAAACTACTGTTTATTCTATTATGCTTTGCTTAGGGAAAAAATTGTATTCCATTTGCTGGCTGTAAGAGTGGTAGTCAACTCTAGCATGGTCCATAAAATTTATTTGATTGCAGAGAATTAACATAACTGCAGAGGGAGCCAGATTTCCTCTAGTGCTGTAACAAAGAATAGCTCCATGTTCCCAGAAATTCTCAGAGAAGTTGGGGACTATATTTTCATCAATAGAGAGGCATATTTTTTCTTTAGCCTTATTACTGACAGCTTCTAAATGTAATAACTCAATGCTTACTTAACAATAAAAGGAATAAAAGCTTAACTTGCCACAGGGGAAAAATGCTCCGATGTACCAGACCCAGGAATATCACTTATTCCTGGGAATGCCACTGCCTGAGGCTGCTAGATAAACTCCAGGCCTTTCCTGTACCCACTGTTTGATGTTTAAGCTTCGGATGCTGAGACTGTTTAAAATAAACTGCCCAGCATTTTCTCACTTAAATGTCTCAAGAAGGTGACAAAATAAAATCAATGTAAAGCTGTCAAAAAAAAAAAAAAAAGACTCATCACTGAATTATATTTTGCTCAAGTGACCCATCTGAAACCAATGTGTCCTTTGCTCAGCTTTTGATAATTCAGCCAGTGGAAACACCAAGGGGCTTTTTAATGACCATTTCCCACCCAAGTTCCTTTTAAGAAAAAAGCAGGAAAATTCCTGAGTCGACCTTGTTTTGATAAGTCTCCTTGAAGCAAGGTCATCATAATTCTCACCCACATTTTTCTGCTGTCTTGTCAGATGGATCCGTGAAATTCACAGATTAACCCAAGTCCCTCACTTAGACATTCTAAATGTGCCAAATGTTCAAGTGTAACAAAAAATTACACATCTGGTAATTCTGCATGTTATTTATAGCCATTCTGATAGAAGCATAATTGATTCAGAAATGTAATTTACAGCTTGGCATCTCCATTTCAAAGCTTCAATTCTCTGACATCCACCAAGAGAGTAATCTCACTTTTGTGGGGAAGCAGAGATAATAATTGTAAAGAATTTTTGTATGATAGCCTCATGCTTCTGCATAAAGGTTTTCTTGCTCCTTGTCTTTCATTTGCATAGTGGGCAATATTCATATCAGCCACACACTTTTAATTCCACGGTATGATTTATGGAGACATAAATGGAGCGTAAAGTTGATCAACAAACCCTGGGGTGATGGCAAATGGCTAAAGCAAGTTTCTCTTGCCCTCTATTTTTAATTGCAACCCTCATAAGGAAACACTCTGTAATTTAACTAGGTAATTATTCTTTTCAAAGAGAACATTTATTATTTAGTTCCATTTTGAGAACTACTCAAGAATTCTGGAACATTTTCTTTATCCAAGAGGGGTCATAAAATTGCTTTCTCCCCTTCAGTCTCTGGCTTCCCCACCCTTCTTAAACGTAAAATTGATGCCTTCACGTATACTTCCCTATCCTCTGTCTAGGTCTTGTGTTCATTTCAAGGAAGGTAAGTTTATGTGGGGGAATTAATTTCTGCTAGCTTGTTGGGTATGGTATGAGTTTTATTGGAGTTAATCTCAATATCTTAGCCCCATCTTCTTGCCCCCAAATTATGATTACTCTAATTCTGACCATGCATATCTAATCTATATAATGCACGACTACTGCAGCTCCTAATTAGTAGTTCAGATTTTTCCTTGTTCCCAGAAATTGATTTGTTTAGTCCCTTCCCTTTAGCATTGCTTGCCCTCCCGGATCCATGGACTCGATTGCTATTGTTGCAATTTAGGATGCTAGAAGTAAGTCTAGGAAATTCTCGCAGGTCCCTAGCCATTTATTGAGCCCTGCTTTCCAGACTTGCTCTTGGCTCCCTGGTTTTCATTTCTGCTTGTGATACTGGTGTCTGACCCCAATATTGCCACTCATCTAACTTTCAGCAATAGCTCCGTCCTGAGACTCCATCTGTGACACTCTGCCAATGTGACTTCTTTGGTTATAGGCAGTGGCCACTTGAAGTCAGGATTCACTGTGGCCCTCTTGCTATGCTACTTTTTAACTTGACTCATCACAGGAAATCAGAAATATGCTTCAAAGGCATAATAAGCAAACAAGTATTACACATAAGCCAAATATAAAAACTATTGTTATATTTATATATTATCCAGCCTGCCTATCTTAGTTATCTGTCTGTCTATAATACATCATATTGCTAATGCAGATTTTATCTATGATTTTCCTTTAGTATTTCATCATTTCTAAGCTCCCATCTATGAAAAAATCTCAAAAACCTTTTTAATTTTGAGAAGGAAAAATGCTATTTTCTACCTTACAGGTGTGCCACAATTTGTTTACTCATTTTCATAGTTAGGCATTTTGCTTAGTCATTAGTTTTCTGCTTTTGTAATCAAACCTTGACAATTATCTTGGTATTCATTAAAAATTCTTTATTGTGGACTCATTATGTACAAGGCTGTAATTTATGCATTGGAAACTCAACAAACACAATCGCTGAATTTAAGAATCTTAGAAAAGGAGAAGTCTAGAGAGGAATTTAAAAAGGCGATTACATTATTGTGTGAAAAATTCTGAGGCTGTGTGACAAGTACTAGATACAATTGCAAGTCAGGAAAAACTTTAAGGAATTTAAACTAGACTCAAACCTGAAGGGTAAATAAGAGTTAACTAGATAAATAAAAATATGGGCAAGGTCACTCTTCTAAATGTAGTGAACAGCAAGTACAAGGACCTGTGGGCAAGAAAAAGCATGACATTGATTTCTTGAGAAGATAGGTTGGGGCCAGATCATGAAAAGACTTACAGAATTTTAACACATTTTTTCTTTATCCTGAGGGCAGTAAGAGTCTTTAAAATGTTTTAATCAGAGAAGCAACATAATCAGAAATGCATTGTGAAAGCTGACTCGTGGCTTTGCGGGGATTGCCTGGGTGGAACAGAGGAGACAAGGAGGCTAGTTACTATTGCCATGGTGCAAAGTATAGATGATGATGTTTGGACCTACGGTAATAGAAGAGTAGGAATTAGGATTGACAAAAATTAAAAAAAACTTAATATTTAAAAGACTTGATGATTTTACTCAGCAACTGAGGGAGAAGAAGCAATCAGGGATGGTGTCTGTTGGAGAAATTGTGGTGCCATATGTTTGGAGGCAACACAAAAGGAACCAGTATCTGGAGGAGTATTGGTTTAAAAGCTGTGAGGTATTCCTGAAGAATAGGGGTTTATTATGTGAAGTTTAAAAGAGAGATTTGAGTGTGGGTTGGATAGAGATTTGAGAGTAAGAGGTTTGTCAACTCTGATTATTTTATTAAAAGAGAATTCTGGAAGTGAAATTATTCATCAGAGTTTATTGATGCATTTGATACAGTGGTATCTAGAAAGGTCACAGATGTTGGCCTGTTGGCACAATAATTTGGACTTTGAACCAGCCTGTCACTGTATTTTTGGAGACCTTTTATACTCTGAGTTTATTGCTTGAGACTAGAATATCTCTTTCCCTCCATTCCACCGTTGCAACACCAGAATGTCTGCAAGGGAAGCATTTTACATTATGACTCATTTCTCTGGTCCCCATGGGATGGGGGTATATTAAATGCATGACATCCTTGAAGTGTTGTTTTAGCATTCTGAGCAGCAGCTGGAATATTTCTACCAACAGTAAATAACACAACGGAAGAGAGACCTTTTTCAATATCTGGCTTCCACTCAAATTGTAGACTCAGCTGTGATCCCTAAATATTTTAATTAACGCCTCTCAAAGGGAGGTTTTACTAAAGCAAATGAGAGGCACCTTGATACATATCCATGTATGTACTGAGGCTTATGAGCTGGGGGCTCTGACATTCCCTAAAGATAGTACGTCTCATCTTGGAATAGCTAATGCTTACCACTCTGATGATAGGTCTGCATTGCTTCTACTGTATTGCTCCTTTCCAGAAGAAAAGGAAAGGAATAAATCCAGTAATCAGATGGTGAGCCACTGAGTGCTGGAGAACGTGCTTTGCATTAAGATACATTTTGATTTAGAATGAATTCATATAGTTAGGTAGTTTATTAATTTTCTGAAAGGCTGGAGTGGGAAAAATATTATATGAGTCCACTGTAGATCCACTCTAAGGAGACTCGATGCCTTCTACCTGGAAGAGTACAGTTTGTTTTGCTTTAAGTAATAATTAGTCTTACAAATTGGGTATTTATTAGGTGCCCAGGAGTTAGGTTAAACACTTCACAGGTATGACCTTAAGTCTAAACACAAATCGGTGGTATACATACTACCAAGATGATCATGTTGTAGAAGAGGAAACTGACTTACAAGGTGAGATATCTTTTTCAAGAGTACACTAGGAGTAAGTAGTAGAACTCATATCCAAACCCAGGGAACCTGATTCCAGAAGGCGAGTTGACGATTATCCACGATTCAGACAGAAATAGTTCAAGAGTATCTAGGACAGAAATCATCCTTTGTTCTTATTCTGAGACTCACAATAATAATCTCACAAAGGAAGTCAGGTTAAAGCACAGTAAGGGTGTCAGTGTGGATGGAAGACAAGACAAGAGTTTCTAAATGTTTTTTAGAACACAGTTCAGAAGATACAAGCCTCCTTGTATGATTTCTAGCAAGGAATAAACAGGTTGACCTTCTGATTCTATCCCTTCTTACCCTTAATTAGCAAATATTTGTCTTCCGTGAGCAGAAGCCTGAATAGTCACTGGGGTTTAAATAAGTCATAATCCACATAAAAAGAAAACAGTAATTTCTTTAGGGGAAGCAATGGGATTTCATTATTTGATTCAGTTCTTAAGGTCTTGACCTAGTCAGTGGATATCCACTGAATCCACAGTGGATCTCAGCGAAAGCAAAAGGCCAAATTGTCTTTCTTTGATTAGTAAAGAGGTACCTCAGGTAGAGTCAATATGAACTCCGTGGGTGTGACAGGACTGCTGAGAAGGGCCACGGACAATCTCCTATGCCATTGACCCCTTTCATACTCACCTTTCCATTTGCTTTCTATCCTTGATTGACCTTTGAAGCGTTAGTCATTTTCACATTCCTCTGCATATATATTTAAACATTCCCCATCAGCACTTTTAATGGGTCTTCTGTAGTGGTTGGTCCCATCTCCCCTAGAACGACCCAGTGTTAATCTCTTGATGTTTAATAATATTGATTAATTTTCCAGTTATATTTCAATATTCATCAGTGATGAATTTTTATAAGGGCTGATCTCTGATTCTCTCTTCTGGCACCTAGGATAAACTTGAGTTGACCTGCTGTGTCTGTACTGGAGGGTGATATTTGACATTTAAGGACTTTGAAGGTCAAAGAAAGAAAGATACCAGCTGTGCTGATATATGGATGTACTGTCAATGGGTGACACAGCACATAAGATCACTCCCCACCATAAGGGCTAAAAACCAGAAGTGCCAGCAAACTAGCTAACAAAAGGCAGCCCCCACGCTACAATTAGGTGCTCATTTGTCAGTATTTACTGGGAAGTCATGCACTTCTTTCAGTTTATCAGTGGCTCTAGGTTAAGTGGCACAGTTACTATTCAGCCAAGTTTGGACTTCTGTGAATGCCAGTGCTACTTCTGATCTTTTTCCAGCCTGGCATTAAAGGCTCAGGAGCCCACCAGGGAATGAAATCAGTTAGGCTGGCATGCCTATTTTCTTATAACTGGATTCTTCACTTTGTAATCCTAATATCTTAAGCAGCACTCAGGAAAATCATACGACATTCACAAACATAATTACATAGGAATTTAAAATCTGTGTGTGTGGTTGGGGTGGGTGTTGTTATGTAATATTAAGAAAAGAAAAAAAAGATCCTTTGAAATCAGAAAAACTCAGAATGAAATTACATCACTACCATTTGCTAGCTGGGTAATTTAGCCAACTCATTTGTCTCTGTGTTAAATAATTCTGTGTGCCTACCATAGCACTTATGTGTCAGATCTTATTCCAAGCACTTAACAGATACTAACTCATGACTAACCCTGATTTTATTCATGGCTGCTTTCGAGTTTAAAATGCTCAATTCACTGGCTTCCCTTACAGATATAGGTGTTTATGCAGTGTGGTTCTGAGCAAGAAGATTAAGCTTTGGGTGCAGCTTTCAGAAAATCTGTTGTCCTTTTGATAAAAAGGGACAGATTTGGCTGGCATGGTTCTTTTCTGTTCACCTTTTGCTCTTCCACCTCCCTTTATTTTGCTGCCCGGAATGTATTTACAATGCCCAGAGTTCCAGCAGCCACTTTGAAAGAATAAAGATAAAAGCCACATGCTGGGGATGGTGCACCAGGGAGGCAGAAGTAGCCTGAGTCCCTGATGGCAATGTTGACCCTTTGTACCAGCCTCTGCTGCCCGCCCCATACTCTGTATTTCATGAGAAACAATGCTTTACTCGCCCAAGCTACTGTTAGCCAGGTTTTCTGTAGCTTGTACCTGAACAATTCTAATTGTTGAACTCTCTTTGGGCTTCAGTTTATTCATCTGTCAAATGGGAACTGTATTCTCAGAATGAGGGGATTGTTGGGATTAAACCAGACAGAGCATCTGAAACACAAAGTACATAATATTGTTCAGTAAACTCTAGTTCTGCTTGCCATAGGGATGTAAACTTCTGTTTCAGCACACGCGGAGACAGGGATGAGGGTAGGATATTCGGTAATCTTGATTGCTACTAACCTTTTATACTCCTTATGTTAGCTTTTAAACTATCATTGTCTATTCTTTTTGTTTGTTTTGTTTTTACTGCCCCTGCAGACATTGCTGTGAGGCACAGCAACTGCCCACTCCTTGTGAAGTCATACCAAATTCACCTTTTAAAATTTCTTCTTAGAGTCAGTAGCAAGGGAGGAGAAAGAGTCGTGTTCAGATGAGACTGGAGAGTGGGCACTGCTGCGTTTCTGAACATATGTGCTTTGGTGATAGAATGATCTGTTTCTGAGTCCCATCTCTTTAGGACATATATTGTGTGACCATATTGACAAGCTGTTTACCCTTTCTGAGCCTCAGTTTCCCACCCGGAGACAATAAGAATTAAGCCCATCTCTCAGGCTCCTTGTAAATGTTAAATAAGGTAATGCTCATGGATGCTCATCGTCTGGCCTTCAGAGGGGTTCCATAAGCATTCCTTCCCTTTTTTTTTTTTTAACCTACTCCTCAGTTTTTTCTCAGCGACCAGTTAGGCTCTTTTTCACCCTGTCAATGTTCGTGGCACAATTCCAACAATTTTCTCGGAGCATGCTCTCTCAAGTGGCGGGGGATAAGAAGGATGTCTCCGTGTTGGACATCTGCACATGGAGCTCCATTATGATAAAGCTTAAATATTATTTTAATGTCTTTCCCAAAGGGATTCACTCTAAGTAATGTTTTGCACCGCAGGAAGATGGATTTCATTTGTAAAACAGAAGATAAAAAGTTTTGAGCACTGAGATTTCTTTCAGATGTGGAATGCTAATAAACACTGCACTCTGGTGAAATTGGAGTTTAGGAAACAAAATGGAAATGCAGGCAGAAAAATAGGACAAATCTGAATCTCTGTCTTTCTCTGTCACCCCTCACTGGCTTAAGTAAAATGGAGATTTGCTCTGTCCGAAATAACCATTGACATTGCAACACTTGCACGTGAGTAACCCGAACAGATACTGGAGAATAACACACATCTTTAAGCTGTTTCCCTCATCTGTAGTGGGGCGTGGGGCATGGAGTGAATGACAGAAAAAAAGTGGTTGAAATCGCAACAGAGAATGAAATTTCCAGAAGCTCAAAAGATTACAGATTTCTGGTCACTTACTGAAATTCTGAGAGGCAGCGGATATCATCTGTGTTACCTTAAGAGGCAGTGGCCTCATGCAGTTCCCAAAATACCGAGGGGCAGAGAGGAGTATTTAGAACTATCTCCAGATGGAAAAGCGGCTTCTGAAGAAAGTGGATTCTTTTGCTTCAGAGCAATTGTAGAGGGTATATTTGTCATATCAATTTAAACTATTATTTTTGATTTTCTTAGCAGACAGGGGTCCGTTCAGAGGGCACCTTCACTAGGGCGGAGACTCTGACAGCCGTTTTGTGCCGGATAACCCTCCCTCGTTGGGAAGAGATGATGGAACTGCACTAGAGTTAGACGCCCAGTCCAAGTTGGATCAATCACATTCTTTGTCTGTTAATTTATAGTGTGAAAAATAGAGTCTAGAAAGTGAGTGCCAAGCCAGGGCAGTGACAGGTTTCTAGATGGAAGGTCTACTGACCTCTGAAAAACTGAGGTCCTTGGAGGCGCTCACATTTTCGGAGACTCATAACGGGAGGTCTGCACGGAATGTGCTCGCGGTTGCCAGGGTCCGCGCCCGCGCCGCACAGATCTCCTTTCCCACACAGGCTGGGGGAGCATCTCTGCCATGGTTTCTGGGGCCTTTCCTTTTGAGGCGAATTTCAAAAGGAAGGAGGCCACTGAGATGAACAATGGCTCCCGTCACTGCAGTTGACCCTGGGGCTGCCACGGGTACTCACTTTCTCCTCCTCTATTACCCATTCTTAAATTCTCCTTACTCTCAGCTTGCACCTTGGCAGGTCTTCTGCGTGGCGTATCTGGTGGTGTGCCCAGACCTTCATTCTTGAAATGATCTGAACACTTGATAATCATACCCTTCTCAGTTCAGGGTTGTTACGTGTGTGTGCTCACGGTTATTCTGAGGCATGAGAGTACCAGGACACTCCCAGGGGGTTACCTAGGTTCAATGTATGTTTCTCCCAGCCTCCCTTGTGCAGCCCCACCTCCTCCTGCTGATGAAGGTAAACTACCTCTGCCAGTATGGTGACTGCTCTTTTCGCCTGCTGGCCTCTGGACACAGAGTCCACGTGGCCCTGGAGGAGGCTGTATTCTGGTTCAATAGCATGAACCCTAGTGATGTCTGCATGTAAGAGTTTGCCTCCGCTTGGGACCAATATCTCCAGCTTTGCATAGCGCAGAATTACAGGGGCAGAAAGCACAAGGTCCCCCTGTGGGTCACTGGGAGAGACGGTAAGTGTGGCCACTTCTGCCCCCACCCTTTCATTCCCAAACCCATGTATTCTTTGTGTTGGGGAGACAGTGTCATATACTGATCTCTAATTGAGTAACTTTACTATATCTTGAAGGATGACACCCCATCCTTTTAGAGTGTTTCTTCCAAACTCCCACTTTATTTGTGCCTTTAGAAGCTGTTTGAGTAATCTTGCGAAACTAACTGGCTGCTTTTGGGTGGTGTAATATGTGATATGACTAGTGAATCCCATAGTCATGTGCCCACTCCTACACCTCTTTTGCTGTAAAGTGAGTCCCCTTGTTGGATGCTATGGTATGTGGAATTTGATGCTTGTGGACCAGAAATTCCTTAAGTCCCCAGATAGTAGTGGACAGAGCTGGAATAGGCTCTCTGTGAAGGAAAGGCAAATTCATGCCTGGAATAGTTGACTATTCCTGTGGGTCTGTGAGGGCACATCCTTATGTTTGCTACAACTTTTTAACCTGGACTTTGAAGCTCCCAATAATTTAGTCTCAACCTCATTTTTTTGAAGCCCAATTTTTCCACTACTGTATTTCACGAAGCCTGGTTAGGTCATGGACTTTCCTGCTTTGTGCTTCAAACAAGTTTGTTAAGAGAAAGGGAAGAAATGTAACTCACGGTTATAGTATGCCTCATGAATCAAGATTTAGCCTTACTATCCTGTTGGTTTACTTGCTTGCTTATTTGTACATTGACTTCACAGATAAGGAAACTGAACTTAGAGATTCTACTCTGTTGTAGACTTGTATGTCAGGAAGCTATGTAGAGTTACGTAGGCTGAGACAAGTAGTAAATGCATCCCAATAACTCTTATAATCTTGGCTTTCTGTTTTATAATGTTACCCCCAAAGGAAGCGTGAAGGTTTCTCTTTTTTTCTTTTCCTAGATCAGAACTCTGAGGATTTTTGATTTGCTCTTTGCACGCAGGGTTTTTGAAAACCGGTCAACTGAGGTGAGACTGCAAAATCCATATGCGTCATGGAAAATATTAGCGTAGTCCGGTACGGAAATAAATGCACGTTTCCCCCAGAGTTCAAAGGATTTACCATCTGGTTCAATCTGCTGAACTGTATTGGAGGAAGATTTCCTCGTCTTCCACCCCTTTTTCCCCTCCACACTTGTGCTGTATGAAATCAAGCCCTGAGTTTTGTTTTGATTTAGCTCTAATTGGAGCCATGCTTTTACTGAATCTAATTTCAGTTGGAACTAATTACAGGGGAAAAGGTCATAGCTGTACTGAGAGTACTACTCTGCTCAAAATATATTGGCACCATATAATATTAACTCTGCTTCTGTAGAGATACAGATGAAGATAAGAATAAATTACCAAAACATTCTGGACCTTCCTTTTGTTTAAATCAGTAGGGAAAAATCCATACATAGTGACTGAAAGATAAACCTTTCTTGGGTATGAATAAATATAAGCTTTTCAGTTGATCTGTGTCTATTTGCGAACAACAATCTGGGAATTGCCAAGTAAGAGGCGTATTTTGTGCCTGTTGAGCTTGAAATGATGATACAATTGTGTTTCAATTGGTGTACCATACTCACCTATATAAAATGTTCTTTTATAATAATCTGGCAGTCTGTAGGGAGAAAAGAAAAAGACAGATAACATTTTTTTTTTTTTGCAAGGGGAAAGACATTTAAGTGCATGTGTGAGAGAAACGTTCATCCAAACTGAGAATAAGTCTTTGACTTCTAAATAGTCATGTGACATCTTGGCTAATGCTATTACCTGTCAGTCCAGGGCAGATTCATTTTCCTCACCAGACTCACACAGGAGTCTTATTAATGTGCATCTGTTAGAGCATTCCTTATCTCTCTGTGTGCTAACCAATGGTTATTGTTCATTGTTTTATACGGGTTAGTGTCAGTTAGTAATACAAGATTGATGTCAGGGTAAGAGTGTCATGAAATACAAAGCAGCATCAGAGTATACTGTGGTCTCTGCAGAAATCTATTTTCATCTATTATGTAGCTCTAAATGATCATATAGATAATTTTCCTGTGAAAATGTGAAGTACACATGTCTAATGTTCTGCCTCAGTTCTCCAGTGTGTGGGGGAACTGAACCAGCATGAGAAAACACAGATCAGATAAAGCATGTTTCCTGACCTTCTCCATATGAGCCTCTGTGCAAATTCCTATCCTGATCCATTTTGGTGGTGCTAAGTGTGCAATTTACATATCAAAAAGGAGTGAGAGTTTGTTATCCTTGATCGTTAAGTACCAAATGCAAATAAATACCAGTGACTTCCAGAAATGTACCAGGGTTGTGGAGCATTTGTCCCGGAATGCCAATAATGTTATATATATTCTCAAGGAAGTGTATTAATACTAGAGGCTGCATGCAGACCCTGGGATATCCATTAAAAAAATCATTACTTTGATCTAAATATAAGTGATAAAATATCTTCCTTTAAACTAAGACTTCAGTGCTTTGAAAACACGTATGCAGTCTAGATGCTGGTGTCTTCACACTTTTGAGTGCCAGATAGTGAAGACTAGAATGTATGCAGTGGTGCAGGGAATGGAAGAGCCATCAGAGTCAAATATTGTTGTGCATCCTTTTGAAATTATTCGCAAAAAGCCATTGCCTTTGTAAATTTATTCATCTATTTATTTGTTTAATTCTGTCTGCCCATTGCTCCACACTGCATGTCCAAAAAAGAGAGTGTTTCATGTGAGTGATTAGTGGGTCTAGAACCAGCCCCCAGGCTCACTATTTGAACATAAGCAGTCAGTTAGTTAGTGGAACAACCCTGTTCTCTCTGGGGATCTGATGGGCCCTTGGTCCTACACAGAGCATGTTTAGCTCCAAGCAGTCAGTTTTGGATCCCAGGGAACAATCATGCCCTGTTGTAGTTCACTGATTGGCAGATTATCCTGTGAGGTCCCTCTCTGAGTCTTCTGATCCATACAACACTGTGAGTTATAGTTGTATGTATTACTTCAAATAAGCTAATTGCTTTCTCCTGATAATAATGAAGCCATTAATCAGGGTAACTAAATGTAGTTCTAGTAATTTCATCAGTGCGGGGAAACTTTAAAAGAGTCATACTACACCAGGGTCCTATAACCCCATCTTCTCCCACTCAACATGCTGACATTTTGTAACGGTAACATGAGTAAAGAATAATCATAATACTTAGCATTTATATAGCTCTTAACAAACATTAGCTAATTAATCCTCATGCTACCTCTGAAAGGCGAGCACTGTGTCTATTGTTATCCACACTTTTCAAAGCCTGGAACTGGAGAAATGTTAAGAGATTCTCAGAAAGGTTAAGAGACTTGCCAAAGGTCACACAATAAGACAGTCATAGAAGTTAAATTCCAGCTGAGACAACATGCCATGCAGACCTGTGTCCTCTTGAAGTTTTGAAGGCCCATTAGTAATATGAGACCAGCCTGGCCTATGTGAAACACCCAGTCATGTTGTGGGGAAGATACAGCTGAGCAGCTGGAAACAGCTGACATGCACGCATCAATATACGATCAGAGGAAAGAAGCAATGTGATCTTGATTTCTCAATATAACCTTGGCAGGAGAGCGTGTGTCCTGCAAAGCGGCTTCTTTCTCTTTTCTGCTCTTCTGAAATCACAGGATGAAATGTGTGAAGCTCTTAAAAACGGCCAAAAAGTTGAGAGGCTTTCAAAATTATACTGCTCTTCTCTGAGCTTCTCTTGGAACCACCCCCACACCCAGAGTTTCACATTTGTAGACCCAGGAAAATTCAAGAGGAATGATAATTACTTGGCTCATATGTCCTACTTGCAAAAAAACCCACACATGCAAAAAAACAAAAACAACAAAGAAAAAACCCAAAACAATTAAACAAAAAAATCCCTTAGTTTACCTATTCAAATATGGGAGATTATCTTGATTTAAATAAAGAATATTCTTTTAAGTGGCCACTAACTCCTATGAGTGAGTAATACATGATAAAAACATCCTGAACTATAAAACTGCCTTTTAGAGGTAAAAAGGTTGAAATTAAGAGCTGAGCTCATAGGAGGAATGAGAAAATGTTAAGTTAATACAAAGTCATAGTTACAATTAGCATAAAAGCATCTATGATCTTGTGAATATTTGAGATGTTCTGCCAAATCAAATACTAAAAACTCAGTCTTTATTTTCTAAAAAAACTTTCTCCCACAGTTCTGTATCATTACTAATTAACAATTGTTACTAATTAACAATCCTAGAATAAAAGTTTTTAGTTTGGTGTTCTGAAAAGAATTCTCTCTTAAGAATTCTAATACATGGCACATGGATAGAGAAAAAAATCGTTCAGATTGGGAAGGTGAGATGGAAAAGATAGCTCTAACTCTCCCTCTTGAGATATGACATGTTGTCATCACACTGCTTTCTGGGGAATATTGCCTGCCACGCTAGCCCACCCCCTTAAAACATTTAATGATGGTGTGTCAAAAACCCCTCAATTTATAGAGAAAAATGAGATAATATGAGACTTTTAAAGAAGACTTTATAAAAGAGAGAAAGCAGAGACAAATTAAAACTATGAAACTAAAGGAAGCAAGAAAATCTACCCACTTCTCAAGCTACAACAACATTAAGAAAACGCAGCTAGTTTATAAAGCCCAACTGATTTATTTTGTGGCTCCAAATAGCTGGCGCATCTTTCCAGGCATTCCGCCTGCACTGCATCTCAGGATTGCATACTTTAGATAAAGGTAGGTCTGGAACTACTTTTTAAAGCTATCTGAGTTGGTTAATAGTCCATACTATCATCGATTCATCAGTACAGAGATATTCTTAGGAGACTAATACAGCTCAAGTATTCAAATGTTTCTTTCAATCTATTGGTCACTCTTACATAGAAGACATATTTAGAACGATAATATTTAACAGATTTCTCATTAAAATGCCACTCTTTTTGTTTGCTGGAAAGTGATAGGATATCTGAAAAAAAGGACTGTATCTGGCAGCAGTGGTCCACCGAGCATGGGGAGTGGTATTAGGAGCCGAGCATAACCAAGGCCTAAACTACCGCTCTTGCGTTGTTGTCTGAGACTGTACTACGTAAGAACAAGTGCACTGGCCACCAGAAGAGAAACATATGAGATTCACTGTGAATCCAAACGCTGATGGCCATTTTGAGTTGTTTGCAGTAAACTTTTAATTTTTTTTTTTATATTCAAACATGGGCTGCAACTTAGAATGACTTTTAACAAGACAAATGTGATTTGTGTGAAATTGTCTTAAATCAGAACGGTTCCTCTTGTGCATCAACAGATAGTCTTAATCATCCTGTCATAAATCACTCAGAGTTGAAGGGTAAAGGTGGCACTTTATAATCAAATAATAAACGTCTGCTTCATCTCCCCACATGTTTTGTATTAACCAACATCCAACTTCCCGCCTTGTAAGTGCTTGATGGTGCTTTCATCTGATAGGACAGATATGTATTTGAATCATTAGCATTCTTGGGCTGAAGGCAACAGGGTGCTCACTTTCAATTTTGAAAAGGCTCTCTCTCAAAGGTGACATACATTCATCATGTTCTGATGCCTTGCCTATGTAAATTAGTAATCAAATATTCTAAATGGGTAATGGAAAATAATTTTATCTACTACTGGCATCCTAAATCATAGTCATAAGGTTTAGAAAGTCTGATTGGGGAGTTTTGTTAAAATATCTTCCTAAGTGTTATTTTGGTACATTTTCCAAGTTATTAAATCTTCTATAAGCATATGAAAAAAATCTGTATATGTACATGTAAAATTTATTTAGAAGGCAAATCAAATTGGATACAAAAATCTTTATGCTCAATTTAGTTAACTTCTTCCTGAGATGAGCTAGTAGAATGAATGAACTTTAATTAACTTATTGGCTCCTTGGTCACATGATTGCTGTGTTAATCATTTTAATAGGTTGTCTTCTATGGGTATTTTTATAAATGTTGGGGATAATGAACCAACAAATTATTTTCTAATAATTCTCTATTTGCACAGTATTTCAAACGGTATCCATCATCCTCCGATGTTTAATTACTGTTCTGTAAAAATATGAGTGTAAGATGCAAATGCTTCTTTGTTTCTAAAGAATTTGAGAGAAAACAAGTAATTTAATGCTAAATAGAGACAATTTAAGAATAAGATGAAAGAGTTCTGAGTTTTGGCAAAATACGTAGTCATATAACTACCATCACAATTAAGATACGTAACAGCTTCATCATCCCCCAAATTTCCCTCATGGCCTTTGTTTGTATCTTTTACTTAGCAAAATACATGTAACATTTATCCATGATGTTGTGTGTATCAGTAGTTCAATTCATCTTATTGTTTAGCAGCATTCCATTGTACGGAGGTACCACAATTGGTTTGTCCCTTCACCAGTGGATATTTCATTTGTTTCCAGTGTAGATGATTATGAATAAAAAGCACTAAACATTTATGTCTAGTTTTTTTGTGTGAACAAGTTTTCATTTCTCATGAGTAAATAAACAGGAGTTAGACCAAATGGTTATAGTGTATGTGTATGTTTAATTTATTAGGCTGCCAAACTTCTCCAAAGTGGCTGTACCTTTGCATTCTCATCAGCAATACATGAGAGTTCCAAATGCATATTTGCCAGTGCTTGATATTATACCTCCTTGTGGTTTTTTTGGGTTTTGTTTTTGTTTTTTTATTGAGATATAATTGACGTATAACTTCATATTAGTTTCAAGTGTACAACACAATGATTTGATGTATGTATATATTGTGAAATGATCACCACAATAAGTCTAGTTAACATCCATCACTACACATAGTTACAAATTTGTTTTTTCTTGTGATGAGAACTTTAAAGATCTACTCTCTTAGCAACTTTCAAATATATATACAATACAGTATTACTAACTAGTCATCATGCTGCACATTATATCCCCAAGACATTTGTTCTGTAACTGGAGGTTTGTACGTTTTGAACACCTTCATCTATTTCTCACCCTCTCCATCTTCTGCTTTTGGCAACCACCAATTTGTTCTCTTTATCTTTGAGGTTTTTTTTTTTTAAGATTCCACATGTAAGTGCGATCATTTGTCTTTCTGACTTACTTCACTTAACCACAATGCTCTCAAGGTCCTTCCTTGTTGCAAATCGCAAATTTTCCTTTTTTTTTAATGGCTGAATCGTATATATCAATTATATCAATATATATATTATATCAGTTATATATATATGTGTATCAATTGCATCTTTTTTTTATCCATTTATCCATTGATAGATACTTAGGTTGTTTCCATGTCTTGGCTATTGTAAGTTACGCTGTAAGGAACATGAGGGTGCAGGTATCTTTTTGAATTAGTGTTTTATTGTTTCCTTCAGATAAATACCCAGAAGTGGAATTGCTGTGTCATATGGTAGTTCTATTTTTAATTTTTTGAAAAGCCTCTGTACTGTTTTCCAGAGTGGAAGCACCAATTTACATTTCCTCCAACAGTGCACATGGGTTCCTTTTTCTTCATATCCTCCCAACACTTGTTATTTCTTACCTTTTTTGGTAAGAGCCATTCTAACAGGTGTGAGGTGACTCTCTGTTTTTAATCTGCATTTTCATAATGACTAGTAATGTTGGACATCATAACATACTTATTTGCCATCTTTATATCTTCTTTGATGAAATGTCCAGATCTTCTGCAATTTTTTTATTTTGTTTGCTTTCTTGAGTTTTGATACTTTAAAAAATATTCTGTGTATATATTCTGGATGCAAGTTGTTTGTCAGATGTGTTTTCTGCAAATATTTTCTCTTATTCTGTGGCTTGCCTTTTCATTCTCTTAACTACGTCTTTTGAAGAGAAGTTTATGATTTTGATTTATCCAGTTTAACAGTTTATTAATTTTTAATGGATCATGATTTTTGGTGTTATATCTAAGAAATCTTTGCCTAACCCACAGTCACAAATATTTTCTCCTATTTTTATGTTAGAAATTTTGTAGTTTTAGGGTTTACATTTAGGTATCTGGTACATTTCGTGTTTACCACAGTTTGCTTGTTTATTACCTGCCAAGCCACCTTCCAAACTGGCTGTCCTATTTTACCTTCCTAACAGCAATGAATTGGAGTTTCTGGTGCTCCAATCCTCGCCAGCATTTGGCGTTGTCAGTATTTTGGGTTTTAGTCATTTTAACGTACATGTAATGGTATCTCATTGTTTTATTTTCCTTCATTTTAAGGGATATTGTCCCTCTAGTACAGAATTAAGAGTTGAGGTTTTCCTTTTCTTTCTTCTTTTTTTTTCCTCTTCTTGAGAAGAAATACTTCTTATACAAAAGTTATTGAGTGACTTGAGTAAAAAAATTCAGTAATGACCATAATTCTAGGTTACCAGAAGTACAAAATGACTGTTACCTCAGTCTTACCCTCTGATTTACTAACAGTTACTCGGTATAGATCAGGTTAATACAGGTTTCTAGTCAAGTGAGAGCTTCAGCTACGGAATACCAAAGGGCCTCATTAGAAGTAACTGTCACTGCCAAAGTAGTCCCAGATAGGTTCCCTAAAAAAGCATTTTAGCAATTTTGTGTTCCATTATTAGTAACTCTTTTTTTATTTTCTATGTTTTGGTAGGTGTCTGGCATCTAGTATCTCATTTAGCCTTAATGAAACTCTGAGAAATTGGTATTAATTATCTTTAGAATATCACAAGGCTTAAGAGTATGGACACTGAAGACCAGCTGGCAGGGTTCACATTTCTGCTCTGCCACTTACCACTTACCTGCTGAATGAGAATGAGCAAGTCATTTAACCTCACTTAATTCATTGTTTCACGTTTGAAAGAGGGAAAATAGTAACAATGTGATTTAGTTATTAGGAGATTTAAATAAAGCTATTCAGTATTACATCTCAGCATATTTTCTGGTGCATTGTAATCAATACATCAATTTAGATACACTTCCGGTTATCTTCCAAATGAGGAAATGGAGAGAGATGGAAACAAACGCACACAACTAATGTATGTCAGAGTTTAGATTTAAATCCAGACTAAGCTGCTTCCAAAGCACACCCTCCCTCCCTCATCCTGCCGCTGTTATTTTATGTTCTGATTAGGGAGGATGATATTTTGCTAATGTATAGTGTCATTATACATCCTAGTTTGTGCCTGTTGTCTCAGTGCAGTTATTAATAGTGCCCCCCTTCTCATGATTGTCAATTTTAGATGATAAATTATACGATCACTCTACTAATAACTCACATTTTAATGTATATTTTAGTGGCAAATTATTATTTTTATTTCTAAATTTTCTTATGGTTCAACCTCTCCGACACACACACACACGCACACACTCACACGCATACACACACATATGCCCTCCCCCCCACTCTAGCTCATGGTGGACTTTATAAGAAAGTTGCAGATACTATATGTGTTTTGCATCTAAGACATTAATCACAATTTAACAACTTGATGGTCTTATGTAGAGTGAACATACACCATTTCAAAAATCCTATCTCACATTGACACAGTTGCAAATCTATTTCTCATGTTGGGAGCTCCATACCAATTGCATGTGGATGGATGCACATTGCAGTTGGCTACTGTTGAAATGGATTTGGCCTATTAATAAAATGCTATTGATTGTCCAAATCAGAAAAATATGGTCTAGTAGACAATTAGAGTCTATGGATGGTCTCTAGGTGTGATTCTTTTGGGGGCTTGTTTCAGGGAGAGAGGAAGATAAAGGATATGAGGTATTGCCAACATAAGATTTTGCCCCCTACGTAGAATTTAGCTCATCCCTGACTTTTAGTATTTTCTTGGTAGTTCTACAGATCAATATATATTAGTCCTTTAAATAAACATCCTTACTGTGAGAAAAAGGATCTTCTTCTGTTGCTTTTACCTGTAACTGAAGTGTCTGCACATATATCATAATAGAAATGTTTGCATTAGTGGGACTCAAAGTGAGAGCCAAGAATTTTCTTTTCTGTTTCATACATGCTAAATCTTTATAGAAACCTAAATTCAAACAATTTTATTTTTATTCCTTTGTGGCTTTGTGATGTCCACATCTTTATATTCCTTATAGTCAGTATTTTATTTTACAATGTGTATTTCAGTCCCAAGATAGTTAAATTAATTCCTTTTGTACTACATTTTATGAACACATTTTTTCCAATTGTCATTGGAGTCCCAACCATAAGCAATGTGTTTAGCCTTCTGCTCACCCAATCATATTCAGCCTGAAAAATAGACTTTCATCTGAAGAAATTCCCTGTGGAGTAGGAAACACAGCTGCTTCATCCTACTAGACAGCCTGCAGAGAGATACTATTTTCCTTGAGGGAAAGGACACTCAAGTTTTGAGAATCTAGGTACTGTACCATTGGGGGAAAAGCTGAAAAGAAAATAGACCATCTTTTTCAATTCCATTGTGCAGAATATAAAGAAACTCTTTGTTCAGATTTCATGTCCTCCTCCTCCTTTCTCAATCTTTAGTCTTTTAAAATTCTACCCTTAACTAAATGGGTAAGCTACAAAAAAGATTAAACTTAAAAATATACCAGGAATACAGAATGAAGAGAGGTGATTGATCTTTGAGTAGGTATCCAACAGTGCAATGAAATTCTCAAGCAGGTTCCTTTTTATTTCAAAATGGGTTTGATTCAGAGGGATTTTATAGCTGCTAAATCATGCAGTTGGCAGAGATTGTGCGTGCTTCTCACAGTTACTTTGAAAGATGTCAAATTTGGCAAAGGCAGTAAAAATACTGGGATTTACTGATTTCGCTTTTTTTTTCCCTCCTCCTACAGAATGGTCTAAAATTCAGCATGCTCAGAAGTAATACAGTACAACCGAAGTGTGCAGAATTGCAGATTTCACAGAAAGAGTGTGGCTTTCTCAGTGATTGTGGCTTTCTCAGCCTGTGTGTTGCAACTATGTATCTGGCAAAAGGATGGCAGCCTGTGCTAGCTGTTACAAAGGCTCCTCTTTATCACCAGTGGACTTCATTTCAGTGTCATTGCTATTGGCATCTGAAAGCTGCTCATTTCCAGCATGGTAGTTGCTGAACAGCCTTGCTTTGTTCATTTCGAGAGAAGGAAGTCCAAAGCAGCACCTCTGGTCAGGTAGGGCATTTCTACACAAGACCACCACACTGTATTGGTACTGAATACTCGTCATGAGAGTGGCTCTGGATTTAGAATGCTGTGGTTTGAATATTAGTTCCACCGGTAACTTGCATAACCTTTCCAAGCCACAGTTTTACTATGTGTAAATGAAGGTAGCTTACTATTTCATTTGACTGCTAGGAGATTAAATGAGATGCAAAGTGCTTAAGACAGATATATAAGTGTCAACAAATACCATTATAACTATTATCATTATTGTGTTCAGTGAATGGGATTTATTATTATTATTAGATTATTATCTCCAGTCCAGGAGAATAAACTATTATTCATAAAGCTCACATTTGTTTTCATCACACAAATGATGCAATTGTTACTTTATGCTTAGAATACAATACCTCACGTCTTATCTTGTCTGGAAGAAAGCAGCTCCTACTGTGAGTTCCTAGATGCCGTTCTGTTCCCGGTAAGATTCAGATTGATATCTCTCTTTGTATATTAAAAAATTAGCTTTTAAAGCTAATTTTGTTCCTAAAGCCAAGCTCATGGGCCCTTTAATAGATAAAACATGTACTCATATACAGTAGTATATACATACAATTAAAGGATGCACCCAGCTGGTGTGGTCTAGGTAATCTGCTAAGAAATTGCTTGTCCGTAGCAGAGCATACATAAATCCATTCCTAAAATCCATTGACATCTGCAGCTCAAGCAAGTTTTGATTATAGGACAGGAAATCAGAGTAGTGCTGTAATTCTAAGCACTTCAATTTCTGATATCCAGAGCTCTGTAAATGTATCTTTTGAAAAATGTGTCTCGCTATGTGCTAGTCAATGTGACAAACAATTTAAAAAATTTTATCCGTACAACAATCCTGTCATCCTCATTTCCTGAGGAAGATACTTTCTTATTTTAAAGAAAAGTTTTGTTAATGAGTGTGACCTTTGACTTTAACACTTTGAGATGCATTTATTGTCATTTATTCTCGTTCAAATAGGAATAGCCTGTTATCAGTTACTGTAACCCCCAGTGACCTGCATAATGCCTGAAACGTACACATTCAGTAAATATTGTAAGTGTGTGTATAAATGCTAATATAGAGATTCTGAAGAACTATAATGTCTTCATTGTCTATATGTCTTTTAAAATCTATCCCTAACAATAATAAAGTATACAAGCTACTGGTTCCTTGGAAGAATGGTGAGGATGGATGAAGGTGGAAACCAAGACTGTTCAAGCTTCAGGGATTATCCCAAACTGTGGCTAAGCCTCAGTTGTAGGACTAAATAGATTCAGGCAGAAATTAAACCATCAAGACAAGTAAGATGTTGAAAGCATTTAACTAAATCTCCCAACTCTGCCAACTGGAATAAATATAAATAGACTGTCAGTAGATAATTTGGGGGCAGATATCGTAGGCCACCTTCTCATTCTATTTTCTCCATAGAAGTCCAAGGAATATATTTCAAAATGTACATTGCTTTGTCCCACATCCTCACTTGAAATGCATCCATGTCTTGTGGCATTTTTAATACAACACAAGCACTGCCATGACCTACCAGACCTTTTGCCTCCCAAACTGTCCTCTCAGTCAAATACTCCAGTCACACTGCTCTTTGAATCTCAGGATCCTTTTCCTGTTGTTCTCTTGCCTGAAAGTTCTCCCAGCTCTTTTCATGTCTTCTGATCCTTCAATTTTAGCTCAGATGTCACTCTCAGACCTTCTCAGACTACTGCATCCAAGCTACCCTCCATCTCCAGACTCTATCACAGTGCTTTGATGATTTCAGCTAGTAAGTGCAATGAAGGGAATCACCTTAACTTCTGACTAGGTTTCCTCCGAATGAATGAAGTCAACAAACCAGTTTTGCGTGAGTGGAGGACTTTCCCCTCCCTCCCACCCCATATATAAGACTCGTGAAAGCCTAGAATTTGTTACGTGTACAACAAATATTTGTGATATATATTCCTGTCTGAAGAATATAATACTGAGTACTATGGAATGGCCTAAAATATAGATTTATGATTTTGGTGATCTGATAGTTGAAATGAAATGACTGCAGACATTGTGCTACTTGACAGGGACTGGTGTCACAGCACAGAAGGCTATGTGCCAGAACCTGGACAGAGGGGACCAGCAGCAAGTGAAAACCTGTGTTGGGGTTGAGGGAAATCAGATCATATAACCTGCCTGGACAGCTGCCCTAGGAGAGGATAGTGATGGCTAATTTGACGTTTTACTTGGCTGGACCATCATACCCAGATATTTGGTCAAACATTTTTCTGTGAAGGTATTTTTAGATGAGATTAACGTTTATACTGGTGACCTTTGTGTAAAGCAGATTATCCTCCTAAATGTGGGTGGGCCTCATCCAATCAGTTGAAAGCCTGACTAGAACAAAAGGCTGACCTCCCCTGAATAAGAGGGAATTCTTCCGGCAGATAGCCTTTGGACTTGAATTGAAACATTGACTCTTCCCTGAGCCTCCAGTCTCTTGGCCTACGCTTCAGATTTTGGACTTGCCAGTCTCCATAATCATGTGGGCCAATTCCTTAAAATAAATCTCTCTCTATACACAGCCTATTGGTTCTGTTTCTCTGGAGAACCCTGAAAAATACAGCGATACTGGGGTGAAGCATCCAAAAGGCTCTGGAAAGGTTAGAGATAATTGCAATAATCAGGCAGAAGGTTTATCACAGTTGATGAGACATTGGCTAGGATGGTTCTATTTTGAAGTCCAATAGGATAGTAGTCATACCTGGGAGTCTGTCCAAATGAAGTGGCATTTCCCTTAGTGGCTTGGGAGTATGCAAAAAAAAAAAAGCTTCTATTTAGGGAATGGGCAGAGACAGTAAGCGGCAAGCCATCAGCTAGAGTTGAGATGGAGGCGCAGATGCACTGTGCAACTTTTTGAAAAAAAGATGAAATAGAAATCTATAGTAGCAAAGATATGTCTATCATCAGGGACTATCTCTCATGCTTTATATGCATCATCTTATTTAACGCCCTCAAGCAAGCCTTCAAGGTAGATGAGACTATTCCTATATTACACATGAGAAAACTGAGACTCAGCAGAGTGAATTTATCTTGCCAAATTCCCATAGCTAATAGGTGCCAGTGACAGGACTCACACCCAAGCATGCTGCTTCTAGCGTCTGTCTTGGCCTGCTGCGATGTTTCCTTTAGCCCTTTGGCTCTGAAAGATACTTGAGGGTAGGGGTTGTTAGAACTTCAGAACTTAGAAGGTCATACTGAGTGACCGAATTCCTGGACTAAAACAAAACTAGGTTTCGTATTTTTAGTGCCTTCATTATTGAAATGATCAGTATTATCCAGCAGATACAGCATCTAGAAGAATTTTTCACAATTGAAATATCTGCGTGAAATTTCATGCTCTGTATTTCAGAGCAGTATATCCATTCCCTTCCACTGCCCTCTGGAAGATCTGGACTTGATTTTGGACTTGGTTGGGGGTCATTGTGGGAAGAGTGGACACAAGTAGAGAAAAATGATACACATCGTGTATCTCCAGGTATTAAATGTACCTGAGTATAAGAAAATGTCTTCTTTTAAGAGGCTATGCATTCATATGAATCACCTCTCCCCATCTGCTCTAATTAGACATCCACTCCATTTCTTCATTGTAAAAAAGTTCAGGAGAAATATGGACTGACATGTGCAGACTGTCTCTCTCAATTTCTAGTACCTTTATCTCCATCTTGTGTGGCCTATACCTTTGTCACTTTGTCACCTGCATGATTAGTAAGAAGTACAAGGAACTTTTTCAGCTTGGTATTTACCTCAGCTAGGTTGTAAGCAGAAGCACAAAATAATACAGGTAGAAAAGTGTTTTTAAAATCGTATGTTTCAGAAATAGTACCTATCACAATAATAGCAGTCTGAATGCATACCTGCCATAAACTAGGCGTTGTCCTGGCAAAATTAAATATGTTTTCACACCTAATTCTCATAACAGTCATGTTTCCTCATTTACTTATTCATAAATTGAGATTTGGAGAAGTTAAGATGTTACCAAGGTCACAGGCTAGGAGAGGGATCTAGCCAGGATTCAAACTCAAGCTTGGCTGTTCCTCAAGCTCATGCTTTTTTCACTGTGAATATACATCTAACTTCCTGAAATGTCTACAAAGACTTGTGCTGCCCAGTGAGCCATGAGACAAGGGGAAACCCCATGCCATCTCTTAGAACAGCAGATCCTTAAGTAACACGCAGTGAGAGAATCTGGGTATGAGAGATTCCAGCTGGGAGTGTGGCCAACCAGATGAGCTGAAGCCTTAGGGAGGCTGCATGCGAATTTGGACATTTTCTCATACTTTAACAAGAAGCAGCAAATTTTCACACAAAGAAAAATACCATTTGACACATGCAAGAAGCCTCTTGTGGGGTCAGAAATTCTTCCCTGGGCATTTCAGGCATCTGTTTCCCAGCATCCCCTGGAGGTCAAAGACCATTTTCCCTTCTGGTTCCTAAATCTACAAGACTGTCTCAGAACTGCATCTAGCTGGCACCTCTTTCCGAATGGAACATCAAACATATTTTCTGTCTTGTTGTCTCCTCATGCAGTCAGTTTCCTTCTGTTGCTAGCTTGAAGGGTTATCTGTTTTTAGTCACAGCACAAGGGCGATGTTTTTCAGCCTTATCATGGAGTCGTGTTCCTTGTTCTCTCTTTCATCCAACAAGTCTGTCTAATAGAATTATGAGGCACAAACCAGTCTTGCCACCCTGACGCTGTGTTTCATGGTACATGAGACTGCGTGATGACTAGACTGTCCCACCGACCCGAAGATGCGATGCTTCTGTGACTAGGCTTGATTTGTGTGGAAAAAAGCGTTGGAATAACTACTTGATTCCTCTTTTATCTGACTTCCTTTGTCTCAGGATTTCTTAACCTTGGCACTGTTGACATCTTGGGCTGGAAAATTCCTTGTTGTGAAGGGCTGTCCTGTGCACTACAGCGTGTTCAGCAGCATCCCTGGCCTCTAACAAATCACTAGATGCTAGTGGCACCTCCCCCTCCCAGCTGTGATAACCAAAAATGTCTCCACACATTGTCAGGTGTTTCCTGGAAGGTAAAATAGCCCCTGGTTGAAATCACTCTTCTCTCTTTTTTCTCCCTTTCTCACACACACCACACCACACACACACACACACTACCACTTTGAAGGGACAGGTTTCTTACTAAAATTGCCAGTTGTATGCATGATACTTAACATGGTTTTGTGCATTTGACTATGGAAGAAATTCTTCTACATCTGAAAACATGTGGCTAGCTGTTTCTTAAAAGATAAAACTTGGGGTTGTGTGAATTCTTAGGCTTGTGCAAAGGCATGAAACCATCTGGACTTGAACCAGCCCCAAAGCCTGACACACCTGCCCAGGAACATGCAGATGGAAAGCCGGGGGGTGGGGAGGAGGAGGGACGGGATGTGGGAATCATCTCAACTTTACAAAAATGAAAGCTTAGGAATAAATTGCTTTCAGCTCCCGAACAAGTCCGGCTTCTGGATTTCAGTTCAAGGCAGTAATGAATGCTGCTTTCAGTTGCTCCCCACTCCACATAATGGTGCAGGGTCAGAACACTAGCTGGGAGGTCCAAGGTTCAGAAAGGCAGTTTATGGATTAGTTGTACTGATGCCAAACAAGGAGAAGGGTCCGGCTTCTCCCGGAATCTGGTGTGAATGACAACTCTCTTCCTTCTCTGGATGGGTTTTTTTTTTTAATACATTAATGCAAATTATCTATTTCAGAATGCATGGCTTTCCCAGAAGTTGCAGAATTTCAGGCCCATTATGTATTCCATCCTGTATACTAACCTGCTAAACTCCAGGAAGTGGTCCTCAAGGCTTGAGTGTGAAAAAAAATTCTGATTCTTGGATTCAAGTGGCTTGTACATCATTTTACAAGACAAAAACCTGATTTATTATATCCTCTGAAGATTCCCTTCATTTTCACCGAGAAGTCAATTTCTCCCTCCTCGGAGTTATTTGAATAACAGTTCCGTTTTGCACTTTTCCCACTCTGTCATGTATTTGTTTACCTGTCTAGTCTCTGTGAAGGCTAGAATGATGATGGATTCAAATTTACATTCTCAGTGTCTTGCAAAGGTCTTGGCATGGGGTTAGTGGGCTTCTCTGCTGCATTTAATGATAGAGAACAACAAAGACTTTCTGACACTCTTTACTCCTTGGAGTCAGTGTCACTCCTGCTTTCCTCTCTGACCTTACTTTTCTTTTTTCTTTGTTTCCTTTGTCATTCCTACCATTATAAGACTCTTAAGTATTGGAGTTCTGTAGAGATTTGTCTTTGATTCTCCATTTTACA
The DNA here is from genome assembly GCF_048564905.1 of Vicugna pacos. Lineage (NCBI taxonomy): Eukaryota > Metazoa > Chordata > Mammalia > Artiodactyla > Camelidae > Vicugna > Vicugna pacos. Next base: position 34,251,493 of record NC_132995.1, read on the forward strand.
TGATTTCTCCAAATGATCTAATCTGTTTTCATTGGTTTACCTGTAGTAACTGTTGATTCTCAAATCTACCACCATCTGTCCTAACTTCTTTCCCAAGATTTAGGCTTGTGAGCATTTTGCTGGTATGTCCACCTAGCACCACAAAGAACTTTCAATTCAAAACATGCAAAACTTGGTGGATATTACTTTTCCTTCAACCACAGAATTTCTTTTTCTAAATCTCAGTTAATAGCCCTACTATCTTCCTAGCCATTCCAGAAACATGAGGGTCATCATTAATTCTTCCTTCTCTCTCCTGTTCCCCAATTCTGTATTGGATTTTCCACCGAATTCTGCTGCTTTTACCCCATAAAATTCTTGTTGTGTTGTTGTTTTGTCTTTTGTTAAGTCTATCCTTCCTTCTCTATTTATATCATTATTTTTCTAGTAAATGTCTTCATACTCTTTCAATAGACTCTTACCATCTCCCTGACTCCAGTTCTTGGCTATCTTAAATTTAGCCTTCTCTCTGCAGCCAGAATAAGTTACCTAAAAAGTAAGTCCAACCTATGATTACCAGTGGGGAGGGATAAATTGGGAGTTCGAAATTTGTAGAAACTAACTACTATATATAAAATAGATAAACAACAAAGTCCTACTGTATAGCACAGGGAATTCTATTCAATACCGTGTAATAGCCTATAATGGAAAAGAATATGAAAGGAATATATATATACACACACACACACACAACTGAATCACTGTGCTGTACAACAGAAATTAATACAATACTGTAAACCAACTATACTTCAGTTAAAAAAAAAGTCCAACTATGATGCATTCCTCCCCACTCTAAAAACCACTTTTCTATGGAAAAGAAGTCCAGTGCTCTTAACATGGCATAACTTGGCCCCATTCTACTTCTCTAGCCTCACTTGTTATGACTTGTTATATTGCTGTGTAACAAGGTACCTGTAACTTAGCAGCATAGAATAGCCCCCTTATTATGCTTGCAGATACTATGGGTCAGGAATTCAGTAGGGCCCAGCAGGATGGCTTTTCTCTGATCCACATTCTGGGGATTCAGTTGGGAAGATTTAATGGCTGAGATGGCTAGAGGGCTGGTGGCTAGAATCATGTGAAGACTCATCTCATATCTGTGCTAGAATGACTCAAAAGCTAGGACCAGCAATCAGAGTGCCTACATGCGATTTGGTTGGTTTATGACATGGAGGTCTTGTGGATTGGAGCTTCTTAGAGTATGGTTCCAGGCTCTCAGTATGAATGTTCCATTGAACAAGTTGGAAGCTGCAAGACCTTTTATGATCCAGCCTTGTGCATCACAGAGAATCACCTTAGCAGCCTCTCTTTGTGAAAGCAATCCCAAGATTTGATATAATAAAGAATCTATCTGGTATCTGTCCCTGGTTCCTGGAACAGAGCTTCAAAAATCCTTGGAATTTTCTGAGCCATCAGTGTGATTTGTTCTTCATATTGACCCTTCTTCAATCATATCTGAGTTTATGCAGTGAGGTAACTCATAGTGGGGCCCCTAGATTGCTTTTGCATGGAGTTAATTGACAGAAAAGCCAGCTCTGTGCTGAGAGGGTTGAAAATTTCAGTCCCACCCGCTGGACCTCCATGGAGGGGAGAGAAATTAGAGAACTTCTTGGTTGGTGTTCATACTGATGTACCGAGAGGGTGACATACTCTGACTTCATGGGGCCAGAAGCTCCTATGCTTGGGACTGGCTGTTCATTTGTATCTTTTATAATAAAATTATAATTTAAATGTAGCACTTTCTTGAGTTTTGTGAGTTGTTCTAGCAAATTTTTGAAACTGCAGGGGTCAGGGGAACCCCTGAATTTGTCACTAAGCCTATTGGTCAAAAGTGTGGTTGTCCCTAGGACATGTTGCTGGGGTCCAAAGTGGGGACTGTCTCACAGCCCTGAGCCTCTTAACCTGTGGGATCTGTGCTAAAGGTGGCTAGTTAGTATCAGAATTTAATTGAATTGTAAGACACCTAGTTGGTTTCTAGAAAATTAATGCTGAAAAGTACAACCCTACCAAGATTCAAGGTAGGGGTCATAGACTCCCACCTTTTAACAAGATAATACTCCTCTTATGTTTTTGCAGCTCTACTGAAGTGTAATTAACAAACTATAAAAATTTATGAAGTGAACAATGCAATAATTTCATATACTGTACGTATATTGTGAAACAATTCCTACCATCAGATCAATTAACATATCCATCACCTCACATGTTTATCCACTTTTTTTTTCCCATGGGAACACTGAAGTTCCACTCTCTCAGTAAATTTCAATTGTACTATCCTGTATTATCAACTGTAATCAAAATGTTATACATTAGGTACTCAGACCTTATTCATTGTATTATTGAAAGTTTGTAACCTTTTACCAGAATCTCCCTCTTTCCTCTATTCTGTATCTCTGGGCAACCACCATTCCACTCTTGTTTCTGTGAGTTCAATTTTTTTTCCCCCAGATTCTACACATAAGTGATACTATGCAGTGTTTGTTTTTGTTTGGATTCTTTCACTTAGCATAATGACCTTCAGATTCATCGATGTTGTTGCAAATGGCAGGATTTCCTTCTTTTTCAAGGCTGAATAATATTCGTGTGTGTCTGTATGTATATCAATTACATTTTCTTTATCCACTCATCTACTGACACACTTGTGTTGTTTGCGTGCCTTGGCTGTTGTGAATAATGCCCCATGAACACTGGAGTACAGCTATCTCTTCAAGACAGTAATTTTGTTTCTTTTGGATATATACATCAGAGAGTGGGATTGCTAGATCACATGGTAGTTCTTTTTAATTTAAGGAACCTCCATACTGCTCTCCAAAGTGGCTACACAAGTTTACACTTCCACAAAGAGTGTACAAGATTTCCCTTTTCTCTGCATTCTTAACCATCATTCACCTCTTGTGTTTTTAACGATAGCCATCCTAACAAATATGAGGTGATACCGTTTTTGTGGTTGATTTGCATTTCCTTGATATTAGTGATGTTGAGCACATTTTTGTACCTGCTGGTCATTTTTAATGTCTTCTTTGGAAAAATGTCTATTCAGATCCTTTGCCCATTTTAAAGTTAGGTTATTTGTTTTTTCCTTGCTATTAAGTTGTATGAATTCCAGGTATATTTTGGATATTAACTTCTTATCATTTATGTGGTTGGCAAATTTTTTATACCATTTCATAGGTTGCTTTTTCATTTTGTTGATAATTTCCTTTGCTGTGCAGAAGCTTTCTGGTTGATATAGTCTCACTTGTTTATTTTTGCTTTTGTTGCCTTTGCTTTTAATGTCAAATCAAAATCATTGCTGAGACCAATGTCCAGGAACTTACCCATACTTTTTTTTCTAGGAGTTTTATGCTTTCAGGACTTATGTTCAAGTCTTTAATCATTTTGAGTTGATTTCTTTATCTGGTGTAAGATGGTCGTCCAGTTTCATTCTTCGGTATGTGATTATTTAGTTTTCTCAACACTGAGTATTGAAGAAGACTATCCTTCCCCCATTGTATATTCTTGGCTCTTTTTTTGTAGATAAATTGACCATAGGTGTGTGGTTCATTTCTGGGCCCTCTGTTCTGTTCTGTTGATCTATGTGTCTGTTTTAATGTGAATACCATACTGTTTTGATTACTACTGCTCTATAATACAGTTTGAAATCACAAAGCATGATGACCCCAGCTTTTTTCTTCTTTCTCAGGTGTTGCTTTGACTATTTGGAGTCTTTTGTGGTTCCATACAAATTTTAAGAATGTTAGTTCTATTTCTGTGAAAAATGCCATTGGGATTTTGTTAGGAATTTCATCCAACTTGTAGATTGCATTGGGTAGTATGGACATTTTAACATTAATTCTTCCAATCCATGAGCATGTAATATCTTTATATTTTTGTGTCTGTTTCAGTTTCTTTCATCAATGTCTTACAGTTTTCAGTGTAAAAACCTTTCACCTCCTTGGTTAAATTTACTCCTAAGTATGTTATTGTTTTTGTTGGGATTATGAATGGGATTTATTTCTGAGCTATTTATAGAATATCTTTTCTGTCTTATTTACCTGCTTAATGGATAACAAGGACTGTGTCATTCCTCTTTATACTCCCAATAAAATGTAATAAAAGGTGAAAGTCAGTCATAATTTTGTTTCTTTGTGGTTGGATTTTTTGGGCTTTGCAATTCAAATCTGATGTATTATGCTGCAAATATCTCTCAAACATGTTCTCAAACAGAGATCACAACTGTATAGTATGCAAGTAACTACTGTCCCCTCCTTTGTCCGTGTCGGGATTGTTAACTAGTCAGAACACTCTACCCACATAGGTCCTAGCTTGATTTCAGAATATTTTCCAACACAAACTTCAAAAAGATTTTTCCAGTTTCTTCCCTCTTCTCAATCAGAAAACACTTTAATTTTTCTTGATGATTTGATTTTTATAGAAATTAATCTATTGCTCTTAAATGTGGTACTGGAGAAAGTAGAGTTGGTAGTCAAAACAAAGAAGGAAGCCATAACTGAATGGATACTCATTACATGCTACACCATTTGCCTCCATCTCCTTCTTTAATTCTGTCGCCAGTTGTTCAACGTCAGATTTGTCCCGATTATACAAATGAGCCAACTGGAATTCAGAGGGTTGAAATCATTTGCCCGAGGTCACACGGCTGGCAAATATGATACAACCAGGATTTAAACACAAGCAGTTCTATTTCAAGAGTTCCTCCATTTGTCTTCCTTTGGAACACCACCCTCCTCAATTACTGTGCCTCTCTCCCCTGCCTCTCACATGACTGCTGGACGCTGGTGCCTTCCTCGGGGTGCATTAATGACAGTGAGGTTATTAAGAAGCATGTGGTTTCTTTTCTACCCATCTACTTCCTCCTCTGCCTTAGTCCAAATAAGGATTAATTTTCTAATTTTCTCAGTGGCAACAATAGAAGTAAGTGGAAGTAAGCTTTAATGCCATCCCCTATCCTTTTCCTCTCCAGATCTCAGTAAGTTAAGAGATGCAGGAATTTAATGGTTATTTTCTCATCCCTTCAGGTGATGGCTAGCGAAGACCTGTCCTGTTAGTAGCAGCATGGACCAATGAATCGGGCTCTGTTGCTTCTGGAGAAGGAGAGAGAAGGGCGTTGGGCTTTTCCTTCATGAAGTTCACTGAATGTTTTCCTGACTCTTGTGGGAGGGACCAGGAAGCTAAGACTAGGTTTCCTTACTATATTAAATGTAATTAGAGATTTAGGAGCTGCACCACTCAGGCACAAATCCTTTTAAAAGATATATTTAAATAAATATGTATCTATGTATTTTATATCAGCTCAGCTAACCCCTTCCATTTCAAAACCAGTATTGTCACCTCAGCTCAAATTGCTCTATTACAGTCAGTGACACAAAGTAGTTTATATCCAAGGCTTGTGGGTTTCAGTTACTTCAGGAGACAAACCTAGTAATTGAAGATAGAAATTCTCACTTCAAAGTGGCATTCACTAAGAATTTCATCCCATGGGGCACAGTCCAAAAGAATCTTACCAATATACTTTCTTTCTCCAAAATATGGATACACACATACTCAGTGTGTGTGTGTGTGTGTGTGTGTGCGTGCCTCCGTGTATGTTTAGCAACTAAAATATTAAAAGTGGAGACACTGTGCATTTAGACAGTTTGTTCTGTGATCATAGGCCATCTTATTCAAATGTCTATAACAGCACTTAACTGATTAAATTGTTACTCTGTGTATCAACTCATTTTCTAGATCTTAAGCTTTTAGAGCATTTTCGTAGTATTAGTAACAACAATAACAAAACTTACTGAGAAAGGACCAGGTGCCAAGTACTGCCCAATCTATACCCATTCACTTATTTTGCCCTTATGACTGACCCTGTGGATTAGGTAATTTAATGTCCCAGCAGTTGAGGAAATTATACGGATAGTGGTAATTCTGATGGACAGAAACTGGAATGGGCACAGGGGAGTATGTCTGTAGGAAACTGATCACCCTCTAGTTAAAAACACTCAGACCTGATTAGCTGTATACATAAGCCAAGAGCTCAGGTAGCCCTGTCTAGAACCTAGAGGTGTACGTAAAGAAGTAGTGTGTATGCCTGAAAGACTATGATCATTAGAGTCAGGCAACTCTGGTTTTAAGTTTTCTTTCAAAGGCTAGAAATAATACCAATGTGTAAAAGAGGCAAATGTTAGAAGTAACTTGTAGAATTATTGCAAGAATTAGGATGTCTGCCATTGTAGCTGGTATCAATTATTAGTAGGATAAGAATTTTAAAAATTTGTTTCTAGGAATGAAGACGTAAGGGAACATAGGGCCAAGGGCTCAGTCATGTTCAGGGCTCTTCATGCGTGGGATAGTAGGAAGAAGAAGAGGAGATGGAGATGAGGACAAAAGAGCACTTAAAGAGGCAGAAAGAAAAGCAGTTCAGGAATTTGTTATGGAAGCCTGTGGTTTGGTCTTGGTTTTCAAGGTTGAGGAAGATGTAAGTCAAGGTCATTGTTAACAATGAAGTCACAATACTATTCAGCCATAAAAAAGAATAAAATAATATCATTTGCAGCAATATGGATGGACCTGGAGTTTGTCGTTCTAAGTGAAGTAAGCTAGAAAAAGAAAGAAAAATGCCGTATGATATCGCTTATATGTGGGATCTAAAAAAAACAGAGGACACAAATGAACTGGGATAAACTGGGAATTTGAAAGTTGCACCTCTTGGGGAGTGATGGAAATGTTAGCTATCTTGATTGTGGTAGTGGTTTCGTTGGTATATACATCTATCAAAATTCATCAAATTGTACATCTGAAATGTGTAGTTTACCATACAGGAACCATATCACAATAAAGATATTAAAAAAAAAAAGAATGAAGTGAACTCTGATCATTCTGATACAATTGAGACCACAAACACAAACTCAGAAAAATGAATTCTGATATTCCCACAGACCCAATAAAATAAGAGACCAGCATCCCTAGGAGCCAGAACTCAGCAATGGTAACTAAAGTGTGAAGTTACATAGAGAGTAAATGGCAGAGATAGAATTGGGGTCGGGGTTTGGTCTGGATTCATGTCCACAAGAACTGGGACTCCTACAGTAAGAACACAATACTGAGAGATGTGAAAGTGATCTTTCCCTTTTGTTTAGAAGTCATGCCTAGTGACTGAGATCAGCAACAATTGTGGAACTAACATTTTGGTAAACCCCTCGTTAGATTCTTCTGCATCTTTAAAAAGGCATATATTAAACAGGGAAGAGATACTACAGATCAGTAAATGTACATGTTTTATAATTCCTGGGTCCTGCTCTGCTGCAGTGTTCAGTGAATGCAAGTGCAGTGGATACCTGGTCACAGACCATATTTGCGTAACCATAATGCAGGGAATTAAGAAAGCACCATATTTTGTGTACCTTTTAGAATTACATGAAAATGAATGCGCTTTTTCTTTTTTTCCTCAACACTGGTTATGTAAAGCAAATATTTATGATAATTTTTAAATCCTTGTTTCATTGCAAAAATAAAGAATTTTCTAACACAAAGGAGACAAATGGCTAATTTAAGACCATTGAATGATTAAAATGTATGCACACAAGATCAGAAAGCGTGGTTAAATTGCACACAGCAATCACAATAAAAGAGGAGAAATTTATTGCCAAATAATTAAATCTCTCTTTAAAGTGTACCTTTTTCTATACAAGCAAATTCAAAATCTTACTGAACCTTTTCTTTTTCTCAGAAAAATATTTGCCAGATTAAGTCTTTATCCTCATCACGCGGCGTTTTCTTAATTGTTTGGCTATCTTCGTTTATAAAAATGTTCAGTAGAGGCCATGGCTGAGTTGGCAGATCTACCTATTATTTATATGAGGTGGGCAGGGAGGTGGAAAAGTGGTCATGAACTTCTGCAGCTCACTGAATAATAGTCAGAGTTAACATTTATTGAGCACATACTAGGTGTCAAGGAGTGTGTTAATTTTTTTAAATGGATTGTCTACTTCAATTAACTCTATGAATTCAATATGAGAAAACTGATATGTAGAGAGATTAATATAATTTCCCAGAATCGAATAATTAGGAAGTGGGTAGGCTAAGATTCAAAGCAGCTAGAGTCTGTACTTCCAACCAGTGGTTACAGTCTTCATTTTCTTAATCAGGCTGAAGGCAAATTGTTAGCCCAGGCCTTCACACCCACTGGTTGCTAGACTAAGTTGAACTTAACATTGAGAAAAACGTGATACCTCTTAAATGTACGTCTATGACATTCTCCCTGATAGATTTGGATTTTCTAATAGTGAAAGATATTTTTTTAATGAGCTTATGTTATCAGTAACTGATAGCTTTGTCACAAGATTTTTATTATTGTTAACCATAATAGCAACAACAGTAAAGAAGAAGGTAGTAGCACCTAATACGTACTGAGCATTTACATATGCCAAGAGTGGTATTTCAAGAATATCTGTGGTTTTTGCTTTTTCTTTGGACATTTGCTACTCCAGCCAGTCCAAGTGTTTAAAATGCCTCTCTCTTTTCTCTCCTAATCACACCACCTTGGCCAAAGGGAAAATACATGACCTACACTCAACTAATCAATGTTTCTCTTCTAGGAATTTGAATCTTGAACATAAAGACAGAAGGTAATTGGAATTGTGTCATTCAAAATAACCCCTGAGATGACCCATGAGTTCCCATGTCTGAGACACCCAGAACTATTCTATTTCTGATTTTCCTGTGACCAGTAAGCTTGTGATTGTTTTATTTTGTACTGTTTTGTTGCTAGCACAATGTAGTAGTTAAACTTATATGGTTGCCAGTGAAAAACTTGAATTTTGGCTCAGTGCTTGTGGCTGGGATTATGATCTCAGGATTCAAAAGACAGAAACTCAGAAAAGTTAAATGAAAAGATAGACCTAGATGTATGAGATTCTAATGCCAAAATTCTTACCCAATGTCCAGAACAGTGAAAGCTTTGTGGTTTTAATCCACTTAACAAGCTAACAAGTTAGTCTGCTACCATACCGTAGAAACTGGCTGAAGACACGAGACTCTTGGCTCAGAGACAAAGGATGTTATTGCTCACAGCAAAAGCAGTAACCAGAGCTACATGATCATTTGTGCTGGTTACCCCACTTACTCCCCTCACCAAGTCTAAGGGGTACATTACAGAAGAGAAAATCTGGATTATAGGATTCACCACTTTCATAGTACATGAAAGCAAGTCTGCTTTTTGTTAGGGGAGAAGAAGGGGTAGAGACATTACCTCATTCCTCAAGGTTGCTTTCTGCTAATACAGTCCTGAAAAATGGTTCAGGTAAAGAAACTCAAGGTCTTGCATTCTTGGTGTACCCAGCAAGAATGTGCAGGGATGCTCGAGGTCCATGGCAGATGGCCTCTTTTTTTTTTTTTAAGCTTATATATATTTTTATTGAAGTATAGTCAATTTACAATGTTTTGTCCATTTCTGGTGTACAGCATAATGCTTCAGTCATACATGAACATACATATAATTGTTTTCATATTCTTTTTCATCATAAGTCACTATAAGATATTGAATATAGTTCTCTGTGCTATGTAGTATGAACTTTTTTTTAATATTTATTTTCTATATGTCAGTATCTGCAAATCTTGAACTCCCAGTTTGTCCTCCGCTTTTCCCCCTGGTAACCATAAATTTGTTTTCTATGTCTGTGAGACTGTTTCTGTTTTGTAAATAAGTTCGTCTTTTTTCGTTTAGATTCCATGTACAAGTGATATCATATAGTATCATATATTTCTTTCTCTTTCTGGCTTACTTCACTTAGAATGACAATCTCCAGGTCCCAGATGGCCTCTTTCAACACTTCCTGTGCTCTATTGCTTTTCAGACTTTGAGGTGGCCATATTAGTGTTCCAATAAATTATAAGATAAATCTTCCATTCCTCCTCCTTCCTGTGCCCCACTCTCATTTTTCCGTTAGAGAGTAAAGGGAAAGTCTCAGTTAGTAGAGGCAACAGCTCTGCTTAGAAATATTTCAGGACCTTTTCAGGTCACTTAATGGGCATAAATTTGGTGAATAGTGCAGGGAACACAACAAGAGAAAGACTGTGTAATCATATTTGGCTTAATATGCTTGTGTTTGGTTGCCTTGGACAGAAAGGACACGGGAATCTAAATCAATGTAATGTATGCATATACAGAGCTGTGCACACACTGAAAAATAAAAGCATAATTAGTATCAATGGGTATTTCAGTAACAGTATTTACTGAGCATCTGCTTTAGTCCAGATACCTCATTGGATGCTATGAATGTAGGAGTGAACTGAATAATTTGGGCTCCTGTGCTCAGGGGACTTGCCATCTAGTGGTATTTATGGAGGTAAACTCATATATTTGGGACACTTAAGTAATGTTTGTACAGCACTTTATAAGTCCGTTCTTGTCCATGTGATCTTAATTCATGTCATCCTAAAAATAACCTAGAGATGGCAGTATTACAAATAATAGTAGCTGATAAATAAGGAAACTAAGGCTTAGAAATGATTCATTTGCTGAAGATTGTACCTCCAGCAAGTAATTGAACCAACACTCACAGAATACTTTTTGGAAATCTCATTTATTCATTCAACAAACACTTACTGACCTCTGTGTGCTAGGCACTGTGCTATGTACTGAATACACAAAGAATTACTAATTTGGGCCTCCTATGTTCCATAATGTCTTAAGATACTTTTCTGTGTTGTTTAGTCTGTATGGAATGGTTTTCTTTCCTTCACCTGGTAAATATTCTGTCTTCCAGATTCAAGTTGATGATCTTCAACATAGCCTTCCCTACCCTCAAATGGCCTCCATGAACTTCTGCTTTTTTGTGAGTATCGCCTTTATCATCAAATACTTATTTCTGTATATATTTCTTAGGGGTACAGATTTCTAATTAGACTGCATGCTCCCTGAGGGGAAGAACTGTGCCTACTTTCATTGACCATGTTTTAATCAACATGTAGCAGAATTTCTGTCACATTGTTATGCACTCAGCTAACTGTTTGAATGAAGATGTGAATGACTTGTAAAAGTACCGTAAACATGGTTTATAGTAGTTATCATTTAGTTTGCAGATTGTGAAAGGTATTATCAAGTCCGTTTTTCAAGAGGGGAAAACTGGATTCAGAGACCTTACCAGGATCTCCCACGGTGGCACAGCTAATGCAGACGGAGCTGGATTGGAACCCAGGTCAACATGGTATCCAAGCCAGGGCTCCTTACAACCACAACAGAAATTTTATTTGTGTCCTCAAGGAAATAATTTTTCTCTAAGAGACCTTTATTCCCCCTATTTGTATCTCACAACAACTTTCATGGACCTGTAGATTGTCTTTCTCATAGATCCGTAGCTCGCTCCTCAGCTGTATACTTTCTTTCCTCCTATTTCCAGCTAAATGTCCAAGCAGCACACAGCAGAAGGTGATCTGGAAGGAAAGGCTGGCAGGGGAAGAATCTGTAATTAAGCAAACGAGCAATAGCAGACAGTATCCATGGGCAGTACCACCTGGACTGACCTTCTAGCCAATGCAAATGTGACCTTCTAGAGGCCTGGTCGTGGGGGTGTCAGAAGCTTTAGCTGCCACAGCAGAAATCACTTGGGGGAGAAGGGAGGAGGTTGGAGAGAGATGACTTTGTTACATAGCCCGTTGTTCCCTGGGCAGAGACTGCAGGCCTAGTCTTCAAAGGCCTGCTGCTGTTTTGTGTGTTCAGAAGCAATTTGGAAAATGCCATTGTGTCAACTTTATTTCCTTGCTCTCCAGGGGCACTCAGTAGTTACCCATAAATAATCCCACCTGAGGCCGAAAAGTTACTGTAAGGTATTCACTATACTGGGCTTAACCTCCAACATATAGGAGCCAGAATTTTTAATAAACTTTGTCTTAGAAAGCTTATTGATTTTTTTTCTATGATAAAAGAAATGCGCACTTGTAGGAAAACTTAAAATTATAAGGTATCAAGCAAATGGAGAATGTATCTGTAGTCCAGGTTTTATCATACATTCACTCCATGATTTATTCCAAGTTTCTCAAAAAATATGCTCATCTTTCTCTTATATGTTTACCAAAGTGTAGTGTTTTTTTTAGGAGATTGTTTTTTTAGGAGATTGAGGTATTTAGCACCCTAAAATTCATTGTTGTGTTATGTCTTCTTTAACTCCAGCACGCCAAGTAAAATCTTGGTGAATACAAGTGTTGTGACTTCTTTTTCCAGAATTCATGAGTTCATAAGTCACAAATCAGATTTATTCAGTTTTTTAATCAAGTCCTTTCTAGGACTTTGTGCACTATCACACCCTTTAAATAACTGCGAAACCAGCTCTTCATGAGAATTTTATTTACTGGGCGGGGTGAGGGCAAGATCTGCTGAACCTCCAAAAGGTCAGGAAAAAATGACTCAATAAAAGAAAGAGTTGATGGGTGGATGAATGTGTGTATGAATGGATGTATGAGTTCTGTGGAATTAGGATGTGTACCTTATCTTCAGTTTTTTTCTTCAGAGTTTACTAAGCAGGTGTGGTGTGTTTTCACAGTGGTTCTCAACCTGGGGGTAATTTTGCAATATGATATTTGGCATTTTTGTTTTCACAACTGAAGGATGGGTGTGCTACTGGCACCTAGCGGGTAAAAGACAGGGATGCTGCTAAACATCTTGCATTGCACAGGACATCCCTTCTTCTCTCACAAAAATGAATTATCAAATTGTCTACCTCTCAGATGTCAGTAGTGCTGAAAGTCTGAGAAACCTTGGGTTAGCATAAGGGTGGCTATGTTTCCTGGAACTCAGGGGACATACCTACAGGTCAGACATGGAAGATTCTTGTGTGCAGATAAGCAAGATTATAAAAGTGACAATAAAACAATGCCATCTCTTCTATTAAGGAAAAAACCATCTTCTTTTCTTGGCACAGATGGTCTTATGCCTGTAAATCTGCCATTCTTTCAGTAATCACATGAAGAAAATGGATGATTTAAAGCAGTTATAAGGTTTATCTTGCAGAAGGAAAGTGTGGGTGTCTGAAGAAGAATAGTAAACATAAATTCTGTTTTACATCTGAGAAACAAAGCCATTTAGAGTATAACACTGCTTCCATCTGAACTATGGCTGAAAGGGAGTTATAAGATATGGTCAATGATTTAAAATGATTTGTGAGTGTTTTTGTAAAAGAAATACAAAGGCCTGGGTAGAGCCTGGCCTTTTTGATGTGTCATAATAGAATTTTATACTGTTTTTCTCACAGTCAAATAAAGTTCAGTAGTATAGATAGATTGTTACCTTGTATTAGTACTGTCTAGGCTGCCTGTCAGAATGCTTTATTCCAAGAGAGAGATTTATATTTCACAAAGAAATGATTTCTAAAGCTCTCCCATTAATACTATTTCATTGAGAGAAAAGCCAGTTTCAGTCATTCCACCCACTGATTGGGAGATTAGCCCAAAATGAGCTCTTACATGAAATATTTTTTTATTTTTTCTATTGAAATAGGGAATAGTATTTTAATGCTGTGAAAGAGAACATAGGAAAATGACTGGTCTCTTTACATAAAATTCTACTTGTGATTTCCTTTGGTTTTCCATCACCATGAAATCAGCTGGTGGAGAGTATCCCTAACAGTTAACATTGCTCAAGTACATAGCTGCTAATGCAGTATACTTTATCAGCATGTATGTACAGAGTGCTCAAACAATGTACCTAAGGAAATAGATCCATAAATAGGAAGAAATTTATACTCTTTGGAGGAAGAAATAATAGGAAGAAATAATATACTCTTTGCCTGGAACATTCTTCCTTCCTCTTCTTCTCCTTATTAATCAATTCTTTTACTTCTTCTATAAACTACTATAGAGGGAATACCTACAGTATTTCCAGTACGGTTTTAGGATCAGAGAACATGATTGTGAAAAGCAAAGTAAATAAGCAAAAATGGTTGTTTCCACATGCCAAGCATTGTCCAGGGTGCTGAACGGACAGATTTGTCAAGCTCACGTAGAAAGAGAATCTGCACGTAGGGAATGGCATATTAGAAAAGGACAGGATCAGAATTTGGGACCTCAGCTCTTATGCAGTATTACAGCTCATCAGCTCTCTGACCTTAAATACAACCTTTAGCCTTTCCTATAAAATTATTTTCTTATGTAAAGTCAAAGTCCTATGTGAGATTCCTTACTTAGTGAAAGAGTGGTCTCCAACAAACATTTAACTCAATTCAATACAATAAGCATTAATGGAGTAACTATACTGAACTAGAACTTAATTGAATGGCAGTGAGGACTGAGATACAAAAGGAATTAAGTCCTTGATATCAAGGAATGAACATAAAGAAAAACAAATATATGAACTCTTTATTTGACTGTTAAGCTAAAGGGACACATCACATTTGATGTGACAGAAGAAAACTTTGTCTAATTCACTAGTAAACATACGTGTTTATACATTTCTATACGTATATACAGAGGCTAACCTACTTAAATATACCCTCAGTGTAACAATTTCTGTCTGCCCCTCCAGATCCACTATCTACTTTTTCCCTTTTGGTCTTGTGCCATGAGAGACTGACCTATGTGTAGACTATATCCATGGAAAGAAGGAGGGTGGACAGTGAGCTTGGGGTGTTTAATTCCCTGGATCCTCATTGTGACTCGCTGAAGGCTTGTTCTCTCTTTTAACTGCAGTTCTCAGCTATCATAGAAGAGCTCTCAGCACATAGCCTTGTCCACTTTGAGCAAACCCCCTCCTCTTTTTACCCATTCTATTTTGACTCTGGGGTACTGTAATACCTTCCATGGGTTCTATATCCTCTTCTCATGCTTTAAAATAGTCTCTTTATTAAACTCTTCTCAAAATATCCCAATTTCAAAGTGTCACATGTTTCCAGCTGGGACTCCACTTGATAAACTCCATTATCACTTTATATTATTATGTTACCTTAAGCAGCTATTTATTGAACATTTACTATGTGTCAGCCAATACAAGCACTATGCAGATTTCCCCTTTTAATATTCTGTTAAGAAATAATAATTTCATCATTAGAATCCATGTAATTTTACCAAGATATGCAGAGTCTATGACATTTCCCCGAATTTTTGCTTACAGTAGAAGTGATGTCACATTATAAGGCTATGAAAAATTCTGGGGCAATGGAAAGTGAGATTTGGGAGGTGGGCAGTGGCCTGATTATGACAAAAGTGATGATGATGATGATGATGATGATGATGATGATGACAGAGGTTAAAAAACTTTGAAATTTATAGAGCTTATGCTGAGGTAAGTGCTATGTGGCTTATTTAATTTTCACAGTGAACTTATGAAGTAGGTAGTATCGATAGCCCCATTTTTAATATTCACTTCCACAGATACCTTTACTATTCTACTTGACTCTTGCTCTTATCAGTATCCAATGAATTTCTGTCTCTCTCTCTTGGAAACTCTCCTTCAGTCCTTGGATAATGCCTTCCTCAGCCTTCAGTGGGTACACTAGGAAGATCTTGATACGTAGATTGGTCAGGAAACAAATTGACATACCTTTGAGGGAGTGGTAGTGATATTTAAATTAACTAAAAATTAATTTAAATTATTTAAATACCAATGCACATATTAATACAGTTAGCTTTAAAAAACTGAGATGTAATTGGCATATAGCATTGTATTAGTTTTAGATGTACAACATAATGACATTTTGTTCAAAACCTGTCACTGTGAAAAAGGGTCTTTTCAGTGCTGCTAGATGTGATGGAAAGGAAAAAAAGTAAACCATTGTACCTTGCAGAATCCAACTCCACATTTGATGTTTGAATAAAGCCATCCTTCCCACAAATATCCTTACATGTTTAGACTACAGAGGGACATGACTGAATTGTGTTAAGAGCATGGGCTTTGAAGTCTTGGCCAGTGATTTAAATTAATTATGTCTGTCACTGTAACTGTGTGACCTTTGGTAAGTTACTGAATGTCTCTGAGCCTCAGACTTCATCTCCTAACTAAATCCTACCTGCCAAGACTGCTGAGAAGATGAAATAAGTTGCTATATGTAAAACACTTAGCATGTAACAGGAGCTCAAAAATAGTGCTGAAAGTTTCTATTTCCAGTATTAATTTATAATACTAACAATCATGCAGAGGTAAAAAAATTAAATAGCTTTGAAAATGAACTCAGACAGAAAACTGTAGCTTTCCCCCAATCTCTGACTGAACTCATGACTGGATTGCTTTGAATGGTACAGACACATGCCTAATATGAGGCAGGATGGGACAGTGGTTAAGGCACTACTTTAGAATGGGACTTCCTGGGTAATCTTGGGCAGATCACTAACATCTCTTTGCCTCACTTTTCTACTGTGTAAAATAAATATAATGGGGCTATGACAGAGTTGCAGTGAAAATTAAATCAGCAAATGCATGTAAGTAGCTTAGACCAGAATAATACCTAAGGCAGGATGGTATAGCTCAAGTGGTAGAGCATGCTTAGCATACGCAAGGTCGTGGGTTCAACTCCCACTACCTCCTCTAAAAATAAATAAATAAGTAAACCTAATTACCTCCCAAAGTAATAATAAAAAATAATAAGGCATTGCCTAGATCTAAAAAAAGCTTTATTATTATTATTATTATTATTGTTAGCCCCTTTCTTTCCCAGCAATAGATTGAAAAAAGCTATGCGTGTTAAACAAAACAAAAACGCTTACCTAAAGACTCTTGGGGAAAAAAAATAACTCCTTTAGTTATCAATAAGACTGTAGGTGGGAAAGTTTGGAAAATGTGTGTTTTTTAAGATTTTAAAATATTTTTTGTGAGTAAATGAGGAAGCTGATCATTGGCTTTTCAATTTTAGTAATAAAATAAGAGCTTCATTACTTATGGACCTTGTGGACATGTGAAAATCCTTTAAACTTTGAGAATGTGAGTTATTTCATCACTGAATTGAAATAAAATATACCTGAGTATTAAATAAGGTAATGTGTAAGTCCAGAATACTTTTCTGTATATCGCTATCCTACTTAATTAGTTCCTTTTATTTTTTAGTTCTTGCCTTAGCTATTAGTTTCTCCCAGTGCCTTTCTGTAGCAGAGGATACCTGTCCGGAGCCTGTTGAGCAGGCGTGGAATTGTGGAAAAGTGGTAAATACCCACTAAGAGGGGAACAGGAGTCAATGGATATCTTTTGCCTTCATGCCTCAAGGGAATAATTCTGTACACTCTCCAAAGAGTCCAGCAGTATCATCATAGCTTACTTGATAATGTACTTTTCCCCTTGGCTTTCCTTTCTCCTTTATTTCATTCTTTGTAGTCCTGACACCTGCTTCCCATGATCACTTCCCAAATAAGCCACTCGTACACAAGCTCCTTTCCCAGACTCTACTGTTGAAGCTAAGAAGGACATCCTTAGATTCAAGCAAGATACCAGACAGAGTGGACTTGCTTGACCTACCTCTCATATGCAGTATTTTCTGACATTTTGGGAAAAAGATAATCAGGAGTTAGTAAATCTAGACTCTGTATCATGTATTTTGGTTTGTTTGTTTGTTTGCAAGGTGTAACTCTAACTATTTGAAGACCAAAGGGAATTTATAGAAAAGAGACAGGATGCCACAATGCTACAATTTGCATTTCAGGAAGAAAAACAGCCTGAAGAATTCTTGAAACATCAGGAGCAGAAATCTATGGGTCATCTCTTCAAAGTAGCACAATGAGGTGCCTCAGAGGCAACTATTTTTGTCTCTGAGTCTTCAATAAAGGGTCACACTCCACCAAAGGATGGCTGATCTACCTGCAGATCTCTGTGTCTAGCAATAGGGCCCCTCATTTCAATCCCTAGAGAATCTTAGAGTTGGGGAAAGGCAGAATCCTAAGGTCAGGATTATGGGCAGATGGAATGCCTAACCTAGTTGTAAGTCCAGCATTCCTCTTTTGTTCTTTTTTGACTTTCAGTAAGTCACTCTCCTCCTCCAGTGACCTCTGGAAGAGAGGTGAACACAACCAGACTAATTTTACGTTATCTAACTTATATTTTATTTTATTTAAGCTCTGACTTATATTTTAAAATATGACCTGTAATTTTGCTCTTGCTGGATCACAGATATTCAGATTTTAACGTCTTACTTTCTGCTTCAATAGCGATTTATGCTTGAAAACTTCTGATATCATTTTATTTGACTACTAGAAACACAACTGAAATGGCTATAATGGCTGTAGTTTAAAAATAAAAAATTAACACTGCCATATGCACAAGTGGTGAGGTGATAGGCAGATGAAAATCATGAATGAAGCATATATACAGAATGGAGAAGTACTTTCCATGAATTAGTAAGTGAATGAATGAGCCCTGGTTTGTGGCACTATCATTTTAAGGGAAAAAAAAACCCAAAACTATTGTTTATAAGGGAGTTGATATTTGAGAAGGTCAGTATTGTTATTCTTTTATCAAATTCTCCAGCTTTTTCCAAATTCTATCCTAAAAGTTAGATGATCAGAATACAAATTAAAATGTTCCTTTCGTCTTCAACATTTATTGAGCTGTTGTGATAGTGAATTGAATAATATGAAAATGCCTTCTGCAAAATGGTGGTTAAGTGTGTTATTACTTGGTTAACTCATTGTCTTCAAAAGGAAATCCAGCTCAGTCATTGTATTAAGTGAAGAAGATAACATGTGAAAGTACCCACTTTCATTTGCTTTCAATGTTTATTAAACTATTACTATTTGTCAGACCTTATCCCATGCTAGTGAGATGGGAGGGAAGGGGGCAGGGTAAAACCACTAAAAGAATGACACAGCAGTTGAGAACAGGATAACTAGTTAGAACCAACTTGGCCCAAGGTGGCAGAAGATTTGACTTCCAGTGGACCTTGAGCCTCATTATAGGCTCACTGTAATATATTAGCATGCTAAATGATGCACCCACAGGTGGCATGACGGTTCCCAGGGTGACCATAAAAGGCCCAAAAGTGGGTGGGTGGGGGGCAATTCCTGGAAATCCTCACCCCTTCCCCAAAACAGTTGGTATAATCTTCCCAGTCGTTAGCATATGAAATTACCCAGCGCATAAAAACTAACCACCGCCACACCTCAGGGGCGCCTCTCTTGCCTTCTGAGACTGTCTGTGGAATGTGTGTCTCCCTGAATAAATCTACTTTCATTTTACTATGGCTGGCTCTTAAATTCTTCTCTGTATGAGACAAGAGCTTGTATTTTCTGACAATAATAGTGACTTTATTTTATTCACTATCACCTTCCTCAAACCAACCACAGTTCAGGTCATAGCCATGAAAGGCATATTCCTTTCTTTTTAAGAGTCTTTCCTTGTGGTATCCTTCATCTTTTCATTTCCTTCCTTTTTCTTGGCTCCTATGTCACCCCACTTCTCCATCACATTCATTTCTTCTTTAGATGGATACACATTATGCTTCCTATTTAAAAACAGGGGGTTGGGTGGAGATTTATATGATGACTCTATATGTGTGTACACATGCATAAATATATATATTTGAATTAGCAATTAGAAAATATAGAGGGCCCAGTTTTTTACCCAAAGTGGTACCTGTATTAATTCTGGTTCTGAATGTGCTCATTTCTTCTGTTCTTTCTGATTAAATTTACAATGAGTTTATGTCTCATTTTACCTATGCATTCATCTGCAGACATTCTAATGCCCCTTTGAAGCCAGATGGGGCATAAATCTTAAATAAATAAGTTACAAATATGATAAAAGATCACTACCCTGGTTAGCTTATACCATAAAAATGAATCCAATAAGCATATAAATATATGTGAATTCTGAAATAAAATACCATCTGCTTTTGCAGGAGTAAAAACACATTAATTTTATATCACAACATGTTATCCTGTAGAAATTCAATTCAGTGATATAAATAAAGTATCTAAATATGTGTGGAATGCTCAAATTATCTTCCTGCTCCTGCCAAATTAAAAAATTTTTTTTCTTTTTCTTTTTTTTTTGCAATAATGTGCACTTAACTGAGTTAGATTTTAACGTCTGGAACTGGCAGATTTCCCCAGAGTTGCATCAGATATCAGAATCAAGGTTTATTAACATTACAAAGAGCACCACTGTCCTACAGTGTCCCCTTTATCAATTTGAGCAGCTGCCTCAAGGCAATGTATTTAACCTTGGGAAATGTGATAGAAATTCTGGGTAGTCAAAACCTGCGGGCAGATTTCCTCGACTGGGATCTACTATAAAGCTTTATTTAGCTGCAACACAGGAGAAAGATGAAACTCTTATTATCATTTGATGTTTATCATTTCCATTCATCCCTTCTAAATCCCCTGAATACTGTTACTTTTACTTATAAACAGCAATATTCCATTTGCTGGCAGGACATTGTTTTCGCCACTGAGAATGTCATTAAAAATAAAGGCCTCTGAGAAAGGGGTGCTAAATATTAAAAAATAGATTCCTATTTCCTTCAAGGTGTTTTAGAGCAAGAAGCTAGTTTGACTTTTTTTTTTTTAAATAGAGCTTTATTTTCTATTTTGGCTGAAAAAGGCTGTTGTTTGCATGATTACTTGCTTAAAATTAGAAATCAATCAGGAACAGTGTTGGTGACCGGATAGTGAGTGGGCACGCTCAAAAATGACTGATGGCATAGCCATCGACATAACCCTTTGAAAAAGCATACTTGGCAAGATTTCGTAATAGACTTAAAACCTTTTATAGTTTTGATCTAGTAATTTCAGTTCTGGGAATCTATCTTATGGAGATAACTATTATTTATTAAGAGAATGGGCTATTATTTTTATGCCTTGTGCTATCATCCCTTTAATTCGTAAAACAGAATGAATTCAGTCTTACAGATGAGGACGCTGAGGCATAGGGAGTTTTAGCAGCTTCCCAAGATCCCACAGAAAAAAAAACAGTAGAGTTAGGTCTTCACCCCAGGCGCTCTAACATCAGTTTGAACACAAAATCACTAAAACCTCAATACTTTGTATAACATCTTATCTCCTAAAATATTCGTTGCC
Organism: Vicugna pacos; assembly: GCF_048564905.1. Lineage (NCBI taxonomy): Eukaryota > Metazoa > Chordata > Mammalia > Artiodactyla > Camelidae > Vicugna > Vicugna pacos. The sequence goes on from NC_132995.1 coordinate 34,272,502, forward strand.
TTTGTATTTATGATGATCCGAAAGTTAAAAATAATATAAAGAGAATGGTTAAGTAAATTATATTACATAAAATAATATAAACAAAGTTTTTATATTGATAACTTTTAAAAATAATCTGAAATCTAAATGTATGATAAAAGCACATTTATTTAAGCTACAAATAGCAAAAAAATAAAAAAAATACAAAAGTAAGAAACATCAAAATGTCAATAGGGATTGTATTTAAGTTGTGCAAATATGTTTGAATATTTATCCCTGTTCTACTTTTTTCGATGTTTTCTCTTTGTCTGTAATGAGTATATAATGGTAGAAATAATAAATATATTTATTTTAAACACTGACATTTAAAAATGTCTGTCAAGAACAATGGAAACTTCTTTTAAGTTAAAAATCCTCTACTTTTATTGGTCACTCTAGTTGCAAAACAGTGAAAGTAGCGACTTTCAGTCTCATTTTTAGTTGGTATATCAAGGATCATAGTACTTTCTGATACTAGGGTCAATGTACTAATCTATCTGGAAGGTCAGAAAGAGAACAACTTTTGCTTCAGATCACAGAGGTTTAGATTTACAAAAATTTCAGGGTTATGCACACTTAGTGACATCTGGTGTCATATTTCCCGCTAAATCTAGAGTATAAAAAATATCCTATCATTTCCACATTAAGATTATGGCTATTTTTGTATCTGTGAACTATCTGCCTACCCAAATTAAGAAAATTAAGAGAAAATGTGTTATTTGGCACTTAATTCAAAATAAAATTTGTGACCTCTAGTATTTGCCTTAAGAAATGAAGCTGATAGAGCAATCTGATCAATTTGCCAGTTTTTGGTATATTTTATTTTAGTTTCATTAAAAAGAAAAAAACTACATTTTTTTTAGGCAGATGAAAATCCCTTACCTTGCATGGCATATCTCTGATCCCCAAGAAACTAAACTTTGACTCCGTATGTCACCTGGGCCCACATTCTCATTTCCCAGCCTTAACCTTCTCTCTTACTTCTTTCTAGCATGGGAAGATTTATCCATTAAAAGCTGATCTATTTCTTCTTTTACTGGTTTTCTAACTATTTTGTCCTTAAGAACCTATTGATGCACTATTCACTACCCTCTCCCATCTGAAAGCTTATTTTTTTCTTTTGTTTTTCAGTTCTGAATTCTTTCTTTCAATATGGTTAGTGTTTCTCATATTTGTTTGCCAAATTAAGACTTAAAAAAGCTCAAGTTGTTTTTTTTTTTTTCTTTTTTTAAAGATCAGTGCTATCCAGTAGAACCCTCTGCATTGGTGGATATTTTCTGTATTCATTGCTGTCTACTATGGTAGCCACTAGCGACATGTGGCTACTGTGCACTTGAAATGTGGTTTGTGCAGCTGAGGAACTGAATTTTAAGTTTTATTTTATTTTGATTAATTTAAATTGAAGTAACCAGATGTAGCTGGCAGCTATCATATTAGATAGTATAGGTGAACATATCCCTGTAGATTAATAAAATCCTAATCTATTTTTATGTTTAGAGAGAAAATGGAGCACACTGGAACATTCATGTATTTTCTCATTCCGTTGACAGTCTCCTCTTTCTTCTGTGTCCTTTCCATCATTTCTCCTTTCTTCTCTTCCATTCTTCTTTCCTCCTTCCCTTTCAACAAGGATCTTTGACCCTTGGTTGGCAGTGTAGAGACAGGAAATCTTGAGGACCAATGGAAGAAATAGTGATTGTTCACAAAAACAGAATGGAGGGAATTGACTCTGGAGAAAGTTCAAGAGTTTTCTTCTCTTTTAATCAATTCTACCTTCAAAGAGGAAAAATTCTAAGGACAAAATAATGTAAATTTGATAGGAGTATCCCCTAGGGTATCTAATATTCATGAATCCAAACCAGTGAATAAATTCTCTTTACTGTGTAAGCTAGTTTGAAATTGGTTTCTATCAACTAAAAAGTTCTCCCTAATTCGGAAGATTAGCATGAAGATCATTTGAGTGATGTATGTGCAATAGCATGGCACTGTGATTACCTAAGAAGCATTATTTTCTTTCTTCCCTGAATTTCATTTGATACCATGGATAGTGATGTGGTCTGTTACTGGATCCGGTCACCTAGCACATTCATGGAAATCCTGTGGTTCTTATGTTTTGGAGAAAAGAAGCATACTGTGGAGTCAAAATGCCCTATCCTCTGTTTCTCTTAAATACTCTGATGTGGAGTTGTTTTTGGATCATACTAAGTGTGTCACTGATATCTTCTTTTGGCTTGATGCCAGGTGACAGGCTATGAGGCCTGTTACAGTTTGGCAGTTACCACACTGGGCTCAGCTGTTAGTATCTCTTTGCCTTCATTTCAGAGAATCTGATGCTAATGGCAAGACATCAGAAGGCAAGCTATAGAATAACTGGGGTTTCTTTTCAGCAGAGGAGAAATGGAAAGGTCATCCCCTAGACCTTTCCTCTACCCCAGCTGTTTTTTGGGCAGTGCTTCCATTTCGTGGATGAAAAATCAGATTTTTTTTCCCTTTATTTTTCCTATTCCCATGCCCCAGTGCACAGAGGGGAAGCCAAATTGTCCCATTTTTATTACATTACGTGCTGTTTTAGCACAATACTGTGCTTGAAGTAAAAGCACAAAGAGACAGCTGTTATGCAGAAGGCATATGCCCTGCCTGCTGGGAACAGACTCTTCAGATTCAACCCTGAGCCATGGAGTGTGAATCAGCTTATTAGTCTTTTCTAAAAGGCAAATGGAAGTGGAAGGACTGTCTTCTTCAGTTATTCAATTGACTAATACTTGGCTCACTAATATGATTTGGAATTGCGCGCCGACAAACAAGGGGAGCTGAAATCAGTCTACTTAAAGGCAAAGGGTAGGATTTTGGGAGCTCACAGAGAGGGAGAAGGAGTGATGCTATACAAGATGGAAAGGGATAAATGTAAAAGTCCTTTAAGTAAGTGAAAAGCAAGTAATTAGGATAGGGGAGATAAAATTTATAAATGGCCAAAAAAAGCCACTGGAATGTTTGTTGAATGCTCAATATAATAAATATCGGTACAAAAGCCAAAGAATCTAATGTCCTTGGATCATGTTCATAGATAAGTAAGGTCTGTAATGTTAACAGCGAAGTGGTGCTCACTTCCCCATTGGTGATGCTTATAGTTTGAACTCTACTCTGCGCTAAGTGATTTGCTAACATAATCTTATTTACTCATCATGATAATTTCAGGAAATAGATATTTTTAATCCCATTTTACATATGAGTTAACTGAGACTTAAGAGTAGCTAAAAACTTGGCCATACTCAGAAAGAGTTGGATTCAGACCCAGAGGTGTCTGAACCCAGGCTTATCACGGTAGCCCACACCTCGACACCACCCTGGAACAGCAGCCTGTGTGTCAGCAGCGACTAACATGCTGCGCAACTGGTTTCCGTCAGCCGACAAGCTCTAACGTCTTAGCCTCCTAATCGCCAACACATTTCCTATCCCTATCATATCTCTCTTTTCTCTACGGACTTCCCCTTTTCTTTGCTTCTTTGCTGACTAACTCTGTTGTCTTAGGTGGAGATGGGGAGGGAGTAAGGAGAGAACATTGAAAGACTTTAAAGAGCTGAAACATGCAGCTGGAAGGATGTAGGTAACGTTGGAAAAAACTGGCAAGAGTTTGATCTGCTTAGTAGTAGTAGGAAGACCAACCTCTGCGAAGCGAGTAAATAATGACATTTTTCTAAAAGTATTTTAAGTGACAAATTGCTTTCCTCGGTTTATTTGCTGTAAATAAGTATTAGCTATTTTCGGGGTCTTAATAATTACTCAGAAATTTATAATAATATTGTGCCATATAAAATTTGTTTTCTTAAAGTATTTTTCAGGGTTTTATTATGAAAATGAAGACATACCACATGTTAAGGCAGTTCTGCTAGAAGCAATTGGGAAAAAATAGCCCAGATTTTTTTCCTTTATTGTAATTTTTTTATTAGAAAGAGGTTAACCTCTTATTTTAGAAGTAAACCATTCAGCTTTCTCTACTCCCACTTCTTGATCTCCATAAGAGTAAGTATTGGCAGCATTCAGAGTGGTTTGACTTCAGATGAATATCCTGAGGTTTTGGAATTAAAATTAAAAAGAACGTCTGTGGGGCAAAGGTCCTGTTGGTAATACTTTTGTGTGTGTGTTTTTTTTTTAATTGAGGTAAAATTCACATAACATAAAATTCACCACATTAACCATTTAAAAATGTACAATGTATTGGCTTTTTAGCACATTTACAATGTTGTGTAACTAGCATCACCACTTAATCCCAGAACATTTTCATCACCCCAAAAAGAAACCCCACACCCATTCCCCACTCCCACAGCCCCTGCAAACCACCAGTTTGCTTTCTGTCTCTATGAGTCTGCCTGTTCTGGACTATTTATATAAATGGAATCATATAATATGTGGCTTTTTGTGTCTGGTTCCTTTTACTTAGCATAATGTTTTCAAGATTCATCCATGTTGTAGCATATAGTTTTGTATTTCAGTAGGGTTGAAAAAAATCAAGCTTTTCAACATAGATCAAGAGCTAATGGCATTAATCTTCATGTAATCTTGGATATACTTAAGGAATTTTCTTATTTCTTTCATAGCATTTGTGCCCATCCAAGAATAATAGTTACTATATTTTTAATAAAATAGAGGGAGATTCTAATCTTAAGCAAACTGCAAAAACATTTTCCCCTGTAGGGTAGTAGGGAGTTAAGATAAGTAGCTAAAATGAACAATGGAGAAAAAAAAAGATAATTATAATAGAAATTCAACTTAAAAATATTTATTGCAGCTGAGGCTAAGAGTAGTAATTATAGTTTGAGCATCCTGGAAGCCAGTGTGAAAAGGGAGTCTTTGGACGCATACCTCTGAAACGTTACCAGGGTTTCTGTCGCCTGGCCCAAACTCTTAACAGGAGTGCACTATGTGAATACTCATGTAAGGAATGCTGAATCACTTCAGGGAAACTGTCCTCAAAAGCCACAAATATTTTCTTACCTCAGCTGCTGTAGGTATAATTTGCCTTCACATATCCATCTGGTTTTCCGGTGCCCACATGAACTCATCCATAGGTTGAGGGTTTTTCGTGATTGCTTTCCTTTGTCAGGGCTCCGTCTCAATCCCAGACTGTATCCCACGCCTTCTTGGGTTGATGGCTCCCACCTTCTAGATTCCTTGAACCTGTAATAAGCAGTTTTTGCTTCATTCAGTTGTCTTTTGGGTGCTTACCGTGCCAGCTGTGCTATGACTGAGGAAGCTGAGGAGGTGGTACTACAATTAATAAAGACATGGTCCTTGCTCACGAGGTGGTGGTATTTAGTGAGAGATAGGAACGTTTCAGGACACTACAACAATGTATCATAGTAAGGGACCACAGCGTATGCAGGGCTAGGAGTCGTGAATAGACAGAGTGCTCTGTGTAGAGGGCGGTCTGGCATCACGCGCATTACTGTCGTCCTTTCTAAATACCAAGTCAGAGGGAAAAGGAAGAAGCCAAAGGCAGGTCACGGGATTTGCTCAGGGCCACCCTTCTGTTTTTCTCAGACCTCTGACTGACTGCTTTCTTCCTTTATCTCCAATCACTGGCTTTATATTCCAGCTTTTGTGGAAATATCTCAACGTTCATCATTCTGTTTAGTATAGACATCCCTTTATATTAGTGATTAAGATGCTCACTTTCTCCTTTCATCGTCCTGTTGCAACTCTGCTATTTCTTCTTTGGAACTGTTGCTCCACCACATTTTCCTCTGCAGGGTGCTCAAAATAGAGCCTGACATATTTTAGACTCTTCAAGCTTTGCTTATTAAATAAATATATTAGCACATAGTGAAGTGGTGAAAAACTTGTTCTTTAGAGTCTGAAATCCTTCGGTTCCATATCTAGATGTACTACTTGTTAGCTGTGTGACCTTGGGCAAATTAGTTAGCTTTTCTGGGCTTCAAAATCCTCACCCATAAAATCAGGATAAAAATCAACTTACCTCATGAGGACATGCTAGCATTCAATAATACAATGCATACCAAGGGCCTGGTTTATAGTAAATGCTTAATAACTATTTGCTACAACCACATATAGGACTGCAACTCACCCTGAAATTCTCTGGGCTGTTAGAGCCACTTCAGTGGTAAGATTTGTTAACTCTGAGTCTAATTTTTCAATCAGCAGCAGAATTTATTTTTTCTTTAAACTTTTATTTACATTTTTCTGGAATAATAGAATTCTAACAGTCTCCCTTGCTATTATAAAAATAGGCAAATGAAATTATATACTCACTCAGCGATTATGCATTGAACATCTGTTGTCTGGTAGGCACTGTTTAGTTACTGAAGATGCAACAGTGAACAATGCAGACAAAAATTCCTACCCTCTTGGATCCTATATCTCAATATTTACAATCACCGACATGTGTAAGGGACATATTCTGTGCCAGGAATTTCCCAAAGCACTTTATAAACGTTACCCCATTTAATCATTTAAGTGACCCTAGGAGAGAGAGTGCATAATTATCCCCATTTTTACAGATAAGGAAACTGAAGCACAGGGAGACTGGGCCCTGTGTCCATAGGTCTACTGTGAAGAAATCAGTGACAGAGCTGAGAATTTAACTCAGTCAGTTTGGTTCCAGAGCCAGGCTCTTATGCTGTTATTCTATATAAATGACTTTCAGGCAGTGACATTTGCTGAAAAGGCAAATGTGGGAAAATGGGACAGATTTTTGCTTAGCTAATGTTGATCATCAATTTGATACCAAAGGGTAAACTAGCATGAAGCATTGAAAAGGGGGGGGGGAACCCTTACAATCAACACAGCTGGAGACTATTCGGCTTAAAAAATAAGTTAAAAGCCATAAACATCTAGGCCCTTTCTTCCAGGCTTCTGAAAGATAGTTAAAATAAAGTTCCAATAATGTTATTTTTCAAAGAGTGGAAAACCTTTCCAGAAAGCACTGAGTACTATGTGAAAGCAGAGGGGGGGGGCCATCCAGGTAACTGCCCCGGACATCAATTGTCATCTGAGAAAAGGTCTTCGATACACAATTGTCTTTTCAAGACTTCGTCTCTGCTGGGTTTGCATCATCTGTCTTGTGTTGGAAAAAGCCTCTAAACAGCAAAGGTAGGATTTAACCTACCCTGAAATGAAGCCTGCAGTGGAGTCTCCATCTTTTAGCTAGCATGCCTGTGCAAACCCCATTCCCATTAATTATCAATGTAACTCACATACAAGTACACAGCAAAACGCCTGGGGCAGCACAGATGCCTGATATAAATTTATCTTTTATTTTAAATTGTAAATTTTGGGCAAAAACATTTTACTGAAAGACAAAATGATCAAATGTTGTAATATTTGTATTTTCAGCCCCTTCTTGAAATTACATTCTTATCACCTTTCCTGCTGACCTAAGTCATTCCATCATTTAAAGAAAATTACTAGAAATGAATTTTATTATGTTATATGACTTACGTGTCCATCTACATGCCTTCCCTTACACCAGCCTCTCTCTATATATTGCGTATTTATCACTCACCATTTTTAATGTCAAGCTCAAGCCCTGCTTAGTCAAGAAAAACATCCCTGACAAGTTCAGGTTCAGGCACAGTTTTCTCTTTGAACTCTTTTACTGTGATTGTCTAGGTTTCTTAACAATTAAATGAGCAAGTCTAATGGGCGGGGGGCACAGGGAGCAGTTGTAATGCACAGATGAATGCGAATATGAAGTGGACTGTTCAGGCTTAGCTCTCATCAAAGAATTAAGACAAATTCATAAAATAATTTTTTAAAAATGCATTTGATTTGGCTATACATACGTGGCTTGGAGGCATGTTAGACTCCAAAAAGGTAGCAGGTATAAAAATGCTCTCTGGAATTAGCAGGGTAAGCAGGGATACTAGCTTCAGTCCAACTCCGAGGCAGGAAGAATAGTAAAGGATGCAGAAGAAAATCAAGTGATGCTCGGGATACGGAGACAGGTTAACGCACGTGCACTTCTCTTGTTTGTTGTTAATTCTTTTTAATTTTGCTTTTTAAGAGTCGTCCTTAGCCTGGTGCTCCATGTCCACTACACGTCTTTGTCCATTTTCAAGTTCATTGCACAATGAGTAGAAGGTGTGACTCTAAATTGACAGGCTCCAAAAAACCTCAACTCTGTGAGCAAATCACCTCACATCTCTAATCATTTTCATTTGCAAATGAGAAAAAAAAAGAATTTATCTCACAGTTTTGCTATAAATACAACATCTGCTTTGGATCTCAAAATGTTAGATTATTTCTCTCATATCGGAGTTCTTCTCTCCTTGTTTTCATGATGCCCGCAGGTCCTCTGTGGGAAGTACATGTGTTTAAGTAAAAAGTAAGTTGTGTCATCATTTCACGTACGCTTGTCTTATCCCTAGAGAGCTTGCCAGAGCTCTCTGGGGACAGAAATTCTATTCTATTTTTCTTTTTTTCTATCTCAGGATTCTCGGTCCACCATGGACACTCAATATATCTTGTTTGATGATGATTGACAAGAGCAAATTCAATCGCTCTGCTTCACCTTTATGAAAGATGCTTGCCTCCACTAGAATTCTGCATCATCCGTTAACTGTCCCCTCCCTTCTGTGAATTTTGTTGAACCTAAAATCGAATTGGCTGTCCATGTTTCAATTACTTACCATATTTGATTTTTGGAAGATATAACAGAGGATATTTTGGGGAAGTGGGGAGAAGGTAGAGACTTTTACTCTGGTACATTTTTTCTCTCTTAACTAACCATTAAATCATCAGAACTGAGTTAGATTCCAATGCCGTAAAGACTCTTTTTACGCTTTTGGTTTAGATTAATGGTTTAAGGAGTGTTGTCTCAGCATCTTACCTCACACTTTCTTTTATCTTTGCTGCACCTTAGTCTTCACTGGACCTACCTATCTGACCACTCAATTCATTGAAGGGAAGGTGATTTCAAAGCTATATGTTCTCTCCACTGAAATTACACATCCTGAATGTGAAAAATAATGAGACTTACATACCCCAGGGAATATATAATTGGGAAAAATAATACCCCTGGATCAGACACAACTAGCTCCGAATCCGAGCTTTTTGATTTACTAGCTACATCTTGGTTCTAATTGCCCTAAACCTTAGTGCTTTAAAGCAGCAGTTTCATTTTGCTCATGATTTTGTGGGTCAGAAATTTAAGCAGGGCCTGGCTGGGAAGTTCTTACTTGAAGTCTCTCATGCAGGTGCAGTTAGATGTTGGCTGAGCTTGCAGTCATCTGAAGGCTCAACTGGACCGGATGTCCAAGATGGCACACTCACGAGACTGGCAGTTGATGTTGGCTGTCAGCTGGAAGCTCGGCTGGGGCTGTCTGCTGGGGTACCTTCATGTCACCACTCCAACTTGGAAATCTCAGGGTAGCTGGGATTCTTATGTGGTTCCCAGCTTCCATCCAAAGTAGATGAGGCAGCAGCTGCATGGCCTTTTGTAACCAGCTTTGGAAGTCACATAGCATCACTTCTGCCATATTCTGTTGGTTAGAGCAGTTACAAGATTTCCCAGAAAAATAGAGGTTATAGACTTCACCTCAACGTTGGCTTGTAGAAGAGCATGTGGAGGTATTGGTGTGACTATCTTTGGAAAATGCAGTCTGCTGTATCATGTGACTTTTATTAAGTTACTGACATACTTTAAAATCTTCAGTTCCCTCATCCCTAAAGTGGTGATAACTTGTCAGGAATGTAATAATAATCAGATAGATAAGTACATGTTTGCTAAACATTTTTCTTAAAATTCTCTTAAAATTCATTCTTAAATTCATAATTCATTCTTAAGTTCATAAATTCTCTTAAAATTAAGTTTTCTTAAAATTCATTTCTCTTAAAAGTTTGAAATCTGAGACAGTTATCTGACATCCCCCCGTCTAGTTTATCTGCAGACATTTTAGGCCTTTATGCATGTTTATGAATGCATGTCTCTGCAAAGATAATTCTGAGATTATATCTGTGTTTTCATACAGAAAAGGCCTTCAAATCCATTGACTTGAATATATTACAGTGACTGTAATATATCCAAATGCTTCAGTTCTCTAATGGAACATTCCCTAACAGACTGTCATATCTAGTGTAGTTAACCATCCAAATTTAATTATTATTCAAGCAGTGAGACCTAATATTCATTTTCTTGCAAAGAACTTGGCTTTGGTACCTACTGATATGTGCCAGGCAATAGGTTATTATTGAAATAGGAAAGGAGTCCTGACTCCCATTCTGGTTCCAGGATGGAGCGTTTATAGTTTAGGATCCTGATTGCAGGGTTGATTTTGAGTGTTGAAGTTCAAGCTGACCACGCCCAGGAATTGTGCTTTCAGAAAATGAGCTCCCCGCTCTCATCTCCACTTCCATTAGCAACCCACGGGGCCCATGCTCCTCTCTGGTTATTGAGGGGAAAGCAAAGCAGTACAAATTTGCAATAATCTTTTATGTCATATTTATCTTCTTATGAAATATTAAGTAGCTTACCATCTAAATTTAGTTAACATGCCTGCTAATTTGAAGGTGGGGAGGACCCAAACCTTCACATTTGTTTATTTAATGAACATGTCTAACTGAAAAGAAAAGATTCTCCATATAGAGATTCTCGACTATTATCAACAGTAGGTAGCAGGGAAGGATCACTATTTATTATATTATATTATATTATTATAATATAATTGTCAAGTTGTAATAAGACTATAAAGGGAGGAGGCCTGAATAAGAAAAAAAAACGTTTTGTAAAATAACAGTGTAGATCAATTTTTAAATAAGCCGTGTAAAGGCAGAGATATTCAGGAAACTTTCTGAAATATTCCACTCAACACACTGAAACTTTCACAGCTTAACAAGTAACTAAATTCTAGGATCTCCATTTACAAAACTGGCAGGATTCATCTGAATAAAGAGGGAAGAAGGGAGCTAACGTTTTCAGCTATAGTTCTGATGGAGCGGGTCACTTTGTAACTGACGTATGCTTATTACAGAAATGAGAGTTTGGGGATGCTGTCACACTGTACCCAGTTTTCTGTTACATTTTACAAGTAGCGAAAGAGCATATCTGAAAGGATCAAAATGAAGATGAATATGCTTTATTTTAAAAAAAGAAAGAAAACAAAAAGGTTCTTTGCACATAGTGCTAACTTTTCAATAATTTGCTTGGTAGAAAGTTTGAAAATTAAAATGAAAAGAAAGGCATAGTAAGTAAAAATGGCAGCTATAATCTTGTGCACGTATGTTCATTTGTATGAATGTGTACAAACTGTGTTCTCGCGGCACAGATCTAAAGTGTCGCGATATTTTGGACATTTAACAGGATAGAAGAGATCTCTTCTCTTGTGTTACATGCTTTCTGGGAACACAATTATCCCCAATGGGAAGTTTAGGAATGCTTTCTAGATAGAAATTGTGTTTTGTGAACCTAGATCATTTTTACAAATTGGGCTGTATGCCAAGGGATGCATCTTATCCTGATATTTTATTCTATTCTCCCTAAAACAAAAATCTTATACTTAAATCACTGAGAATGAGAAGATGGTTGGGAACCTATTCTAGCTGTTTAGTTTCAAGACAGAAAGGAAATGCAGTTTATAGGCAAAAAAATGAAGAACGCATTTAAAATTCTGCTTCATTAAGAATAATGTCTCTGGGTCTTAAATGCATAGGAATATGCTACATATTTAATACCTCTGATATATAATATTAGGATAAAGTAGTACATGTCAATCCAAATTATCTTGCACCATGATATAGCAAGAATGGTAATGCAATTTCATATTTCCCTTCTGTTAAAAAGTTCCTTTTGTGCCAACTACTGTGCTTAGTTGTTTTCATTATGTTATCTCATTTCATCTTTGCAGTTCTATAATAACAGTTTTTACAGCTGGCAGTTTAGGAGGCTGAATTCTAAAACCTAAACTCCAAAATAAGAATTTCCGATTAACTTTTCTTCCTAGATTAGTGACACATTATTCTTAATTAAATTGTTAGGTTGATCTTAAAGTTATATTTCCTTTCTGTGGAAACCATTTCACTTAGGGAAACAGGCACCTTCAATTCTGCCTCATGAGCTGCCCATGCAAAATTTTATTTGTTGACTTGATTGAAATTGTAAGCATATGAAAGCCTTGGCTAAAACCGGTCCTATGTGAATTGAGAGAAACATGGAATGCAAAGCTTTCCAAAGATGCATAATCAATTTCAGAGGCAATTAATACAATTGGACTAGAAATTAGCCTGGGAAGATTGAGCAATATCAAAACAAGAATTACAGCTCTGAGCATTTGTAATGTGCTAGCAACATTACCTGTGTATTATTGCTAATTTTCCCAAAGCTCTTGAAAATTAGGTATTGTCATCCTCATTATATAGATAAAAAATGACCTAGAGGGATTAAGGATTTTGTTCAAGTTCATGCAATTGGTAATAAGTTTAACTGACAGTATGTAGCATCAAGGATCCTTGACTATCTCTTGTGTTTGTCTCTTTCCCTTTTGTTGGTTATTAATGGGAACATTCTTTTTTTTTTTGAGCAGAGAAAGGTTTATTTCAGGGCCAAGCAAGGAGGACTGGTGGCTCGTGCTTGGAAAACCTGAACTGGGAACATTCATTTTAAACATGCAGATAATCTAGTCTTAATATTTGATGTAACATATTTCAAAAACACTGAGATAGACTGAGAACAAGAGAAGCAATCCAATTGATCAAAACTCTGTTAAATGTGAAAATGGTAAAACAAAAATCCAATGATATTACAACTGGTTTCCATTAAGGGAGGTAAAGATTCAGGAGAGATTAAAGTGGTAATTTGGCAGTCGTATCATCAAAACAGATGAAATCTAGTCCCCATGTAACTTTATGCCTTGTATTATCTGATTTGCCATCTATTTTGATTAAATTATACCAAATAATTGCCAAATCTCCTCGAGTGTATGCTGCACAGACAGCTCGTGGGATAAGATTGAGTAAGTACAGCATTGACGATAAATGATGATTGGATTTTTTTTTCCTTTCCATGAAGTAATCTGATTGACTGTGTAGAACATTTCTGTTTTTGTGGTCACTGTGTTAGTGCCAGAGCAGGTGCTGTAAATACAATACAAACTCCTACAGGACATGTGCAGTTAACATAACATGCTTGAAACACGTCAGTGTAATGAAAAGGTGCTAAGCTGTAGGTACCGGGACTGAGTATCACAACTGCTTATTGCATTGTTTTTTAAAACATGGTGTGGCATAGAATGCCGTGTACTATCTTTTTTTTTTTTTTAAGCATCCTGAGTAATGTTGCCAGATAATGTGTCTTAATTTGAGTTAGCCTAGAAGCAGACCTATGACAAGGTGAAGCACCTGGAAGGTGATTCCAGGAGGCACAAGTGAGACACGGAAGAGAAGGGAGAGAATACAGGGTGCATAAGTCAGATGATGACTGCTGTGAGCCCTGGGATTAATCCCACTAAGGAGATCCAGGCGACGTCCTGAATATCCCTTAAAGCCGTCCCACCCGAGATCTGCGAATACGCCACCAAATCCTGCTCTCGTTCACTGAGTCCCGTTTCCAGTGATATTAAATACGTAGCACTGATGGCTTGCCTGTAGGGGCTAAGGATGTTTGTGTGATGAGAAAAGTCTTTGGGCTGGGAGTGGCAAGTGTTTGTCGTTTAGTGCCATTGGTGAGTAAGCACCTCAGACGTGACAGCCGAGGGCTTAGGGATGGGGCACCAACTACATCTGAAAATTAGGTATTGTTATTCTCATTACACAAAGGTAATGTCAGGCAAGTCTGTTATTTATTGCACTTCAAAATTTACTAAGCACTTACCTCCCTGCTCTGCCCGGTGAGCTGGGAGATGTAGGTGCTGGGAGATATAAAATCAAAGAAGAAACGGTCCCTGTCTACAAAGAATCACCATCTTTCGTCATCCAAAGTTCACCTAGAATGGTTGCTGATGTTTCCTGCAGTCTTTTATCATGTGGTCTGAGTTAATCTGAACCAAATAAATGGTGGCGGGCAGTTTTAGGCAGTGTCAACATGACAGGTCACCAGCATGCCTTTTTGAATCAAGGGTAAAGGGCCATTGCTACTTTCCCACTAAACACTGCATTACATTCTGTCTTTCTCTCTCTTTAAAAAAAAAAAAAAACCTACATTCAGGAAAACATTTTTTTCCCAGACTTTAAATCCTGTCCAATTATTGAGCCCTTGTTGACATTTCACTGTTACATCCACATACCCAAAAGAGTAATTACAAAAATATAATGTGAAAAAAGAGAAGCATCATCGTTTTAATTGGTGGGGCTTAATCAAATCATAAACCTACTACCTATTAACCTCAATGAACTGTTCAGACTCTCACCTCCAAAGTTGATATAAAGGTAACCTGAGCTCTCCTGTGAGGGCTGTTCATATCCATTAATTGTTACAATACAAGATACGCTGGGTCTCAGCTGGTTGCCATTTCTTCTGTATTTGAAATGTGCTTCTCAGCAGAGATCAGAGGACACCATTGGGACTCATTTGAGTCTGACTTTCACATTAATTTTGCTGTGCTGTGAAGAGCAAAGGCAAAATCAATGTCCATCAGTGATTATTCAAGGTAAAATATCTAGTGATATTGAATACCGACGGCAGCACCAAGCATAAAATTTACTTAAGGTTTGTTGAGTTGACAGCCATTTATTTCAGTCCTGTTTCATTTTCCATGTTGCACATATTTTTTAGGAAAATAAAAGAATGACAAGGGAAAAAAATAAATTCTGCTTACTGACCCAATTTGCCAGAAACCCGATCCATTTCAGAATGGTAGAGAAGAATTAAAGTTGTAGGATTTTATAAACCTAACGAAGAATAATATCTTTCCAACTGACAGAAGCAAAATATTTCACAGTGCATATTGACACAAAACCACGTGGCTCGATTAAATTTTCATAATGAAAGTTCTTTGTAACTTTGTGACTGAGCTTGAAAAAAAGAAGAGCCTAGAGCTGTTTCTTGATTCCTGAATAAATATTCTTAAGCTGAACACATGCTCATGGCAAAAGAGTAATAATACACCTGGGTTTAAAAGTTTATTTGTTTCAGCGGTTAGGCTGAAATTCAAATATGTTCTCAATGCTGTATTACGCTGTTGAAAAAAATTACAAGCAAAAAACAAAGACCACTAGCAAGAAAATATAAAAACCTTCTTTGTTTTGTCATGCCTGAGGCTCCAATGTAAGTTTCCGGTTAAGTAGTGGTAGAAGGGGGATTGGGGGGGGTCTCCAGTCAGTGTTTTGGCCGCTAGCAACTTGGAAGGTATTCTTTCCCGTCATACTGAGTTGGTGGGGCTGGAAAGACACGTGCATCATCTCTGTCCTCTCCATCTGAACTATTGTTTACACACTCAACACCGTTGAACAGAAAAGAAAAGGAAAAACATTCCAGGAATCAGGCTTTTCTTTGTTTTCTGACAGCAGGTAGTCAGTTTGAGTTGTCTGTTTTTTCACTGGCTGTTTTGTCACAGTTTATGCAATATGTGGCATTTGACATGAGAATTATCTTCCAAGATATTGTCTTTCAAGATGTAGTTTCCAAGAATTATCTTCCATTTTCACTCTGCTGTATTTTGTAATTTCACAGGAGAACTGCAGAATCTAGCCCTGAGGGCTGTTTGCTTCCCTGCTTGTTCAGGTGACTGAATGCAGGAGGCCACGGGCAAAGTGCTGAATCAGATAAAGAATTATCCTTTCAACATTATCTCCCTATTTCAAGAGCCTGAGGTTTGACCTAATCTGTGGAGCAAATGGGGCAGGGCTGATGATGAACTTGAATGGGTGATTCTGAGGTTGTGGGAGAACCTCTGAAGTTTGGAGACTCTGGTCTAATTCAAGATCAACATAGATCTCAGCCTTCATTGGGGCCATTACTCCTTCAGAACACAGGATGTACAGGACCGTAGAAACTCTATATTAGGTAGGTCCACATGCACTTGAGTAAGTATATAGCAGTGGGTGATGGAAAGGGTCCAGATGGCCAGGCATGGTGTAGTGTTCAGGCAGTAGGCAGGTGGGTTGGTATGCTCAGTGGGTATTGAGGTGAATGAAATAATACTCTACCTTCAGAGAGTTCACAATATTGTGAGGGAAACAAGTAGATGCTAAAACAACTATAGCTTCGAATGACAAGCTAATAGCAACTCTGTCTTTCATAAAGAAAGAAGAAATGAATTCTCAAATTTCCCAAAGTAGGGGAGACTTGACCTTGTGGAATGGAGGAGGGACTTGGAACTGTGGCCAGAAATGGCAGCCTCCTTTCACATAGCGGCATTTAAGGACAGACTTCCTGTCTCTGTCTCCTTCTTAGAAAAAATTAGGACCCGAGGACTGACGTTGTCACAAACTAGATTCCTCTCTTCCTGGGTAGGGTAAAAGTGAGGGCTTAAAGGTATGAGATGTAGAATCTATCAAGAAGTTTTATTCTACACACTATGAATCCAACACATTCAGTTTGCAATAAATGTGTTCTTGCCTTCTATACTTCATTGTCAATTAGGGAATAGGACAAGTTTATTTTTATCATTTGATGTCCATGCCTAACACAGCATGTGGAACAAAAGGTAGGCTCCATAAACATGTGTTGACTGAATAAATATGAGCCAAGAGGAGACAGCCTATGTCTGGAAATTCACATCTCAGTTTTGTTGCTAATTATTCTCATGACCTTGCTAATCTGCTTTAGCCGCTTCAGTTTTCATTATGTGTAGAATGAAGGCTAGAACCTGTTTGTGCCCCAAGTAAGATCGCTATTCAAAAAAGTTTTTACATTTGTTTTGCCTGTTCTTGGGAGTACAGCATAAATGGAATCCTACAGTATGTACTCCTTTGTCTCTAATTTTTTTTTCTCAAAATAAAATTCTGAGATTCATCTGTGTTGCTGATGTATCAGTAGTTTGCCACTTTTTAGAACTGCAGAAGTGTTCCATTGTATTAATAAACCACAGTATATAAAATGGTGTGAATATGCCATTTATACAATGTAAATCCATCAATAACTCATACCATGTATATTCATGTGTGACTATGCCATTCTCCTGTTAATGAACATTCGGATTGCTTCCACTTCTTAGATATTATATATAAAGCTGCCCTGAATATATTTTTTCAAGTCTCTAAATGCCTCCTTATCTTACTTTTGTCTGGCTCCTAAAAATTCAATCTGTTTGATATTAGAGATATTTACCCTCTAACCACCCACTGCGGTACAAACACACAAACAGTGTCTATTCCTTTTCTAGGTTTGTCCAGATAAAATTTGAACACATGGACTCCCCATCAATTAAACAAGTGGACATGATTACTTTTCACTCAAGACATATTTTACAGGAGGAACACTGCATGTGTTCAGCAATGATAAGCTCTTTCTTGTGACAGGCTCCTTCGAGTTCTCATCAGATAGCTCTATCTTCTTGTCATTGTTGTCAGTCATTTATGGTTTAGCATCCAGCCTTCTTGGAAGAGCCAAAAGGAGGCTCAGTGGCTAGTGTCTGATAGTTACATGCAAATTGATGTCAAAGTTTCTGACCCTGACACTCCAACGGTTTCTTTTTTAGAGTTTTACTACAAATAGAAAAACTGTGTCACCAAAAATGGCCCCGGGACATGGTCTCATAGGTCAGTACAGGCATGAAGTATACTTGCTCCTCTAATAGCTGTCAAGAAGAGAGGGAGTGAAAAAGTAGACTGTTGGCTAAAATTCAAATGGCTGGTAAGCTCTGAGGTGGGCTGCTGTCTGAAGTAGTGATTGGTACAACAAGAGGGCAGGACATTGGTATTTAGGATAAGGTATCATCTGCAGGCCAGATGAGCCACTGTAAATTAATAATATTCCCTGGTCTTGATTTTTCCTTCTTGAGATAATTCTCTAATATCTTCCACACTGGGAACTCATTCATCTTATTAGTTGCAAAGACGTTTATTGGGACAAAGAGTAGGGTGGATATACCATCTAAATTCTTTACACACATTAATATTTAGCACATATATATCCCCCATCCTACACATGGATATACATACATAAGCTTAAAATTTGCCAATTGCCTGGAACATGTTTGTGAACTACCACAGTGAAGTGGGCAACGGGATTGCTGAAGTCTGTTCCAAGTCTAAAATTCCGCAACAGAAAACTTTGGTTTATTTTTGACCCTTTATTTCTCTGTTTTTTTTTTTTCCCTCAGATGTCTATTCACTATGCTGTGCAAAGTCAAAGGAAATCACTAGGAAAACCCATGTAGCTGACTTTTATCAGTGTGTCCAGACAGGAATCTGCCTTTTTATCAAAATATGGGTTGCTACAAAGCAGAAACGTGGGCACACAATGACCTGAAAGAATAGTCTGGTCATGGTGTTTATCTCTGTGTTATTATTCTTGCTCTCCCCATCACCTACCATCACCAATGCTCACATCTTTCCAAAACTGTGAAATAGACCAGTCACCATCTATGTAAAGTATAAGCTCCAAGCAGAGGCCCCTAACGCCAGGACTGGGTTCCCAGTCCTCACTTAGAAAAACAGAAAATGACATTGTTAATTGGGGAGTAGATATCTGGGGAGTTGTGCCAATATTCCCTTATCTAACTGGCCTTTCAAAATTGAACGCAGCCGCTGGAACCGCTGGATCAGATACTGTCACTCTTCACGTTCTGGGGGAGATGATTTCAGGACTTTTCAGTCAGTCTCTGTTCAGCTCAGATTATATCAAATTTAAAAGAAGGTGAAACCAACCACATTAGTCTCATTCCACTTCGTTGGCAGATATGTGAGCCCCATTATGACAGTCTACTTTATTTTTCATCTAGAAATTTTCATCAGACTCTGTGCAGAGTTAATCAGCTCATAGACAAAGCAGTAAGTTACTGCAAGACTCTGAGATGAAAGGCACTATCAAAATGTATAATGATAATAATTAGAATCATAATATTAATGATAGTGGAATTAACACTTTGACCTTCATCTCCTTCTACAGGTAAAAACATCAGAATCTGAGCATCATCCCTGTAGGTATACCTGAAAAATACCTCTCTACACCTTGTCCTTCTCAAAAGCAATTAATTTTCACATAAGAAAGTATTATTAGAATTCAAAATAGTTTTAAAATATAATATTAACTTTTAAGGGTATTCTGGCCAATGATTCAAAATAGCTTTTGAAACTTACTCATGATATTGTCTAACTTTCTATTCTGTAGAGATAGGTGGCAAATGGTAGGTGCTTCATTTGAATTTTCTCGATAAATAAATGAACGATGATGTAAGTATTGAGTGCTTACTACATAGTGGTATTTAAGTGCCTAAAATGCTCTTGCCATACTCTTGGTGGCAAATTTGAAATAGAAATGTTAAAATATATTACGATAGAAAAATAATCATAACCTAATCCACTACTCAGAAGGAATCATGTGTGACATGACATGAGGGATCACTTCATTCTAGTCTTTTTTCCCTAAGCACATTAAAACATAATAGTCACTGTGATTATACACAGTACAATTTCGTATGCCACTTTTTCTAGTTAACCAGTTTTTAGTTGTTAACTTAGTTGTTTGGATTCTAAGGACCAGAAACGAATTCAGTTCACTTAAAGGACAAGCCAACCAACAAAGAGCAAACAACAGAGGAGGCTGTGCATTCCTGAATGGCAACTCTGATGTGGATTTGAAATTGAGAGCTGTTAGAGGGTGGTCAGTTTTTCTCTTACCCTCGTGACTTTGTTCTGTGGCCTCTCTTCTTCCTTCTGTGAATCTTCTCTTTTCCCTTCATCATCTGGCTCATCTTTGTGATAGTTTATAGAAAGAGCTCCAGAAGAAGCCAGTCTGGTTGGCATACTTATTCACCATGGCCTTCACTGAGTAAGAGAGACCAGTTGTGCGCCATCCCCTAGCTGTTCATGGGCCCCGTTGGATCAAGCTCCATCTCTAGTTCAGTCAGTGGCAATGCAGGCACAGTAGCCTGATGTGGTTTCAGTGAGTATTTTTGGACAAGACACTTTCTACTAAAAGGACAAATTGAATGGATATACCACTTATCAGGTCATTGCAAATTTTTTCTTAGCTTTCACTCATTCAGCAAATATTTACTGAATGTCTGTCATGTGCCAACATTGCTGTAGGTGCTTGAGGATACAGTGATAAACAACGTAGACAAGAATTCTTCTTTTCAGGGGCTTGAGATTCTACTGGGTAGCGACCAACAGTAAACAAATGAATGAATGAGTGACTGAATAAATAAGATGTGTGTTAGGTGGTAGTAAGTGACATTATGTAGGAAGAAAAAAAAAGGGAGAGAGAGTGCCTACATTGGTGGGGTGGGGGAGCAGGGTTGTTTGCAGTTTTAGGTTGGTTAGGAAAGTCCTCTGTGAGATGAAATTTGACTCAAGATTTGAAGAAAGAAAAGTAAGCCATGTAATTTAAATTATATTTTTATTGCTTTTGTTAAATAATCTTTGTACCAATTATTAAAATTCATTAAACATTTATGTTCCAGGGACCATTCTAAGCGCATTGTGCCTGTTTCTCAATCCTCAGACCACCTATTTGATATATCTTTTTTTTGTACATATATTTTTTACTGAAGTATAGTCAATTTACAATGTTGTGTCCATTTCTAGCGTACAGCACAATGCTCCAGTCGTACATGAACATACATGTATTTGTTTTCATATTCTTTTTCACCATAGGTTACTACAAGATATTGAATATAGTTCCTTGTGCTATGCAATATGAACTTGTTGTTTGTCTGATATATTCTTTTTTTTAAATTTATTTTTAAAATGTATTTATTAACTTTTAAATGGAGGTACTGGGGATTGAACCCAGGACCTCGTGCATGCCAAGCTCAGACCACTTATTTGAGTTCGGTACTATTACTCCCATTTCACAGGTGAGGAATAGAAGCAGAAACAGGACTGGCTACTCACCTATGGTCTCTAAGTTAGTAAACAAAAGAGTTGCATTTAACAGATCCTGGAGGCCTACTTTTAAATGTTACTGCTGCTCTTCCAGTGACATGCTGATTACAAAACGTTCTGTAAATCTACAACTTTACAAAGAAGAAAGATAAATGCAATGCAAATTTTCCATGCTTGGTATGTAGAAAATGGTGCATGCTCATATACCTTTCTACATCTTCTTGTGCACATTAATAATTGTGCATATTTCACCTAATTAAAACAGTGCTATGTATGCTGTTAAACCACTGTTCCACTCAAAATTATGTCATGGGCATGTTTCCAAGTCAAGAAATATAGATCTATGCCATTATTTTTATTGAATTTTGAATATTTCATCTTACGGATACATTGCTATTTAGTCAGTGAGGCTTTTTTTTTCCCTTCAATTATTGAACGTTTAAGTTAAGGAAATCAGTCTGTGTTCATATCTGCCCTCACTCTCTCTAGCCATTCCTAACCACTGATGTGAATTACTAGAAGATCAATGTGGCCCTTCAGCAATTAGTTCCTATCGCGAAGAAGATGAGAATGAAGAGATACGACTATTATAGGAGCCTACAGCAGAAGATGCCACTTATAACTCCTACAGCCAATGTTTCAGGAATTTTTTTTTTTGTCATTTAGGGCATAGAAGTTGACTTTTCCATTTATAGAATATGTTGATTCCAGTTATGGAGTTTGGGCAGGTCAGCTTATGGTAGGATATTAAAATGGAGTTGAGCACCACCTCCTCTGGAGAGCATTCCAGGCTGTCCCTGGCAAGGGGAGTGCCCCGTCTCTGTGCTCCTGTGGCCCTTCTCCTCACTGCTCCCTATGCCCACACTTACTGGACTTTATTTTAGTTACTGCTTCACTTCTCTGTTCTGTCCACTAGATGATAAGATCAGTAAATAAAAAACGTTTCCTTAATTTCTGTGTCTTCAGCACAAAACTCACTATTTCTGATATCTAATATGTCCTTTTAAAATGCCTTAGAAGAAGAGAAAGGAAGACTTCAAAGGGAAATGCCTTAGAAGAAGAGAAAGGAAGACTTCAAAGGGAAGTGAAGAGCAGCTTAGCTTAGTTACCAGGGATGGGCAATGGGGTTGAAATTGAAGAATGGAAGAAAGAGCAAATGTTAAGGAAAGGAGAGCAAAAAAGCTGAAAGACAAAACATGTGACCAAAAATATTGATATTGTTGAATGAACAACATTGTTCCAGTTAAGTGCATTTAATATAATTTGAGAATAATAAAATATTTACGCCGGAGACAATATATCCATTTACTGAATTGTAAACAGTATCTTTAAAAATATCTGGTCTGTGTATTTTACTAGAATCTATAAAAAGGCTGTTGTCTCTGGCTTTAAAAGCTGTATATTCAATTTCATGGTACTATGGTTATATTTGATTCATTTAAAGTATTTATTGAGGGTCTACTCTGTACATGGTGATATATTAGATAATGAACATTTAGATGTGAATAAGTCAAGCCCTGCTCCCAAGGAGCATACAGTGGAGTAGGATATTCAAAGTCTGGTGTGATAAGTTTAATTATGGAAACACGTTTATTATACAAACCTGTATGTTGTAGAAGAACCTCAGAATCTTTAGAAGTGCTCCGGAAGCTCCTGGCCAGGTAGAAATAGACGTATGTGGAGAGGGGAGAGAGAAAAGCAGGTGAGCCTGAAGAGGGAGGCAGATGACAGATCATGGAAGATTTCATGGACCAGGTTTAGGCTTTGCCCTGCCAATGATGAGAAGTCAGAGAAAGGATGATTCTAAATTGCCTGGAGCCTTCTAGGCTGACTGGACATTGGTACATTAGAGGAGAGACAAAGGAGAATTTGACAGAGTAGCCACTTCTTCTTTATGCTTCTTTATGACTGCCCAGCCCAACTCCTGTACGAGAGTCCACCCTAGAACAGGCCAGGGAGTGGCCTCTTCTTACCCAGCCAGCTCCGCTGCTTCCAGGGGGGAGTCTCAGTAGAAGATCTTGTTAGAATTAAGGAAGTCCTACAGGTTGAGCCAAAGTCCTGCTCAACCTAATGTCATATTCACTGGCCCTAGTTCTTTCCTCCTGAAACCCACAGATTATAACATGTTTTATTTTCCAGGATAAATATCACTAGGTCCTTCAGTCATCAGGGTGTTCCATGGTTTTGCATTCTTCTACCTCTGTTTTTAAAACCTTACTGATGACTTTCCTCTGGTTGTGTCTCATTTCGGTCACGTGCCTTTTAAACAGTGAGATCCAGAATTGGAGTTCAAGATCAAAATTCTCACCATTATTGGACACTTATTCCTAGGTGGGATTTTGGTCCCTGGTCCCGGATGATAACTGTAAAAAAACTCAGACTGAAAAATGTGAGCTCTGGGAGACTAGTATCCAGAAATTTGGGTAGCAACAGGGACACCCTTTCAGAAAGCCCTCGGCAGAGAGGGGGCCATTTATCTCGACCCACTTCAGTGAAAATTGTCATGCTTTATGTTGCTGTGAAATAACAATCAGAAGCTGGGGGAAGGCACACAATTTCCCCTGCTCAGTTGTCCCCAATGGCAGCCCTGCAGAAACCAATTATGCCAATAATATTTTCATACTAAAAATGAAATATGTGATTGCTGGTTATTTTGTGTTGAGTTGATGTCATTTTTTTCTTCCATTGGGAAAAATTTAAATGCAGCTTTGTTGTTTCCTTTTCCTCGGTTCTCAAATGGCTTTAAGCCCCAGGTGCAGGACTCTTCCGGTGAATTTTGAAGACTAAAGGGTAGGTAACAGTTTTTGCCCCAAGCTGCTTTCAGCCTCTAGCAGGTTAGCCTACGTGCCAGGAATTCAGTTGCCCATCTCATCCTGCCCCAGCCTCATCCAGCTCCTTAGTCATTTTTAGTCTGTATCCAAACCTGCAACCCAAATGTTGGTCTTCTGTGGCTCAGCGTCGTACCCCACAGATCAACTCCATGTAGGATGGTCCAGGCTGAGGCTAGTTCTGGCTCATGCATCATCAGGGAAGAAGCTTTCTCCCCTGTCCAGTCCACACCATTGTAAAATCAAAACAAACCTCCTGAAGCCCAACACAAAACAATCTCCATGCTCTCCCCACTTAAAGCCCCTCCCACCCCGCAGGAGTGACACCACTGAATGCCTTTCCTTCTTTGGAGTGATTTTTCTGGTAACCTCCAGAGCCATTTTTCTAATTAAAAAAAAAATTCTCATCTTGTTTAGCTTCTTGATCAGCATTTTGATCCCTGTACAGCTGGGTTTGAAAGATTAAAAGCACATCTTCCCTGACCTAGCTCTAGAAGAGGATTGGCATGTGTCTGAAAAATACCCGGACCAGGCTCGCCTCCTCCTGTTTCTCACAGATAGAATACCCAGCAAATTCATTTCTAAATGGTGCCCCTGGAAGCCCTTAGAATGGCAAAGGAGGCCAACACACAAATGATGAGAATTTCATATGTAGGACACATTTTCACCTCCCAATAACTGAGAAAAATACCAGCCTGTGGGGCAAACAGGACCTCAGAGGCAGGCTGGGTCAGCCAGTTCACCTTCAACCCAGGGAGCAGACCACACATACACTCAGGACTCACCTCCCTGTCGCATGTTCCCTTGCATGTGGCCCTTTCCTGCTGTGAAAATGCCTTTCTGCTTTTGCATTTACTTTGTGGTAACCCAGGTGCCTTTGGAACTTAGTGCAGTATAGCAGAAGATGGAACATGTGTGGTTTTCATGTTTTAAGAAAGAGGCAACCAGTGGACATAATAAGGAGAAGCAAAACATCTTCTCCAATTGTTAGAGACATTTATATATAAGAACTCATGACTGTATCAGTCTTTTCCAACTTGGGAAGGGAAAGGCAACTGTAAACTCTGGGAGAAGAGAGTAATACAATGGTTTCAGCTGAGAAATGCTCTCCACACAAGAAAGCCTTCTTCCAACTATACCCATCTTGATATAGTTGGCAAAGCTCAGTACTGTCAGTCAGAGGTGTGTGCTGTCTCTCACTCCCTGGCTGTGTAACCCTGGGCTTCTGACCTCATTTATAAACAGCTACTTTCTGGAAGAGACAGGAGTGTGTCAGGGAGGGGGAAATTTATCCCTTACCTCTCTTGTGTTCTTTTGGCTGGTCTAATAATTAAATTGACACAAGAAAGATTAACAGGAGAAAAAACAGATTTAATTCACATGCATGGAGGTCTCATAGAAATGGGAACTAAGAAGTGTCCAGAAAAGGCAACTTTTACACTTTTTAGCTAAAGAAACAATAAATTTGTGAGGCATAGACAGGGCAAAGAAACTAAATCGATTAATTAGTGAAGAATCTAAACAAGGTTTGGGCTTGGGATAGTAAGATAAAGAGGTAAGAAGGTTTGTTTATATAGGCTTCTTTGCCTGAATTCCCTGTCCCCTCTGGTGATAAGGGTGTCCCTCTACTTCCAGATGCAGGGAGAGGACCTTTCACATGGGAGATTTATTTCTTGCTTTCAGGGAAACAGAGATGGGGGTCAAAGGGCCCCTCTTGCATTGGCCATTTCTTATGTAACTTTAATTCAAAATGATCAGGGTGCCACTTCTGCATATTTTGCCGACTGCTCTGAGCCCCAACAAGTGGAACCCAGGTTTTAAACCATGTATCATTCCTCTAATGGAGACAGTGTAATTTGCAGGTAGAACTCCTTGAATTGCCCAAATGATATAGGTGGCTGATTCCTGATAGCTATTTAATGATTGGAGAAAAATGGCTCACAGAAGTTGAGTGAATAGCCAAAGGGAACACAGGAAAACAATTCAGATCAAGAACCTAGGTCTCCTGATTCTTGCTTATGTGTCACCATACTCTGTGAACATACTACTTTTATTTTTTTCATTCCTAGGGTGACCAGATGTCCACTTTTGCTTAGGCCAGTCTTTACCTTTACACCTGTTGTTCCAGAGTAATTATAAAAAGAACCCTTTTACACTCAAAAGGGGAAGGGTATAGAAAATTAATTTCATGATGAATCACCATCTAATACATATTTTTTATTTGTCTTTCCCACTAGAATGTCAGCTCCATGACAGCTGGGGCTTTGGGTATTTTGTTCAAAGCTCTATTGTCAGTACCTTCACTGACACACTGACACACTTCACGTAGTGTGGACACGTAGTAGATGTTCAATAAATGTTTGTTGGTTTAATTTTTTTTAAAAATTTGTACCATTTTTGGTGTGAAAGTGAGACATCTACAACCCTCAGGGGTTAAGAAGGAAAAATAAGACGCTGCTACATTTGCATGTTGACTATAGATCTCAGGGGAAAGGAACTTTTCAGAAGTACTTTTCTGTGCAATATTAGCATTTGTTCAATTCTGACCTTTGAGCTGTGGGCAATGAGAGGCAGCTTTTATAAGTCTCCCTTTTCTAATGCTGATTTTCTAAGTGTGAAGGTGCCAGCAGGGGCTGGTAAATAACAGCCAAGCTTTTCGCCTATTCCCTTCACTCTCCCTGACATCTCATGAAGCATTCTCTTGTTTGATCAATTTTTTCCCACCTAGTAAGGAAGAAACCTACAGAGCCTGCCTCAGCAAGACTTCCCAGAGGCTCCAAATGAGTATCGAATGGCTCCCTATAAACTCACTAGTCTGGTGAAATCTAACATGAGTCAAAAAGTTCTAAGATGCCTGATAAGAAGAGAAAGAGAGGATCTTATCAAGAGTTTGGGGCAGATTTTCACTGGGGGCCACGTGTTTTAATTGCATTCTGATGGGACTGACTCACCCAACTTTCAGGACGTGTCTCAGAAGGCATTATTTGCACTTGTTCTTCTCCACTTGTTAAATGCTTATTTCTTTAGCAACTACTGGGTTCCAGAAACCATGCCAGATGCTTAGAATATAAATGTGAACAGGAAAATCAGTTTCTTCTTTAGTGAAATTTATGTTAATAACCCACACACACATATAATCAGAGAGGGAGAGAGCAAGTGAGAGACACTGAGTAGGTACCAGTTGTGCTTAGTACTTTGAAGGAAGCAAAAAAGGTGCAAATATAAGAACATTCAGAAGGTTCTTTCTTTCTTTCTTTCTTTCTTTCTTTCTTTCTCTCTTTCTTTCGTTCGTTCCTTTCTTTTCTTTCTTTCTTAGCAATAAAATTATATTAGCAAGTATAATTATAATATATTATATTGATATTATATTGGTTTCAGGTACACAACATAATGATTCAGTATATGCTATTGACCCTTGAGCAACATGGGTCTCATTTATATGCAGTGGGTTCATTCATATATGCAGATTTATTTCAATAAATATAGTACTGCATGATTTGAAGTTGGTTGAATCCTTGGATGTGGAACTGCAGATACAGAAGCCTGACTGTAAAGTTATATGTGGATTTTTTACTGCGAGGGGAGGTGGCACCCCTAACCTCTGAGCTGTTGAGGAGTCAACTATATATTGCAAAATGATCACCATGATAAATCTAGTTAACGTTCATCACCATACATAGTTACATGTTTTTTCCTTGTGATGAGGATTTTTTAAGATCCACTCTCTTAGCAGCTCTCAAATATGCAATACAGTATTATTGTCTGTAGCCACCATGCTGTACATGACATCCTCTTGAGAGGTACCTTTAGATAGGATCCTGGAGAATGCAAAGCTGAGGCTGAAGGACAAAAAGAAGACAGCCATACAAAGATCAGTATATTCATCAGTGGAACTGCTGTAACAAGGTACCACAAACTGGGTGGCTTAGAACAACAGAACTTACTGTCAGTTCTGAAGCCCAGAAGTCTAAAATCAACATGGCAGCTGGGCCTTACTTCCTCTGAAGGCTCTAGAGAAGGATTTGTTCCAGGCTCCCTAGCTTCTGGTGGCCTTAGACACTCCTTGGCTTGTAAATGACCATCTTCTCTCTGTCTCTTCACATAGTTCTTCTCTGTGTCAGTGTCTGTGTCTGTGTCTGTCTCTGCATCCAAATTTCCTCTTCTTTAAATAAAGACGTTAGTCACATTGGATGAGGGCCCGCTAAATGACCTGATTTTCACTTGATTACCTCTTTGAAGATCCTCTTTCCAAATAAGGTCATATTCTGAGATATTGAAATTAGGACTCAAACGTACGTTTTGGGGGGGGGGTGGAGGACACAATTTAACTCTTAACAACTTGGATGGAGAGTGTTTCAGACAGAAGGCCACATATTCAAGTCCCTGAGCTAGAGTGGAGTTTGGGGAATTGGAGAAATAGAAGACTGGTGGTCTGAATGGAGCAGGCAGAGGAGAAGAGTGGCAGGAGGAGACCAAGAGAGGGAACTCTTTGGCAACTACAAAACATTAATGTAGGTGATTCATTCATTTTTGCTCCTAATACCTGCTGCAGTAACTTTTAGGTGATACACAGAGAGAGATGGCTAAGCTAGTTCTGTCTTTTCCTGTCTAATTCATGCAATTCAGCTAAGGATGCAAAATCCCCAATTGGTCGTGGTAGTTGCCAACTTAGACAGAAAAATTAATTTTTCTTGCAAGTCAAATTGCCATGTTTGTGTCCTCTGCCTGGACCAGGAACCACAGGAGACATCCTGTGAATCATCTCCAAATAAAACTGTGGAAGACAGCAGGACGTGGACTTTGCACCATGTCAGATTCAGATGCCAAGTGGCTTCCTCCAGGGATCACACCACTCTTCTGGCTGCTGGGTTTGCATCGAGAAGGCTGGGTGTTTAATGGAGTGGGAGAGGACACAGAAGAGGTGAAAATGAACATTGTGGAATTATGATCTCACTTCAACCAAATTGCTTTGGGCTTCTTATTTAAGAAATTGGATTTTAGGCCATCTGTATCTTTAGTCTGACCACCTTTATCCCCAGGGCCTTTCATATGAAAAATACATCTGCATGAATCTGTGTTTATCTTCTCGGTGATGTTATTTCTGTTTCCTTCACCCTGTCTTAATCTACGGTGAAGTGTGGAAGCTTATTTCTTATTTTTATCTCATGCACTTCAGCCCTGGGTCATCCATCCCCTTCTCATTTCCGTGATTAAATGGAACTTGCTTTTTATTTTTTCTATTTTTTGAATTTCATGTATACATCATTGCTTTAATCTTTAAACAACCTTGCAAGGTAGGTAGCTTAACTGCATTTTAAAGATAAGGAAGCTGAAGTGTAGAGAATTGAAGTGGTAGTGGCAATATACCTAGTGTTAGCAGTGTGAAACTAGGAGTTGCCTGCCTGGGTTCAAATCCCAATGCTGCCAATAATTGGCTTGTGTGGCTACAAGCTTGTTATTAAAACTATGTGAGTGTCAGTTTCCTCATCTATAAAATGCAGGTGGTAGTAGTATTTGACTCAAGAGCTTGATATAAATATTAAGTAAGTAAAGAATATGTATAAAAGACTCAGCCCAGGGTCTGGCACATGCATGCACTAACTAGTTGTTGTTAAACATTTAGGAACCTCAGTTGCAGAAATGACTAGCTCTGTGCACTTGGGCAGGTTCTTTCACGCTATTCAATCCTCAGCTCTGATAGTCCCTCTGTTAAACACTCTACCAAAGTGTTGTTGTATGATTCCTTGTTGGGTATTTAGCACTGTTTCGGGCCCAGTGAGCGCTGTACGGGTGAAAGTCAGAAAGGGAAATGCTGTGAGTGGTTTTGTAAATCAGAGCACAGAGTTTGGATTTTACTTCAAATGCTCTAGGGAAGGCCTTGGAGGGTCTTAACTAGAGAAGTGGTGTGACATGTCTTAAGTTTTTGGAAGATCCCTTTGGCAGTAGTGATTTAATGGAAATGTTGGGATTGAGCGGTACAATGGAACAGCCAGGAGGCTATTTCAGGTACCCAGTCAATAAATGTGGTGGCCAGGACTACGGTGAAAATGGAGGCTGAGAGACGCGACCCAACTTAGGATCTATTTTTGAGGTAACATCAGACACATTTGCTGATGGCTGGGATGTGGGAAGTGAAGGAAAGGCGAGAAGTTGGTGCCTACGCCTGCCTGGAGGATGATGGTGCCATTTGATGGGAAAGGCAAGGAGGGAGGAGGTGAAGGGGTGACATCATGAGTTCCAGTGGGGCATTTTGAGTTTAAGGCATCACGCTTGATATGGGATGCTGCTTAATTATTAAATGAATAAAATGTTTAAGGGACTCATTGGGATTTACTTAGACCATAGTCCATGCCCCCCAAAAAACTGAAGAGGTTTTCATTGATACTAACATTGACAAGGTGTCTAATAAGCTAGTAGTAAAAGATCAGTGTCCACAGAACAAGGAAGAAAGTAAGCACCTGAACAGTAAAGATTAACAGAGCCATGATGGAGTATGTGGTTTATATTTCAGCCATTGAGAAAGAAATCTGTGACCATTCACAACATTTGAGCATCTGGAAGTCAGAGGCTCACAAACCATTTGCGTCAGGAAGAATGTGATTTTTTTTGAAATGAGATGGCATAATTAAGAGTGTCTGGACCAAGAATTTTAAAGCAGTTCAGAAGCAAATGTTACACGGCCATTTATTTTAACCATGTTATCTTATATCAGGGGTGATAAGTAATATTAAAGCACAGCCTCTGTGTGTACATGAGAGGGATCATGGTGGTATCTCTTCCATCTTTGAATCACTGGTAGTTAGCACAACTGCTGGCGAAGAGAAAATCAGGCAAAGAATGGAATAGGAAGAGAGGAGGGGAAAGAGGAAGGGGCAGATGATAAACCATAAGCAATGCTCCTCTCCCCATGACACCCACCTTGAAGATACAGTAAAATCTACCAAAGTTCACCAAAAACTTAGAGTTCATATAGGAACCAAAGAAAGCAATTAGCATCGTACCCACGGTGATACTGGGTGAGTGTGATAGTAAAAGCCATAGTGTTAGCCCAGTGCTTCATATTTGTAAAAATCAGACTTAAACTTAGGAAATCCCCTGGTGTTATGTGTTGAATTGTGCCCCTCCCACCCCCAAATTAATATGTTCAAGTCCTACACCTCGAGGACTTCAGAATGTGACCATACTTGGAGACAGGGTCTTTATAGAGGTAATCAAGTAAAAACGAGGTCGAGGGGCTGA
The DNA here is from genome assembly GCF_048564905.1 of Vicugna pacos. NCBI lineage: Eukaryota > Metazoa > Chordata > Mammalia > Artiodactyla > Camelidae > Vicugna > Vicugna pacos. The sequence continues at coordinate 34,303,524 of NC_132995.1, forward strand.
GTGCTAACGCAATATGACTGGTGTTCTTCGGGAAAGGGGACATTTGGATGGTGATATCCGTAGAGGGAAGATGATTTAAAGAGACACAGGGGGAAGATAGTCATCTATCAGCCAAAGAGAAGGACCTGGAATAGATCCTCCTCTCACAGTCCTCAGAAGGAATCAACCCGGCTGACACCCTGGGTCTTGAACTCCCAGTCTCCAGAACCATGAGACAGTAAATTTCTGGGTGGTTTCAGCCACCTTGTTGGAGGTACTTTGTTACGGCAGCCCCAGAAAATGAATACATCCAAGCCATGGAATCTATGTTCCAACAATTCTGCTTAGATCTAAGGAGCCACGTAGCTTTCCCACTGACACTTGAGCTACTTATAGTTTATCACAAACTTCTCAAGCCCTAGACAAGTCACCTGCAGATCCAGAATCCTTGGCCCTTGCCATTGGAGATCCTAGTTCAGTAGGTCTGCGGTGGTGCCTATGAATTTACATTTCCAGCACATCTCAGGCACTGCTGTTACTGCCAGTCCAGTCCGCAGCTCACACTTTGAGGAGCACTGGGTCTAGTGCAGTGCCTAGGACATGGTAGATGCTCAGTAAAAATCAAATGAATTAATTTTAGGGATTCTGCTTTGGATTGGAAATCAAATAGGCACGTGGTCGCTCATTCAGTGGTTCTTAATGGGGGATAAGCATGGGATCTACAGAATGCAAATTTCAGGGCAGTGTGTTTTAGAATACGTGTATGTTGATACAGATTTTGTGTCAGAGAGCTGCTCCGAGCAAGGCACCATTCGAGGCAGTGCTTTAACAGACTTATTCTGACGTAGTTGAGGAGGAAACAGCTTCGAAGGATAGAAGCAATTGCTGCGGCCAGAAATCTACAGGTGCAAGTGATTGAAAACGGTGACGGGGCCAGCGAACGCTCATCACCCATGAAGTGGGCTCGCCACGACTCTGACACCACGTCTCCCGGTGCGCTCCGCGGTAGGCGCGTCTCTGCTGAATAAATACAAAGTGAACTTGACGGGAAAGGAGACCTCAGCAGTCCTACAGAGGCAATTTTGCAAGCTGTCTGGCTGTGGAATTAGCGGAATGTTTGCTCAGGAAGAAACAGCTGACGTCAACTTTGCTCTCTTTGTATCTCAAGGGCAGAGTTATCCGTGTCTCTGGCCTGCACCGACACCCACAGAGGGAAGAATGGCTTCCAGAGGGAAAGGTTAAAGGACAGGTCGGCTGGGCATCCACGCTCCCTTTCCTCTCCCTCCCCCTGTTTGTCATCTTTCTGGCAAGGTGAATTCAATGCCCAGTAATTCCTTCTGACTTTCTAAGAGCTGTGGGACGCGCAAGTGTGAGGAAAGTCATCCCGGCACTAACAGGATCAGCTCAGCTTCCAAACCTAATCACGATGGCCAGAGAGAAGAAAGGGGAAAGCATGCGCACGGGCAAGAAACGTAAGGGTGATGGAAATCTCCCTTAGGTATCAGGAAGTGAGAGAGTGAGTGAGTGAGTGTGTGCGTGTGTGTGTGTGTGTGTGTTTTGTCTAACTTGCAAAGACTGTCCTCTTTTCCATTACAGGGGGCTTGTTCAATATGAAACGGGAGCATGTCTTCTCTCTGCCTCCCCTAGAAGCAATCCAAATGCCTGACACATAAGGTGCTATAAAAGCTTCATTGAGTTATTCAATCAAGGCCATTCTGATATTAACTTAATAATAATAATAGCAGCAATTAATTAAGAGAGGCAGAGTAGTGTGGCAGAGTGAGGTCTACACTTGTGAACAGACACTAGGACCTGCTTTTTTTTTTCTAGCATCACTTGCTGGAGAGACTTGAGGAAATCACTTGATTGCTCAGGAACCTTATTTCCATCTGGTAAAACAAAGAGGTTAGACTGATTTTTCTGCAGTGTTCTGTTGGATACCCACAAAAGAGTAGGATATAACAAATCAAAATTTAACCGTCTTTATATTGATCAGTAAGGTATACCTCTAAGATTAGGGTCCACCTGTGTTTTGGCATACAATTTTAGGCAATATAAATGTTTTGCATGAGTGGTTTAGATAATAAACAGAAAAATACACAATGGTTAGAGCATGGATTATGGAATTTAGATAGAACTGGTGTTTGAATCTTGTCTTTGCCATTTATTAGCTGTGTGACACTAGGTAGGTTGCTTAAATTCTCTGATCTTCAGCGTTTTTTTTTTTTTGCCTAAAAATGGAGAAGTTGATAATAAGACCATAACTTTAGACATCATAATTCTTCATTTTCCTTGAAGGAGGTGATGGGAAGGTAAATTTTTTAGGTGGGCAGCTTAGGGGATTCCTCTGTTAGGCACTTTTGCTCTTTCTTTTAACAATTGTGTATAGATTAACTGATGTGATTTGATACCAAGATAAATAAGACATAGTCCTCACATTCAAGGAACATAACGTCTAATAGAGGAAGATAAGTTTTCATACGTATTTTCTTTGAACTAAAAGATCTTTGAGGCTTTTATGTGTAGAAAAATTATCTACTCTCTACATTTTAATATCACCATATGCAAAGGTAGGGGTAATATCATTTACCTCATAGACTGGACACAGTGCCAGCCACCGGGAATCATACATCACACAGCCCTTTGGCTTTTCTCTTTGGTGTTTCTTCTCATTTATAGACCGTGTCTCCTCATCTCAACACAGGCTTGGGAAGCAGTGTGAAGAAAGGTTGAATTTATTGAACAAATAAAGACACATGTATTGTGTGTCTGAGAAGGAAATGACATCAGAAATGGTTTTTGACTAGATGGTGAGCAAAAGGTGTGTGTAGGGGGAATGGATGCTATGTAACTAAGGTGGGTGAAGTCTAGCTTTCCTAAAGGAGCACATTGTATACGTACATATGTGATAAGTAAGTGTGGAAAATGCTTCCTGTTAATACTAATGAACTTTTCTAGGTCACATGTTGTTAAAGGAATGGAAAAAATAGAAAACAGATTTTGAGCATGAAGAAAAATTGAGGTTTGTGTATGAAATCAAAGACATTGATTAATAATTGATTGGCAGAAGTGATTGAGGTTCACTTCAGGATAGTTTTTCTATTGGAGTCTCGTGATAACATTTACTCATTTAGTCATCAGAGTTTTATTTGATGTCATTTTTGCATTAGGTTTGGGTCTTGGATAAGAAGTAGAGAGAAATATGTCAGAGTTTGTTTAGGAACACATGACAGTAAGACATGACAGTAAACAATTTGATTCAATATTAATTCCTATAATGGGGCCATGTGTTGCAGGAAGTAGATGTAATGGATGAATTTAGATAGTAAGAACAGATTTCTGAAAAGATGTAACATTTGAACGTAGACATACCTCTCTAAATGGATCATTAGTTATCCTGGAATCCTTATCTTAAAAGGTAAGATAAAGTATAGTTTCCTCTAATCTAGCACAACGTGTTAAAGAATCCGCATGTTTAAAAACTTGATTATATATGAAGGATTATGAGTAAAAAGTAAAATAAGAATCAAGCTTCGGTCACTAGGAGTCTAGATTGTGTGTGTGTGTATGAATGTGTGTGTGTATATGTATCTATTCCTTCCTCCCTCCATCCTTTACTTCCTTTCTCTGTCTCCTCATCTGAAGATCTGATGACTCTTGAGATTTTCCAGGAATACTTTTGCAGAATTCAGATCACATACATTTCATCAAAATAGCATCTTTAGGATAATCTGCTCCAAATCTATTTCTGCAGGAGATGAGAGGAGGATAATATGCAGCTTTTAGAATGACTATGAATGAATCATGGAGTCTGACTTTTGCCTAGTTTGTTTTGTTATGAACATTTCGTGGCTATTTAAAAAACAACAAAAAAGGAAACATTGTAATGTTGGAAGGCATAATGAAAGAATATATAATTTAAGCAAAGCCCAAACTAAAACATTGCAGGCTTATATCTAAGTTTTTCATTACTAAGAAATGTAAACTCTTTTAAATTTTTCTTTCCAAATGGAAGATAGCAGATGTTCATCTGTTACCATGAAAGTCTATTTTAATTGGCAGTTGTGGTCTCGGAGTAATTTTAAATTGCTACCAGGCTGTCACTTTTGCTTTTGCTGACTTGCCAGGAGGTTTAATGCCTCCCCCACTGGGTTAGACTTTATCCTTCTACTTGGAACTGTTGGATCACCTCAATTTACGACAAACTTAGAAGAGATTTAAATAGTCCACAGAAATGCAATGAAAATGCCTCAGAGTAGAAGTGTGATGTTTTAAAAGCACTCTGAGATCCAGAAATACAACTTGTCATGAGGAGACGTGCGCAGCAGATAGAGGCATCCAGGGTAAGGAAGAATGAGGGCCTTTGGTCAGATTGAATTATTTTAACATACTCATAACAACTACTGGTTAACAAGCAATCACCTCTGTATATAACCCATCAAATCTGACCTTTAGAGTGATTGATGGAATTAGAACACTTTTCTGTCCGTTTGCTCGCTTTGTCCATCTTGACAAATATATATGAGAAACTTCGATGACGATTCTGTGTAACTAGGTGTTTCATCAAGGTCTGTATGTTGGGACAACTGGGATTGTATAGGGAGAGTCAAGATTGTATAGGGCCCAGGTGACTATATGGAGCTGGGAACCAGAGGATCTGGAATTTGACCTCCCTCTTCTGCCTAGCTGGCCACGTGATTGATGGCTTGCACGTTTTGTGAAGGGGAGTGTTCGGCAACAGGATTCTAGAGATTTTCTCCAGTAAAACTAGTTCACACTTTTTATTCTCACTTCGTACACTGCATGCTTTCTGGCTTTACCTCTTCTGAATTTGGAGCGCTTCATTTTCTCTAGATCTATAGTCTCAAATGTCCCATATGTTCTTTGAGAAATAATCTTGTGCATAGTACCGGCATATTAGAGCAAGATGGATCCTAGATTTTGGGAAAATTGTTTTACCTTCTCTGAACCCCCTTTATCCTCACCTGTAAAGTGGCTATATATGCCTCAGGGGATTACTGTGAGGCTAGACTGAGAATCCATGTAAAATGCTTAGTAGAGTGGAATTGCCAAGTGATAGAGTATATATTTAGCATGAGTGTTGCCGGCCTTTTTTTGTGTCATTTTGGTATAGTATAGTTCCATCACATTTTGATTTTAATTTTAATTTTCCTGATGACAAAAGAATGAGCATCTTTTCATATATCTACTGGACACCTGTGTACCATCTTAGGTGGATTTCTTTTTCAAGTATTCTGCCAATGTTTCCATTGGTTGTTTGTCTCCTAATGATAGAGCTGAAAGAAAATACACTTTGAATGCAAGTCCTTTGCAAATTGTGTTATATTAGTCTCCTAGGGCGGTTGTAACAAATCACATAAACTTAGTGGCTTAAAACAACAGAATTTCATTCTCTCACAGTTGTAGGGCCAGATGTCTGCGGTCAGTGTCAGCAGGGCTGAGTCCCTCTGGAGGCCCTCAGGGAAGGTTCCTTCCTTGCCTCTTCCAGTTTTTGGTGGCTGGAGGCATTTCTTGGCTTGGGGATACATGACACCGATCTCTTGGCCTCCATCTTCACATGGATGCACATGGCATTTTCCCCTGTGTCTCTTTGTCTTGAATCTCCTTGTCCTTTCTCTTTTATGGACACTTGTCACCAGCTCCAGTATGGGCTTTGGATCCTGGATTCCAAATCCAGGGCGATCTCATTTCAAAATCCTTAACTTGATTACATCTTCAGCTTTGCTCACAGTTTCCCTGTTCCTTTAAGGCCGTTCTGCTGTACTATTTTGGTTTAATGCTATCCATCCTTTGGAGGTCTGTGTAAACTTTTCCTGTTCCAAGGTGGGATAAAATGGAACAGACAAAAAATTAGATTTAGAGTTACTAAGCACCTTTATTGTAAAAATAAAAGTGTTAATTCCCTTCTCCTGCGGGATCAAAAGACAGCCTTACATTAGTGAGTTGCACTTCCCTGGCCCCTTCATTAGCCAGGTTGATTCTTTACAAACTGACTACACTGACCCTCTGGCTCTTTTTGCAGTTTCAAGACAGCCTCAACTTGGTTCTTCCAAGTGGCTCATCAGACTGAGCTGAGTTAGTGCAAAGCTTCCAGCCAAGTAAGGCCTCTCAGCACGAAGTGTCAAACATAAGACGGCTAATGCTGGGAGCCAGAGGAAGAACACTCTTCTTGACCTTGCTCTGAGACTAGTGCATTCACAGAGAAGTGGCTGGCAGGCTCCTTTTGATGCAGAGAACAATGAACAGCAGGGATTAAGTCTCACCATATCCACTTCATGCCTGTGTGTGTGTGTGGGTGTGTGTGTGTCACATGAACTCTCTTCATCTTAGCAGCAGACAGTGCAGAAAGTCTATGACCTATTGCTTGAAAACAACCCACCCAGGATCACAACTAGGGAGAGAGATCCCACAAGCTGGCCAGTGGCAGTGGTACAGCTGGGCATCCTTAGAGCCCATTTTACATATAAGGAAATAGAGGACAAATGAAACGTCTTCAGTTTTGTGGTTTTGGTCTGTTTTCTCAGCTTGATATTTGGGCACAATGTTCACAAAACATAGTTGCATTTTCAGTCTTCATTGGGTTCTTCCTGAATAAAGTAAGAGCAGTGCTCATTCAGACCTCGGTGGCCCGTATGAGGGTGATCCTCCCCATCACTGTTTCTATCACCCAAGCTCTTGGACAGAGTTTTTCATTCTAGTGATTTCTGGACTGGGGGACATATGTTTAGAGATAGAGTGTCTGCCAGCACAGTGTTAAAGAAAAAAAAGTCTAAAAGTTCAAAAATTTTAAAGCAGAGCACACACTCTCCACGGAATAGCATTGCCTGTATAATCTCAAACCAGATTTGTTTTTTCCTCCAAGTGATTTGGTCCTGCCTGGCCCCTGATGAAACATGAACTTGTCGTTGCTGCAACAGACATATTTTGCTTCTTATACTGGCCTTAGAATCATAGAAGCTGGAGAGGCCTTAGTCTCTAAAACTTAGGTCAAATGGCTCTCAAACGTGATTTTTAAAATTTTTTGCTGGAAGTTGGAATATTTTCTTTAAAGATAACCTTGAATGGAAATCCAGTGTATCAGACTAATAAAGTGCAGCTGTTCTGTTTGATGGCACGTTGGGGGCGGGGGGATGGATGAGAATGGGCGAGCTTGGAGCGCTGTATCATTCAGTCTCCTCCTGGGTCCCTGAGGCACTTCTGCAGAAAGCAGGGCTCTCAGGTGCCCAGTTCGAAGACCACCTGTAGAATATTCTCTTTGCTTTACAAAGGACTAGAGCCTGGAGGTTGCCTTAATGTAACTCCCAGGCAGTGTTCTCTTTCTCATCAATGTATCCAAAGTCTTGCCTAGTCAAACCTTTAAAAGTAGCTTTATAGGATGTATTGTACAACATCAGAAATACAGCCAATATTTTGTAATAACTGTAGATGGTAAGTAATGTTTAAAGAGTGTACATATACAGACTCGCAGACATAGAAAATTAACTTGTGGTTACCAGGAGGGGAAGAGGGTGGGAAGGGCTAAGTTGGGATTTCAAGATTTTCAGATACTTACTACTATATATAAAAATATATAAACAGCAAGTTTATATTGTGGAGCACAGGGAACTATATTCAATATCTTGTAGTAACTATAATGAAAAAGAATATGGAAAGGAATATATGTATATTTATGTATGACTGAATACCAGAAATTGACACAACATTGTAAACTGACTATACTAAAAAAAAAAAGTACTGTGGAAAACGAACCTTCTCCAAGAAGCCTGAAAACTCTTAAAAAAATAATTGTGTATATATATATATAAATACATATGTATAAATATATATATATATATATATATATATAAAGTAGTTTTATAAACCTTCAAAGCCATGGAGTTTTAATATCAGGATTGATTAAATAATTTTCATCATATTAATAATTTATAAGTGTATGATTTATAAATTAACATGATTAGATTTATTTTATACTTTTTTGTACATTTCATTTATTTCATAAATTTTATTCATAAAGTTTCTTTATATTTTTTAGAGTAGGAAGAGCAGGAGGATTGTGGGCCTGAAGACCAGTTTGAAATCAGATTATACAGACTTCTATCTGTGTAACCCTTGGAAAGCTATTTAACCTTATTAGGTCTCACTTATCTCTTTTTATGAATAGAATCTTAATGCCTAATTTATGTTTTTTTTCTGGAATATTAACTTATATACTGTCAGGGGTTCAGTCAGTGTTTGGAATATACAAAGCGGGCAGTTAAAGTCTTTTCCACTTACGAATACCATGATTTTAAAGGTTGATTCATCTCTGTAGCCTTCTAGTCCCTTTGCACATGTTAGGCACTCAGGAAGTGTTTGTGAATGATGACTCAATAGTACTGAAACGTGAAGAATGTGACATGTTTTTAGACTCGAGTGGCATATATAGCTGACAATTTCCCTACGTTCAGAATAAAGAAGGGTGGTGGGGAGTGAATCTGAATTTCTGCCTGCCATACAATAGGCATATTACAGACCAAAGGAGGCTATCTCAGAGGAAGGAAGCTTTCCTAAATAGAAAAGGGGAAAGAAAAAGATGAAAGATCTTTCTTGCAACAAAGAACTGCTAGTACTTAACTTGTCAGGACAGGATTTTGAAAAACAGCATTCCCAAGTATACTTCTGTAAAAAACCTTGAAAAGAAGCACTGCAAACCTGGTACCCACTAGCCTTTTATTATTTCCCATTGATAATGGCTTGCAAGAGCCTCATTTTGGAAAACTCAACACACTACTGTGAACATGAAAAGCAAACCTGCTTTCATAAAGCTGATGTTCCATTGGGTAAGTAAGGGCTCAGCAATGACACGGCCAATTATAGATTCTGACTGTGTTTGCACCGTGCCCAAACAAGGGAAGGAAGCACAAAAAATTCAGCCCAAACATGAATGGTTTTCTGAAAAGAAGGAATACACTCGTGCTTATATCGAGTGCAGTCACGAAGCACACATAGCTGAAGCTCTTCTTCCTGTGCATATGACATTTTTGGTAAGAGAAACACACTTCATCAGAATTCTATGATCCTTAAATTGTATGGTAATCAAGACATTTCCAAAGATGAATTGATAAGATTCTTAAGTGACCTGTAGATCATCAAAAGATGTTTACATAGTCTGAAAATAGATGGTTCATCTACTTATTACTTATTCTTTTAAGTATTCATTAAATATTCAGATGCCAAGCACTGTTCGATTTGCTGTTGATATATATGTGAGCAGATCAAAATCCTTCCTCTCATGGAGCTTATATGATAGTAAGAGTAGTTGAAACCTAGTTCCCAGGTATTTTGGAACGGGAAGTGAATTAGGTAATAGAAGACCTGTATTACAATCCCAGGCTCTGTTAGACAGCCGGTACTTGCTTAATGTTTGTTGACAGAATTCGTTTTGCGATACCTGGTTCTGTGATCTCGTGCAAATCAATTAAATTAAAATTATCCACCATCATAGAGTATGAAAATTTGTACTAAAAAGTCTGTAAGAAAGATAGTGTAGATGTGATGGCTTCATTTTCTAGAATCTTTCATATTGTTCTAAAAACATGCATTACAGTCACATACAACAGAGCTCTAAGTTCTGTGGGAAGTACACAGAGAAGTAATGGTGTTTATCCTAAGGTAATTAATAACCTGTTCAGGAATAATCTATAGTCGTTGTTAGGCTGATTGGAGGGGAATGTAGGCTGGGATGACAATGGGAAAGCTTTAGAAGGCAGTGAACTATCTCATGCCCAGTTAAACTTTGTAAGTAAATATGTGTGTAATTTATTTATATTATTGATTTTATATGTATAATTTACTTAAGTCTCAAGGTCAACTAGTGAATAGAATACTATATGTTCTCTATATATAAAGGTTTTCTGCATATGTACACATAAATACATATATATATTCTGTATATACATATATATACAGAAAACCTTTCCCCTTCCCTTTTCTTAATCTGTTCTGCCTTCTGCTACTACAAACTATTCTCCTCCCGGTGAACACCCTGATTCTCATCCACTTTCTCCTGAGGCAGAGGTCGGGTCTACATGCTGAGACTAGACCGCAAAAGATGGGCACGTGCGTGGAAGACACATGCGTTTAGATATTCTTTCACTCGGCAGAGTTCTCAAGAACCGTGATGCAGTCACCACCTTGGCTGTGTGTGACCAGGAGTCCAGGGATGGCTGGCGCTACTGTTTGATGACTGCAGGGTTCTTTTCTGTTGGTATCAGGTTCATGCCTGGGTTGATGGTTTCTAGCGAGTTGGGGACTCAGCCTTAGGGGTCTTTCATCTGAAATCCTAGTCTTACGAAACTCTGGTCTCTGAATCTTGGCAACAAACTCTTTACTTGCTGCTGTAGATTATTCTCTGTACATCATTACTGTATTTTAACTATTTTTGCATTATTAACTAGAATGGCATACAGGAAAATTTTATTTTAAGGGCAGAGTCTTCCTCCTAGTCTAACAATGTTCTAGGTATATTTAGATGGGTTGGTTATTTTGAAAATCAACTTATCTTCAAATGAGTAGTAACGATAATTGCTTTTTAGGATTTGTTTTATAGATTCAAGGAGAAAAGAGATACCAAGTGCCTAAGGATAGGTTCTGGCACATAATTGGTGCTTCATCATGAGTCTGGAATGTCAGAACATCTCCCTTTTCACTGAAATCTTTGTCAAAGAGCTTAATTAATGTACTGTGAGCATTGATTCAGTTATTTTCATAGAATTCTCCTTGCAAATAATCAAAATCACACTTGTTATACATTTTAAAAGAACTTTCTATAACTTAATTACCATTAACAGCTATCCTGTTTTATCTCATTTAAACTTCATTCATTGTAAAATGCAGTTGGTCATCATAATGGAAACCCCACGTGGCTGGTGGTCAGGAACTGAAGGAGTGATGTAATCCCAGGAGATCTGTGTTGAAGGACAGCTTGCTTGTTTATGCCTCTGGTTTAGTTTGTACTCAATCCTGAATGTATCATTTCTGTATCACAATGTGGTGTTGCTTGGCCTGTCTTATCTTACTACTTTGGGGCTCTGACAGAACCCCACTCATGAGAGGCAGTTCTGGTTGTATGGACAGTGTTATGCCATGATCAGGCCCTCTTTCTGCCAACGCCTAGAAGCATGCCAGGATTTTTTTTTAAGGTGTGTAATTCTTTACTTCAGATGGCATGGCCCTACCAGAAATGTCGGGGGTCTTCACTGTGATTTCTTTTTCACTTTGGGGCTTGTCATAACCTCCACATAGCATCTTTTTCACCACTGGTACCTCTCAAATCATACGTTCTCCTGGCTCAAATATCCCAGGGGGCAGCGCTGTTTGCACTGCCTCCTCAGCCTTCTACATAGTCCTTTCACGCTCTGGTCCCCATCCAAAGATGACAGCCGTTTGAGACACTTGGCATATGGACAACAGTAGTATTCCCAAAGAATGAACATATTGTCTCTAGAACCCAAACGAGCCCATAAAGTGTTGGGTTTCCTTTTTTTGTGGAATAAGATACAAGGTGTATTTTGTCCTTTTCTTTGGTGGAGATATCCCAGCATGCTCCTGACCACTGGATCCCTAAAGTTTTACCCAGGGGGTAGGGCCTTGCAACTTGGTAGGGTTTATCTTTCCCCTCTAGGGCACACAGACCTTACTAGGGCTTCCAACTTGATAGACACTCTTACCCAACTATTTTTATGGTTGTGATATAATTTATGTAGTGTAGCAAAACCAAAGAGTATGAGACTGTTCCCGAGTAATTTAACTGTGTATCAGAACAAAGCTTTAATATGTTTATAAGAATATAAAAAATATTCAGCACTAAAAAGGTAAAATTCACAATGTTTGGCATCCTGAAAAACTACCAGGCATGCAAAAAACCAAGAAAAGTCTATCCATAGTTAGTGGTACACAAGATATAATTAGCAGACAAGGACGTTAAAACAGCATAACTGCACTGCAGATGTTCGAGAAACTAGAAGAAAGATTGAACATACTGAGTAAAGACATGGAAGATGTAAAAATGGTACTAAAACATTTAGAGATAAAATTGCAATGTCTGAAATAAGTGGATGGGTATAATGGCAGGTTAGAAATTGTGAAAGAATGTCTTAGTCCACTTAAAGATACAGTAAAGCAAACTATGCAAAACGAAATATAGAAAGAAAAATGAAACTTAAAAAAAAGTGCCTCAGTGAGCTGTGGAAAAATTTCAAGGATATATGTGTGTGTGTGTAACAATTATATATTTAGGATTAAATTTCATACACAGAATTTTTATCAAATTAGAAAGAAAGTTTGTAGCCATTATTTCTTCAGGTAATTTTCTATCCCTCCTCACTTTCTGGGACACTAAATATATTCAACAAAAATTCTAAAGCCATAGTACCAAGAAGCTCATTGAACCCCAAACACAGGAAACATGAAGCATACTACAAAAGGCATATGATAATCAAATTGCTTAAAACCAGTAATAAAGAGAAAAATCTTAAAAGAAGCTAGATGAAAAAGAAATGTATATACATAGAAATGAAAATAAGGGTGGGAGTTGATTTCTCATTGAGAACAAGACAAACAAAATTACCAATGTCAGGAATAAGAGAATTACATCCTTACAGATAGTACTACAGATTTTGAAGGGATAATAAGGGAAGTTAGGAACACCTTTATGACTATAAATTTGACATCTTAGACGAAATGGTAAAATCCTTTGAAAGGCACAACCTATGAAAGTTAATTCAAGAAGAAATAAATAGTATAAATGAACTTGTATCTACAAAAGAAATTGAATTTGTAGAAGAAATTTCTTCACAAAGTTTACTCGAGGCCCAGATGGTATCACTGGAGAATTCAAACAGTTAAGGAAGAATTAATACCAATTCTATACAAGGTCTTCCAGAAATTTGAAGAAGGAAAATGTTCTAGTACATTCTGTGAAGTCAGGATTATGCTCATAACAAACCTAGAAAAAAACCTATTGCAAGAATGGAAAGCTACAATGCAATCTCCCTTTTGAACATAGAATTAAAAATTCTTAAAATTTTAGCCATTTGAAGCCAACAGTATATGAAGAGTATAATACATTATGACCAAGTGGAATTTATTCCAGGAGTGCATGCTTGACGTAACATTTAAAAATCAATCAACGAAATTGACCTTTTTAACAAATGAGAAAACATGATTATCTCAATACATGCAAAAAACGTTTGAAGTAAGCCAACATCCATTCTTGACAAAAACTTTAAGTAAACTTGAAATCAGTGGGAACATTTCCCACTTAATAAAGGGCCTCTATCAAAGGCCCTGCAGTTCTATAATATTTAATGGTGAAAGATTGCATACTTTCCCCTGGTATCTGGAACAAAGCAAGAGTACTTGGTCTCACCACTTCTATTCAACAGTGTATGAAGGATCTAGCCAGTGCAATAAGGCAAGAAATTTGAAAAGCCATCCACATTGGAAAAGAAGACGCAAAACTGCCTTTTGTTGCAGAAGATATTGTAATCTATAGAAAATGGAATGCAATCTGTAAAAAACCTATAGTACTAACAATTGAGTTTAACAAAGATGCAGGATAGAGGCTCAATGTACAAAAATTGGTTGTATTTCTGTGTATTAGCAGTGAATCAGAAATTCAGATAAAAAACCAAGATCACTTATAATAGTATCAGAAATATCAAATACTTAGAGTAAATCTGACAAAAGAGGTTAAAGTTCTGTACGCTGAAAACTACAAAACATCGCTGAGATAAAGATGAACTAAATGAATGGACTGGAAAACTCAATATAGTTATGATGACAGTTTTTGCAAATTGATCTATAGTTTCATTGCAACCTTTAATAAAAGTCCCGGAAGTCTTTTTTTTTTTTTTAGTAGAAATTGATATTAAAAATTCTAAAACTTAAATGAAAGTGTTGAAAATTCTTTGTAGGAATTTTGGGAAAAAAACAACACTTGGAGACGTTTACTACCCAACTTTAACACTTATAAAGATACAATAATGAAGACAACATGGTACTATCATTAGAATGGACACATAGATCAATTAAGTACACCAGAGTCTAGAAATAGAGCCATTCATTTTTGGTCAATTTATTTTTGACAACAGTCCACACACATTGCACCAAATAAAAAAAATTAACAACAAATGGATCATGGGTTTAAGTGAAAAACTGAAAACTATAGCACTTCTAGAGAATCGAATAGGAGGAAATTTTCAGTCCTTGGATCAGGCAAAGATTTATTAGTTGTAATACCAAAATTAGGATCTGTAAAATTAAAAAAAAGGTAAGTTAGACTTTATTAAAATGAAAACTTTTGCTTTTTGAAAAACACCATAAGAGAATGAAAAGACAATCCAGACAGGGAGAAAATACTGGAAAATCTGAAAAAGAGACTTGTATCCAGAATATATAAAGAACTCTAAAAAACTAAGTAATATCAGAACAAAGAACCCAATAAAAATGGGGAAAATTTAAACAAACTCTTCATCAAAAGAGATGTACATATATCAAATAATTACATGAAAAGAGGCTCAATATCATTAATTATTAGGGAAAAACGACCATAATGAGATGCTACTGCACGTATGTTGGTAAGAAGGTGGGCAACTGGAACTCTTATACCGCTAATGGGAATGTAAAATTAAAGCAGTGCAACCACGTTGGAAAACAGTTTGACAGCTTTTAAAATAATTAAACATGCACCTTCCAGATGACTCAGACATTTCATTTCTACATATTTACCCAGGAGAAGTGAAAGCATATATCTATTCAAATACTTATCCTCAAATATTTGTAGCAGTTTCATTTATAATAGTCCAACTCTTAGAAACAAAACAAAGCAAACCAAAGGCCCATTTGGATGAATAGCTAAAAAATGTGATGTATCCATAAAAAGAGATACTATGCAGCAATGAAAAGAAATGAACTACTGATACATGCAACAACATGAGTGAATCTCAAAATAATTATGTTGCAAAAGAATCCAAACAAAAACTACATATTATATGATTTCAGTCATTTCAAATTTTAGAAATACAGTCATACTTCATTTTATTGTGCTTTATTGAGCTTTGCAGATACTGCATTTTTAACAGATTGAAGGTTTGTGGCAACCCTCTCTTGTCAGTTAATAGTTAGCATTTTTTAGCAATAAAGCATTTTTAAATTTTTTAAAGACATACTTCTATTGCACACTTACAGTATAGTATGAACATACCTTTTATATGCACTGGGAAACCCCCCAAATTCATATGACTTGCTTTATTGAGATACTTTATTGCAATGGTCTGGAACTGAACCTGCAATTTCTCCAAGGTGTGCCTGTACCAACCCATCTATAGTGATAGAAAGCAGATTGGTAGTTGACTGAGAATGTGGTGGGGTAGGGTGAGGACTCAGAGTTGTGAATACAAAAGGTATTAGGAAAATTTTGTTCATGGTTGATGTATTTATCTTGATTGTTGTAATGGTTTCAGAGATGTATACTTATCCAAATGTACATTTTAAATATGTGCAGCTAATTGTATGTCAGTCATATGTCAGTAATGCTGCTAAAAACCTCAGGTTACTCAAGTTGCACACCAAATTGGTAAAACGTGTCATATGTGAATTTTACCATAACAAAACTGATTTAAAAAATTTAAAAGTTACAGACATGGTAAGAAAAAAAAACAGAAAGAAGTCCTATTTCTTCTGATAAATTAGAATTTTTACGTTTATAGGGAAAAAACAGTCCTATTGCCATGCTATGGTTGATAATGTATGAAGAAGCAAGTCCAGCTGTCATTTGTGGATGTTCTCCCTCCCATTTTTTGAAAAAAGTAAGTTTGCCAAGTTTTTCATACACACAGGTTTCCCCACACCATATCTAACACCTTATCTCTACCTACCTGTAATAAAGACATAATTTATAAAAAAATTAGAGTATTAGTTAATTTGTTCCAGTTTATTTTTCATATACCATATTAGAATGTGAGTTATATAATTAATGGGTTCCCATATTTTGAGAAACAATGATTTTTAGAATTTCTTCTAACTGCTGAGCTAGCCACAAGTGCCCCGACGTGGAGACCATTAATACAGAAGCCTGATTGGGTTACTTTAATTTGCTTTTACTCTGCAATATAATAATAAATGCAGATGTCTTTCCAGCACTAATTTCCATCTATACGGCAGTCTCATTAAGGACGGCCCGCCCCATTTTAATTAAGCACCCTTACTTTGGTTGTGCACTGTCTGTGCTTTTGGCCCATCAAAACAAGCTCTTAGTCAATTAACTATTTTATTAACCAATTGATTTTTTTCTGTAGGTCCTTATGCTCTCTTACCAGTTTGAAATGATCACGAAAGGTAAATAAATTGGTTCCTTTCATCTCTAAAAAGCAACGATATATAATGAAACATTTTCAGCAAGGTTTCTGTGAGGAACCTAAACACAGATGAGAAAATACGTGCTGTTTATTCTAGAATATAAAAACCGACAGCTTGCAGTAGCATCGTATTTGAATAAATCATATTGTCCAATGACCTTTGTTGATATCCTGTTTCCCGACTTAAAGCATCAGTCCTGCTGCTTAAAAGATCTTTTGTTGTACACGACCTGCAGATCCATCAGATAACAAAATAATGATTTGCTATCCGTGGATTTTGTAAACTAATAATTTAACAAGATCCTTAGTAGTTTCCTCCCAGCCCTTCACCTTCACTCCACTCTATTGCCTATGTTTGCACCTTCACTTATTCAATTTACTGATACCATTTGAGACCAAAAAAAAAAAAAAAAGTATTATTTAACGGAAGGAAAATGCAACGTATGGTACTTGGCTTCTCAAGATAGTGTGTATTTCTATGGCTTAATTTGGCACAATGCTCTGGCTAGCAAAGGGTGTAATTTATTATAGATAATTTTTTCTAAACAAGTACAGTTTCTCCCAGATGGGTCAAAGGGCTTAGACTCAACGCATTTCCTCCCCACACCCCACCCTTCAGTTTTTGTGTGTGTGTCTGAGTGCTTCACACAGACATAGAAAATGTATTTTCCTAAGGTCATTGCTGGGATAAATGGTGTATTAGTACCTGGAAACTGGACCCGTTTGGGGATATGTAGTATGCTTGTTTCCTCTAATAATGTAAAAAATGCATATTCAAAAGTGAAAGATGGATGAAAAACTTCATATGTCCTCATTCTCTTGTAACAACTGTTCTTACTGTCAGGATTCTCCCCCTGGGAAATGACATTTAAGACATTGGTTTTCTAAGGACTCAGGACTCAGGACTAGGACGTGGAAATCCTATGTTGGAATACTGATACTTTTACTAACAATGTGTGTTCTCCTAGGCAAGTGCTGCTAACTTACAGAAACCAGTTTCTTCATATTTATTTTTTAGTATTTCATATATACCTGGTCTACCCTTAGAGTTAATTTTGAGAATCTGGTAGTACTAGTTATATGAATGTTCATTCTTTATTGAGCATCTACTATGTTATGAATACCTTACAGATATTCTCTATAACCCTCGCAAGGACCCTTTAACATGAGTGCCATCATCCTCCTCATTTTACAGCCAAGGAGCCATGGGGACATTAGGCCATTTGCTCAAGGTTACCTAAGCTTACACAGCAGAGTTGGGATTGAAATCCAAGTCTTCCACACACTGTCTCGTGCTTCTTCCACTTGGCCACACTGCTTCTCCATGATGTAATGTCTAAAAATGCAGCATAAAAGCCAAAGCACTAGACAGATGCACAGTGGTGTCACAGCCATTATAATGATTAATAGTCATCATGAAATGTGGGACCTGACACCCAGAGGTGATGCTGCCCTTCCCTTGAATGGGAGTTCCACTATGCCATTAGACAGATAATTACAGTGAGATTTTTCAAAGGCAAATTTTTGCCAATGTCTTCATGCATGGCCTTGCTAGCTCTCCAGGAGAAGCAAAAAATAACAACGCTGATTGATTTCCCTTTGCCACTTGCTTCAAGTGGTTCCCATTTTAATGCCCTTCCCAGTTGTGACTTCATTGTCATTCGATGCTGCTGCTATTTCAGCCTCCACATGGGCTAAACAGTTGGGCTCCCCAGCAGGTTCAAAGGTCTGCACAACAGGGGTAGAATATACTGTCTTTTCTAAAAGCTGTTCTGGCGGTTCTGTTAGAAGGCATAGCTAGCTCTTCCTCCTTTATAGTCCGGTAGGCAATCATCTACCCATTTCTTCTACCCAATACCTCCTTCCATAAAAAGAAAGACTTATTTTAATTGATGGAGATTCTCAAAGCTTTCTGTGACCAAACCCAAATATAATAACACAGAGTGCAGCTGACTTGAAGCATTATGTTCTTTATTATAGTCTGGCTATGAATTCCAAACCCTACATAAAAAAAAAAGTCCATTTTATAAAATGCACACATGCTATGCCATGACAAAATAGAAAGGTTTCATCAAGTTCCACAAAGTGGCTTATATCATACAATGCCGTTACCTAAGGCTAGGAAATTATACAACCCTGGTTTGCATTCTCCAAATCCTCATAAAATTTCCCGTGTTCTTTTAATGAGGGCAGCCTGGGATCCTTAGGACAGTGAGAGTATCTGTTTCTCTGACAAGTGGGTTGCCTCTCCTGAAGGTCCTTAGCTAACTCTGGGTATTTAGCTGTCTTTCTTTCCACTTTATTTTTTCCTCTGGTGAAGTCAATAAAACACACTGAACCTTTATTAAGTATGTCCTATGATCCAGGCATTAGACATGAAAAGAAGATCACCAAGTGGAGTGTGTATCCACGTGTAGCTCCCTCTTTGTATCCACATTACTTGCCACATAATATCCTCAGATAATGTTTATTAGACGGTGTTGGTTTAATACCTGACATCTCACTACCCTGGCCAAAAGACCTATGCACTATACAAAGCTAAAAGATCCAGTCAAGATAACTTTAGGTTAAAATAAGAAACCTGTCTGGGGAAGTGGACAGAGGGTTGTGTAGTTCCCATCTGTCCTCCTCTAACAAGTAAAACTACAAGCAGTCCAATTTATAAATAGTCCAATCCATAAATAGTCCAAATATAATTCGGGGTTTTTACACTGTCTTTACAGTAGAAAGAACAAAGGCTTCATGCTTTATTAAATACTAACAAATAGAGCAAAAAGGCATAAAGGCAAAAAAAAAAATTCAAGTTGAGGAGGAGGAAAAGTAAGCGGTCTGTTTTTTTCCTGGAACAAATCTGCAGTATTTTGTAATAGATGAAGATTAAATTATCTGTCAGAACTCCCCAAATTTAGTCCCCTTGCTCAATTTCTTGTGATCTTCTATTCCAATGCTCAGAGATATGGTTTCATTACTGACCATTGGACATCACTAAAATACTCCACTGTGCTTTACCTAGACTTCCAAGTGCTCAGTGACACCAAATCATTATTTCCTAACCCCAACTGAATTTCTAATTCTAACACTAGAGCAGATATAAGTTAATATTTAACAGAATGATTTTTATTAAATTAATTCATACCAATATATAAATGATTAATATCCCCTGAATGTTCCAGCAATAGTTTCCATTTCAAAGATGAATGCCCATTATCACAGAGGATTTCCCAGAGATGTCCAATTAATGAGAACTGAGATAAAAACAGCAGGAGGTTTTATATGACAGGAGGACAGTATCAGTTGAGGTCATTGCAACCTGGGAATCTGATCCAAACATTTGTCAATAACTCATTTATTCAATCAACCAGAATTTGCTATGTATGCGACAGTGAGTTAGAAACAGAGTATACAAAAGAAATACCACCTATTTATAACTTCGATTTAAAGAATTTCACCTTCCAGTAGAGAAGATAGATCTTAAAGTAATGAGTGATAAATACAACTACAGAGATAGCAGAAGACACTTGGCGTATATTTCAAAGGTTTCCTTCCAGATAACCTTTTGTGGTTTCTTGGATTAAGATGAGTGTCAGATGATGGATGTGAGCTTGCCATATAAAGACCCTGTATAGGTCAGGGTCTCAGCAGGCAGCACACTCAGTAGGGGGGATCAAGGAGACTTTAATTAAGGAATTATTTATGAATCTAAATACATGGTTAAGGAAAATCAACAAGGGATGATGAAGCATACTCAGGTCAAGTGAAGCGGGAAACTGTTAGCACTCTTACGTTTGAAGGGACAGGAGGAAGAAGCAATGACCTGAACTGAGCAAGACCCATAACCATGGCTCCAAAGAGGAATATTGCCCTTTATTAGAGAAAAGCAGTCATTGCCACACCACAGTTGGGTAGGGAAGAGGCCCAGGAAATAAATACACTGACTTCTCTTTCCTCCAGATCACTGGTGTTCTGGAGTTTCCAATAGGAGAAAGCCCAACAAAACCCCAAAGGGTATGGGAACCCAGTTCTTCTGAAGCATGATGAGTGTGGAATGAAACTGGAGGGGCAGAAATAAAATGAGCAGCACAGACATGAAGATGGAAAGCATCATTGTGCATTTTCTGTTGCTGGAGTGTGAAGTGTGAGGCACGGAGTGGTGAGAAGAAAAGGTAACTGCGATCATATGACTCTTAACACTTGGAACCTTTCAAAAAATTTCATCACCTTCTCATAAAAGCTTGTAATCTGTCGTGGAAACCAGGTAGCTTCTAGCTTCCTGTCTCCTCCTCTAGACTTACAGATGATTCTAGAAGCCCTGATGAAGAGAAAGAGGAGCTTGCCAGGAGGCAAACAAAAAATCTGTGGTTGAGGAAAAAAAGTGGCGACTACCGGAACTAAGGCAATGAAACTTAAGATGGTAAGGAAGGTAGAGCTTTGAAAAATAGGATGGAAATAAAATTGTCAATGCTTATGAGCTGAAGCATGGGAAAGTAACAGCCAGGCAACAAGGGGAAACTACTGGATTTCTGATTTAATTCACAAGAGGGATGGAGCTGACAAAATTAAATGAAAATATAGAAAAAGGGAGGTTTTGCAAATATCCATTTGCATACCTGTAGCAAATACTCAAGTCGGGTAATCATGGTGTGTTGGTAGAGGTTTGAGTTGGGATATAGATTTCAGAGGCCCTCGCCGAGGCTGTGTTCAATGTGCACATTCCTAGGACTTGAGGAATTTGGAGATGGTGGAGTAGAAGAGGCCATTAAAAACAGGAAGGAAACTGAGTCTCCTAATACAAGGAGGGCGAGGAGGCTGAGAATGGTAAAAGTTCTGTTGGGCATATCAGTAAGAAAGCCATTGGTGGCCTTTGGAAAAAGTGCTTCATTGCAACAGTGAAATACATATGATGATGGAGGTTCAGGGGATGCAAGGGGGCTTAGAACATGGAGACAGTGAGTGCAGACAATTCTTCTGGGAAGTTTGGATAAGTGGGCAAGAGAGTCTGTGATGGTAAAGGAAGAATCAGAATCAAGGAAGAAGACTGGCAGATGAGAGAAGGAGACCTGCTTCATCACTGATGAGAAGGAACAACAGTGGGAAACAGATTTGAGGTTGCAGGAGAGAGAGTGCTGAATTGATAAAGAATTGAACTAACGCTTGACTTATCAAAGTTATGAAAAATTTAAAATTGCAACGGAAGTTGAGATTTCTGTGTTGTTTTTTGTAAATTGAATTTTGGGATTGCAATACAAATCACTCCTGAATGATGAAATATTTCCCGTATTATTCCTTCTGGAGGAGTATAAGTCCAAAAACATTGTGGAAAGAAATGAGACATATTTCCAGAAAAAGTAATTTTTTATTATTATTATTAGTAGTAGTAGTGAACAGCCAGAGAAAGGAAGTGACTTGTCCAAGATACTACAGATAGTCAGAGGCAGGCAAGGTCTAGAATTGACAAGTGCCATAATCACCGCTCCCTGCAATCCTTAACCTTTGTTTCATTCATTCTACTTTTTGGCTTTTTTTTTTTAAAGGATGGGAGACACAATTTGAGTTATTTGTATGTGTGTGTGTATGTGTGTGTGTGTGTGTGTGTATGTGTGTGTGTATATATATATATATATATATATATATATATATATATATATATATATATATATAAAATGCACATGTAATTTTTTAATGGAGGTACTAGGGATTGAGCCCAGGACCTTGTGCATGCTCAGTACACTCTGCCACTGAGCTATACCCTCCCCTAACCTTTATTTCAAAATCAGCTTAGGTTTTACTAATCAGATCACCTCTCTCCCTCTTTC
This sequence comes from Vicugna pacos, assembly GCF_048564905.1. Lineage (NCBI taxonomy): Eukaryota > Metazoa > Chordata > Mammalia > Artiodactyla > Camelidae > Vicugna > Vicugna pacos. The sequence continues at coordinate 34,325,734 of NC_132995.1, forward strand.
TAGTGTTAATGTTTTACTCTTCTTGTAAATAGACTTCGAAAATTACTTTTATTTCTTTTCACAAATTTGCTCATTAAAAATATGAAGCCATTCCACCCCATTTTACTCTGGCCACTAAATTCGTAAACAGTATCCAACTGCTTGTTCTTGGGGCTAAGACGTGGTTCAGAGAATGCGCTCTAAAGTGATGCTGTGCGGGCTCAATGCCGATCTTGGACACTTAACAACTACGTAACGCTGGGTACCGCTTACCAGGTCTGTGTCTCAGTTTCGTCATAGGAATAGTAGGGTCAACAAAGTAAATTGTCATAACCATAGGGGGATTAAAGAGTAAACATATGTGATGCACACAGTATAATGCGCCTCACCAGAAAAAAAAATCATTTGATACTCATTATTGCTTTCCACAGTAGTATCATTGAAGGTGTACCAGTGGTGATGCTATTACTGGCTCAAGTAGTGATTCAAGTAATCATTTACTCCAGTGAATAATTCACTCTTACTAAATAAATAGTCCCCTGCCACATCACGTAGTTCATATTCTAAACAGACGATCCCTTCCAAACAGAGTGAACACTCAGCCGGCCATAGTGGTAAGATGCAGTGACAAAGACATAGAGACCTGGGCAAACAGAACTGAATTTCCACTATTATCATACTGGAAGAGTCTTTCTGTGGAACTGAATAACAATATTATCAGCTTCTGTACCTGGCCTCAGCCAGGGAGGAGGAATCCATAGGCCTACGTGAGTGGCTCAGCCCAAAGCCTGAGACCCTTCGGCTCACTCCAGAGTTCATACCTCTCAAAGCACGAAGCTGTGTGTTCACAGGGCTTATGATTTGCTGACATCATGTGGTTCTTGTTCATACTTGTTTATACTAACTGCTTGGGCAGCTAAAATGTGGTTATCCTCTTGGCACCCTCTTTGAATAGAAATGCCTATGTTGAGGTGTAAATTCTATATTCAAGCTTTCCTAAGCCCTTATCATTCATATCAGTGAAGATGAAATGTAAGTGGCGATGGGTAATAAACCATTTGAATGTGTTTACAAAATTAATCTCCGGATCGTTTCACCAGGCAGTATGTATTTGATAGCTTATCTGCTCTGACCAAGACAAGTTTTGGCTGATACTGTATCTCCCTACATCTTGTAGGTATGTGGAAGTGGGGTTTCTGCTGAAGGAACTGTCAACTAAAAATGGGACAGATGACAGTAAGCTTTCCTGCTTGGCACTGGAGTTTGAACATTATGTACCATTCATCTGAAGAGGATAAACTATGCTTTATATCTGATTTTTCAAAGGTTGTGCAGATTATGGCTAGGTCAAAAGTGATTTATGTTCTATTATTTAAAATATTTGATAGAACAGAGTAAGTGCAGAAAATTGCCACAAAAATAGCTGGAAAAATTAGGGCCAGTGAGCTCCAGAGGATTTCATTCAGAACAAAATATAAACTCTTTAGAAGAGAAAATATAATGCAATTTTTCCCAAAATGTTTTTTTTCATTGAAATATAGTCAGTTTATAGTGTGTCAGTTTCTGGTGTGCAGCATAATGTTTCAGTCATACTTATACATACATATATACATTTTCATATTCTTTTTCATTATAGGTTACTACAAGATATTGAATATAGTTCCATGTGCTATACAGAAGAAACCTGTTTATCTTTTTGATATATACTCGTTAATATTTGCTCGAACTCCCAATTTATCCCTTCCCATCCCCTTTCCCCTGGTAACTATAAGTTTGTTTACTATGTCTGTGAGTCTATTTCTGTTTTTTAGATAAGTTCATCAGTGTCTTCTTTCGTCTTTTGTTAGATTCCACATATGAATGATATCATATGGTATTTTGCTTTCTCTGTCTGACTTACTTCACTCGGAATGACAATCTCCAGGTCCATCCACGATGCTGCAAATGGCATTATTTTATTCTTTTTTATGGTTGAATATTCCATTGTACAAATATACCACAGTTTCTTTATCCAGTCATCTGCTGATGGACATTTAGGTTGTTTCCATGTCTTGGCTCTTGTGAATAGTGCTACTATGAACTTTGCAAAATGTATTTTTCAAAGCACTAATTCCTTCAGAGTTTGGGCAAAGGGAAATCTGTGGTCAAATCAGTTTGGGACACACAGTACAGTGAGTATTTCTCTTAAATGTAGATGCAACACAAAGAGGTGAACTGTGTTTACTATTGCTATTTTCAACCATTACCCCAAAACACTTATCTAAGATTCCTTTTTTTTTTCCTTCAAAGAAACAGTAAGTGATATCCCATGGATCAATTTAGAGTTCTGTTGAACACACTTTGTCAATTAAGAAAGTTCAGTTTGTGGGGTGTAGAAGGTAGGAAGCCACTGTCTCAGATTTTCAAAATATCCTTCACGAGGGTGTTCTAGGAACCTTGTCAATGATAAAGTTCCTATGTTGATCTCCATTTGGTTTAGTATCAAATATGAATCCTTCTTCAGCAAGAACTCTGGAAAAGAAGATGAAGATGAGGCACACACCCTTTCTGAACTCAAGGTTATTAAATTTTAGTTTAGGATTAATTTGCATTATATACTTGAAGCTGATGTTACTACGATTTCAGTTTTGCTCTAGCACTGTGAGTCTTTGACATCCTTTTGACTAAGAGAGAAAGTTGTAGAATTATAGCAAAATGTGCTGCTGCTGATGGGAATAGCTCTTGCCAAATGTATCCTGCCAGGAAAATTGGGTTTAGAATCCCTGAGATGGTGGGCAGCTATCATGAGGTGGAAGGCAAACTTTCCAGGTAGCAGAGAGTAGAGGATTTAGAGTCAGCCTCAGTCATCTCTGCTGGGTTTGAATGGTGAGCCCATGAAGCATATTATTGCATTGCCTGGAATATCATTTTCTCCATCTGTAAAGCAGGGACACTACTGACTATTCTAGAGTGTTGCTGGGAAGAGCAGACCTAGAAAGTGTAGTTAAAGTGCTTGGCTCATGCTAGGTGCTCTTCAGACATTGGTTCCCTATTTCTTCCCTTCACAGCAGTGATTCTCAACCGGGCACAATTTCTGCTCCTCCAGAGGGCACTTGGTTATAGCTGGAGACATTTTTGGTTGTCACAACTAGGGGGGAATGCAATTGGTATTCAGTGGATAGAGGCCAAGGATACTGTTCAACAGCCTACTTACACAGGACGGTCCCCACAACAAATAGTCATCCTGTGCACCGTGCCAACGGTGCTGAGGCTGAGAAGCCGCGCTCTACAGCACAGGGGTGAAGCTCTGCCTTTTCCCCTGCTCCTGTATTTAGTTGTTTCAGCACCGGATCAGAACAAGCAGAGGTATGTCTTGAGGAAAAAAGGAACACTTTGGCGATACGAAGCATTCAAAACCCTGCAAGTTTAAATTATGAATACTGCAGTCACTGTAATCACGTAAAGTTAGCAGCAATGACTTCACAGTGTTTATTTATAAATCAAAGTTGATGACAAAAAAAAAAAAAACAAGAAAAGAAAAAAGAGACCACGAAATGTTCTGGCAGGTATAGAAAGGTAAAAATGTTGAATCATCTTTTCTTCTTTTTGATCATTAAATAGATCTATTTCCCTATAGAATGGGGGAATTTAGCAGTTGGTTTCAAGGAAAAGATCTATGATACTATATATATCTAAGCTGTACTTTTTCTGCAAGAAAATTAGGTGCTAGAATCTATACTGCGGGACTTTGGGGACATTTGAGCATCTATTACAGATCTGTTTATAACACTAGACATCTTGGGATGCCATGAGACTTACCAGCAAACAGTGATGGGGGATTAAGAGAAAGAGTGTGTGTGTGTCTGTGTGTGTGTGTGTGTGTGTGTGTGTGTGGTGTGCACACATGGGTCTTTGCCGGAAGATGACGTAGCAGTATCATTCAAGTAGGCTGCAGTTCAGTCCACCAATCATTTGGGTAAACTGGAGGAAGGGCAGCGATTTAATTCTTGTAAAATAGGGCCAGTTACAAGGAAAAGCAGAGAGGCCACCTGTAAGCACAGATCGATTCACCTGGGAGGCTTGCGAGATGGAGTATTGGTTTCTTCTTAGAATTTTGAACTTCACAAAGTGTTTCTCAAAGAAACAAAATAATCAAGGTGAAAGAAGAAAGTGTACATTTTTAAGTAGATAAGCATTACTTGCGAGGAAGCATTCCTTTTGAAAACTGATAGATACATAGAGAAGCACTAAGGTACTCAAAGGTGAAATAGAAAACAAAGGTAGGTGTTTGAGTGAGAAAAGGAAGATAGCGAGATTCAGCAAACACATCCGTCACTTGGCTCCTGGGTATATGAAGGCAAGTGGAAAGGCAATCTGTTAGAGTCCCCAAAACCTGGAATCCAGGCAGCTTCCATGTGGGCACTGGTGGCGTTCTCTGCCGCTGGCAAGGAAGACCTGTTCTGTTTGTTTAGATTCCAGTGTCTTTTTCAACCAGGTTTCCTTTTTATCTTTCCCTTGCTTGTTAGGACTGAGATGCCAATAAATGAGAATTTATTCATCTGAGGCATAGATGTAGTGACATTTCAGTTTATTCTAATATTAGGTCTTCATTATTCTAGCTAAGGGAATTTGGAAAAATCACCCTTTCAGCATCTCATTTTCTTTATCTGTTAAATGGGACCACAATAATAGCAGTCCCATGGGATTGTTTGTGGGAATTAAATGTGAAGTTCTGAGCACAGTGTCTAGCGTATGTAAGTTGATGTCGTGAATATCTTTAATATCATTCTTGTTTATGACTTCTAATTACCTCTGTGTAGGAGGCAGTCAGTGTCATTCATCCACCAAACATCTGTTACTATACAGTGATGTTCCATGAAATTTCCTGCACATTGAAATTAGAGAGCCGGTAAAACAATCTCTGTCCTCAAGGAGGTTGCAGCCAGGGATGGAGGCAGGCAGGCATGACAGTATTATTATGCACAAGCCATCTGGCTATCAGGCTGGTAGCAAAAAGGATATCAAGGAAGGCTTCCTGCAGGAGGTCTACTTGAACCAGGTCATGCCGTACAAATAGAAATCAGTCAGGAGGAGTGGGTTAGGTGGGGTGTAATAGGTGGTGGAGGGAACAGCATGGAGAAAAGCCGTTGTTGTCTACAGGAGTCCTAAACTGTCATCAGTTGATGTAAGTTAGCTTCAGTTCATCGTGAACAGGCACAGTAAGTGTCCTTCCCTTTCATGTGCCAGAAACAGCATCCTAACCTGTTTCAATCTGCATCACCCTTAAAATTATGTTATTGTTATTATCATAATTTACAGATGTGGAAACTGAGGCACAGAAAAAGTAAATTTTTTGCCTAAGGCTCAGAGCTGCTGAGCTGCAGAGTCAAGGTTTGAACCTATCCAGTCTCTTTCCACAATCTCTGTTTTGTAACCTACTTAAGCAATATAAAGCCCTGAGATCAAGTAACTGGTCCATAGCTTTTTAACAGCAGCTACAGAAATCAAACCGAGTTCTTTCTGGCATCAGCGACTTGAAAGTTTGGTGCAATGCGCTGGCCATCTGTTGTGGGACTATCAGACCAGGGTTTTTAATCCATCCTGCAGGCAGGATGCAGAGCCACAGAGAGCTGCTGAGGCTCTTTACTGTACCAGCTGGACCTTTTCAAAGACTGCAAAAATGTCAGAGAACCTGCCGGTCTTCATTGGCAATGACTTTACTATCACACCTTGCGATGTGCTTTATATGCTTAGCTGCCAAGAGTGACCTGCACAGATGATCAACACAGCACACGGTGAAGCAGACATCCCAGTTAGCCAGGGTAGCATTCTTTCAGCATTTCCTAGATTTAGCAAATAAAGATAAAAGACGTCCAGTTAAACTTGAATTTCAGATAAACAATGGATAACTTTTGGGGTATAAGTCAGTCCCAGGCAGTCTTTGTGACATACTAAAAGTATCCATTGATTGATTAATGAATAAAGAAGTTATGTTTACACACACACACACACACACACACACACACACATATACACACAATGGAATATTATTCAGCCATAAAAATGAGGAAATTCTACCAATTGCGACAATATAGATGGACCTTGAAGGCATTACACTAAGTGAAATAAGAAAGGCAGGGAAAGACAAATAGTATATTATCTCACTTACATATAGAATCTAAAAAAGCCTGATACAAAAGAAGATCAGACTTGTGGTTATCAGAGGCAGAGGGGAGGGAGGATTCGGAGGAAGGTGGTTAAAAGGTACACACTTTCAGTGATAAGACAAATCAGTACCAAGGATATAGTGTACAATGTTGTGACTGTAGATAACGCTGATGCATGATGTATAGGAAAGTTAAGAGAGCAATTCCTGAGAGTTCTCATTGCTAGAAGAAGTTATTTTCTTTTTCTTTTTCTTTTTATTGTGTCTTTATGAGAAGATGGATGTTAGTTAAACCTATTGTAATCATTTCAAAATATATGTAAATTAAATCATCTTGCTGTATACCTTAAACATATACAGTGATGAATGTCACTTATCTCTTAATAAAACTAGAAAAAAGACTTCTTATGTCTTTCTAAATGAACCCTTTGAAACACCTGCTCAAAGCCAAGGGTGTTGTCTGTTGAATGGGGGGAGGAAATGGTAATGCAAAGATTAAAAAAAATTAGAGTCCAAGGGAAATAAAAATGTACCAATAGTAGAAAGACTGACAGTTAAGAAATACAGACAGTATAGGTAGATTTGCCTGTAGACTACATAAGATTAAGAACAGTAAGTACAACATTGAGCAATAGTATGTGCCTGGCACTGTGCTGTGTTATTCTGTACCTACTTTGTTTATGTTTGCTTACTTTCTACTGTCTGTCTAAATAAAATGACCTTCAAAGTTTCTTCTGTGTAATAGTGTGTGTGGAAAGGAAAGGCTTGAGTTATTTGTATGTCCTATCCCCTCTTTGTAAAAATGCATTATGTAACCTACATGAATTTAACTTTTAATATGTTCACGAAATTAAAAAAAATTCAGAGTCCTTATCATGAGTTAGAGACAAAAGATGCAGAAAGACTTTGACATCAGACCAGCTTGTAGGAAAAGCATAATCTTAGGTCCCATTCCAGACCTACTGAATTCAGAATCTGTGTTGTGACACGATCCTCAGGTGAGTCATACGCACTTTAAAGCTTGATAAGTACTGAAAAAAACTATTCCAATTAACTCAGGTATTTTAAAGTATTACTGTTTGCAGCTTGTTGACAATCAAAAACAAATAAAAAAAAACTCATCTCAGAAATATAAAACCCCTTAGAAGTTTGAGATCAATTGGAAAACAGTTAAAGGTGCTAAAAGCCCTCAAATGTTTTGACTATGAAATATGGATAATGCAGGTAGCAGAGCCAACTGTGTGGGTCTGTAATTTTCGGTCCCATTGAGAAAATAATTTGTTTATCTTAAATTTTCCTTTTCAAGTTGGCCAGCCTTATTTATTTTCTGATGTAGGCACCATCAGCAATCAGTTGCAAGAACAGAAAGACTGTTTTTCTCCTTTTAAGAGTGCTTCCTTTCATAACCAAATTAACATGGTGACCCTAGAGCGTGGTGGTCACGTTGTTACGACTTCTAAATGGAGAGCTGTCGCAGTCAAATTCCTGCCCTCCTAAAAGCTTGCTGTTAGGCGTAAGTGTCTTGTTTGGCAATACAGCGATGATATGCCTGCTGCTGTTTAGCTCTTTAATGATGAGCAGTTTCCCTTTGTGGGGATAACTAATTGGACCAATGCTTAAATTAACCTCAGGGTACCATTTTGGATGAAATTTTTTAGCTATAGTAAACAAGACAGTGTAGCATTGGTACAAGGATAAAAAATAGAAGATCAGAAAAAATTAGCGAGTCTAGAACAGACTTACGATGCAACTGATTTATAAAAAAGGTTCTACTGCATATGAAAAATGGCACTGAATCAATTAGATACATAGATCTATTAGATCTATTAGACCAGTTAGATCTTGGATACCAATCAGTTAGATCAATTAGAGATCAAACACAAGCGATGAGAAGGAAAAAGTGTTAGAGAATCTAAAAGAAATGGTGCTTTCCAATAATGTTTTGTTTACATTAAAGAAGTGCTGAAGGTGGGCCACTTAACAGCATGTTGGAGTTTAGTCCCGAATTTGCCACTCTTCCTGTTTTCACCTTGCATTTTTCATTTATTTTTCCCCCATTGCTAAATTAAGCCATGCCAGTCTACCTCTTTGCCCTGTCTCAGCCCATCCTTTAAGTTTTGCTGTCCAATTATCCATGCCGTACCTTCCGCATTTTGCTTGTAAGTAACTCCAAAAGTGCATCTTTTCCCCTCATGTTTTAATGCGGCTGCACACCACCCTATTCAGTCTGGAAGGTATGCTCCACATTCTGACTAATCTTTCAAAGAGATGACCTGAACGTTAGGTCTCTTGGGATAGATAGATAACTGTGCATTGAAAATTCCGTTGGAGCTTGAAACTATGAGTAGATGATTCTAGTGGATGTCTGTTGTAATCCTGTTGGAATTCTCCTGGGGGAATGAAGCTTTGCCTACTTTTTAACTGTGTAGTAGATTGTATTGTAGATTCTTTCTGTGGGAGAAGTGTACCACCCTGTTCCATTTTTCTTAGGCTTTGTTATGTCACTGGCTTTGGCCCATAAAATGTGAGCAGAAGTAACGTGTGCTAGTGCTAAGGAGATCTCAAATTAAAGAATCATTTACAAGAAAGAAGTGTCTTTCCCTTCATCTTCTACCTCAGGATGCTGTGTCCTAAATAGTAGTTGCTCCTTCAGCCTACATCCTGGAATGGAGAAGACACATGGGTGGAAATAGCCACAGTCCACCCATAGCTGATAAACAAAGTGAATGAGAAATCTTTTGTTGTTGCAAGTGTAGGGGAGCAAAACTTGTCACCTTAAATGTCTCTTTGGCATGTAGATTGTTTCAAGCTAAAAACACTCAAGGTCTAAAGGACTCAGGAAGAAACTTTGACCTTCCCCCTAAATGTCTAAAAGAATTTAGATAGAGAGTTTCTGGAGTAGAGCTATCAGTAGAGATATCGGAAAGAATATGGGCAAGGGGAGTTGGGGAGACGCTAGGCAGAGCCTAGAGATCAGGGTCCACCCTGTGTCCCATTACCTCTGCAGGGCCAAGCAAACATTTATTTTCCAAACACTTGCTTTTTCATCTCCATGTGAATTGCCTTGCTCCCCTTTGAAGTCTCATACCACTACTGCCAATATTGTTTGTTTGTTTGTTTTCTGTTTTTAGCTGAATATGGTATTTAAGTTGGGGGCTTCAGCCATTCTGGTGAGTTATTCAGTTTTCCTGGGTCTCTCCCATGTGTACTTGTTATTAGCCTTTTGTTTGATTTTTCTTCTATGAATCTGTCTCATATCAATTTAATACTCAGACCAGCCAGAAGAACCTAGCAGGGTAGAGGAAAAATTTTTCCTCCCTGACACAAGTCATGGTTTTAATGTCTTTGTTACTACAGGATAGTCAAGCAAAATCTGACTGACACAGCAGGTTTTGAGTGAAACTCAGTGCAATGCAGGGTCTAGGACTGAACGTATAACACAGTCCAGGTCAGAGATGTTTTACATCTGTCTAGACACAAATGACTGGTTGAGGAATAAGAAATTGGAACCTAAATCAGGTCAGTGGGATTTAATATTGGAACTCCAGTTGGTATTATTTAAATTAAGCGCTTGTTTTTACTCAAGGGTTACTGAAATGACATTTTGGAAACTTAAGAGTTTCCAGAACCTACCGTTAAGGGGCAGCCTGTCTGAATGTGAAGCCAACACAGCCCAAGTAGAGTCAAGAGATGGCTAGTGAGAAAGACAATTCTTGATGAGACTATGATTCAGAAGTCTGACCTAAAATCTGTCCTTGAACTTTTCACAACAATTAAGAATACTGACCAATAATAGAAGAGTGTGTGTGCATGTGTGTGCGTGCGTGTGTGTGTGTGTGTGTGTGTGTGTATAATAATAAAATTTGGTTACATGAGCTACAAACTGGACAGCCGTAACTCCCAGGCCTGTGGATAATGTCTCTCTCTCTTTTTTCTTTAAACCGAGCTTAACTTTGATTAAACCATAAATTGGGAGACTATAAAGAAAATAAACAGGAAAAAGAGTTTGTATAGATTATTTCAAATTCTAGTGATTCTAGTCAATCTGATGACTGAAGTTGTTTAAAAATAATATACCACAGATGATGTATAATAAAAGCAGGGCAGGGAAATGAAAGTACATACATCTTATTCATTGAATTAGATTTATGCTTCAACTTCTCCAGTTTCGTGAAGATAAATAACTTGGAGGTAGAATATGGCATAGAAAGGTTTTGTGCCCAAAGTTGACCAATGAATTCAGTCTGCATTTATACCAAGACACTGAGGATGAGATATGATCAATATTGAGGATTTTTTCAAATTAGTATACATTTGATGCTAATAATTATGTTAAATATATGAAATATATAGGAAGGTCTTAAAAATTTTCAAAATCTTTTTAAAAAACATTTAAAAACAAATATCATAAAATGTATTTGTGAATGGCCTTAAACTAATTCTGTGGATGATTAGGCAAAAGTATTTTTCTTTCAGTAATAGTTAAATTTAGTTAAAGTACAGTATATGAGGAGGGATGAGAAAATACTAAAAATTTAAGCAACTTTCTAAGTTGCCTTAATTTCCTCTTCTGATTCAATTAATTCTGGCCTAAATACTCCAATTTCATTCTCCAGGCATCCACATTCCCACAACTATAAACAGTTTGGCCTCAATGAATGTAGAATCACAACCTACTTTGTCTGGAATATCAAGATATTGGAGGGGGAAGGTTTCTAAACTTTAATAATCTAGATAATTGCTTCAACTCTCCACTTTGCTGGTGAATCTAGTCATAATTAACCAATTAAATCACATCAGCAGTTCACTGTTTCCCTAAGCAGAGAATTTAGAGGGATAAAAGAGAAAGAGCGAGAGAGACTAGAGGAACTTTCTAAACATAAATGTCATTCTATTACAGGACCTTATTAAATACATTTAAATGTTTTAATTTCTAGCACTCTTTTGTTCATAATGAACTCTGCAGGGATTGAAAATGAATTTTTATTCTGAGATTTTTATCTCTTTTGAATTGCAGAGAGCATTCCTCTCGAATTTCTGCTAGATTATAATGAAACCTATTTTAATATCGCATCAAGCCAGCCCCCTGAGGAGACAACTGTCAAAAATCCATTGTATCTTTAAATCATTTGAATAATTACATTTTGCTCAGTGCAAAGTAATACATAAGAAACTGTTTAACTTTATTGATTCCACAGTATTTTCCATACAAGTTATGTTATACACTATCCAAGCAAGGCTGAGTAGTTAGGCAGGGGTTCAGGCTGAATGGAGATATAGAGTAAGAGATGGATATGAAAAGAAAGGTTCCAAGCAGAATATAAAGATGCTTAAAGGTCATGCACAAAGTTTTAACATTCAGGGATTAATATGGTACCTAATAACAAAATAACTAAAACTAATTTAACTCTCACTAGTGTCACATAACATGTAACTTTTACATGTTCTGCATTTATGTACATTATTCCAACTAGTCTTCCCAATAGATCTTTCAGGCAGGTACTATTATTATAATCATTATCTTACAGATGTGGAGAAAGGCTTAGAGGGTTTAAGGTCACACAACAGGTAATAAGTCAAGTTTACAGAGTCAGACTTTGTACTTCAAATACTTCATAAATGGTAGAACTTGAATTGGTACTAAGACATTCTGCAGTCTCTGCTTACTGGACAAAGGGAGTCAGAAGAGCCTATTTGTTTGCAGTCTAAAGTTAGTAGTAACAGTTACAAAAAAAAGAAAAAGAAGGAAAGACAGGAAAATAACTATGTGAGGGGATGGATGTTAATTAACTTGATTGTGGTAATCATTTCATAATACGTATGTGTAGTAAGTCTTCACAATGTAGACCCTAAATGTGTACAATTTTTATTTATCAATTATACCTCAATAAAACTGGAATAAAATAAAATAATAGGATGGCAGTCTCAGCAGTTGATATGGAGAAAAAAGGATAATTACTTGTGTGTCTGGGATTCTGGCATGTCCTCACCTGATACCAGTTCTGGGATGGATCTGTGTCCAGGGAGGTGTAAAGGCTTATGAAATGAGGAAGGAATTCCATGACTAGGCTTAATGGACCCCCATCTCCCATCACTGTGCCATCCAGGAGTGGGAGCAACTCAGCCAGCTGTCTCCCAGAACTGCACATTGTCACCGTATGTAAGGACATTTGCCACATCACCTCTTTTACACCTAATTTGTCAGTCTGCCAGTCACTGTGATATCCTCCATCCCCAATGTCATCTTGTAAACTCATAGGTAACACTCCCCAGAAACTTTCTCAAATGCTTTCCCCGAATCTATTGAGATGATCATGTGACTTTTGTCCGTTTCTCTGTTAATATGGTAAATGGTATATTAATTAAAATTTGAATATCAAATCAACCATCTGTTTCTGGGATAAGTCTCAGTCATAGTATATCATCGTTTTTATATATTGTTAAATTCAGTGTGGAACTGTTAAGGATTTTTGTGTTTATATTCATAGGGACTGTTGGTTTTCCTTTGATGTGCTTGTTTGACTTTAATGGTAGCAAACACAACTTTCACAAAAATGAGAAGTACTTTCTTTTCTTCTATTTTGTGAAGGAATTTGTGAAGGATTATTTTCTTCTTTAAATACTTGATAGAACTTGCAATTGAAACTTTCTGTGCTTTTTTTTGTGGAAAGATTTTTAAATGATTAATTCAATTTATTTACATGTTATCATCTTATTCTAATTGTCTATTTCTTCTTGAGTCAGTTTTGGTAATTTTTGTCTTTCTAGGAATTTGTTCATTTCATCTGAGTTGTCTAAGTTGTTGAAAAAGGCTTGTTCATGATACTCCCTTATAACTTTTAAATTTCTGTAGGCTCATTAGTGACATTTCTTTATTCATTCTTAATTTGGTAGTTTGAGTCTTCTCCCTTACTGTCTTGGTCAGCTTGTGTAAATCAATTGATCTTTTTAAAAATAGCTTTTGGTTTCATTCATTTTCCCTATTTTTATGAGTTTTGTTTTACTGATTTCCACTGTAATCTATTCTTTTCTTTCTTCTGCTTGCTTTGGATTTAATTTGAGTTTTTTTTTTTTAATTTGAGTTTCTCAGGAGATTTGATATCTTTCTTCTCTTCTTATATATGTATTTGAATCTATAAATTTTGCTCTCTGATGAGTCATTTTCTTTTAATGCTTTCAAGATTTTCTCTGTATGATTATGATGTGTCTAGACACGGATCTTTTTATATTTATCTTACTTGGCACTCATTGAACTTCTTGGATCTGTAGATTAATGTAGATTAACGTATTGAGATTTCAACTCTAGAATTTCCATTTTTTTAAACTGATTTTAACTATTGCTATTCTTTATTTACTGAGTTATTGTCATATTTTCCTGTAGTTGAGCATATTTAATAGCTTCTTTGAAGTCTTTGCTGAGAAGTCCAACATCTGAAAATACTGACAGTTTCTATTGATTGCTTTATTTTCTAAATATGTCACACTTTCTTATTTCTTTGCATGTCTCATAATCTTTTGCTGCATACTGAACATTTGACATAATATATTGTAAAACTCTGGATTCTTTTTTCCCTTTGAGAATTGTTGGTGTTTGTTTAGGAACTTGCGTTAACTGAGTGTGTGAAGTCTTTCCTGTAATGTGTGGCCACTGATGCCTCTGCTCAGTCTTTTTTCTCTTGCTTTTATTTTTGGTTGACTTCCTGGGGGTTGCCCTTATGGAAGCTTAGTGAGCCCCTATGCATAGCTTAATGAACCATCAAATATTGGCCAGAGATTTTGCTCAAACATTTCAACCAGCAAAAGCTTTTATTCTCTGGTAATGGATTTGTGGGTGCGCTCAGGAGTACTTTCAAACATCAGACCACATTTAAGTCTGGTCTTACTTACATTTCTGCTGGGCTTTATTGCATCTCCTTTCTGTGTGCAGCCAAGATCCATTAGCCAAGGATGTGTGTGTGAGTTGAATCCCCTTCTCCAGCCTCTGCTGTACATGCACACATCAACCTGGGATGTGTGACAAGCTCCCGAAGCCCCTGATGACTGCATCCTCTTTCAATTCTCTGGTTTGGTCTTTCACTGACCCCAGTGGGACCACAACCTCAGGCTAGTGGGAACACTTGTCCTCTCTGTTTGTCCCCAAGATCATTCCTTTAAGTGACAGTGCTCCCAATCAAGTGTACCCCCTCTAGCAGCAGAGGCAAGGCTGTGGTTTCTGTGGCTTGCCTTGCTGGGTTGAACTAGTGCTTCGACAGAGGTAAGAAAGTGTGTATGTGGGTGGTGGGTGGTGGGTGGGGCTGGTGTAATAGTCCAGGGCATGAATGGTACATTAAGAGCCTGTTATTTGCCTTTGGTCGAATTGCAGAGTACCTGAAAGGTTTTTGATTTTGTTTTTTTTTTTTTTGACTGTTCTGTCCAGCTTCATAGTTACTTAATGGGGAGAAAATTTGTCAGCTTCCCTACTCTGTCATGAGGGAAGTCTGATCCCATATACAAACCACAGAGTTGTCTCACTGTGAAGAAAGGGGGCTATTTGTACCCCTAGATCAGTCATTATTCATGGATCAGCCCAGGAAGAAGAGTGTGGTCTCCTAGACGTTTCCACACACGATGGCTCGCATCAGCAGAAGGCATTTTTCAGGAGAGAGTGATTTTGAGTTAGTAGCAGCCAGCCCTCAAAACAGCTGAAGCATCTGTCCAATGACCAGAGAAGAGGGTCTGGGTGGCAAGTATCAATGATGTCTACTCTGGCACTTGAATGCTATTCTTTTGCCCCAATTTGAATTGAAAAATGGATAACATTTCACCTTATTTGGTTTTCTCCTAAACCTATTGAAAATATGTGTTGAGTGCCCAGAATCATTCATATGGAAAGAGTAACTGTTACCCTTTGGTTGTTATTATTCCATTTATTTTAGAGCCTTTGGGAGTGGGGTGGGGAAGGTAAGAGCACTGAGTGGCCAAGTCTGTCTTAGTGTCAGAAAGTGGTAAAAGAATTGTTTCACAAGAGGAGCTCACGAGGCCAGAGATTTAGGATAAGGTGGTCTCCCCCCAGCCTTTTCTTCCTCCCTCCCTTATTTCCTTTTTTCTTTCTTTTATAAAATAGAGCCTCCAAAATCAAGGTTCTTTCTCTCCCAAGATAAATGTTGAATAAGCACTTGTGAATTTTCTGATGTAGGTGTATATTCTGTGATGAGCCCCTGACTTTTACGGGCATGTCAGGGTATTGTCTTGTTTGGATCCCTTGCTTGTTACATGACCTTGGCTAAGTCACTCAAGATTTGAGAAAATGTGAGTAAATTTTATGGTAGTAAAGAGAAAAATTGAAAATAAAGGTGAGCATGGCTGCCTTATATATATTTATCTATGATTCTTATGATGGTTTCTGTTGATTGTCAAGTCCATGTTAGAGCCAGAACTTAAACCTCTTAAGTCTTTTATATCAATCCAGCTGTTCTCTCATTATATGTCTTCAGTATAAATGTTGACCTTATGTACAACAAATTTTTTCACAGCTGATATAATTTAGGGAGTTGAGATATGCCTGATGTTCACACAGCTTCCCTCAAGGAGGAGGGAAGGCGTGAAGGTGTGGATGGTTGGTCTCTTTACCTCGGCATCAACCAGATCCGTGTCTTCACTTTGTATGTTTTATGCATTCAGTTTACATTTAACATCACATTTAATCAAATGGCAACACAACTAATCTGGACACCCCTCTCTGAAATATGCTGGCTTTTCAGGGCTGCTGGCAGCCCCAGAGCACTACAGGTCTCCATGGAGAGACTGGGAGTCAGCTGCTTTCTGTCCATGATTTGGCATAAAACAGGATATGGCTGAAGTCCTAAGCCAGGGAATGGTGAACACCATTGTTTCCAAGGGACAGCTTGGAAACAAGCAGATTGCTGATTGACTGACCCGGTAACCACCTTTCTCATTGGCCTTAAGTTCAGCTCATCCTTCTGCTCAATGTAGTCAGAAAATCTCAAGTGACTATGTTTCAGTGTAAGCAAATCCTGCCTGGGAGGCCTAAATGGTACCCAGGAATAAATACCATGACATCTCCCCACAACACAGGGCATTTCTTCCTTCTAATGCTATCTTGCTCCCATCATTTTATTATATCTTTACAACAGCTTTTATTGCTCTGCTTTTGGTTTGAAATCAGGTCTGCCTAACCAAAGGCGGGGAAAAGCCATTCTTTCTTGCAATTCATTCAACAAGCATAGTTGCTCCATGAGCTGAGCAGTTTCCCACCAGGGGTAGGAGAAATAAGAATACAGTGGAAGTGCTACGTAGGGCTGAGAACATGTATCCACAGATGCGTCAGCGTTATAGACCTAGGAACTGCAGGCTGTCTTCTATTATGGGTTTTTCCTTCATATAATGTTTAAATTTCACACCTTTTCTGTCTGTTTCTTGTTTTTACCAGGCAAGAAGGATAGCAATATATTTACCCAACCCATATCAATTCAGATAAAGAATTCAGAGTCATCTGGAAAATATGTATAAACTAGTCATTTACTTGAAAGCTCTTACTCTCTTCCCACTAAAATGCCTTTTCCAAATATCCATTCAATTTATTCTTCAGTTTCCACAGCTCCCTCTCCCATTTGTTACTAAGGCCACTGGTACTGAGAGAACACTAAAATCAGGCAAATAGCAGGCACCCAACCTTTTCCTTCATCATTTAGCTAGTTAAATGGCTATACATTTCCATCTCTCACATCCTAGGATGTAATTAAATAAACATTTTAAGCTGGAAGTTTTAAATTTCATAGGACAAAAGCCTGAAGCAGGTTCAGCTTTGTAGACAGAAAAAAAAATCAAATATGCAAGGGTAGTGTTTACAAATTTTCTGAAATCAGGCTTGTCAGCTGGATGAAGTTGCTAATATGAGCCATTTTGGACTGAATGGTTTATATCTGTTTGTAATAACTTGGATTTGTCTCCCGTTAAAATGTCACATGGATAAAGGGATAAATTCTAACATCTGTGACAGGATTATCATTGCTAAGAAACCCCGATACGGTGGATTCAAGTGTCAGAGACATCCACTTCACTGTCTTTCATTCAGAATAATCCAGATATTCTCTTCCACCCTGAGGAAGACTAACAATGAGGCACGGATAAAAGTCCCTGATTCTGACATCTTATCCCCTAAGTTTGTTGTTAGATGAGACAGCTGGCACCAAGGGTCTCTAATATTTTCTGAGGAAGTTAGTGAAGGGACTCAGGATGAGACCACTGTTATCTTCTCAATGCAGCTACTTCACAAATTGAGTTGAACTGATGATAGACTTCAGCAGGAATACGCCAACAATCGTGATATTTTAAAATGTAACATAAAAGATAGAAAAATGGGGGTGCTGGGTAGTCAATAAATATCAGCATGTGGGGAATAAATGAAAAAAAAAATGACCCAAGGCGTCCTCAGAAATTAATAGGAGACAGCATTTAGCTGGGAACCTATTTATTACTGATACATGTCATAAAGAATTATATCTAACCAAACCTTATGACCTCATTTGTTCATCTCTCCATTCACGTGTTCATTTAATAAATATATGCTAGGCACTGGAATTAACACTGGGCATGGAAAGATAAATAAGCCATGGGCCTTACCTTCAAGTAGATCATGCTTTAGTTTTTGTGCAACTAACACATTATGGGAAGTGCCATGGTGGAGATGGGTTTAAGAGACAAAAGTGGTCAAAAAGGGAAGAGATGAGCAGTGTGAGGGAGGGTCTGAGCTTAAATCACAGTAGGAGAAATTGGAGCCATACTTTGAAAAATGAGCAGGAATTTACCAAATTAATGAAGCAGAGATGTATGATCTTCCAGACAAATGAAAAGAAAAGGCTTGGAGGCTTGTGAAGTCCACAGCAATTGCAGGGATGAAATTTGATTGGTCCAGCTGAGTTCAGGTGACCTTCCTTGAGCCAATCACTGTCTCTTCTTGAATGATTTCTCTAAGAGCATCCTATAACACACACAGGTAAAATTTACAGTGATGGTCCCAGTATTTCTTCACAGAGATGCGGCCGTGAAGATTAAATGAGCTAGTCTATAGAAATCAATTGGTACAGCGACTGGCAAAACTGACAAACTTGTTATATTGTTATTTTTATTAGCTATTACTAATATTTTAATTTAAAAAAAGCCAGACAGACATGTGGACATCCAGCAGCACCGCAGACCATCACTGGGTTTCTCTTAAGGAATTTAATAGGAATATAGTAAAAGGAAAGTGACTGTTGCACACTTGGCAGCACATCCTTCAGGAAGCCTTTCCAGGACGTGCTTTCCCCAGTCTGGACTGGGTTGGCTCCTTTGTATTCTATACATAGCTCCATCTGATCCTATCACATTGCAGTAGAAAAATCTGTCCCATTAGACTGTAAGTTCCTCAAAGGAAGAAGTGTATCATAATCGTCATTTTATCTCAAACGCTGGGGATATTGTAGGTACTAAATATGTCTGTTCAAATAAGTTATGAATAGGCAGATCAGACAGAAGACTTGATGACTGAGATCATATCTGAGCTGCACCCCAGAGGATAGGGAGGACTTTTGAAATGCAGAAATGGGAAAAAATCACATCAAGGAGCAGGACCTGCTCAAAATAAACTTTGAGATGGAGAAATGTCCAGCTTGCTTGAAAATACCAGTTAATTAGATACAACTGAAGTAAACAGTGATTGAAGAGAGGGTGTCAGGATGAGGAGGTAGACGTTAGGGCAGGTCAAAAGGACCTTGAATGCTGTATGAATGAGATTCAATTTTATAATCTGTGAAATAGAAAGAATGAGAATTTTTCATCTGGAGATTGACATGATCAGAATTCACACACACACACACACACACACACACACACACACACAAAATGCAGGGCATTTATTTAGACCTGACTTAGAAAATAAAAAATGGGCTACACAGATTCAAAAGCAAAATTCTCTGCTTTTAAAATCTTATGATTTAGGAAGAGATGGATTTACCCTGAACCTATTGAAGGGTAACTTTCAGGTTATTTGCATGGAGACCTCTTCTAAATAAATATCCACATTGCCATCTAATTTTGTTTTTTAAAAACAGGATCTTTGATTTGGTGAAAATAGGAGCTCTAAAAACACCACGAGTTGAGAAAAGGAAAGAGACAAATTGTCATGATGAGAACATACTAATTACCAATAAAAATTTTGAATTCCAAAGTTTACAGGATTTTGAGTCCTAGGTTCTAGTCCTTCTCAGGACAATTCTACTTTTCCCTCTGCATTTTGTTGATGTGAGCAAATGTTCCTTTTGCTTCAGCAAGTGGGAGTTAGTTATCCTGTCACCAGCAACTGAGAGTACCTGGTAGTTAGTATTATCTAAATTATCACTTTACAGGTGTGAAAATCAAGGCATCCGGAACTCCAGGAACTTGCCCAAAGTCATAGAGCTAGTAAAAAATTGGACCAACTTTGAAATTGAGATCTGCCTAATTTAAGAGTGCAAATCATTATCAGGTGTGCAAATGCACTGTCAATATTTCCATTCTAAAGGAGAATCATTGAGGTGATGACTATTCCTTAACCACGCTTTTATCTCATACAACCATTAGTGCATTACATAATAAGCACATGTTTAATTTAATGCATATGCAATTCTTGAATGAAGTGTAAATCTCTAAAAATTCCTGACGTACTGCCTTTTTGTTGCTAAGAAATAGAGATACTCCTATCACTCACGTCGTAAATATTTCTTCGTATTTAATCGTAAAGCAAGATGTTTGTGTCTAGATGTATGCTATCATTGGTTGTTGTGGAGAAAAGCATTTTGTTATCAATTCACACTGTACTTTTCTCTTTTTGTCCCTCCACCGTTTTTTTCTTTTATCAGCAAAATCTTCTTTACAGGGAGGAAGTAATGAGCATTTTATAAACCTACCCAGGGCTGTAAAATATACATATACCTTTAATAGTGACAGAGGTATCTTTGGAACTTCCTCCAGAGTGAAATCTACTTCAGAAATTTGCATTTAACAGGCAAACATAATATTGTTGAAGAACACTGAATTATAAATTCATGGACATTTGGGTACTGGGGATACTTTATAATCCACATATCCATACTTCTAACTGTAGTTTTTATGGCTGTGTAGTTC
The DNA here is from genome assembly GCF_048564905.1 of Vicugna pacos. Taxonomy (NCBI): domain Eukaryota; kingdom Metazoa; phylum Chordata; class Mammalia; order Artiodactyla; family Camelidae; genus Vicugna; species Vicugna pacos. Next base: position 34,346,000 of record NC_132995.1, read on the forward strand.
AAATTACCCAAGATGGATAAAGCCAGCACTTTCATTATTAACTGTATTTGAGGGGTTTGTAACAACTGCTCCAGGAAAGCTCTTTATAACTTGAAACTCACACAGGAAGTTGCAGGCCAAATGTGCTTCCTCCTTTAGGGTATGAATTTGTCACCTCTTGATGTAAATTCTCCCAAGTTTGATTGGTCTTAGAAGTATTCATTTTGCACAACATTCAAAAAGTCTCCTGCTTTAAAAATGAAAAATTGCAAGTGATTACTTTACAGCCCATTTAATTGCATTTGGAGATTTTCTGCCCCTTACAGTCTCCTGGATAACCATGTTAATGCTCTCCCCAAACACACTTTCGAACAGAGTTTTATTATGGGTAGCACCTGACCTTTCAGCTTAATTGCAAGTGGTCCAAATTAATTGTTCTGTTCTATTGTGTCTTGAATAATAGGTATTCAAAATGAGGCTAATTATGGAGATACCTGATAGAGAAGAGAATCTTAGAGTGAGCTCTTTTGGGTGCCTGGAATTTAGAATATAAGGTATAAAATGACACTTAATTAACTAATAAACCAACTGATAAGACTGACTCCACAGGAGACTTCTAGTCAACGCAATTTGGAAAATTAAGAGATTCTTCCTTAACTGAAATGTAATAAGATGGAGCTTATACACCAAACTAAATATTGCCATAAATGAACATGCTAGTTAGAGAGGCATTTACTATAGGTTTGTTTAACAAAAAAATCATAAAAACATTTTGCTTAACAATTTCCATTACTTATTCAATACATACTCCATTTATCTCTCGATGCTGTTTTGGAATATTTTTATGGATGTCATTGTGGTATTGTATAACAGGCACCAAGGTGCATGTTTTAAACCTAAATTTGATGCCAGTTTGCTGTGCAATTAACCTGTTTAAGGACCTCAGTAACTGTAACTAAAGCAAGCTCTTCAGATTGTTTATTTTCTCCTCATCTGAAATTGCTTGTTAGGTTCTCTCTCCACTCGTTTGTTAGAAGTATCTGTTATGGGAGCAAGAGCAGAAAAGATGGTATGTGGCAGCAGTCCCGTGAGGTTGCAGGCTATGGGGAGAAGGTGGAGCTGCTGTCCATCACCCATCCCACCTTCGCTGGTGTTATCCTGACCAAGATGGCGGGAAAGTACGGTTTGACTACACTTTAGAAAGTCTTCCTCCTAACTGTAGGCTCTGACTTCCCTTTTCTTAGAACGTTTACTTTGAAAAACTTGTAATTATAAATCCTTTCTCTTCCTCTTTGAGCTATATGTAAATCTTTAAAAACTCCCCTTGCTTGTTTTACAACCCAGGAAAGTCTTTCCCAAGGACCCGCAAGCCATCTCTTTGCAATGTAAGCATCAAGGGATGTAACATCCCTACCTCCCAGGTCCTGGAGGAGGGCAGGGGCTTAACTTCAGCGGATGCCTTACTCCAAGTTGGAAAGCTGCTCCTTGTCACAAAGATGAGAAAGTTTACTTTTCTTTTGGGTAAAGTCAACCAGCAAACACAGATGGCCCAGGTTCTCACTCTCACCTAGCACTTGAAAACCCTCTCACTCTTTGTTTCGTTAGAGCTGAGCTCAAATTGAGCTCTAGCTTCTCTCCCTTGTTAGAATAGCCTTGAAATCTTCCTTCCTTGCCTGCGCAGCCTTGTCTGGGGCAATTTTCCCCTACTGTCCACATGATGCTCTGTGACATACAACCATTTCCAGTTACTTCAGCCCTCTCACAGCTGCCCAGTGGCTGTGTTGAACACAACCTAGTGTGCAAAGGTGCTATTGAATTCGTATGTTTGGTTGTGTTTTCACCATGTGGAGCACACACACTTTTTATACCACATGTCCCAGTTAGTTTGCTAATTGTAGTCTTGATGCTAACAGCCTAAGTCTTTGTGTAAGGGAACTGACATTTGGGGAACTTCAGAGGTGTGCCACATGAACTGATTTGTGACCTACACACTGTGTGGAATATAATCCTGTCAACATCCCTATGACGGGAGTAACATTACCTCTCGTGTAGATGTGAGAACTAGCAGGTTACTGACTGCCCAAACTCATTAACTTGAAACTGTCAAAGACTAAGGTAGGCTGAGCTCAAGCTTGGGACGAGGACCTGCAAGCCTGGATTTGAATACTATCTCTTTCACTTCTTACTACCTGATCAGATAACTTACTAGTTAGCTCCCATTTCATATATGAGAAAACTAAGGTTTACAAATTTTAAGTTACTGCCCCAAAGAGGCACTGCTGATGGTTTCCTTGTATGGATTTTGTGAGCATGGATGAGACAATGTGCATGAGCTACTTAGGAGAGGTTCCAAGTTTGACAAGAACCTAGTAAATGCTAAATATTATGACTTGTGGTTGTAAAAGTATACGCTTTCCTGCCTGTTCCTCTGGGAGTGAAGATACCGCTTGGGGGAACACAGCTGACAAGGACTCAGAATCCACGGGAGCATCAGTTTGGTTTGTTGATTTTTTGAAAGATGGTGAATCAGAACCACCCTTTATGCAAGGATGTCCCCTGAGGAGGAGCCAATAGTTGTACTGAGTGGATAGAAAGTCTTTTGTAAGAGCCTGTGATGATGAAAGAGTGTTTTGAGAGAAGCAAGAAGGCGTCTAGAAACAAAGGAAATCAGCGATTGTTGAATTGGGAGTCTCCAGTGTGGTTTTGAACCTAGTTCTCTTGTGCTAAAATCTAGGGCTGTGTCACTTACAACAAGATTTTAAATACTTTTAACTGCATTAGCAGTATTGTTTTTCACTTTTAGGGGGACCAGAAATAGCATTTACTTTAATTTAAGGTTAAAACTATCTCCCAAGTTAATCTAATTCATTTTAATATGTAAATGACTTTTAATGATGAACTTTTTGGATATATGTTGGGATTAGCTTAATTTCTACAATCACTTAATGACAACATGGCAATTTAAAAGGCATTTACAGAATCTGACAGTATATGACATATTAATTTTGCCCTCTGTAACACTTTTTTGTGAATTAATTCCTTTCACATAATCAACCAATTATGTATATGTTATGGCATTTTAAGAAATGGACTTAATTCATTTAATTGTTCATAATTATCTCAGTTTTCTTTGCTTTTGCCACTATGTAGTTTCTTCTTGTTAAGGGAAAGGGTAAAATATTAGAAAAGAAAAATTGGGAATTTTAAGTTATCAGTTGAGCCTGTCTGAAAATTTTGCTGTGATAGTTGATTAAGGTTGCTTAGTAATTGCCTGCTTAAGATAATCATGCAACACCTAAGGGAACAAAAGAGTGGGGATTGCTCCTTTCTTCTAGCACAGAATACCTTTTGTAATTCACAACGACAGAAAAGTCCACCATTAACTCTCATTGTATCGGAAAACAATAATGTCCTGAGAGACTGAACGTGGAGACTGAACTTTTTGGCTTTTGGAGAGTTACTAAAATGTACATTTTAAAACTTTAATTCTAGTGTTTAAATTGTGTGGTATGTCTTCCTAGGAAATTTGATTGAGCTGAATTGCTCTGAAATGCATGCATTTATGCAAAGGTCAATTATGATATAGGCAATCTATTTTAGGGTAAGCTTCCTTGCACCTTTGGAAATGATTCCTTATTTTAGCTAAGTGAGAATCTCTCAAGGAATACAAAAATTAGAGAAAAAAGTCAAGCAGTACAGTTTTTATATTTTTTTCTTCTAAGTCTCTCCAGTAGAGGCCGTCATACGCATTTATTCAGCAAAGGCAGCAGCTTGCTGAGCCTAGGGTGTGTTTAGCAATCTCAGATGGGTATGTCCTTCTGAAAAGAGAGGCTGGGAGGAATCTAAAGCTGAAAACAATAACAAGGGGGATGGTGATATGTTATTAATTTAAAAAAAGGCAGGATGGAAAACAATATAATTCCAATTTTATTTTTAAGGATGTTTACATACCTATATAGATACTCAATTAAAGAACATTGAGAAGAAATACATCAAATTTTTAATGATCTTTATCTTATCATAGTAAGACTGGTGATTTGTACTTTATCTTTCTTGAATTTTTCCATATTTTACCAATGATAATAGATATCTTTATCATTAGAAAAAGCAATGATGTTAATAGAAGTAATAGAAACCTAACCTTTTTGGAAAAAAGCCTCCAGCCACCATTTCAAGGATCATGATTAGATAACTTACCTGGGAAAGGCATATACATTTCATTCTTTATTTTAATTACACTTATTATCTCCTCTTAGATGTTGAGCAAATAGGATACAAGATGAACACTGACCCTATAGATTTCATTTATGTAGAAAAATTTATGTATTGACATACACAAATATGTCAGTCCTCATTATTCATAGATTTCATAGTTGTGAATTCACCTACTCATTGAAATATATTTGTAACCCTCATATCAACACTTGAAGTGCTTTTTCGGTCATTTGTGGACATACACATGCTCTAAGCAGCAAAAAAATACTTGAGTCACCCAGTGTGCATTTCCCGGCTGAGCCTGAACAAGGCCACAGCTCTGCCTTCTTGTTTCAGCTCTCATACTGTAAACAAGTCCTTTCCGTGGTCTACTTAGTGCCACATTTTCCACATTTTTGTGCTTTTTATTAGTGATTTCACTGTGTAAGATTGTCTGAAGCTTACTGCTGAAGTGCTGTCTAGTGTTCCTAAAGACAAGAAGGCTGGGATGTGCCTTTTTGAGAAAATACACATGTTAGATAAGCTTTATTCAGGCTTGGGTTATAGAGCTGTTGGTTGTACATGCAATGTCAATAATCAACAATATCCATTAAATAAAGTATCCTTAAACAGAAATGCACATCCAACAAGGTATGTATTAATCAGTTGACAAAAATGTTGTGAGGCGAGTCTCCCAGGAAACTAACTTTGTATTTACCCTAAGAGCAATGGTCCAGTGTTGCTAATTCAGTGTTTACAGGAACTTTATAAAGCATAACTACAGGAAGCAACAAGAATCAACTGTATAAATATGTATAAAGCTGTATATATATGTATATACATATATATCTGTACATGCAGTTTTTGTCCAGTTTTTGCATTAATACAATTCACAAACATGATTTATAAATATACACAGGCATACATACACCATCACATATATTTCTGTGTGTTCATTTCTTCTTCCCACTACATCTCCCTCTCCAGTTTTCCTGGTTCATATACAATACAATGACTTATATTTGGTTTCTTAATAACTGAATATTGAAATATGAACACACAGCAGAGCCTAGCTTTTTTCTTCTGCAGAAACCACAGAAGAATGTCCGATCCCAGAATCTGAACTCGCTTAATGAGGAACAACAAAAACAACGATGACAATAACAAAATTAATTTTGAAGCTTCTGACATTTTTTTGTGTATTTTAACTAGAGAGTGGCCATCAAGGGACAGATGACTTCACTAGAAATTCCACTGAGAGGCTTCGGGGTTTAATCGGAAAGCATAATGTTGAAAAAAAAGAGGAAATTGATAACACTCTACATTATAGTGTAAAAGACTGTCTCAATTGATAACCAGGAAGGTGGTGCAGACTATATTGTAGCAGGACCTTATTTTTATTCCTAGATATGAATGTTTGACTCTTTTTTCTGAAGCCCAATGCTTATTTTTAATAAAGGTGTCTGAGACTTTGTGTGTGTGTGTGTGTGTGTGTGTGTGTGTTATCCAACTGATAAATATCCAAAGGATGACTATGAAGAAAAGAGAGGAAGTATTATCTGCAGCCACACACAGGGACAGATGTCTGTGTGCGGTATTCCTTTCTGAACCTGAAGTACTTAAACAAGGTGAACATTCCAGGCGGAAGAACAGTATTTGCAAAGCCACAGATAAATGAGAGAGAGAGGGATGTTCTTGGGATCACGGTTCTTCCACCCAGTGCTTCTATCACACTGATTCTGAGTCCATGGAAAAGCCGTGAAAGAGAAGATTGGAGAATGGTGCAACCTGACAAAGGAGGTTCATCCTGATGTTTCTGCCACAAGGCTTGTCGTTTATTCAGCAAGCCTTGTGGAGACTGCAGAGCCTTGGTGAGATTTCTATTTCAGAAGGACCTGGCTGCAGACTTGTGGAGGAAGCCGAGACAAAGAGACCACTTAAGAGTCTATTTCGGGATCAGGCAGGAGCTGACAGAGGCTCTGAGGAACCCAGTGCCGGCAGACCTTCGTTTGAACTCCTCTGTGTGATCACACGACCTCTCTCAGGCAGGGGGCTCTTCGGTCTGTCCCCTGAGGCCTCCCCACCCCACTCCTCCCAGTTCCTGAGCTCTCTGCAAGCCAAGAATCAGAAATGTCAGAGCTTGTATTTTATGAATTCAGGGCCCAGTTATTATTGGATCTTTCTGCAGATCAAGCACCAAATGCCAGTAGAATATAAATATATTATTCCCTTTATTAATTTAGTCAACAGATATTTGTTAAGTGCCAATATGTACCAAATAGTGGATTAGGCAAAACGAATGAGCAGTGACACCAATGCAGAGAAATCCCACTCTTAATTGAGTTTTTATTCTAGTAGGACGGTAAGAAAAAACAAATAAAATAATTACTGATTGTTATTTGTGTTATGGAGAAAATAAACAGGAGGGAAGTTTGACTGTGAATAAAAAAGGGAAGCTTTTTCTAAACGGGGGTCAGGGATGTTCTCTCTGAGAAAGTGATACTCAAGCAAGACTTGAGGGATGAAGAAAAAGCAGACATGTGAAGAATTAGGGGAAAACATTCCTGAGAGGGGGACATATATATGTGTGTGTGTGTGCGTGCATGTGTCTTGGGGGCACTTTTCAGGTTAGAAGGTACTTGCAGTTCCATTTTTTCTTTATAACATCATTTGTACCTTTTGGGATTTTTTTTCCCCCTCTGTCATTATTGTCTGCACAAAGGAGAGTTAGTGTATTCTTTTAAAGTCTGATTGGAAAAATATAAAAGTAGCCTGACTTTTAAAAATTATGTGATTTATTCACAGTGGAACAGCAGTTTTCTGATTTTATATGTATGTGTATTATATATTGGTATTAAAAATAGTTCTTTATTTTTGTATTTATAATGATTCTACACTGTGTGAGGACTTCTCTGGAAATAGTAATAATAGCAATAGATTAATGTTAATTGAGTCTCTACTAATTCCAGGCACTATTATACACACATTAACATATTAACTCATTTAACCCTCTCCAGGTTAATATTATAATTATCCTTACTTTACAACTGAAGCCCAGAGAGGTAATATAACTTGTCAAGGTCACACCGCTATTAAATGTCACTGCTACGATTAGATTCCAGGCAGTTTCTCTCTAGAACCCACTCTTTCAATCAAACAACACAAATTTCCTACAGTGGTAACCACATATGAAATACAAGAACAGTCCCATTCTGCCATTAACAAAAGGAACTTTTTCCAGAATTTCAGGAGGGCAATTAATATAGTGAATGAAATTTCCTCACTTGTATTTTTTTCCTGCTTTAGTTTTTAAAATATTGGTATGTACAATGTCACGTATATGTTAGTAAAGGTATTGATATCAGTAGATACCAATAGCCGGGCACTGTGCTAAATACTTTCCATGACTTACATTATTAAATCTTACAAATACTTTTTGATAGAGTAGCTATTAGTTTTGCCTGGGCCTGAATTTTGGCTTTGCCGCTTCATAACTATACAGCCTTGGGTCAGGAGCTTATTTGATCTGTTTCAGTTTCCCCATTTGTAAATTGCAGTCTGATTTCATAACTTGTGACCTTCACCACTTTCATACCACCTTCCACGAACATAAGATGGTATCTAATTATATAGAAATAATGTATTTAATTATTTTTAAGTTTAACATTTTATAATTTATGATGTTCTGCAGAGCATCATAATTTCCAATTGCTCTATCACTGGAAAGATGGGAGAATCACTGACTAATATCTTTCGTGGAAATGGCTTCCTCAAATCCAAGACTTGGGTCACTGAGAAGCAGTGAACCTTTAACCTGAGTTATTCTTAACTTTAAAGCCTTATAATTACTATCCTGAATTTACTGTGCATGAGCTGGACCACACGAAATAACATATTTTCATTTTTCAGCATTTTAAATTGCATAGCAGATATGCTCATTTGTCAGTAATACCAATCTCAAACCTATAGCAAAACAATCAAAATGTAAAATGCCAAATCCAATTATATAATCCAGAATGCAATTTTATTTCATTTTTTTTTAGTTGCACTATATCTGTGCAATTTAAATAACCAGACCATGGTACTTTAATGGGTGATTTGGCTTACTCAATGGCCAAGTCAATGAACTGCAAAAATTGACTATATTGTGGCTCCATGAAACCAAGTCGACCCTGAATATAAATAGACAATTTCGTTTTTGGAGCTGGAGTAGAAAGCAAATGTTCGCCATGTGCGGGGACAGTAATTCAACAAATGAGACTGGATCTAATTTTAAAAAGTACTTTGATGTATGTATGCAGATTAGATAAAAGCTTTTGTTGTTCTGCCCCTTACTTATGTTTTACTAGTTTATGTGGCTGATCTGGATAAACTATTGAAAGGAAAGGTAACTGACACTTACCGAACCCTATTATGCACCAAGTACTATGTGAAGTGATTCCAACTCTACCAATTGTAACAAAACGTAACCTTCACAACCATTCTCTGAGTTACAGTTTTTTTTTTCATTTTATAGAGGAGGCAGCTGAGTCTCAAGAAGGCCATTTAACTTCTATAAGCTGTCACATACCCCAGCGTTCTGCATTGTTTTTAACCCCCTCCCTCCAAAAAAGAGATTTTTCAAGACGAAGCATCATTAATTAGACCAATGCACAAATTGAGCTAAAATATTTATTTTTAAATTTGACCTCTAGTGGATCTCTTCTGTAAGGAACACCATTTAAAAAAAAAAAAGTGTTTTTTTTTTCCAAATAACTGAAGTTGCCTGCCTCATGCATTGTTCCTCAAGGATCTACACTTAGCTATCCTCTCACTCCAATCTACAGACTCTCTTGGGTTGTTCTTGACTTGATTTTGGTCATTTCTGAATCATTACTTCCTGTCCAGATCTCGGTAATGAGTTTCATATGTGTATTTCCAGCTGCCCACTGGATATGGAATTACTTGGATGCACAAAGAACCTCAAACAACATGGCAATTAGTGAGCACATCAGTTGTCCCAGAAAGTAGCTCTTCCTCCAGCCACGCTGGATGCAGTGGATGGTCTGGTCATCTTCCATTTGCATGGTCAGGAAACTTGGACTTCACCCATAATGCCTTACTACACACATCATTGTGTTCTGTCCATTACTTCTTGTATATTTTCAAATCCTTTTTTGAATTTCCATAGTGACACAATTTTTCTAGACCACCATCAGTCTCTTGCCTGTATATCTTTATCAGTTTTCAGATTCATCTTTGTGACTTTTAGGACTTGCCTTCCATTTCTACTTTCCTGCAATCCACTCTTCATGCTCCAACAAGGAAATTTTTTAGAAAATCAAATCTGATAATGCCCTGCTCTACTGTAATCTTTGAATGGCTCATCATTACTTTCAGAATAATGTCCAAGCTATTGAATATGGTTTGCTGGTCTCTTCATAATCTAATGCTTTCTTTCTTCTCTGATCTTATCTCCTGCCTTTCTTGCCTTCACTCTCTGATTCATCCGTAATACTGTACTTTATCAAAGTTACCTTATACTTGGTTGCTCCCTGACTTTTGCATGTGTGTGAAACACTTTCCCCTCCTTTCCTCCTTTCTGGTTAACTCCAACTCATCCGTTAAGTTTTAGTTTAGATATGAGATAAATCTTCCTCTTAAGATCTATCTGTGATCACCCTGAGTGGTTAGATAACAGTTCATATGCTCTTATATTACCCTAAATTTTCTCATCAGAGCACTTAAGACACTGCATTATATTCATATACGCTTGTTTTATCTTCGAATAGATTGTAAGCTTTTTCAAAGGCAGGGACTCACTGCCTGGTATTCTTTCTCTCTCTGTCACCGTCTTCTCTCTTTCTCTCTTAGTCTCTCTGTCTCTCTCCGTATTAAATAACCCCTACTAATGTGCACAACTAATTTACCTTTCTTATTCGACTGTTTTCCCTGTGATGACACTCAACCTGAATTAAAAGAAAAGCATGGAATTCTAGAGTTGGGAAGGACTTTCAAATGAAATTTTCCTGCTCTGAGTTCTGGGCCGGTTTTATCACTCATTTTCTGCATAACTTAGACACATCCATTGCTCTCCCTGGGATTTAGGAGCCATCCATTTAAATCCCTCTAGATTAGTTTCCCTTACTGTTTCAGATTCTAGGTCACTTTAGAAATGGCCTCAATTGTTTAAAAAATTGAAGTATATTTGATTTACAACATTGAGTTAGTTTCAGGTGTATAGCAAAATGATTTAGTTATAGATATATGTATATATACATATATATTCTTGTTTCAGACCTTTTTTATTATAGGGTATTACAAGATGTTGAATATAGTTCCCTGTGATATCCAGCAGGTCCTTTTTTATCTGATTTATATATAGTAGTGTGTATCTGTGAATCCCAAACTCCTAATTTATCCCTCACCCCTTTTCTCCCTTTGGTAACCATAAATTTGTTTTCTATGTGAGTCTATTTCTGTTTTGTAAATAAGTTTATTTATATAATTTTTTAGATTCCACATACAAGTGATATCATATGATATCTGTCTTTGTCTGACTTCTCTTAGTCTGATAATTCCTATGTCCATCCATGTTGCTGCAAATGGCATTATTTCATTCTTTTTAATGGCTGAATAATATTCCATTTATATATACATACTTGTACACACATGTATACACATACACACACACACACACACACCCTCATCTTTATCTATTCATCTGTCAATGCACATTGAGGTTGTTTCCATGTCTTGGCTATTGTAAATAGTGCTGCTATAAACATTGGGGTGCGTGTATCTTTTCAAAGTAGTTTTTATCTTTTCTGGATATATGCCCAGGAGTGGGATTGCTGGATCATATGATAGCTCTACTTTTAGTTTTTTAAGGAACTTCCATCCTGTTCTCTATAGTGGCTATGCCAATTTACATTCTCACCAACGGTGTTAGGAGGGTTCCCTTTTCTCCAGCTCCTCTCCAGCATTTATTATTTGTAGACTTTTTGATGCTGGGAAATGGCCTCAAATTAATTCACATGTGTCGGAGCCAGCCGACAATCAATCAGGTCCAGAAAACCTGTGCTGCAGGACTGAGGAAGAAAGACAAGACTAAAAGGTGGGGTTGAGAGGGTCTCACTCTAGCCCGCAAGACGCTAGGTCAAGAGTGGACCTCGAGTTTATCTCAGGCAGTTAATTTATACAAATTCAAGTGACTACCTTGTGCATTCTTGCACGTAGGCACAGGTATTGTTCTTCAGGGTACGTTAATGGTGCGCACTAAAATCATTATCATTGTTTACTGTTCCATACACCAAGATTGATTGATCCCCAAAAGCTAAGATCATAGACTAAGATTATTATTCCTTTAGGCTAACATCATGACTCATGTATCATTAGCTCAAGTGATTGTTCTTTCAGGCAAAGATCACTAACTTGTGGCCGATTGTATCTCTCTTTCCAGAAGCTCTTGTTCTTAATAACTCAATGGCATCAAGATGTTTTTCCGACTCCAAATGCACCTGCTGTTTTTCTAACAAAGGGGTGGCGGGACAGAGATTGTCTTTGCTCAATCAGCCTTAGAGCCTGACGCCCCGCACTCTGGGAGTTTAGGCCCAGTTTCTGTGCTCGGCAGACCTCAGGTCATGAGTGGCCCCCCGCACACATGCATTTAGCATATGTCAAGGCAAAAAACTAAAATAAAAACCAAACCTTATGACTTTTTGTGCCATAGTTTTCACTCTACCATCCTTTTTAACCTTGTTTCTGATAATTTTGTTAATCTTTTAAAATAAACCCTCAAAGAAAATCTCATTAAATTTTATTTCAAGGACTAAAGCCTGTTCTAGTCTTGTTCTGTGTTTGTATGTAGCCACTTAGATGCACAAAAGACCTCAAACAAAACATGTCAATTACAGAGCACTCTTAAGTGTCCTCAGAAAGTAGCAGACAATAGATAAGACATGGCATGATTGATAAGTGGGGTTGACTGAACACATGGCCATCATGGCTATGTATACTCAGCTGTATTTTAAGATATTAATACTTTAAATAATTAGCTTTGTTAGGAAAAGCATCTGTTCTCTCTTTGTGGAATGGGCAACGGTATTTCTATCCAATATTAACCTTTAATATATCAAGAGTAATCACAAAGATGTCTTTTTCAATTTGTAGTGGTAAGAGAGGAATGGAAATTGCTATTTGGCCAGCAGTTTAGACTAAATAGAGAGAGTCCAGGGATAACTGACCATTGAAATTTTCTCCTAAATCAAACAAACCAATCCTTCAAATATAAAATTAATCATTTAATCGATATCAGCCTTCAATCCGTACTCCATTAAATCCTTAAATTCACACTAGGGATGGCATAGGAAGGAAATTAAAACAGGATTCTTGTAATATGAGAAAGATAAAATCGTGCCTTCTAAAGAAGCAATTTAATCTTAATAAATTACTTTTAATATACTTTTTTTTCCAATGAAGCATCTCACTGACCATAAAATAAAGTGTAAAAGGGCAATGATCAAGGAAACTGAGTTGCAAAGGGACCACCGCACCCTTGAATAGTTATATCTGCAATAATTTGCTTCATAAAATTTTATGTCGCATTTTACATTTTTTAAGAAAGTGAGTATTCCCAACAGTGTCATAATTAGAATTGTGACAGTGTGAGAGCAAGTAAAAGAAATTGTATTTGATCTCTGGGGTATTTAGCTAAATAGTTTTAAATAGGAATTTGTTGCTCTGTTAAAGATAGATTAGAGTCAACACAGAAGACAGTCCTTGAATGGACTGTCCATGCTCTCAGATGGTCCACACTCATAAACACAGCTTCATAGAAGACCTAAGTATCTGTTAAGAAGATCCAGGAAAACAGAGATGATTTATGGAGTATTTACTGAAAGAAAAGGTCTCATTCTTTAAATGCCGAATGTTAATGTGCATTATATGCTAACCCCTTCTTCTAGAAATTTTATTTTGCAGTACTTTATCTCTGTAGTTTGAGAATCCAAAGCCCTCACTAAGAAATATCCTCCTGAGACACATTCTGCATTGGAAAAGCCCATTTTCCCCTGTTCTGTGCAGAATTACTCTACTTTCTATCCAAGAGGATATTTTCCTGAAGGATAGAATGGAGCTGGCTTAATTGTGAAGATTCAGGTAGTTTTCAGAAAGGATGGGGCCCCTTCTTAATCTAGCCAGCTTCTACTGCTTAAACACAAACATCTCTTGGAAGCCTTTTATCACAACTCTGGATTGCTGAGGACAGCGCCCAGAACATTACAGCTGCTCATTAAATGAGAGTCTTTGTTCCTCTAGTTGTTCAATGTCCATATAGTTTGATGAAGGGGAGGGTAGGCTACAAGAGAACAGTGGTGTGGGGGGAGTGTTTTGTTCAGGCTCATACCTGGGAAACCACAAACTTCCTTAGCCAGCAGGTCCATTGGCCGAAGTAACAGGAGAATAAACAAATGGTTGGGAGCCAGTTGTATAGAACTGTTCTCTGTCCAGTCTATTAGTAAAGTAAAAAAATCTTGAAACAGCATCTGATCTACGTCCATTGTGGAAGTATATACTGTTTTCTTATTAGGGGTAGGTCTACTCTCTCTTACTGATAATAATGTAAGAAGTCCTTGTCTGTGGAATTATAGTTGAATCTGGAATTCTTCTAACTTGATCATGGAGATTACTCCCTGTGACCCCAGATATACAAAACTGTGAAACAATTTTACTGACTTTTGGGAGGTAAGAGATTGAAAGCCTACACTCCCCTCTCTGGGCTTCATGATGAGTTGTTGTTTCTCTGTTAATAAGGATAGTCCCAACCAAGATGGTTGTCAAGGAAGAAGAGAAACATCAGGAGAACATGAGGTACGTAGACTGGATCACCTGGAACAGCTCAAGGACCTGAAGGTCCTGGAGGAGGACAGTTTTGACCCGATATGAAGCTCATGTGATCATTTCTTTGGGAATGAGTCACCTCTGCAACTGGGCTTGGAGGGAAATAAGCGGAGAATGATAGAGTGCACTGAAGATCTTTTTTTGAAGTCCTAGCCTGCGTCAGCCTTTCATAGGCTTAGCTTTTAGGAAGAGGCATCATGTTACCTTGCAGGCTCGTTCAGAGACCTCTTTTCTGACAGTGGGAAAACATCATTTCTTAGGCCAAGAGGAACTAGGGAAATCACGCAGGCATGAGAAACAAAGTGTGGTGAACTACCCATATCCTTTACTTGGCATGTGGGACTGTAATTGATTTCCTTTGGCCTAAGTTTCCAAGTTTCTTAGAGGATTCAAAAAACAGAGGAAGCTCAATAGATAGGATGTGGGCCTCTTGCTAATGAGGCTCATGAAAGTTAGAATAAGTAGTTAGAAAAAATATTAAAGGAATGGATTTTTGGAACAAGTCATAACTTGCTATACCCAGATATTCACAGATATTATGTTATAGTAAAATCTCTCTGTTTTTTTTTGAATGTCCCCAGGTGCATCAAAGTCAAATCCAACGTGTAGTTCACCATCTTTCCAGTAACCAACCATTTACTAATTCCTCTCCATTCTTTATCTCCATTTTTTCCTACATCCCAGGCACCTGAAACAGAAAGCTTGCTGTCATTCTAAATGTTCTTTTTTTCTATTTTGTATCTCATGTCAAACAATCATGAATTCTAGCTGTGTTTAACCTCAAAAGTATCTCAGATCCATTGTGTCTCCTGCATCCCTGTGGCTGCTGCTACAGTGTGGTTCTCGTAAGGTTTTGGTCAGACCATTGCAATGATTTCCTAGAGAATTCCGTATGTCTAGCCTGGCACATTCCATTCTGTTTATCATTTTGCTACCAGATCATTACATGCTTTAAAACATGGCCTTTCAGGTGCGTAAGTAACATTTCTTCCAGGATGAAATCCCAGATCCTTAGCAGAGAACACAAGTCCTTCAGTGAACTGACCTTTGCCTGTTTCTATCACTAGACTAAGAGTTTTGCAAGAAGACAACATTTATTCATTTTTTAAAAAGTCCCCAGGACCTAGTATGATGCATTATATGTAGGAAACCCACAAATACTCATTAAAATGGAACTAATTTGTTGGTATGGAAAATAATACTTGAAAAGCTGAATTTTTATAGTGTTCAGGTCCATTGTGTAAGAATTGTCTTTGGTGCCATTTCTGGCTTGTGATGTAGTTTTGCTTACCCTGGGGAAATTCTCCTCCTGCTTCCTCTCTCTCTCTCTGTTGGTGAAGATTATACCTGCTGCTACTTTATTCCAGAAACTGGATAACCTTCTGCCTTGTTTTTGTGCTGAGTGACCCTTTTGACAGACCCTGTGGCTCTGACCCTTTAAACAGTAGAAGTATCCTGGTGTTTTTACTCGGCAGTGGATCGTGATATTTAGAAATCCCTCTGTCGAGCACCTTTGATTCTCCAGGGATGCCCATAATAAATATTTGCAATATTCAAAGAGTTATAAACATAGTATAAAAAATTGAGTGCACGAGGAAGTCACTACTTGGCTTTTGATTATGTCTACCCAAATGAAAAATGAATGAATACTCAATTAATAATAAATGTCCTTGTGTTCTTGTTTTAATTTTAACTCATCAGAGGATGTTAAAATTAAAGTGGAGCCAACATTTGCTTTATTGTTTTATTAAAGGCAGAATGTGGCCCTCATGTAGCCAATCCACGCAACTTTGTAAAGCATAGCATTCTAATATCTGTATTGCCACTGATCAGCTGTTAACTTTATGCATGTTATTCTCTCTTCGGTTTCCTCATTTTTAATGACAATAATAATAATGTGTCTTCTGTGGATCTCTTGATGATATTAAATGAAGTGGTTCACCAGATATATTGTAACCACCAAATATGTATTAGGATGACAATTTTATTTGGGTCAACCATTGTAGGGTAAGCAATTTAGTATGTTTTTCTCATTTTAGAGATGAAGCAATGTTTTTATTTAAAATAATCTGCCAAAGTGCACTTGGCTCCTCTAAATCCCACTATATATATATTTTTTCCAGTTGAGAAGAGTGTGTCAAGGAAAATCTCTTTCTGTGCTCTCTAGCCTTCAGAGGAGGGGGAAGTATATTTATGGCTAACGAGTGATATAGGAGAGGGATTTCACAATTCCTGCCTCTCTGGCTTTCCTGTCATCCCTTGGCTGTCACAACTACAACTTTATTTTTCATCAGGGACATTTTTCTAAACCTGTCTGGACTTCCATGTATCAGCAGTTTGGTGACTGGCTCTAGCTAATCCAGTGTTAGAGCTTGCTCTCCTTCCATCCATGATGACCCTTGGAAATGTGATGTTTTCTAAAATATTATGCCAATGTCATCAGGATCCAGAACTCTCTGTCTTTCCTCCTGTTAAGACTTTAACATTTTCCCATGGAACTGAGCCAGGTGGGAGAAAAATTATCATCAGTTTGGATGAGTATTTAAGATGAATTAATCTAAATAAATGTCTATGTGGTTCCCTGGGGATGAGGTATAATGACAGGGGTACAGGCACTTCCTGCTTAAAAATTATGGCTGTCTATAAAATAACTTAACTCCCAAGTCAGAAGGAGCTACTTTTGGGCGGACCATTAAGATGATCTGACTGTACCTGATGGCGTTTTCTTTTGTCTTTTGGCCTTAGTCTCCAGGCCATAGCTCACAGGACTGTGTGACTTTGGAGGGCAAGGCAGTATCCTCTTCGTCTCTGTATCGTTAGCATTTAGCAGTGCCTGGACCACAAGTGATGCTTTGATGGCTGGTGAGTGGATGAACACATTAGACTCTCCTGCTGTCTTAAAGATAGTTTTACTCTATCTTTGCACGTAATATCTCACATGAGAACTTGGGAAAAAGGAATCAGTGTCAGGAGGATGCTATCCTTGCCTCTCATGAATCCTAAGCACTTAGTTCGAGAGCTCATCGAGACTCTAATTTTGCCTCCACAAATTCTGAAAGCCAGTTAATGTGTAGAAGAATGGACTTCCCACTCCCACTCCATTCTTGGAGGGCTGGTGAGATGTGATCATATCATCATCCAAGTAATTATATTTATGGGAGGACAATATGGCCCAGATGGTTGAAGCTCTGCTTATTGTCACATGAAGTTTCAAGGCTGGGGTTTGTCTGTACTGCGTTAGCAGAAGTGAAGGGTTGCAATGCTCTAGATAAAATGGGTGCATACTGTCCCATAAGGAAAAACAAAACATACTGCTGTGTGGTAATTAATATTTCTCAAAGCAGAAGTGTCCTATATGCTGGGAAGGATTTCTTACTTTATTAAGATGGGAACTAGTAAAAGTCTACACTGGTGGAGGGAATGCATGTGTTCTCTTAGAAAAGTTCCGGATTTTTTTGTACCCTCCTCCCACACTCCTTAAACAACAAGAGACAAGAGCGTAGTGAATTTTACACAGTGTGTTGGTCATGAAATTTATTTTTTAAAAATGAATAGTTTCTAAACCAGTTTTCTAGCAGCTGTCTGCTGGAGAATGGCGCTAAGGTGAAGGTCCATGGCGGGTAGTGGAGGAGGGGCTTCAGTCCCTCACGAAGGCAATGCCTTCTCCTTCCTGCAGAGGAGGCATGCCACCCAGAAAAGGGCAGCTCCTTCCGGTTGCTTTTGTAAGAGTACAGTTTCGGGAGGAATCCATTCAAGTGTTTTCCTGCATAGGATATCTCTTACCTTCTTATAGAAGCTATTTAGACATTTCTTAGATGAAAATTAAAATATTACAGACATTTTTTAAAAAGGGCCATTCGGCCACAGTCTTCAAGCAAGTGAATCCCAGCACTAGGGTTGAATGGCGGAGTCTAAAAGGGAAACGTGAACTCAGGGCTTTTGATCCCAGCACAGGACAACTGGTGCCTCCAAAGACAGGAAGGGCTGAAAGAAGAGGGAGAAGAAAAGAGAAAAAGACGGGAGGAGGAGAAAGAGACAAAGAAGGAAGGAAAGAAGGAGGGAAGGGAGGGAGAGAAGGAAGGAAGGGAAAAAATGAAAAAGAAAGAAGGAAGAGAGAGGCTACAAACTCAGGACGTTTTTGTAGAGAATGACACCAGGGAATATACCACACGCTCGCCTCTAATTAGTGTGAAAAAAAAATTGACAGAGTGAACCCCCCCCCCCTTTTTTGAACAAAGAAGTCACTACTGTTTGAAATCAGAACTGTTTACAAGACAAACTAAGTTACACGTGAACACTATCGGCGTTCCAGCGCCCAGGCCCGCACCGTATTGTGCATCCACTTAAGAAAAACTGGCTGCAATTAGGGAGTGCCTGTTGAGCATCTTATTTATCAGCTTCCAGAACAGCTGTGAGCCATTCAGGATGCCACCAGTTTTCCTCATTACACTCTCCTTAGAATTACAGATATGCCTGGCTCATCCCCAGGGAGCCACATTCTCGTCAATACATCCTTCTGTGTTCCAGGGCCTTCTCTGAAGGAAGCTTGAGAACACAGGCTGACATGGTCAGTTGAAGTTGGCTTACGAGACTTAAGGCTGTAAATACCGCCTGTAATTTCTTGGGAAAGGAGAGCTGGATGATGAAAGGGATTTAGGATGTGTAGAGAAAGGGAGGGGGCCGGTTAAAATGACACACGTTTACTTCTAATCAGCTTTACCAGACAAGTTGTACTGGGACTTGGTGGCCGGAAGCCACTGCTGGAAGCGTACGCTTCATTGTCACAGGTTGATGTCATCGGGGGTTAAGGCAAGAGGCTGAGGCAAGGGAATGAATGGGAATGAATGAATAAACATATTTCAAGTAACAGACATATTTTTGTTTTGATGGTACAAACAACTGGATTTTAAAATCTTGTGAAGTGAGTTCTTTCTGCTCCTGGAGAGTGGCTTAGTAGGAGATGCATAATATATTAAGCAAGCAGCCTCAAAATCGTATTTCCTCCCCTCTTCTCCACCACTGCTTCTCTCAGGAGTAAATCATTGTAAGCATTACTGAGCACGGGCGCATTGTATTTATTGCTGATAACGTAAAGACGGTTCTCATGTTGGCAGACACGGAGGTGTCTGTAACCATCATTTATAGGATGTATTAGGAAGCAAAAATGTAGTGAGGCTGCGGTGTTGGCACCTAATTTGTTCACATCTCATTGTTGCAACGTTCTTCCCCCATGGGCTTTCTGGGTCAGTGACCTGCCGTGGCCAATGGGACAACTCTGGTGCAAACAGAGACTTGGTGACTCCTCGTACGTGGGCGTCTTCCTTCCTCTGCTGCTCCCGGGAGCCCTGCGACTGCCTTGGGAGGACTCCCAGGCTAAGCTGCAGATAACTGCTGACCTATTAGGGATTCCAGGAAAGGTTAGTGGAGCCAGCTCAGACCTGAGTGATCACCCAGTAGATCCAGATAATGAAGTCGTCTAAGATGTGTATTGGAATCATCTGTATATCTGTATTCAAAATCTATCATATTGCACAGACACTGTGCAAAATATTGGAAAACCAGGAGAGTTTTCATTCCTTCAGTTTGTTCCAGAAAAGGAAATTACCAGCAGTTACACTGGAGGGTTATGAGTATTATACGAGGAGGAGACTAGAATACAGACAGGACCCCCAACTCGGGCCTGGGAGTTGAGTCGGGGAATGTGCAGGACGGCTTGGAAAGCAGACCCTTGACGCTGTGCTGTTGTCACTTAGGTGAAGGTGGGTGGAGGGAAGGGGTGCAGCACTGGGGTTTGGGTGGGGTTCCAGGCAGTGCGAATAACACTCTTCACGTTCCAGGCACGTGAAGGCCTGGAGATGATGGCAGGGGCTGTCTGCTGGAGGAAATAAAAGAAGCCCAAAGCCAGGTCTAGAGCTGGCCTTCTACTGTCACACCTTTCGTGACCCTCCACTGAGCCTCAGTCCAGGAATGTTCTGCTCCATTTGTCAAAGTCTGGAAAACTTGCTTAGATTTTCCCCATGGGCTGTGAAGGTAATGCCAGCAAGATTGTTAGTGACGTGCAGCCGAGTGAACGCAGCTCACTGTGTTGGGAGATTTGTAACGTCACTTTAGATAAGTAGTAAGCCCTGGGGTATGAGGCCCGTGTCTGAGTGTCCTTGCCCAGCCAGTGGCAATCACAGAGGGAAATACAGTGCAGAAGGACATAAATGTCAGATGTATGCTCCCCTGATGTGTGTCTGTCACGAATAAGCACCAGCATGCTGGCAGCTGAACTGCCCTGAGTGTTTCACAGAGTTGTTTTAAGAGTGAAGAAATACCATAAGGGCATAAAGCACTGATTTAAAGTCTTAAAATGCAACGTGATATTATAACTATAATTTAATTGAATCTGATGGTTACTCATTAGAATAACAGTAGCTTGATTGGCCAAACATATTATATTAATAGATTTCTAGAGCAGAAATGAGGTGATAATGGCAGTGTGTTATAATAGTGTTTAGTTTTGGAAACCCCAGCCTCCCACCACCACTACACCACCATTTGTTAACTAGTATAATTTGTGTATCTTTCAACTCCCAGGTCCCTATTGTACATTTTTCCACATTTACCACTAAGGAAAGTTTGTTCATTTTAGATATTTGACCTAAACATTTCTTTAAACAAAAAATATGGATTTATCAGGAACAATGACTAACACTCAATAAAAACTGCTTTCTTATCCAATTCCCTAACTCTGTATATGCAATTGAATTGAAATTCTACACATTTTCCTAGCTTTAGAGGCAGAAATACCTCTACCACAGATTAAACATAATAATAATGTTATTCACAATACTTCCTGATACATCTTCAGTGCTTTGAAGTATGCCGGGAAGAGTTCCATGCATACGCTTGTATGCAACTCATAGCACCCCTGTGTGGTGGGCAGCACATCATTTAACATACATGGTTTTCATGTGAAGTGATGGAAATGGCAAAGAGAGCCTCATATGGTTAAATAGTCCGGATAAGTCAGAATCAGAATTCAGACCCAGCTATGGAATCTTGGACAAGTACCCTTATTTCCCTGTGACACAGGAACTGCATTATATAGGTAATTAAGCAAATACTCATAGAGGAGAGCCTCGCTGTTCATGCACTTGTGGGCTCCAGCCCCACATCCTCATGCCCCACTGCCCGATGGGAGTATCCCTAACTTACAGAAGACCTCACAATGCCATGCAGGCTCTCTGGAGCACAGCAGGGAACTCACATGGGGAAGAAAATGGGAGCCACAGAGGCTGGCTCCTGCCTGTTAAAGAGTGGCTTATTCTCAAAATCATCAAGGAGACCTGAATGCAGTGCCTTTATTGTACCTTAAATCAGAAGATCAGAAATATATAATTATTAGTAATGGTTCTTTAGTTTAGTGCCAACCTTTAATAAAGGACTTTTGGATTTCATTCTTATATGGAGGCTTTAAAGTAGTGATTCTCAGCTGGGAGTCAGTTTGCCCCACACTCTCACTGGACATCTGGTGATGTTTGGCTACATCTCTGGATGTCGTGTGTGTGTGTTGCGAGGGTGTCCAGTGTACCATTGACCTGTAGTGAGTAGAGGCAGAGATGCTGCTAAACATCCTTCAGTGCACAAGTTGCCCCTCACAGTTAGGAATTATCCAGTCCCCAGTGTCAATAGCGCTGAGGGTTAGAAACCTTTTCTTTAGGGATAATTGTTTAAAATTAGCACTTTATTATACCATCTAATTACAAAGATATACATAGTCATTATAGCACGTTTGATGAGAAACAAAATAAGGGCACAAAGCAGGAAATGAAAATCATTCATAATCCTACACCCAGAGATATTAATATTCTGTTAACATATTTCTATCTTACTAACCTTGATTATGTCTAGTTATGCTTTTTAAGAAGAGGATTGTTGCATGCATGTTTGCTAACGTATTTTGTAGCTTGCTGCTCTACTAAACCTTAAATGCCATTCAGCATTGCTGAATAGTTTCTGCAAAAATCATTTGGAGTATAGTGTTCTGATTCAGGCTCAGATACTTTACCCCACCCACCATTCGGTTTGACTTTTGGCTATTGCCAAATGAATAATACTGCAGTGAAGACTCATAAGGTTACATCCCTCACAACACTGAAGACTATTTGCTTGGGATGAAATCCAGTGGTCAAAGTGTATGCAGTTTTTTCCTTCATTCATGATTTGAATTTTCACATTGTATGCAAAGAAAATATTTACCAAGGACTTTTTTCCACCAGCAACATATGTGAGCCCCTGTTTCCCACCCTTTTGCCAATCTGGATAAGGCAGGATGTCTTAAAGTGACAGTCATTATTCTTGAAATGTAATTTTTTGCCTATTAAGTAGCAATGCATAATCACAGAATAGGCTTAGAAGCCCTTCCTGCACCAGTGGAGATTATTTGATATTTCAAAGGTAGCATCCCTTGGTCCCCAGAGGACCTCCCTTAAAGAAATTATTGATTTATATCATCAAAAACCAAGTATTCAGGAAGCTGTCTGAGACCCTGGCTAAAAGCAAAGTGTGTGGGTTTCCCAGGAGCCCCATCTGTAAAAGGTTCATTGATTTTTGACCTTTTGGGATGTTTCATCTCTTCTTCTCTCTCCTTTTTAAAAAAATTCTCCTCATGTTTTGTTATGTGCATGAATAACAGGAGGAAGAAGAGAGTAAGATGAAGAAGAAACGACACAGTTTCTCTGAGGTTTGATTGGCACATGCCAAGGACCTCTCAGGCATGTTAGATTGCATAGTTTAAAAAATTTACAGAGGCAAAAATTACTGAGTCCAGGCAGATATCCTTCTCCAATAATCAGTACAGGTATTCTGTCTGTTTCTTCTTGATTTTTATTAAAATGTTCCAAATAAGCTAGGAAAAGTTTCCTAGAGGCAGTTAGTTAATAAATATAACACCCGTGTTCACATAAAGGTCTTCATCTCTGAAGTGTTAGACAGTGCCCAATTGGAGTAAAATGTATTTATAAAATTTTACTGATCCATGTCTAGATTTTCAAAAGTCTTTTCAAAATCTTCTCTCCTAAATCTGCTTTGGCAATTTGGGGGATGCTAGATAACTGTCTATTTTGGACATGCTGAATTTCATCTTACGCCTGTTAGACAACATCGGTAAGATCTCACAGTAACGTTCACTGAAGGCTGTAAAAATGACACTTTCTAAACCTGTAAGCATCAGAAATCTAATGGCGAAAAAAAGAGAACAAATCCCCTCTATTCATTGGAAAATACTTTTTTTTCTTATATTGATACATAATGTGTTCATCACGTTTTGACGTGTAACAACCAAGCTCAAGATCTTAGTGGCTTATAGCACAAACACATATTTTATTGTTCAAGAATCTGCATACCCCCAGATGCCCTGCTGAGTTTGGCTCTAGGCTGTGGTTAGGTTCAGATTTTTCTGCCTGTTTGTTCATTCACCTTGGATCTGCAACCACCTGAGACATGTTCTCCTCAGGACAGATGGCAAGAGTGTGAGAGGCTAAGGCAAACACACCCCTCATTTAAAGCCTCTGCTCATGTTATGTCTCCTAACAGTCCTTTACTCAAAGCAGGTCGAGTGACCAAGGCTAACATCAATGGGAAATACGTTTTGCCTACTCTGTAGAGGGTACTTCAGAGGCACGGCAAGTTTTAATTACTCGTCCAAGGTCACATAGAAGTAAATGCCAGACCCAAGAGTCATACCTAACACCACACTATACTGTCTTGATTTAGTTTAAAGTGGTTTCTATTTTAAAAATCATGATCTGTTCATGTGCCTGTTCTCATGTTATTATGAAATAGTGAAATTCTTAAGGCAGAAACTTAATTATATTCTTAGAGCCCACCCCAAGTATAGCATCTATAAAGGAAGCCTATGAACCAGGTGCTAATGAAATAATAGTTTAATAAATAAATTTAATAAATTAATTCTAGTAAACAGTGAAAACCCGGTCAAATGACTGAGCAGAGACATATTAAATGTCTTACCCTAAAAATGTAATTCACATGTTCTCTAAAAATGAAGCATTTAAAATGCCTATGCTTATGATTCTATAAAGTCTTTTCAATGAGTCCATTTTAATCTACTGTCAATATGTAATGAAAACACACAAAAGTGATTTTATTACCACACTTTCCTAAATTATTTTAATGCCTCTTATCATAAGTCTCACTTCCGTGCTGTTTCCATACATTTTACAAGAGAAATTGCTGCTAAAAGGAAGAGGGAGGGGCTGTTGAGTAAAATGAATTCTTGACAACTCCAAGAACTCTCACTGTATTCTTTCCCTTGGGACAGGAGCTGCAGTCTTGTGGTTTATAATTCCTCATGATTTTCAGGTTCTTGGTCATAAGAATGACTCATTTGTTACTAGGACCACCTGTCTAACATCCAACTACAAATGGAAGAGGGAAATGGAAAAATGGTTCTGTTTTTCTCTGTTTCTTTAGAGGTTTCAGTAACAATATTTGGAACAGAAGATACATATCTTGTTATTACACTTTAAGACTTAAATATGCAATGAACACCACACAGACATATAGAAACACAACTACCTGTGCTTATCTAATAGTGAAAACATGTATAGAAGTTTTCTGAGAAGAAATAGAAAAAAGGGGAGATAGATAATAAATCTTTCTCTGCCTCTCAGGCTGTATTTGTCCTCATGTATGTCAAGATTTGGGTAAGTCTCTGCTATGTCAGAATTAAATCATGAAATACCAGCGAAACCATTCAGCCTCATGACTATCAGAGAGAGTTGCAGGGACCCAAAGACAGTCCACATTTATATATCATAAAAATTACAGCTTTCAGATGCAGACCTGGGCTTAAATCCTAGCTCTCCTACACCTTGTACATTTTCAAAGAGCATGAAGTCAGATTCTCTGAGCCTTCGTATTTTTCATCTTTAGAATGATCACAAAGGGCTATTGTAAGGATTTACAAAGATACCTAAAGCACCTAATTTGATGTGTGGAAGCAAGCCATGTGCTGGATAAATTGTGTTTCCCAAAACGGCCTTGTAGAATTAAAAAGAAATTTAAAGATCAATCAAATTGCATTTGTAGTTTTAGCATTAAAGCTAGGGTTAAAGTAGCACATGGAATCATCTCGGTCTGGGCATATTTACTGCTAATAAAGATATTGGTGATCCAGGATTCATCATTTAGCTCACCCTTGTAAAGAGATCGTGAAAACCAGAATAAATAGTCGTGTCCACATTGTGTAGCAGAAAATCCCGGGCTTTGGAGTCAGATACTCATTATTTACTCATATTTGTGTACCTAAGACAAATTACTTAACTTTTCCAAACATTGATTTCTTAACTGGCAATTACAGTACAATTATTGAAAAATACTGTTTTCCAGGGACTGTGTTAAACTGTCAACATATTAACTCATGTATTTATCAAGCACCTACAACATGCTAGCTACGGTGGGAAAACTGGGTATAGAAGAGTAAATGAGTGCTATTGGCCCCCTCACTACTTTCATCCAGGTAGAGAAGACGTGACTTTCCCCTTTGTGGTGCTTTCTCGCTTTAAAATGACAACTTGATGTAGGTAGGCAAAAAGGATGCTGGGGGAGACAAAAATAAAGTGAGACAGATACTTAGACAGGGTTTGAAGATTAATTCCTCTCAGGGAGTCTTTCTTTAAGTTGAGACTTGATGAATGGGATGCACCTAAGCCAAGAACATTCCGGATATAGAGGACAACATGTTTGAAGGCTGGAAGAAAGCTCTAACATTCCTTAAAGTACACTTTAAAATGTAGGTGTTACTTAAACATGAAAAAAAAGAAAAACATTCTAATGCTTCTGATTCCGTGTAAGGCTGTTGGCTTCCCAAAGGCTTTGGTAGAATCCAAGTTCTGTTTCTTAATAGCCTTGGATTTTTCACCAACCTTTTTGAGACTTTTTCCACCTCGTTTTGATTCTCAGTAAACATTAGTTTTCTTTTAGCTTCTGTTTCTCATTGTCCAATCTGTCCAATTTGAAATGGAAGGTGATAATTTATAAGAGAGGTAATGAAAACTGTCACTGACAATCATTCATTTCGTTTAGTGCACATAATCACTCAGACATGTTAGATTTTTTTCCTATAACTTTAAATTTTGCTCATGTTTGCCATTAAAAAAAAAAAACGTGGTCCAGTGGTCTAGTATTCTACTTGTGGGTAAGATTAACTAGATGGACATTGGCCTTTTTTATTTTTCTTGGCATGAAGGATTACTGTTATTTCCAAGCCTCACTTGCAATTAGATTGGGGTCATATGATTAGGTTCTGACCAATGAAATGGGGGCAGAATTAGTGCATTCCACTACAAAATTTGGCTGTAAACTCATCCATATGCTCCTCCACGATTTTTCTTTCCGTGCAGTGGCCAGTGTGGAGGCAGTGTGTAATTCACAGAGCACGGGAGGAGCCTGGGTCTCGGAGTCACCACTGGAGAAGAGCCACGGGGAGAGCTACTGCCTCTCGGATGCGCAAGAGATAAATCTGAACCACTGAGACTCGGGGGTTGTTTAGAGTAACAGCTAACACCGCATATCCTAATACACTTATCCTATGCGTGTCAGGGGCCATTGTGGCCAAAAATACTTTGGGTAAATATTTGACTTTTAAGAAAATCATTGACTCCTTTTTCCATCTTTTTGAAAAAGGCTCCATCACAACCTGTCTTCTTTTCCTAATTAAAAAGCCCTTTCTTGAGATTTTCTTGAAATGCATCAGATGGGCTGGATTTGAGAGACAAAAGCACTCAAAATCCATTAGGTTAGGATTTAACCACAAAATGGTGATTAAAATCCAAAGATATTTCCTTCTTTATTCTTTATAAGTAAAGAGAAATGGCGAATGCCCTCATAACATCTGAACAAAAGGAGTCCATATTGAAGGCAAAGCAGGCTCCACTACATTAGATGTGTTTTCACGAAAGAGTTAAAACACACGTGCATACAGAGAGAGACACACACACAAACCTTCTAAAGTCCATGACGTTTTCATTGTCCTTAAAGCCAGCCTTTTCCTGGAACATATGGTTATTAAAAGCCCTATTTGAAGGTAAATATTTGTCTCCTATACAAGCTGAGCCCTCTTACTTGAAAATCATCGGTGTTCCTCACGGTGGACGACCGGGCATGCAGGGAGTGTGCACACAGCAAAGGGTATGAGATCAGAACTCAACGTCGCCTATTCTGCATCACTTAGGTAAAGCATCTGATTCCCCATATGCGAGGAGGAAATAACAATGCTTCCCTTCAAGATAGTTTTGAGCACCAAATAACCAGTCTTGACATCTCTCTGCCTTTTCACTTCTTACACATCGACTTCTGTGCTTTGAGAGGGAATTACACAAATTTGCAGACTTACCTTCTTTCTCCTCAGATGCACACTAAGGGCTATTCAACAAGTCTTCACATACCTCTGGTCAACTACCTTTCCTATGCCCAAAGCATCCGTTCCAGATTTGAATCGCTCCCTTCCAACTCGCTATTCTAGTAATCTCAGCCACAGTCCTGGCTTGAGGCTGTGCAGCGTGGACCCACCTGCTGCCACGTCATGGGCTTTTCTATTTCTGTAGGATCACTCTCCACCCTCCGGGAAAAAGTCCTCTGTCTCTGGACAGAGGCTAATCTGCCCTCCTGTGCTCGTGAACTCACCCCTGGTATCTCATCTGGGAGCTTGTGTGGTTGATGAGCCATCCTGTCCTGCCCTTTTAATCTTCTCTCTCATCTGCCTCTCCTCCACAGTCCGTCAGTATACTGAAGTCCATTTTTCTTCCTGTGAAGGGATAAAAAGATCAAAGAGGGTATTTCGCATCTTTCCCCCCTACTAATCTCCTTTCTGTCATTAGCAAGCTCCTCCTACAAATAGTATTCTCAACGTTAATTGCCTAGTTTTCTTTTAAATCTGCCGCAGTGTGCTTTCTCCCTCAGCCACCCCGCTGGCACTGCTCTGGAAAATAATCTGTTTGCGTTTCAAGTGACTCCATTCAGTTCTTGTTCCTTTGACTTCCCTGTAGTGCTAGATGCTGTTCAAGTCCCTTTTTCAAACTTGCACTTGCTTCGGCGTCTCCGATACTAGATTCACTTTTTTGCCCTCTTATCTCTCTGATTTTTTTCTTACTTAAATTAGTTTATGAGACACTCTTCTATCAGCATTTTCAACGTTGATACTCTATTCGGTCATCTCTCTTAATCTCCTCCTTGTCCTCTTCAGATTTCAGCCATCTCCCTTTCACTACAAACTACGTGAAAATTGTTCCTAAGTCTGTGTCTCCAACTTAATTTCCTAAATTCCGGGCCCAGTCATCTACTCAACACCTGCACCTGGACGTCCAACAGGTATCTCCAACTTCACGTGTTTAAACCTCAATCTCCACTTCTCTTCCTCTTAAAGCTACTTTTCTTTCAGCCTAGGTTCATGTCGTGACTTTGACACTTTTTAGTTTTGTGCTTTGTTTAAAGTTACCTAAGATTCCTAAATCTCAGTTTCTTCATTTATAAAATGAGAATAATGCTAAAAAATTAATACAATTATTGTTAAGAATGCTATAACAATAACAAAAAATCTACCATTTATTGCATATTGGTTACGCTCTGTGTGTCAAACACAGTCCTGATGACTGACATGAATTGTTATTTATGGAAGGAAAGAAGAGTATGTAAGTAGTTATTATTATTATAACCAGAAGCCTAGGATTTGAAGCTCACTTCCTTTTTAATTTTATTCTCACTGAAGCTTAAAGCAGTGAGTATGCCAGTCGCTGCTTTCCCGGGAGAGAGGAAAGCTATCCTTCCAAGTCTGTATTCTTTGAGTATTAGGCAGTTTCACTCTCCCTTTACTGTAAGCAGATCCTTAAACCTGTAGGAGAATACTGCCTGCCGCATCCGCAGTTCAGAGTTGGGACACTTGGATTGTTAATTTTCATAATTCATATTTAGATCATTATCCAAAATTCAAAGATGTGCATAGTAACTGCTATTAATTCTCCAATCAAACTTAGTTACCTGATGGAATCAAAGGAAAAAAAAATGTGACTTTGCTTTGGAATTAGGACATGAAGCACTTCCAACTTACCATGAATATAGAATAGGGAACTTTTATGAACATAGGAAAGAGTTACTTATTTATAAATAAAAACAATACCATTGGTATTAGCCTTTCAGTATGAATTCTCCTGCTAGTGATTTGCAAATTAATCTCATGTGATTTGTGAAAAAACTTGAATTACCTAATATGTTGCAGGACTTCATCACTTATACCTAGTGGGCTCAGTAGCCGTAGGCTGACTGGGCACGTAATTTAGTGGTACTTAATCTCTTTTATTTAATTTTTTGTTCCTTTTTTAAAAAATTGTTATTATGTTCCAAATTCCTCACAAAACATTCCCAGGAAAATTCATAAATGCAACCACACCAAACTCATCAAATATCAGATATTTGAAGGAGTAATAGGCCGTCTGAAGCCCATCTATCACCCGTCTGTGGATCTACAGACCCCAGGTTAAAATTCCTCTATGTTATATGATCTTTGAGGGTCTAGGGAGCCACGCTTTTCAAAACACAGGAAGCAACTAGAATCATTAGCTACATACCCATTTGTGTAATAAAAAAGTCATTTATTCCAATTTCTTTTCTCAGTATAACTTGCTTCCTCAAGCATTTTTAAAGTCTAACAATTATTGAAAAGGGTTTCCGCTTGGAATTAAAGGATTCTTCCAGGAGTCGGTGGACGAAGCCCTTATCTCGCATGTCTGTTGGACGAGATTGTATCTTTATCCTTTTAAGAGAAAGTCTTTGGGCCTGAAGAATTAACTCTCACCAGAAAGAAGCAGCATTATACTAGTGGAACAGACACATGCAGTACTGTAATCATCTATTGTTGGAGAAAAATTTTTTAAACATGTTTTCTTTTATTTATTTCATAACCTAGTAGTTTCCAGGGCTTGTTTTTGTCTTATCTAAATAGATAATAGCATGCATGGCACATGTCATGTATTTGGTTTTTCAGTCATAATTTAGCTTCAAAGTCATTAGCAGGTGTGTTCGCTGAAGTATCTACATTTAGGGAGAAGCAAGCTTTCACACACTGCTATTGGTGGTATAAAAAAAATCCAGTGAAGAATTTAAAAATTTAGAAAATGATGCATATAATAATATTCTTTAATGAATATTGTTCTCATTATTTTATGCTTTGCATTTTCTTCAACAATTTCTAATTTATCATTAATGCTATTAGGCCAGTTTAGAGACTTGGTCTCATCTGATAGAAAACAGACATTCCAGGCAGAAGTGGAGCAGGCAGGCCAAGTCATAGGGGTGTGCAATAGTGTCACATTCTATAACACATTCTCTTAATCCAGACATAATTACTTCATTACGTTGGGATTGCAGTATCATTTAAGAAAATCAGCATTGCAAGACTCTTGATATGTCTTATGTGTTGAGTTCACTATTGGTTTTGGTCGTGGATTTGTCATATTCTAATGGGCAGAAAGCCCAAACACTACAGTGGTCACCTTTTCACCTTCTCTGTCAGTACACAGCCTCTAACAAACCCATCCTCCTTACATCACGATGCTGCCATGCAACATTTAAGAAGTCCCTGGTATGTTCATGTATGATGCTTGATGGCAGATATTTCAATAAACTTTCTCAATTAGTCTATATTGTAGGTACTACGTTTTATTCAAGAGAGGAAATTGAAGCTCAGAAAGGTCAGCTGAAAAGCCCAAGACCAAACAGCTAGAGGCAGAGCCAGGATTTGAATCCAGCCATTGTGGCTTCAGAGCAAATGTTTGTACTTACTGTACCATTGTTTGTGATATACTGACAACTTTGAACACAAAATATGGCAACTCTGTAGCCTTTCCTCCCCAGTTGGACTTGAATCATCTTCTTTTTTCTTTATCTTATACCTTTTTTCCCTAGCCCCGTATTCTCACTCCCCTCACTTCACCTCCATAAAATTAGGGACCCATTTTTAGGGGGCAGATTAAAGACAGATGTTCCAAAATGCAGTGGGATAGAAGTTTATTTTCCCTTGGGATTACTGACTCATATTTTCCTTTTCCATAGGACTCTTTCTGAAATTCTGATGCTTATACGAAGGGGGAATTCTATTTTGTTTGTGAATAATTGTTCCTCTGGTTTCTCTGTTCAGGTTTTTTGAGTGGTCTAATGTATAGAAACCTTCTTCCCCATTTCCATTTGGTACCAACCAAATTATAAGATAGGGAATAACATGAATGGGGACAAAATATAGTTTTTTTTTAAACTACAAATACAAGCTGATATTAAATAATATACCTAATATATCTAGGAAGAATAGCTTTCAAATAGTGAAATTTAAAATTAAACAAACTTATCGCCCAGTCCCACACAACGCTGGTCTGGGACAAATCCCAACCCCATAGGAGCAGAGTACAACATACAATTTCTGTAAGGAGCTTCAGATCAGAAGAGAGGAAAAAGCAAGGGAATGAATTATGCACACACAGTTTATCTTTCTAAATCCCCAAATCAAATGTGTGTTCCTTATGCACAAGAGAAAGACTCAGTCAGGGGGAGGAGGCCAGAAGCCAGAGGAGCTCCCAATACATAGAACAAAACTTCTGAAGTGGGGAACAACCACCCCTCTGTCTAACACTCATGTATTGTTAAAATAGGGTAAATATTAAATTGTGAGGTGAATCAAATAAAAAATGTGGATATCACCGATAAAAAGACAAGGTAAAATTAGAGTGAAGGCAAGGGCCCTATAAAATAGATACTTTTTAAAGTAGAAAATGAAGGATTTTTCTTTAATCTAGAGTTCTTTCCCTTGAGATAGATATAAGTGGGCAGTAAATTTATTATTTTTTACTATCTGGCCATAGTTTTTGTAAGTGTTTTCTGAAATTGTATAATTTGGCCAAAACATCTCAGGTCAGGAAAGCCTTGAAAAGAATTCCTTGGATACTTTGATTAAATATTTGAGAGATGACAGTATTATTATTTGTCCTAAACTTCTCAATAGAGCACACATTTTTAAGAGGAAAGCACTTAAAAAAAAAAAGTCTGTTTCTTTTGTCAATTGCTTACGATCCCCAGAAAGAGCTGTTGGAAATTGAAGAATAAGAAGAGCAGACCTCTCTTTTGTTGTAGGAGAAAGTTTAAAACAAAGTTAAGAGGAGAATAATAGCTGAAAGCTCAGATTTGGCAGGCAGTATGATATGATCTGATTTTCAATCAATCTCGAAACTGAGAATTTAAACACCTCCATCTGACATCAAATAGAAATGACCTGTCGGTCATGCGGTCAGTGTTTCTGGGCTCAGGATACCTTGTGATAAAAGAGGTTCTGCTTTATTTTACTCTTTTTTTCCCCCTTCTACTGAATCCCTAAATTCTCTCACTTGCTTTTAGTACAGACCAATAGCTTGATGAGACAGGGTTGTATAGTGCAAAGGGTGTTGGGATAGAATGTTTTTGAATGTTAATATCAGCACTTTTTGCCCCATAATTATGAAGAAAAATTCTGAACCTCAGATTCATGTGTAAATTGATGATAATACTGTCTTACAGCTTTTGTCGTGAGGGTTTTTTTAAAACTCTATAACATGGATACTCCATCAGGGCAGGTGTATACCTCTGGTCATTCAGTGTGTCTTGAACAAATAGCACCATGGATGGCACATAATGAAAGCTCAATTAATTTTTAATTGAATTATATTGAATTGAACTGTGAGGATAAAATATGGAAAAACATATAGAACCT
The DNA here is from genome assembly GCF_048564905.1 of Vicugna pacos. NCBI lineage: Eukaryota > Metazoa > Chordata > Mammalia > Artiodactyla > Camelidae > Vicugna > Vicugna pacos. The sequence continues at coordinate 34,378,842 of NC_132995.1, forward strand.
GGGTCATACAATTGTGTCTTAAGTGTTACAAGAAAATGGCATGAGATGCTTAAAGAAACAGAGAAATGTGTGATACTTTTTCTTTATTTTTGCATTCATAAATCTTAGCAGACAGGGAATCACCAGAAATTATCCTTTTCCTTTGTTTAAGAAGATCCAACACTCTCTAGGGAATATAGAAATTTATCTCACTAACTAAATACTTTCATTTTTTGTCCCAACTTCAGATATGTGATAATAATAACCCCTTCCATTTATGGAGCTTTCTTAAATAAAAGAAATACTTTTTTCCCCCCACACAAATCCTTGTTACATAGAAAGCTCATTTTTTCCTTTTATTTGGTAAGCCATGGAAGTGTAATATGGTAGATAAAAGCCCAGATTTTGAAGTTCTTGGAGCTGAAATTTAAATCTAAGTAGTCTAACCTCCTGTGTGACATTGAGAAAATTACTTAACCTCTCTGGGCCTCATCCCCATTTTATTGATCAGGAGACAGGCATGCTTACTCCATACGGATGTTGTGAAGATAAGATGAGACAACACCAGTAAAGCACTCCCTGCAGTGGTAAATAAAAGGGAATAGTCAATTTTGGCTTTCATTTTCATAAGTAACACCTATTCTGTCCCAGACATTGTACTAGGCAGATAATATCACCTGTTACCATAGTTAGAGATTGAAGGTAAGAAAACATGACTTGTTCTAGATCCTGAGACTAGTTAGTGTACAACAAGGATTTCCATTCCAGATATCTTGGTTTCAACTTCCACTAGCACAGTTTTAAAGGTGGGTACAATGCAGTGCTTTGCCCAGTAGTACAGCAGTTTGAGACTATAGTGATGGATTATGCTAATAGTGACCATTAAGAGATAGGATTCTCTCTCCTTACTTGCTCCTCCATGTTTCAGCTTTGAAGAGTTTACAATTGTGCATCTTGTTGCACGTTTATTAAGGATACTGGCCACATGGAAATAGGTCACATGGGAGAACTTCACAATGTCCCTTACTGACGGGGTCCAGAGAGTACCAGACAGGAAGTCCGATTGCCCAGAGTTTAGCTTCATTCAGTGCATCAAGTCTGTAGGTAGAAATTAACATCCCCATTTTACAGATGATCCCCATTTTACAGTCACTGTGTGTGACTACTTTGCTTAACACCACAAAACTAGAAAACACTAGAGGTGGTATCAGTGCTGGACAGAGTCAATCAATGTAATTGTTCTTAAGTTGTGTATTATATTTCTAATGTACTTCTGTATAATTATATACTTCTATGTAGATATATAGAATTATACGGTTAGTTAAGATGGGATGTGGATATGTCAGAACAATGCTACCTGGTAAATTCTCAAATTTTCCCAAGGGTATCTAGCAAATCTTCAAATGTTTTTGGTTGTTAGGCCTCTCAGCTGTCAAAATGGCATGATAGAGTAGATATTTTAAGACTGGATAAGTTCCACAGTATTCTAGATACTCTAGGTCAATGTTTATATGGTTAGGCAAGTATTAGGTTATTTTTGACTTAAATGAGCAATTACTTACTGATCATCAATCTGAGACTATTGTATTATAGCAATAGTGCATCTGCAGTTTTCATCCCTCAACTATATTAAATAATATATTTCTGGCGCCTGGTAACATCCATCATACTACTTCTATTAGCTAGAGTTTTTCAAGCTAATAATTGCAGTGTTTTTTACTGGATTTGTTTTAGAAATAATCTTTTATTTAATATTCAGGATATCAATTATTAACAGAATTGTATATATCTGCTGAGCCTGTCTCCAATAACCTCACAGTACACCTGAACACTAGTAACCAAAAAAAGATGACTCCCACACACCTGTCACTAACCAGAAAGCCTGAGTTTTATCCGACTGGTGGGCAGGCTGGAAGCCAAGCTCAACAGAGCCTTCTTACTTTTGTGGACTTTGTTTTCTCTATCATATAAATGGAGAGAATGTCAGATCTGTGTCAGAGGGTTTCCCTCTCAAATGCCTCCGAATATCTCTTATAAAGGTACCTTATATTTCAGTTCAATCCATTCTCTAGATCACACAGAAAAAAATGTAAAGATGAGAATAGTAAATCAACAGGAAAAGTGCTCGGAAACCATGAGGCCAAGTCTACCTCAGAAACTCTTTGGTCTTTTACGCAGGACAGAGTTTTGAAGTTCAAGGGCAGAGTCCTTGTGTTAAAAGGTGAATATTTTCAGAGTTGAAAGCAATACCCTTTCATGGTTTCTTTTTTTTTTCTTTTCTTTTTTTAATGGCTCAGCAAAGCTCCAAAGGCCCAGGAAAGAAAATAAAGGGAGTAATTCTTTTCCTCCTTTCTCGTTTTGTTTTTCCTTGTTAATAAGGAGGCGGAGCTACAGCGAAGGAGCTGAGGGTAGCGCCGTAATTTCGCCGCAGTGCCGCATCAGGGGACAGGCGCCGTTGTCAGGGAGTAGTTGTGCTGAAATGAGGACAAGCACCCATTTCAAGGTGTAGCCTGAACGACCCGTTCAGGACTGAAGACATCTGTGTCACTCACGTCCTTAGAACAGGGACAGTGGAAATATTAGCCAGGGCAAAGGTGGAGAGTCAGAAGGGGATACAGATTTGCCTTTCTGACAAATTCTGCTGCTCTGCAAGTCACCATGAGGTGCTTGTGAGAGATGACATTATGATTTCTTGCCCCAGGAGTACAATTGAAGCAAAAAAGTCGAGGAACAGAAGTTGAACTTCAGACAGTTTTAAAAAAGAGAAATCTAAGGACATAGCAAAGATGACTATTTGATATTCTCTCCTTCTTTGGCAGAATTACCCCTAAGGTAATTATTACTTGAGTCTTTGGCCAGAGGGGAAATAGAAGGCTAATACAGAGGAAAAACTATTACAGATGGAAGTGTCAGATTGAGTGGGAGGAGAGGTTTAGGGGATGGAGATCAGAAACGAAATCTAGCTCAAATGCTGTACAACTAAATTAAGTAAAACATATACTAATATAAAGGGGGCATTTATAATGTATTCTTGAGTGTAAAAAGTAGATGGATCTTTATTTGCACACATATGTACAACTATATACACACCTTCATGGGCACAGGTACATACCAAATTCCTTTAACGACTACAGCTGGGGAGTGAGGCTAGGAGGTGAGTCAAGGAGAACACTTTCTTTTTTTAACTTAGCCTGGCATGTATACAGTCTTAAAATCTTTTTGTTGAACGAGTAGCATGAGGAATAAGCAAATGAAAGGCAACAGCTGCGTAGCTGAGTGTGCTGAGTGTAGGCTTACCTCCCAGATCCTTCAGTTCAGTTTTCTTTCAGGGTTACACTATATTCTTTGGGGACCCCGATTCAGCAGGAAGTAAAGGCAGGCGCTGTCTTAGAGCAGGAGCAGAGTCATCTTTCTGCCCATTGACACTGACTGGCCAGTGGTTGGAGATAAATGTCCAGTAGTTGGAGAGAAAAACTGGGAGGCTTTTGTGAGTACTCGGTATTGGGCTCTGGTGAGCAAAATGGATCCCATTAGTTTACATCAGTTTTGTTGAACAATTGGGTAAGTCACAGAGATGATCGAAACAGATCCCTTACCTGGAACTCAGAAGGAGAAAGTATAGAATATGATACTTTTAATACTATAAGTTGTTATTACTGAATAGAAATATTTGAACATTAAGTGAAGAAATGAGAGTAATTCCTCTAGGAAAAAGTGGAGCTAATTTCTATTAAGTGCATACTAGATGCCAGCCTAGTTTTTGGTACTTAACATGAAATAATTAGATACTTTACATAAAGTAATTTGGCATTAGTGTTTTTTTCTTTTCAATACAGACAAGGTATTTGAGGGCAAAGTAATTAAACACATCACAGGACAAGAATTCAAAGTGAAATATTTTTATCTGCATCTCTAGCTGTGATGAGGACAAGGAAAGTAGCCTCTTGTGTGGAAGGGAGGAGACCATAGAAAGAAGAATAGAATTTTCACTATTTCTTGGGGGCTAGGGTGGTTTTTTGATTTTTATTTTTATAAAGACAGAAACTCTCTTAAGTTTTCCTAAACCCCGTAACATTTACAATGTGAGAAACTGGATTTCCTGGATCTTGGCATTCCTGTCTCCTGATCTGGTGATTGTGTGTGTGTGTGTGTGTGTGTGTGTGTGTGTGTCTGTCTGTCTGTCTGTCTAGTATTAACAGGTTGGGTTCTCTGGGAAACCGGACAAGACAGAGTAAGTAGTACAAAAAGTGTATTGGGTAGTAACACATGGGGCGCTCCAGAATGGAGATTAGAAATGGGTGGGAATTATACTATACTTGGCTTAGGCCTTGGCCAGGGGATGCTCCCAGAAGATTAGGACCTTGAGTAGGTAGGACTGTTAGGACCCTGTGAAACTAAGAGCTGGAGGTTGCTGCCTATCACACTGCTTGCACCTGGACAACAAATATTTTCTTGAAGTGGGATTTGAGCAGCATATCTCCAATTCTCATTTTTGTTTAGTATATTTGCATCTCCTAGTGTATTTGCATCTCCTAGTATATTTGTTGATCAGCTCTTGAAAATGTATGGAAATATATGAATGTTTTTCTCATCTTTACACAACAAGCTTAAATGATAATGACTGTGTCCAAATTTTGAAGGAAATTATGAAATAAAGCTGATGTTTCCTCTGCAAGAATGATTTTAGTAGTTTTACTGATCTTTGGTTATTCTGTGGGTTTTTATATTTCTGAATCATCAGACTGCAAATACTAACTTTTTTTTTGTTTCCAGATCCACTTTAATCAGTAGAAGCACTGACTCATCCTTTAACTCAGTGTGGGTTTTTCAGTCTTGCCTGCTTTATTTTATTTTATTTATTTTTTTATTATATAAGTTTCAGGTGTATAGCATTATAATTCGACATCTGTATGCACTACAAAATGATCACCCTCACAAGTCTAGTTACATCCATCACCAAACAGTTGACCCCCTTTCCCTCTGGTAACCTGTGTCTATGAGTTTTATTTTGTTGGTTTATTATTTTTTTTAAGATCCCACATATGAATGATATCATTTGGTATTTGTTTTCTCTGTCTGACTTATTTCACTTAGCATAATACATTCAAGGTCCATCCATATTGTTGCAAGTGGCAGGATTTCATTCTTTTTTTTATGGCTGGGTACTGTTCTTTTTTTTTTAATTTTTTATTGATTTATAATCATTTTACAATATTGTGTCAAATTCCAGTGTTCAGCACAATTCCTCAGTCATTCATGGACATATACACACTCATTGTCACATTTTCTTTTTCTGTGAGTTATCATAACATTTTGTGTATATTTCCCTGTGCTGTACAGTGTAATCTTGTTTATCTATTTTACAATTTTGAAATCCCAGTCTATCCGTTCCCACCCTCCACCCCCCCTGGTAACCACAAGTCTGTATTCTCTGTCTGTGAGTCTATTTCTGTCCTGTATTTATGCTTTGTTTTTGTTTGTTTGTTTGTTTTTGTTTTTGTTTTTTAGATTCCACATATGAGCGATCTCATATGGTATTTTTCTTTCTCTTTCTGGCTTACTTCACTTAGAATGACATTCTCTAGGAGCATCCATGTTGCTGCAGATCGTTATGTTGTCAGTTTTTATGGCTGAGTAGTATTCCACTGTATAAATATACCACCTCTTCTTTATCCAGTCACCTGTTGATGGACATTTAGGCTGTTTCCATGTTTTGGCTATTGTAAATAGTGCTTCTATGAACATTGGAGTGCAGGTGTCATCCTGAAGTAGATTTCCTTCTGGATACAAGCCCAGGAGTGGGATTCCTGGGTCCTATGGTAAGTCTATTCCTAGTCTTTTGAGGAATCTCCACACTGTTTTCCATAGTGGCTGCACCAAACTGCATTCCCACCAGCAGTGTAGGAGGGTTCCCCTTTCTCCACAGCCTCTCCAGCATTTGTCATTTTTGGATTTTTGAATGACGGCCATTCTGACTGGTGTGAGGTGATACCTCATTGTAGTTTTGATTTGCATTTCTCTGATAATTAGTGATATTGAGCATTTTTTCATGTGCTTTTTGATCATTTGTATGTCTTCCTTGGAGAATTGCTTGTTTAGGTCTTCTGCCCATTTTTGGATTGGGTTGTTTATTCTTTTCTTATTGAGTCGTATGAGCTGCTTATATATTCTGGAGATCAAGCCTTTGTCGGTTTCACTTGCAAAAATTTTCTCCCATTCCGTAGGTTTTCTTCTTGTTTTACTTCTGGTTTCCTTTGCTGTGCAGAAGCTTGTAAGTTTCATTAGGTCCCATTTGTTTATTCTTGCTTTTATTTCTTCTAGGAGAAAATTTTTGAATGTATGTCAGATAATATTTTGCCTATGTTTTCCTCTAGGAGGTTTATTGTATCTTGTCTTATGTTTAAGTCTTTAATCCATTTTGAGTTTATTTTTGTGTATGGTGTAAGGGAGTGTTCTAGCTTCATTGATTTACATGCTGCTGTCCAGTTTTCCCAACACCATTTGCTGAAGAGACTGTCTTTATTCCATTGTATATTCTTGCCTCCTTTGTCGAAGATGAGTTGACCAAAAGTTTGTGGGTTCATTTCTGGGCTCTCTATTCTGTTCCATTGGTCTATATGTCTGTTTTGGTACCAATACCATGCTGTCTTGATGACTGTAGCTCTGTAGTATTGTCTGAAGTCTGGGAGAGTTATTCCTCCAGCCTCTTTCTTTCTCTTCAGTAATGCTTTAGCAATTCTAGGTCTTTGATGGTTCCATATAAATTTGATTATGATTTGTTCTAGTTCTGTGAAATATGTCCTGGGTAATTGGATAGGGATTGCATTAAATCTGTAGATTGCCTTGGGTAGTGTGACCATTTTAACAATATTGATTCTTCCAATCCAAGAGCATGGAATATCTTTCCATTTTTTAAAGTCTTCTTTAATTTCTTTCATCAGTGGTTTATAGTTTTCTGTGTATAATTCTTTCACCTCCTTGGTTAGATTTATTCCCAGATATTTTATTACTTTGGGTGCTATTTTAAAGGGGATTGTTTCTTTACTTTCTTTTTCTGTTGATTTATCGTTAGTGTAAAGAAATGCAACTGATTTTTGAACGTTAATTTTGTAACTTGCTACCTTGCTGAATTCTTCAATCAGCTCTAGTAGCTTTTGTGTGGCCCTTTTAGGGTTTTCTATATATAGTAACATGTCATCAGCATATAATGACACTTTTACCTCTTCTTTTCCAATTTGGATCCCTTTTATTTCTCTCTCTTGCCTGATTGCTGTGGCTAGGACTTCCAGGACTATGTTGAAAAGGAGTGGTGATAGTGGGCATCCTTGTCTTGTCCCAGATTTTAGTGGGAAGCTTTTGAGTTTTTCACCGTTGAGTACTATGCTGGCTGTAGGTTTGTCATATATAGCTTTTATGATGTTGAGATATGTTCCCTCTATACCCACTTTGGCGAGAGTTTTTATCATAAATGGATGTTGAATTTTATCAAATGCTTTTTCTGCATCGATTGAGATGATCATGTGGTTTTTGTCCTTTCTCTTGTTGATGTGATGTATTACATTGATTGATTTGCGTATGTTGAACCAGCCTGGCTGGGTACTGTTCTGTTGTGTATAATACCGCATCTTCCTTCTCCATTCATCCTTCAATGGACACAGGTTATTTCCATATCTTGACTATTATAAATAATGCTGCAGTAAATTTAGGGTTTTATATAGCTTTTTGAATTAGTATTTTTGTGTTCTTTGGATAAATACTCAGAATTTGAATAACTGAGTCATAGCTCTATAACTGGGTAATAGTTCTAGTCTTAATTTTTTTGAGTAATCTCCATGTTTTCCATAGTGGCTGCACCAGTTTATATTCCCACCAACAGTGTACGAGGGTTCCCTTTTTTCTATACCCTCTGCAACATTTATTATTTTTTGTCTTTTCATTAATAGCTGTTCTAACAGGTGTGAGGTGATATCTCATTGTGGTTTTGATTTGCATTTCTCTAATAATTTGTGATATTGAACATCTTTTCATATATCTGTTTGCCATCTGTATGTCTTCTTTGGAAAAACGTCTATTCAGATACAGTGCCCAAGTTTTAATTGGGTTGTTTATATTTTTGTTGTTGAATTGCAGAATTCAATTCTTTATATATTTTGGATATTAACCCTTTATCAGGTATATGATTTTGCAAATATCTTCTCCAGTTAAGTTGCCTTTTTGTTTTGATGATGATTCCCTATGTTGTGCAGAAGCTTTTTAGTTTGATAGTCCCACTTCTTTATTTTCACTTTTGTTTCCTTTGCCTTTCGAGTGAGATCCAGAAAGATATTGCTAAAACAGATGTCATTGAGGTGACCATCTATGTGTTCTTCTAGGAATTTTATTGTTTCAAATCTTACATTCAAGTCTTTAATCCACCTTGAATCAACTTTTGGGTGTAGCATGAGATAGTGGTCTGATTCTTTTGCATATGGCTGTCCCGTTTTCCCAGCATCATTTACTGAAGAGACTATCTCTTCTGCATTATTTGTTCTTTGTTCCTTTGCTGTAAATTGATTGTTCATTAAAGTGTGGGTTTATTTCTGGGCTCTCAGTTCTGATCCACTGATCTGTGCATTTGTTTTTGTGCTGGTACTATATTGTTTTGATTACTGTAGCTTTGTAGTATAATTTAAATTGGTAAGTGTGATATCTCTTGCTTTGTTATTCTTTCTCCACATTGTTTTGAATATTTGGAATCTTTCCTGGTTCCATACAAATTTTGGAATTATTTGTTCCAGTTCTGTGAAAAATGCCTTGGAATTTTGATAGGGATTGTGTTGAACCTGTAGATTGCTTTGGGTGGGATGGGCATTTAAACAATGTTAATTCTTCCAATTCATGAACACAGAATATTCAGATCATAGACATGATGCCAACCAGTATTTAACTCATGCTTTGAGAAGGGGAGGAGAGTACAGTTTGATTAACTAGTTTACTTTTTAGTAATTCTTTATAAAGTACTCTGGGCTTTGTGATAACATTTGAACTAAATGTTGAAAAAGGAGTAAGAGAGTATCACCAAATGAATGAAGAAGGAACAAGGGAACTCCAGGAACAATTTATTACATCAGAGTAGCAAGGAATAAAATATGTGGCCTTCTTGAAGGAGAGAGGTTTTCACAAAGACACGGTGGAAAGCTAAGTGGATCCAGACTGTGTAGAGTTGCATATCCAGGGAAATATTAAATAGCGGTTAAGGGGATGACCTGTAGTGTCATAGACACCTGGACTCAAATTCATGTTCTGTCATTTTCCAACTGACAAAGATGATTTTGGACAATTCCTTTATCTTTAGTTTCCTCATCTGTATAAAGAATGCAAAGTATTTATCCCATTGCCTGGAACAGAGTGAATACTCATCATTAGATAGTTTTAAATAGTCAGAATATTCATATCATTAATATTATAATTATTTTATATTTAAGTATTTTTAGATGTTCTTATTTTTTATTAAAGTATAGTTGATTTATGGTGTTAGTTTCATGTGTACAGCAAAATGAATCAGTTGCATATACATGCATGTATGTGTGTGTATATATATATTTTTTTTTTCAGATTCTTTTTCATTACAGCTCACTACAAGATATTGAATAAAGTTCCCTGTGCTATACAGTATAAAATTGTTGTTTATCTATTTTATATATAGTAGTTAGTATCTGCAAATTTTGAACTCCCGATTTAGCCCTTTAGCCCTTCTCACCCTCTTTACCCTCTGGTAACTATAAGTTTGTTCTTTATGTCTGTGTGTTGGTTTCTGTTTTATGAGTAAGTTCATATATATATATATATATATAATTTTTTTTTTAGATTCCACATATAAGTGATATCATATGGTATTTTTCTTTCTCTTTCTGGCTTTCTTTGCTTAGAATGATGATCTCTAGATCCATCCATGTTGCTGCAAATGGCATTATTTTATTCTTTTTTATGACTGAGTAGTATTCCATCACACACACACACACACACACACACACACACACACTCTCACACACACACACACAAACCACATCTTCTATCCATCTATCAATGGACATTTAGGTTGTTTCCATGTCTTGGCTAGTGTAAATAGTGCTGCTGTGAACATTTGTGTGCATGTGTCTTTCTGAGTTATAGTTTTCTTCAGATATGTGCCCAGGAGTGGGACTGCTGGATCATATGGTAAGTCTATCTTTAGTTTTTTAAGGAATCTCCATTCTGATCTCCATAGTGGCTGCACCAATTTACATTCCCATCAACAGTGTAGGAGGGTTCATTTTTCTCCACACCCTCTCCAGCATTTATTATTTGTTGACTTTTTAATGATGGCCATTCTGACTGGTGTGAGGTAATACCTCACTGTAGTTTTGATTTGCATTTCCCTAATAATTAGTGATGTCGAGCATCCTTCCACGTGCTGGCTGGCCATCTGGATGTCTTATTTGTAAAGATGTCTATTTAGGTCTTCTGCCCATTTTTTGATTGGGTTACTTGCTTTTTTTGATATTAAGCTGTATGAGCTATTTGTATATTTTGGAAATTAATCCCTTGTCAATCACATCACTTGCAAGTATTTTCTCCCATTCTATATATTGTCTTTTCATTTTGTTTATGGTATATTTAGATGTGCAAAGGCTTTTAAGTTTAATTAGGTCCCATTTGTTTATTTTTGCTTTATTTCTGTTACTGTAGGAGCTGGTTCAAAAAAAAATATTGCTGTGGTTTATGTCAAAGAGTGTTCTTCCTATGTTTTCCTCTAGGAGTTTTGTAGTATCTGGTCTTACATTTAGGCCTTTAATCCACTTTGTTTATTTTTATATAAGGTGTTAGAGAATGTTCTAATTTCATTCTTTTACATGTAGCTGTCTAGTGTTCCCACCACCACTTATTGAAGAGATTGTCTTTCCTCCATTGTATATCTTGCTTTCTTTGTCATAGATTAATTGACCATAAGTGTATAGGTTTATTTCTGGACTTTCTATCTTGTTCCATTAATCTATGTGTCTGTTTTTTGTGCCAGTGCCATACTGTTTTGATTACTATAGCTTTGTAGTATAGTCTGAAGTCAGGGATCCTGATTCCCCCATCTCCATTCTTCCTTCATAATATTGTTTTGTCTATTTGGGGTCTTTTGTGTTTCCATACAAATTTTAACTTTTTTTGGTTCCAGTTCTGTGAAAAATGTTGTTGGTAATTTGGTAGGGATTGCATAAAATCTGTATATTGCCTTAGGTCGGATGGCCATTTTAACAATATTGATTCTTCCAATCCAAGAACACGATGTATCTTTCCATCTGTTTGTGTCATCTTCAATTTCTTTTATCAGATTCTTTTAGTTTTTTGGAGTACAGATCCTTTGACTCCTTGGAAAGGTTTTTTCCTAGGCATTTTATTCTTTTTGTTGTAATGGTAAATGGGATTGTTTCATTAATTTCTTTTTCTGATATTTCATTGTTAATGTGTAGAAATGCAACTGAATTCTGTGTATTAATTTGGTATCCTGTAACTTTACCAAATTCATTAATGAGGTTTAGTAGTTTTCTGGTTGCTGCTTTAGGATTTCCTATGTATAGTATCATGTCATCTACAAACAGTGACAGTTTTACTTCTTTTCCAATTTGAATTTCTATAATTTCTTTTTCTTCTCTGATTGCTGTGGCTAGGACATCCAAAACTGTGTTGAATAAAAATGGCAAGAGTGGGTGGGCATCCTTTTCTTGTGCCTAATCTTAGAGGACATGCTTTCAGGTTTACACCATTGAGTATGATGTTAGCTGTGGGTTTGTCATATATGGCCTTTATTATGTTGAAGTATGTTCCCTCTGTGCCCACTTTCTGGAGACTTTTAATCATAAATGGATGCTGAATTTTATTAGAAGGCTTTTCTGCATCTATTGAGATTATCATATGATTTTTATTCTTCAGTTTGTTAATATGATGTATCACATTGATTTGCAGGTACTGAAAAATTTTTGCATCCCTGGGATAAATCCTACTTGATCATGGTGTATGATCCTTTTAATGTATTACTGTAGTCAGTTTGCTAGTATTTTGTTGAGAATTTTTGTATTTATATTCGTAAGTGATATTGGCTATGAGTTTCTTTTTTTGTGATATCTTTGTCTGGTTTTGGTATCAGGATGATGATGGCCTCAGAAGGAGTTTGGAAGTGTTCCTTCCTCTGCAGTTTTTTGAAATAGTTTCAGAAGGATAGGTGTTAACTCTTCTCTAAATGTTTGGTAGAATTCCCCTGTGAAGCCATCTGGTCTTGGACTTTTGTTTGTTAGGAGTTTTTAAATTATTGATTTGATTTTAGTACTGGTCTATTCACATTTTCTATTTCTTCCTGGTTCTGTCTTGACAAATTTTATCTTTCTGAGAAATTGTTCATTCCTTCTAGGTTGTCCTTTTTGTTGGCATATAGTTGCTCACAGTAGCCTCTTATGATCCCTTGTATTTCTGTGGTGTCAGTTGTAACATCTTTTTCATGTCTGATTTTATTAATTTGTTCCCTCTCCCTTTTTATTTTTTTGATGAGTCTGGCTAAAGGTTTATTGATTTTGTTTATCTTTTCAGAGAACCATCTTTTAGTTTCTATTGATCTTTTTTGTGTGTGTGTCTATTTCATTTACCTTTGTTCTAATCTTTATAATTTCTTTCCTTCTACTAACTTTGGGTTTTGTTTGTTCTTCTTTCTATAATTGCTTTAGGTGTAAGGTTAGGTTGTTTATTTGAGATTTTTCGTTTCCTGAGGTAGGCTTGTATTTTGAATTGTGTTTTTGTTTTCATTTGTCTCTAAGTATTTTTTTTTTTTGTCTCTAAGTATTTTTTGACTTCCTCTTTGATTTCCTCAGTGATCCATTGGTTGTTTAGTAACATATTGTTTAGCCTCCCTATGTTTGTGGGTTTTGTAGTTTTTTTCTTGTATTTGATTTCTAATCTCGTAGCATTGTGGTTGGAAAAGATACTTCTGTTATTTAAATCACATAACAATATGCATAAGCACTCATTTCCATCACATTCTTTAAATACTAGAGCCATTCTTTAAATACTAAAGTCAAAACCATCTCCTACATGATGGAGTTTTCATGAGTCGATAGTCAGAACAGTGGGAGAGAGCTTCAGATATTTGTATTTAGTATTACTGAAAGCTGATTGTGTGGTACTGATTAGATGTGCAGATGGGTGATGTAAAATGTCTCCACAACTCATTGCTTTATATTGTTTTCACTGGTCTTCACCTGTTTATTCATTATATTTCCTTTCCTCTAAGTTGGTGAAGAATCTGTGGCTATCATCTTCAGGTAGTTAAAATAAATAAACAAGTCAAATAAGGTCTTTAGTTTATGTTTGTTTTTCTCTCTCTCTGATAATTAGGGATGAATCATGCCTTATATTTATTCTCAAATGGGAAACATTCATAAAACTAGCAAGACATGAACCTCTAATTAGTAGGGCAATAGATGGCAAGTTTTTTCCAACCACACTTTTCTCACCCTCCCCTGCCAAGTCACTCCACTCAGACTTAATCGAGGAAATGTGGTTATTTATCTGTAATTTCATGAGTGTTGATTACTCAAAAGTTGCAAGATATTAGTGAATATGGCCATGTATGGAGTAGTGCAGCTGCCTAGTTTGTGGTTCCTGACTTTCAGTCTCTTTCTCCTTTAGTCCACCCCCAGTGCTATTTCCAGTGTGACTCTTTGAGAAGGTAACTCTGATCATGCAGCTCCCCTGCTTCAACCATTCAGAGACTCACTCAGCTCTTGCCTTCTAGGTAAATTATGTTCAAATACTTTAGCGTAGTGTTCAAGGCTCTTTTAAATTTGGTCCCCAAGTGTTGTCAGTCTCAGCTGACATCCTTTCATATCACATTGTTCACTGGGGCTGGAGTGAGTCACCAGAGGCAGCATGAGCTTTCATGAGCCCCAGTGCCTTTGCACAACCCTGGAGCCCCTCTTTGGTGTCCTCTCTAGGTCTCACTCCTGTTTCACAGTTAACTCAAGGGTTGTTGCTCCTTTTTAAAAGCCTTCCTTGACACTCCATTTGACATGACTAAATTTGGATTCTTTTTCTCTGTTTCCATAGATACACAAATGAACCTTCTTAATAGTAATTATGACAGTTTTTAGACTGTAGTGGCATTCATAACTTGAGACAAAGGGAAGATTAAGGTAGGATTGATACCTGAATTAGACTCAGCAGCCTTGATAAGAAAGGAAAAATTAAGGATAACATGAGAATTGTTTATGAATATTCTGAAGATCCAATGAGAATGACTGCCGATTTTTCTCTTGAACACACTTGCTCAACCCCGCCTCATACAAATATTATGAAACAGGTAAAAACAGAGGGTCTATGCTATGCATACCTGTGTAACATAATACTAAAATGAATAATTGGTCCCATTTATTGAGTGGCCTCTTTATAGACATTGCTTTTGAGCCTGTGATAAGGAGGGAAACATACTCCCCTTAGGGAGATGAGAAAACTGATGGATAAGTGCAAACTGTGCCAAATCTCAAAGTTAGCTAAGTGGCAAAGCTAGGAATAAAACCCTTTCTACTTGATCCCGATGTCTATAGTGATGAGCAGGGTAACATTGAAGGCACCTTAGTGAATCAACAAAGATGAGATCAGCTGAGATAAAATCTCCGGTGCGATTTGATGGACCTGCATTGTTTAGTATAATCTGCTCCACTGTGTAGGCCAAACCTAAGGACCGACTAGGCTGATCTGATGTATCTTTAAATACCCTAACTACTACAGAATTCCAGCGATCATTAGGAGATTATATCTCCTGGGAGGGAATGGTAGATGGATCTCTGTACCAACATAATGCATTTCTGTTGTCTTTTAAATTGTAATTTTCCTTTCCAACTGTGATCAGCTTCATACAGAGGTTCTTTATCTTGATTTCATAATGTCAAATTTAGTTTGTACCACATGGAAGACAACCAGTGTTTCTTAAATGGTACTGAATGAATGTAGCTTATCAATCTTTTAGGTAGCACCCAATGCTATTTTTTTTTTTTTTGGAACTCTCTTGACAGTGGATTTCTAGATTTGTAGAGTTGGAAGAAAACGGAGGAGTTGGGTAATAATCTAATACCTTCATATGTTAGTGACTAATTCATGCCTAGAAGCCATGCTTCCAGTTTGCACATGATCGTAGCTTTTTCCTTCTTTGCAGTTTAGTTTTCTCAGAAGTAAATGGCTCTTAGATTTAAGATTGATGAGGGATCTTGGTGTTCTAACAGTCCATGCTCTCAGCCAGTAGAGAAACACTTTTTACAGATCTCGGCTCATTTTGGAGCCTGGACGCTAATCAGTGTGACGGGGAAAGTGTCTTCTGCTCATGCCCAGAATGAAGGCAGCAGGACAGCATGTGGAGCCTGTTGTTCAGAATTCCAGCTGAGGGTCAGAACAATGCATCTTTTCTGAAAATGTTCCCTGAGCTTTTGGCTACTGTGTTTCAAACCACAATATTGAAATGTGGCATGTGGCCAATATTTATAGCCTGTTTTGCCAAGGAACCTTCACAGAGCTTATTACCAGGAGGATTTTCATGATTACTACCATCAGAATAAAAAAAGAAATTCATTTGAGAAATAAACCCTTGGGCTCAGTAAACAAAAACATAAGCACATCCAGAAGCCTGGGTTACCTTTGCCAAATTCTCTCCCATCATCAGGCAATTGCCCAAAGAAACCCTGACTTCCAGCCAACTTGGGTTTCATGGAGAGCTATTCAGACCTCTTCTGTTTTAACTTCATTCTTCCTTTCATGACTATAAAGATTTTTAAATTCTTCACTTCATGACTATGAATTTAAAAAAAAATCTTTATAGAAAGTTCTATAGCTTTAGTGTTCCTAAATCCATATTATCAAGATAGAGTTACTAGATTTGAAAGATGAGGACATATGATCAAATTTTTAATGAGATACTCTGATTAAGTCAAATCTGCCAATACTCATCACACTGCTGAGACCCAGAGATACTCAGACACGGGCATAGTTTTCTTGGGTGTAATCATGACTCTGCGAACTGAGGTCAGCTCAGAGTGCTTCAGGAACTGTCTCATTCTCTTCCCTAAACCACTTTTCCTTCATTGCAGCATGCCCTTCAATATGGAGACAGCTGGAACTTTTCGATTTCAGATACAGCATTTCAATTCATAACAGGGGTTGTCTAAGTTGAAATTTATGAAGCGGTGGTGGGCTGGCGCTGGCTTATGAGAGCTAATTGTAAACTTTTCAGGAATTTTGAGAGCTGGTTGCTGCCCACGGTAGGGGTATTTACAACATAATTGCCAAACACAGCAAAGCAGGGCTTTTCATTTATTATTTGTCAAAGAGCGTAACATTGAAAAGTATTCACATATTAATTCACTTCTTCAAGGCTTTGTTAAAATGCCACCTTCTCCTGAAGCTTTTGGTGATTCAATCAACCCCTCTCCCAAATAGTACTTCATTTTGAAGCTTTTTATGCAGTAAATCATTTTTAACCATGAAGCGTTGACATTTGCCCACATCCACATGTTTTGTTTTTCTTTCTGGAATCTTAGTTTATTGAGTTTTGGATTTTTATGTAATTAAAAAAATATCCTTTAAAGTGTCTAGTGTGATCCTTGCAGGTTTAGCACTCAGAAAATATTTTACAAATTGTCAGTAAAATATTAGTCCACTAGTGATCTATGATTCTACATATGCTCAATTATACCATTGCTACCATTAAAACCTTAGCTGCCATTAAAACCCAGTGGGAACCATATCAGTATCAGGATACTGACATGATATCATCCAAGGAAGGTAAGAGCGGGCATGGAGTAGAGGGGGACAGCCTCTGTATAATTTGGCTTCAGCTGAGAACAACCCTTAACATCTAGAGGCCAGTCATTTGATCCGTATCTTTGGTTATAAAATTGCTCTCACTAGGGAAGGGGATAGGAAGGGATATGCCATCTTGTGCTTTGAAACTGATAAATTTATTTCAGAGGGTATGGAATGCAAAACATTACAAATTTTTTTTCAGCATAGGACAGTTATGAGCATGCTTAGAGAAAGAGGGGGATTCAAAGAATAAATGATTAAAATTTCATTCAGTTATTTCTTCATTTATTCACTCAACAAACATGTATTGTTTGAATAAAATATTCTAGACTTTGTTTTAGGCACTAAGGATATAAAGACAAACAAGAATTCATGCATCCTTGTGGAAATTGCAATCTATTAGAAGTTGAAGGTGAAGGAAATATATTTAGAAAGAGATTTCTACGAAATTATGGGAAATTTAAGAGTCAAATAGAATGGCAGATTGAAGGATCAACAGAAGACAGGTTTAGGAAGTGAAATGTGTTATGTCTAATGATGAAATATACAAAAGACTCTTTTTTTCTTTGGTATAATTGGAGTTGAGTTCAGAGGGAGAAAGAGAGAGGGAGAAAGAGAGATAAGAATGTGGGTTTGAATAGATCCCTCCTTTCTCCTGCCCAGATTTAGACTTCGAAAGATATATATCACTGCTGTTTATACCCAGTGGAGCCATTAGTGCTGAAGAGCTTAGCTACATGGCTAGTAATTAGGAAGAGGCAATGAAAAAACCTATTTCCCCGAGGTCTTCTCTCTGCTTCACTCTTGCAACTTCAGTCTGCCCACTTGTGCAATGGAGATAGCTGCAGCAATTCTGTTCTGACAGTGGCAAAATAAATCACTGAAGCCATTTTGCACTTGCCCAGGAACTTTCAAGAGAGGATCTCAAAGTGAATCTGGGCTGCTGTGTGCCACAAAGAGGACCAGCATTTCTCTTTGGCTTTAAAGGATGTCCCATTGTGAGAATGAACTTTGGGTTTTATCTCTCCCTTTGAAATAGAATACATCAAAGTGAGACATCTGAAGGCAAAGACACAATGATTCCCAATCCAAAGCCAAGTTCAAAAACACAGAGATATGTTGTGTTATTATGATATTGTATTTGCTGGCTGAGCTGGAGGACAAAGAAAGATTAACGTGCAAACATAAAACAGGCCTTGAAATTCCTATTAGTCTCAGGCCCCAGGGCACATACTTTTTCAGCAGGACACTTATTTTTTAGAAGTAGGGGAGCAATGGCATATGTAAGACATGAAGCCTCGTTTTTCTCTGAGTCTGAAATGTGCAGTTATTCAACTGAAATGTATTAATGATTAGATGGCAGATGAGGAAAACCAGTTTTGGAAAGCAGTTGTTGAGAAGTGTTTCCTTTGGGGGGCCCATGCTCCTGCGTTTGAGGGCTGCATTCAGGGTTAGGCACTTAAAGTACAGCAATGGCTTTCTGCGTGCCAACTTTCTAAAGCGTAATTCTAAGTCAAGTACACCTATCTAATTGTAACTGTGCTTGAAACCTTAAATTATTATTAAATTATATACATATCAATCACGTTAAAGGATAAATTCTTTCTAGCCCAGCTGGATTTCAGTTTAGTGAAATGAAGCATTTCAAATCTATCCATTTTTAAATTCCTTGTCATTGATTATTCCATCTAATTTTTACTCTAGTGAAGCTTGAGTAGTTTATTTATTCTTTCCACATTCAACATATAGAGCAGGTAAATTTTTGATTCCTGAATCATGCCATCTTCTGTTGCCTTAATTTGTGTTCCCCAGAACCAGACCCTGATAAAGATTTGAATGAAAAATTTGACTTGGGAAGTGAAGGAAACGCAGGTAAAGAGGTGCATACATAGTTGTGTAGGAAAGAGAAAACCGTCAATAAAAGGTACCTATCACCCTGATGCAGGAAAAATGGATGTGGAGCGTGAGGAGGGCCGTGTCCCAGGTCTCGCCAAATGTGGTTCCTTGGCTTCATGCAGGAAAGAATTCAAGACCGAGCCACAGTTGAGTAAAGATAAATTTATTTAGAGAGATACATACTGCATAGAGTGTAGGCTGTTTCAAAAGGCAAGAGAAAGGCCACAAGGTGTGGGGGTAGGGTGCTCAGATTAGAGTAAAAGTAGGTACTTACTCCATAGACAGAATGTAGACTATCTCCGAAGATGAGGGAGTGAGAGGTGGCCATGAGGTGCTGTGTGGCCAGTTTTTATGGGTTCCGTAGCTTCATGTGCTAACAAATGGGAGGACCACTTAAACTACCTGGGAAAGGGTCTGGGATTCCCAGGAGGTTGGCCATTGCCCACTCTTTGACCTTTTATGGTTGGCCTTGGAACTGTCATGGCACCCATGGGCATGTTATTCACCATGCTAATACATTACAATGAACGCATAATGAAGCTCAATTTCTACTAGAAGTCAAATCTCCTGCCATCTTGAGCCTCAAGGCCTATTGGGAGTTGAATCTTCCACATTTTGATGTTAATTGCTGCAGTATTCCTTGAATGGCTGTGCCCTGCCTCCTTCTCTCCTGTCTCAACCCTGCCTGACTAGAGTTACTGTTACCATTTGCACTGGCCAGGTTCCTCTTCCACCTTGATAACCTGATTCATATCTTGCTGAGTTGTTTTGGAGAGAGATTTAAGGTATGCAAAGCCAATTACTGGGGGCCTGGCTTACAATGACCATCTATCATTATTATTATCACAGTTAAATAATGAGAGAATAAATAACATTTTCATGGAGCTTCTGGAGATAGACATTGTCTTGAAGGCAGAATTATTGTGATATTGTTGCTGAAAAATCGGCCCTCATCCCTGACGAGTCAAATAACTCAGAGACCAGGTCTTGGAGCTTAGAAGAAGAGAGGCAGCTTTATTACTTTGCCAGGCAAAGGGGACTCAAAGCAGGGTGGTGCCTTCAAAACTGTGAACCTGTATTGGGGTTGGGACTTAGTGATTATATAGATGAACAGGTTGGAGCATGCAAGGTGATAACAATAGGTGGGAGTGTAAAAGATGCTGATGATCAACAAGGGTCTCTGCTGAAACTTCCTCCTAAATCTTGATGAGTCAGTCTGGTATCATGGAACCTCCTGGTGGTCTGGAAGGTCATCAGCCCGCAACCTCCTTTATCTGGTCAGACTCATCCAGCGCTACAGAGGAACTCCGGGGGGTCTGGTCCTTCTCCTGAGGTTACTGTCCCTTGACTCCCTTTCTGGGGAATGACTCAGACAGCAAACATGATTGTAATTACCAGAGTAAGGTAAAATCAAACAGTAGTATCAACAACTTTAGCTTTAACAGTGGGCCTGGGGCTGGGAGCAGTGTCTGGTCAGTCTGGTTTGCTGATCATACTGAAGCAAGCGGTAAGCATAAAGCTAAAAATTTGTTAGCCTAAATGTGGCCATTTTATTAATTCTTCTTCAATATATCAGGGAAATAAAAGGAAAATCCATGTTTTATGTCTTTTCCCTTAATCTGCAGCCCAAAGATCCAAGGATCTTCAATTTTGTACTTACTAATTGCTTTCATTTGAACACATTAAACATTTCACTGAAGCTGTTTGAGATTTTACAACTTTTTCTCATCTCATGTTGAGAGTGAAAAGGCATGCTTTTCAGAGATTGAATTGAGTCCACCTAAGCATGAATGAGAGGAGCAGAGGAAGTTCCCTTCTGGCATCATTTCAGAGATTAGTAATTTGTGAAACTCTGATGATGCAAGAAACAGCATAGAAAGCCATTTCTTTCCCTTTTGTCCAGTCTAAATGCAAATTTGAACTTTCATGGCAGTTTGTTTGCATGTTAATGCCTGCGCTCTGTCACCCTGGAGTGCTTTAAACTTCCTAAATTAGGTTGGGTGGATGATTTAAGGAAGGGGTCATTGCATTACATAGGCTCCATTTAAGAGGCACAGTGCAGAGAACTGGAAATTCACAGGAGCTTCATTTTATCCCAGGGATGGTGGCCTGACTTGGGGCAGGGGAGGAGTGTTAAGGGCCAGCAGCTGGTCAGAAGTAGCCTCCAGCATGTCTCCCTAAAGATGGAAAAATGCAGCAAAAGAAGAAAGGGTAAGGGTACACCATGGTCTAATTAGCATTTGCTTCTTGTATCCCTGGAAATGTCAGTCACCAGTTGGTAGCAAAATAAAGATGTAATGTTGGTGATAATGAATTAAATTGTGGCCATTTGCATTGGAATGCCATGATAATGATCTGAAATTACCATTGTATATATTCCCCTTGACAGTTCAAAATTGGACTCCAAGCTAATAGTATTTTGGATGAACTTTAAACCAATGGAATTGCTTTGAGTACACTCCTTTTGGCAAGCCATGTGGATTTGAGAAAGTTAATTTACCTCTGCTTTGTTCAAGCTGTTTGGTAATTGATGAACATACCATAAAAGTTTTAATGAATAACCACAGGGACCATTTAACTTATTTACTAGGTAAAAGTGAAATCTACTTGATTACCTTCCCTAATCTGGCTCTCCAAACGGAGCCAACCCAGAATAAATGCTGTCTCTCCGTGTGCGGGCGATCTCCGTGGCACAAAACATCACAGGCAAATATTTTCGGAAAGTCTGAATGGAAGAGTTGCATTTTCTCCCATTAGCTTTGATTTATAGATCTGCTGCAAGCATTAGACATTGCTTAGGGAGGACTTATGTCTCTGTGCATGAGGACTGGAGGCTGTGTTGCAGTGGGGTTATGCGGCAACCCACGGAATCAGCACATATCTTCACAGCATCTGTTGTGTGAATAATTTTCCAGCAGCACTCCATTATTGGGAAGCAGTTAAAATAAGAACCACTTTTTCCCTCCACCCCCGGCCTCCTGGAGGCTAATTACACTATAGCATCCTTTCATAAGTAGAATGTTATTATGAGATAAGTGCCCACATGTATCTTAGTTTCCCATTAAATTGTATTCCTTGATACACATTTGTAGAGTGTTTTTAACGGTGCAGCCACCTGCAAACAAAGAAGGTTGCTTTGAAGTAGTGGCAGAGTCAAAGAGGTGCTCTATCCCATTTCCTCCACCCTAGCTCCTCTTGCAGAGTGGGTTAGATTTCCAGCCTTATCTCTTAACTAACTCTGCCTTCTGGGGAACATTAATTCAGCTCCTTGTCACTGTTTTCCTCATCTGGAATTATGAGCTGACCTTAAAAGTCTGTTTTGAGGACTAAATGAGGTAACTCTTAAGACACACACTGTGGTGTCAAGAGCTGTGCTGCTCACCTGGAAGGCCTTGTTAAACACAGATCCTGGGCCCCATTCCCAGAGATTCTGATTCAGTGGGTCTAGGGTGGGGCAGGGAATTCACATTTCTAAGAAGATCTCAGGTGGTGCTAGTCTAGGAACCACACTTTGACGACCACTAGTCTAGGAGATAAAAGATCCTTGAGAATGTTGGTTTTCTTCTTCCATGGCTGGAATAAATTGCTATATCAATATAAGCCTCTACAGGGCCCCAGTCATGTTTTATTCACCCATAATACCTACCTACCCTAGAAACGAACATGATCAGTGTTCAGGACTGAATTAAATTGAGTTGTGATTTTTAGAAGCTCTAGAAACTACATAGTCTCTGACATAGTCAGTTGGAGAGCAGAAATGGAAGCCAGACCACGTGTGATATAATCCTAGCTCCACCACTTATTGCTTATATGTCCTCTGGCAAGTCTTAAACTCCTTAAACCTCTGTTTTCTCATCTATGAAATGGGTATAGTAATAGTCCATACATCATATGTTGTTTATAATTATTATATTCCCTAATCCCACAACATACTATTAATCCTACAACGTACAGTGTCAGGGACAGAAAGCATCCACACATTTCCAGCTGTCATTATTATTTGTTTCTCCCCTCTACTATGTCACCTCTCCCCCCATCAGAGAGAAATAAATTCTCAACATGGTCCTATTTCTGAAAGCTGTCAGGTCACATTGTAGGAATTTCTGTGTTTTGATATTTGCATCAAAGTATAACTATCCCTGTGAATGAAGACAGATCAGGCATTATATTAATTTGCATTATGAAATAGTCATACCAGGTAATCTAGTTCCATTACATATGGAAGCAGATGTCTTGAAGAAATTGGTTTTATGGATGTGAATGGATGTACTCGTTTAAACTAAGTTACCAGTTTCAGATGGGAGCTTCCTTCCCTGGGGGGTGGTAGACAACATAAATAGTGGGGACTGACCCTTAGGTATGAAAAGGGCCCAAAGATCAACTTCTCCCTGTACCCTATTGTGCCTTGGTCTGACTATATTCACAGCAGTGAGGGTTCTGAAATAAGATGGACCTGGTAGGAGATGGGATATAGCGGCTCCCAACTTGCAAAAAAAAAAGTTTAATACTGAGACATTGTAATTGTTCAAATAACATGAGTTGAGGAAAATAATGAAAATGTGTAAGAGTGTGAAAATGATCCTCATTTTTATCTTTCATAAATAACCACATTAGTGTTTATGCCTCCCAGATTTTTCTGTGTAGACATACACACAACTTACTTATTCAATCAAAATTATTATTTTTACCCATGCTGTTTTTAATGTGCTCTTTCGCTATCAATAATATCTCATGGACAGCTTTCTATATTAACAAATAACCTGCAATATTATTTTAACATCCGCATAGAATTCCATTGTATGAATATATCATAATGACTTACTGAATCTATGAACTGCAGTGTGATGAGTACTTCGTATATATATCTTTGTATCTTTTTCACAAATTCTTTATGATAATTTATGAAGAGTTGAATGACTCATCAAATATTATGTAAATGTTAGGGGTTTTGAGCAGTAAGTTAGTTACACAGAGTAAAGGACAAGCTTATTTTTTTGTGGAATTTTTGCTAGCTAGTCATCTTCCATCCATTTATTCATTAATTATGAATGAATTCCTGATATGTGCCAGGCTTTTGATTACAGCAGTGAATAAGTATAGATTGAATCTGTTCAAGATGGTGAAAAGGCCAGTGTATTTGCACTCATTGTGGGCGCAATGTGTGTTTATTCTTGGGCAGGAAAATTGTTGTGTCCAGATCTCCTTATGTCACCTTGCTGTATATTAGAATCACCCAGGAGACTTAAAAAATACTGAGGCCTAGCCTCCTCTGTAGCTCTTCTGCAATCTATGCTTGGTTCTGGGCATCAGATCGTTGTTAAAATTTCCCAGTTTCTAGTAAGCAGCCAGGTTTGAGAATTACTGAGCTAAAACACTCACCCCTCTCTCACCTGCCACTTTAACAAGACCCTCCTCTCAAACTGCCAGTGCCACTGAGCCTCAGTCTGTCTCTGTGTCTGGGTCTCAGCTCGCATGGGAAATATGAGAAATATTTTGTAACTCTGGGCCTTACTTTCATTTTTTGCCAGGTTGGAGAGTTCCTCTTGCATTTGGGATGAGGCTGATGATAATCAGTGTTTCCTTTACTACTGAAACCTCCTCAGATTTGAGGTGTGTGGGTTGGGTCTGATGTTTCTCCAGTTTCTGGCTGTGATTCAACACACACACACACACACACACAACTTTGACTTTTATGTGGTTGGGTTATGCCAGTCTATCACTGGGAGACACCAGTGTCAAATCCACAATTCTGAGTGATTGAGAATCTATTTTACAATGTGGCTTACTTAAATGCTTGCTTTGTTAAAATCAAAATACACTTCAAAAATACACGCTGGAAGAGCAAATTGCTTGGATGGGAAAGAGGGATTTTATAAATCCCAGTAACGATGGACCAGTCACAGCTCCCTCTCCAGCTCTCCGGCTGGGCGGCAGGATCCTCTCCGTGCCAGTTACTGCTGGTGCGCTCCGAATCCCCGATGTGTGCGTGAGCCTAATGTCCCACGTGTGCTCTAGAGTAATTCCATTTGTTTTCCCTGGATGGAGACGTTAGGTTTTGAAAAATGGTAAAATATGCTTGCCTTGAGCACTGTTTGAGGAAAATACGAATTTCCTTGTTACCGTCTATTAAGCTTCTCAGGAAGCTTTGTAAAAAGTTCTGGTTAAAGGGGTTTGCCTGAGTTGACTCAATTACAAACACATGTGATATGCAGAAAAATAATCAGCAACAACAATAAAAATTGCATCTCAGGGTTGTCCCCCCCCACCAAATAAACCTTGCTGCCACTGTTGGTAATATTTATTAAGAGAAGAAATTGTTTTTCTAGTCTTCAGATATGAAAGAAGAGCCTCCCCTCTTTATAATATTGTTGACGTGAATCCGAATTTGGTGCTTTTTATGTGCCAGGCACCGTGCACAGCGCTTTATCTGTTGTATCTCATTTAATCTAACAAGCAGACACTTGTGTTCAGACCAAGTGTTTGTGACTGACAGCCAGTTACGCTCATGACTCACTGGCTAGTCCTGGGCACTGAGATAGAAGACAAAGAAAAATGCGTATGTTTAGGGTCACACGGTAGAAGAAACTGATGGTTTACAATAACCAAGTTTACTTTCTGCAAGAGGAGGAGAATTGCTTTCTTTCAAAACGTGGTACTATTCAGTGACCCAGGGCTTGCCCTCTCCCATCTCCTTTGAGTGTAAGTGGCTCAAACACATAACGTGTCCACTAATGACACATTAAGATCCCAGGTCCTTGTCTCAGGCTTGTATTGTTGGGATGTGTTCAGACTGCTACGTACATACGGTCCACTAAGCTGTTTCTCGCTCTCAACATTTTTGGTTGTCTGGCTCCGTCCTTGATCGTGTAGGTGAGATCCAGGGCTCTCTGCCTCCAGGGCTCTGTGTGTGACGACAGCTTATCATAGAACCTCCTGAGACTTGCTCTTCATGTCTTTTCAGCTCAATGATTTGATAGATGTTTGTTTAACACCCGCTACTTGCCAGTACCCTGCTAAGCCCTGTAGATACAAGTGTGGAAAACAGATACCTCTGAACACACTGCTGATGTGGCATTGGTCCCCATTCTTCCTCTTCCTTCCTTTCTTGTGGTGTCTCTTGTATATGGAAAATGAACAGCGTAAGGCTCCTCCCACCCATTTCTTGGTTCCAGTCATTCACGTATTAGTGGTGTGGATTTGACTTATTTGAGTTACCTCAACCTTGATTTCCTTATCTGTACAATCGAGGCCATAAAGTAAAATCTACCTCAGAGGTTTATTGTAGAAGTACAGAAATGTAAGAGAGAGTAAAAACATAATAACTTAAGCTTTAAACACTGGAGAATTAAAAGAGAGAAACTGCAATATTCATGTGATGGTAAACCATAAAATAACAGGAATCAATGTGCTAATTTGCCATGGATTCACACGACTGCACCTATAAAAACAAGATTCAATAAAAATTTAAGTTCTACGAGTTATCAGTAGGATACTATTAATGAAGAATGAAAGAATAACTCACCCCAAAATATTTTCTCTTGATTATGGACATGTTATGTTAATAAAAATGTATGAACCCCAATGGAAACAATCACACCGACTTTCTAATGATGTTGACAGGGAGCAAAAGAGGGGAACGTGTTAGGGCAGGGGTGAAGAGTTTCCACTCTGTCTATAACCTTTGATTTCCTACCAAAGGGTTTTTATCAAATAGGACAGAATGCTAATTTTGCATTTCTGGGATGAATATGCATCATTTTTCTCATTCTTTTTGGAGTTGTAATCCTCCTTAATCATAAAATGAGACAGGAGAGGGAGAGACAGAGGGAAAGCAAGACAAGAGGAAGCTTGACTGAGGTACCACCTCCTTGCTCCATCTGCCTTAGAGGGAAGCGAGACGGGGAGACGCTGCAAGTGGATTTAACAAACAGCCCCACACCACGCTGTGCCCGAGGCGCCCTGTGCACAGAGAGGCGTTCAGATAGGCTGCTGGTGAGGCGCTGATTGTTTTGGCTGCTTCTGCGCTCGTGTGATTGAAGCAGCAAAGGTTTTAAGAGCTTCAAACCCCAGCTCTGATCTGAAATGAAGTTAGGTGTTTGAGAAACAGCTGCTGGAAGCAGCTCTGCTCCCTCTGGAGCCTCTGTTTGGCTTCAAAGCAGCTGCCGGAAGGGAGGGAGGCAAGCAAACTATCTTGGGCATGTGTGGTGTGTGAATAAAAACAAAATGGCTTTCCCTAAATAAAACGTGGCTGGTTTCCCTGGGATGAAGAAGTCGATTCTAAGTCCACATTTCTGTCTGTTTTGAGGTTTTGAGCAAAGAACTTAGAGCCTCAACTTCCTAACCCTTGGGGCCTTTGGATTCTAACAGCCCTGGACTCCGATCCCAGGCTCGACTCAGCCATTTCTAGCTGTGGGAAGTGGAGCAAAGTAATTAACCTCTCTGAGCCTCAGTTTCCTCTTCTGACAGTTAGCTTAGACCCTTGTGATAATGTATATAAAGGACTTGAAAACTGGTAGACCTCAGTATAAGTGAACACCTTCTGCTAACCTCATTCCGTAACATAGTCATCTTTATTAGACTCTCTTTTGATTGATTTATTAATTGGGGGATCAGCTTAATTTGCTTAGGCTTTCCTGGTTTTAGCACTGACAGTTCTGTGTCCCGGGAAACTCCGCAGTTCTTGGCAAACCAGGATGGCTGGTCACCTTACAGCGTGTTCTGGCCTACGGCGCGCAGAGTTCATTGTCCTCGGGGAGTTTATAATCCAAGTGTTACTTCTTCATCCCTTATCATCCTTGATGTATGAGTCGTTACTGTTGTTTGCTTTATTACTGTTATTACTCTGCAGCCTTCCTCACTACACTATGCATTCAGAGAAAGCATGGAGTGCATCTTTTCCTTTATATCTATTATCAAACTCATGTCTACTGGGGATTCAATCAATATGTATCATTCACATTAATTAATATATGAGTCAATGGAGTTGTTTTCTCAGTTTTTATGGCCTTAATCATAGCTGAGTTATTTTAGTCTTTAAATTTCTATATGAATTGTATGTATACACACACACACACACACACACACACACACACACACATACAGAAAAACTGAACTTGATTTTCTCAATCACTGGTGCATGAACTTTAGTGTGTCTGAGAATCGCCTAGAGATATTGTTCTAATTCAAATTTGAGGGCCCTGTACCTGAGATTCTGCTACAGTAACTATGGAATAGGGCCCAAGAATCTGCAAACACTCAAAATGAGCCTCATGTCCCAGTAACAATGGCTAAAACACAGGTCTGTCTTCTTGCCTTTTGAATAGGGTACATACTGGTTTTCTCTGCGTGGTCCGGGTTTACATCTGTGGAACACTTTTGTTGGTTACCGCTCCAGGGATTTTTTTTCTTTCATAACTTACAGCCTTCCTTACTCACCCATCTAGTAAAGTAGGCTTTCTTTCTCACTTCTAAAAACTGCACATCATCTCAAAACGTACAAGAGACTGTTTTAACCTATGCTCCATTCTCAGTGAAAGAGGAAAACCATCTCACTTCATTCTGTTAATACAATGCTCCTATTTCCATAATGGTGAGAGTCTAGCCTAGAGCTTTAACATAAATGTGATTATTAAGAAAAATCATACGTTTGTGCGTGGGAATATCTTTCCTGTGCAGATAACCCCGGGAGGCCAATCTGGAAATCCTGGTGGAGCATTTTACTAGAAGCTCTCATCAGAAGCGCCGTACTCAGGTCTCACATGAGCGTAGTCACAACTTCAACTAAACCCTAAAGGTATCTGTTTCTTAAAGATGTGTTAGGGAAGTTTGTTCAGCCATGAATTTTATACTTGAAAAATGTTTCCTTGTATTTCTTAGCACAGTAAAAATGAGTCTCTTGGACAAGAAGTTGTGGAGATTAGATTACTGGTGGCAGCTGATGAGGTGATTAAGACTTCACGTTCTTGGGTTTGAAGTCCTGTTCTACTATTTACAGGCTGTGTGAAGTTGGGCAAATTATACGAGTTCTGTCAGTCTTAACATCCTCACCAATAAAAGAGGATGATAATGGTGTAATAGGGCATTGTGAGGGTTAAAGAAAATTAGTCTTATCACAGACGGTCTTGTAGACCTTTACAACCTCTTTTTGGTTCACCTCAGATTTCAGCCAAAGCTTTGTTGTGTGCTTTTGTCTCACTGATCACGTCCCCCCGTCAAGCATTGCTTATCTTTCTGTTTTGTTGCCCCACGGTCTTCTCCAAACCTTGGGAGTCACCTCAGCTCACATACAGGGGCAGCCTAGGGGTGCAGAGAAGGCAACCTTTAGCAATGGGAGTTGGAAGACAGTGGATAAATGCCCCAGCTTCCTGCTATTTGGAACAACAACAATTCTGGAAGTCATTTTGCTTGCTTCCTAGAAGTCTTGGCAAGGTCAAGACCTTGTTGTCAAAATCAGTGACCCACATAAAACGTTCTCCTTAGCTTTTGTCCCTTTCCATTCTCATTCCTCTCATTCGCTCACTCCTGCTTCCGAGGATTGTCTCCACCCCTCAGAAACATCTTTTTCCTGCCAAGCCTAGTCTCAAGCACTAGGAAAATCAAACAAAGCTATATAAAGCACTGAGCATAGTTTCTGGCACATAATAAGCTCCTGCTGAAAGTTGGCCACTACTACTAATCATAATAAAAATGATAATATATATATATATATATTTTTTGCCCTGCAGGGTGAGCTAGAGATCTTTATAATATAGAATAAAGGAAACTTTGTGATTTTTTTTTTGAAATAGAATTGAGATAAAGGTTTTTTTTTTCGTCCAAAAACCTCATAGACCCTCTGTACTCTTCATTTTACCGAGATAGTTATCTATTGTTTTCTACTTTCTACCTCACAGAAATGTTCTAAGAATCCTAAGTGAGTGCTTTTACTTAGTTCTTTCATCCCCCAGGCAGAGGAAAGGAAACCACGCAAATTCAGGGGAGTAGTTTGTATCAAACATCTGTTAATCTTTTTATTATTTTACTTCTGTTTCTGCAGCATAAACGAAACTGTTTTCATCACTGCCACTGGCAAATGTTATTATTTGCTGAACATCCACTTCTCCTTGTATTTAGAGATACAGGCCGTCGTTGACTTTTTGTTTGTCTAATCACTTTGCAGCAATTCTGGTGGGTATTCTGAAGCTGAGACCATCTTCTCAGCTCATCCTTAACATACAGATTTCATCCCTGTGTGATAAGAAACTACAAGAGGAGTTTAGACATACTTCTTGACTGTTTTTTTAGGTAAAGAAACATCTGGAAATGCACAGGGCTCAGAAGGGTGCATTATTAGAGTGTGGAGTGACTATTTCTAACACTCTGTTGCTCTCCAAATTTTCAGGATCCTAAACTTTTTCCTGGTTGAAGATAGCAAGTTTTGACTGGCCCTTGAGGGAGCTAAAGATAGACCATCTCAACTGTGTTTAGCAAACCATTTCTTTTTAAAAATGTTTCTTTTTTTTCCCAAATAATAAGAAATATGTTTCCTTTGTCAGCTTTTGTTTGTATAAATCCCAGTTGATCAGTGCCACTCACAGCTAGGTTAGTTGTCTCTGTCTGGCGTAATACTCCACTGTTATCCAACCACAGTCAAGTAAATTGCCCCTATTGTCTGTCTTCCTGAACTGCAAGCTCCTTAAAGAAAAATCTTTTCTTAGTCACTAGTTCCTGACACATAAAGGAGCTTCTTAAATCTTTGGTTTCATTTCCCTATTGTATTTAACTTCAATTTTACAAATTCCATTACACCTTTCTCATTGTGACTCAAGTGCACAAAGTTGCATGAATTAAATAGAAAACTCTGTAACATGTTCATTTATGTCACTTATTGCATTTGGAGGATTCATATTTTCCACTTAATGTAAGTGATGGAAATAGATATTATGAAAAAGAAAATGATCAAAATTATAATGAGCTAGTAATGACTGTTGTTTGTATAATACTTTAAGCATCACCAATAATTTAAAGGATAATGACAGATAGCATCCATTGGCAGCTCTGTTCCAGGCATTGTGCTGAGCGCTTTGCATACATTCTTTTGGTTGTAATTCACAATAATTCTAGGAACTAAGTGCTATGTTGAGGTTAAATATTGACTTGCCAAAGTTAACATAGCCTGTGAAAGATGGATCTGGGATTCCAACCAAGGTTTGCCTGACTCCGCGATCTATATATTAACTACGACCTAATCTATCTTACTTCCTCTCCATTATCTCATTTCATTCTTACTGCCAATAAGCTATTAATTTCCCTCTTTTGGGGTCAGGGAAACTGAGACTCAGGGAAGTTCAGTGCTTAACCTGAAGTTTCCATACTGGAAGGGGCAGAATAGTAGTCAGTTTGTCTCACTTGCCTCTCCTATCCTATCAGCTCTGCGCCCTCCAGTTTATATCCTATTGAAACCTTGAGGGTTCAGGTGCTACCGATTTGAACTGCACATGCCTTTTCTACCAAAATAAAACTCTGCTGGGGATTGACTTAGAACAATTTCCCTAGAAAGCAGAGCCTAGGGCACAAGCTGTGTGCTAATATTTTATTGGGAAGAACAATTTTTTAGGAAGTAGGAGTGAGATGAAAAGGAAATTAAGTGGGAAAGGAGAAAAGGCAAATAAAAAGAGATCCATTGCCTAGCCTGTCATGGCTTTGTGAAAGGGAGGCTGATTTCTTGTTCTCGTGAGATGTCTAACAAATGTCTGTATGGACTTTTTTTTCTTTTTAAATAGTCAGTCTTGGAGAAGAAAGGAAAAAGAATGTGTCCACAGATTCTCATCTCCCATTTCCAAAGTTTTCCCCATTGTATGGCAACTGGATTATTCTCAGTCCTTCTGCAGAGGCTCTTCTGGGGAGTCCAGGAAAGCTGAATCCTAACACAGTGGAAGTATCCACGTAGCAAGCCAGAACCTATGAGGTAATCCACGGTCAACCGCTCCCTGGTTACCTGCAGTTTAAAGGTCCGTGGACCCCTATGGGACCAGCTAGGGCAGCTGCATAGGCGCTGAGCTAGTCCTTATGAGCAACATAGAAACCTGTAGTTTGTGTTTGAAGATGCAAAAGGCATGAAGCTATCACATCATGCTTACACCGGGCATTATTATAATTCCAAAACATCCTGCAGTGTGTGACAGGAAAGGATGTAAGCATTTTGAAAAGAATTGGGAATTCTAGAAAAACTGGGGATCCCTTTGAGAGTATGACTTCTCTTCTCTTCCCAGGAATAAGTTCTGGCTTTCCTGAATATCTAAAAGCAGAGGTTGGCAGTTACCCCCGAAAGCCCAGGCTGGGGTTGCTCAAATAAGTGCACGGGCACATTTACACATTTTATCAAGTTGTTTTGAACTTTTATCTAATAATAGTTCACTTTAAGCAGGTGCTCAGCATTCTCATCATATGATAGTTTCTCTGCACATCTTTATTCTTGGATATCCATAGGAACCAGGCTTCTCCACCACTGGTAGACCTCACTATATCTCACTGCACATGCCCATGAGTTCATGAAGACACAGCCTGCCAGAGCGTGGCTGCTGAATTGAACAACTCTCCCTGCACAGGAGATGAATACCTACTCCCGTGGTCTCTTAGGATGCAGTTGTTGCCAGACAATCTTCCTTAGAAGGTCATCAAAAACATTAAGCAGAAAACTGGCTAATAGAATCCAGGGGAGTGTTTAAACTCCATGGACTAAAGGACAGATTCCAACTTCCCCTAGCTCTATGCTGGGAAATAGCTAAGCCTGAATAAGTTTGGAAGGCTTTTGAGTCAGTAGGTGGGAGAACCTCCTGATATTAATTTATGTGATGGTCTTAAGTACTTCTTGGGAGTGAATCCACACTGAGGAAGACAGAATGAGATGGAAATTTGGTCCCACGACAAAGCATCATTCAGCCGAAGGAGGGAGGATTTGCCCCATCCTCATCTTCTTGGACACTATGAGTCCTATATGAACTGGCTCTTAAATTTAAAAAGGGAACCCTAAAACAGCTCTCCTCCTGTACTTTTCATTGGGTGTCAAAACCTGCACAGGTCACAAGGGCCTGGAAGTGGTACAGTAGCGTCCCAGCGGCAGTGTTCATTGTGTGACGAGCAATGACAGAAATTCTGGCAGCCATAGCAGAAGCCTCATTAGTGGAGTTGTCTCCCCTGTTTCCAACATCAGACCTTGGCACCACTGACACAGACATTAGTGTCCTTGGCCTCCGGTATCAGCAACCTTGGTCCAAGCTTCCGTGGCCTTAGTAGCATCAGCAGCCACAGTGGATCCTTAGCAGGCACGGGCACTTTTGTTAAGGGAAGTAAAGGTTCTACAAGCAGACAGCCTTGGCCCAGGCTTGGAAGTGTGCTTTTCTGTGTTCTTGAAAGACAAGTGACCTGGATAAAGGGAACGCTGACTGTGCCTAACACACGCTTTAATGGTAATGGTGCTGGGGCCACCTCAGGACCACTCAGTTGCCTAAGAAAACTTGGTTTATACCCTCTAGGAAGCAGAGGATGGTCTAGCCCAGGGGTCTGCAAACTTTTTCTGTAAGGGGCCAGAGAGTAAATATTGAAGGTTTTGCAGGCCTTATCTCTGTTACCACTATTCAGCTCTGCCCTTGTAGCACAAAAGCAGTCAGACTTAAAAAGACGACTGTGTTCCAATAAAAGTTTATTTACAAAAACAGATCATGGGCCACTTTTGGCCCCTTGGCTGTAGTTTGCTGACCCCTAGACTAGTTAAAGGAAACATCATCACAGTTAGACCAAAGTAGAAACTTCTTTTTATCTCTTATTCATAGCAGAGCAGAAAACAAACTCCCGCTTCTAATATGGTACCACTTCTTCCTCTGCCATTAACATTTTATTTTGACTTTATAACTCTTTAACTGCAAGAAACATTTACATAAGACAGTAAAGTATAGTGATGTACTCATTATTTTTTATTACTTGGAGGATGAGTGAAAATGAAACGTACTCACCAGCTGCCACAGTCACCTGATAAAATGAGATGTTCTCCATTCATTGATCAGTATGTAAAATGGTGTAAGAAATATACATCCCATTATTTTATAAGCATAATGTGTGAAACTCATAATTACTTATAACACTAAATCCCAATTCATTCTGCAAGACACACGAG
Source organism: Vicugna pacos (assembly GCF_048564905.1). Classification (NCBI taxonomy): domain Eukaryota; kingdom Metazoa; phylum Chordata; class Mammalia; order Artiodactyla; family Camelidae; genus Vicugna; species Vicugna pacos. The sequence goes on from NC_132995.1 coordinate 34,412,716, forward strand.
GCAAGCGAATAACTGAAAAATCATGTCCGAGGCATAATCTCATCTTCAGAATTATGTTCAATATGCACATTAAGTAAAGTGAAAACAAGCCATGAAATTTAGCATCAAGGGAATACTCTTGCCCAAGTCGACGTGCATAATTAAATATACCCCTTTTCTTATAATAGGTAGAGTGGATATTCGTCTGTAGAGGAATATGGGATGCTTCAAGTATCACTGGAATGGGGTTTCAGAGAAATACGGTTGTAATGTATGTGTTTATACTGATATATATGCATTTATACACATTTATATACATCACATATACTCGCTATATACATGCATATATATACACACACATACATATAGATTTACACATACACGTACATATTTTTCCAAGCTCTGTTGATTTTATCTTATTTAGGCTCAGGTAGCCTAAAAAAAGAGAAGAGCTTAGACATCATCACATACCTTATCTTCACTGGATCGCTCTGCCAAACCAAGGGAGCCTGTAACTGCGTACGGTCTATTCAAGACACTAATGCCAATCGAGCTGGGATTCAAAACACCCTCTTCTCTATTCCTGCCTTGAGCTCTGCTCGTCTCCACCTCCAGTCAATAATGCTTCCCTACTGGAAATCTCTTTTTAGTTTACTGTTCTTTTCATTGTATGGAGACTCATTATTATTATTATTATTATTATTAATTTCAGGCTTGTGCAGGCTTTTTTGTCATTAGGAATGCAATAATGCAATCAATCAGTTGTATGAGATTTGTAGTTTTGTAACACTGGAACACATTTCCTACTATTCTGCTATTCTGCCCTTGTAGATATTTGTCAGTGTTCTGAGATAGCAAATGAGGTCTTAATAAATATCAGCATTTGCAACCACTTATTGAGGTGATTCAAGATCTGCTGAATATTGTAACCCACCCCTACCCCCACCCCCCAAATTCGTGGAAATAAACTAGCCGAGGCAGATGGAAGACTAGTTCTCAGGCTTAATTCCTGATTTCAAATGATTTTATTCATTGAAATGATCTCCTTATTCTCATGGATTGACTTTGCAAGATTACACTTTTAAACTTCTAAAATGAATGTGCATTAGTAAAATATAACTTTTATCAGTTTCCTCAAATCTGTTTACCATATTTTATTTTTAAAAGTTTCTTGTTACTTAAAAACAGAATGAAAATCAGTGAAACAATTAAATAAATATCATGTTAGAATTGGGGTGTTGACAGGTGAATGTGCCATGTACGAGATATTTAACCAGGTACAAGGAAAAAACTTAAGAAATAAATGGTTCCAGGATGACTTTTCTGGAACAGAGGAAGAGCTGAAACTGTCATAGAAACTCATTCATGGGCCCCTGGTATATAAAACAGCAAAAACCACACCTGCTGGGTCAGAACTGGAGACAGAGCAATTGCCTCCCCATAAATGAAATTCAGTCATCCAACATATTCCTAATGTGTGCCAAGCACTTTTCTAGGTACTGAATTAAATAAAATAGACAAATTCTTGGTCTTGAGGAGATTACGTCCGGCAGGAGAAAACAGACAAGAAGCATAATAGATACAACATTATTATAAAGGTAATAATAACATAATACTGTTACATGATGGGAAAAATAAAGCAGGGTGATATCATCTAGAGTGCTCGGCTGGCGGTGGTTTGTTTTAGGCAGGTTATTCTGGGTAAGTCTCAGGGAGAAGGTGACTTGAAGTTGATGAGGGAATGGGCCCTGGGAGCTTCTGGAGGAAGGTTATTATGAGCAGAAGGAGTGGCCTGTTCATGGACACTGACTGAGGGAGCAGAAGGAGGCCAGTGTGCTGAAGTGGAAAGGTTAAGGGTGAAAATGACAAGACCGTGATTACTCACCTCCCCCCACTGTCACAGACAGACCCTGCAATAACTTCCAGACCCACGGTTTTCTAACCACTGTTACAGTCTTAACTACCATTCAATAGATGAAGACACTGAGTCATAGAAGTTAAGCTGCTAACTTAACAAGGTCACTGTTTTGTAGGCATATTTAGCCTTTCCAGCACTGCCTTGCTCTTTGAATCTTAAAACCCTCATTTTGCCCGTAAGAAAACTCCAAAGAGCTTAACTCCCTCAAGATTGCGTAACTAATAAATGTTAGAGATGGGATCAAGATCCAGTTCTGTTTTTAAGATTGATGCTCAGGGCATCTGTATGTGGGGGAATGTTGTGAAACTGACCAATAACACCTAACAAATGCAACTACAAATGCATTGTGAGATCTGCTCAATTTCCTAAAGAGGAGAATAGTGTTATGAAGGCACAGTTTGTCATGCTGAAGAATCTGAGTTCCTTAAAGATTTACAACTGGGAGAAAGCATCCTTCTAGGATTTGTGGCATGACTTCAATTAAAGAGAAGAGGGTATGAACTCCTGTCTGAAGTTTCAAGGGCTGGTTGGATTCCTTAAGGCCAGTGTTTGTCCACTGGAGGATATTGTGTCCTCCAGGGAAAATTGGAAAAGTCTGGAGACATTTCTGAATGTCATGACTTGGGGTTGGGGATGCCACTGGCATCTAGGGAGTATAACCCAGAGATGCAGCTAAATATTCTACAATGTTCAGGACAATCCAAAGGAATGATCTAGTCCCCAGAATCAGTAGTGCCAAGGTTGAGAAACCTTGTCTTAGTAGACATGGGAGATAAGAATGTAATTTGGGAACTAGAGTGTCTGAATTTAGACAGTCTACTATCAGTGTTATACTTTTAATCAGGGAGATTGGTCTAGCTGATTTGCAAAAACAGAATACTAGTGAGATTTCTCAGCCAGAAGGAACATGACTGACTGAGGAAGAATGCAAATTTCAAAGCATATAGACGAGATCAGATTATGGAGCTGCTACCTGTTTTAGCTGCCGTGTGATTACTTCTGAAATTCTCAGTTTCTTCATCTATAAAATGGGAACTATAAAAAGATGTACTTTAGGTTGTTTGGAGACTTTAAAAAACACATTTTAACTCAGGTTTGGAACTAATAACAAATGTTAGTTATCTTTACTGCACACCTGTTCAAATTGAGCAGATCATACTATTAAATTATGAGAAATGCAGTACAAATCAGTCTCCCAGGTTCCATGAGAAACTCTGAGAAATGTTCTGAGCTAGATGCAGGTTTTATCTGGGTGAAACCAGACTCAGTTCTGATCTACACGTGTCACCTGTTTGATGTATGTTCTAAATTTCCCACCCTCCCATATCTGGTGAGGAATGCAGGCAGTATTTCAAGGATAAAAATCATTTAAAATATTTCGAAGGGCTGGCTGCTAAAAGCCTAAACTTTATTCTTGTTTTTCTTTTCTAATTATGAAAAATGAATTTTAGAAAGGGAACTGTAAATTGCAGGGAATTTGCTGAGTATTTTAATGCACAAAAAATTAGTCATGTTCATCTTCATCTTGAAGATCAACATGTAGCAAAAATCAGTGTTAATATTTTGGGTTATCGCTGACTTAGTAGGTGGCTATTTGAGAGTTTGTTTGCAAATTGCTCTCCCCAGTTTTAGGTAGGTTGATTTCTCCCTATTTTTTCCTTGTTTAAAGCAAAAGTAGCAAATCTGGACTCCCTGTCACTTGAAAGAGGTGGAAATTTATTACCTTTAGCTGAAGGGGCACTGTTGGAGCAAGGACAGTGTAAGTTAACTGTAATCAGGGTGCTCCAGGCTGTCTGTCCTGGCCTTCCACATTGCTCCTTATCTGCCCCTGCTGCTCGTTCATCTGCAGTTGGGACTGTCTCCACAGAAATGCTGCTGCAGAAAAGCCTCACCGGTGATCGGCTTTTTGCTGCTTGCATGTCACAGTCTGGGTGACTACTGAGTTTCTTTTTTGTGTGTTCTGTGTTCTACATCCAGCAGGATTGTGGGCTGTACTTCTCTGCTGACAGACTAGAGCATATCAAGTAATTGTTCCTCCAACAATTTGTAAGAAAGAAACACTCATAGAGAAGTTAGCTTTTGGTTGGGATTCACACACAGCCAAGAGATGCTCAAAGACAAAATTTCAGTTTAGCCAAGGAATAGGGTGTTAGTGTCATCCTAAGTCCTTGTTCCTTCCTTTTGGCTCTGAAGAGATATTTAGCTTTCAGCATGGGATGCAGGGCCATGTTCTAGTTTACAGGGCTCCAATTCTGTGGGCAAAGAGCCCCATGAAGACGTCACAGACATACTCTGCCACAGGGTCTGCCGTTTTTCGAACACTTCAGTGATTATATGATTTAAGAGGCCCTTGTAGTTTTTTATTTTGTTTTGTTTTCAGGATTGTCTCATGGATAGATGCTACAGATAGATATCTATATTTTAACTATAACCAGGATCACACAATTTGGTAAAAATTATCATTCCAATTTTAAACTGCAGCATATTTTGTATTTATGTGAGAAATCCTCCAGCATTCTTAACCAAGGGCTAACTTCAAAGTATAGTAATGGGAAACTTTCTATTTAATTAAAATACATACTTTCTGGCTAAAGAATAAAGTTCCTTATATTTCTTTTTCTTTTTTTTTAATAGGTTCTAAGATAATACAGATATCACAATAATTTTCCCTGTATTCAGTCCATTGTAACTTAACAAAGAGAAACTTTGCCTTTGAATTTGAGGAATATATTTCCTCCAGAGATAAACTTCCATAATATTTGCTTCAGAACCTAAGAGTTTAATTTATAATTTCCCATTATATTCAGCAACTGTCAGAGCAGAATAGCAGATGAAAAGTAAGGGGAGGAGTGTGAAAAACTGACACTGGTCTTAGACTTTTAAAACTTTTTGCAGGTATTCTTGCACATTTTATATTAGAATGTGGCCTTGGTGGCATTTCAGGTTTCCTTGGAGGCACTACCTTTAGGGCAATAGGTGATAGTGTAAGGAAATTAATCTTTATCTTGACTGAATGATTTAAAACCTGTACATCCTATTTGTCAGAGCAGATTTTAATGTGAGAAGAACTTTTACCCAATCGTTTGTTTTTGTATGTGAATTGTTATTGAATTATAATATAAGTACAAAAAAGACATAAATCATAATGTTATAGCTTCACAAAAATTAACTTCACTCAGATCAAGAAAAGGAGTATTACCAGTACTCCAGAAACACTCTTAATACGACCTTGGTCACTAACTCCTTCTCCTCAATGGGAACTTCTGTCGTGATTTCTAAAATCAGAGAGTACTTTTGTCTATTTTTGAACTTGATATAAATGAACTCATGAATTATATATTCATTTGTATCTGCTTTTCTTTTTGTCTCAACATTTTGTTCATGAGATTCATCCACAGTATTAGTTCCTTTATTTTAATTGGTGTATGCTGCATGTAAGAAAATGCCATAATTGACTTATTTTTTTGTTGATGGATATTTGAGTTGCTTGCAAATTTTGGATGTTATGAATAGTTTTTGTTTTCTTTCAGCACATTACAAATACCAGTATTTCTGTGGAGGAATAAAGCGATTTGTCTTTATTTTAGTCTCTGGTGGGAGAATTTTTTTTGTTTCTTATTGCTTTAAGAACCTATCTTTAGATCCTATTTCTATAAATTTTACCAAGATGTGTTAATTGTGTTTTTCTGTGTAAATCCTCCTTGAAGTTTATAGTGCTTGATATCTGTTGCTTGGTGTCATTCATCAGTTTGGAAAATTCATTATTTATTTAAAACCTGCACATTTTCTCTTTACATGTAGTAATTACACATGTATTAATTACACACGTATTAATCCTTTTCATGTTCCTTCACTCTGTTTTATGTATGTTTTATTCCTTTTTCACCTTGTGGTTCAGACTGAATAGTCTTACTGACTTATCTTCTAAATCACCAATCCTCTCTTCACCCATATCTAACCTGCTGTTAAAACCATCCTATTGAGTTCTCAAGGTCAATAATTATATGTTTACATCGAGAATTTACACTTGTTTTTTCATAGATTCAAATTTCCTGATGATCTTCATTTTCTTATCTCTTTATGAAGATATCAATTATTCTAAGTCTGGTAACTGTAATATCTGATCACTTGTCAGTCTCTTACTATGGTTATTTTTTTTCTCTTAGTCCTACTCTTGGAATTTCTATTAACTTTTCATTGAAAGCTGGTTATTGGCCATGAGAAAATCAAGAGGCTCTGCTTGAGCCTTTAGCTCCTGGTGAGAGTATGAGCAGATTACCACAGTTCAACAAGGCTGAGTAATTTCCGTGCTAGATTTCTGTCTCTGTAGGACCTGGTCTTTATAGAATTTACCCTTACTTCTGAGGTGTCACCCTTCCTCTTTTGTTAGGACCTATGTATCAGCTATATACATCCCAGCCAAAGTTGCTCTGTTGACTCTTCCACCTCTTGGCTTCTGATTTCTGCTAAGCTTTTCTTGACCTGTGCCCATACAAATAAATGGAAACCTCAAGGGAGGAGAATGAGTAGAATTTCAGCTCACTTTAGTGAATTTGTCTTCTCTGTAGTGTCTGGCCCCCTCAAGCCTTGGTGCCTTAATAGTTCTCGTGCCTTCAAGAAGATATTCAGAGAGTTCTCTGTGCTACAGTTTAGTCCACCATTACTGGAAATGGAAATTTCAGATGTCATTTTGTATCTCATTTCACCACAAATGTCTCTTTTTTTTAGTTTCAATCAGAATTTCAATTTTACATTCATTTTTAATGATACTTTGAATAATATAAGTCTCTCCCATTAAACTGTGAGCTCCAAAAGGGAATTGTCCATGTGTGTTTTTATCCACCATTGCATCCCAAGTAACTAGCATAGAGCCTGATGCAGAGCGTGGAATCAAATATGACATGAATAAATGAATGATTAGGGAGTTTTTGAGTGTGTAGAATAAATAGAACAAAACACTAAGCTAAAGTAGCAAGGCAGAAGTAAAATCTTGATCCATAACAAAAGAACTGAAAAGGTCATGAGGAAAATACTAAGTTAGTTCATGAGATGGATCTTGGAATGATGGCTGCAGACCTTGGTGGGAAGTTAGAACAATATTTTATTCAAGTCTTTATGAGAACTTGTAGGCCGAGAGGAAGTTATTAAAGGTTCTGACAATTTAAATATCTGGACCCTAGAATATTTGTGAGGATTAAACAAGACATTGCTTTCAAAGTACCCATCACAATGCCTAGAGACTGTTAATAGGTATTCAGCTTCAGTGGTTTACATAATCCCATTCCCAAATCGTGAAAACTGATTTTTAAAATTCTCTGTGTTTACAATTCCCATGCTGTATATTTTCAGAGGAGAAAGTTAGGGTTGTTGATTATAGAATCTCTTGGAATCTCCTATTTGGAAGGGACTTTGGATATTACTGACATGAGGTAAAATACACTGGAAGTGTGTTGATTCCTTGAGGGTTCTAACTAAAAATAAATCAGTGGAAAGGCCTATTTTGCAGCTCAGTTATTAGGATTGCTTTGGGGATAGAGGGAGAAAGATGTTTGATAATTTTGTTTAAATGAATCAGGAATGAGCATAACATTTAATATAAGATAGTTCAAGTTAAAAACAATGAACATTAACTTTTTTCATATTCTAATTGCCATTGATCTCCTGTAAGTTAAATCAGAGGTTGGGAAATTATCTCAGTAGCTAAGGAGAACAGTGTATTGTTAGGATTGGGCATGAGAATCTGTTTTCTTTAATCTGGGGAGGAGATGATTGATTGGTTGATTGATTGATTTATCTATTCATTCAGTACACATGGATTGTGGAAGCAGTATGGGCCTGTCTGTGTCTTAGGCACAGGGAATACAGTCAGGTAGGTGGGGACCTGTTTCTCCTGAAGCATGACTAGGCACTCAGATACGGTAAGCTGAATGTGTATGGCTGCATGTTGAGAGAGGTTAGACAACCAGAAATGAAAGTCTGAATACATTATTTGAATGAAGAGTCCAACGGAACCCATTTAATGCCAGGCATAGCAAGTGTGGCATATATAGATTCTGGCCTGAATTGCTACAGGGCCTGACAATATCATTGTTTTCCGACAAAGCAATTTTTAATGCACATCGCCATAGAATGGTGCAAGGCTGGATGGCTGAATTTAAGAACAAATTCAAATATCACAGTCAGCATATGATATAGATGCCTCTTCCATAAGGCAGTATAGCTTCATGATTAAGAGAAGGTAGACAACCTGATATCAAATCCTAATTCCATCCCTTGTTAACTGGATGACCCCAGACATGATACTTAACTTCTGCATCTTCATCTATAAAAATGACAGATAATGATCGCACCTATTTCATAGAGTAGTTGTTAAGGGGTGAATGAGATAATGCACGTTAATACTTTAACAAAAAGAAGCTGCTAGTTCTTCTTAGATGTGACTGTAGATCTGATTTATTGGGAATGGGAAATAAAAATCAAAGAAGATACATGTAAGACAACCTTGCCCTTCCCCATCCCCTGAAATGGCACATGAACGAAACAGCACCTTTTCCAGCTCCTAGAACTGCCACTTTTTTCCCCCTGCAATTCAATTCAAAAGAGGTGTTATTGTTAGAACATTGTTGCCAAAATGTTAGTGACCCTTGACAAGCACCATTAGTTGAAACCCCAGCAAGCACAGCGTGTTCAGCAGGGGTTCACAGTAACTCATCAGTTTGCATTGTTTTCAACAGAAGCTTTAGAGCCAAACAATCTGTGCAGTGGGTTAGTCCCACCCACACACTATTTACAGAAGTGACCTTAGATATTTACAGTAATTACCAGGGGAAAATATAGACATCTAAGGGATCACATGAAGCTCCTATTATTTTCAAGTATAGGTTTTTTTTTTTTTAATAAGATGACTGGAAAGGACCTTATAGAAAATGCATACTAAGAAAATCGAATACCTTTTTTTTCCCCCTCTGGTGTCTGAAATACTCTCTTTTTATCACCAACTGTCATATCAGTTCCTCTGTGACCAAAAGGAAGAATGTATCTTTTATTTTAGGAAGACAGAAAAAATTAACAGTGAACTTTATTTTCCTCTGAGTATAACCTGTTACACAGAAAGAATTAATTTTATCTTGTTAAGGAGCTATAATGTCTGCTTGCCTGATCTATTTATTCTGTTTATATAATAAGAGAAGATTCCAGCCCACTTCATTATGGAGTTGCTGCCATGTACTGGGAGAGCTGCTAGGTTTTGAGATACAGAAATGAAAAAGACAAAGTCCTTTTCCTTGTGGAGCTAAACGTGTACAGAAAAGCAAGTGTTAAACATCAGAAGTACAAGTGATGGAGAAGCAAATCCATAAGGAGAAGAAAGAAGTCATTTGACTATTAAGACCAGATTTGGAATGGATCATACTCATGGATATTGAAGTCCCATAGGACTATAAGAAGAGGTAGTTCATAGGCTTTGATTAGGTTCCTGAGGCAATGACCTTAAGCAAATTGTAAAGGATGAGGAGCAGTTGCTAGGAGATGGTAAGATGAGCTTCAGCCGGAGAAGAAGAATGATGGTCCTGTAGTTGGAAGACAGATGTGTATTCTCCTATCTCATCTAATGGGCTGTGGAAATGCGGTTGGTCCACACGGGAGAAGACTTGGTGAGGACCTCATTTCTGCCAAGAGAGGAAGGAGATAAAGCAATTTGTGAAATCTGAGGATGAGAAGGAGTTTAGAATGTAAGAATGAGAGTTCCAGAAGGAGCAGATCAGAAAAGCAGAGCTATTGAAGAAAAGAATTTACTGGGAAGGGTGCCTTGTTTGTTGACTAAGAATTATGGTGATAAAAGTGGTTATAGGAAATGACTAACTTTCAACGTCTTAAAATACTTTGCTGTGACATGGGCTTGGCATCCTGTGCAATATTTGGGCTTGGTCTCAGAGACTGAGATCTTTGAGATCAACTGGCTATTCTTAGTGGTGGTTGTCTTTTAGCCTAAAGAGCAACATCAGTGGCCCTGGTTAGGAAGTTCTGGAGAATAACCTGTTCTGAACAGCTCTTCTGCAGTTTGTAGCAATTTCATAGAGTTTGCCCAGCTCTCAGAGAGATTTGAAACAATGCAGTGGCTTTTTGACATAGAACAGCATAAAGATGCAAGAAAACAGAAAGGATTTGGTGAGAATCACCAACAGCATCTTACTCTTGGGATACAGAAACACACCTTTGTGAACTGAGACTTAGAGCATTCACATAGTTAAAATATTATCAAATAGACTTGCCGGTATTTTGTGCTCAGGTGAAGATAGGCAAGAGAACTCAAATGAAGAGTTGCCAGTCATCTACCTCTTTGCTCCCATTGTCTGCCCTTCCTTTGCTCTGTTTTTGTCAGAGTCAAGTATATTTACTTTGCCTCTGGCCTCTGGTTGGCTTTGCACCCTAGTAGACACTGGCAGAATACTTGAGGGCACAGGTAGGGGCAATTGGGACATTCTTCCTTCCTCCCTCTGTGGTGTCATCTCCAGCAGTGACTGAGTCTCCTTTTTGGTTCCAGATCCCACAGGAAAGGTCTTCCCTCTGCCTAGAACTTTACTGCAGTTCTCATTCCCAGGATGGACCTGGCTTCTAAGGCTCTAAACCACCAATGCCTCCTGTCATTCGCACAACCTTGGTGTGATAGCAGCTTCCTGCTCTTGCTGAACTCTGAGTCACTTGCTTGTCATCTTTGGCTCTTTATTTCATCCAAATCTTAGATAACCAGTTTCCTCAAATGCAGTCCTTCTGTTTGAAAGACCTAGAAAGGTTTCTTATATACTTTTTTGTTTCCCTGCCATATCCTCACTGTTACAGAGGGCAAAGATTCAATAAAAATTTGACGGAGAAGAAAGGATTAAGAGGAAGAGAAAAATTTAAGTTAAAAAAGCCCCAAACAACAACAACAGCAAAACCAAACAAGATTACTGGAATGAAATGACTTGACTGCAGTTGTCCATGGTGAGGTGTATGGCCAAATGAGTGGTGGATGTGGGGTTAAGGCCCTTTCCTGAATGACTTGTGCATTTCCAGATGCGTAAGCCTCTTAGAATAATCTTCCCTTCCTTTAATTAAAAAGAAATTAGAACGTTAAGGCCTCATGTAACACATAATTGGAGTTTGTTAATTTAGGTACCTGAAATCTTTCACTGTGCCTTTGCCAATTTGTTTAAGCCATGAAGCTCTTTTTTCCCCCCTCCCCAGTGGGGAGTGGAGACTGCCTAGAAACTGAAGGCAGCCCCAGTTCTAACCCTGTCTGTGTCTGGAAGTCTTTTATTATTTTGGGTTTCTTAATCTCAGTCTCCACTCATAACCTTTAAAAGTGAGCCTCTTCTGATGAGTGCTCTAGGAAAAACAAGGCCAGTTCACCATGCAGTTGAAAATAATGGCTTGATGTCGCAGAATACAAGGACGATGACAATTGCCCAGGACACTCAGAACAGCTTTTTACTGCTCTCTAATATATGTGTTCTGAGTGTCCTGGGCAACTGTCTTCCATTCTCTGCCATTAGCCTTCTGCCTTAAGTGGTGGTAGTGATATTTTATAGGAAGAGAGGCACCCTGATGGGAATAAGCAAACATGATATTATCACACAGACCCGAAATACTAATGCCATGACACCCTACAACTCTATTAAACTTCCTCTCTGGCCGCCTGTAACCCAGGCTGGGTCAGCAGCCCCTACACCTGTTGTCAGTAGCTGACACAAACGCCATGGAATACGTGGACCCTCAGCACGGAGCACGGAGGGTATTCAGTGAACATTTAACTAGTACCTTCTATTCTAGGCCATGTGTTTTGGGGTCAAAATCGCTGAAACTCTGGCAGTCTCTTGGAATCGAATGACTACTCCCCTCCCCCGCCCCTACAATTAGTAACTTACAGAAAAAATACAGAGAGGTGGTTAATCAGTCTAATTCCTTTTTAGTCTGCCTTAGTAAGCTTTTACTGTATGATGAACTTCAAAACAAAGGTCATTTTATAAACCAGTAAATACTCATCTGCCTGAAGATGGGATTTCTTCCTCTCCTGTGCTCTAGCTTCCCTCTTGTCGCTGTGTTCTGCCTCTAACAAATTCCCAGCCTGCAGCCCTGTCCCATTGCAGGTTAGCTGGCACCCTCCTGTCACAGCCGTTTTATTTTTCATCTAATAGTCTCCTAAACGTCTCCTTGTGCCTCAGCTAGATTCTTTACCTGTGTTTTTGCTGTCGTTTTCATCCAAAGTAAGTGCTGCGAGTCTCCATTTTCTTTTTAACAGTCCTCAAACAGCTAGTTCTCAGGTTATTTGTACAAGCCTCATCTATGATCTGTGTGGAGTATTTTAAGTGCGTGTTTGCATATCTAGCCCTCTCTTACTCCTTCCCTTAGTCTTTGTTGGAATGGAGAGTCATACTCAGCTCTGCATCTCCAGTGTCCTGCCCAATATCTGACAGGTAGGACGTGTTCAATAAATATTTTTTAAACAAATATTTGTTGCATGAATGGATGAATGGGCAGAGGGAAGACTTGGCTTTCAAGGGGGATAGATGGAAAATTAAATGATCCCAGAAAGGACATCGAACATCTTTCATACTGCCATCAGTTAATTTTCTAATGCAGGTTCATAATTCCTTTTGCAAAATTTTTCAGAGCAGTTGTATCTTAGATTTCAGAATTTGGGGGATGGGATGGATTTAGAAAAGCAACATGAAATACATGCTACATATTATGGATCAGTGCCAGCAAAAGTAGGCCAGCATCCCATAGTAAAATACCCTAATACTTCTCTGGTGAAAGGGATAAATATTCACATTGAATGAAATCTTAAAGTTAGCTCTTATCTGTTCAAGTGTAGTTTTGCAGCCAAATGCGTTTGCCTCAAGTTTATAGATTTTCGGTTTTTAGAGCTTTTAGGATTTTGGAATTGTTGGTAAGTGATGGTGGACCTGGGGACACATCAGATCGTATAGGGACTTTCCCGTTGCCATTGCAGAGGTTGCAAACTGTTGGCCTGAGAACAGAATCTTGTGTGCAGACATGATTCTCTTTGCCTTTACAGGGTGGGAACATACAGTGCTTAAGTAAATATATGGTAGCTAAAGTTTAAAAACCAGATTACACATTTAAAAATGTTTTCTTTTGAAAAATTGAAGCAGCTATTAACATTGGATCTTGATCCAATTCCTGGGCCATTGAATTAACTTTCACAGTGTTATGTTTCCTCATCAAAACGAGGATGATAATAACTATCACATGGGCTTCTTTTGAAGATCAAGTGAAAAAATGCACGCAAGAATTTTAGTGTCTGGCTATTCAATAATAGTTACTGTTGTTTTATTATGTTGTTGTTGTTGAAGTGTGACTATTTTAAGACAGTTTCCTATCTTTTTCTGTGTTATGGAAATCATGTAGATTATACCGTTCCTATGGCCCTTTGGGTAAACTGCAGAAGTCTTAAGAGCTTGTGAAAAAAATCACATTTTCTTAAAGTAAGTAATTATGATGATAAAATTAATTTTAGAAATTAGGGACGTTTTAAAATATTGAGTGTAATTATTTTTAAAAATCTAAATGAGAAATTGGACTCTTGTGAGCATAAATTAAATAATTAATTTATAATAATATTTTCTATTTGAAGATAACTGTAGACTCACATGCAATGTAAGAAATAATACAGAGAGATCCAGTGGACCCTTCACTCAGTTTCTTCCAATAATAATATCTTGCAAAACTACAATACAATATCTCAACTCAGGATACTGATATTGATACAATCAAGATACAGAATATTTCCATCATCACAAAAATTCACCATGTTTTCTTTTTATAACCAAACTCACTTCCTTCCCACCCCAACCCCTCTTTAGTCACCAGCATCCACTAAATTGTTCTCCATTTCTATAATTTTCTAATTTCAAAAATTTTATACAAAAACAATATGTAACCTGTTGGGAATGGCTTTTTTCAGTGGGCATGATTCTCTGGAGATTCACTCAGGTTGGTAGATGTATCAGTAGTTCATTATTTTCTATTGCTGAGTATTATTCCATGGTGTGGATGTACTATAGTTTGTTTAGCCATTCACCTATTAAAGGACATTGAATTGTTTCCACTTTTTGGCTATTATGAGTAAAGCGCCTGTAAACATCTCTTAATGAATGTTTGTGTCAACTGAAGTCTTTATTTCGCTGGGATAAATGTCTAGGATCACAAATGTTGGCTAGTTTTTAAAGAAACTGCCAAACTGTTTTTCAGAGTGGCTGCATCATTTTGTATTTCCACCATCAGTGTATGATAATCTGGTTTCTTCACCTCCTTGCCTGCAATTGGTGTTGTCATTTAAATACATTTTAGTCATTTTGATAGTTATGTGGTGATACTTTATTGTTGTTTTATTTTGCATTTCCTTAGTGGCTTATGATGTTGAACATCTTTTCATGTGCATATTTGCCATCTCAGTGAAATGTCTTTTCCTGTGTTTTGCTCTTAATGGGATCTTTGGTAGACACATGTTTTTAATTTTGATGAGATCCAATTTATTAATTTTTCTTTTTATGGATTGTGCTTCTGGTGTCAAGCCTAAGAATTCTTCACCTGTCCTTAGATCCTGCAGATTATTTCCAAGTTTTTTTATCTTGAAGAGTTTTATAGCTTTGCATACAGTTAATCTATGATTTAATTTTTGTATGAGACTTTGACCAAGATTCCTATCTTTTTCTTTTTTTTTTTTTTTTGGCTGTGGATGTCAGTTGCTCTGGCATCCATTTGTTGAAAGGCTATCTTTTCTCCATTAAATTGTTTTTGCGCCTTTGTAAAGGTCCTTTCTTTTATCAGATTTCTTTCTGTTTTGAGAATGTTCTTTAGCGTCTTTTTTTTTTTTTTAATGGAGGGCTATTGGTGACAATTTCTATTGGTTTTCCTTTATCACACATTGTTTATTTGTTTGTGCTGGGTTTAGAATTCTTGATTGACAGTTCTTTTCTCTCACGACTTGAACATATATTGTCATTTCTGTCTGGTGTCTATTGTTTCTGACAGGAAATCCATTGTCATTTAAATTGTTGTTAGCTTTCTCTGACTGCTTTTAAGATTTTTTTCTTTGTTTTCAATTTGCTGAAGTTACTTATGTTGTGTCTTGGAGTGAATTGGTTTGGGTTTATCTGGTCTGGGGTTTATTCAGCTTCTTGAATCTCTGTAGGGCTGTCTCTTGTCAAACTTCGGAAGTTTTCAGCCATTATTTGTTTGAGTACTTTTTCAGCTCCACCTTCTTTTATCACTCCTGTTGGGACTCTAACAACACATTTCACATTTATTAGAGTTATTGTTATAATCTCATAGACCCCTGAGGCTCTGTTCATTTATTTATTTTTTTTAATCCATTTTCCCTCTGTTCCAATTGGGTAATTTCTTTTTTTCTATCTTCCAGTTCACTGATTTTTTTTTTTTTCTCTCTCTCTCCTCTTTCCCCTCCATTCTATTCAGCCCAATCACTAAGCTTTCTACTTTGGTTATTGTATTATTTTGTTTCTAAAATTTTCAATTGGTTATTCTTTATATCTTCTATTTCTTTGCTGACACTTTTAATTTCTTTACTGAGACTCTATTTTAAACATTTGTTTAAAATCATAGTTGCTCACTGAAGCATTTATCATGACTTAAAACTTTTTGCTATATGATACTAACATCTCTGTCATTTTGGTGTTGGCACTGTTCGTCTTTTCCCTTTTAGGTTGAAATCTTTGTTCTGACTATGGTGAGTAATTTTCCTTTCTTGTATTATGCTATGAGACTAGATCTTATTTAAGCCTTCTGTTTTAGTTGGCTTTCTGTGATACCCCTCCAGCAGTAAAAGTGGAAGTGTGCCTCCCTACATTACAGCAAAGTGATGGTCGAAATTCGGGTTCTATACTTGTCCTTCACTGAAACCCAGCTTGGAGGTAGGGCTCTTATTGCTAGGTAGGAGTTCCAGCTCCTTTGTAATCTCCACTGGAACCACAGTAATGGTGACCTCTTACCACTGGGTGCTTGTGAAGGTCTTGATTTTCCACTAAGCATCGTCTGACACTGCTCCAGTGGAGGGGGTGGGGGGAGGAGTGCGTTGTTACTCTGAGATGGAATGAAAGTCCGTGTTCCTTACTTGACCTTCTTGGACACCACCTGGACAGAGGTGCTGGGAAACTTTTTACAGTCTTGTAAGAAGGGTAGAAATCTTGGCTTTCCACTTGTCCTTTGCTTCCATGGGTGAGAGTGTGGCCAGGCCAGTATTTTTCTGTGGTGTGATCAAGACAGCTTTAATGATTCCCTCAGCTTGATCAAACTGTATACAGGCTTTTTTCTATCTCTAGATCTGTGACTTTTTTCCTCGTAGCATTTGCTTAAAAAAACTTGTAATTCCTTTTCCTGCCTATTTGAGATATAAATCTTCTTAAAAGCTTCTAGCCAGTTTTACAACCCTGGAAAGTCTTTCTCAAGGACCTTGGAATCATCTCTTTGAAATGTAAATGTGAAAGGAGATAGCACCTCTACCTCTCAGTCTCTGGCAGAGTAGGAACCTAATTTTAGTAGTCAGTTGTCAATGACCAACCACATTGGACCTAATTACAGATAAGAACATTTGCAGACTCAGCAATAAGCCTGTGCTGGACACATCCCATTGATCAACTTCCCTCCAGCATCCCCCAGTACTTTTCCACTAGCTCATTCCCAGCACTCAGAAATCTCCCGCTTATTGTTTAAGTGAGTTTAGTCTCCCTCCTCTATTGCAGTAGTCTTGAATAACTGTTTAACTTTGTCACATGGAATTTCTGTCTTGACAAGTGTTTGTTTGGAGTGTAGTGATTATTATTTAAAAGTTTGTGTCTTGCTATGCTACCTCTTTCTTGGTCCTTTGGCTGGAGAAATTAGGATTTTGTTCAGGTTTTTCATATCCGCACCTCTCAGTGTTTCTGGATTGCTGACTTTTTCAGTTCCAATCCTGGGGCGTATGAGCCAAAAAAAATACCCTAGTCAGTCTGACTTCTCTCCACCTTTCAGAGTCTTTTGGGGTTTGTTTTATACACATTTTCCAGGGATTTTAGTTATGATTAGTGGGGAGAAAGAAGGATAAAACCTCTACTCCATCTTTGCAGAGTTGAACGTCCTAATTCTGTTTTTTTCACATCATGTTTGTTCTTCAGATGGCTTCTTGACCTCTTTAAACTCTTGGCAGTTGTCATTATGAGATAAATTTTTCTTCCCATAAGTGATAACCCATTAGCATTTTTTTTACAATCATTCAAAAATTTAGAGCCATTGACATTATATTTAAGGCTTTGAACTGCTTTCCCTTATCTTTCATAGCTAAATGTAATGTTGAAACAAGTAATAATAATAGGAATGGGTTTAGAATTTAATCAGACTCTTCCATGTCAGATACTTCCAAACAATGACAAGGCTATAATTCGTGGAGTATGTCTCTATTATTAAACCACTCATCTGGAAGTTAGCTTAAGTGGTGAAACAACGACAGCAAAACAGAACACATGGGCTACAAGTGGACAGTAGTAGCAGAAATATGAGAAGGTAGTTTCTGGCCTGCTGTTTGGAGCTGCTCCTTAAAAAGGCCTCTGCTTGGCCTCCTCACATTTTCTTCATCATCAACACAGCACACCTCGGGCTACCTACCATATTATTTGGATACCTTGGACCATAGCTCATTCAGCAGCTATTCACACACAGTTTTCAGATGCCCAATAATACATTTGTATCTGACTGGTGACATAGTTGCCCAGGTGGCAGAGGAACTCATTGGCCACATTCAGCATGCCATGCTGGACAGCGCCAGATGGTGCACACTCGGTCTTCCAACTTAGTGAGCTGGAGGGAGAGAACAGTCAGACACCACTGAGCTAAGGCCAGCTTCCCAAGATCCCGAGGAAAATATGCTTTCAGGGGAAGGTGACCCGAGAGAAAGCCTGGCACCTTCTGGCTATTCCTGTCTCAGTGAAAGCTGAGATGAGCCATCTCTCATGGCACAAGTGAAACCCATTTGCTGCGGATTTGCTGGGAAGTCCTGCCTTCGGTGTAGAGATTACGGCTTCTCTATCTTAGCCTTCTTTCCAGCTCCCACCGCAATGCCAGGAATGTGATAGACCTCAGTGTGCAATAATTAGTCATTGAATAAATTCATGAAAGAATCGGCGTAATTATAGATGGATCTTTCCATACCCTGAATGAACTGGTAGTTTTAACCTGTCTTCATTTATAAAAGCCTCCCAATTAAAAGAAGTGGTTATGATTGGAATGCATTTTTTAAAGATAAATAAGCATCTTCCTATTTGTCAAGTTTTAGAACATTCATTTCCAGAGAAGAATGAAAACAATATCACAGCTAAATTGCCAGACCAACAGATTTTATCTTTACTAATATAGAGAGCATAGATTCCATCTTCATACCTAAAGTGAGAGGTACTTTGAAATTTCTCAGCTGTGCACAGATGCATTCTGCAGTTGGAAACATCAAGCACCAAGCTGACAGCTAACATCACAGACGTTTGAACACAAACAAAAGGCGAATGTGATTTGATTATTTGTTTATTTTTCAAAGTTCTAAGAACAACGCGTGGACATTTCATTCTGTTAACAGAAAATAAAAGGCCCTGCACACACACCGTTTCTCATCTCAGGTGGGCACGTTTTCTCCCGTGCTTGTTTTGTTTTGTGAGTGCTCTACATTTCCTTGAACTAAATCCCCAGTCTGTTCTTCTAAAACTGGTATTTCTTAAAAAGCTCAGCTTCAAAAATGTCAAACATAATGAAAAATGAAAATCACAAAAGAGAAGGTTGTTCACAGCCACTCCCCTGGGGTTCCCTCATGTTTCTGGGTCACCATGCCGACTCTCCCTGTGTTAGAAATAACATCCATAGTGTACTTAGCGGGTAACCCCTTGTGATCAGGGTCACAGTGGTCTCCATATAAACAAAGCCAATCCTCTCCTTGAAGACAATGCAGCATCTGTTCAGAAATACTCCACACCATCCACCAAAGCAGTTCCAAAAGAAGTTCTCCTTTCAAAGTATAACCTCCTTTGGGAAAATTATAAAAGGGCACTTTATTTTCATCATTTGGGGCTCAAGCAGATGAAGGGCATGGAAGCACAGGCCTTCCAGTGAGTGAAGAGAATTTGGGTGAATTTGATGAAGACCCTCTGAGGGAGGCAGTGAATAAGCACTGAGATTCTGATGAAGTGAGGACCGATGAGCTCAAATCAACATAGAGGAGAAACAAATGGGACAGAATCTCAGAAGATTAAAGCCAGAAACAACCTTTACAAATTATAAAATCCATTCCTATCTCTTAAAGGTGGGGCATCTGAAATTGAGAGAGAAGCAGCCTATGAGATTTTTATCTTACATGTTTTCAGGCTTATATTATTAGTATTAATATAATTGATTATCTTAGCTGCAGTTTTTGAGCATGTGCTATTGTCCCAAATCCTGTGAGGGAGTGCTTATAATCTTAGATTCTGGAGTTGATGAAGACTAAATCTGAATACTAACTATGCCTTTTACTAGCTGTGTGACCTTGTTCAGATTACATCATTGACACATCTCAGATGCAGTTTTTTAATTTGGAAGCAGTTTGAAAAAATAGTAGCTTTCTCACTGGTTGTGGTTACAATTAAGTAGAGGATGTAGGTAAAAAGCTTAGCAAAATACCAGGCATATGGTAAATGATCCATAAATTTTATTATTTATATCAACTAGGGTGAATTATTATATTAAATATTTATTTGATATATTTATGTCAACTATTATTATTTATTATTTCACATTGACTTATATCTACTTACTGTGTTTTTATATCTTTATATCAATATTCGATATTATATATTTTATCAATATTTATATGAATATTCCTTTCATTTGCTACATGCTCCACAAACTGAAAAGGAAAACGATTTTCATTGTTTTCAACATCCTCAGCATTGCTAATTATTAGAGCAGTATAAATCAAAACTACAGTGAAGTATCACCAGTCAGAATGGTCATCATTAAAAAGATCTAACAAATGCTGGAGAGGGTGTGGAGAAAAGGGAACCCTCCTATATTGCTGGAATGTAAATTGGTGCAGTCACTATGGAGAACAGTATGGAGGTCCCTTCAAAAACTAAAAATAGAGTTGCCATATGATCCAGCAGTCCCACTCCTGGGCGTATACCTAGAAAAGACAAAAACTCAAAAAGATACATGCACCCCAGTGTTCCTAGCAGCACTATTTACAATAGCCAAGACATAGAAGCAACCTAAATGTCTATCAACAGATGAATGGATAAAGAAGATGTGGTGTATACACACACACACACACACACACACACACACACACACACACACAGGAATATTACTCAGTCATTAAAATTAATGAAATAATGCTGTCTGCAGCAACATGGATGGACCTAGAGATTATCACACTAGGTGAAGTAAGTCAGAGAAAGACAAATATTATATGATATCACTTATTTGTGGAATCTAAAAATAATACAAATGAGCTTATTTACTCAACAGACAGAGAAAACAAACTTATGGCTACCAAACGAGAAGGGGAAGGGATAAATTAGGAGTGTGGGATTAACAGACACACACTACCATGTATAAAATAGATAAACAACAAAGGTTTACTGTATAGCACAAGGAACTATAATCAATATCTTGTAATAACCTATAATGGAAAAGAATCGGAAAAAGAATCTCTGTATATACAAAACCAAATCACTTTGCTGTGCACCTGAAACTAACACAATATTGTAAATCAACTCTAGTTAAAAAAATAGAAAATTCTTTCTTCAGACCCAAGGTAAATTCATTTTAGCAAACCATCAATTTTTATGGAATGAATACAAAATCTGTAGTCTCAAAGTGTTCACTAATAAAAACTCTAAATAATAGCAATTTTACAAGGTTATTGTGAAGAATAAGTAAGATACTATATATGTGATATATGATATTTTGTAAATTTTAAGATGACATATGAAAGTGCACATGTAAAGTACTATTATTTCTAAAAAACTCTTAGGCATTTTTAGCAACTTTTTAGTAGAGCTATAGGTATAGATAATAATATTGGACATTGAACCCAATTTATATAATGCTTTAAATACTGAATACAGCGAATATTAATATAGTATATGTTCTATATATGCATTCGCTGCAGCTTTTCCTAGCTTTGGTGAATGTTGTACTTTCTACTCCCATGTCCTGATATTTGTAACAGACCTCAGAATGTCTGCGTTTCTTCTAATTCCCAAAAGCACACTGTGCAGTGATTTTATAAAGGGAATTCATACGGAGAAGAAACACCAGGCAATCCAGTTAAACCCAAACTTTCACTGCTTCCAATAAGCATCCTAAATGGCCAAACGCCCTTCACAGCTTTTGAGAGGGCCATTCTGTCTGTCAGCTTTGTTCCAAATTGCTCCATTTGGAAACATCCACAGCACATCAGTGAGCTGTTGGCATGCCTGCGTGTGTATCTGACTGTTGACATCCTGGGTCCTTCCCCAGGTTTGTCTCGGCTGCCAGCTAGGTTCGGAATATCCGAGGGGATAATGAGCACCAACTTCTAACTGGACTGTATGTTCAAATTCAGCAACTTCTTCATTAGGCGATGCTGGTTATGAGTATATTTCAGTGTGAACAGAAAGTAGGGTATGCCAGGAACTGGGAAGGGTCTGAAATTTCACCCTCCGTGTACGCCAACCGGTTGGTTTGTCATAGTTTCGTAGATGCTGGCAGAAGACACAAGACTCCTGGGTCAGAGACAAAGGACTTTGTCACAGCACAGCTGAGAACATGAGCTTCCTGTTCACACTGGTTTCCCTTGTGCCCAGAAGCCGTGGGACAGTGCAGAGGTGAATGCTGCACATATAGTGGATCTGTTTCCTGGCAGAGAAACCCGGGCTTAGGGAACTATCCAATCTTGTTAGGGGGGGTACCAACAAACCTTCTGCCCCAGAGAGACAACTATCTTTATTTCCCAGGCTGTTGGCTATACACATGTCTTTGCAAAGATAGTCCAGAAGTGCAGAATAGAAGCTGTCGATGCCTTTTGCTCAAAAGATGGGAGGAAACACAGCAAACCCATGGAGAATTGTCTCTCAACAAGGTATGACACAGTGCAGTGGTGACAGTGCCTCAGGTGGGCCCCCACAGGCAGGCTGGGATGGAGAGCCAAGAGAAGTGATACCTGTTTCACGTTTACACACTGGGTTTCTATGCAAGCTTTTCATTTAAAGGACGATCTCTCCGGCTGACGAAAAACTAACCTAGTGAATAAGAAAATCTCAAAACAAACAAAACAAATATGCAATATAACATTGCTATGGAGAAAGACAATGAGCTGTGGGTTAAAAAGATTATGTAACAGACTCTCACATTAGCTAATGTGTGGCAGTGAATAAATGGCTTAAACACTAAGAGCCTCACATTTATTTGTGAAGTGGTGATAATAATGTCTGCCATACAAGGTAATTGGGAAGGTTGAATAAGGTGATGTGTTGGATTCTGACACAGAGCCTTTGAAAACAGTGCCTCCCTTCTGTAGCAGGTATGGTTGGTACGCTGCTGTATTGCTCAGGTATTCTGGGATGCCTTTGGTCTATTTGGTGCCTCCATCCGTCAGCTGCTATAGATGCTGCTGCTGCTGCTGCTGCTGGCTCATCCCCATGGCTTTCTTTGGAGGATTTCTCTTCAGTGATTAGGCAACCCTTTCCTAGAGGTACCTTGAAGTTATGTCTCCTCTCCACTCCCATGGCCAAGGATGACTCTGCAGAGATTCAAAACCGCAGCTCCCTTGCATCAAGATGGGGCAGACTCTGCAGTGTAGTTTATACTGTCGAACTCCGAGGGGCATCAGGTGAAGTCAGAGTGACCTGAAACCACATCTTTATGTAGCTTCTTTCCTGTCCGCTTTCTTCCCTTCCTTACATGTCTGTCCTTGAGAGGACTCCCTTAATAAATCACTTGAACATGAATCCCCATCTCATGTTCTGTTTCCAAGGAACTTGCTCTAAGATACTATTCAGACGTTGGTCCTTACATTGGACAAATTAAACAGTGTTCGGTTTTACCAGAGGCATTGATATTCTGATTCCCTTTAGTGTATATCTCTAATCTCTCTTTATAAATCCAAAGTACCGGAGATGCAAGGCGTATCCCTTTTTCTGTCATCACGCAAAACAAGAAACATGTCCCTAACGTAAATAAGTTGAAAGAGGCCAGAACATTTTAGCAGAGAAGTCAGGTGGCATATTGTTTTCTTTATTTTGTTGACTCAGATCTGTCATTAGCATTTTATTTGATGTTGTACACACACACACACACACACACACACGCACAGTCAATTCTGCTAACGCCTGTTTTGAAAATGTGAGTTTGTTCCAACATGATTGACATGTTAGGGAACAATTTGAGCATGACGTGCATTTTGCATTTACTTATGTGCTATTTCATCTGTGAGAAACACTAGGTGAATGCAGAAAAGTACACTGAGCTGTGCCATGCAGTGGTACAAAAAATGTGCATGTGCACACACACTTTCACACACACAGACACGTACCCCTCAGACATCTACCAGCTACCTTGGTTTACTCCCTGCGGCAGCCTGCAGAGTTGCGTTTTACTCTTCTTTTGTATTTGTGAACTTTTCTACACAAAAATCAAAACACTCATTCAACATCCCAAACGTGTTTTACTGTCCCGGGTCAAAATTGCTAAGTAATCTGTGCGAAAGGAAAGCTCTAAGCATTGAAAGAAATGAAAGAACATGTGATAACTTCTGAGCAACAGGCATGAAGGAATCCACATTGGGGATGATCAGAGATAATGCTGTGAAAATAGAAGAAAGGCTATGACTTTAAGTCCTGTGAAGTCAATAAGAACTTGGCCTAAAAGGATGAAAGAAATGGACAGATTGTTAAAGCATATGGATTGAAGACCAAAGACAGAAGGAAAAATCAGGAACAACCCTTCTCACGATCAAAGAGAAAGCCCTGTCTACATAAGAAGACCTTAAATGAAGTCATCTAATCCTGCAGCAGTGGCTCCTTTCAGTGCTAGTAGTGACTGGTTTGATGGTTTGAAACATTGCAACAGTTTCCAAACCCTTTAGCTGTTGGGTGAAGCTGTGATTGCAGATGAAAAAGCCCCGCCAAAATTTCCAGCCACGATAGTGAGGTTAATTGAAGAAGTGATTCATTGGACTGAATTAGCAGTTTTGAAGAAATGGGTATTTGTTACAAGTACATGCTTCAAATGACATATACCTTTTATTTTTTACTTATTTGCTTATTTATTTAGATTAGAACTGACATACATTATTATATCAGTTTCAGGTGCACAAGGTCCTAATTTGATATTTTTATGTATTATGAAATGATCATCATGATAAGCCTAGTTACCATCTGTCACCATGTAGAGCTGTTACAATATTCTCTGCTGTACATTACATCTCTGATTTATTTATTTTGTAGATGCAAGTTTGTACTTCTTAATCCCCTTCACCTATTTTGTCCATCCCCTGAGTCCCCTTCCAAAAACATATATTTTAGAGGCAGAATCACATGCTCTAGGACTTACATCTGCAAAAGATTGCAACTTTTGATAAACTCCTTGTACTGCTTGCAATAAGTCTTCAGCTACAGTCTCTCTCATGGCCACTTTCACAAATGGTTTATGTATTTTTAACCATTTAACACGTATAGAACCATGTTGCCAGTTTTACTGGGTTCCTATAATTGATATGTGTCACTCGTGGAGTTTTGAGGGTTTTGTGCTTAACTCCATTTTTTTCCCACAAGCCCTGCAAATGTTACTGTGTAATTTTGAATAGTATGGTGAGTTTTAGGAATGCATATGTCGTGTTACAGAAGTATATGTGTGTGTATCATTCTGTGCCTGAAAGATCCTTGTCCCCCTCTATTTACTTGATTCCTACTGTTTCTTCACACTGATCTCTATTTCTTTAGAAAAGATTACTGTCTTTGGTTCATTGTCCATAAGGTAGACTCAGAGACAAAGATTTGGAATGCAAGTAGTTTAATTGGGAGGTGGGTCTAGGGAGAACCACCAGGAGAGAGTATGAGGCATACCACGAAGGGCAGGGGCATTAACGAGCAGGTTATGTCGACGGTCACCTGCGGCTCAAACCTGCCGGGCCGTCTGGGACATGGTGTGGAACACATTTCAGAGTTGTCCCACCTGAGGATAAAGAAACTGGAATGTTCACCCTCCTGCTCTCATCTGTCATGTTCTGACGGCTGCTCTCAAGAGCATCAACTCCCTGGCACTTCTTGTGTGCCCCATGTGTGGGCTGAAAGGAATCCCTTAGACGGGAAGTCACAGGTGTTTGCAGTAGAATGCTGTTAGCATATAGTGGGATAGTGAATGCCCATGGAGTCTGTGTGTTTGGGCGTTGGGAAGGGGCTGGGAAAGAACAGCATCTGCTAGTCCTCCACTGCTTTGCCTGTCAAGAAAAGATGATCGCATTATACACTTCCTTGAACTAATATTCTGACAGTCTTTTCTTTGTAGCACTTCCTACATTGGTCAGTTTTCAGTTGCTTATGGAATTATTTGATATATATTCATCTCACACTGGCTCACAAGAGCTAATTGTTCTGCAGACTGATTGATACCAAGTTGGCATCTTGAGATAGGCTGGTAGAAGTTTTTACAGCGAAGAAATTGGCATACACCAGGAAATCTTTTCTCCCTCCCAACTTCCTCACCTCATCCCCTCACTTTCTTCTGGAGAGCTGGTTGTTAAACATTTACATGCACAGCCACTGAATGTGCCTGGCTTGTGTCACTAGCATATGAACACCACCCTTGTCCTGTAAGCCACACAGCGGACTGGGGTCCTCCCATGACTGTAACGATTCACAGGCTGGTGAGGTGGCTGAGAATGCCAGCTCAGATTGTGAAGAACGTCTGCCAAAACCCACAATATTAATCTTGGCCGAGTGGATACTGACCTCTTCTTGGCAGTAATTAAGACACAGGAACTGTTGCAACTTGAGGCCATCATGTTGTCAGGGGAGAGGAGGGTGTTTGTCATCCTAATTGCTCTGCTGAGAAGGCATTCATCTCGTCCATCATCATGCTGAATATTATTTAACTTCAGAGAAGAAAGGGGCAGGATTATGAATTCTTGAGACAGTACTTGTGTAACCTCTAAAGATCACACTTACTCTTGTTTTGAAGGTGTGATTACGTAGACTTTGCCTATCCAAACAAAAGCTTCGAGAGGTCGAACTTTGTAGTCAATAAAGCTCTTTATGATTCTAAATACTAGTGATATCCTGCCAATTATTTTCATTGTTTCTTAAAATTCCAATGTTAAGATACATCACTTGGGTTGGAACATCAACAAAAATAACAAGAACCACCCAAAACATGTGCTACATTATGTCCGTGAATGAATGGAAAGAAATTATGTTTAAAAATAAAACAGCCTCTGGGGAAAAATGATTTGAAGTGTATGGATTCAAGCTGATTTGCTGTAATTTGATATATGTGTACACTTCCAGAAGCCGGTTTTGTCGAGTCAAATTAACTTTCCAAGTATCCGATGCGGTCATACTTTAGAGATAAAAGCAACTTGCTACAGCAGGCAAGTTTCAAACTCCCAGTGACCATTTAAAGAGCAATTATTTTTGACATGAAATACATTGTTCCCAGTGCTGCTGTCTTTGTAATATTTACAGAGATCTGGAGTTATCAGTGTCATAGAAGAATGTACAGATTGTTAAATTTAAGGTGTACGAGAGTGTGTCTGTCTATATGTGTGTATCCAAGGGCAAGACTGTATGTATAACTTTATTTTTTTCCCCATAATTTTGAAGTAAAATCCTTGCTTTGACTGCAGACCTAACCATCAACTTTGTATACATCCTTGAAACCACTGAATAACATCTTTGCTTGGAATTGCAGACATGAGGATGTCAAGTATTTGGTCACAACCATGAAAGTCCACATCTGGGTATTACCAAATGTTATCTGACTCAAATAACTGCCAGTGGTCTTCCTGTCTACAATTCAACGAACCGAGAACTCCCAATTGCTGCATGTAATTATCAAGGTTCCACCAGTATGAAAGGCATCAGGCTGAACAGAATAAGGCAT
The DNA here is from genome assembly GCF_048564905.1 of Vicugna pacos. NCBI lineage: Eukaryota > Metazoa > Chordata > Mammalia > Artiodactyla > Camelidae > Vicugna > Vicugna pacos. The sequence goes on from NC_132995.1 coordinate 34,439,771, forward strand.
TCCCATTTCTACCTCTGAATCAAGACTATAATAGAAAACAATCTGTGCATGTTTACTTTTAATTTATTTTTAATCAGCTTCATTTTAATCAGAAAATTGTATCTAGAAAAAGCTCATTGAATGATATCTAAAGAAATGACATGAACACTTAATATTGTGTTGACATACTTTTTAGTGTACCATTTCAGCATGGATTTATGCGAGACCAAAGAGATATTTTTAAGGAGAAGATTAAATATTTAAAGTGCAAAGAAATAAGGAACTTTTCTAGTCTCATGATGCAAAGAATTAGCTTCAGGATTTATATTTTTGTAACCTTCTTACCTTTTGTGATCTCATTTTCCTATTCAAAGAATGCACAGTAACTATAAACACAAGGAATTTTGAAATTTTGATGGTTTAGCAGTTATTTTGCTATGATTTTAAGTCACCTTTTCCCGTTCTTTGTCAATTTATATAGATTTGTGGGTTTCATTTCTTTATCATTGAATCCATTCATCTGACAGTGATTGGCCAACTAGTATGTATAAGCACATGCTAACTAAGCATTCATACTTCTCCGAGAATATATATAAGAGATTGCCTACCCAAGTCAACTTATTTTTGCATTGAATTCATTATCTGCACTACACACATTAAGTTTCATAACCTCAAAATGGATATCACATGATACACTAAAAATATGCATTGAGACCTTGTATTATAGCAGCAAAATCATGGACGGTGGGACTCAATCTTTTGGACTTACATCTCAGCTCTGTCTTTTACTAGCTCTATAATCTGTGTTTCAGTTTTCACGCATATAAAATGGGGATGTGGAAACAATTCCTATAGTGAAGTTTAAATGCAATGACTGTGTGTATTTATATTATTTAGAATATAGCATACAGTAATTTTATCACATTAACCAGTAACAAATGTACAGAGCTTATTGTGTTCCACACACTGGTTTGTATTACTAACTGGGGAGAGAAATCTCTAAAACAAACAAACACCTCACATTCTAGTAGGAAGGCACGCCCATCCATGAACAGCTGTTACACCAAACAGTGTATAATATAACTATGTGGCAGGAGTCAGAGAAAGGAGGAAAATTTGAGCTGAAATCCAAAATAAGACTCATAGTTCTCCAAAGAGAGAAGAATGAACTGTGTTGCAAGCTCAGGGAACACGTTCTCATTCAAGGAGGCATCCAAGTACGTGCTCGAACTGTGTGTTTTACAAAAGTTAAAACACATTCACAATGTATGTTTTTTTGTGTAGGTGGTATCTTTAAGATGATTCCTTCAGTGACAGGAAAAAGTATTTTGTAATACTGTAGAAAGAATACTGGCTTTAGGATGCAAAGGCCAGATTTTCTTTGCCTCAGTTAACTGTGAGACTTGGGCAAATTTCCCAAAGGGCGACATGACCTCTAATGCCCTTCTGCTTCTCCAGTTTTGCTTTTTTTTTTTTTTTAAAGCACTTTTAAGTTGCTTGCAGTTCAATGCAAACACTCGACAATGTCTATGCAAAATGAGTTTTCAGATCTATAAATACAGTCTAATGTGGATGCTAGGGAGAAAGATAAAAGTGGATTTTGATGCTTGCTTTGTTAATTCATTAGGGTCTTTACATGACAAGGCAATGATAAGAAAGATTTAGTTTGAATATTTATTGATGAATTGATAATTTATTTTGGTTAAAGGGTAGTTTTACCCCTAGAGTATAACCTTATTTTAATTCTATGATTAAATATTCCTTCTGCTGTAACCAAGATTTTTCTTGGTAGACATGTGCCATAGAGGGAACTGATGGACAGCGCATTGCAGCAGCTCCAAGCTTACTTTCCTCCGCATTTAGCAAGCTTCAAGGAGGAATATCTTTTTCTCAAATGTTTTAGTGTAGGTCCCAGAGTTGAGTCTCTTGGCTCTGAGTGGCCTGCCACATGTCAGGTGTCTATCCTGGATTGTTTGTGGCCAGAGGAGATGAGGCTCTGATTATGCTGGCATTTATTCCAAAGCTACCCCTTAGGCCGAGGATGAGTCAGCCTCCCTGAGCCCGTGCACCAAGATGTAAGAAGGATGGTTTCCAAGTGAAATCTGGGCAGGTCACCTGAGGACCTGGAAGACGGTGCTGTTCAACAAAAGCTAGACACATAGTTGCACAAGGGGACCACCTTCCTTCGATGTGTCATGAAACAGCAGTGGAATCCATAAATAACTTGACATTTTCTTTTCATTCAGCTGTCTCCCTTTAGAGCTTCCCTTTCAGGAAGAAGCTGAAGAATTATTATGCCCATTAGTATCTAAAATGATGTAATGGCACTCTATCTGTCAAATTGCTTAAAATTATTTGTATTAAGGGCACAGAATTTGTCCCTAGCCTTTGCTCAAATAACATTTGCCTTCTTATTTAAAGATAACATATCCTCTAAACAGAGGATAAATGGAGAGTAAAATAAAATCTAGAGGCATATTCTATGCAGGGTAGAGGAATTAGAAACTGTAAAAATTAGGTTTAGAAATTCATCACTGTAGACAGCTCTTTTAGATTAATTCAGCTGAAATATTTATCATTCGGATATATAGCTTTTAGTCATTGTTGTTGCTCAAATACTATGTTCAATAATAAGAAATAATCGTCTCCAGGACCCAAATACATCCTGCTAAACACAGGTAGGGTTTGGGCTAGAACAGATGCTTTCTTTTATTGAAAAGGATAAGAAATATCCATTTATTTCATATTTATGTTTTCACTTTTTTTTTTTTTTTTAAAGTATTGCCGAGCAGATAAATTTGACTCTGGAATCCAAGAGACCTTGCTGTTTATCCTCCGTCTGCAACTTATGGGCTGTGTGACTTTGGGCCATTCATTTTAATCTCTTTAAGCCTCTATCTTCTCATGAATAAAATGAGGGTGGAAAAAGTGCCGAACTAAATGAGTTATCCTAAGGATTAAGTGAGATAGGCAATTTAAGGCATGGAGCATATTACCGTGTTCAACTGCTGTTACTTTCATTTCCATCGTAGCTATTACGTAGGCATATACTATTGTTTATGTAAGCATTCTGTTGTGGCTAAAAATGTCTGTGCGTGTGTATTCATAGCCATTTCTAAATAACCCCAAAATTACCATTTTGTATATACATCTTTTTCTTGGTTATTTAGCTTATTTCTTTGGAATATAACTCTAAAAAGGTGCTCCAAGGTCAAGCATTTCTATACTTACAACAGTATTTTGCAATTCCGTTCCGGTGCCCCCGAGAGAGAGTAACTTGCTCCCTCCTGGACCACATCTTGCTGTTGCATTGCAAATAGCCATAGGAACATGGCTTGTTTTCTGTGGAGTGACCCGCACCCAGTGGTCTCCTTTCCTGGTTGCTGGCCTTTAAAAAGGCTAACTAACAAGCTGTTAGACCGCTGCCCTTTGAAAGGGCATATCCCAGACTGCATTCCCAGGCCAGAATTGCTTATTTGTTCTAGCCTGGTGTTTTTGTCCTGCACATGCTAGAAGGCTTTCAGGTTGGTCCTGGTGTTTATCCCTGAAAGTTATGAGGGTTGCAGCCAACAGGAAAATAAGAAAAACATGGCATAAATGTGCCTAAGTGGTAACATTGCTTTCCTCCAATTAGCTCATGGGTTTGGTCTCTGGATTTGTGCCCATGTTTGTTTTCCTTAAGGAAATAGTCTCAAAAAAATTGAGAGAGAAATATATATAAATATATAAACAGGTGATAGAAAGGTTTGAATTAATTTTATGGAGAAACAGTTTAAAATAATTAAGAGCAATGTTTTTCACATACTGAATCAGAGTAGGGCAGTATAAAAAAACGAAGCTAGAATGACTCTTCCAGTATGCCTGTGACTGAGGGATTTTCTGGGATGTGAGGCTTTCGGTGCTAAAACTAGGGGACTCCTGGGCAAACTGGGGTGGTTTATTATCTTAGGAGAGATTTTAAATCAGACTAAAACCATGTCACTGGTCACTATCCTTTTAATAAGAGCCCCTTTTTGCTTAGCCTGTTTTGCACTGGCTTTCGGCTACTTGAAAGGAAAATTATGATGGAGACGTGTTGCTGCCATGTGCAGCCCCTCAGCAATGCCTGGGACACCCCTGCCCGTAGGTTGTGGTGAGGGCTGCTAATTCTCCTTGAAACCCTACCTCAGTTCACATTGGCTCCTTTCCTTGGTCAGAGTGGGCTGTGCATGCTTTATTTTCTGTCTTCCTAGGAGCCACTGCTTCCTGAGCGAAGGCTGTTTTGAGCTTTCCCTCCGAGTTACACAAATGAAAGACAGGAGACTTTGTAGGGAGAGTCTGGTTAGAGTGGTAGAGGTAGGGCCATGCTCTGTTCTCATTGCTTACTGTTCTTGTTCCTTACCTTTACTTTCAACACTTGTCCCAGAATCATTTCCAAGACAACTGTGTTTCCCAGTTGCCTCTAAGACACATCTCTGTCTTACTTTCCCTTTCTCCTCTTCTCCTCGCTCCCTCTTCTCCCCTCTCTCTCCTCCTCCTTCTTTTTCTTCTTCTCATCACCTTTCTTTATCAAAACATTTCTTTTTATCATGAGCAATAGCCACTGTTTACTAAAGCATTAGATGAGGGACTTTATACATCATCTCACGAATTTCACTATGAATCCCATGAGTTAGGTGTGATTATCCTCATCTCACGAGTGGAAGAGAAAAGGCTCAAGAATTAGATACTTAACTAGCAGGTGACAGTGTTTCATAGTGAGAAGCATGGAGGTTGGGAAGTCAGGCAGACCTACATCCAATCCTGCTCACTCTTCCTTGCCAGAGATCATGTAGCTGTGAAGGGTGAAACGTTGCTCTCTGAAGAAGATTCTTCTCGGAAGCTCCTACCAGTGTCACATGATGCTGTGTTTCTCAAGCTGCAGTATGCATCAAATCACATAGGGATCTTGTGAAAATGCAGATTCTCATTTAGTGGGTTTGGTGATGGCCTGGAGTTCTGCATTTCAACAAGCTGCCAGGTGATGCAGACGCTGCAGTGCTGCATGTAGCAACCAGTAAGGGTCGGGGCATAAATGCCTAAGGCTTCACGGCCCGTGAATCGGAGCTGGAGGTGCTCAGAGCAGTTAGAATGTTTCTCTTTGTATACAGACCAATGGCAATGTTGCCAAATGTAATTGAGCTCTTTGGAACTTGCAACCAGAAAACCCAAAGGCTTCCCTCTTTTGACACCTGTCAGTCTTTGCATTAGAATGCAGGAGGCCTCTGCTTGCCTCAGAAGTTAGATTTCCCTTCAATGATACTAACTTTCCTGTAAAAAGAAGAAATTACTTTACACGCAGAGAAGAGCTAGAGGAAAGCGCAGTTGGCTTCTCCCTGAGTTCTAGTACTTGGAATTCAGCTCTGGCTCATTGTTGCCACAGAGCGTGACTGAGCTGCTTCTGCTCTTGCCCTTTCCACTGATTATTCTGTTAATTGATGAACAAAGTTTCCGTCACGCGGCACATTGCCTGGAACACCGTGAGCATTTAGTGACTGAAGGCTTGTTGAATTTATTATGTCCACACATCCTTTAAGGAACCATAAAACACCCTACTTCTCACGATGTGTCATAAAACAAAAGGAGTGTATTTCAAATAAGTTTTGGAAACTGCGTAGCATATCCCACTCCTGGAGGTTCACAGTACGTTGTGTGTGTAAAATTCTCTGAGAAACACTGCAGTAATAAATCCGTTGCACAGATTGTTTTTCTTTTCCCCTAGTAATCTGGTCAAATTTTAAGGAATCAAAATTCTAGAATTTAGATTATATGGAAGAGGTGTATTATAGTCCCGCTGGCCTTTGCCCCAGCAACTGACACTAAGCGTTGACACTGACTACATCCGAGCACATTTTCAGGCAGAACCTGAAATGTCAGTTGAGTCTGATGGTCTTTAGGCTCCTGCTCCTTGCTGCCTACCTCTTCTCGTAAACGCTATGCTTTGGTGATAAAGAAGCCCACTCTTAGAGGGAGCAAGATTAAGCGTACAGTCTGTGGATTTGAATTAAATATCTAAATATCAGTGTGTATTAAACCTGTCTCTAAGCATATGCCTGGTTATCTGTCTATGAATGTGTAGGAATCAAAAAAATGCATCTGACCTTTATTGCTGGGAAAATATCTGTTCTCTTGATAAGTGAACAGGAATAGCAGTTTTGTTTTAAAATGCCATTAAATACAATAATACATGTGTAGGTTTTAGTACTCTGTTTTACTAGTACTGTTAGCATAATTATTCTTAGGTAGGGGACAGCACTAGTTTCTTAAAACACATTATTATTTAGATTGTATTCATTAATCATAATTAATATTGATTAGCAGCTAGCAAGATGAGTTTCTCAGTATTGGCCATTCAGTCATCCCTTCAGTTTTTTGTTTACCTGAGTTACATTCTTTTCCTGCTTGCATCAGTTTTTATGGCCACCTTTTAAAAGTATTACAATACCTCAAGAAAAGTGGACATTCTCAGGAATGAATCTCAGAAAATTCCTTCAATATAAGTTCATAAACTTCATGTTCAAGGGATCATATTGCAAAATAAGCACCTCTATAAAGATGAATTGTTTGTTTGTTTGTTTAGTGGCAAGAGGATTGGACTGGGAATCAGAGAAGTTGGGTCATATTTCTAGTTGGGCTCCTTTAAGCATGAATGCTTTTGGACAGGTCACTGTACCTCTCTGAGTTTCCTCCCTTTGTATAAAAAATGAGGAGATTCCAAGAGCTTCCTTTAAGAGGTAGTGGGAATAACAGTGGAGGGTCATTGCCTTGATTCAGTAGTTCCCAAGTTGGTGTGTAAATTTAATCAGGCTCTTTCTCATCTAAGAATCTCAGTTTGCCTATTTGTAAAAAGACTGCATTAAAATTGGCTAAATAATTTTATCATCTTCCTGGATGTTGTAAACCCAGAATCTTCAGCCTTAAGGTCATATAGCCTTAGAACTTGGTCCTTTTTTTTTTCAGTTTGGAAGGGCAGGCAGGTCTAATTTGAGCTGAGTGCCTGAATCCTGGAAAATAATTTTATTTTTAAGAAAAATAGGGATAACCAATATTTTTCAGGAGGCTGTTATTTAATCTAGTGTGAGATATTTATATGGAAATATACTTTCTACCAAACTAGTATGTAAACTCCATGAAATCTCAACTTTTGGTTTAGTCTCAACTTTCAGCACCTAGAACAGCACCCCAAAATAGTAGAAGGAAGGAAGGAATGAATGATCTCACACTGGGGACACCTGAAAGAGTGGGAGAAACCACTTTCTTATGTAGCCTTGACCTTATATGCTAGCAGCTTGCTGTCATACTAATTACGGTGATAAAAGCTGCTCAAAAGAGTTAATGGTAATGTGTGGAGGTGTGACAGCAACCAACGTCATAAGATTCCCAGAGGGGCTAAGATCTGCATGATGATACTAAATTGAGGATTGTTTTCCCCTGACTGCGTTAGACTGTCAGCGATGAGAGCACAGGAAATCACGGGGGATGACAATGTCTTTTTCACTTTGGTGAGGGTGATTAAATCACCATGGTGATTACTAAAATTACGACACAGCCTCATGAAGCGTGTGAGCAGAGATTTCAGAATTGTCAGTCATGAGTGTTCAGACACATTCAGAGTCCATAGTAAAATCAAGAATTATTCTAATTATTTTTGCATCCGTTAGACTTACTAGAAAGACTAATGTTAAGGAAAAAAAGCAACCCACTGTGCTTAAATGCTTAAATGAACTCTTCATTCATTATACTCTTACCTCTTAAAGGTGCTTAAATGCTCTTCAGCGGTTTCCTCCTGCTCTTGGAATAATATTCAAATTTCCCAGAATTGTATTTGAATTACTTTCCCTGTTCTATAGGCTCTGTTGTTTTTTGTTTTTTTTTTTTTAAATCTCATCTTAATGACTTCTTTTCCTTGCTCACCCTGCTGAGGCCACATGACTTTCTGACAATTTTCTGAGCACAGGAAATCCTGTCTTCAAACTGCTCTTACTGTTCCTTATTTTGGGACAATTTCCCTGTGTGGTTTTTCTGCCTACCTTCTTCTCAATCCTTAGGGTCCGGTTAGAGTGCCACCTCCTTGAAGAAGCCTTTACTCTATCTCAAGGAGGCCCGTGCCCTGTAGTCATCTGGCGCTGTGTCTTGCTGTCTCCTTTCAATCAAAATTTATCCTAATTTTTTGGAGTTACTTGCTTTCTTGTTACTCGCCTGCCATCTCCCTCCTTTACCTCTCCCCACTAAAATGTAACTTCCATAAGAGAAGGGGCCAAAAACTGCTTTTTTACATTTTGCCACATGCAGGCCTTCTGTTTAGACCCTCATTATAGAATCCTGAGTTAAACAGTCGTAGAATAAACAGTAAACCTGAATGCAGTAAGAGGCAGGAAACCCAGTCGTACAATTCTTGATTTCTTTAGGCGTACAAAATAAACCATGCAGGATGTAGCACATAAAGTTCTAAGAGCTTTGCTCTGGAGCCCTGATCCCAGTCTCTCTGCTTGGAATATCTCCTCAGCTCGTTTTTTAAGAACTCCTTAAGGCTTAGGGGCCTTGAAAAGGCACACAGTTCAGGTGATTCTTCCTGCAGGAATCAGATTACTTTCAGATATTTAACTATAAGATTAATAATAAATGCATGGCTTTCTTAAAATAAAGCTTTTATCGTGAGAACAAAAGAAACAATGAGACAAGCTCGTCTGTTTTTTGTTTTATTTAAACTGACAGTTCTCAAACAAAATTTTTAAGGTGCTAGTGTTGTCATGTTTTCAATAGTTCTTGGAAGTGTTCCTGAAATTAAATGCTGCAAATCGAATTTTATCTGATTAATGTAAGGTTTAGAATTATTTATAACCTACATTTGAAACATATGCACACAGGTGTCTGTGTGTGTGTATAAATGGTGTGCCTTACCTAAGACAGAAAATAAAACACATTAGTGATTTTCTAGTGCAGGGGTTGGCAGACTCCTGCCTGTGGGTCAAATCCAGGCCTCTGCCTGTCTTTGAATGGCCTAGAAGTTTGCATTTTTTTAATGTAAAATGTAAAAGAGACTATCAGTCTTTCAGCAAGAACAGGTGCTCGAAGAGTTGAAGATATTGTTGTTTGACAATGTTTACTCTTGGGCCCTTTTCAGCAGAAGTTTGCCCACCCCTAATCTAACACGTGAACTTATAGCACAGTGTGTCTGTTGAATCACTTTGTTACCTTTTATATTCTCAGGTCATGTGTTAAGAATGGTCTAAGATGACATTTAATGTTGAGTGCCGTAGCATCTCCTTCCACTGGTCCTCTTAGGCCCCATGGTTATCTAGTTACTAATTGCTTCATAAATGTCATCAAACTGACACGAACACTACATATGTTTAGTATGTAGTCCTCAACATTCTGCATGGAATACATAGCAGGTATTTTTGTAAACCCACATAGATTAAATGAGGATAGACTTCTGTGGATAAACTCAGCAAATCTCAGTTTTTTTGATTTTTTCCTGATAGTATTTTGAGATCTTTTTTCTTTATCCTGTTAATCACCTGTCAAGACAAATGGAAATTAAATGCTTTTTCATAATTTAGGAAAGAGATGGTGCATGCCATTCTTTTTGTTTATGTATCTGCTCAAGAAGTGATGAATTAAGCATTGGGTAGTAACTGAACTTGAATCTTCTTGATCAGTTCTCTGCCTTGCCCTGAAAAGCCTCACAAAACTGGCAACCTTTTAATATCACCAATTAACATTCTTAGAATTTGAAAGGAAAGCTCTTTTAACCTCTATCATGTTTGATAATGTCTCCATATTAAAAGTATGAAATGATTTTCCCTAATCTATATTTTATTTCACTGTGGATGTTCATATGCTGGCAAACATATAATGTGGAGAAGAAATAATGTTTTAAAGGCTCTTGGCAAACCAGCAGAGGGCAAAAAGAGAGGTCCCCTAGACGAACTGGATGAGGGCTTCTGACATGCACAGCACAGAGATGTGAAAGGGCCTGATACCCTTAATGTTCCTGGTCTTCAATACTATTGTTTGGCACTAGGAAATATATTAATACGAGGCAGACTTCATAGCTATACATTCCTGCTCCGATTTTCTACCCAGAGCTTCATCTATTCTGCCTTTACGTGTTTTACTTTACTACTTCCAAAAGAGAGTTAATACATTTTCAGCTTGTAGGGATTACTTACATTTTAATGTTTGGGGATGTTTAGAATCCTATGGCGGAGGGTCCCAACGCTGCTGCTCACCCTCCCCTCCCCGGGTCCATCGGGCCAGTGAGAGCAGAATCTTCCTTTCCAGCCCAGATCACGTGTTCCCTGGAGGTGCAGCCTGACCTGAGACAGGGTGATTACCGCGTTCTCTGCACCTGGTGGATTTTGATATCCTCCTCTGCTACCAGCAGAGACGCACTGGACAGCGGCTGTTTATCTGGTTCTCTTGCTCTCCTGCCGTATTCCTCACTGGTGTGTTCTTAAGGACTAACTCAGCACCTGGAAGAGGGGGCACCACATGAATATTTTTAAAATGAATAATGAAAAGTGAGTAAGTAAAAACATTTCCTTTATTTACCTCCTGATCCTATCCTATGTATACACTGGACTCTGCCAGTCCCAACCGAATAGAGTTCTCTTTAAGCAGGTCAAGTCCTTTCAGACCTTCTTGGTATTCTTTGTACGTGAGTGAATCTCACTGCCTTGTTTCCCTAGAAACTTTCTATTCCAAGTAACTTGCTTGTACATCCTGACCTTTTCTGAGAAGACACGCTCAACATTCAAAGAAGTGATCATTCCCTCGCGTCCTTCCCTAATACTTTGTTCCTTTCTCTGCTCTGGCAGGAACTACTTTTAGGGGGTTGAAAGCTTACTCCTCTGCCAGCTCATGAGGAAGTGGAAACTCTGATGAACTGGCGTTACAGAGGAATCTGTGTAATGTGGATTCTAGGCAACACTAACCTTTATTGGATCACCATACCCCAAAATACATCTTACTGTTTCAAAATTTTTTTTAATCTTGCTTGATAGGTCACCATTTCTTTGTAGGATTTGGGAAACAAGGAGTTAGCTAGAATGATAAGGTTGCAGAATTCTGAGGATCTCACAAAAGTCTTAGCTCATCACCTCCTTTTTAGTTAAGCCTTACCCCAAGAGACACTTAACCTCCTTTTTTCACTAAATGGTTCAAGTGTCCAGCTCACTTGACCTGCTGCTTTAATTTGTATTTAATCACCTGGATTCCTCATTTTGGACAACTGTTTACAGTTCATATGATAATATTCTCAACTAAGATTATGATTTCCTATGAATGAAACAGGGACTGCAACTAAAAAAGTACATTTTCTATCAGGTGCAGAAGATTTCAAAGGAGAGAGAGTTGCAATTAATTCTTAGACGTGGAGTCGACTATTGCTGTGGTCAGTTGTGTATGAAATAGAGCATTTCATAGAAGCCTGTAAAAGAAATGCATTTTAAAAAATTCTTTAATCCTCTTGTCCTGGAACCTGTCCTTCTCCCTTATCTCCATCTACTTATTTACTGTGGATGCTAAAATATTAGTAGACATTTTCTTTTGTAGGAATTTATTTTGAGGAAAGTGTAATATAATATGTAATAGGAATTAAGGAGGTGTTTTCAGTGTTATGCTAGTTAATTTGAGGAGAAAAAATTTCAGAGAATGAAGCAAGTGCAGGAGAGAAGTAGAAATAACATATGAAAAGTTAGCCCTTCCTAGTTTCCCCAAAGTCATTGTGTCCATCAATAAAGCCCCCTTTTAGCCCAAGCAATTTAAATTTTACCTAGTGTTATTGCAAATAAGAGTCCCAACTGAGAAAAAAAAATTCAAAGTCATATTCTGGCATTTGAAGAAAATGAAGACTTTGTATGAATATATAAGGACATAGTTTGACCAGAACATTATCTTACTTCTTTCTGTTCTGCATCCTTTCTGTGGCTGTGATAAGGAAGCTGGTCTTATATTTAGACAGAGACTTAGCTCTGGCCAAGAAATATGTTAATTCTTTATTTACAGACAAGCAAGTAAGCTCCTACCAATGAGTTCTTCAAGTCGCTGACATCCACCTCCAGGATTGTACCTTGAAGTTAATAAATATAGAGAATAAGTATAATCATAATGCACCCCGATATTACAGGGAATAATTTTAGGATGAATACTGAGAATCTGTTGAAGTTACTGATGGCTCCTCTAGGAAACATAGCATGATAACAGTGTGTATGTTACAAGATACTTTGTTTCATATGTTTCTCTAAAACTCCTCTGTGAAGTTGTCCAAACCTAACTGGACACATATTCATAGTTTCACATTCTCTAGTCTCCTCTCTCCTTTCTCAGATGTGTATCATGGTTTTTACAGGATAAACTATTTTGAGGCTGTTTGTGTACTGTGAAGATGCTTTCCTACTTTGCTAGTCTCCATTATTTCTGAGCTCTTGTTTTTTGGATTGTGTGATAATCGACTTACGTGTTCACTTAGTCATATTTGTGTAACTACACAGAAGTAGTGTTGCTTCTGGTAGTAATAGCTAACGTTTATTGAAGGATCACTGTATCCTAGGTAGTCTTCCAAAAACTGCTGGTATGTTATTCTGTTTAATTCTCACAAACCAGGAAGAGGTAGGTACCTCTAACATCACCTCCATTTTAGAAATTAGAAAAATGAGGCACAGTGAGTTAATCAACTTCCCTGAGGTCACATAGCTGGTCAGTGTCAGCCAGGAAATAAAGTAACAATCTGTGAAACCCTACACTCTACACGTCTCATGGTAGAAAGGTCAGAGGATTCAAAGACCGGAGGCTGAGTCCTGATTCATGGCAGCTGTTAGCTCATCCCCTGTGTGACTGGTGCAGTGAGATCTACCTCATTAAGATGTGGAGATTTAATAGGCCACATTGCTTACCTCCCTATGTGAGAAGTGCATAGAAATTGATCAGTATAGTTTTATTGGTTCTGACATTTACATCAAAGATTCTCAATTTGAGGTTCCTGGTAAATGAGACTCAAATGTTATATGTATGCATATCTATGCTGTTTTTTATGAATAGATAGTCTGAGTTTGTATGATATTATCTAAGGGATCCCCTGTACCAAGAGAGATATAAATGAGATAAATATCTCATTGTAAACCAGGAGGTCTTTGAGAATGAAAGGAACTATGATTATTAATTATACTGAGGCAACAGGTCCAAGCCAGGAAGTATGGTCACTCCATAAGTAACGAATGAAAATATACATGTCTGGCTTTCAGTTTTCTTTTATATACAAATGAAGAGGTCAAACTGAATTATTCCTAAGGGCCTTTCTAGTTCTGAGGTTAGATGACTTTTTTTTTTCCCAGTTAAATGTAAATCTAACTGGCTCCATATGCCAGTCAGATCACTTAAGACTGCCTCTTGTCATCTGTCATTTGAGAGAATAAATCACATTTACCATTACATTCAGCTAAAATAGGATTGGGAAGGCAAATGTGCAGTGACAAGAAAGAAAAAATCAAAATGTAAATCCAAATATCAATACAATTTGGATTATTCAGTTATATATCACTGAGGATGCCGCATTCACCCATTTGCATGAAGAATTATGGGATGACTCTTCAAAGTTTTCTTTAAAGTCCTGAATAGCAGAATCCTCAAGCAGAGTAGAAATATGCAGACATCCAGGAAGATTCAGATTGCCAGGCCCCCCTTTGAACTCTGAGTGTAGTACGATTTGACAAGTCGGCACTTGCAGTAAAACAGAGTCAGAGTAGCACTGACTGGTCTCCATCTTTACCTGGGGTCTGTGTCCTCTTTAAATATACCTTCATGCTCTTACAGGGCTTAGAATCTATGGTAAGTATGAACACACAGACCAGTGACTGGAACCAAATAATTGTTCAGAATATATTTGTTAGACTGAAGGAAGAAAAAAATGCAGTTCCAAAGAAAATTTTTAAAAGAGGAATAGTGCTAACTACACTCTTTGTGTGAGGTTTTGTGCTAACATTTGTCATTAAACATAATAAAATATTGTAGGTGAAGGTTTGATTCAGTACATGCCCCCCCCCCAGAAAGCCATGCTATCTTTCTTTTTAAATTGCGGTAAAATAATAAATATCCAAGTTATCATTTTAGCCATTTTAAAGTGTGCAGTTCAGTGGTGTTAAATACACTCAAAATGTTGTGAAACCATCACTACTACCTAGTTCCAGAACATTTTCATCACCCCAAATGGAAACCCCGTACCCATTAAATAGTCACTCCCAGTCCTCCCGTCTCCCAGCTCCTGGCAACCACAAATCTACTCTTTATCTCTATACCTTTGCCTGTTGATATTTCTTATAAGTGGAATAATACAATTTATGTCCTCTTATGCCTGGCTTCTTTCACTTGGCATACTGTTTTCAAGCTTAATCTATGTTGTAGCATTTAATTCCTTTTTATGACTGAATAATATTCCATTTTATGAGTGTACCACATTTTGTTTATTCATTCATCCTTTGATGGATATTTGGGTTGTTTCCAAATTTTGACTATTGGAAACAGTGGTACTATTAACACTTGTATATAAGTTTTTGTTTGAACTCTTGTTTTCAAATCATTTGGGTATATACCTAGCAGCAGAATTGTTGGGTCATATGGTAATTCCACTTAACCTGTTGAGACACTGTCACTTGTTGCCTGTTTAACTAATTAATATATGAATTATCTGTAATATTACAACTACCAGTTCATGTTCCATTATTTAGAGTTGCTGCTGGAATCAGCTGCCCAGCCAAGTATCCTGTTTTCTAGTCTATTGGCATTTAGGTGAGGCCACATGACTAACTCTTGCCACTAGAATCTGAGTGGAAGGGATGTGTGTAGGGCCAAGACCATGAGAACGTAGGTGTGCCTTCTTTAGTCTGTCTCCCTTTTTCTAGCTTGATATGGATGCACATAGCAAACCTGAAGGTCACGTGTGGACACGAGTGGAGGGGCCAGATGAGGAGGGGCTTGGTCTCGTTATTGGAGGATTCTGCTTTTGAACAAAAGTACTGTTTTTAAATTTTACATGAGTAACAAACTTTCATCTTCCATGAGCCATGGCATATCCTAGGGTTTATTTAATTCAATAGCTAGTTTTATCTTAGATAATGCAAACTTTAAGTTGAAGATAAGAAAATCACCTCCTCTCCATCCTCAGCTTATCCTTTCTGCCTTCAATTGTTAACGCTTTGTTGAGAAACTGGGAGAAGAAGGTTAGGAAACATATCAAAGTGGGGTTCTTAAGGGGTACACAGACTGTTGTCAGACACAACCTGCGAAGAAGTAAATTCTAGGTGTGTTAACATAGCATGTGCATCAATACAAAACTTCTTGATCTTTTTTTCTGAAACTAAAAGTAGAAGAATGCTGATGGAGTTTGGGTGGAGACTGATTTAGGAGGGGAGGATTGGGTGGAGGGGAGGCTTGAGAGCACACTTGGGTCAGAATATGGAGGGTTATAGTTACCACAGTGCGAAGGTGGTACTTTTCCCCATGAGTGATGGGGAAATTTGGTGTTCTAACTTGGTCATGTTTATAATTTTGATGAAATTTCAGAAGTATTAACTATTTTTGATGGCCAAGAAGAATCTCTCCTGTGGCAATAGCATTTCGTGGGTTGGTCCTGAAGTATCATAAAGAAAAGCAGAGGCCACAGATGAGCAGAACCACATAATCTGTTATTGGCACAAGTTCAGTTTTGCTCGAAAGGCTTTCACAGAGGATGCTCGGACAGGGCTTACCTCACCAGTTCTCAAGTAAGGAGTGAAACTATACCCAGGACAGGGTGGAGAGCACATTTTCTGGGGAGACTGGAGAAATTAACCTGGAACCTTTCTTTTGCCCTGGGATGTTTGTTTCTATCAATGTTTTGGGTTGGAGAGATTTTGGGTATCTAATTGCACGCTGCTCCAAATAGGCCACAGTGAGACTTTGTGGCGCCATGGGGTAAATATCAAACATCATAAATTACCTGCTTGTGTCCCTGCCTCTATGCCAACATGTCTGTAGTCCTGACCTAGGTTTGTCTAACTTGCCCAGCAAAAGATGCCAGTGTGAATCTTCTTGTTCATCCAAAGCTGCTCTGAATTCAGTGTCAGCTCTCAGAGAAAGAATCAGGTTTGCCTGAGATCTTGATCCTTTTCGTAATTGTTAGCAGACCTTAATATGGTTCATATATTTAACAAAAATATTTCAGTGTGATAAACCTACATATTATGTTCCTTATCAGTTTAGGGATAGGATATGATATTCCTTATTTAATAAATATCTTACACTTTTTTCCCAATGGTAATGTTTACCAATTCTTTTATCATAATGGTTTAACTTCTTCTCGATTATGAAACTTCCAGTTGGACTTTACGAAGGCATTACTTGCTTTCGTTAATGAGACAACATGCAGTTTCCTTTTTTCCCTTTTTGAAATGCATCCTTAAAAACACTATTTATTTTGCCTTAGAAACCGTTTGTCCTTTATTTTTCCAACAGAAATATTTGGGGTTTAATTAAAACCATCAAAAATGCCATTAAAAGATCATTAGTAAAAACACCTGCTGCCATTATTACAGAGCACTGTTTTCCCTAGAGCCCAGAGGAACTCTCAGTCTGTGGAAATGCATATGTCACGTGCTTTATGGAGCTGTGGTGCTGGATTTTTGCCTGGGTTTGGAAATTTTCATCCACTCATCTGTTGGACAGTGTGAGAAGTGCCGGCACTCAAGTGAACCAAGTACCTTTACACTTTCTGAATAAACATGAGCTCCAGATTCAGGCTCTAGTACTAGAATTTCACCTTTAACTTTAAATCAGGAGCAGGAGATGCCGAATGAGGTACAGAGATCATCTTCACTCGCCATTGCACTCCTGCCATATCAAAACAATTCCAAATCTCTGCTGTCTGCAGCACATTTGTAATTTACCACTGGAAGGAGCTAGAGTAAAGATCTTGAAAGCATCCACAGTAACTGGGTAGCCGTGTGGTTAAAAATGGCATAGAGGAAAATGATGAGGGGAAAGAAAGAGAAAAAGAAAAAGGAAAAACTGGCCTTACCGTCTGAAGGGCAGAGGCTCAAATTTGAAATTCCACGGCACTGAGATACGCAAGACGATTTAAAAATTTGAAATGTGGTTCTTGTGTGAAAGTCGTAAGACAATAGCTTGAAAGTCTGTCATTTCCTTTTATTTTGCTTACATCAAAGATTCGAAAGGGAAGCAGTAAAGAGATAGAGAGGAGTCGGAGACCATTACTCTCTCTCAGAGACTACTTAGATCTTTACAAAGAAGAGAACCCCCCAAAAAAAGATCTGCTACAAATATTTAACTCTTTATGGGCCAAACTTCACAATCTTCCCATTTCAAATAGAGATGAAATTTATTTGGCTCAACTGAAAAACTTTTTCTGAGTCAAAACATTTGCGATCACTAATAATTCAGTTAAGTGTGAGTCCTGGTAAAGGTTTCAAGTCAGACTGATTCCAAAAATATTATCATCTACTCTTTTTTTTTTCCCTGAAAAAGAAACGAACAAGAGAGATATTCAGTAATAAATCCTAGAGGCTTCCTCTATAGTCAGAAATTTCTTCCCAGCTTCTAAGTTAATACATCTATTTGGTTCTGTCCTCATTGATAAAAGGTAAAAGAATTAGTTTAAGTAAAGAAGAATTAGTGACAGTCCACACTTATTATCTCTGGACAAAGGTTTTGATCAAAGCATTAGTAGAAGTGGACAATGGGTAAATTTTGACTTACACTGGCAAGTATATAGTTCAGATTATCAATAATATCCAAAAAATTCAGATCAGAATTCTTTGTTCCCGGTGATTGGCATGACAGAAAATTGTCCAGAAAGAGTCCAGAGTAGATATTACTGTGAGTCCTGAGGGTGTCTCCATGCTGAAGTAGATGGAGGCTGGTGGTCAAGGATGTTCAGTCTTTCAGACATCATTCTATCAAGGCACACCATTTATTTCAATAATAATTTAAAAAATCAAGTCAGTTCTTTCATATTCAAATCTTATCGCCATGATCTTCTGGTAAATGATTGACTTTCTGGTAGAACCTGCATTTCTAAAAATGAATCTTGATCTACAAGTGTGGTATTTAACTTTATGCATCAGTTTGCATTGGGATGTCCCACTAGTTGGTAAATCCTTATGTCTGGGTGTGTCTGTGATGACGTTAGCACTGGAATTCATGAATCAAGTGCAGCCGATGGCCCTCCCTGGTATGGGTGGGCACCATCCAATTTGTTAAGCGTCTGAATAAAACGAAACAGCAGAGGAAAGGCGAATTCCCTCTCTCTTTGCTTGAGCTGATATGTTCATTTTCTCCTGCCCTCAGACATCAGCGATCCTGGTTCTCAGGCCTTTGGGCTCAGACTGAAGTGCACCACTGGTTTCCTGGTTCTTTAGCTTGGAGACAGCAAATTGTGAACTTCTCTGCCTCCATAACCACGTAAGTCGATTCCTGTTAATAGATCTCCTTTTATGTATATCTGTATGTATCCTATCAGTTCTGTTTCTCTGGAGAACCCTGACTAATACAACAAGGGAGGGAAGGAGAGAAGGAGAGAGAGAGAGAGAGATTGATTTCAGGTGAGGGAATTGATTCAGATTTGCCTTCTCTTTGAGAGTCATGATTTTTCTTTAGTACATGATCACTCCTAGAATTTTCTTGGTTAATTTTATTGAACTCATCCATCTCCAAAATTATTTGCTCTCAGAAACATTAAAAACTTTCCTGTATAACATACTTTGGAAAATGTTTCATCACAAAGTAACTCCTAGGATTTACCTTCTATGGGCCAATGAAAGATAGCCGTTAAAAAAAAATGCATGTATACACACATCCACACACAGGTTGTGTTACATACTTTGGCTGACAGCTGCATGCTTCATTGTCGCTCAAAAACAGCATCTTTTTTGAGGGGGAGTGGGTTATTCGTTTTGTTTTTCAATGCTTGTTCTTTAATATAGAGTCCACAAATTTTAAGGAATGTTATTTTGAGCAGAAGGAACAATATAATAAGGAATACTTATTCTACCACATTTCTGAAAGAATTGATAAAGATGTTGACAGTTAAACAGTAAAGCAGAGGGGGAGCTCTTTGGTGTCTGTGTCTTCTTGCATAATGATTTTGAGCATAGTTCTCTAGAAACCACACCGGTATAGCTTTCTGATTTCTCAGTTGGAATATAGTCCCTCTTACCTCCTTTTCACAGTCACTTTTCAAATTTTTCAGTCCTGACTTTTATGATTAAAATAGGTAAATGTCACAGTCAGCAAAAACTAGTATCATTCTTTCATTTCACCTTTATTAAAGTTAACACAGATGGTTTATTATCTTACCAAAAGCCAAAATTCTGATATTCCATTTGAATTTATTAATCCATTGATGGTCTAGACCATTTGTATAAAATACTGACCACTTTGCATCTGTCATCATATCGATCTTTAGGATATACTTACCTAATCTTCTGGCTTTTTGAATGATCATTACCTGTCAAGAATCTTCAGCCAGTCACAAGCTGGGCCAAAGATAGACTTTTCCAATAAAAGATAACTATTTTTCAGTGAAGGGTTTGTGAGCTGTGACATCCCTCTACTGGAATCCTAATCTGTAATTGGATATGTAAGGGAAAATATGAAAGTCTCTATCATGAAAAATAAAGCAAATTGTGAAAAACAAAAAAGGTGAAGATCTAGTCATTAAGTGCCAGTGATCTAAAGTAGCAGCTATCAGACCATATATCAAAATTGAGTTTTGACTTTTGCTTCAGAAGAAAGGTCTTTTTGAGCATTAATTTTTCATTATGCTCTTTTTATTGGCCATGGTTCTAAGCAGTACTCATGAAACTTTTTCCTGTTTCAAAGCACTTGGAAATAATTTCTAGTGGTGCTTTTCCAGAAAAATAACCCCTTTTTTGTGTATGCTTAAATGTTTGCATTGTTTCTCATTTCACTCCAAAATGGATGCGGAACAATTTGCCAATCTAAATATCCAAAGGATCCCTCAAAAGTGGCAAATCATAACAAAACCTTAAAACACTAATTCATAGAAAGAATGTTTCTATGAAATCATGGAGACCAACTGTCATCAAATTCAGCCCAGTGGAAACACACCTTCTAAAAGAGTCATCATTCTAATGAGTATATTATCTTTTGAGAAGAATGTGAATTTCTGTATTTTGGAAGTCAGATTCCAGAGTGTACCAAACACAGCAAAATAAGAATAAACCTATATATTGACACAGAGTTCTTGGAAATGGAAATGCCTATGTGTTCTGTGGAAATAATTCTAGAATGGTACCAAGAGCACTGAACTCTGATCCTAGGTTGCTATGGGCCTTTTACAAATCCCTTCATAATTCTGTGTTTTCAGGTTCAAACAGCAAAAGAAGAGGTCAGATGGTCTATAAAGAGAAAGTTCTTTATAGATCTCCTGTAGGATATATCTAATTAGTGGACGTTTGTTTGTGGTCATAGCAGTGGGGCATGGGAGTAGAATGGCATTTTAATGTTATAGTAGAATCAAGCCCCAAACTCCTTGGACTTTCTTTTTCATGCTCACATACTCTGGGAGTCAACGAGACCACTGCTTATTTAGAAAGTAACCTAAAATTAACCCCTTTAGATTCTGAATCGTCTCTAGTGTGCTGATATGCGTATGTCAGTGTATCTCCCCAAATGTCCTCATTTTTTCTTACAAACTAGTCTCCACACCAAGACATTTACATAAAGTATCTTGATGGGAGTCAGTCAACAGGCATAAGTCATACATATTGACGTCTCTCCAGGATACCATGTTTTCCAAATACTGGAAAGTGACACTAAAGAAATAAACAGTTTCGAGTATTTGCTCTTGGACTTTTTCTAAGAGTCATTTTGAAAGGATGAGGGCAGTGCAGCACAGTGGATGTGGTAGACTATATACCTTGATTGATTAGTGTGGCCAAATGTACTTTTAAAACATGCTTACTGAGTAAGTGGCCCTGACTTTTTTTAAAATTTAAAACTTACTTTTTCCGGAGCAGTTTTAGGTTCATGGCAAAACTGTGAGGAAGGTGTAGACCATACAGTTCCTTCTCACACACATGCCTCACCTCCCCCCTTAGCAGCATCCCCACCAGAGTGACATTATGTTACAATTGATGAGTACACCTTGATATGTCATTATCACTCAGGAGTCCAGAGTTTACTTCAGGGTTTATTCTGGGTGTTGTACATTCCATAGATTATGGCTTGATAGTTCATTTCTTTTTAGCACTGACTAATATTCCATTGTTTGGAGGTCCCACAGTTTACCTATCTATTCACCTATTGAAGGACATCTTGGTGCATCCAGCTTTTGGCAATTATGGATAAAGTGACTATGAACATCCACGTGTAGGTTATATGTGGATCTAAATTTTCCATTTTTTTGGTTGAGCATGATTGGTGGATTGTATGGTAAGATATATTGAGTTTTGTAAGAATCAACCAAAGTGTCTTTCAAAGTGCTTGTACCATTTTGCAGTCTCTCTGGCAATAAATGAGAGTTCTGTTGCTGTACATGCTCATCAGCATTCGGTGTTGTCAGTGTTCCAGAGCTTGGCCATTCTAATAGCTGTAGTGGTGGCTCATTGTTATTTTGATGTGCATTTCCCTGATGACTTGTGGCTGGAGCATCTTTACTCATTTAATTATACTCTGAGGGCACATTTGAAAATTATGACACTAAGTAATGAATTTAATCCTAAATGAATAAGAATAACTGCAGTTGGGAGTGGTGTTTGCTTTAGAATGCTCCAGATTTGTCTTACGTTATTATGTATACAGGTATCCCTTGGAGATATTGTGATTTTGGTTCTAGACCACTGCAATAAAACGAATGTCACAATAAAGCGAGTCAGGTGAAATTTTTGGTTTCCCAGTACATGTAAAAGTTATGTTTGCACTATTCTATAGTCTATTGGTGTGCAATAGCATTATGTCTAAAACACCAATGTACATGCTTTAATTAAAAATGCTATTGGAAAGACGGTGCCAGTAGACTTGCTCAAAGCAGGGTTGCCGCTAACCTTCAGTTTGTAAAGGTGCAGTATTTGTGAAGTGTAATAAGGCAAAACACAATGAAATGAGAGAAAGAGAGAGAGAGAATTAAAAGTGAAATAATGCAAAGCATCAAGTTGAAGTTTTGTTGTTGGTCTCATTAATTATTATTATTATTATTAGAGATTTCAAAAATGCTAAATGCTAGTTTGCCCTGTTAAATATAGCACACCATTTACCTGATTTTAAACAATTCTTGACTGAGTGATCTCAAGTGTTACACAGTTACATCTTAGAATTTCAGTTTGACATAAGAAAAGCAATCTATCTATAAGTGAAAGGATGTATGTGCATGTGAGAGAGAAAGGGAGAGAGCCAAGGGCAGTCAGTATTCAAACAGTGGAAATGGGGAAGAAAAATGGCTACAGGGAGCATATCATTTGCCAGGTGGGCAAAAGGTAATGTGTAAGTGACTGACAATCCAATTAGAGAATTCTTTTTAGGCGAAAAAGTGTGGCAGAGTAGAAAGTTATGGACTACATAACACACCATGACACCAATTCCCAGGGCAACCAGTGACATTCCATTTTCAAACATATGTATGAGAAAAGCCATGAATAATGGATTTCATGTAACATCCTTGCTATGCATTATTTAAAATATTTGTGCTGACTGAAAGTGATCATATATATATTTTTTTCACTCTAGTTTTATAATGTGGTTAATATTTTCTGCTTGTGATATTAGTATAGGTACATGATGCTGGACATGTTGTTTTAAAGCCTACAGCAGATTACCAACATTTAGACACCACTGTAAGCATTTGGAAAAAATCCACCGCGACGCATTTTTTTTCAAAACTATTTAGTATTTGTATTGTTTCCAGAAAGAATGATGTAAAAATAAGGAGGGTAAGCACATGCTAAATTGTGGTTGCATTAATTTTCTGATTTAGTATCATGGTTATTTAGCATTTCACATCTCAGCAAAATCTTAGGAAAAGGCTCTTTTTTTTCCCCCTCATCCATCTCCAACATGGTGGAAGTTGTCTGGGCAAAATAGAGTTAGAATGAATGTAACCTAATTATCTGAAGACATCATAAACACATATATTTAAGCCTGTATATCAGTAGGAAAACATCATAATGCCAGATTGTCAATTTTGGAAGCTACCTCAGAATTTATCAAGACTGAATTAATTTTCTTACAAAGGAGAGTGCTGATGCGTGTTGGAAATTAAGTTAAGGCATCATCGTGTTGTTTTTCAGCATGAATTTGTTACATTTGCTTAACAATATTTACCAAATGCCCATCGTGTTCTAGGTGTTGTGCTATGATGTGTATAGAGTAATAAAGTTAGATAGAAGTTATCAATATAGTAGATCAATGTGAGGAAGCATTTGAAACTAAATTTACTAACAATAAAATATATAAACTTATTTATATATGTATTGTATATATTATTATATATGTTAATATATTATATATTATTTATGTGGTATACATTATAGATGCTATATGCTACATAATACGTTTGTGTTACACATTTATATAATATATATTTTATAACATAATACAATACATAATACGCTATATTTAACTCTAGATGAATATAAACTCAGACTTACTATTATATATAAAACCTAATTTATAAAACATATATCATATGTTATATATAACGGTAAGATTAAGGTTAACAGTTAAATCCTTGCGTATAAATACTACTTCAGTGTCAGACTGAAATTCTAAGTCTACAGAGGAGTGTGAATGCTTATAACTAGTTCTGATTGTTGAAATGGACTGATGATTCAGTTTAGTGTTTTTTCAGCAGTTGCTTTTGTCACATGAAGCATACTTTATATTTCACCAGTTTTTTTGCACCTAGATTTAAAACCACTGCATGTGAGCAGGCCTATGTCTCTTTTATTCATATTATTATCTACAGCATCCAGAACAGTGCTCAAATATAGTAGATGCTCAATCAAATTTGTCGAATAAATAAACAAGTAAATGGGTGTTTGTGTGAGTGTGTGTGTGTGTGTGAGAGAGAGAAAGAAGGAGAGAGAGATTACTGTTTTCCCTATTTTAAAACATGGTTGAAACTCAGGTTCAAGAGGGATTAGAGTAATATATAATAATTTCAACGGACTACATATAATATATACATAATAATTGTAATGACAAAACTATGTACCATTTTTTTTGAGCTCTTAGGTAAAAGCCAGGCCTTGGGCTAAGTCTTTTCTGTAATTTATTTCATTTAATTCTCACGTGCCATGTGGATAGATAACTACTCTCATTTTAGAGACTAGGATACTGAAGCTCAGAGAGGTTGAGGAAATTTGCACAATATCCTAATGTGAGCCAACAGCAGAGCTGGCATTCAAAACAAGTTTTCTCTGACGCCAGAAGTCCCCCTTTGTTATGCTTGTGCATGTGTAGTTGTTCAGATGCCAGCGCACCATGCCCAGTGGACATAACTGAGTATAATAAAAAAAAAAAACACATAATGCAAATTGTGTTAGAAACTGAATTATTATTAATGTTAGCATTAGCAGAACTCTGAAAGACTGCCTAAAGTTATTCAAAATGAGGGAATGTGTATTTGGCTAAGCTTCCTCTTTTTTGCAAAAGTCTTTGGTCTAAGGGCTTTGTTTTTGCCTTCATGAAGTAGGAATCTGTATCTGGCCAAATAGCTAAGCTAGTGTTCAGTTGCTTTATCTAAACTAAATCAAGAAAGAATGATTGTTTTTTAATTTTCAAAATGTATTTGAGCATAATACACATATAAAAATGCACATATTATAAATAGACAGCTCGCTGAATTTGCCCAAACTGAACACACCTATGTATTTAGCCCTAAGATACAAGAACAGAATATTACCAGCGCTCAGTGACATTCCTCCCCATCAGGGTGTCTTACAGTCACTAATCCTTCTACCCCCCCAAGCATAAACACTATCTGGACCATCCTGACTTCGAACAGCATAGATTACATTAGTCTGTATTTATAATTTGTATAGATGGTATCTTCATCCTTAATGTTTTTGCATGTTGTTGATGTTTCATTTCCATTGCTGTACATCATTTCATTATACAAACACGTTTACAGTTTTTGTATTAGTCCTTCTGTTAATGAACATTTGGGCTTTTCTAGTTTTTGCATAGCGTTCCTATGAACATGTACTAGGGTATTTTTGGTGAACTTATTTGCACATTTTTTTTAAAGTTTATACTTAGAAGTGGAATTACTGGGTCATAAGATATGTGTATATTCAACATAGTAATTACTGCTAAGTGATTTTTCAAATTTATGTTGCCACTAGCAGTCTGTGAACATTCTGAATGCTGTACATCCTTGCCAATACTTTATCTTTTTCAACTTTAAAAAGTTTTTCAATGTAACTGTCATGGTGAGTGTGAAGTGGTATTTCATTGTGATTTTAATTTGCATTTCCTCCTGACAGAATGATACTGATTGCCTTTTCATATGTTAATTGGTATATCTTTTATTAAGTATATATTCAAGTTTTTTGGGGGGCATTTAACCTGTCTTACTGTTAATTACTAAGGATTAATTATATATTTTGGATATAGGTCCTTTGTTGAATATATATGTTCAAAGAACTTCTAGCTTTGTGAGATCAAGGATTTTATATAGATATATATTAAATTTATATATATATATAAATGTGAGAGAGAGGCACACCAAATTTTTGCAACATTGCACGTTACGTAAGAAAGGCTTGAGTTCTCCGGACTATTACTCCTTTTGAATCCTCCTCACTATATGGGTTTCTAACACAGTGCTCTCCAAAAACTATAGGGAAACATTTTTGCTGACTTCCTGGTGATTTGTAAAATGAGATAGAGTTCTTTGAGATTACAAAATGTTTCTTCTTCAAGACCAATAATGAAGAAAGTCCTCCTGCGAATTATTTTCCAGGAGAATCCTAAGCACGTTAGTTGGAAAATTCAGATAGTGATAAAATTTTGGAGTGAAACAGGACTGAGTTAAATTCATTCCAAACACTTTCTATTCTTAAGCAAAACCAAAAATTAAATGAGAGCTACTTTTACAAGTCTGGTTTGAATTTCAATGATCGAATGCCAAACGGTATTAAATCTCAATTTCTAAGGGTTAGAAACAGCAAGACACCACTTGCTCCTTTCATGGCAAGACTCTCAGCACTCTTTATAGAGCCTGTCATGGTGTGTGTCCCAATTGCTATCAAACAGGCTGCTCTATATCTTGCTAAATGTAGGTTTGAATTAAAAATCTTCAGGCATTTATAGGAAAGTGGTTTAGATAAAGCTGAGGGGACTCAGGGAAAGACAAATGACTTCATATTCTCCCTATTAAGAACTGACCAGAAACAAGCACAAGTGACTGTGTTCTGTGTCGAGTAACAAAAGAAAACTGATGGTTTAATTAGTTTAAAATACGGTTGTAAGTGACAAATCCTGTGCTCCATCTAGCTAGTAAGATGTAATTATGTATTTTCAAACAAATAAACTCCCTTCACCTCCAAGGAAGGAAAAGTTTTGTTTTCTTTCTTCCCACAGATATAAAAGTCCATTTTAGAACTTGTTTGACACAGATTCTTTAATCATTATTACAAACGTTCCATTTCTTAAGTAAGCTTGCTGATTTCATGAACTGTGCTGGAAAGCAGGAAGGCTAAAGTTTCTATTTTCGTTAACTGGCTTGTTTACGCATCCTGAGCAAAGTGAGGAATGTTTGTGGAAAAGAATGACTAGAAGTGTACTGTGTTTTCTTCTCCGTGAAATGGGGATCTGAGGTTCGGGAGGCAAATCGCATAGTTTACGCTGCGATTTTTTAGACCACGATGGCTTTATCTAGATAGTCTTACTCCTTTTTCGTCTTTGTAAAAAAAAGTCATATCTTGTCTATCTTCATGTTGGATAATATTCAGAATCCTGTCTAAATTCCCTATTGCTTAAGCAGTTTTCACGGCTCATGTTCACTTGAAAGAGTAGCTCTCAAATATGAGAAAGCATGTTTACAACACAGGCCACAGAATTCTCAGAACACTTCCCTGACGTTCATAGATGTTTTGAAGCCCATCCATGTGTCCCCAGATGAGAAACTTTGACATAAAGGTAGATACTTGAACACTGGAACTGATTTGAAAGCCAATGATAAAGACGTGTATCAAAGCCCCAATTTTCCATAGAAAATATTTGAGATGCCTATTCTAGCACATCAGATATTGGAAGTTTAGCAGACGCTTTCTATCTTTTGTATCATTCTAAGAGGAGAACATAAAATTCCTTAAATACTGAATGATTTTTTTCCCCCATTTCTTAGAAGCAATAACGTATACTGGAATTTTTTTTTTCTATGTAGAAAATAAAACAAAAGAAAGACATCACTTTTCCATTCAGATAATCATTTTACCTTTGAATTTTTAACTCCACCTACCTACTTGTTTATCTGTCAGAGCAACAAAATAAAAAATCTAAAGTCATCCCCAAATTCCCCAAATTCCTTTTAGAAATTAAGAGAAAAAATATTTAGCACATCTGGAGCTGTTAAGAATTTGCTCGTCTAAAGACAAATTTGCGTGTTATTTCTGCATCTTGCTTTTGTTCTGGCTGAGGAAAAGAGCTATTCAGGACATGCTGAGTGGAACTGTATCTACTTCATTCTTTTTAAAGTTTTCACTTTTTTTTTTAAATGACATTTTGTTATTTTGCAGCCATTTTCTGCATTGACTAATTCCTATGAGGCCATGAGGCCATGATACTTTTGACACCAAATTGCATCTGTCCCTAAATCAGGGACAAAGACAGGTGGCTTCATGAGATTTGCTTGAGATTCCAGGACGGTGAACATTGCCATATGTTCTATTAGTTTGCTAATTAGTAGGGTGACTATATAATTTATCATCCAAATGGGGGTACTTTTCAGAGAGAAAAGGATGCTACTAATAACATCTGATAACAGGTATAAACTGGGACTGAGGATGGCAAAATGGGGTATATGGTCAGTGTCAATTAGGAATATAAGATACCTCCCTTTTCCCCGCACCCCCCATTCTGCCCTAGCATCACTGAACTCTCCCACACCCAGTCATCCCCATCCTCCCCCATAATTCTGTCAATGTGATGTTCCATAGATACACATTTGATGCCCCTTCCTTCAAACCAATTAAAAAAAATAGTCTTTTATGAATTTTTAAAAATATGTAGTTCTTTTAAGATTTTGTATCTTAGAGCTTTGCTCACAGATGTTTTCTCTGACTAGAATATTTTATCCCTTTTAAACTATTTTTAATTCCTACTCATTCTCCAGTTCAACTGTCACTCCTCTGTGGAAGTTCCCAGTCTCTTTTCACTCCTTACTAGCTTTGGAAGCTTTGGGGAAAAGAATTAACCTAGGATTCTTTATCTTCATGAGTAAAACAAGAGTAATTCCAGGAGATTGTTTGAGGGATGAAATAAGAAAATATTATGTCACAGTGCCTAGAAATCATAGAAAACAAAAGTCAACAAACAACACCTAAATCCTTTGAATTATATTCAATTTCCAAGAAACTGTCAAAAATATCTTACTCATAAACTGCTTCAGCTGGAAGAGGAGACAGTTAATTTTCCATCTTAAGTGCCAAGAGTTACACAAAGAATTTTATAAGTGGGAAGGTAATAGATTCAAAGTATGAAATTTAATAAGCTTATCATAGATTTATTTCAATAAGTAATACATTTCTGAATGATCTTTAATTTTCACACTAGCCACTGAGTTATCACTTAAGGCAGTTATCAAAACAAACCTTATAAACAACTCAGATATAAAGATTCCTAATAGGAATTTCAAAACTTTAGGTCCAGCAAAGGATGGTACTTATGTTCTTTTCCCCAGGGTTCAAGAGTAAGAAAGGACTGCTTATAGCAAACACGTGAATCTGATTTTGAAAATATTTTTAGGAATTCTAACTGGAAGAGAAAATTTATTGATTAAACGCTCGTTTCCATTTTAAGAAGGTATTTCATCTTTGTGAGTTCATATTTTCACTTTAGAAAAGGTGGTTATTGCTACCCCATCTTCACAGCATATTAAATGTTCACCTAAAAGTTGGCTGGCTCCAAAGCAATTTGCTTTCACAAAGATTTTGACTTGAGAGATAGAAACAGTCTGCTTCTCCATTTTTTTCAACCCCTACAAGACACACTCACAATGCTCCGTTTTTATGTCTATCTTCCCCGTTTATGTAAACATCTTTCAGGATAGGAGCTGTGCTTCCTTTTCCCTTTTTCCTTAGCTCCAAGTATCCACACACTCACTATGTTTGAGTGAGTGGGTAAGTGGTTTTCTCTTGAACCTTTCCTGTGGATGGCGGTCACACTGGAGATCCCTGTTTATTCATCCTTTATTTACTTTATCATGAGATTTAGAATGAAGAGGATAGCCCATAGTGATATTAAATCTTCTCTAATTGCAGGTAAGTACAATATGGTCTAAAAGCTCTGCCCCCACGGTTTGGCTCATTCTCTTTGTAACGGTCAAGTACTCTGTAATTTCTCTTTAAATCCTTGTTGGAAAATTCTGAATGTATCATAAGATCATGTCACTTGACAGAAACTCCTATAGAATACGGTTTAAAATAGCCACTTAGATGATTTTTGAAAAGTGCAAGCTGTTTTAAAATATCCAGATTCCTTATTCTTTTAGGAAAATCTCGCCTACCAGGAGAGCTGACTTCTGTGAGGTAGTTCTTACACAAGACCCTGGGACTGAAGATGGCACATAATGGCTGTCTACAGCTCTAGTGGTCTGTGTCCTGGTATGGGTAACATACGTTTGTATGTTGAGCTTTTACACAAATTCAAATGGCACTGTCCATTGTGAGAAGTGAAATAAAATAATGGAAAAGGCTGCTGCTGTCGTCCTGGGTGGGTGTGCTATCCACGGGGGACAGAGTAGCATTTGACAAAAGACGTATTCTCTGCGCTTGTTGCCTCGGGAGAAGTAATGCTATGCCTTGAAGGCAACTCTCTAGGGGATTTTTTTTTTTTAATTGTTACCATGCCATTCTGAAAAAGGCTCTTAGACGACTGGCTTTTAAATTCTGCTCTCCTAGCAAGGCAGTGGAAAGGAATGGAAACGGTACATGTTTTGTTGCCATATACTTAATGTTTGTGGTCAAATACTTAAACTCTTGTTTCCTCATCTGTAAAATAGGGACAATAATAACACCTTTTTCAAAGTATTAGTGATGGTTCAGGGAAATGGTTCTGTGCCTGTGTACAGTGGGTAATAATGTCTGTCAGCAATTATCATTTTTTAGTAGTGTCATTTAGTCACTTATCCTGTGGGCAGGGATTTCTGATTGATACTTCGTACTCTCAAGACTCTGTGTTTAAGAAGACAAGGCACACAAATAAAAGCTATTCTATTGACAGAAGAAGCCATGATTGCTCTGAAAGGGGCTTTAGGAATTCTGATTTAGAGGAGATTATTTTTCAGCTCGGGATGGGAAATGTGGAGGGTGGGGCTGGAATGCCTGGTTTGGGAAACATTCCCTTAAAGCTAGACCTGGAAGAATGGTTTTGAGTTGGAGACCTGAGGTAAGAAAGCTTTCCATCCCAGAGGGTACACTATCAATGTAGGAAAACATTTGGTGGAAATGGGGGTTGATAAGGGTTTGAGTTTGGGTGGAAAGTTCAGAAGGGTAATTTGGTATCCGACTGATGTCGGCTTTGAATGATAGCTCAGGCCTGTGAAATTTGTTTTGTAGACACTGGAAGACGCTAAGTGTTTTTGACAGAGAACAGATCAAAACAGTGCTTTAAAAGCATTAATTTTCTTTAACACATAAGTTGGATAAGAAAAAAGAGAAACAAAAGGCTGAAATTCCAGACAGAAGACTCTTCTTGCTGAAAGAGACTACTTTCCCCTGGATAGCAAGTATAGAGTCTGACTTAAGGGTAAGCAATAGGAAAAGATTATAGAAGCAAATGTGACAGGATTTGAAGACAGAGTGACTCCTACTTGCAAAGGGAACAGTACAATTTTGAACTTGACTTACTGGGAATGTTTGGAGGAGGAAGTCAGGAGAATTTCTAAATTATTTTTAAAAAGATGATCTTTTCAGTTTTGTACAATGAGGCATCTTGAGGAATGCTATCCAGCAGTCCTCCGAACTGTGGCGTAGACTTCAGAATTTGTATTGGCAGATGTGTACTGGAAACTGGAGACAGTTACCCAGTGGGCTTAAGCATAACTCAGATCTGAACTGTAGTCCTTAACACGACACAGAGGTTCCCTTGAATGTGATCACACCTCTTGGAAACAGCTGATAAATGGTACAAGTTGATTAGAGTTCAACCTCCTGGCTTTAAGCAAAATGTCTGTGGGATACTTAAACCTCATATAAAGGGAAACTTTCTGCTTTAGAAGCATGTTTAGATAAGGAGACATTATGGGGCTCTGATATTGGTGTTCTGTTTATACATCCATTTGTCATGGTTGGGTAAATTCTCAAGAGAATTGGATTGGAAATTCAATCCTTTGATTCAGTCATTTTAGAAGATTTAAATGCTTCAACAAAATTTGCTACTGTTCCCTGGTTGATTATTACCAAGCAGAGGAAGTAAATGGTGGCATACGTAGGCCCCATTAAATCCCTCATAAACACTCAATTTCTGATGGACAAAAATGGTATTTCTTGTACTTTCCATGCATTTAATAAGTATAAAATATTGGAGTTAGGAGGCCTAATATCTTGTCCTGATTTTGGCTGAGTCCACTGGGAGCTTAAGCAAATCGTTTAAACCCTTTGTCCTTGGTGTCCTTATAGTGTAAAACACAGTGGGATAGGAGGGTATTTTTAGTTAACTGACCTCATTAGTGTGAAGCTCAACTTATGTATTTCTGAAGACCTTCAGCTAGTCCTAGAATGCAGCAAGGACTCAAAATGTGCATTTGAGCTTTAGGAGGTGCCTAGAGGAGGAAGTGTGGAAGTAATGCCTAGCACAGTAACTGACACATGTGAAGCACTTTATAAATATGTGCCATCTGGGTGAATGCAATTCAACAGACATATGGAGAAAGGCAGGCAGACGAAACAGTTAAGGCATGGGAGCCTAAGTGTGAGACTTTCAAACTCAACTAAAGCCTCAGAGGTCTAATTGGATTTCCTAAGTGCCTACATCTTCTCAAAACTGAGAAGTTAAGGCTTAAAGAGGGAATCCATCATCCCAATTTAAAATATTTAATTTTACACAAATATGTCCCAGACTGAGCCAATAATTTCTTATATATTAATAATAAACTTTCAAAGCAACTATATTCATCTTTTTCCAGAGATGACATCTAAGTGTGAGAGAGGCTAATGAACTTGCAAAGAGTTGTCCATAGAAGCACTGAATCCTGACTGTGATCTGGCCATGCTGAGTCTTTGTAGGTGACAACTTTGTCCTTTTTTTTTTTTTTTTTCAAGTACCTACCAATAGCAACAGAGTAATGGAGATCCTTTGGCTACCTGGAAACACAGTTCTCATGCCAGCTTGTTCACTTGTTTGAAGTAGTAGTTCAGCAAAGCCAGAAGTTCTTTCTGATTCCAACTGACTTTCTTCCAAGCTTCGAGTCTGTGGGCAGTTGCCAATGCACAGGGCTGGGAAACGTGATATAATGGTGCCTGCAGGCTAGGAATCTGGTCTGTGGGACATATTGTTATTTACAGAGTTGCCATGAAACTTGGCTGGAGACTCAGCCCTCTACACGGGAGCCAGACTCTTGAGTGTCTTTGGCTAATCACCATGCTTAGAGGGAGAAAAAAATAATTGCTAGTAAGCAAAGGCACTGTTAATCATTAACTGTGTGGCATCTGCTTCCATAATTACATTTCTAAAAGATCTGGATAATCATATTCTTTTGAAAATGGTCTAATTAATACATTTTTGCTGTTATGATATGTTGAGCACCGGTAACACCAAGTTTATCACTAAAGAGCTCCAATTTTGCAGTGTGCAAAGATATCTTATTGATTGATTGGAATATGCAAAGAAAGTGGCGTGGATCGACAAAGACTGTGATGACTTCAGCCCTTGCCAAACCCAAGGAAGGACACTGAATGTTTTGTGCAGCTTCTCTCACAACTTACTCTGAGAATCGGAAACAGGTCCAAAACAGTATCAGTCTTCCTAAGCACATATACAGAAAGAATAAAAAATATTGCCACCATGTAAAATTGAGTTTGAATCTCAGTCCTGACACTAACCGTCTGCATGACAGTAAACAAACATTCTCAACATGAGTTGCCTCTTCTTTACAATATGGTCTATAATTGGTGCCTTTAAGTATTCTTATGAATATTAAATTAGATGACACATGTAAAATGTACTCAAAAATTATCATATCCTTTCTCCATAATATTTGGCTATTGATATGCTGTCCCTATTTTCATGTTTTATGACCTGGCCAGTTGAAGTGTACTCATATGGGCA
Organism: Vicugna pacos; assembly: GCF_048564905.1. Taxonomy (NCBI): domain Eukaryota; kingdom Metazoa; phylum Chordata; class Mammalia; order Artiodactyla; family Camelidae; genus Vicugna; species Vicugna pacos. Next base: position 34,473,272 of record NC_132995.1, read on the forward strand.
GTAGAACAAAATACTACAATTTGGCCTGTCCAGGACGTGTGGTTCCCAAAATTATTAGACATTTGGTGAAAAAACTAAAAGCTGCCTGCAGCAGTTTTAAGTAGTAGAGCATTATGATAACTACTGAAAGCACTGGATTTCTGAATTAGCATTAACCATCACCAAGACTCTGGCTTCTCCTAGTACGGATACATAATAATACAAGCCAGCGATCTTCTGCTATATTTCCTTCAACTATGCATAAGGTAGAAATATAGTGTTCACAAACTGAAAATGAAACCATCTTACCAGCTCGAATCAACATTTGAAAAAAATGTGAAAATTTTATACATCTAAGATTTAGGTAATTTTCCCTATAGAAAATAATTCCTAAAATTAATACTAATGCTAATAATAACTGCTAACTTTTAAAAATTGAAGTATAGTTGGTTTACAATGTTGTGTTAGTTTCAGGTGTATAGCAAAGTGATTCATATATATATGCATTTTTTTCTTTTTCAGATTCTTTTCCATTATAGGTTATTATAAGACATTGAATATAGTTCCTTGTGCTATAGGGTAGTTCCTTGTTGGTTATCTATTATATATATAGTAGTGTGTATATGCTAATCCCAAAATCCTAATTTATCCCTCCCCTCTCCCTTCCCACTTTGGTAACCAGTTTGTTCTCGATGTCTGTGAGTCTATTTCTGTTTTGTGAGTAAGTTCATTTGTATCATTTTTTAAGATTCCACATATAAGTGATATCATTTGATATTTGTCTTTGACCTACTTCACTTAAATATGATAATCTCTAGGTCCATCCATGTTGCTGAAAATGGCATTATTTCATTCATTTTTATGGCTGAGTAATATTTCTGTGTGTGTGTGTGTGTGTTTACATTCCCACCAACAGTGTTGAAAGGTTCCTTTTTCTACACACCCTTTCCACCATTTATTATTTGTTGACTTTTTGATGTTGGCCATTCCAACTGGTGTGAGGTGCTACCTCACTGTAGTTTTGATTTTCATTTCTCTAATAGTGATGTTGAGCATCATTTCATTGCCTGTTGGCCATCTGTATATATTCTTTGGAGAAATGTCTGTTTAGATATTTTGCCCACTTTTTTGATTATGTTGTTTGTTTTTTTTGACGTTGAGCTGTAGGAGCTGTTTTTATATTTTGGAAATTAATCCTCTGTCAGTCATGTCATTTGCAAATATTTTTTTCCCATTCTGTAGTCTGTCTTTTCATTTTGTTTAGTTTTCTTTGTTGTGCAAAAGGATTTAAGTTTAATTAGATCTCCCTTTTTTTGTTTTTATTTCCATTACTCTAGGAGATGGATCCAAAAAATATTGCTGCAATTTATGTCAGTGTTCTGCCTATTTTTCTCTAGGAATTTTATTTTATCCAGTCTTACACTTAGGTCTTAAATCCATTTTGAGTTTATTTTTGTATATGGTATTAGAGAATGTTCTTATTTTATTCTTTGACAGTAAGTGTCCAGTTTTCCTAGCACCACTTATTGAAGAGACTGTCATTTCTCCACTGTATAATCTTTGTCATAGATTAATTGACCATAAGTGTGTGGGTTTTCTATTTTGTTCCATTGCTCTATGTTTCTGTTTTTTGTGCCAGTACCATACTGTTTTGATTACTGTAGCTTTGTAGTATAGCCTGAGGCCAGAGAATGGGATTCCCCCAGCTCCATTCTTCTGTCTCAAGATTTTGACTATTCGGAATCTTTAATGTTTCCACGTAAATTAAAAATCTTTTTGTTCTAGTTCTGTGAAAAGTCCATTGGTAATTTGACAGGGATTGCATAGAATTTTTAGATTGCTTTGGGCTTCATGGTCATTTTAACCACATTGATTCTTCCAATCCAAGAACACAGTATATTTTTCCATCTGTCTGTGTCATCTTTCATCTGCATTTGTAGTACAGGTCTTTTGCCTCCTTAGGTAGGTTTACTCCTAGGTATTTTATTCTTTTTGTTGTGATGGAAATGGAATTATTTGCTTAATTTCTGTTTCAGATATTTCATTGTTAGTGTATAGAAATGAGACAGATTTCTGTGTATTAATTTTGTATCCTGTAACTTTACTGTTGAAAGTGAAGGGATGGAAAAAGATACTACATGCAAATGGTAACCAAAAGGAACAGGAATGACTATACTTATATCAGATGAAATAGACTTTTAATTAAAATCATTGACAAGAGATAAAGAAGGTCACTATATAACGATGATGGGGTCAATTTGTCAAGAAGAAATAACAATTGTAACTAATGTGCACCCAGTATTGAAACACTTAAATATTTAAAGGAAATACTGACAAAAATGAAGGGAGAATCAGACAATATTTGCTTCAATACAATAATAGGTGACTTCATAACACACTATCAACAATGGATAGTTCATCCAGGCAAAAAAATTAATGAGGGAATAGAGGGTTTGAATACTACGAGCTGAATGACCTCACAGACATATATATAATGAATACAAATTCTTCTCAAGTGCACATTGAACATTCTCCAGAATAGATCATATGTTGGGTCACAATTTAAGAAGTCTGAAATCATATCAAGTATCTTTTCCAACCACAATGGTATGAAACGAAAAAATTAATAACAGGAAGAAAACTGAAGAATTTAAAAATATGTGGAATTTAACACAACTCAGAACACCAGTAGGTTAAGGAAGAAAGCAAAAGAGAAATAAGAAGCATCTTGAGACAAACAAAAATGGAAACAAAACATACAAAAACTTATGAGGTGGAAAAGCAATTATGAGAGGCAAATTTATAGTGATAGTTGCCTATATTAAGAAGAATATTCCAAATAAACAATCTAATGTTATACCAATAGGAGTCAGAAAAAAATAATAAACTAAGCCCACAGTTAGAAGTAGGAAAGTAACAATAAAGATTAGAACATAAATAAATGAAATAGAGACAAGAAAAACTATGGGAAAGATCAACAAAACTAGGGGTTGGCTTTTCAAAAAGGTAAACAAAATTGACATTTTGGCTCACCAAGGAAAAAAGATAGGGAGCTCAAATAAAAATATAAACTAAAGCAGAGACATTACACCTGATACTTCAGAAATATAAAAAGTTGTAAGAGACTGCCGTGAACAATTATCCCCCAACAAAATGGATAAACTAGAATAAATGGATACATTCCTAGAAATATACAACCTACCGAGACTGAATCATGAAGAAACAGGAAATCTCTACAAATTACTAGTAAAGAGATTGAATCAGTAATCAGTCCCCCACTACCCAACAACAGAAAAACCCAGAGCCAAATCACTTTATGGATGGATTGTACAAAATGTTGAAAGAATTAATGCCAATTCTTTTCAAACTGTTCCAGATATTTGAAGAGGAGGGAAAACTCCCAAAGTCATTTAACAAGGCCAGCATTATCCTCCTGTCAAAGCCAGACAAGGACATTACAAGAAAAGAAAATTACAGGCCAATATCCCTGATGAACATAGATGCAAACATTCTCAACAGAATACTAGCAAACGAAATTCAGCAGCATTAAAAGGGTCATACAACATGCTCATTTTGGGGATACAAGGATGGTTCAACATACGAAAATCAATAAATGTGACACACCACATTAACAGAATGAAGGATTAAAGACAAATAATCATCCTAATATATGCAGGAGAATCATTTGCTTTCTGCAAATTGAAGTCTCCATGCAGTGGATGAATTGTGAGTCCTTAATTGGTACAAACAGGCCACGAGAACCTTGGTGGTGGAAGCAAAAGGCATTGACTTAGCCCTGTCATCCTGGGTTTGAGTCCTAGCTCCACTTTGGTGAGTGTATAGTTTCTTTTTTTAAGAGACAATAATTACCCTCTGGATGGTCTGAACGAAAAATCAACACACAGTTAGGGATGTTTGTATAATTTTGTTTCTATTTTTAAAAGCTTGCTTTTATTTTTATTTAATTTTGTTTTACGATTGTTTAACCATTTATATGGTTTTCAAAGTCCAATTTACAAAGGAAACTTCATCCTGAAAAATTTAGATTTCCTTTGTATGTGTTTTATGATGTTTTTCAATGAATCTTTCACCCCTATTCTCCAGAGTTTTCTAATTTACATTTTTTGTTATTTATCTATGTTTTATAGAAATTACAATTAGAACTATTATATGTATTAGAAAGAATTCTTAAAATTTCTTATTTAATTATTTATTTTACATCAAAAAAATGTGGTTGAATTGCCAATATTTTCCTTTATGGCCTCTAGACTTTTTGTTGTGGTTGGAAAACTTTTCCTGCTAAGGAATGGTTTTCAGTGGCATGTTTTCTTCTAGTAATAATATTTTGTCTAACTTTAAAATTTACTTTGGAGTGCAAGAAATAGAAATACAGAATATTAGCCCTAAAGTATTATCTAATTATCTCCATGTCATTTAGTGAAACATTCACCTATACCCTGTTGCCCGAAGTGTCACCTTCCATCATATGATGCGTCCCTGTGGGTAGTCAACTATACTTTCAGAATTTCTTATCTTCCATCGCTCAGTTATTTTTGGTACTGAAGCCAACATGTTTTAATGCTCACATCTTTCTAATACAGTTTGATATCTGCTAAGGCAAGTCTTCCTCTATCACTCCCCACTTTTAGCATCTCTCTGGCTATTCCTGGATGTCTAATTTTCCATACCTACTATAGATTTGGCTGATTAAATTCTCTTATCAATTTTTCCCTGATAACTTTTAAGTAGGATCTTATTGAGTTGGTAGTTTGTATTAGGATGAATTTCCTAGTGGTAGTTTTAAAAATGACTTTCCAGTGATTTTGTTGACATTAACAACATGGTAACAAACATTTAACAACATCTCTAGTTATTTCCTCAGAATAGAACCCTAGGAATAGGATCATAGACTATGTCCAGAGTCTAGAGATTTGTGCATCTCTATGTACTGTAAATTCGCTTTCCTTGATGATTATAGCGAGTGCATGAAAGTGCCTGTTTTCCCCTATCTTCTGTCCAGGACTGAATATATGAATATATTATGTCTAAGTATTTCAGAAATTTTCCCAACCCAAATGTCTATGGAGTTTGATAGGAGTGAGACTCACTAGTCTAACTTGGAGGTTATGTCTTCTTTCCTTTATTGGACTGATGGGAAAATCAAGACACAGAAATGGTTAAGATCTGGTCAGAATCATACAGACATCATCATTAAAGAAGGGATCAATGGCCAGGGCTCTTGACTGGAGTGGGAACATGCACGCATGCGTGATTTCAACCTCACATGTGTTCCCTCGTTAGAATTCAGTCTGCCCCTCATAAATCTGTTGCAATGTTATTTATGAGCCACAAAGTAACAACCAGAGTTTTGATGATAGCAAAATTCCGGAATTTTAGGTAGAGACTGAATGTAAAACAAGATCCCAGCATTTCTTCCAAAGTGCAACTTCCTTAATCTTAGAAGAAACAACAGTGACTAGTTTTTTTTCTTTAACTTTGCGTCATTTATTTGCAAACCCTCTTGAAGAAAAAACAAGTATAATATCCATAATTTTTTCAAAGATGATAGCACTCAATGAGAATAAAAAGACTAAGGAACAGTTTCATATAAATGTCAGTTCTTTTCTGAGTTGTAGGCCACGTACCTTTGTGATTATTACAAAGGGTATATATATTCGGTATAAATACTTGAAATGTGATGGTATCTATAAAATCAAAAATTCCAGGACCAGCCATGTATTATAACTGTATAATTATTCCCTGACATAATTGATTTTTGCTAGGCACACTAAACTGATTTGTACCAATGGCTTTAGAACTCATACTGGTAAAATATTTACATGACAAAAGCTTGAAAAATGGTAAAATTGCTCCACAGGTTTTGGACATTAACTGTTTTGAGGATAGTGTCAGATACTCGAAATGGCATGGAACATGAAGAAACAGACAAAATATGAGCAATTTCCACACAGCAAGATTGAAAATAAAAGAGACAAACATTTTCAGATGACCTATCATCAATCTGGGTTAACTTCCCATCAAATTCAGGGGGAAACAAAAGTGCCCTTTTGGTACTCTCCTTGACAAAGAAGCACCACTCTCTGACTTATGGGAAAGAGTCAGTGCTTCCAAGAGCCGCTCCAGCCAGAGCTGGTTCTGAACAGTTGTAAGTCCATAAAAAAATATTTTAAGTGGTGTTCACAACCCCAGACTGTACAACATCTTATTAGCTTTTGCCTTCAAGTGTCCTTAATTGATAGAATAAATTTTCTTTAGAAACTACATCCAAACATCTTTTAAAAATGTTTTAATACGTGATTATGTTAATAATTAGAGAATGCCAGTAATTTAAGGAGATGCTTGTTAATTTATTGTTCCATAATTTTTGTATTTTGTTTTGAATTTTTCTATGTAGTCTCAATTTACAAGCCAAAGAGTACTGAGTTAGAATGCCAAAGTTATGACATAATTCACTAATTAAATTCTATTTATTGGTGATCTACTTTGGTAGATTTATTGGTGCCTACTTAGAGCTAAAAAAGATGAACATACAAAATTCTTGCTCTCAAGGTCTCTTCATTCTGGGTAAGGGAAATACTTGACTGAATATACAAGTTTATTTCAAATAGTTATAAGTATTTCACTATAATGTACTTTCCAGGAGGGCAGTGGTTTTGTCTGTTTTGTCCCATGAGATATTGGTCCCATAGTAACGCTGTCCAAAACGTAGTCCCGTTTGGTAAACGCTGGGTAACTGTTTATTAAATGGATAATGATTATGATGTGATGTAAAATGACAAGAATGTGGAGGGCTAAAATGTGGTCAGGGAAGCTGTCTTTGAGAAGGTCATGTTTTGGCTGGGACCGACTGGATTGAAAAAAAGCCAGTTGTGTGTGGATGGAGACAGAGAGAAGAGCATCTTAGAAGAAATAGTGTAAAGGCCAACAACAGGGTTGAGGTTGGCAAGTCCAAGAAGCAGAAAGGAAACCGTAGCGATCACCATAGTGATGTGTGTAGTGAGGGCAGAGAGATAAGCAGAGTCGGGGGAGGCATACTGTTGCATATAAAATGCTTGGTTTTAGTCTTTTAAGCAGTTCCTGGAGGATTATACGCAGGGTGGTAAAAGAATGCCATAGGCCCTTTGAAGGTAGTCTTCTGTAGTGAGCACGATTGGGAACAGGGACTATTGTTTTGTGAGGGAAGATAAACTGGAGTGGAGTGGAGATGGAGAAAATTCCATTCAGACTAACAGAGATAACAGGACTTTCATTTTCATTTCACTTTCATTCCTTTTCTGAGTATTTAGTTATTAGGTGACAGATTTTTCAAAAATTCTCTCCAATAAACCAAGTTATAAATTTTGAAAATATAAGTGAAAAATGTATTGTAAAAGGAATGCTTTCAGCTCTACACGTCCAATACCTAACCAAGACTAAATATGCTAGTAGTTGCAGATGGTTGCTGATGGATTGAAGGGAGAGCCAGGCATCGAGAAACTTCAAAACCTGCGGAGGGGGCTTGAGTAGGCGGGCGATTGGAAGCAGAGAACCGTGTACTCCAAAACAGTGTACTCTAAATTCTTATGTGCTTGTGAATTGCAAAGCATCCTATAGGAATAAGCCTTTCTAAACGGGCAAATAGTCTGGAAGCTGAGGGGGTGCATCTCAAAGCATCTACTTTTTAATTTTAATCATTTTACTTGGGAATTCTTCTATAGTATACTCAATATATCCCAGTCTTATCCCTAGTTTGAACTTATCCTGCTTATCTGTGATCACTTTAATGCTTATTATGTGCCAGGCACTGTATGAAACTTTTTTCCTTGGTCCTTTCGATAGCCCTCTGAAGTAATGACTATTACCATTATCCCCACTTTTTTAAGATGAGGAAATTGTCACTCAGAGAGGTAAGGAACCTGAAGGGTGTTACACAGCTAAGAGGTGACAACACATGGAATAAACAAAAAGCTTTAGCTGTTTTAGAAAATGTATAGAACCCACTGAATAAAGCAGAACATAATCATCTCTCTCTCTCTGGCAGTGAAAACTCAACGCTATTATCCATAACATTCCATACAATGGGCCCTTTTTTTCTTCCATTCCCAAAGAGACTCTAGAGGCCAAATGGAATTACAATACCACTTCACAGCCCAGAAGAACCTGATTATGTGCATAAAGACACAGACAGGATCTCTCAATTTGGAAAGAGAGATCTCTAGAATCACTCAGCTTAAGGAGCATTTTGTAAAGCACTTTCCTGTGGAGCAGAATTTGCTACAGGGAGTGATAATGGGGACACAGATTATAAAATAATAACAATTACAATAATAAAAATTAAAATGAGAAGAAAAAGAGGAAAGAAAAAGGGGAAGGAGGAAAGGAGAAAGAAACAGCGAAAAGGAGGAGGAAGAGAACAAAGAAGAGGCAGAGGAGCAGCAGGAGAAAAGGAGGAGCAGGAGGAGGGGATGGGGATAGGCAGGAGAGAGCGGAGGAGGAGGCTGCCAGTCACCAGATGAGATCCACGAGGCAGGCCCTGTGCTGAGTACATTACATGCATCGTGTCTTTCATCCTCACGACTTCCCCATTTTTCAGAAGTAGTTACTATCCAGAGGGCGTAGTACCTAGGAGAATGTCACACAGCTAGTAAATAACCAGGTCTTGAATCCAGGTCCTTCTGATTCAAGACACTGTGCTCTTAACTAATACATAAGATCTGCATATAGAATAAATGAAAAAGCAAAGAATAATACTGAATAAAAAGTGATTTTATCGTCAGTTGAATTGAAAAATTTTGTGAGAATCCATTGTCTTCATCTTAGAGTTTGTTGTATATAAATATGTGTAATCAACTTTATAAAGGTCCATTAAATTTTTATTTTTTAAATTTATAGTTTTTTAATTTAAGTATAACCGATCTACAATGTGTTCATTTCTGGTATACAGCATAGTGATTCATTTATATATGTATGTTTGTTTTTATATTCTTTTTCATTATAGGCCATTGCAAAGTGTTGAATATAGTTCCCTGTGCTATACAGTAGGACCTTGTTGTTTATGTATTTTATATATAATAGTTAGTATCTACAATCCCTAACTCCCAGTTTGTCTCTCCCCACTCCCTTTCCCCCGATAATCATAAGTTTGTTTTCTATGTCTGTGAGTCTGCATCTGTTTTATAAGTAAGTTCATTTCTGTTATTTTTTTATTTTTAGATTCCATATATAAGGGATAGCATATGGTATTTTTCTTTCTTTTTCTGCCTTACTTCACTTAGTATGATGATCTCCAGGTCCATTCATGTTGCTGCAAATCACATTAGTTTATTCCTTTTTATGGCTGAATAGTATTCCATTATACACACACACACACACACACACACACACACACACACACACACACACCCCATAACTTCTTTATCTAGTGATCTGTTGATGGACATTTAAGTTGTTTCCATGTCTTGGCTATTGTAAATAGTGCTGCTATGAACACTGGGGTGCGTGTATCTTTTCAAATTAGAGTCTTTTTTTTGTATATATGCCCAGGAGTAGGATATTTGGATCATATGGTAATTCTATTTTTAGTTTCTACAGAATCTCCATATTGTTCTCCATAATGGCTGCACCAAACTACATTCCCACCAATAGTGTAGGAAGGTCCCCTTTTCTCCATACCCTTTCCAGCATTTACCATTTGTGGAAAGTCCATTTTTGAATGAGGCATGTCTCAAATATTTTCCAGTTAAAGACTTTCAAGAGTAAGCACACAAGTATGGTGCACACACACACACACATACATACACACTCACACACATCCTTCAGATAGTTATGTAATTTCCTACCAACCGTAAGTCAAGATTCTGATTCCTGCAATGAACTCAGCCAAGAGAATACTGCCATAGAGAATACAGCTTCTTTCTGAATGGGCTGCAAATCCCCCTTAGAGCTTAGGAAATTTGTTTTCTGTTGGTTTATAATTCCCATTATATTATTTTTACACTGGAGCTCTGGTTGGTTGTCAGAGATGTATTTTTATATAGGAACATGGAAATAACTATTTGGGTTTCCCAGAATTAGATTCTGAGATAAAGGGGTGAGTGTAAAGAATTTGTTTTGAAGGTGATCCAGGGAAGCAGGTTGGGAAAGAAGAGTAGCAGGTGTGGAAGGAAAGGAGTCAATAAAAAGTGTATTACTGTGTTGTATGATTTACTGCTTTGAATAACCAGGGCTCAATTGCACAGGGGAATTTTGGGAGATAATATAGAACACATTTCAGAATTATCTTGACTAAGGTACCAGGGTGTTGGGCTATTTGTCCAGAGTCTTCTGTTAATAATTGCTAAAGGGCTATCCCCCAGAAACATTAATCCCCGGGACTTCTGGATGCTTTGCACTCGTGGGATGAGGAAATTGCCATGACCACAGAAAGCCCTCAAGGAAGAGTCATAGATGCACAGGTGAGTGTGCATGGGAATGAAAAGTGCTGAAGAGATACGGGCAGGGCACCGATGATGCCAGCTACATGTCTGTCCTCATCCAGAAGAGAGGTGGCCCAGTGTGATGTCAGGTTTTAAGGAAATGATCCACCTCTCTTCTGTGTAATCACATCCCCCTCTTCCTTCACAGCATCACTAACTGCATTAATGCTTTTGTGTTTACTTTGTCTCCCGTGAAGCAGCCATACAATATAAGGGGTTAATTGAGTCAATAAGAATTGCTATTTTAATGTGGTTTTATCAACAAATCAAATACTATTAACAGGAAATCAAATGCTTACTATTATGATTTAAGTATTATGTAAGACATTACAAAAATGAATAAGGTGGTCTTTATACCCTAAATATCCCCCAATCTTGGGAGAAGATAAATACACAATGAACTAAAACAGAAGGCAAGATACAGTCTATCTCCAACATAAACAGTTCCTTGATGGAACCAGCTGAAAATGATCACCACTAACCTCTAAATTCCTGTTCCATGGTTCTACCCGACTTACATGGCACTAAGTCTTGAAGAAGAGCTGTAGAACTGTAGGTGAAAATGGTGTTAAGAGGGGGCATCAGGGGAGGGCCTCTGCAATGAAGAAAGACACAGAATAGAAATGAGTCTGTTTCCATTCAAACTGGAGCACACTCCATCTCCAATTAAGTTCCTTTTGTTGTGCAGAAGATGTTGAAGCACTGAAGCTTACGTTGTTGAATAGGGAAGTAGAGGGTACTTTCAATGTGTCAGGAGTAGAGTGGTATTTGGGTGAGGGTGCTTGATGATCTTCTTAAAATGCTACTTAATTTTGAATACAGAAAAATTAGAGCGTATTGCAGAAGATCTAGGCTGCCCTCTCCCTCTCTTTTTTTTTCCTAGTGAAATAAAGGGCTGTTTTGGTTCCATTTGAACAGAGGAGTATAGACATTTATTTCAGTGTAAAGGGAAGGTGGGACTTTAGCCGGTATTGACTTCATGAAGGGTGAGTTTGGGTTTTCATCTGTCAAGATAACCCTGTTTTTGAAGTCTCTGTTAAGTTGTGGTGAATTATATAAGTCTACCTTCTTAAGCTAAAGCAAACATATTTATAGAACAAAGTCAATGTGGCATAGATGTATAATTGTTATGAATAAATTTTACTTTACTAAGTTCAATTTGCTGATATTTGTTTAAGATTTTTGTTTTACTGTTGATGAGTGAGATTGGATTACAATTTTCATTTCTCATACTGGCTTTGTCAGACTTTGGTATCCTGTCTGTTTTAATAAGTAAGTAGATAAGCTTTTTTTCCCCCTATTTTCTTAGACTACATATGTATGATTGCAATTATCTATTTCTTAAGTATTGATAGAACTTACTTGTAAGAATGTCTGGGGCTGTTGTTTACTTTATAGACATATTTGTACTACTGACTCAATTCTGTGATGTTAATGGGACAGTTTTCTGCTTTTCTGTTTATTTTGAGCCCTTTCATATATTTAAATTTAAGCTTTCAGTCTTGTTGGCATACAGTTGTTCATCATAGTCTTGTAAGTCTCCACTGTATTAGGTGACATTATTATCCATTTTGATGCTCTTAATGCTCTTTGTGTGTGCTCTCTCACATTTTTCTTGATCGATCATGAGAGGCTTTTTTTCTTTAAAGAAGCTAATTTTTGGTATCTTTTGACATATATTTAATTAATTTCTACTCATTTTAAAGCATATGTGGGGAGTTTAATTTGTTTTCTTTCTTTTTTTAGATTCCCAAGTTGGAGCCTTAGTTTTCAGTCTCTCATTGTCTAAGTACTTTAGCCTAATAACTGTCCTCTGTTACTGCCAGTTCAGCTGTATCCTGCAATTTAAAAATATTAAATTTTTTCATTTTGGTTTTATTATTTTTATGCCTGTTAGTAATTTAGAAATTTATTTATAAATTATCAAATGTTTTAAAATTTCCCGTGCATGTGGACGTTCACATAGAAAAATACATATGTTCGTATACATTTCTGTATGCATGCAAATTATTGTCTTGCTTTTGACTTCTCATTTAGTGCATTTATGGCCTAAAGAGAAGGTCCGTGTGATACCACTTTTTTGAAATTTGTTGAGCCATTTGACAGTGAATATTCCCAAACAAATATATCTGTTAGAATTGAATATATACTCTGAAACTCTTGTCTACGATTCCTAAATACATCTGTAATATCTGCTCCATGAGCTTTTTTGCTTAGATCTCAGGAGGCTTATTGATTTTCTTGTCCAATAAGCTGTAAGTTACTGAGATGTCTATATTGTTTCCATCACGATGTTTATTTTTCATACTTTCTTGTTTTAAAAAATATTTAATTGAACTATTCCATTAGGCATGCACAGCTAGAAGATATATTAGTTTTAATGTGACAATGTGCCTTTTAAAAGGTTTAAGGTGTTCAACTTGATGATTTGATATACATGTACACAGTAAAGATATCTGCTCTTTTAACATATTCCAGTTTTCAATGTGGTATTATTATCCACAGAAATATTATTATACTGTACATATCTTTAAATTTATCATATATATGTATGTATAGATACATATATATAATATAATTATTCACCCTGCAGTGAACTTTGTACCCTTTGACCAATATCACCCCATTTCCTCCACTTTGTTGCCCCTGGTAGTGTCGGAGCCAGCCGACAATCGATCAGGTCCAGAAATCTGTGCTGCAGGACTGAGAAAAGAAAGACAAGATTAAAAGGAAGACAAGACTAAAAGGTGGGGGAGAGGGTCTCACTCTAGCCTGCAAGACGCTAGGTCAAGAGTGGACCTCGTGTTTATTTCCAGCAGTTAATTTATATGCTTTTAACCCATAGGCAACAGTATCGTAGGTAACGGTATTGTTTTTATGATCTCTTAACAATGTGTACTAAAATCAGTAACTTGTGCATAGTTACATACATCATTATTGTTTATATTTCTCATCAATCAAGACTAACCGTTCCCCATGAGCTAACATCATTGATAACTGTTATTGTTCCTCTAGGCTAACATCGTGATTTGTGTATTGGTAACTCAGGTGATTGTTACTAAGATCACTAACTTGTGTGACCTGTATCTCTCTTTCCAGAAGCCCCTGTTCTTAATAACTCAATGGCATCAAGATGTTTTTCCGACTCCAAATGCACCTGCTGTTTTTCTAACAAAGTGGTGGCGGGACAGAGATTGTCTTTGCTCAGTCAGCTCAGTCAGACGCCCCGCACTCTGGGAGTTTAGGCCCAGTTTCTGTGCTCGGCAGCCCTCAGGTCATGAGTGGCCCCCCGCACTGGTAGCTTTCTATTCTCTGCTCCTATATATTCAGCTTTTTTAGATTCCACATGTAAATGAGATCATGTAGTATTTTTCTTTCTGTGTCTGGCTTATTTCACTTAGCATGTCCTCCAGGTTCATTCATGTTGTTGCAAATGGCAGAATCTCCTTTTTTTTTTAAAGGCTGAATAATATTCCATTGCATGTATCCACCACGATTTCTTAATCCATTTATCCATATGACAATGTTCTTTATTTCTAGTAATATTTTTTCTTAATTTTATTTTGTCTATTATATAGCAACCCAAGCATTCTTAATTAATACCTTCCTGTTATGATATTATGCTACTGATTTTGTTTTAATGTTTTCCCTTTTCCCATCCTTTTCTTTCAATCTTTGTATTTTCTTATGATGTTGACTTGGGTATGGTTATTATTAAAATACAGGCTTTTGTTCTGTTTTGTTTTTATATTGTCTGTCAGTCTTTGTTTAATAACAGAGATTTTAGTTAATTTACGTTTATTTTGATAACTGGGCGTGTATGTGTGTTTGTGTGCATTCGTGTGTATTTCTTCTCTAGCTGTTTATAAGTTTTAAAAAATTTCTTCTTTTATGGTGTCTTTTTTTGAATTAATGATTTGATTTTCCTTTTCCTTAATCCATTTCTCTCCACCCCCACCAATACTCATTTGCATTCCCACAGACTATTTCTATTACTATTACATCAGTAGAAAATTTAATATGCAAATTTTAGGTATTGATTCTAAATTTAACTAATGTCTTTATTCTTTCCTTAATCATAGATTTGTAATTTCTTAACTCTGATCATTTATGGTTGACTTGGATGTTACCTAGTATGTTACTTTTATTTTGATTTTTTAAGACACCATAAATAAGCTTATTATCATTTGATATTATCATTGCTTATTTAAGTTTACTGTTGTTTTTGTCAGTTAATCATCTCACCATTCATTCTTGAATCTCAGGTTTTCCATTTGAGGTAATGCTTTCTTTTCCTCAAGTGCATTAAAAAAATTTTTTTGATCAGGATCTATTGGAGGTAAACTCTGTGTGTGTGTGTGTGTGTTTGTGTATTTGTGTGTGAACATCTTGAGATCACTCTGATTCTTAAATGATAATTCAGGAATTGATATGTTGTTGCTATAAGCAACTTTTATTCAAATGTCATTTTTTTAAACCAACTGTCTTTGTTTTCTTTAGCTAGGAATGTATTTCCTTTTATTACCCTTACTAAGATAAATATTTTTCTAAAATCTGAGGTTCTTTGTCTTTTGTCACTTGGGGAAGTTTCAACCACTGTTTCTTTGAATACTGCTTCTCACATTATCTTTACTTCCAACTTTTAGAACTTGGAATAGACATTTATGTTAGAACTTCTCATTCTGTCTTACCTGTCTCAGATTTCCTTTTATATGTCTCTTGTGCTCTCTGTTTTACTCTGGATGTTTTCCATAATTTTGTCTTTTAGGTAATAGATTTTCCACATATTTCCATTCTAAATCTCTCCCCCTCTCTTTCTATGTATATGTATTATATATAGATAGAATATGTAACCATTTCATTTTTATTTTTTCAGCATGAATGATCACTTGTGACTGTCTCTTTTTCTAGTTTCCAATTTTGGCTTCTTAAATATATTCTACATATAACTGTTATATCCAGACCCTTGTATCTAGTGTTTGTTCTATTATTTTAATTATGAGCTTCTATCCCTTGAAAGTTTATATGTCGGTGCTTCCTGAGCCCTAGATTATTAGTATACTGCAAGACATTAGTTGAATTTCCTTTTTCCAGATGCTTGTGGACATTGTCAACCTAAATCTTTTAAATCAAATTCTTTGTTTCAATTTGGATCTGAAGGCAAATGATAGCCAGAGAATGATTATGCATTCTCATAGGAGGTTTAATTTTTCCTCTTTCCTTGAAGTTAGGTTTAAGATGATTTTCTTACCAATCCCCCATGAGGGATGATTTTTCTTCCCTAGTTTACAGTTTCACAGGTTTGGCAACACGGAGACTCAGCGCAATATGGGAGATTTATGATCTTCTGTCTGTGTTCTGTGGGTTTGGGGCCTTGCCTCTTGTGCTCTTGATGTGGTTATTAAAACTTTCCCTTACCTCCTCCAGATTACAACTCCTGTTTTATTTTTGGATTCTGAGCACTTCCCTTTACGTCAGCCCCCTACAATTTTTAGAACTATATCATTCAGCACGTTTAGCTATCATATAGTGGGGTAGTTTCTCAGCAGATCTAATGTGCTACGTTGCCTGAAATAGAAGTCCCAAATTAGTTTTTAATGTTTATTTTCTATATATAAATTCTTTGCAAAATGGATCAGCTTAATTGTTATCTTTTGGCAGTTACTAAAGTGTCTTGGAAGTCATAGAAGAAGAACTTTATTCTTGTGGAATATTTCCTTCCTCTTCTACATGATGTGTCTTTTATTTTACAATTTCCCTCCTGATCTGAATTTATAAATGAACACTCACGAATAAATATTGATTAACTCTGAATCTCCAAGGGGGCAAGACAGTGGAGGGGAAGGTGGACGCCTGTAATTAAGGGAGTTTCCCAGCGCACACCGAGACTTAGACGGCATTTGATGTTTCCTGTGCTCTTTGTCCTGGTCATCTTTACTGACCAGTGCTTCCAAGAGCTTCTCAGACAAGTCATAGCACGACAGAGACATGTGCAACTGGAAATGCGCCATTTAGAAATTCAAGCTAACATCACCCATATAGTCTTACGGTTTTTGTTCCCTTGATTGTCCACACTGATTCTCTGTTTTCCTGTTTTTGTATTTTACAGTGATAGCTCTGATACGTTCTCTTCTGACTCTGCTATATAGATCATTCCCCTTTCAGAAATTTTTCTCTTGAGAAGGAAAGTGACTCTGGATTTTACCCTCATGCTGACCTCCCCACTCTGTTAAGACTTGATAACGTGTGGCTTTCATTTCTAAACTAATCATTCTCATTGTACTCCCACTGGTCCTCCCGTATACGACATCCTCTGCTCGAGCTGTAACAGTTGCCACAGAACAAATAAATACTGGGGAGGCTGACATTGTATTTTCCAGCTTTGATTAGGCCTGTTGCATTGCTTTGCACTAGTTTTCAGAGCAATGATAGAAAAGAAGACATCCATAGCAACTTTCAAATTGGATACAGGTGTATGCACGGCTGATATTCTGGAACCCCTTTCACCCATCTTACTAATTTATGCTTGGGGAGTAGACAGTTTTCAGATTTTATTTTGAGATGATAAACTGAAATGCATCTAAACATGTGAAGATACATACTTAATGCACTTTAATGCCTTTATGGTCTCACTGTTAAAATGTAGAGCCCTGAATAATTCTACGAAGGAATGCTTACACTGTCACTGCAACGTTCCCTACAGAGCCATGAATACGTACTTAGTAGGGACGCTACCGTTCCAACTCGTTGAAATATTTCTGTGTCTGCAACTTTTGCTTGGTACTGGGATCACACTGGTCAGTGGGTTTAATATACTACAGTGTGTTGTAAATCCAAAAGTGGAGCTAAGCCTTGATTTTACTTTCCACAGAGGACATAAGGCTGGTATTTTATGGAAAATAATTTGGGAAACTGATGTAATTAGTATTGTGGCTATGGCATGTCTATTCTTGTTATTATTAATGTTGATTTTTTTTCCTCTCACCACAGAAATCAACTTTTAATTATGCAAAATCTATGCCATAGGTACCACTATTTACATTTTGTGTTTGAAGAATATAAAGAAATAAACCACTTTGAATAATAACTGGCTAATATTTACTGAGAAAATATTGCTGAAAAGCTATATTCTAGTATTTTATTGCCTTATTTCTTTTATGCTTTGGTGTAGATAATTTTTAGCTCCTTTTTTTTTTATATGTGAGGAAGCTGAGTCTTAGAGACCTCTTCTCAAAGTCACCTGCAGTGAATGTTAAAACTTCTATTGCAACTTTGAGCTTTTCCACTAGAAATGAGCATTGGCTTTGGGATGGTGGTTGAGCAAGAAAAGAAGAAGTGAAATATGAGCTAGTCATCTAGAAGCTTGAAATGCTGACAGTGGCTGTAACCTTGAGCAAATATTCTTGGAAGATCTGTGTCCCTATTATTCTATTCATTTTATAGATTACTGGCCTAGAATCACGGAATCAAGAATATAAAATTTAGGAGTTTCTCTTAAAGACGAGTCAGATGAAGCAGCACAATTTACCAAGAGTAAAACTGTAGTTTAAAGAGAGATGATGTATTTCAAATACAGACTTGTTTTCATTACTTTTATTTCACATTGATTGGTCATTTTTATCCATAACAGGAGGTAAATTGCTCAAGGGTAGATATTGTGCCTATCTGGTGAGAGAATGTTTTTCTGTAATATATTAAGTGAATGGAAATCACTTGTATAATAGTTTGACCCGCTTTCTCCATTCTGCGTAAATAACTTTCCCATTTAAGTGACATGTAACAACAATCAATGAGATAATTTATGTATAAATGCTTTAAATATATGAAAGTCTGCATTTCCTTTGCAGCATAAGCCTCTGGATACATTCTTGATGACCAAAATGGTCATTTTGACTTTTGTCTCTGTGTTGAAAACAGGGTAAAGGAATGTTAGTAACACGATCATCATTATTATTAATGAGTTCTTAGGAAGTCCTTGCCATGGCCCCAGCTTCTTTTGTAATTATTATCTCAGTTAATCCAAAACCCAACCCTATGGAGTAGGTGATATTATTCTACCGGTTTTATAGATAAAGGATTGAAACTTAGAAAAATTAGACAACTTACCCAAACAAATCAGTAGCAGAACTGCAACTTTGAACTTCCTTCCCCTTGAATCACTGTTCCTTCTTTATTTTGGTGTCTTGATTATTTACTTGATAGGAGTTGTCACAATGTGCAATTATTCACTTTTTCTTTCATTTCTTTTACACCAAAATACACGCTTCCTGGCAGCCCAGACTGTTTGCATGTTTTCTCTGTTACATTCCCAGCGTGTAGCCTACACAAAAGACATGTCTCATGTCAACAGTATTTGCAGAAAGAGTGAATGAGTATCTGATTCCGGAGTCACACCTGGGGCCGCTATACACACGAGAGAAAGTCTCTGCTAAATAGCCTTGTGCATTTTAAGGGGGGAATCCAGGTTTTAATGTAGGTAATGATTTAGTCAGCTAAAATTAGAAATGAGGTAATTTCATAAGAATTTTATGTTACAATTTAGTATGCTGAATTATTGAGTCTCGAGAATGCAATGTAGAAATGTGACTTAATTACTGCCATCACATATTTGAGGGAAACTGTAATGAGAGGGGTGGCCAGCTGTTCCTCATCTGTACTGAGCACAGAATAGGAGGAAAAGGGTTTCTATCAAAAGTGCAAAAATTAAGCCCATCTTGGAAAGGGCTGGAAGATATTAGGTTAAGTTTCTGAGCTGTTAATCAGGAATCAGTTTTTCCACATATTTTTATTTATTTTTTCTCTTTTGTGCTGTCAGATAATATGCCCAGTAATCTGAGTAATCCTTTCTGATTTCCAATAGCCCTGGTCTCACTAGAAACATCAAAGGCCTAGTTACCAAGAACAAGCTCCTCTAACCATGGTCATCACTGTGAAAGGCACCACTCGTAGAATTAATTCTGAATGCTCTTGTACCTGCCAGTGAGACGAGAGATAATTGATTCTATAAACGAGGCAATTTGCAGTTTGTGACAAAATAAGGGACTTGCCTGAATATCACTTAGACTGTGTAACTTTGCTGGGTTTAATTTTCTTAATGCATTTGTACTTCTCATGCTTGATAATATCACTAAGAAATAGATGCAATCTTCCACAATGATGATCAACTCTGAAATGGACAATTATTTGAATCAAATATGCAGATCTGTAACTGATCACATGAGGAGCGATTTCAGTCTTCCCTGGCACTGCCAAAGATACGAAAGCGAAAGAACACTGGGCTTGCTTTGCACTACTGAAGGGCTGCGTTCTTTGTTCTATGGCGTAAGCTTCTGATCGCCCTTCATTCTTCACAGGCGCTGTAAGTTTTTAATTCAGTAAATATTCTGGGGTGCCCACTATATCGCAGGGCTCCTTCAGGTGGTGGTACTGTTGACCAGTTATGAAGACGCAAAATAAAGGCGAGGTTTAAAGGGGGAAGTTAGATCTCAGCTGTGGCTACTCACAGATGCCGAGAATGAAAAGACGCCACGTGAGTGTGACATATTTCCAATACATTTCACAGACGGAAGAAACACAGTGCTGTCTGCACATTGTAGGGAGGAAAGACTCTAGCAGAGTGTTTAAGAGCATGGCTCTGACACCAGTTCACATATTGTCTTCTCCATTTATTTGCTATAGGACTGAACAAGTTGCTTAAACTTGTAACACAATTTCCTCATCTTCTGATTGGGAGAATAATAGTACTGCTGTATAGGGTTGTTTTGAGGCTTAAATGTCGTGTGTGTGTGTGTGTACACCTGCACTTACCAAAGAAGCTGACAAACTAGTCTATGAGCCACATTTGTCCCTCTGCCTATTTTTGCATGGCCCTCAAACTAAGACTAATTTTTACATAAAGACTGAAAAAAATTGAAAAGGAGTATTTTTTTTTTGATTCATGAAAACTATATGAAATTCAGTGTCCATTTATTCAGCGTCCTTAAATAACACAGTCATCCTCATTTGATTATATATTGTCTTTAGCTGCTTTCACTGTACGAAGGCAGGATGGAGCAGTTGTGTCTGCGACTACATGGCTTTCAAAGCCTAATGTCTTTATTATCTGGCTCTTTACAGAAAAAAAAATGTCAAACTCTGGCTTATCACATTTTCTGACGTAAAGTAAATGCCTTTGTTTTTAATTTTGACTAAAGTGAATGCCATAAATTGTTACCTATTATTATTAATCCGTTTTCTATGTTGAATAATAATTTGGTGTGAACTTTAGTGTGAACGTTTCTTCATCTTAGATGCTAAATGTAATGAAGAGTACTCACGTGGTGGTTAAGTACAAGCATCATCTGAGTCAGATATCTGTCTCCGTGTTGTATCTTAGAATTTCACAAAGAGCAAATGTATCTGAAACCTCTTGTCTAGGCAGGTGGACCTTTAAAGCTTCGTGGATCAAAGTTAATTTGGTAACTGGTCTAACTGGTGTGACTGTTGTTATCATATAGCACAGTTGTAAAATGTTAACTGAGGCTCATGGGTCTTAGCCAGGACATACCCCCAGCCTCACCCATGGGAAATTACATATCTTTGAGAATAATGAAGTCCTGTGAACGAAGAGGAATTAGAATTCTGTTCCTGAGGCAGACCCTGTTACCCCTCATGGGGACCTAACTCAGACCAACCCGTGGCTGTCAGGTCAGCATTCACTTCTTTGCTCCAAGGTCTTTTGAGTTGGAAGCTCATTTTGGGTCCATGATTCCCTCAACGCATTTGAGAAAGTATATTCAAGGTACCATCATTTCAGTCCCCGGTGTGAAGTATTTCTTTTGCGAGGTGACTCATTCGTTCTGCTATTATTTATTCATGTGTAGGCTTCGTGTACAAATTGCTCCACTTACTGCTTTTGGAATCCCAATTCCGAACCTCTCTTTTGAAAATCAATAACACCTATCTTCTGAGGGAAACTCTCAGGAAAGCCAGCTGTGAGGACTTTTTGTTATACTTCTCGGCATTAATTATTCATGGGTATTTATTGAATAATTCAGCATGTTATGTGATAATTTTAAAATTCTCTACCTTGCGACTGAAAAGTGAGGACTTTTTGGGCCATCAATTGATTCAGGCCAAATGAAACTATTATCCGTGAGTGCATGCAGTGTATAAGAAGGTGACATTCGGTTTTCAGGTCTTCATTAAATAAATTAAAGATGATTTGAGTATATCCCGTGGCCCTCGGGGAGAACAGGGAGCCTACTGCTACCCAAGCGATGCTGTAAGTAAAGGGGACTTACTAGTTTATTTAGAGAGAAAAGGACCCTTTCTCGTATGATAAAGTACTAATGAAACAATGAATTAAACATTTTCCCTCCATAGTTAATTATATGATGTAAACTTTCCCCTCAAAGTAGTCTCTTCTTTCTCTCCTTGTTTTCTTCTCCGTTTCCTTCTTTGATTTTAATTGGCAAAAAAGCAGATTTCTTAGGTATCTGTTTTTGTTATTTTCAATTCTTTTTCTGTTTTTATCACTCAGTTTCATTCCGTTACTTATTCCTTTATTCTGACACCTGATTCTACATTAACCGTCTTCCAGATGCTTATGGGTCTTTTGAAAATGCATAACCCCACCATCTAAACAAACCAGTGATAATCTACAACGTCACTTAAAGCTGTTTGGTACAAAGAGCAGCAAGGTCAGAATTTCTGACTTTCCATCATATCCTTCTCTGGATTTCCAGGATTTGTACACTAAATAATTCTCCTTCTAGCCAGGCTTCTAAACAGTATTCATGTGTACTGACATATCCTTATGTGGTATATAATATAATTTCAAAATCCTGTACCTTTGTTGGAACCAATGCACTATTTTAATACTCTATAACCAGATAGCATATTGATTTGCACTGAGTTGAGCCTAGGTCAGAAAAGCTGAATAGGAATTAAAGTATTTTACAAGCATAGTGTCACATGCATGAAATGTACCAAAGAGGTAGTGCAGAGAAGCTGTCACACAAATGTATAATCTGATACAAATTCAGAACTTATCTTAGGTATCTCTCTACAGAGATATCTTTAGATTTCCTGAGAGGCAAATTTTGAAATCAGAAGGTTTCCTTGTGATTATGGAGTCAGATCAAAATAAGAAGAAATGGATAAAATTTTCACTTATTGATTGATTTATGTCTCATCTTCTGAAGACTTAGCCATTTAAAAACTAATGAGGAAATAAATGCTAATGAGAAATGGGGTTAAGGTCCTGTGGAGTTAGATGACAAAAAATCCTGTATCCTGTCTTCTGCATCAGGGGATAAACTGGCTCACTGTGAGCAAAAGTTGTTTTTAAAATAATATTTAAGATAAAGTATGAAATTTCAGACTGTGTTATTTTTTCCTTAATTATCATGCATATTGTCATAAATATGTCCTTATGTTTTTAACCTGTTTTCTTTTGTAAAAATGCCTTTGAGTAAATTTGGTGATCCAGAAATATGTGCAATTAACGGCAAAGACTATAGCAAGGGGCTCTTACCATGATGTGGACAAGGCAGTGTGTTCTGTTATGTTCTTTCAAGAGGTCTATAAATACACCAGTGAGGTTAGACTACCACTTCCAGGGTTGTGTTTAGAGGCACGTCGGTTGCTGGCAGTAATAATGGGTACTGTGAAAATCAAATGTCCATTGTTAGCTTGAGGAACACTATATAAGGAGTCCTTTTTTTTTCCTAAAGCACATAATATACACAAGCATATTGCATGTTTTAAATTGCTAATTAAAAGAAAGCGGAGACAAGTGCATGGAAAGACATTATCTCTGTACCTCCAATACTTTTCATTAATGTCAATTTCAGTAAAAAAAAGCAAACCATTATAAATAAACATAAAAAAGCTATGGCTGGACACTTTCTAATCTTTTTTTTCCAGTCAAGTTTTGATCTGCTTTCTGTGTTTCTGCTTTTTGCTGTCTTTTAAGGTAACATCTAGAAACAACTAAGTTATTACTCATATGTTGAATGTAATTCTAAGAGGATGATCAAATTCCCAGAGCCTTGGTTTATAGAAATTCTAGAATCAGGTATCATCAGTTCTTCATAGTTGGTGATAGCCGATGCTACATGGAAAATATTTTCTTGGAAAACACAAATAGCATTTATATATTATTTTTGAAACACACCATTAGAATGGAAAACATTACCATATCAAATTCTACATCACAAACAACCAAGTGCAGCATTAATTTCCAATTTAAAGATTATATATATATATATATATATATCAAGGCTATATTTATTAATCTATTAAAAATCACTGTTCTTTATCACATACTGGATTAACTGATTCTTACTTGAAGACCATGACAAAATAACTTTATACTCTTGAATAAAAGTGAAACTACACAATTTTCTAATAAATATATATATATAAGCTATTAATAAATACAAAATTATAAACTTAACTATAAATTGCTAAATAATTTTCACCATTCAACATTCAAAGACAGAGAAGCCATTCTCTGCTGCCAAAACGTGGCACAAATTTTGTATTCATTTCAGTGCTTTGCATTTTGGGGTTTCAGGTCATTCTATGCCTTATATAGCTAATAATTCTACCACTCATAAGCACAAAATTAAGAACCTGTTTATTTGCCTTATTACAAAGCTCATAATAGGTGTCACATGATAAAATATTGAGACATGAATTGGTTTTAGACGCTGTAAGATATTTAATGAGAGAAGATTTTCCTTTCTCCTGTTCTAGAGAATGAAGTCTTTGATTTCTGGAGATGTGAAGCTACTCTTGTCCCCAGTGAGAATTAACAGACCTTTACAATATTAACAGCCTGCAATTTAATGGGTGATGATGTTGGATAATCCCAGAAGGGAAAGTCCAAGGGTAAGGGAGGTAGACGTAGCCATCCTGGAGAAGGAGAGGCTTTCAAAGGATAGAGGAGGGATGAGCAGCTGTTTGGGGAGGGAGGGATGGGGAAGGTGGTTCAAGAACGGTGTAGATCCATGCCCTATTTATTCACATGTTCTTGTGGAAAACTGGCTATTGGTTCCTTATAGCAGCTAACCTCCAGGTGATATTTCGTAGGAGGTTGATGAAGGATTGTGGGGCTGAGCTTATTGGTAGTAGAGAAGGCCTTTTAGTGGCATCTGTGGTAGGCATTGTTGCTCCAGGAGGCATTAGAGAGAATGCTTGCAATCAGTCTTGCATGGCACCTTATAGGCTCTGGTACATCTGCCCCTTCGACCCCATAAGGCCAGGGCTCTCAAATGAGTCCAAGGTGACGGTGGGGTGGAGCCTAATTTATTTTGGAAATCTGTTTTGCCCTTTTCAAAAATGAACTAGCAGTCTAGCAAGCACTAATGTTTCTGTTACCTAAATATTGTGGAATAAATTTATGCTTATCAGAGAAGTAAACATGCAAAATATTTTATTTGAACTAAATAATACATTATGGATCAGATAATTACAAATTTTCTGGAGTAAAAGATTTTGTTATAGCTTAAATTTGTGCCCCTTGTCCGGGGTAAAGACTTTCTTAAGGTCTATAGTTACAATGGGAAAGATACTTTCTTTTTACTTATCTTAACATGTATCTCTTATTCTCTATTTATTTATGCATGATTTTACTCCATAACATTTACTGCTTAATATGAGAAACAAACAAACTAGAGGTTCTCTGTGACCTTGATTCGATGACAGTGCCGAGAGTGATTGAAGAATGAATATGATTAATATATAAAATTTATTATTAAAACTTTACGTTGTTGCATCGAGAAAGATGCTTTCCAATTCCCTTTTGGAGATAGGAGACCCGAACGATGACCTTAGAGTCTTGGTATTTCCGTTAGAGAATCAACGTCTAATATATGGCTGTTGGAAAAGTCAAAGCCATTTGCTATGCAGGTATTTTCAGATGAACACAAAAGTTAGCAGGCCTTTCTGGCTTTTATTTGTTTTACATTTTACTTCCCTTAAGGACAGGTCTGACCAAAAAGAAATACCTTGATTGGAAGTCTAAAAAATTCATTAAAGCATCTTTTCAAAAATAGTGTCTTAAGTTGGGTCACTCCATATGTTCATCCAACCAACTTTTCTTCAAGAATCTGCTAAGCCCCCCATAGTGTAGTTATTATAGCTGCACACTGAAGGAGCTTATATTTAACCAAACAAGATATAATTATTTGTTAAATGTGAAAAGCATTATGAATACTACAAGGACATGTTAGATGAGATTTCAGTCTAGACTAGAGTTTCTCAGCCAGGGGCAGTTTTGCTTGCCAGTGGACATTGGACAATGTCTGGAGACATTTTTGATTGTCATGACTAGGGAGAGGGGAGCTACTGGAATCCAGTAGGTAGAGACCAGGGATGATGTTGAACATCTTACAGGGGCACCCGACAACCCTCGCAACAAGGATTTCTGTTGCTCTGAAAAGTCCATGGTGACACTGTTGAGAAACCCTGGTTGGAGTGATGAGAGGTACAGACAGGGGATGGAGGCTTGAGAATCACTGTGGCAGTCATCTAGCTGAGCAACTGCTTTCTGGACGGTGATACCTTTTAAATATTCCACCCATTAGATGTATAATTCAGTAATCCCATTGTGTTTTATATCTAGATCAAACTTTGTGAAAGTTGATTGAATAAATAAATCATAAAATGGAAAATGTTAATATGAGACAGATGGTACCCAACCTTCGATCTACTTTCCTATCCTGTTTATTATTTGACAGAATAATCAATGTTCCCCAGGTTTGATCTTGGCTCTGGTTACTGGCTGCATGACCTACAATTGTTACTGAAACTGTAAAGCAGAGATAATGATAGCTTCTCTTACAATTGTTGTGAGAATTAAATGAGAATGTTCAATAAATATAAAGTGTCCTGCACATTCTATGAATAAATGGCAGCTATTAATCTAAGAAGATCACATTATGCTCCAAATGATATAAGTCACAGAGCTTCTGTGGCCCCATAAATTACAGAATTATTATATCTTACATGAAGACCGAAATGGAAATGATTACCTCTTTTGATGAAGAGCTATGTTGTGAATTACTTTTTTAAACCTTCAGTTAGATGAGTTATATGTGAAAAGCCCTGGAACGCTAAGTGTTTTTACAAGATTTGTTACTGGCAAGAAATGGGCAGGCATAAATGAGATCAGTCCAAAAAAATTACCCTGCAAACTTGCGGATGTGCTGTCTGCTAAAGTAGTGACAGGTCATAAAATACTGAGAAAGACAGAGGTATAGGGCACTGGAAATATAAAAGGCACTGTCTCTGGGCCTTTACAAATGCAACTTTTTTTTCAGGATTTATACTGCTACACTGCTACGCTTAGCATCCTAGTCCCCTTTATGTATAGTGCAGGAAATTGACCTGAGTTCAGGCCAAGGTAAGAGTTATCAGCAGTGACTATGGCGCCATTACTGTGCCAGTACCATGTCGTTGTGAGTCAGGAGTTTGAAGTAAGCTGTAATGTCCGGCTTTGCTGTGTTCCAGCATTGTGACCTTGAGCAGGTTCCAAATCTCAGATAAATTTTCTCTTCTGTACAGTGGGGATCCTGATGATGCCTGCTTCTTGAGTTGTGTTGATTAAACTGGGTAACACACAAGAAGCACTTTTTATAGTTTCTGGTACTATGATCATCATCATAATTTGTCATTTTTACTATCATCTCTTAAAAGCTTTCTATTCTTGACATAGTTTGTGCCATTTAAATTTTTAGCTTCATTGAAAGAAATAGCTCTTAAAGTGATTTTTTGGTATGTTTTTAGCTTAAATTCGGTTAAGTTTCTGGACTAATGTCTATTTATTTTTATATATTTTCTGATTATGAGTTTCTCATTGTATGTAAAGAACAGAGGATCTTTCTGTGTGTTTGTGGGTTTTTTCATTTGATAATTTTTGAATCTGAAAGTCACTATCTGTAGCATCTCCTCACATTAAGTAAGCTGTTTGTTTTTCATTTTCCTATCTGCCATTATTCACTTCTTTTCTTTCTTCAATTACCTGCTCAATTAGTCAAACAATCTCTGTGATTGGATTTGGCTTTGGAAGAACTTCTTAAATGTTCAAAACTTGGACATGTGTGGAGAGAGGAGCTTCCTTGTTGTGTCTGATTTTTCCAAAAGTGGGAAATGGAATAGATGATAGCAGAAAGCAGCCCACCAAGGGCACAAGCTGACTGTGTGTAGGTGGCATCCAGGGAAACCTCCATGCATTATATATTTGATATCTCAGCTCTTTGGGTAAAAATGGCCTGCAGGCAGTCATTCCCTCTCTCCTAAGCATGACTGGCATCCCTAATTGACTATAACATTCATCTTCACTAACCTCAGAATACTTCTCAATTCACAGTCAAAGCAGCCATTATCCATTGATTAATGTCAGCAAGCTTAATGAAATCTCTTCCTCATCTCTGCTTGCACAGAGATCCAAAATTGCTAGTATGGACTCTAAGGTAAGCAGCAGGAATAATTTAAAATATTTAGATTGGCTCCACATACTACCTGCAAGAATTCAGGATGGAAGAGGTAAAAAAAACAACGGCAACTTTTATAAGGCAGGCATTAGTTTATTTTGTTATGTAAGTCGGTAGATAGGAACACATGTGTTGGGATGCTAGAGAATCTATTGGCTGTTGATCAGCTGAGGGAATCTGAGGACACACGGTTTTGAAGAACATGCCGCACGTATAAAACATCTACTTTTATGAGATCTAAGTTGGTTCAATATTAATATTAATAGTCAACAAAGTCTAATGACTTCCATTTTATTGCGTAGATATCACACCCACTTATTTTTCCCTATGCACCAGTCATCCAGAGTTAGAGCTGGATCCCAGAAACCAAGCCACAGTTAGTTTTGTTTGTCTGAAAATGAAAGAAATCTCAGAATTTTCTAAGTGTGCAAAATTGTCTAAAGCATAGACGGAAAGTTGTGGAGAGGAGTGTGTGGTATCTCCGAGTTTTGTTTGTTGGTTTTGGTTGATTTGGCTGTGGGGTCCTTGTTTTCCAGAGCAAATAAGCAAGCAGTGGATTTAGCTTCCACCGATTAATCCTGCCAGAACAGCAGTATCCAGGCCTGATTCTGTGCCTTTGATCAGGAATATATAGGGATACATCAAGACCTGAGATCCTGTGTGTAGCTGTTTCGCCACTGCGTCTACAATTTTACAGCTCATTAATTTCTTCTCATCGGATAATCATAAAAACAAACACTTATTGACTATCTGTAGATGTCAGGCGACTGCACTCATTATTTCTTACCGTATATTTTCTCATTTAATCCTCAAAACAATCCTGTGAAAAATTAATGCTTTCAAGCCCCAGTTTCCTAACTTATAAAAATAGAGGTTGAAATGAATACATTTCTTAAGGATTCACACCTAAAAACTGGGACAACAAAATGTGATGACATGAAACTCTTATTCTAGTCATATTTCTAACATGTGACAAGAAATACTAGAGAATATATATTTAAAAACCTCTATTACTAATTATCTTCGTGATTAAGGGCACATTACAATCTGCTCTATTTCTTTTCATCAATTTTAAAATAAAAAATGATGAATTTGAAGGAATTTCTCATTGTTCCAAAGCATTTTTTCAGATGGAGCTGAATATTACTTGAGAATTCAGGCAATTTCTGTAGTCTCGGTTTATTCTGAATTAATGAGAGTAAAAAAAAATATAGCAAAGCAATTATTTAGAGAACAAAAATGATGTCAAAGGTATTAAATGTAAATCAATATTTAAAGATATACTTATGTGAATTTGCTCTTAAAACTCAACTTGTGAGATCGTTGTATTCTTTCTATCGAATGATGAGATAGATTTTGGTAAGCTACATATTAATATATATACACATATACCAAATACACATACACAATACAT
The DNA here is from genome assembly GCF_048564905.1 of Vicugna pacos. NCBI lineage: Eukaryota > Metazoa > Chordata > Mammalia > Artiodactyla > Camelidae > Vicugna > Vicugna pacos. The sequence goes on from NC_132995.1 coordinate 34,502,623, forward strand.
GCACACCAGATATTAGTCCCATGAGCTTGACAGGAGGGAGTAGTTGGCTCCAACTGATGGATGAGGAAGTGGGTTCAGAGAGGTTATGTGACTTCGGGTAAGCCTCGCAGTCATTCACTCTTTTGTTTATTTGTGCGTTCTTTTCGTCAACACCATGAATTGCCTAACATGATAAAGAAGAAGTGGAGGAGAAGAAACAAGAAAGAGTGCTCCTAAGACATGTGAAACACTATTTCTTTAAATGTGACATTGACCACAAAAAACACTTATAAAACCCTGGCTTTCAATCGTGGATGGCTTTTTACTAGCTGTGTGATTTTTTTTTTTTGGTGCAACCAGTTAATCTGTTAAAGCCACAGTTTCTTGATCTGTAAAATGGGGTTAACAGTGATTCTTCAAGCATCCCACTACATTTGCTTTGACACACCCTGTGGCATCAGCAGTCATCTTTGTATTCTTCAGGCCTAGCCCAAGGACACCATCCAGGGCACCAAGAGCTCAGGATGATGACAAATAAATAAATACTGTAAACACATAATTGCCACACAGCAAGGCGAGCTTCGTGACATTTTAAGCCCAATCACGTGGCAGCAGACAAGAGGCAATTCTTTCTGCCTGAGAGAATTTTCATATTAGACTCAGACTCAAATGCAGGTTTTCAAAGAGGCGAGTATTAAGACTTGTGTTGTTTTCCTACAATTAGTTGTTTGTCTGTATATACTATTATATCTAGCTTTGTCTATCTCTCTGGCTAGCTATCTTCTGTCCGTATATATATATATATTCGATATATTGTGCTGTTTATCTAGCTCCTAATCATAATACTCTCAAGCTACTGTGGAAGATCCCCCCAAACTTATAAATTTTACAAATGTTCGTTAGTTTCAGTGCTAGTATATTTTAAAAATAGTCTTCAATTTATATTTAAACAATTGCACTGTGGATGAAATGCTGGTACTTATGAATGCCTGAATATGTAACTTTGTTGTAATGTAATTTTCTACCAAATACAGTTTTGTGAATGGAAGATATATATATGAAGAGGCAATTATAAAAAATGAGATGCAGGATGAGAGACATATGCCCAATGACAACTGAAGGGCATTTTTTTTTTTTGTGAATAAATAGGAATGCATGAGGGAAAAAAATCAATGCGTGATGCCTTATGTAGAGAAAGCACACAGCAAGTCTGAGTTCTCTATAGGATGCAGATGGTGACATTTTGTTTTCATTAATGTCTCCTGAGTCGACATGTAGAACGTACACACAGAAATGAAATTATAACAAATGGCACTGAACACTAATACAACATTAATAACTAGCGCAAAATTTCAAGGGGGAATATCCAGCAAAGGATATGTGTCATGGAAACACCTTCTGGGAATGGTGGCAATCCCTGACTGCTCTAAACCGTTTAAAGCTGAACCTGCAAAAACCCAGCAGGATAATTACATGATGGAAAACAATCCTTATTAAGAAGCTGCCTTATTAGCTTACAAGTGGCTTTCCTCTCCCTTGTTTCTAGCATTTCATGGTACTTTTCAGCTGAAGAAACTTTTAAATATTGTTGACAAATTGATGGGAGAACTTTATGCAAAGGTTGAGTCTCCCTTCAGCAAGCATTTGTGATATTGATTAAAAATAAGTGCTGTTTCCATGTGTCCCTTAGAAATAGTCAGCCATCATGTCAAGTCCTTTACTAAGCTCTGTTGCATAACAGATACAAGTACAAGTGTGAAAAAAGCAAAAACAATGCTCTTTAGAAAAGGGGTTTGCAATTTGTTCTATAAAATTAAATCGCTATTTATCCAAAGAGTACATTGACTATATTCACATATGGCATTGATATTTTAATATTAGTTTTATAGTATAGTTTGTGTATATTTAAGATGAGAAGTACAGGAAGGATATATGTTCTCAAGTTGTTTGTATACATATTTGAAATTTGTAGAAAGAAAACCTATTTTCAGTATTTAGGGTTTTAGCATAAAACAAAATTCTTTGCAGTTGGTTCAAATGTAGAGATATTAAGGAAACGAAGAATGCTGAGGAATGCACAGACTAGTAACGACACCGCAAACTGGTATCTAAGAAGCTCAAAGGACTGGCAGGAGATGGGGGAGAAGGTGACGGCACCAGAGCCCAGTGAGAGCTGGAATGGTAGCGGCCACAGGGCTGCTTGGCAGAGGGTAGTCGTGGAGCATCTCAGCTGCTGACAGAGATGCACGACTGATGCAGGGAGAGAATGAGGAACCGATGGATTATTTTCTCTCTCTCCTCTCTCCCTTTGGCTCTCCTGGAGGGTGACTCCTATTGGCCAACTCCATACAGGACCTGCCAAGGGGTTAGGAAACCGCAGTGATGCAGTCCTCAGCAGTGAGGATCCTTCAGGCCCAGAGCAGGGAAGGATGGAGAATGGATAGAGGGAGGGACAGTGGCCCCAATGAGGATACTTTCACAATGTCTGTTAACTCCAGGACCCTTAGTGTTTCCATGGACATGGAAAGAGGGCTGGAGTGCCAATACCCAAGGCTTGCCCATACATCTCTCTTTCTGAGATATGCTCTGCTGAACACGAGGTAAAAGGTTTTGTGTGATCAAATAGAATAGTGAATTTCAGAGTGGGAAATGGTAGCCTATTAACAAGTTGTTTTACTTCAAGATTTCTGAAAGCCTTTAGATTTTGGAAATATCAAGGCTTGTTATTCTGAGAGGGATTTTAATAAATATTCCACAGAAACAGTGCCCATATAAGATGTGTGGGGAAATACTGTAGTTATCGGATTCAAGTAGACGTCTAAGAAACCGACATCTTGGGATAGTTGAGAAATAAACTCTATTCCACTTACAACATTGTCCATCCCTTTCTTTCTTTATGAAATTTAAAACTGCAAGGCACTTAAAGTCTAAAGAAATGGAAAGTTAAAGGGAAAACTGTCTTCCCTTTTTCTTCTGCTCCAACTGTGGGCATTCCTGCAAATTCATGCTTCAATATTCTTATCTTTCTTTATACTGTCTCTTAATGAATGCCCTCTTCCCCCTGGTTTCAGTTATAACCTCCATTCTCTTTATAGCCCAATCGAAAACTGCCTTCCTAAGTTCTAGTTCAGAATCTCTAAGTACAGATTTTTCAAAAGGGTATTTGCTTTAGGCAGGCAACTCAGATTTATCATCAGGTTATCTAGTTACTTGGTTCTGGCTAAGTTGGTTAATCTCTCTTCAACTGAATTTCATTACCTGTAACATGGTGGAGTTGGGCTAAATACAACTTGTATAAAAATGTTGCTTAAATGTATAGTTATGACCTCTTAATCTCCCACATGTCTGTGCATCACTTAAAATCTCCTAGAAGGAACCTTACTTCCCTCTAAACCCATGAGTTTCACAAAATGAAGACTTGGTAGAGGAAGTTATTATGTGCAGTGCAGAAATGGGACAGGAGTTGAGAAGTAGAATCCAGAGTTACTTACTTGGTTTGAAGTTGCCTCTTTGGAAGAAACCATGTTCAAATCTCTGACTCTGAGGTTTCCTGAAGGAGGCACTCAACAGATTATAGACAATCACATCAACATATGAAGAGGGATGGCTTTGCTTCCTGTGCATCGGGCACTGAGGGAAGATGCCTGTCCAGCCCTGCTGGCACTGGTGGGTCCTGAAGGATTGCCCTGGTGATCTGATGTGCTGCAATTCCATGCCTCTAAAAGAGGATCTCACTCCCCAGCTAGCAGCTGGAGACGACTGATAAGATTGACACTCCACAGGTCTTCACAGAAGGGTTCCAGTTTTTCAACTGCTGAAAAAAAAAAAAAAACTGAAAACTGAAATAAAAAAATCAAACCTGAAAACTGTTGGAAAGTTTTTCCCAGTTGAAAAGCTATCAGAACAACAATAACAGCAAACTACAGCACTATTCCCACTTCCTTAAAATTTCCACAACTCAGTACATCAAAACATGATTGACAATGCAGATGTTTCAGGGTCTCAAACCAATGTACAGGCAAAGAAAATCAGTCCACTTAATTAAGGATTCTCAGTGGCTTGGGAGGGAAATCAAGGTCCAGCACCCTTATAAGTGATGATTATTAAGACATAGCCAATGGGAAAGTCACAAATGCATTCATCAAATTTGATTAATGTATTTACTTTAACATTCCCATGGTTAATTAAATCTATCGTAAAAATTAAAGGCATCTCCCTCTCTATCTAGCCATCTGTCTCTCCAGCTTCCAACAATGGATAACCACTGTTTTGTTTCTTTTGAATTCTTCCAAAGCTTTTCCGTGCATATATGCTAATACGGATATTTACTTTTTCCCAACCTAAGTGGAAAAATGGTAGCATGCTACACTGTTCTGTAGCTTGGTTTTTCACTTGACAAAATGTTTATTATAGTTCTTTCTAATTCAATGTGTAGAGTACTTTCAAATTTTTTAAATAGCTGTATGGTATCCTAGTACATTAGTATGTCTCCTAATAGGGGGCAATTTTGTCTCACTTGACAATTTGGCAATGTCTGGAGACATTTTTGGTTGTTATAACTGGGTGTGGGATGTGCTACTGGAATATAGTAGGTAGGAGCCAGGGATGCTGCTAAACATCTTACAGTGCTCAGGACAGCTTCTCCCCTTGCAAAGTATTATTTAGTCCAGAATGTCAATAATGCTAGAGTTGAAAAACCCTGTGTTGTATGGTGTACCCCCAGTTTACCTATCTCCAATTTTGGGCAATTGAGTTATTTCCAAAATTTTGTTATTACAACAATGTCACAACAGATAACTGCATATATTTTATTTCACATATGAGAGAATATTTGTAAGAATTGATTATTAGAAGTTAAAGAATTTTTCAAAATGAAAAAATGTCATACATTGGTAGTTTTGTCAAGTTACAATCCTTTCAGAAATTTGTGAAGATTTATTTCCAACAGCACTGCCTACATTGTTGTCAACCATTAGGAAATTTATCAATCTGAAAATGTGATCTCCAAGTCTGTTTTAAAGTTTTCTTTCTCTTATTATGCATTAGGTTGAGCATCCATTCATAATTAGCAGCCTATTCAATGTTCTATTTTTGTGTTTGTGGTTATTTATTACTCTTTTCCTAGTTTTTTAAAAAGTTTGTTTTTCTTTTTATTAGTTTCTAGAGGCTCTTTTATTTTTTTTCTGTTTAGTGATTTGTAAATAGTATTCCTGGGATGTCACTTGTATTCTGAATGTGTTTTTAAAATTTTATTTTGTATAACTCAATCATGAAAATATACAATTTTGTATATCATATATAATGAAAATACAATAATATATAAATATATAAAATACAATAATCTAACAATATAATTACTATAATATATGGCATATAATATGTATAATATAGTAATGATAACTATAAAATATAATTTTAATTGATTCATTCTTTCATGATTTGTATTATGAGCTATGTTTAGAAAAAGTCTGATAATTTTATACATAAAGTTTTCTTTTATTGCTTTTCTGATTTTATCTTTACAGTGAAATCTTTGATACTTGGTAATTTATGTTGGTACTTGATATATGTAGATTCAGTTTTCCCCCCCAGCTAGTAAAGCAGCTGTCTCATACATGTTTTCTGAATACTCCATATTTTCCCACTGATTTACTATACCTCTTATAACATTTATACCATCCTCATTGGTGTTTGACTTTGCTCTGTTTATTGTGCTCCATTTGTCTGTCTTTTGTTCATAAGTGGTATTATAATCTCATATTTTTTAAATCATTATTGGGCTTAGTTCATGTTTATTTCTTTTTGTTTGTTTAGTTCCCCTCAAGCCACTTCTACTTGTTCATTTTTATAAGAATTTTTGGCAGCTTTATTGAAATATAATTCTTACAATATTCACCCAATGTAATTCTTACACTATTCACCCATTTAAGCTGTTTGAGCCAGTGGTTTTCAGTATAATCACTGATATGCATGACTATCATCACAGTCAATTTTAGAATACCTTCATCACCTTAAAAAGAAGCACGTCTTTTTTTTTTTTTAAGCTATCCCCTCCCTATCTACCAATCCCTCCATAGCTCTAAGCAACCACCAATCTAATTTTGTTTCTATATATTTCCCTCTTCTGGACATTTCATACAAATGGGATCATACCATATACGGTCTTGTGTGACTGGCTTCTTTCACTTAGCAAATATTTTTAAGGTTCATCCATATTGTAACATGTATCAGTATTCTATTCCTTTTTAAGGCTGAATAATATCCCATTGTATGGATATACCACAGTGTATCCATTCATCACTTGGTGGACACTTAGGTTCTTTCCTTCTTTTGGTTCTCTGTGTAGTGCTATTATAACATTCTTGTGCAAGTATATTTTGTGGATGTATTTTTTCGTTTCTCTTGGATATATAGCTAGGAGAAGCATTGGTGGATCACGTGGTATTCTATGTTAACTCATTTGAGGAAGTGCCAGATAGTTTTCCAAAGTGGACGCAGCATTTCATTTTCCTTCCAGGAGTGTGCAAAGGTTCTGGTTTCTCCACATCTTCAGCAATGCTACTGTTTGACTTTTTGGTTCTAACAATCCTAGTGGCTGTGAAATGATATCTCATTGTGGTTTTGATCCACTTGAATTTTAATTCCTTTTGTTAACCTACAAATAAAAGGTTACTATTTTATTGTGGTCATAATTTAGACAGAATTGAAGTAGTTATATATTTAAATAAATATATAATTATCATATGTGCTAATTTTTTCTTCATATAGTTCTTATAGACATTTATTATTAAATAAATACATCCTCACAGATTTTATATGTATTTTGTAAATTCAAATATCTAGTTTAAGTTTTTTAGCTGGTTGTGTTTGCTTGTAGAAAAGCTATTATCTGAACTTTAAATTTGTACATAGTTACGTTACTGAGTTTTGTTCCTCATAGTAGTTTTGACTGATTCTTTTGAGTTTTTCAGGTATAGGCTATGAGAGAACTACTTCCTCTTTTCCAGTTTTCATACTTCCTGGTCTTATTTTTTCTCAATAAGTATAGTGTTATCTTTTGGGGTAATATATATTTTATCACAATAAGATTAATATTAGAAAGCTTTTAAAAATAAAAAATAGATGTTAAACTGTATCAAGTACTTTTTCATTGTTTAAGAAGATAAACAACACTTGGTCATGATATATTATTCCTTTGATATGCTACTGAATTCTGATTTGTAATATTTTATTTAAGATGTTAGCTTTGACTATCAGAAATGAGATTTGTTTGTAACTATCTTTAGGGGGCTAACTTGCCAAGTATCAATGTTATGCTTGATTAAAAGAAATAATTAAGTTTTAGTTCTTCCTGTGCTCTGAAACAGTTCAGAAAGCATTGGAATTATTTGCTCTTTAAAATTTTGGTTGAATTCTTCTGCAAAAGAGTTTAGGGTTTGTGGTAGGCAGAATAATGCCTCCCTCCCCCAACAATATCTATTTTCTAAACCCTGGAACCTGTGAATATATTAGGTCACATGGTGGCAAGGGAGAATGAAGATTGCAGATCAAATTAAGGCTGCGAATATATTACTATTAAGTAAGAAGTTTATCAGGGTGGGCTTCATATAATCACAGTGTCCTTTAAAGTGGAAGATGGAAGCAGATGAGGTAGGAGCCAGAGAGAGATGTGAGGATGCTGTGCTGCTAGTTTGGAAGACAGAGGAAGGGGACATACACTAAGGAATGTAGAAAGCTTTTAAAGCTGGAAAAGGGAAGGAAACAGAGTCTCCTCTAGGACTTCCAGAAGGAATGCATCCCTGCTGAACCCTTGATTTTAGCCCAGTGAGACCCACTTTGAACTTTTGACTTCCAGAACTGAGAATAAGTTTGTGTAGTTCTAAGTTACCAGACCTGTCATAATTTGTTACAGCACCTATATGTATATTATACATTATTATTATATATGTAGTTCATATATTTACATTGTATAGTTATTATGTATATATACACATACAAAGCTGTTGGGAATATCAGTATGAACTCATATGTATGTGAATATATATCACTATATCAGTATTGATTTCATGAATTCAATTCTAGTATAGTCGGCACTCCATGTCTACAGGTTCTGCGCCTGTGGATTCAACCAACAGTGAGTAAGCAATATTTGGAAAAAAATTCCAGAAAATTCCAAAAAGCAAAACTTGAATTTGCCGTGCACTGGCAAACTATTTACATAGCATTTACATTGTCTTATGGGTTGTAAGTAATCCAGATATTATTTAAAATATATGGGAGGCAGTTATATGCAAACATTGTGCTATTTTATAGAAGTAACTTGAGCAGGTGAGGATTTTGGAGTCTGGGAGGTCCTGGAACCAATACCCAGTAGATACTGAGGGATGACTGTATACACATAAGGTAGTTTCAGAATTACGAATTGGTATCTCTGTGAGAAACAGATTTACCAAATGGAGTACAATGTTTATGCACATTTAAAAAATGTTTAGGCTTACAGTATCCAGTCAAAACACCATTTTTACAAAGTTACTTAGGTTAGCTCCCTTTTCTTGCCTAATTTGTGTAAAAAAAGTTTTTGCTAATATTGATATATAAATTTAAGGCTACAGATTTTTCTCTGAGAATGTCTTTAGCCATATCTCATGGCTCGATATTAACAACTGTAATTAACATTATAATTTGTATTACTGTTTTTGGTTTATATTCTTACTACCTTAGTTTCTTAATATATGTTTCTTTTTTCATGGTGGTAGGGATACTTTATTTTCTGGTTTGTTATCGTTTCAGTTTTATTACATCTAGTTAGATAATGCTGTTTTATTTACACATTTCTGAAACTTCCTGACAATTTCTTTGTGGTATAATATATATGATCAATTTTGTGACTCTCCCATGAGCAAGTGAAAATAAAGTTTATTGTTTATTTTCTGAGAAGGCAATTTAATACGTATTAGTTAAGTTTTTTTATGTATTTCAAGTGTTCTTTTATTAAATTAATTTAATGCACTTGACATTTTGCGGTCCAATATCTGTGAATTAAAACTTCCTACTTGCTGTATATTTCTGTGTATTTCTCTCCAGTATCTTTAAGAGTTTTTGCTTTATCACCCCTGATGCAGCATCATTTGGCTTATGCATGTTCATAACTGCTGTGTGTTTATGCAGATGGCACTCTCACCAGTATAAAATGTCTTTCTTAGTCTAGTTTATTTACTTGTTTTTGGCCTGAATTCTACCTTGTCATGAGCACTACTTTCTTTTTGGTTGCTTTTACTCCCCTAATTTTTTCTGGTGTTGAGTTTCATTGTGTCCAGCCTGAAAATTTTCATAGTTATTTTTACCCTTTTTGTATTAATTGACATGATAGATACATCTGGTTTTAGTTACATCCACTTTTTTTGTTTTTAATGATCTTTTAGTTTTTTTTTTTTTACTATATGTTGTTTCCTTTGATTTCTCTGGGTTTTCTTTGTCTAATAGTTTATATTTATAATTATTTTTAAAAATATGTGTAGCCCTCTAGTTATTTAAATAGTGTAAATGGCTTCTTCATAAAAAGTTGTATGGTAAAGTACTTTCCCAAGGTCATTAGTTAATGAGTGGTGGAGCCATAATTTAAATGCTGTAACATTTGTTCTGTGCAGTTTTTTTGTTTTGTTTTGGTTTGAGTCAGCATAGGCTCTAAGGACAGTCAGTCTGGAGACGTATTTCAATGATCTTTTACGCTTTCTCATTCCCAATCCTCTTTCTGCATCACAAGTTTGTTTAACTTAAATTTATTTTAACATTTATTTAATGCACAAACCAAATGACTAAATGAGTGGCCTGAATAAACAATTGATAAAGATGGAGAATTTTTAGGTAATTGTCTTAAAGATAAGAAAATATAGTATAATTGATGCAGAATTTCTCTTTCTTGATGCTGTGGTTTTGTGTTTTGTCAGTTTTCTCTTTAAAACATTTATGTGAGGAACATGTTAAATATTATTGTGCTTCTGACCAACTTTATACCCTTTGAAAGATTTTATATCACCTTGGATGGAGAAAACTGGGCCATTGTTTTATTTCTTCCACTTGCCTTTTCTTGAACTCTCTGCCTGTATGTGTAGAAAGTTGAAAATTAGCAACAAATCATCCATTTAAAACAAATGGATAATCTGGAGATACAATAGTTGCAAATGATAGACTGGAGGGATACTTGTATCCTGTGTTTTATAGGTGGGAAGAAAAAAGATGCAAAGCTTACCTAACAGCCACTTTACAAAACGTCTTTGAATTAATTGGTGTAGAGTAAAATCTGAGCTAGGGTTAATTACATGAGAGAAGTTTTCTGAGCTTAGCATTGTCTTTCAGAAAATGACTAATTCATCCCATTTAGAATCTTAAAAAAATTTGTCATTTTGCTCAGATGCAGTTTACACAGAAAAGGCCATAGACTTCTCAAGTTAGGAAGATCAGGCATTCTGGAATAAGACCCAGTTCTTTCAGAATCAGAGCTCTATCCATTGATGGAATGTTTCTTAACTTCTCTGACACTTGCTTTTCTCATCTGTTGAGTAGATGAAGATAATACTTGTCTTCCAGAGGGAAGAGGCCTTAAATAAGGCAGTATATTAAAATTAGTGGTGTAAGTCAACAGCAACGAGAATTCCCTTTCTCCAACCCTTGTCCAGCAGAAACCTGCTGAGGACCTCACAGCCAATCCAGAGCAGCCCAATTCATTTGAAGCCAATAGGGAAACTGCTCAGCAAGCTGATCTTTGTGCCGCTGTCATGAATGCTCTGTAACAAAGAAGAAGTGAGTCCTATAGGATTACAACACTCTTTTAACTGGGCGCTTTGGCTTATTTTCTGAAGAACTGTTTCACTCTCCTTCTGACCAGGCTGATAGGGATTTAGAATTATGATAGCTTTCTTAACTAAGTTGCCCGATACAAATGTTCATATTGGTAAACTTGCTTGCTAATACACGTAATGCTAATAACAGACTCAGCAATGAAATTAAGTTTGCTTTATTAATTTTTCAATATTAAATTTCACTAACAGATGGATTAAAATTAATTATCATCTTTATTATGTCAACTCTAATGAAAAGACATACATCATTAGTGATATGCTTACAGTATAAAGTGTGTAAGAACATTTATGAGGGAAAAATCAATAACCTCATTAACGTGTTTATATTTGTTCCTCTAGTGTCAATTATTCCTGTAGTTATTAGCATATTCACATTATGACATAAAACAAATGAATAGCATTTTTTTCCATATAGTAACCTGATCTTGTCTGTCTAATTTTAATTAACTTGAATTTCATAATATATTACGTTTTAGATGCAAAATCTTAATACTAAAAAAATTTGTGATTGAGATTGACCCACATTTACCCTAAATTTTAATGAACATTTCTAAGAAGTCAAAATAAACCAGAAGCCATCATTTAGATTAAAATTATGTGTATAAATGACTTAAAATTTTAAATTCCATGTATGGACAAAATGAGTTTAAATTCTGTAAAATGTCCGTATCTGGAAAGTCTCTCATTTAAATTTGGATCTGGAAACTAAATGACATCTTATTTTATTCCCCCAAGATTTGAAAACCTAGAAGATCACTGTACCTCCTGCTTTGTCCTACTTTCAAAATATTTAAAAATTAAATATAGTATTCAAATCTCTGGTTGTATAATAGAAGAAAAAGCAGATCCTTGGTACTTAGTTTTATTAAGAGTTTCAAAGCTTGTTATTTGATTTTTTTTAAGTCTATATGTTTTACATATGTATATGTGTGTTTTATTTAATAGTTTATTATTGCTACTGTTTTGAATTGAACTGTATTGTCTTTTGTAGAAAGTATGCCACAATATTATAATTGTTTTTCGTAAATGCTAAATGGTTGTACTGAATCTAAAAATCTTTGAAAGACTAGTCAGTGTAACAATAATGCAGAAAGTTAGAAAAACCTTAGCCAAGTGAATGATAAATAAATATGCTTGCATATCTAGCTAATACTATATGAATGTGTTAGCCTCTGAGATCATAGGGCATAGGATAACCAATGGTTAAAAGAGGGAAAGATATTAAAGGAAACATTAGAATAAAAAAGAAAATATGGTCCAAAAAATTGATTGATGACTCCCCTAAACCGAATAGTCAAGGAATTCTAAAGACCTACTATTTATTATAATCAGTGCAAAACAATTTGAAGTTAGGCCAAGGCCCTCCAAACTTTGTGATTTAATTCTTTGGTTATAAATAATCCAACAGAAAACTCACCCACAGAAGTGGCCTTTGGAAGTTGTAATGGAATGAAATTATGACCCAGTACTCAGTCTCCTGAGTCACAATAAATGTGCTATAAGAATGTCAAATACATGGTATACCTTTTGTGAGAGATCATTTTAGTGGCACAGACTGCAACTTTAAAAGACCTATGTGGAGGTACAGTTCCATAATTCTGATAAGAAGAGAAGGGGTGTGAAATTGATGGGCAAAATTTCATAACCTCTCTTCATTTCCCCAAGTACATTTCCACTGTAAGTCTATCGACTCTGTATTTTGGATTCTAAATACTTGCATTAAATATTTTTGCCTTACCTATGCTTTTCTAAGCTTTTTGTCTCTCCTCCAACCCCCCAAAATACTAGAGTAGAATGCTTGGTTTACTAAAGAAAAAAACACAAAATTTTAAGTAGTTAAAATTCCCCCTGAGATATTTAAAAAAATGTTTAAGGTAGATTAAACCTAAACCAAAAATTAAATCAAATTATATTCTGTGTGCTCAATTTTCTGTAGGGAACCAAAAGTCACTGGAGTGTAAAATTCTAATTAATTATGTGGAATGCTAATGGATTTTAAATTAAAAATATGTGCTGTTTAACACCACCTCACTCTACACGGTTTTGCAAGTGGATATTACATTGAAACTGTCCTATAAAGTCTGGAATACATGAAAGGTATAATTGTCACTTCTTCAGTTTAATCTAAGAAGAGCTGAACTCTTCATCCGGAGAAGCATCCTGCTGATCTGCTCCTTTGACAGTCCGACTTAAAGGAAGCTTTATTATTCCACTTCACATACAGGTTAACTGGGGACATTTTAACAACCAGTGTTGTTACAGCTTTTCCAATTTTATAGTTAAAGACTAACTTCTTTTGTAGATTTGGAAACTGAGATTCAGCACAGATGACACAATTAATAATGATCAGAGCGGACACTCAAAAACAAGGTTTCCCTTTGCATGTTGTGCTTTTAATTAATCACAGCAAGCTCAAATGGAAAGGATACAACTATGAATCCAAGTTATTTTAAAACACCGACTGGAAACTCTTTACTTTGTATCAGGACATTACCAGTATTCTCCCTAATACTGACCTTTTGATACTATGATGCTCTAAGGAAAAGCATGAGACCATCTAAGGCTGCCATAGTTTCCCTCATTCATTCACTTGCTTGTTTGTTCAGTGAGCATCTACTTTGTACCAATAATTGTTTTAGATATTGAAGACTCAGCAGTGAATAAAACAAAAAAATTCCTTTCCTTATGGCATATAGAGCCTGATGTTGGAGGATAATTTTTTTTTAAAAAAAGGGGGAAAAACATGTATCAGATTGTAATAAGAATTAAAAGGAAAAAAACTAACGTAGATTACAGATGATTAGGTAAATTCTATTTTATCCTGCGTGGTCAGGAAACATTCACTGACAAAATGGTATTCTAGCTGACACTGGCAGGGCATGAGAGAGCAAATTATATGAATGTCAGGGGGAAGACAGTTTCAGGCAGAGGAAACTACAACAGCAAAGGCCCTGAGGTTGGAGTATTCTTGTATGAGACACACAAAAGTAGTCCAGGATTGGGGCAAAAGGAGAGTTTGGGGGCTGGTGACCACCTGGGCAGAAGTAAACAGGGACCAAAAAAATGGCCGTTGAATAGAACAAGGCAGAATATGGTCTGTTTCTGTGTCATCCTAGTTAATATTATAAGGTGAGTGCGGAACACTGAAAGACTAGGCTGACTAATGTCTTAGGAGTAAGGACTACTAGGGGGAGTAAGAAAGTTGTAGAATCCCAAGAGAGGTATGAAAATTCCTTGTCGGCTTGTATCCCCAGTGCATGCTTTTTTGTTTTGTTTTGTTTTGAAGCAGTCCTTTTTAGTGAAATGTAATCCAAAGTACTTTATGAGCAGTCTTGGTGCTGGGGCTGCAGAAACAAGAGCAAAGCCGCTGTCCACGGTACTTGTAATTGAGTCGTTAAGTAAAACTAAAACTAAATCTTGGAACGGACCCTCTCTCATGTTCTAATATTTGCAAATGCGATCCCTTGATCTTCCTTTATTTTTAGTCCCCTTCCCTACCTAACTCTTCTCTTATTTAAAAAACAAGTTTATGTCATCTTGGAATTTCTCCTGTTGCCTCCTCTCTGCAACGTCTTCCCACTTGGGTCAGATTAGGTGCTTCTCCTCATTATTTTCTGCCTGCTGTCCCACTCAACCTAAAATGAAAGCTCCGTGAGAACAGAAAAATTGTGTGTTTCTTTCAGTAGTACATCCCCAATACTTAGAAGAGACCTAAAAATAGTAAGCACTCAACAAATAATGAATGAATGATTAAAGAATGAACAAAAAGCACTTAAACTGCTAAATAGACAGTCGCCATATAGTATCTTTCCCCACTGTGCAATGTCTCTTTTCACTCCACTTCTGGCAAAGAACTTGAAACAAAGTAGATGCTTAATAACTGGATTGTTGGATGAATGCATTACCAGAAATTTAGGGTTATTTTCTGTGGTTTGCATCCATGAAGAATAACACATAGATACATCTCCCAAGGTGCTATTTCCCTTGGACTCAGGTAAATCATGCATTGATATGATTGCCTAGGGGCACATGTAGTTAGATAAAATTTAATTTTATAAAACTGGATCATTCCAACTACTATGGTTTAAAAAGTCTGGTTATGTTTACACGTTGAGACTAATTTTTTTAAGTTAACACTAGTTCTGTAGGATCTTAATATATGAGATTTGATTTGTGAAAACTATATCCATCATCTATTTTCTATCCATCATCTATCTGTCTATCTATCCCATTGCATTCAAAACACACTTAAGCATAATTTCTTTAGTCTATTAATGATTCTGTAGCAGCACTGGTGTTTGTTGTGAATCCCAAAGTAGGGGGTGAATATACAACTCTTTTCTTTCTCTTTGACTCCCTTGGAACAATTCTCAGGACTAGTTTTGCATGAATGCACTTTGGTAAATACTTTCTTAACATTGTGATAGAGTGAGAATTCAAGGAAGTTGTGTTCTGTTTAGTTAACTATAAAGTTTAGAACAGGAAAAAAAAGTTGATAATTGTTGAATCTGGGTGATGGGTATGTGGAAGTCCATAATAAGTTATTTATTCTCATAAATACTCTGAAGTCTTTATAATAGAAAGCTGAAATGAAAAATATGTACATGGCTGTCACCTCACTTGTTCTTTTATTGAGTATCAGTAATTTGGTCATTTTAGATATTTTGGCCCAAAAGTCAATTGAGATATTTTGTTAGTAGTTGAGTGAACAGACCCTGTATCACGTAAGCCAGAACTCTGCTGAGAGTGAGTGGAGGTCACTCTGAGTGAGTGGCGCCAGGACCGCCATCATGAAACAGGATCGTTCAAAACAAATGGAGACAGGAGGTCTAACGCTTGGTAGGAATGCTACTGAATATCTTTTAAAAACGCATTTTCTGAAAGTCAGCAAATAGATGAGTCAATGTAATGAGCAAATAAACCTGAGAAGCAAAGCCAGTTTTTTGGGTTTCAGTGTTTACTGATGTGCCTGAATCTGTGAATGAGGGGAGGTCTCTGCCTGCTTCTTTGGGAGGATGCCTTTCCAAATGCAGGCTTCCTGGCACCGAGCTCCACACAGCTTGGACACAGTGTGTGTGCCTAACCCTTTGAGAGTTACGGAGTTCCCAGGCGCCAGTTGGCCATGGAAGATTACGGGGCCCCCTGCCAACTCATTGCTTCCGTGGCAGTCAGGAAAACCCTTTTCCTTATTCATCCATGTGTCCAGCCAGCTGGCAGGGGGGTGATCACTAGGCTGTGAGTGCGTTGCTGGCGATGAAGGCCACAGGTGTCTCAGGAGTCTCAGATGAATGCTTGATAGGGTGGGCACACAGTTTTCTCAAACATCATTATTTAGGTCTGATACCTAAAATGAACACGGTAGGTGTAAAATATGAAATAATTTTGTAAAAAATGTGAAAGTTGACTGTTTTTGTGGTGACAAAGCATTTCACATTGTCAAACTAAATTTGATTCACTAGAATTGTTTGAACTTTTTTTTGTTCCAACAAATATTAATCTCAAATCCAAGTCAGCTTGAGTAACAATACAATAATGAAAATTACTACTCAGAAAATTCAAAACAAGTACAATTACTACTCAAAAAGTACAAAGTTTGAGTGTTTTGTTGGACTTACCATGTCTTAGTAAAACTTTTACACACAATTTTTTATTTTATATTATGATAAATTTTAAGCAAAATAGTTGTCTCACAGAAAACACCCATCATTCCAATAATTTAAATTCATATTGGCTGCTATAAAAATTGTATTCCTTCTTTATGAAAAGCTTAAAAAAAGTCAGTATACTTTTTTTCAGGAATTAAACTTTGAGGAATTCCATAATGAGAGGAATAGTCAAAGATATTACATGTCACAGCTTTATTTATAGCTATAATTAACAATAATTTAAATGAATAATACTTGGGTGATTAAACATTTTGATAAATTCAATATTTGAAATGTAGGCATTCTTTAGACAATATTTAAGAATATTTGATGACTTTTTAACATATTCATATGACTTTGATTTATTTTTGAATACCTCTTTTTCATCTTTTATAGATATTCAATACTATAAATATATATGCATAGAATAATACTGGAAGAAAATACTCCAAAATATTCATTGTTATCTCTGAGTTTGGAGTTGATGGATAATAATGATTTCTGTAGATTTTGTTTTATAATTTTTCTGAAATATCATTAATGTTACTAATTTAGCTATTTTAAATAAGATCTATGGAAATTGTTAATGCATATATAATATATACATATATATATACATATATATATATCTGTGTATGTGTATGTATATACATGTATACATATGTCTAGACAGGAAGATTTATGCCCACAAACCTCAAAACAGTTTGGGCAAATTTACGTTATTACCAAATTCTGTTGCTTGAAGGTTGTTGTGTTGAGGGAGGTCTAAACTCCATGAGTAATGTCAATCTTAAGTCCATAGTAATTATCAGTAATTTATTTAATACTGTTGGTTTTAGAAAATTTATATCATGTACTTTCAGTAAATGAAGTCCTTTGTATTCTGTTACTTATAAAAAGAGCATATAGAACATGTCTTAGCTAACTGGCGGAGACAGTCAGATATTTCTGTGTATCTGTAAAATATGTCTCTAGATCATTAATGTTGTCTATTAATAGTTAATCATTTTCATGTATATCTTGCTTTCCGAATTCTGTGTGTAATTGTCCCAAAATGGGTAGACACATTTATATTTCATTTACAGAAGATACCAGATTTAAACTTGATCTTTGACTATGAATTTGAGATCTTTGAAGATTAAAACAATAGTATGAATACACCTTATATTTTATATATCTGTGCATATTGTACAAAAATATATAAAAGAATACAGTGCAAGCTAAAGAAAAATGCATGTTAAATTATCTGTGCTCTCCAACTTTTTAAGAGGCTTAAACAAAATCTTTTAGTTTATTTGTTGTTTTAATTTAGTGGGAATGCAGTGTTAGCTTTTTAAGACATTAAATCAAAATTATGCTTTGATTTTCATTTATTGTTTTGTATACCTATAAAACAAATGCCTCAAAGAAACAGCCCTTTCTATACAAGGGCCTAAAATTAATGTTTTGGGAATGATTTGGAAGAGAGGAAGATGCCAACCGCATCTTAATGCTGTGTAGTTAGCAACTCAGTTAACAAACTGAATAGCCTAGATCACTTTTTCATAAATTTTGATTTTTTTTCTCAGTATTTTTTCCTTTGTCTGGCATGTCTTCTGCATCCTAAACCAGTGAAATTCTATTGATGTATGAAAGCTCATTTTAAAAGCTGTCTCCTCCATCAAACCTTCTTTCATCCCTTGACAACAAAAAAATAATTTCCTATGCTGATACAATTTCTTCACACTTCTCCTAGGACACACCACTATATACTGTGGTGTGTGTGTGTGTGTGCGTGCACGCATGCAAGTTTTCACATACACTCAATTTTAGTCTGAGGAAAAAGCATGAGCCTTGGGCCCAAACAGATCTTGACTCATAGGTACATGAGTGCTTATGAGTCAAAGTACATGTCCTCATAGGTACACGTCCTTGGCTCTAGGATATCAGTTACTGCTGTCTGTATTGGGACTAAAATAGATAATTCAGCAGTTAGTGTGAGATAAAGCAAGTAGGTATTAAAATGGCTTCACTTTATTGAGACATAGTAGCAGTTCAACTATGGCCAGTTTAGTATTATTTAAGTTTTGTTTCCTCTAATGTGTCAATCACAGTGTTTGTATTAGGAGTTACAAAACACTTAAAATTTTAATTGACATATATTTTAATACACAAAGTGGACTGTTTTAATATTGGGAGCTGATTTAGCAAGATTCCTTGTTTTAAATAAATGTCAAACCATTTAGCAAATGATGAATACATTATATCTTAATTTGTTTAACTTTCTCAGCTTATTATTAACTTTAACCTTTTAATTTGTAAACACATTACATCAGGTAAATAGCTACTTACAACTACTCTTGCATGCTTTGTACAAACTGCTTTTTAATAATCTATTATATGCCTCCATTTAACTAAGCAGCATTTAGGGAATTTGAGTATTAAACATTTGATATTTTGTTAATAATATATTTGAGTAGGTTAAGGATAAAGGCTAATGATAGTTGTTTTTTTTTTAAATAATTTGCAACAACTACAAATCCGCACAGAAATATTTAAGATTCTTAAGATCAAATACTGATTTTTGAGCTTTGTGTATTATGATCCATCCAATGAAAATACAGATTTTGATTATTTTTCATGATGTCCATCTCTAAAGTAGAGCTCGTTATTATATCTCATTCACTCAGTCATGAGATGCTCTCAAAATTGGAATGCCTAAGGCAGCAAGCCATTTATATCATTTTTATGATGCAACCAGATTCCTTTAAAAAAGAAGAAGCTGAGGCAGGTACATTTTAGAAAATCTAGCTTTTAGATTTGTTTCCACTTAATGTCACATTTTCATTTGTTAATTCTTTTATTTATCCACCCATTTGCTGTTTATAAAAGATCTACTCTGTGTCAGAGACTGGACTGAATAAACACTGGAGACATAGCAGTGAACAGATTGTGCTAAAACTTGTCCTGTGTTCTGTTTTTAATCACTAGGACTATATTTTCAGATACAAGGGTGCTATGCTCCATTTAAAAAATGCATGCCTATGTTTTGACTTCAAAATAAACTGTTGAGCTCTATCATTATTAGTAATCAGAAGACCCTGATATGACTAATAAGTTAACCAAGAGATTTAGGAATAAGCCTTTATCAAACTGTTTGAAATTTACAATTCATAAAAATTAATTATTTCAGAAGTGCAAGGCATGTCACAATCTTTGAATTTCCTGAAATACCACACTGTATGTTCTTTACAATATATTGGAACCTCAGAAAGTAAAGTATGTCCACTTTTGTCCTCTGCCTTGTATGTTTTACTCAGGAATAAGACCCTGCATAAAATAAACCCCACGATAAGTGCTATGTCTATCAATCGCCATGTTTCATTTGACTGTGCAATACGGTAAACACCAGAATATTGGAAAGTAGACAAAGCTGACTTTTATTTGTGTTATCCTTCAATATGGGTAAAGTAAACATGTTTTCTGTGGAAAGAAAAACAAAACATCCTTTGCCAAAGTGAGCTGAGATAGTCCTTACCTAAGAATATCATGGGTTTTTCTGAGTTTTGAAACAGTCTCTGAATGCATCAGGTAGTCAATAAGATTAATTTCATGAACTGTTCAATCATAATGAGAAGCCAATATATTTGAAACCAGTTATTAACCGGTAGCAAAGCAACCGGCTAATAAGCAACATTTAGCTTAATTAATTAATCAAGTAAACTATCCAGTTTTTCCCACAAAGCTGTCTTCTCTTTAATATTTGCATCTTTAAACAAATATACAGCAATATACTGTGAATTATAAATTAAATACTTTGCTTCTGCTCTGTGATTTTATCCTTGTAAAATATGTAATATTTTATGTACTGGTTATACTCTTCTATAACCAATTCATTACTCAACAAATATATTCTAATGTCAGACACTGTTGGCAGAAACCTTACAGTGAAAACCATGTAATTTAAATGGATATTAACCTGATGTCTACATTTGAAAAAAAACTAATTTTCCACCATTACTGATTACAGATCAGTTCAGCCTTAAAATTCTCTTAGTTTGATGATCTTCCTGCTTAAAAGGCAGACTCAGTATCATTTCCCCTTTTCCCACTCTGATGATGCATTCTTCAGTTAGGCAATTTCCTCACTGCATTTGCTACAAGGAACCAAAGATGCAAGTCTGCATTCCCCTGTACATGAAATGAGGGAAAACCACGCTGAGATAGTCACCTCCACCATCACACATTCAGTTTAAATCTACAGTAATAGACTCATACTCCAAGAAGGCTTGCTGTGTTTGTTTGCAAACTGGTCTGCTGTGCTTACAAGTCTGTGGTTTTATTGACATATTCCTCTCCGTTCCTGCGGTTTTTAATTGAAACCCCCACTGCTTTGCCCAGCTTCAGGAATGCAGAATATAGGCGTTTTTCATTTACTTTCCAACTCAGACAGGAGGAACCCAGAGGATCCAGGTTTTGTAGCAAAATCTATAGATTTTAGTGTTTCTTTTGGTCTTTAATGAAATGACGAGCCTTCGCATATGTTTTGGGAATTAGTGGCTGAATTAAATCTGAATTTATGAGAAGTTTCTGTTTCAACTTCCCAACATTTACGGTTGTTATTACCTGTTGAGTTGGAGCTGGATTTGTATTCTCAACAGCCTATTAGAAACCTTTCCTATTTGTAACGCTCTCCAGTAAATGCTGAGACTCAACATGAAGAAAACAATTTTTTCTCTTAACACGCGTTGGTAACACTGTGATAATTGTCACTTGGCACCAAGGAGCCCATGTTATTTAAAATCATGTGATTTAAATGGATATTTACCGGATGTGTTTATTTGGAAAAAACTAATTTATTACTAGATTGCAATGGAGTTGGTGCTTATATTTGCCTCTTTCCCCCTCTGTTTCCTGTCATCATATTTTAGTGACAGAGCTGAATATTCAATTGGTACTAAACCTAATAACACATGACTGGGTGATTCATAATAATTTAACCTTGGTCAGTCTTTCCTTCCCTGTTTCCTCCCTTCTGCTCATCTGTAGCTCCTATTTTGACCAAGTTTTAAACCATGTTAGAAGTAGAATCTTTTCTCAAATATTTTTATATAAATTTGAAACATATGAATATATAGAACTATTTTTTTTCTTAGTACCTGAAGCAGAGAAGAGCTAGCTAAAGTTTACTGCGTTTACTTCTGCCCAGCACCCAGAATCACTTTAACCTGGTCTACAGAGAGGACAGGGCCACGGGCTGTGTATTTACATTGCCATCTCACTAGGGATAGAAAGTGGAACATGAGACTGCCAAGGGAATCCAACATTGCCCTCAATTTTCCTGATCAGAAGTTAAGCTGAATATAAGAAAATTATCTTGTTACCCAATTTCCTACAAAACCTAATTTAAGCTCTTATATAATATACACTGTACACTGGTTTTCTGGAATATGTTGAAAAGTCACTTGTTTCTACAGATGAAAATGACAAAATAGGGTTTGTTATAATAAGTACTAAAATTTTTCTATTTTTATGAGAGAAATGGGATTGAAAAACTTTCTTCTTAAATTGTGGTGATTGAGTACTATGGGTTGAGGTTCATAGTGTTAACACATATAAATCCCACCAATCCAGTTAGAAAAATGAAGTATTTCTTTTTGACAAAGCATGAATGATTTTAGGAAGTTTCTTTAAAATGCTTTGATGATATCATTCATTTAGCATAACATTATATTCGTTATTCGTAAGATGTAAATGCTTAATAGAACTGTCCTCTCATTACATATGATTGATAGCACATTGTAAGGCAGAGTCTCTCACTAAATCCTGTAATAGTGGAAGACTTGAATAATGAGAATTGTGAGATTTGAACTGAACCTTTAGTCTATTTCTACCCCATCTCTCTTCTTTTTAAAGGTGATTGAGTGATATATGTTTTCTTCTGAGATACTGACAAAGAATACCTAATGGCAGTGAAGCAAAAGTAATAATACTAAAAAATGATGTAAATAATGAAAAATTAATATCTAGAGCAAAACACAACTGGATTTCTCACAAATCTTTATGATTTTTCTCCATTTCAATAACTTTTTGTCAGGGAGTTGAAAAAGCTACAGATGTGGGAAGATTTCAGATCGATCAGTGATCTGCTCATGTGAAGAACAGTATCATAGGTGAGATAACACAGGCTTGAAATTCACATGGGCCAGTGTTCATAACCTGACTGTCTGCCTTGGGCATTTGACTTAATGATTCTGAGATCAATTACTGCAAAAGAATATAAAGTTTGCAGAATTTTTGGATTGCAAATAACTGAAGTCTTAATTAAGCCAGCCCTTTGAAAGATATTTTTCCAATGTGCATATCCTATTGTTGTAGGCTGCTTTTCTTACTGTCTGCATTTTATTGATCATTGATCATTGACAATTCAGATCTGATATTAAATTGAGTTGGTTTAAATTCTTAAATTTTATATTATTATATACTAACAATAAATTTTACCTTATAAAATTTTAATTTATTGGATAGTGGTTATATTTTCTTATCAAATTAAAAAAATACTACTTAGTAGCAACTTAATAACTTGAACCATGATTTCATCATATTTCATAAACATTGCTTTCTTTTTAGCTATTGTTATTAACAGTGATGGTCTGCATTATATGATATCTGTATTACTTTGTAGGGGAGAGATAATGATAAAGACCAATATCACTATCACCACTGGAAAGGTTGATCTAAAAAAAGGAAAAAAAAAATAGGAGAAAATACTCCAATTGCCAAGAATGTAAATGGGACATACCTACATTATAATGAGGCTACAATGAATAATCTGATACCAGCATAGTTTTAAATTTAGGTGAAATAAGTGAATTCTTTGAAAGCTATCACTTGATGTGAAAAATGACACAAATTGAAAAACATCTCAATAGTTAAATCTGAAATTAAGAACTTTCCCACAAGATAACTACAAGTCCAGTTAGCACCATATTCACACAGAAACAGAAAAGACATTATAATGCAAAAACAAAGAGGACTGAAATAAATGGAAGGTGATTCCATATTCATAGATCTGAAGACTCAATATTTTTAAGATGTCTGTTTTCCCCAAATTGCTCTATAAATCAGTGCAACCTCAGTCAAAATTCCAATAGAATTTTTTTTACTGTCGTTGAAACTAAATTTTAGAATCAGACTTTCAAAAGACCAAAACAGTAAAAAAAAATCATAGACACTTGCAGACTCACACTACCACATATTAAGACTTACCGTATAGTAACAGTTATTGAGACAGTGCAATATTGGTGAAATGATAGGTGAAAAGTATAGTGAAGTGTAATAAAGGGACTGGAGCCAGATGCACATATGGTCCTTTCATTTAGAATAAAGTCCAGAATGATATGTTTATCTGTAAGGGGTTCCTTGTTAATTAGAAAGCCACATAACAAAATACATTTGGTATGCGTTATGGTTTCCAAATTACCACAAATTTGTGGCTTAAAACAATATAAACTTATTCTCTTATGATTCTGGATGTCAGAAGTCTGAAATAAGTGAGAAATTACCAATAACAGTATCAAATTTTAGAAATTAGAAGTTGGAATTCTTAGACATGACTGAGTGAAATAAGAAAAAAAAAATGCTAAAGTGTAGTTTCTTGCCAGATTTTTTTCTTGGTTTCTACTTGTGGAGTGAGGGCAGAAGACTTACACTGTCAGTATTTCCAGCTTTGCTTAGAAAGGGAACATGTACGACTTTCTTATGTGTAAATTTAGTTTCATATGGATGAAAGTTAAATGGAGGATTTTTACATGGAGCTGAAAATTTCAGATTCCTTTGGTGCAGAGATTCAACTATGAAATGACACTTGTATGATAGAGAAAGCACAGTCAGAGGGAGTTGCAACATCCTTCTTCCTTGCTAACTAAAATAGTTAACAATTTAGAACCATTATCAAGTTGCAAGACATAAATTTATGTTGTACACATCAGGATATAATAGATGACTGAAAATTTTAGGATGTTTTGAGAATGAATCAATAAAATAGAAATTAGAGAACACTGCATCTTTTTGTAGTGTTAATTAGTCTTACAGACTTTATATAGACTGTATCTCATATATAATATAGGAAAGTGCCTGAGATATTTAATATATTGACGGTAGTACATATATATTAATTCTATTATGAAATCTCATTAAATAGCAGCAACGGTAAAGTAGTAACTCAAAGCCATCATATTTATCATATTTAAATTATGCATAATCTATTTTTTCCCCCAATCAAGAAAACTGTTTGCTGTTAATACTGCTTATTTAAAATTATAAACATAACACTTAGGAAGCCTATACTCTGGGGACTTTCCAAGTAATGAGTGATCATAAAGAATCCAAAGAAATTCATGAAAAGATTTATTAATCTCAGCATCTGGCATTTATCTCTATTTTTTTAATAAACAAGGGAAACTTCAAGTACAAGTAGAAATCTAAGGAGTGTGGTCATAATATAGCAAGAGCCTTGAAACAGGCAGAGTGAGAGGTCTACCTCTAGCTACTGAAGACATCTGCCGATGAGGCAGGCAGGCTTTAGGAAAAGATTGTATTGTAGGATACCTCAGCTGGTAATAAAATACTTTCTAGATGTGCATATACAACAGCAAATGAGGAGCAGAGGAGCCACTAAAAATTAGACTCATCCTTAATAACTACCTACTTAATACATTGAAATATATATGATACTGATTAGCCCTTGCAGGAAAGACATGAAAAAGGCAACTGCATGTTCATCAGAGTATCTGAAATCTGAAATATATATATATAGGTATATACATATGTGTGTCCTGTGTGTGAGTGCAAAGTTTTGGTGTGAGTGCGGGGAAGAATGTTATCTGAAAATTATTTATATCTTGCATTTCCCACTCACTCTGCTTTATGTTTCAGGTGAATACTTAAAATAGGTGCTGTCATTTAGCATGCTCCAGGTACTCCTCTCTATGCTAGTTATCATTCTTACCTCGCATAGGTAACATGATGCTACCTGTGGTTCAAATTACAAGAATTCTCTGAGTTAGGAGTGTGGATACAATGCCTCAGATATTAATAAAAATATGAATTTGCTTCTACATTTCTTGTTCTTTTGTAGTATAGGAGAAAATAAAGCATAGTGTTTAAGAGTGTAGATTTTCAGGGCAGCCTTCCTGGGTTGAAGTCTGGCTCCACTAATTACGCAGGTGAGCTACTTAGCCCACTGTGGAAGATTAGAGACAGTCACAAACTCTCTGCCCCTCCAGCTGAATCTGAAGGGCTCATCTTTTGGCCAGTAGAGAAGAGCGGAAGTGACCTAGTGGTGGTAGTTTCTAGACCCAGGTCTTAAGAGACTGGCAGCTTATGCTTCCTTTTCTTGGAATCCTCTCTAGGAGCTATGAGTTACTATGTAGGATATCAGACTCTTACGAGACCACCACGCTGGAGAGGCCAAGTGCAGGTGCTCTGGCTGACAATCCCTAAGGGGCCCAGTGTTCGAGCCACTCTTCCCAAGGTGCCAGATGAGTGAGAGAAACCACTTTGGATGGACCCTGTAGCCAGCCCACGTTTCAACTGGATATAAACAGTGACTTCTATCAGTGTCACAAGGAATAAGAGAATCATTCAATTTAGACTTGCCTGAATTTGTAACTCAAAATATTCATGAGATTTAGTAGACTAGCTGCTGTTGCGAGCAACTAATTTTGGAGGAAGTATAGCAGTGTTTATATTGTGAAGTTTTTTGAGAAGTGAATGTGGTCGTATGTGTCAAAACACTTGAGAACATCCGATATATAATAAGCTCTCAAATATTACCTATCTTGATTATTTTTTTAATTTTTCTGTACATCTCAGAGACTGAATGAGGGAAGAATGGTTGTGATCTAATAAACAGAAATTCCTGGATCTTGCACTAATGCTAATGCCACTTCGTAATGTCCTGATCTCAATCCTATCTCTTAACTGCATTGATTCCCCCGCCAGCAAACAGACATAATGTCTTAGTTTGGGTTTGTCCAGAAACAGAGGCTGAGTACGAATGTAAACACATAGAATTTATTTGAGAAATGAAATAAATACTGGTAAGGGAGTTGGGAAATTAAGTAGAGAAGGAGAGGCAATAAAGGGTGCATTATCTAGCCAGTTTCCATAAGTAACTAAAACGTCCTTCAAATAGGAAACTCTGGGTGTCAGTGCAAAATACATGCTTCAAAATGATCTCACTCAAGGGGTAAGCAAGTTAGCCAGGTTGTTAACATACCACCTCTAATCGTTGATTGAGGGCTGCTGGGATGGGGAAAATTAACTCTCAGACTTTCTAACTTCATCTGCCACGTAGGCAGCAAAGTGGTCTCTGGTGGGAAAAAAAAAAAACAAAAAAAAAACCCTCAGAAAGTGAAATGCTGGTGCTGTCAGTTAGCTGGTAATCTCTGAAGTGATAAGAGCAAGGAGTTATGTAGGGGCACCGACAGCGCCTACAACCGATGAGAGGAGAAAAGCCTGGCTGTTCATGTGCCTAGTGTCCCCTGTGTGAGCTCTCCCATCCAATGCAGGACAGATCTTTTCTATTCATTTATATATTGGAATGTCTGTTCATTGAAATTGTTCAAGACAAGTATCTTACTCTGGAAAATTAAGTCTGTCTCCCAAATTTTTAGTGATTTCTAATGAGACATAATTAATTCTGGGCTTCAATTCCTTGAGAGGGTAACAAGTCTTAAGGCTCTGTTAACATACCCCAAAGTGCTGGTTCTTCAGAAAATCCCCAAAGTTTGGAGAAATCACTCAGAGTGCTGAGGTCCCCGCCACCCTCTGACAGCCAAAGTGCTTTACTTTCCAAGGTGGCATTGTGTGAAATCATTGATTTAACTGTCCACTGTGAAGGGACTTGCCTCTTTTCTTTTGAAGTGTTTCCTTTAAAAGGAGTTGGCATCCTCAATGATAAGCAAAGAAATCTTTCACATGTCAGAACCTGGATTATTGAATGACATTTGAACAATTTTAGTCCCCTCTTTGTAAAAAAGGTGGGGGGAGGGGCAAAACTATTGTATACATTTACATTTTAAATTGTGTAATCATGTTATTATCTGAAACTAAAACCATGCTGTTAAATTTTAGATAAAGTGTCCTGTAATGCATACAAAGTGTTCATTTGTTGAAGGCCATTAAGTTAATTTCCTGGCAACAAGATTAAATGCAAGGCATTTACATAATCATTAGTTGTGAGGTGCAGAAAAGATAATTAAATATTCCACCACATAAATTTATATTTAATTAACTGTGCTTTAGTGATCCTTCTGTCTGAATATTAATATTGTGTAAATAAACAATTAGAATGCATACTGATTTTATTAAAGGTTTATTCTTAAAATTAAGTAAAATATGCAATTATTAATTTAATTATATCTAATTTTAAATCCTAATCATATTAGTAAAGTTTAAAAAGGTTATCATTGTCCTCAGTGATGTTAGCTTCACATTTTATATTTCCAACTGCAAGGTACCTTGTAGATTTGAAAATACATTTATTTAGGTTATGCCAATAATTATTTGCTTTCATGATATTATATGCTTTGGTTCTTTTAAATCAGAAGTGACACTGGACTTTAAAAATGAAAGTTAATTATTATTGTACAGTAAACTTCATTTAGCCATGGCTGTATTCACTTGGGACATGTGGTATCTCTTGGAAACAACTGTACTATATAGAAGAGAGCAACAAAAGCAATCTGAAATGAGATCAAGTTGGTAGAAGGTCACTAAGGTTTATAGCCAATGAAGAGTTTATTAGGAGATAAAGTTTCTGAGGTTTTAAGAGTTTTTTTTTTTTTTCCATGTAATATTAGAGAAATTTTTGCAAAGATAATCCGACATTGGTAAGAGTGAGAACCTAAGTGTTTTCTAGTCTTAGATGCCGGATTTGTAGGGGGCATAGATTGCAGTAAAGTGCAATCCTCACAAGTGCACTGTGCCTTTAAATATTCTTGCCTTTATTTGCCTGACAGTTTGGAAGCCAATAAATAAGTAGTCTAGGTTTTCCAAACAACCCAATCAAAATATGGGCAGAATACCTAAATAGACATTTTTCCAAAGAAGATAGACAATTGGCCAACAAATACATGCAAAGATGCCCAGCATCGCTAATTATTAGAGAAATGCAAATGAAAAGCTACAATGAGGTGTCACCTCACACCAGTGAGAATGAGCATGATTAAAAAGTCTACAGGTAAAAAATGCTAGAGAGGGTGTAGAGAAAAGGGAACCCTCCTACACTGTTGGGGTGGGAATATAAATTGGTGCAGCCACTATGGAGAACAATATGGAAGTGCCTTCAAAAACTAGAAATAGAGTTAGCATATGATCCAGCAATCCCACTTATAGGCATGTATCTGGAGAAAACTATGCCTTGAAAAGATATATGCACCCCAATGTTCATAGCAGCACTTTTGACAATAGCCAAGATGTAGAAGCAATCTAACTGTGCATCAATAGATGAATGGCTAAAGAAGATACACACACATGTGCACATACACAGTGGAGTATTACTCAGCCCCAAAAAGAATGCACTAATGCCATTTTCAACAACATGGATGGGCCTAGAGATTATCGTATTAAATGAAGTAAGTCAGACAGCAAAAGACAAATATCATATGATATCACATATACGTGGAATCTTAAAAAAAATATGATACAAATGAACTTATTTATGAACTAGAAAGAGACTCACAGACATAGAAAACAAACTATGGTTACCAAAAGGGAAAGGAGTTGATGGGGAAGTATAAATTAGGTGTTTGGGATTAACATATACACAGTACTATAAATAAAATAGATAGGACTTCCTGTACAGCACAGGGAAATATATTCAATATCTTGTAATAACCTATAATGGAAAAGAATCTGAAAATGAATATATATGTATAGGTATATGTATAATTGAATCACTTTGCTGTACATCTGAAACTGACATAACACTGTAAATCAAGTATACCTAAAAAAAATTGTCTAGGTTTTCATTAAGCTTTCTTGGTAAGACAAAAAAAACAAAATATAATATGGAGAAAAAGTATTTCTGAAGACTATTTAATAAGAATGTATTCTTAACTAAAGTATAAAGTTACATTAAATTAGCAGCTTACATTACCAAGCAACAGTCACATTTTCTTATCAGGAGAGGTTATTTCGTATTAAATTGTAACATCCCAAGCAAAAATGTTTGTTTTCAATATGAAATATTTATCTGGGCAAACAATTCAATACCAATTTTAACTGTCTAAATGGAAGTTTCAGAAAAAAGAATGCATTTCACTTGCACACATTTCCTAATGGGAACATTTGTTTCTAGAATTATAGAAGGAGGAATAATAAAGTTGCTTTCTTTCTTTTCAAAGCTGTTGGGACTTTTGTATTTGATATGGTTAGTGTTCCCCTAGGCTGACCAAAACATAGTCCCTTCTGGTTTGTGCAAATAACGTTTGTAAGGGTTGGAGATCATTCTGCTTGTGTGGTAAACTCAGGCTTCCTTACTTTTCAACCCAAAGTAATCAAACAATACAGGGGATGCTACAGTGCCCACTCTCACAGGCTAAGTTCTGTAACACTTGACACAACCTGCACCTCATAAATCCAAATAGCGATTTTCTAGCCACTGTGTTTTTTTGGCCTCCTCCTTCAACCTCATTCATGTTAGAATCACACTGTCGTCTTCCCTTACGAAGCCTTAGTGTTGCTAGAGATGTCTGGATTGCTGGCTCATCCAGGAAACCGTGACATTTGCTCATTCATTCAACAAATATTTTTGAATACCAACTTTTCCAGTTTCAGACACTACCAAGATGAAAGACAAACTTCTTAACTTTAGAAACCATATATCAATTCTGGTGATGGAGATATATAGTAAATGGATATACAAATAGATACGTATTAATGGACTCGCCTTCTCAGTTACTAAGAAGACTCCCCAGCCTTGAAGGCTGGACGAAAATGTTTAGGCTGATTATATGCTGAGCAGAAATTTCAGAGGATACATGTCTCTTTATGAGAGGCAGTGTGCTTTTTCTAAGCCTCCACTTCATTGAAGGATAAAACTGCTAAAGCAAAACTGTGCACCAGAAAGCACAAGAAATGTGGCATTAGGTTCTGAGTCATGGAACATTTTATTGTAGCGATTGGTGAATCACTGCCCACAGCTCTCGGGACAGGTAGTCCCATATTTTCTTAGCAACACTCTGAATTCCCCCATGGAATGCACAAATCATGAAATAAAAGTAATTCAAAAACAAGTCTCAGTAAATTCTTTCCCCTTCTTCTGTTTGAAATGTTAATTTCCTTTTTGAAGTTTTTCCTGTTTGAGAGCAGTATGCAGGTTTGCTTGTTTCATTGCCAAAGACGGACTGGTAGAACTCAGCGAATGCCTTATATGCTACAAAGATCGGAATTTCTAAATTAGAAAAAACAAAACAAAACTATATCCAGTGTAGCCAAATTCTTCAACCTTTTTTGCCTTTTAAGATTGTATCTTTTTGATTAAGTCTGAATTCAGCTTCTTTGCAAATAAAATTATATTTCTTCTAGGAAAATCATATCTCAAAATTCTCAGGTAATTATCATAACTGTATTATATGTTTTTTTATTTTAATTGCATATTCTTACACATTTACGTTATAAATCTACATAGACTTACATATGTTTATTCTACTTTAATTTCATTTTTACATTCATAAAATGAATTAGATTGAAAAGGGGAGGAATTCTCTAAGTATTAAAAGCCAGATTAAAAAAAAAATCTCAAACTGAGAATTTCTATGGAGCTAATAATAGAAAACTTCCTAGCAATATGTAGTTCTTAGAACAATTCTGCAGTTTTGATAAGCATGAGAAATATAACTTTTTGTTTAATCACTAATTTAGGTAATTTACCCAGTAGCTACGAATGGTTGTATTATATTCTAAAGCTTCTAGAAACCTGATAATCTAATCTTTTCCTTATATATCTTTATCCTGTTAAAATTTGTATGAGACTAGGTTTGGTGCTGAGATCAAATGAGAGAATGCTGTCAAAGTACCTCGCGTAGCTTTGCAACTTTCTAAACCTGCTTTGTGGCAGTTTTTAGTATCCTGACTCTCTGACAATGAACTGAAACAACATAAATAAGTAATTTCAGCTCCGTGCCTCAGTTTCTATGGTGATAAAGTGAGTAAAGTGAGCTAGTTTAGCAATTTGATGTCTGGTAAGCTAACGTATTTGATTCCCCCCCTTTGGTTTGCTTAGGATATTGTTGCCGTATTCATGTATACGTACGTATTTATTTGTGTACATATGTTACTGTCGTTAAGAGTGGAACAACTTTTGAATACTTTTCAGGATTATAGATAACTGAATTTATTTCTTCGTGTGTATGTCAAAAAAATTTCTACCAAAATTTCATGGACATATTTCTCGGTCAGGAAGCAGACGATGTTTCTGAGGCTATAGTTTTCCATAGCATAATTATGGGGAAAATAAAGGGAGAGGCCAGTTTTCCAAACAACTTCAATCTGAATAGGAATAGAAATTTGAATAAATGATAGTCCCTCCACACAGGAGGTCTTAATTTAAACGAAATCCTGGGACTCATTTCAGTCTGCTGCCCATTTGATTTACTTGTTACTCAAGTGACTTCAAATAAGAAACAAATCAAGTAAATAGAAAACATGATTAATTTTGATTAGGAAGGGGGCTGCACGGAAGACTTACCAGCTGAGACTAGTCTTGAAGGATGAGTAGGCATTCGCGTCTTTGGCAGTTCCACGAGCCTTAAGAACAGTCAAACTCCGCAGACAAGAGTTCTTCTTAGACTCCTTTGAAAGCTCTCTGCTAACTTTTTTTCTCAATTTTTCCTATGGTTTAGCATGACTTTTTCCAGTAAAGAATCCTCAGATCAGACCATATTCTTAACGTTATTCTCCAACTACTTTGTGACACTGTAGTGAGATTAGCCTCTAAGATTATTCTCTGCCCCAGTGTTTCTGTGCCAGGTTATCTGCGGAGCTGATGGTTACATCAGGCAGCGATGTGGAAAGACAAACAAACGCACATCAACAGCAATAAAAACCTACCTGCTCTGATGACTCCTGAGCCACAGAAAAAGAAGAAAAGGGATTTTCTGATACGTGGTTTAAGGATTTTTGAAAATTTGCTATTTTTGAAAATTCACACAGATTCCATAACCCAGCATGGCTATTAATGAGGGTAAGATAAATTTTATCAAATTTCCTCTGCTTCCCCTGGGATGTCTACGCGGCATGTACTCCGAGGCCGAGCTGCTTCTGTTAGGAGGACACTAATTTGGATGAAGTTAAACACTTAATTCTCCACAGAGAATTGACAAAACTAATTGAGCACAAAACATATTGAAAATATTGAATGATTATATTTTTAAAGTAACGTATTCACACAAGTGTAAGAATAATAAAAATAAAATGGAACAAATGGTTGAATGGAAAATAGAGTCTAGGCTCCTGGTATAACGCCCACAAAAAATTTCGTGGGCTTTTTTTTTTTTTTTTGTAAATAGCAAGTGCATTTGGCGTTAACATCTCCCAACACTGCATAAATCTTTAGTTTGTATCCTCACTTAAAAGAAGATGTTTCTGATATGTTTTATTTCTGATTTTAATCTTAAGTTGTTTAGTGTCCATCATCTAGGATAAGGAGATGACAGGGTAGTGGGATGGGGTGGCATGGTATAATAATTAATCTTCTTTGTCCCTTGGAAGCAGAGGTTACTTGAAAATTGATGTATGTGTAATTTTCAGTCGATGGAGGTGGTCATGGAAATAGATCTAAGAGAACCATTTTAAAACTGCACAGTCACAATTGTGTCAATTTACTATTCTGCTGCATTGTTCTCTTCCAAATTGCCTCTCTTTGAACATATTTTGACTGTGTATTTTCTATGGCTGGTAAATTTGGAAGCACACTCTCGCTTAGCTCTGAGTAATTCAGAAGAAGGAGTTCCTGAGCATGATTAATGGAGAGGCACTGAGGGTGGTAAAAAGGCCTTGGTTGAGATCCAAGTGGAATCAGTCTTCACCTGGAGCCCCTACAAATGCTATGGTCTGAGTTAGTTGATTTATATCTTTTTTCCCCCACCTTGCTCCTTTCTCTGTCTTCCCTTTTCCCTTTTTTTTCTTCCTTCCTCCCTCCCCTCATCCTTCCCTCATCCCCCCCCTTTACTTCCTTCTTTCTCTATGACTCTTTCTCTCTTTCATCCTTTTAAAAACTTAATTTAAAATACTATTCAGCTATAAAAATTGACAACATAATGCCATTTGCAGCAACATGGATGTTCTTGGAGAATGTCATTCTAAGTGAAGTAAGCCAGAAAGAGAAAGAAAAGTACCATATGAGATCGCTCATATGCAGAATCTAAAAAAACCCAAAACAAAACATAAATACAAAACAGAAACACACTCATAGACATAGAATACAAACTTGTGGTTGCCAAGGGGGCAGGGGATGGGAAGGGACAGACTGGGATTTCAAAATGTAGAATAGATAAACAAGATTATACTGTATAGCCCAGGGAAATATATACAAGATCTTGTGGTAGCTCACAGAGAAAAAAATGTGACAATGAATATATGTATGTTCATGTATATAAAAAAAACTTAATTTAATTTAGCCTGGGATGCTATTGCTCGGCCTCTCTGGTGTGAAAGTAGCTCAGCTGGCCAAGGCTGGTCGGCAGGCAGGGCTGAGCAGCCCTTAGGAGGGAGACGCGGTGATTCCATTGCAGAAAATCCAGGCAGATGCAGGGGAGACATTGTACAGTGTTTTCATGGTTTCCTTGCAGTTCCGCAAAGGTCTGTACAGATGAAATATGGTGACAGACATGACAGGAGAGTAGGCAGAGCCAGAGCCTAAAGGGCATTATATGCCATTTTGTTCTTTTCCTTAAAAAAAATTATGAAACCATTGTAGACATTTGCATTTTAAAACACGTATACAATAATATGTATAATTTCACAAGGTTAGTTCTAATTCAGATACTGTGTCATCACGTGTGCTGGACTTCAGATGCCAGTTAAAAGCTGGTGTGCCACTACCACGATAACAAGACTAAATCGTGTGAATATTAATTTTTACCACACTGCCTTTTATAGATGTATCCTCATGTGTATAATTAGGGTATTGACAACATCTTCCACAGAGTGATGGTGTGAAAGATTTGCTTATCATCTCATGCATTCTGTCAGAGGTAGGGTCTAAATCCAAGGTTGGCTTTGTCCAGATATTCAGCCTTTAAATGTGTACCTGCAGTCTCTTCCTCTAGCAGAGAGTAAAATGTCATTGTCTTGCACCATTATTCCATTGCACAGTTTAATTTTTTTCCCCTCAAATAGCATCTCACCTTCGTCCGTTCTGCGTTCTTAAATACATGGGAATCCTGTAGCCAGTTAGCTGACAGTAAGCCACAAGAATGCTAAAACTGAGTTGGTCAGAGCCATTGGGCTGTAAATTATTTGGTTAAAAAAATACGTAAACACAAAGTTTTTACTTGATCTTCTTCTGAAAGAAATCAATGATTTTGTAGTAGGCAGTTAAGTTATTCAAATAAATCTCAGATTATCTGATGCCTGAGAAAGTTTTCTTCCCTCCAAGGTACATTCGAAATATATTGACTATTTGGCTTCAGGGTTAAAAATAGTGAATTACCTCCTTGTTTTTTCAATAGTTATCACCTTCTTTCATCTCTCTGCATTTCTATGCGTTTCCTGAAGCAAGCACGCAAGCAAACAAAAAATCTTACTTGTGTATAGTAATTACAGATGGTGACTGATAAAAATAAATGCTGCCTTTAGTTTCAGCCTATTCTGTTCTTGCAGGTGGAATTGTGTAGAGGATTTAAGATTAAAATGCAAAAAGCTTGGCACATTAACTTAAAAGAATACATTTACTATATCCAACTATTTGTTAGATTTTTCACTAGCAGCTTCTAACAGTAAGAAAGGCATTCTTGTTCCCAACTCAATCATCCTTTTTTTTTTTTAACATTTAGCAACAAGGATTTTACAAATGTTGTCGGAGCCGGCCGACAATCGATCAGGTCCAGAAACCTGTGCTGCAGGACTGAGAAAAGAAAGACAAGACTAAAAGATGGGGTTGAGAGGGTCTCACTCTAAGCCCGCAAGACGCTAAGCCAAGAATGGACATTGAGTTTATTTTCAGTAGTTAATTTATACAATTTCAACTAGCTATCTTGTGCATTCCTGCACGTAGGCATAGGTATTGTTTTAGGGCTCATTATCTCGTATATTGTTCTATAGATTAACATTGTTTATAGTACTCATACACTAAAGTCAATGTTCCCGCATATCAAGATCACTAACTAAGATAATTATTCAAGTAAACTGAGATAACTAACTTGTATGCTGATTGTATCTCTTTGTTCTAAGGTCATCAGTGACTTAATAGCTCTGGATGTTCCTAGAGCTTTAGAACACCTGGTGCATTCTTCTTCAAAGGGGTGGCGGGACAGAGATTGTCTTTGCTAGATCAATCTCAGAGCCTGATGCCAGCACTTTGGGATTTTCCGTCCCGTTCTGTGGTTCTGTGCTCGGCAGTCCTCAGGTCATGAGTGGCTCCCCGCAAAATGTAACTTCAACATGATAAGAATTTTCAGTTAAAGTTTAACCAAGCCCAGCATTATCTCTCTACCTGACTTACAATCCGCTTAAAATGTGTCTACACTCATTGTCTGCTCTTGCTTACTCAGTTGTGCTTCAGCTTCCTGTCATCTGCTTCCTAAGCTTTCATTCTTGCCCTGAAACCGCCCTTGCTAATGTCTTTGATTACCTCCTCTTGGTACACGTGGATGAGTAATTTTGTCCTTTTCTTAGCTGACCTCCCTGTGGTTTTTAACTTCAGTTTCTCTCAATGACTTAAAACTTTCTGGCCAATGTTCTTTAGCACACCATTCTGTTGTCTTGTGACTGCCTTACCGATTCCTCTTCTATCTACTCACCTAGTAGGAAATCTCCAGCTTTGCCCCCATGTCAAGCTTCTCTTCTCCCTCTCCATAATCTTTGCAGAAGGCAATTCCATCCAGTCAAATCGCAAGTTGATAGTGACACACAGCAAAAATGCTTTAATGCGTGTTTCTAAAGCAGACGTTCTCTCTTGGAATCCAGCTCCGTGTTATTGTGCCAGTTTACTTGAAATCTTAGCTAGATTAGCCATGGTGACCTCTAACTCAAACTTGCATACATGTATGTGTATGTACGTGTATGTGTGTTTGTATCTCCTACAAAACTGGATCTTCCTAGACGAGTTTACGGCATCTTCCACGTAACAAAAATAGGAATGATGATATAAATTCTTCCCTGATCCTAAATATCATGAGTACTAAGGACTGTCAGTGTATTCTTCTAATTTTTTTAAGTCCAATAATATCTCTGGACTTGAGTATTAAAAAGTTTTAATGATATTTTTCTGGATTACGGATTGTTATATCTAACTCAAGATCTCTTATCCTTGGCTATGTCACTTTCAAATTCACCTCCATCCATATAACTATAAATTAAAAAAAAATTAAGACATTTCAAATTGTCACACATAAACTATTCCAAAGTAATCCCATGCTGATGAGGTAGACGCAAGTTTTATTGTATGTTACACAAGGCTCTTCATGATCTGGCACTTGAATAAGTCTCTTATTACACTTTTCTCATATTCTAGATTCATGAAATGTGGATAATTTGCGGGTCTTTGAATGCACTGTTATTTCCCTCCTCCCTCACCTGTGTCTGTTCTCATAGCAGACGGAAAGGTTATCAACTGGATCCCAGCCTCCATTGGACAAGTATGGCCCCATGGGGGTTACGCGCTGTCCTTCTGAGTAGCGCATGTGTGGAGTGCCACGCAGATTTATGGCAGCGTTCCACCTGAAATTGAAAGACAAGGTGCCGAGCTTGCTGACAAACAAGGGCAGAGACAAACATTTTGTAGCTGAACCCTGAGTAAAGTCCTGCCCGATTCCATCCGGGGGCTTGCTGGTCACCCAGCAGGGGCTGGAATAAGAGGCAGGGCCCAGAGCACATGAAGTGCTGGACAAGAGGTTGTGGGCACCCACATCCCATGTCAAGCCTCACCTCACCCACTGTTCCTCTGTAATATCTTTCTTGCACCTTGTCCTCATGCTCTCATGTGCTTCCACAGCACAGCCCTGGCACACTTCTGTGGCCGACGCCACACTGTGACCATACGCTGAATTCTCTATGCCCTACACTATGATCTGCACTAGTGAAATGAGGTCTCTCTGCCTCTATTGATATCTCTTGTGCCTGTTGATACTTATCATAGATATAGATCTATTTGATTTTATTTAACTACTGCCTAGTATTCAATCATACGAATGTGTTACATTATATTTATTCATTTCCAGTTAATACACATTTCAACTATTTCTGTATTTCATTGTTTCAAAGAATGCTACAGTGATGCACAATGATTATTTTTAAGCCCTAGTTTTCTTTTTCTGTATGTATAAACATATGGAAATAAAGAATAATTTTTAAATTACTGGGAACTTGTATTTCTTTAAAAAATTTTTAAAGCAAATGTATTTTCTAGCTGTTAGCAGAACATAAATACTCCTATTTTGAGAAGCCTTTTTAGTGCTTAGCTAGATGTTTTCTAGATCTTAGACTGGGTCTGTTTATATATATGTTAACTTGCCCCCCTTTCTTCTCAGTATATATGACTTTTAAGTTACTGATCACATTGTTCTATTTATAATTTTAATCTGCTTAAATATTTCTTGATCCTTTGCGCATTCTGAAAAGGACTGTAGCCGAAACCATCGTAATAAAACATATCCCCCTTTGTTCAAAGACCAGCTTATGTCTCTGCATTAATTTTCTTTCTTCTCTTTCACTGATAATTAATAGAAGTACTGGGAAGTACTTCACTTTACTTCAACCTATTTGAAGTTTATTACCCTTGTGACTCACACATCACAACCACCAAAAATGGATAAATTGTAACATCTACCCGAGTAAATCTTCCCTTCAAGGACTACGACTCCCAAATCTCCTAACAGCGCATTTTCAGACTGCCCTCTCTAATAACTCTGTTTCCCACAGAGCAAAAGGCTTTTAGTACATTACAAACACTGCGCCGTTGCTCTTGGCGGCTAGCATCCCTGACTCTCATTTCTGACATGCTTCAGGTTGCTGCATCCGAGAGACCCATTCAGTGCTCTCGCTTCCTGCCATTAATATGAAGCGTTCTGTTTTGACATTTAGTCATTTCAGAAAATGGGCATTTGATTCATGGGCTAGAAGTCTGTCTCTCTCGAGAGCTGCATTAAGTAAGATAAAGTCAGGATGTGCTAGAACACTGCTTATTTAGCAAACTTCCTAATTTCAGTGACCTGTTAAGTAGACTTTCTGCTAGGAAGAGAATGCACCGACCTCATTTTTCTTGTGTTCCATCCTTTCCTTGTTCAGTTACTTTCATCTCCCACTCGTGTTGTTGCACATATTCTCTGAACAATATCTTGCTTCTAATCAATCTCTTTACTTTTTTTTTTCCTTTCCTGCACCCAAAGCTAACCCTTGACATCTTCATCCCTGTCACAACAGAGACAGTGGTGCTCAGCAAACATTGCCTTTGCTCTCCCGTGTTTAGTAGCCTCTTCGCCTGTAGACAGGTCCTCCTGTCGTCTGGCTAACAGGAGGCTCCCCGTGAAGGTGATGCAGGGTACTTCAGTGAAAGCGTGGAGGAGCCAATTCACTACCCTCCATCTGTCCCTTTTCTACATGATGCATCCTCAGGATGGGGAGCCTGGGTCCCTGAATGACCTTGCCCAGGACGTGTCAGCGAATAATAACATAGAAGTAAATAAATACAAACCATCTGTTTTGCTAAGTGTCTCAGGTAGAGGGGATGCACTGCCTTATCTTGGCTAATAGACAGACCACAGCTCTCTTGAGTCTTTCGCTAAGAGATTGAAACATTGTTTAACTTGTCTCCCAAAGCCTTTTAAAATCAGATTCCACTTTATGAGTTTTGTAGAATTCCAAATGATGTAATCTTTACTCTAGATAATTTAGTATTTTACTATGTCTATAATCATTATTATTATTATTTTATTTTCACCTTGTTATTCTTTCCCTCACAGTCTTTCAATTATTCACTGTTATTCTTATCATAAACTTCTTTATAGGGCTTCATAAATCCTTTCTATTCTGGCTTTTTCCAGACTCATCTTTCGCCGGTCTTATCTTTGTGTTTTTCTCCCAGTCTGGAGCAGCAGTTTTTCTCCCTGCCATTTCCTCTACGCTCAACATACACAATTTCCCATGTTTACTTTGCAAACTCCTTATCTGTAGGTCTCCACTGAACAGTTAGTTACTCAAGGAAGCCAGCTCTGGTCTCCGGGTTGAGAGCCCCCGTATACTTGTAGGGAAAGCTGAACTCCCTCCACCGTGGCTCTCATGACACTGTGTTTTCATTGTCTAGTTGCTGCTGTACACGCCCCACTCAGCTGTAAGCACTGACTCCGTCTGCCTCACTCGTGCGTGTTCTTAAAGGCAACCGTTAAGCTCTGACACATAAAGGGAACACCGCAGGGCGTTGAAATACATATGTTCTCCATGATGGGGAAGCCTGTTCCTCCTTCTCTAAATACTTCCTCATCCCAGTGCATAGCCCATCTCTTCCACGAAGCGTTCTGTATGATTTTATCCCGGACAGTTCTCTCATTCTGAGGTGCTGTCATAGGGTGCACCGCCCATTTGACCACCACCCATTTTTAGCATGCTTTTCTTCCTTGCTTGTTTCATTGCCTGAGTATTTTTTCTCCCAAGTGTAATCTTTGAAAACAGGGACTAATTTTGAATAAATTATTTGTGATATTCCGCAGAGGCTTAGCTTGAGCCAGCCACTATGTTTGGGTAAGTATGAATAAGGAAAAGGTCTGACCTCTGGGCATTCAGAACCTAGAAGATAGGACAAGACGTAAACAGGTGGATAGATGGCAGTAGTGTTAATTTTGTAATATTTGCTTGAGCAACCATCGGTGTGCCAAGACCGTATAATTGCTGAAAATGCTTTGATATATGAAAAGGCATAGAAATGTCTTCCCAGCAATAAAATGAAATTATGGGAAATATAATTATCTACATTGATTGTCAATCCTAGTCAGAGGAAGTATAACTCCAAAGAATAATTATGTTCAGAAATCCTCACTTCTGTTTTCATAATTTATAGGAAAAGACTTCCCATTCCTTCTTATCTTTTTTCTGTATTTATTTCTTCTCTATTGTACTATTCTTATTTTTCTTTCTTCCTAATTTGCCATTTCAAGCCTCTGCAGGTGATACCCTCCCCCCACCCCCCCCCCACACACGCACACGCACACACATGCACAGTCTGATTAGCTAAAGTATTTACCCAGTTATATCCTTCTCTGTTATTTTTCTGCATCCCATATGATCTTAGTCCAGTCAAAATTACGTGGCCGTCAAAAATAGTGACATTCTTACCATTTTACTTGTTATTCAAGATTGTGCTGAATTTCTCAGTAGATGAGTTTCTGATGTGTTAGATTATTTAATTTTCCAGGGATATGTTGATTCTAAGTACACAGAGATAAAATACCTACTATTTAATCAGCACTGGGATTGTTACAAAAGAAAGATGTAAAGTAAGGGCCTCACTGAGCTAATGAGGAAAGAAAGGTGGCAGCTAAGCCAAAAGCAAGGTAAAAAGCCCAATTTATTTGACATAGACTATTTAAAGAAAATCTAATTTTATGTTATGAATATTCACTCTCCCATCTTACTCTGCACATGTGAAATTGCTCATAGTTTTATTTATTTATTCCCCACTTTGTTCTAAAAAGGATTTAAGGTGGCTTATGAGGATATTTAAAATACATCAAAGCAACATAATTAAAAATAGGTGAGAAAGTAGAAAAATAACAAGACTGGGAGCCTAAAGTCGAACCAGAAATAGGACAAAATACAAGTACCCTTCAATGAAAGTTTTATACAGTTACTGTTGTTTCTGAGATTTTAGGCAACCCATGTTGAAAGAACTTAACAGGTTATGGTATTAATGATATTTAGGATATTAAAAAAGTGAACTGTTCAGGAAAAGATGGTCAGAAGAGGTGGAATATTCTCTTGCGAGGCCTCAGGAAAGACGTTACCTAATACAATGAACAGAATTGCCAACAATGTTCTCAACCATCTTGAGGTAACCATGGTGAGCTCTGTAGAGCAGTTCCTTTTAATGTTCTTCTGTCTAAGCTGATGGTATCCTATTACAGTAGATTTCAACGTAAGATAGTATTTTGCCACTCTGTAGGAGGGGGTAGAGATGGAGGAACAGTAAGACACAGTCCAATATGTAACTATATACTACTTTGGCTGAATTATTTGTACAGATTATGAAATATTGAGTACTATGTTCTTCATTTAATCCTCAATACAGTTATTTCAACGTTTCTGTTCCCCATTGTCTGTGTGAAATTTGGCCGAGATTTCTTTGCCAAAGAAATCAAGACCCAACTGATCTAACAGATATTCCAGTAAATAAGTCCAGAAAACAGAGGTAACGACCTAAAAGACTCGCACACCTACCCTGGTTGTGGAAATGTATGTAAAGACTACTGACACTTTGCAATGGCTTTTAACAATCCTACAGATAGAAACAGAAGAACAAATCTGTCTCAGGGTAATAATGTGAGTAGAACTACAAAGAAAGGTGATTTATACTCAGGAGCACAAATGTAAAATCATATACAGTTTTTTTTTTCCCAAAAATTGCATGTGTAAGAAAAATGCTCTTTCAGATTTTTGGAGGGTTATTGCCATATTTTTATTTACATTAATATTTAGATGTTGTCCTGTGAACGTTGGAGTTTTAGGCAGGGAATTGCCAAGTTTAGAAATGTGGGAAATGAGTCTTCTGGCCTTGAAATTAGTTCACTTAATTATGTTGTATC
Organism: Vicugna pacos; assembly: GCF_048564905.1. Classification (NCBI taxonomy): domain Eukaryota; kingdom Metazoa; phylum Chordata; class Mammalia; order Artiodactyla; family Camelidae; genus Vicugna; species Vicugna pacos. The sequence goes on from NC_132995.1 coordinate 34,545,106, forward strand.
TCAGTTTCACCATGTAGGAATCATCCAGGGTTTCCTCATTCTGAAGCTTTTATGCCTGTATTACCAAGTTGATCAAGTTATTGGTGTTACAAAAGATTTCCACCCAGTTACTGTGTTCTATTGTCCATAATCAAGCTAAAGGATTAAAGTATGGTATAAAGGGTACTTTAACCAAAGAATCAATCTTGTTACTGAGCTGCCTGTCAATATTCCAGAGTTAATAAGCATGAAGGGGCAGAGACTTTCTCTTTGATGTAACAATAATCAGTGTTCTGTGCTGAAACAAGACTTGCCATTCTTTTTGTATTCTCTGCCTGAAAAGTCACCCCTCTCTAGTGGCTCTCAGTCCTGAAGGCTGGTTTGAAAGGTGTGGCTTAGTGAGTCACTGGGAGCCCTGAAACAATGTCTGTTACCTAACGCTCACTTGGCAACTTACTAGTGTCGTGACATTAAACAATTTTCTCTTCCCTCTGTGGAAGCTTCCCTTCTTTATGGAAAGTCACAGATCAAATTGAATATTTGTTTTATGATGTGATAAATTGTCTGTTATTAACTATAAATCTCATTATAGGAAACGTGCTTGGAGAAGACACTCACTGAATTAGTTATTTATTTTGTATCAGGCATGTTAATAATGATCTCATCTAAACAGTAATCATTGCATAATGTAAAAATGCAGCCATTTTATAAAATTAGAGAATGAGAAACTTGTTTGATATCTCTGAGCATCAAAGTTATGTAGCTAATGAGCGATGAGTCAAGATTTCAACTCAGGTATGTTGTTCTAAGCCCCCTATACGTACCTTAAGATCTGTTGCCATTCACTTACTTCTTTCTGTCATAACCCAAAGCTCTTTATGTCTAAGCACCAGAATATCCTCAGATTTCATCACATTTCTAATTGTAGATATTTGCTTAGAAAAGGAAGTTAACCATTAAAATTCTAATGATAAAGAAATGATAGCCATTAGATTAGGCAATATAATGTCACAAAGTCATGTTTAGTATTCTGATAATAGATAATGAATTATAATCTTGCTGGGAAAGAATTCAGTGCAACTGCTCATTTAAGAAAATGGTTATTTCTCTGTGTGACATTTCATTACACCACCAGAATCAAGGACTTGAGAATTTATTTTTTCTGCTATTATTCAAGAGAGATTACGAAAATGCAGTTTCACTGTCATTAGGATGTACTTACACTACCAGGTGTTATAAGATCTTATCTCTGGGATAATGTCTGCATTAACGAATCTATGTCAGCTCAGCCCTTCCTCTTCTCTGAGAATAATAACAGAAAGCATAACTAAATGATCTTTAAGGTGGCAATAAAAAGCTTTTCTTGCTTCGCAGTTTCTCATTGCTGGTTTCTTTTTTGATGAGCTCTCAAAATTCCTAAACTAAAACTTCACTTCAGAGAAAGGAAAGAAACATTTCCTCTCACTTGTTTGAACTTACTCCAACTGTGTTCTTTTCCTTCTCAATAATTGTACACAAGATTGTGGACTTAAAAGACCACGTGCATTTAATCTCTCTCTTTCTAGTCAAAATACGAGGGAGAGTCTCTATTCACAAATATCCTTAATTAAAGGAGTATGACTTGTGAAAGCCTGGGCAAAACGTATTTTACTAAGATCCCTGCTTGTGAAGGTTATGACTGTCTTTCTTGGGCAGAAATTTAATGGTGGAAGAGCGCCTTTGAAGGTTAAAGGGCTTGTTGGATTAATTTATTTTCTGTATCTTTCAAGTAGATCTCTTTACTTGGGGGCAGAAAGAGAAGAGGGTTTCACACATGCCGAGTCTTGATAATTCCTGGCATGGCTAAACATCTGGGTTTAGATGTAAAAAAAAATTCCTGAAATAATCATACAAGTGTGGCACCGTTCACTTCTGATGACTAGTCTGCTTGAGAGCGAAGATAAGCGGCGGGTCAGCCACAGTGTTCCAATTTGCACTAAGTCCCTTTTCTATCATATTTTTACTTACTGTTGAGCTTGTCAAGTATTTAGCACCACAGGTCTGCATTTCACTCTCCACAATGAGAAATCCCTAACGGAAATCTTCATTGTCTTTCGTGGCTGGAGAGTAGGTCATCTTTCACTTTAAAAGTATCAAGGGTCCTAAGTGCAGCAAAATTTTTTTTAAAAGGAAAAAAAATGTGGTCCAAGATACTAAATAATATATATATGTATATATATATATATATACACACACACATATATATAAACCTCAAAAGGCCTGAATGTCTTATTCAGGGATGAGTGTATCAGGTTACTGTGTACTGTCTACACACGCATCATCACATGAACCTGTTAACATAGTTTATTGCTGTAGAGACTCAGCCAGACCAGAGTAAGATCATATCTTTGGAAAAATAACCACCTTCATTTCTTCAGCAGATGTTTATTGAGTTCTGCTGTGGGCCAAGCACTCTGCAATGGTTGGTGAGAATTACAGAGATATTTTTGAACTGGGTTCTGCTTTTATATAACTTATAGCCGAGAAGGGCAGATACACCATTTTAAGGCAGAAAGTCACGCATGGCCCAAGTGAGGCACTGGACAGGAAAGTGCCGGCTATGTTTAGGAGAGGCCTTGGGGAAAAGTTAATGAAGGAGACAATGCAACAGGTTTTTTCTTAAAGACCCCGTAGAGTCGGAAATTTGCATAATTCACTTACCAAGTAATACAATTTAAAAATGAACTGGGAGGAAGTTGTATGAGCATTTAAGCAAGACGTGCACTGGAATTCTAAGTCACTCTAAGAACAATAGGATTCTGAATCACGTGCAATTTTGTTGTGGGATGTGACCCTAATTTTGTTGATTGCGATGGTAATAATAATAACCTGCCATGAGGAGTGCAGTTAGCTGGTAGCCCTGGGATCCACTGCAGCTCCGGCCAGGCCCATCCTGACAGCTCCAAGCCAGTAACGGAACACAGTGGGGTGCTCGAGCTTGGTCATTTCTGCCCAATGCAGGGCTGCTCTGGGGCCAGCCTGGGGCCAGCGCTCCCTGTGGGGCTGACCGCACTGTTCTCAGAGCTGCACCACCAGCTGAGGCTCTGCCCATCTCCCCTCCCTCGTTCCTTTCATGTTGTGTCTGACGGCCCCCCCAGCTCCCCCCTCTTTAATCTTCTGGGTGCATCAGTGCTTTCCCAACCCCGACTAAATTTCTTGGCATCTGCTTACTGGAAGGTCCAAATGGACACTATAGCTGTTACACATGTCGTCCTCAAAAACATGGATTAAATAGTGGGGGTTATTCGTAATCACAGTTTTTTTTTGTTTTTTTCGCAATCACATGATATTGATTGAGACAAAAGGAAGGTTAGTCGCTCTGCCCATTTTCACAAAGCTGGCAATGGTGAAAGCGGAATTCAATTTCCTTTCTGAATAAAATATCGAAGTCCTTGAAATATAATGTGGTGTTTGAAAGGAACCTATTGTGATTCTTTTTGTAGTGAAATATTTTGAACGGCAACAATCACTTTGGACATAACCCTTCTCCTTTATTTTTTGGCAAAATTAGATTTGCATTTGAGGGGGTTAAAAAGGCTCTGCATTGAAATAAATTTTTGTGCTTCATTTGGATTCTTCTCAGCAGCAGTGTCAGCGTGCATGGTTCTGGCAGGGCTGCCATTGTCTTCATCCCGTATGCTCCAGTTTCAGCTGCGCCCTGCTCCCCAGGGTAAAAGAAAGGCACGCGGGCAAGAGATCGCACGGGCTCCTGTTGCTCCAATGATTTCCACGGTTAGACACAATTACTGCTTTTCCTTCTGAGGTTCTTCAGTCAGTGACACACTGACTCCTTAGCCCGCTATGTAAGGCCTCCTCTCCCACCCTGCTCAGCTCTGTGTCATGACCTGTGCAGCTCCAACAGCAGACTTTTTGGTTACTCTTCAAAGCATTTTCTACTCTTAAGCATTTTCACAGTCTTTTGGTCTGAATATACTATTTCCTCTCTCTCAAAACTTTTCATTAGCAGCCCTCTCTCTTTCTGGACATCATAACCTCGGTGAGTGGGGTGTGGAGGATAGTGGAAGATGTCTTTCTCATGCCTCAAACTCCTGTTCGGTCTAATTTCTACCAGAGCCTTCACTGACTCATTGAAACTGCTGGGTGTCCCTACTGTTAGCTCCGTAGCCCAGTAAGAGAGGCCCTTCAGGGCAGTGGGGAGTCTGATACTGCACCTGTCACAGGGTAGAAAGGCAGTCAGTGAATTTTATTGTGAAATAAATAGAAAAATGATTTTTACTGTAAAAATGTCTATTTGCATCACTAACTTTGAGTCACTGAGCAGTTAGAATCCTATCATTTCCTCTTTGACTCTCCCTCCCCCAAAAGAGTCTTGCACATGGTGGCTGCTCAATAAATCCAGTTTAATTAGGAAAAGTAGTGTATATTGCTAAATGTTATTATCACTTCTTGTAGACAGTGAAGTATGAGGGGAAGAAAATATTACCATGAAATTTCAGTATTATCTGTATCCATGAATTAAAATACCCACAGAACTATGAAGCACTATTGCCATTTTGTGTTAAAGAATTTCACTTTGTTAAAGATTCCTATCCTCCGATGCAATAAGGGCCATAAACGAAAACTTGTCATGAATTGCCATTCTTCTTTAGTCATTAGATGTTAATAGTGACCCAAAGGTTTTTATAGCCGTACCATTAATTGGAATTGAACAGGGGAAATCACCAGAATAGCATTAACCTCTTGGACCTCGTTTAGTATCTCAATCCTTAGTGGTAGATGAATTCCCTGGAGTAGTCATTTGCAACTGGCCAAATTCACCAAGAATTGTAAATTCTCTGGAAAGTGCCTCTTACGTAAACTTTTCTCTAAATACTTTTGTAGCCCAGCAACGGGCTAGACGTATTTGTGGGACATTTCCACCTTTGTGTATACAGAACACGCCCAGCCTTTGAAAAAGTGTTTGGTAAAACACTAATTGGTTGGAAAAAAATTAAAATATCACCCCTCGCTAGTTTTAAAAGAAAAATATTTATAATAGCTGGAAGTCATACTTAGGATTGTAACATTTTGGGGGTATAGTCTGTTTGTAGTCAGATGTGAAATCAGTGTACAGTGGGTCAAGACAAAAAATATTTCTCCTCGAGGCATTTCTAAAAAAGAAAAAGAAAAAAAACCCCAACACTCATAGCCTCAATGTCTCCAATGACCTGAAGTCTCCAGGCAGTTAATATAAGATGAAAATTTAAAAAGAACATGAGAGAGAACAGCATTTCACGATTCAGTGATGTTTCTTGGGGAACTCAGGCTGCAGAAACAGAATATGAACTTCATTTGAGCCTTGCTGTATCCAAACATTACTTCTCTTTTGCCTCTGCACATTAACTTGTAGCAAGCTGCACCATAAACGCAACGACTTACAAGAAGCAAAGTGACACATTCTTTTTATAAAAGAAACTCTGTAAAGCTAGAACTGCGCATATAAAACCAAAGCACTCAGCAGATAAATTACAAGTCATTTATCACTACTCTAGGACTTTGTACAGGGAGAGGCTCCAGAGCTCATAAAGTTGGCTAGACTGTTCCTGTGATCTATGGGGACTGGCCAACACCTTTCTGAACTCTGAGGATCGTAAGTCAGAGGAGCAACCAGAGTGGAAGCTCTGGGTCTGACACTAGGAAGAAAAAGCAGACATAAAGCAAAATTAAAATGGCAATGGTCAGGGTGGTGAAATGACATTCATCAGCGGTTTGTAGAATTAAACGGGACTGTCACTGGAGTGGAAGGATTCCAGTTTAAATGCTTTTCGTATCTGAAGAGGCATGAAGATGACAGCATGTCCTTGAGTTCCTTTGAAATCTCTTTGATTTTACTTAATGACATTCTAGGCTTCCATAACCTTCCCTCTGTGTAATTATTAGGATTGGCAAGAATTGAGGACTAGGACACCCCAAATCCAGCAAATGCCAACTTAAATATTGATAGTAGGTAGAAATAAACAATCCCAAACTGACTAGTTTGGAGGAGGACTTTGATTCATTTTGTAAGGCTATAGGTCACAACAAAAAATTATTTATCCACTAGGCACTTCTCAGAATACATGAGTTGTGGTTTATCTTCCTTGCCCTACAACTCCATACATTTTAGAAAGAACGGGCCAGCGGGCCTTACAAATCATCTGCTCAAAAACCCCTTACTTCACTGATGGGGATATTGAGGCTCAGAGAGTATAAGTGAGTTATATGCTAAAAGTCAGAGTAGGCTTAAGCCAGGAATAGATTCCAGGTGTCCATGTGTCAGTATCAGAAAGAAATATATAAGCTTATTTATTTTTCTCTTCTTATTTCCCCAAAGAGAAGCTGATATGAATTCTAGGATTCCTGGCTACTTCACAGAATATGTTCATTTTTTTCACTTATCTTTTTTTTGAATGAAGAAATCCCTTAGCTTTTTAAACATGACTGATGCCATATAGGAAATGTATTAGTGCTAGGCACGGGATGTGTAGAGATGGAGATGTCAATAATGTTAACTAAAAGTGGACTTTATTCTAATGCCACCTTTTAATGGGTTTAATTTCTTCCCTTTCAACAGCTCACTAGCTGCTGTGTGAATTCATGTGGGCTGAATGGGATGTCTGGAGTTTACCAGCTTCCTGCTGATTGCCGAAATGGTCTCTGGACTTTTTAGAGAGCATCACTGAAGGGTTGACATGTGTTTCTATACAAAAGCTGACATAGCTTTGGAAGAAAGGAGAAATGGCTTTTAATACTTACCTGCCTCTTGTAAACGGTGTGATTTGGGGCACGTTACATTTTCTCCCTGAACCCTGGTTTGATCAAACAGTGTTCTCCAGGTGCTTTCACATCTAAAGAACAGTTGATGACCTCTTGAATTTATCATTAAGAGTTGACTGAAAGCGAAGAATTATAACTAAAGATGTTGAGCAGATGACATTTATAAGTTTAATTATTTTCATTATGAATGTAATTATAGTCTCAGGTCCTTGAAATACAAGAACATTTCACTGAGTGATTGCTTATTATATTATGGTGTTAACTAACGGGCATGACGGCCAGGGCTTTTCCTTTTACTGGTCACGCAGGTGAAGTTTCTCTGCTATTCCCTTGCGTTGCTATATTGATGGACATGGGGCCATGTTATTACTACAAGAAGAGCCAACTGTGTAAGCCAGGAAGAGATCCTTAGACTGAAAATACAGGCAGCTGAATTCCAGTGTGCGTTCCACTGTGTAAGAGAGCTCGAGTACATGACTTAAAATCACTGAAACCCAGTTCCCACAATTGTAAAATGAGGTACTGGTGCCAGATTTATTTCACAGCTAGAGAACTTTCATTTGCTTCCTTCAGTAGAGTGTTTCTTACCCTGGCCAGCCAGGTAGCCTATGAAGTGGGACCAAGACTTGAGTTTCGTTTCCTCATGCCTTGTGATGTGAACACCCTCTGGTACACTGCGTGGAGGAGTGCTGTGAGATTTCCCCCCAGTGCAGGACACAACCGTCTACTTGTGAGGGATGTTAGGGGGGAACTGCCTGCCACATATTACCTTTCTTGAAGATTGTATTAACTGCTAGAGTTTTTCTAGGCATCAGGAGTCTTAGCATAATGATGAGAGAGGCTGCTCCTCTGTAACGTGTTGTGTGGAGGAGTCTAGGGTGAATGCCCGGGTTTTTTGTCTTGATTTATCATCTGTGTCATTCATTAATCCTCTACTATCTTCCAAACACTATGGTATATATATATATACACACTGCTGTCTATGGACATAATATAATTACTAATCAGCAATAAAATGTTAGTTCAGTTACAGCAATGAGAAAACAGAAGAGAAAATAAGTAACTTAATAGTCAATGAAGTCTTCTAATTTGCATAAGATGATTTATGAGCAAATCAACAATTGTAGAATTTGAACCTGGCCCTTACTGTTTTAAAGCCTATCTTTGAATATATAGAAGGTAATAGGCCAAAATAATATGAAACTCAGTAAAATCTATTTCAGATTGTATTCTGTGAAACACCTTAATTTTACCAATGAAGTCACTGTGATCCAAAGAGATTGAAAAATTTATCTCCCCAAGACCAGCAAATGTCAGCCCTAGAAATAGATAATCAAAATTTTAGCTACCAAACCAATACTCTCCTCATGAAAGAGGTAATTTTTCTCTTCAATACATTACACTTTCTCTTTTTTCACCTAATGTGGATAGTGCTCATTTTAGGAGTTCGCAGATGATGGCATCAAAAGAAAAAGAAGGGAGTGTTTGTTTTGATTAAACATGTACTGTGTGGAAGTCTCTGGGTGAGTCAGTCCTGCTCTTTAACCCTCCCCAAATCATGGTGTGACAGAGGCAGACAGGGACATGGAGGTCAGAGGTTACTTGATTTCACAAAAGTGAGAGCAGAGCCAGAATTCAAATTCCTTGTTGGTTTGACTCAAAGGTTCTTCAAATAAGACACTGGAATGTTTAAGTTAAATTTTTAGTTAAATTTTAAATGTTAAACAGTTTGGAATAGAGGATATATTATATCACCCCATTATTTGTTAGATTTTATAATGCCCCTCAAGTTCTCACATTCTCATTTTCCTCCCAGCAGGCAAGGATACTTTCTTTGAACTATTACTGCTACAGTTTTGTTGTGAGTCATTTTTGGTGTGTCAGTTGTGCATATCTGAATAGTTTATAAGTTTCTGCAGTCTATATTGATGATTCTGTCTGGTCATGGCCCTAAAACCATGAGAATTACAGGAAATTCAGTTCCTTTGACTTTCTCGAATACCTAAGGAAGAGCTGACCATTCACAGAATTGTGAAATTTAATTGCTGTTTGAAAATTAATGACATGAGCTGCTCGATCTCACCGTAAGGATATATGAATAGTATCTTTATTGTTTTGGTTTTAATGTAAGGCAATATATATTTGGAAATCAGTTTAATGGATTAATGGAAGAGAAGATTAAATTATTGCTTATTCAGGCTAGACTCAAACAAGGGAGGATGAGAGATCAGACAGATTAAATATATGATAAACTGTTAGGAAGAGTGTCCTACTCACTCTTAGCAAAGCTTCAGACAGTCGATATAATGGACCAGGCAGAGGGAGAGAAGCTGCTTCTCTAGAGAAGGGACTGAATGGATGGATCATTCTCTGAAAGGCAAAAAGAACAAAAAACACAGCTAAAATGAGACGTTCACTGAAGGCTTTTATATTCAGGTCTCACTCTGAATGCTCGATCTATTGCTTCCTTTAGGACAAGTTTTTTTCTTGAGACCAAGTTACAGACATTTGGCTCTTTAGGGATTTGGCCTCATTTTATCTATTCATATGAATAGATATTCTTAAGAAAAACACCCTCTAAATCCAGTTGCTCTTTTTGCTCTGATTATAGAAAAGCAGTATATCATGGAGACTTTGTGTGTAAATATTTTAGGACAACAATTATATAATACAACCATGTTTTTTTTTAATATTTAAAAACTCAGAATAATATGGCTTATGGAAAATGCAATGCACAGAGGAGGTAATCTAGAGCAGAGGTTAGCAAACTACATTCTCCAGGCCAAACTGGACTGCCTGGAAGTTAGGAATAGTTTTTACACTTTTATTAGGATTGAAAAAGAAAGACGTGTATATGTATATGGCCTACAGCACTTAAAATATTTATTATAGGATCCTTTACAGAAATAAGCTTCCTAACTCTTGATTTAAAAAATATTTAAACTTTCCAACTTATTGTTTCTATTCTTATTAAAATTTTATATCCATGAATTATTTTACTCAACATCACCTTTTGCTGTGGGTAAATTACTAATAGCCCATTTTACAGCTGAAGAAATTGAAGTTAAGTGACAAGTCCATAATTACTTAGCCTTTCATGTTTGTGGATAATATGAATCTCAAAATTGCATCCACCACTTTAGATTAAAGTATCAGGGCACTTATAATCAGTGATAATATATAGTAATATTTAGCCTGTATGTGAACAAGATGACATCAAGAACTTCCATTTATATCCATATAATACAGTTTACACAAATAAAATACAGATAAAACTTGATTTGACAGAATCTGTTTAGTAAAACCTACACAGATTTTTTATTTTAGACATGAGACAATTGTAAACTAAGCAGGTACTATTACTGTTAAAACCAGTTTCTAAAATAAAGATATTTCTAATGCCTTGGAAATCTATATTGGGGGGTGATTGGTTCTGCCAGATAGGAACAAAGCTGTGAAAAATCATAGGAAATTCAAGGGGCATTCAGTAACACACACCTGTATAGTGAATATGTTGGAATTCATTCATATGAGGGAAAGTTAACCTTAAACAAACTTATTTAGTATGGAAACAAGAATGTATTCAGGAGATACGAAATTTAGTAAAATAAAGACTAAATTCACTGTATTCTCTGGACCAGTAATTGCAATTGTTCAAAAATAGGTGATGAATTCCCAAAACTGGATGCATACTGAAAAACTTCCTAAATGACACACACCAAGCAGGTAACAGACACTTTGTCTTCATTATAATATAATCAATAATGTGGATGATGATTTAGGAAGCTTCATTAGCAAATATGTAAATTACACAAAGCTGGGAGAGGGGTATCTCATTCAGTGGAAGTAGGTGTGTCAGTCTGTGCCAATGTATTTTAATCTTTTGTACATTTTGCCTGAAAATACTGTGATATATGTTCCATTCAGGTAGGCACCATGAATTTTCAAATATCAGTTCTAACAACAGTTGTTTGAGACATTTTGCTTGACATGGTTGTTATCTCAGGCAGCACTTCTAAACGTCCAGATTAATGAAAACACAGTCCTGGTTTACTTAGCACTGGTCATTAAATTTATAATTAAATACATTTTAAAAAATGATAATTTATATGAAGCATGGGAACAAATGCTCACGCTATGCCAGTGAGTGTGTGGAGGCAAACATGGTCACTAAGAACTGAGCACAATGTTACAGATGATAAAATGTGGTCAGTTTTAGGGATTGGATAGCATTTAGCATATGGGGGCAGATCAAAATGAAAGAGACTAATGTGGTTATAAATCTAAACATTGACATTTGAGCCTTCGATTTTAAGTTCTAGATGTTAACAACTTTTCATGGAGATTTTCATGGAGCTCTTGTCATTCTGATGGTAAAAACAGGAAGATAATAACTATGTGGTAAAGGAATTTATTTTCATCAACTATGGTAAAGCTTGCTTAGGTCACATACTACTAACATTCTCTTTACTCTGATGCTCTTTAATCCTTTTCATAAGGGTCATTGTGGGTTCAAGAACTTCTTGAACAGAAGATGTCTCTGACCAGGACTTATTATATAAGCCCTTTGGGAGATTGTGGCAATTGTCCACTATGTTTCTTGGAACTCAAGAGCACTGAAAAAAGAAAGATTCAGTAAAAGTGATTCTGAGAACAAAAATATATAACCTCAAATATTCAGCTCACTAACTTGCAAACTTTCTCCTTTCCTAACATACCCAACTTAAGAAATTATAATGGGAGCTACAAAGTAAATGAAAGAGTTTTAAAAAAGGAAATATTAAAGTTAGGAGCATAACTGTATAGTGAAAAATAATCAGCAGAGGTCATCATCAGAAGAAGTTGCTTCTTATACCAAAACCAGGCAAAGACATCACCAAAAAAGATAATCAATATCACGGATGAACATAGGTGCAAAAATCCTTACCAAAATATTAGCAAATAGAATCCAACAACACATAAAAAGATTATACATCATGATCAAGTGGGGTTCATTCCAGGGACACAAGGGTGGTTCAACATATGCAAATCAATCAGTGTAATACATCACATCAACAAGAGAAAGGACAAAAACCATATGATCATCTCAATAGTTGCAGAAAAAGCATTTGATAAAATTCAACACCCATTTATGACAAAAACTCTCACCAAAGTGGGTATAGAGGGAACATATCTCAACATCATAAAAGCTATATATGACAAACCTACAGCCAGCATAGTACTCAACGGTGAACAACTCAAAAGCTTCCCACTAAAATCTGGGACGAGACAAGGATGCCCACTATCACCACTCCTTTTCAACATAGTCTTGGAAGTCCTAGCCACAGCAGTCAAGCAAGAGAGAGAAATAAAAGGGATCCAAATTGGAAAAGAAGAGGTAAAAGTGTCACTATATGCAGATGACATGTTACTATATATAGAAAACCCTAAAAGATCCACACAAAAACTACTAGAAATAATCGAAGAATTCAGCAAGGTAGCAGATTACAAGATTAATGTTTAAAAATCAGTTGCATTTCTTTACACTAATGATGAATCGACAGAAAAAGAAAGTAAAGAAACAATCCCCTTTAAAATAGCACCCAAAGTAATAATACACCTAGGAATAAATCTAACCAAGGAGGTGAAAGACTTATACATGGAAAACTATAAACCATTGATGAAGGAAATTAAAGAAGACTTTAAAAAATGGAAAGATATCCCATGCTCCTGGATTGGAAGAATCAATATTGTTAAAATAGTCATACTGCCCAAGGCAATCTACAGATTTAATGCAATCCCTATCAAATTACCCAGGACATATTTCCAAGAACTAGTACAAATCATAATAAAATTTATATGGCACCACAAAAGATCTAGAATTGCCAAAGCATTACCGAAGAGAAAGACAGAGGCTGGAGGAATAACTCTCCCAGACTTCAGACAATACTACAGAGCTACAGTCATCAAGACAGCATGGTATTGGTACAAAAACAGACATATAGACCAATGGAACAGAATAGAGAGCCCAGAAATGAACCCACAAACTTTTGGTCAACTAATCTTTGACAAAGGAGGCAAGAATATACAATGGAATAAAGACAGTCACTTTGGCAAATGGTGTTGGGAAAACTGGACAGCAGCATGTAAATCAATGAAGCTAGAACACTCCCTTACACCATACACAAAAATAAACTCAAGATGGATCAAAGACTTAAACATAAGACAAGATACAATAAACCTCCTAGAAGAAAATATAGGCAAAACGTTATCTGACATACATCTTAAAAAATGTTCTTCTAGGGTAGTCTACCCAAGCAATAGAAATAAAAGCAAGAATAAACAAATGGGACCTAATGAAACTTACAAGCTTCTCAGCAAAGGAAACCATAAGCAAAACAAAACAACAGCCTACGGAATGGGAGAAAATTTTTGCAGATGAAACTGATAAAAGCTTGATCTCCAGAATATATAAGCAGCTCATACAACTTAATAAGAAAAAACTAACAACCCAATCCAAAAATGGGGAAAAGACTTAAACAAGCAATTCTCCAAGGAAGAAATACAAATGATCAATAGACACATGAAAAAATGCTCTATATCACTAATTATCAAGAAATGCAAATCAAAACTGCCATGAGGTATCATCTCACACCAGCCAGAATGGCCATCATTCAAAAGTCCACAAATGACAAATGCTGGAGAGGCTGTGGAGAAAAGGGAACTCTCCTACACTGCTGGTGGGAATGCAGTTTGGTGCAGCCACTGTGGAAAACAGTATGGAGATTCCTCAAAAGACTAGGAATAGACTTACCATATGACCCAGAAATCCTGCTCCTGGATATATATCCAGAAGGATCCCCACTTCAGGATGACACCTGCAGCCCAATGTTCATATCAGCACTATTTACAATAGCCAAGACATGGAGACAGCCTAAATGTCCATCAACGGATGACTGGATAAAGAAGAGGTAGTATATTTATATAATGGAATACTATTCAGCCATAAAAATGACAGCATAATGCCATTTGCAGCAACATGGATGTTCCTGGAGAATGTCATTCTAAGTGAAGTAAGCCAGAAAGAGAAAGAAAAATACCATATGAGATTGCTCATATGTGGAAAATAAAAACAAAACAAAACAAAACATAAATACAAAACAGACTCATCTACATAGAATACAAACTTGTGGTTGGCAAGGGGGCAGGGTGTGGGAAGGGACAGACTGGGATTTCAAAACGTAGAATAGATAAACAAGATTATACTGTATAGCACAGAGAAATATATACAAGATCTTGTGATAGCTCACAGAGAAAAAAATGTGACAATGAATATATGTATGTTCATATATAACTGAAAAATTGTGCTCTCTACTGGAATTTGACACAGCATTGTAAAATTACTATAAATCAATTAAAAATATTTAAAAAAAAAGAAGTTTCTTCTTTGAAAAGGCTAAATAAATACATCATTCATTGGCAAGACAGTTGAACTAAAAGAATATTTTAAAATGTTAGGCATAAAAGAGAGCTTCACTACAACTATATATAAAAATCTATGCAATATATCTATGTTCATAGAATCTATAACACCAGATTTAAACATCTAAAAATGTAAATACTATAAATAATTGATGCCAAAGTTGGTAAGAATAGGATAAGAAAGGGAAGTTTTTTTTTTTTAACAGATACTTGACTTTGTGACCAGATCTTACTGATTTGGGCAGACACGTTACTGCAACTTTTAAATTTTTTGAAACATTTTATTGTGGCAAGAACTCCCAGTATGAGGTCTACCCGCATACATTTTGAAGTGTACAACACTTTGTTGTTAACTATAGGTACAACATTGTACGGCAGATCTCTAGGGCTTATCCATTTTGCTTTGTGCCCTTTGGTTAGTAACTGTCCATTTCACATTCCTCACAGCTACTGGCAACCACTGTTCCATTCTTTGATTCTAGGAATTTGACTTTAGATACATCAAATAAATGGAATTATGCAGCTCCTGTCTTTCCGTGACTGACTGGCTTATTTCACTCAGAAGAAAACTGTTTAAAGTTGGAGATGGTAGAAGCTATTCCATTAGGTACTCTTGTTTAAACAAGTGTTTGTAGACTTTAATTTGATGAAGCAATTGATTTGGAAAAATTCTTTTAGAAATAAATCAATTTATCTTTTTTCCTAATAAAGAGAGTACTTTTTCTTTTTTGGTAGATGGATTATTTCCCTCTAAGATTTGTATGAAGGAAATGTCTTTTAGGAAGCTCGCTTTCTTCCATTTCCCCCTTATCCTGACAACACAAATGGTAGACTGTTTATGGCTTTCATCTATAATAAATTACTTTGATTTAATGCACTTTATGTGTGAGCTATGTGGAATGGTCCATACTTTTTCAACACTCACTGGTACAAATAATCAGTTATAAAGAAGTAGTATGAATTTATTTAACAATGAATATAATATAGCCATACCAGTTTTGTATTTATATTGTCTCATTTAATATACATAACAACCTCTTGGTAAACAAGATTTACCATTTCACAGATGCTCTAACTGAGGCTAAGGGAAGTTTGATAAACTTGCCAAACTCACAGAGCCTAGTAAGTGCTTAATTTAATGATAAACCAAATCAGGTATTCCAGAATATTTATTTTATTTATTTATTTTATTGAGGTATAGTCAGTTTGCAATATTCTGTCAATTTCTGGTATACAGCACAATTCTTCAGTCATACACGAATATACATATATTCATTTCCATACTCTTTTTCACCATAAGCTACTATAAGATGTTGAATATATTTCCCTGTGCTATACAGTATAAACTTGTTAATCTATTTTATATATACCAGTCAGTATCTGAAAATCTTGAACTCCCAGTTTATTCCTTCCCACCCCACTCCCCCCAGCAACCACAAGTCTATACTCTACGTCTGTGAGTCTGTTTCTGTTTTATATATAAGTTCATGTGTCCTTTTATTTTTTTAAGATTCCACATGAGTAATATCATATGGTATTTTTCTTTCTTTTTCTGGCTTACTTCACTTCAAATGACATTCTTCAGGAGCATCTATGTTGCTGCAAATGGCATTATTTCATCATTTTTATGGCTGAGTAGTATTCCATTGAAGAAATATACCACCTCTTCTTTATCTAGTCATCTGTCAATGGACATTTAGGTTGTTTCCATGTCTTAGCTATTGTAAATAGTGCTGCTATGAACATAGGGGTACAGATGTCTTTTTGAATTAAGGGTCCTTCTGGATATATACCCAGGAGTGGAATTGCTGGGTCATATGGTTAAGTCTATTTTCAGTCTTTTGAGTAATCTCCGTAGTGTTTTCCACAGTGGCTGCACCAAACTGCATTCCTACCAACAGTGTAGAAAGGTTCCCTTTTCTCCACAGGTTCTCCAGCATTTGTCATTTGTGGACTTTTGAATGATGGCCATTCTGACTGGTGTGAGGTGATACCTCATGGTAGTTTTGATTTGCATTTCTCTGATAATTAGTGATATAGAGCATTTTTTCTTCATTGGGGAATTTCTTGTTCAGGTCTTCTGCCAATTTTTGGACTGGGTTGTTTGTTTTTTTCTTATTAAGTCATATAAGCTGTTTATATATTCTTGAAATCAAGCCCTTGTCAGTTTCATCTTTTGCAAATATTTTCTCCCATTCCATAGGTTGTCGTTTTGTTTTGCTTATGGTTTCCTTTGCTGTGCAAAAGCTTTTAAGTTTAATTAGGTCCCATTTGTTTATTTTCAGAGCGTTTATTTTTGATGTTTTTATTCTTCAGATGGTAGGTCTGAGTAAGACTCAGATTGTTTTTGCTCTTCAGTCAATCAAAGATAAATGAATTTGGGGGGAAGGTAAAACAAATTGGGCCACCAACAAAATGAGAGAGAGAATACATTATTCTCTATCAAGAAGTGAGAAGAAGGAAGTTTCTGTGCCTTAGGAAATGTCCTTTTGCATCACATGTGTACTTGTAATGAAATCTCAGCAGCATTAGTATCAGCATGCTCCCTACTGTCCCAGAGAGCTTAGCACAGCCTGTACTTTGGGATTGCCTGTGACATTCAGATCCAGTGGTTTTTAGCCTACGGTCATCCTATTTTCAATACACTCAATAACAAAGTGTTAGGGAAACTGAGTCAGATGAGGAGCCATGGAAGAAGCTCAGAAGAAGCTACTTACATTCACCTCTCTGAGTTTAGTGCCTTTGTGAGATCCTGCTTTCCTCTACATTGACTCTGCTCTCCACATCTGGCACGTGCTCTGGCTAGGAGAAGAATAAATAACAGAGTCGCATTTCCCCACAAGCAAAGCTCTTGTCCTACCTTGTCTGGCCACATGTGCCTATGAAAGTGTCACAGTACTCCTGAAATGAAACAGCCAAGCTAACAGCATCACAAAAATTTTTGATTAATCAGATCAAAATTTATAGCTAAGAATTATTGCAGTGGAAATTTGAAAATTTGTACTCAGATTAGGGAAGGTTAAGTCATCTCAAACAGTGACATTGTGTATTCCTCATGGCTAAAATCTCAGTATTTTTGTAACTTCCAGTCATTAACAAAAGGTATTAATAGTTTTTTTTTAACAAGCATACGTACGTTTTTGTTTCAAAGTGAAATTTTTTAAAAAAGATGGCTATGATTCAGTTGTCTTTGGAAATTACAGCACTATAAGTTATGCTTGACTGAAGATGTACATGGAAACAATTACAACAAATTCATCTACTAACAAAGAAAAACAGATGATGTTCACTGAAAGCTTATTATGGGTTAGACATTATGCCAAGCATTTATTGTGTATTAATTCATTTGATGCTCTATGTATAAGTTAGTCTTAGTATTTTTGCTTTATGGAAAAACTAATAGAAACTCAGAAAAATTAAGTGATTTGCCCAAGTACATGTGTCTAGTGAATGGAAAAAAATAATTCTAATTCAAGTAGTTGAATTAGAATTTTTCATCCCATCTTCTTAACAACTATACTATAATGCCTATGAAAATGTATTAATAGTAAAATATTAAAACAAGAACTAAAAATACATTCTCAATCAACCCTGTTTGTTGATTTCAAGTGTTCATTTTTTTCTCATTACTTTCCCTTATGTAGAAGAGATTTATGCATATTTGAAATAGTATCACATACGTCATTTCCTTGCTTCTTTTCAGGTAAGCAAATTACATTATCTATGATATATTATTTTGGAAATCATAATTTCAATGTTTGCTTAAAATTTTATCATATGGAAGAATGATTTACTTAATTCCTCTATGCTTGAGGTTACTGCCAACTTGATGCTGTTGTATCTAAAGCTTTACTTTGTATTATTTCTTTTGAGAAAGCTACCAGGTAAGTGATTCCTGGATCATGTTCTTTTGTGTAGGTGTTCAAATTGTGCATTTATGTGTGAATCACAGATGGCCTTTCTGAATTTTCTGCATTGTTGTGGAACACTGAGGATTTGCTTTAAGAGCATCTGTTTGTGACATCTGATTAACACTGAGTGAAGGGTTTATCTGGTTACTTGGTCAGTGGGAAGGTTCTCTTCTCCCTTACTACTGTATTTAAGTTGTCCTTGACCATGGTGCCCATGGATCCTGTGTAACAGAGGCTGACTTGCTCTTTCCCAAGATGTGGAAGTAACCATGTCTAACGACAAGGAGATCTTTAATAATTATCATCTATCATCTGTCATCATGAAGAATACGCTAATTAAAAACATAAGAAAATGCTTGTAAAATATGGTTCAGTCCTTTAATAAAAATTAATAAAATTTATCTTCACACAACCCACACTTACAGGGTAAGTAAAATAACCTCCTGATACTAGTGTTTAAGTCTCAAAAACATGTATAATTCCATAGGCCTAAATTCACACAGCTAGTAATACCAATAAACTAGAAGGATCCTTGCATAGGATCTTATGCTCCACCTTGTATCATCCTCACCCGGCTTTTTTATTCTAGGCATTACTGTAACAAACAGCTACACATAGTCATTGTGTTGTGTATCCAAACCTGGAAATAGGAGACAGGGAGCACTGCAGGAGACAGCTCCTGAGCAGGTGCTGGTATGTGAATACTTTCTTCCTTTCACTGGGGGGAGTTCTGAGCTGCATTCTGCATGGTTCCCAAGAAGCTCCTAAAAGAAGCCTCTTCTTTTTCACGTGTCCTAGTTGTTCACATTGGTGACCAGAGCCCTAGTGCACCTTTTTAAAAAAATTGAACTGCCGCTGAATTGCAATATTGTGTTAGTTTCTGATGCACAGCAAAGTAATTCAGTTCCATTATAGGCCATTAGAAAAAGTTGAATATAGTTCCATGTGCTATACAGCAAATCCTTGTTGTTTATCTATTTTATATGTAGTGGTGTGTAGCTGTTAATCCCAAACTCCTAATTTATCCCTTCCCTCTCTTTGCCCCTTTGGTAACTGTAAGTTTTTTTTTTTCCTATGTCTGTGTGTCTGTGTCTATTTTGTAGATGAATTCATTTATAAATTTTTTTATATTCCACATAAAAGCGATATCACATAATGTTTGTGTTTCTCTGTCTGGCTTATTTCACTTAGTATGATAATCTCTACCGTCCATGTTGCTGCAAATGGCAATTTTCATTCTTTGTTATTACAGCCGAGTAATATTCCATTGTGTGTGTGTGTACCATACTTGATTATTGAATCCAGCATAAAGTCCTCAGCCTCTTGGTGATGCCCGTTTTATATATATATATATATATATAAATACACCACATCTCCTTTATTCATTCATCTGTTGATGGATTCTTAGGTTGCTTCCATGTCTTGGCTATTGTAAATAGTCATAGCATACCTTTGAATTTGTTTCTCTTCTTTCTGTTTCTCTCCTTTCTGTTTCTCTCTTTCAATTCCGTAGATCCTGTTCCTTGGGATAATTTCCAAAATTAACTTACCTGTATGAAAATTCTTGTTTCTGGCTTTGCTTTTTGGTGAAGCCTAGGCCAAAACATGGATAATTTGTATATTAAATTCAAATGGGTAGAAAATTTCAAAAGGTGAATTTAGAATAAAAATTCTGACACTCAAATGATAGAAGTTTCCAATCTAAGGATGTTTTTGATTCTTTGTTTCCAACATATGCTCATTGCTAGACATTAAGATTAAAAACAATGGATTTTTTAAAAAGAAAAAGAAACTTACTAATTTTTTTCATTCCCAGAGCAATACTATTAATATGTCAATATAAATCATCCAGTATTTTCATGCATATTAATGTATCTTCTTTGCAAAACTACATAAACTACATTATTTTATTTCATTAATTAATTTATTTATTTTTACTTTTTTTATTGAGTGATAGTCATTTTACAATGTTATGTCAAATTCTAGTGTAACGCACAATTTTTCAGTTACATGTGAACATATATGGATTCATTGTCACATTTTTTTTTTGCTATGAGCCACCACAAGATCTTGTATATATTTCCCTGTGCTGTACAGTATAATCTTGTTTATCTGTTCTGCATTTTAAGATCCCAGTCTGTCCCTTCCCACCCCCTCCCCCTTGGCAACCACAAGTTTGTATTCTGTGTCTATGAGTCTGTTTCTGTTTTATATTTATTTATTTATTTATTTTTTAAGATTCCTCATATGAGCGATTGGTATTTTTCTTTCTCTTTCTGGCTTACTTCACTTAGAATGACATTCTCCAGGAACATCCATGTTGCTGCAAATGGCGTTATGTTGTCGGTTTTTGTGGCTAAATAGTATTCCATCGTATAAATATACCACCTCTTCTTTATTGAGGCGTCTGTTGATGGACATTTAGGCTGTTTCCATGTCTTGGCTATTATAAATAGTGCTGCTATGAACATTGTGGTGCAGGTGTCATTTTGAAGTAGGGTTCCTTCTGGATATATGCCCAGGAATGGGATTCCTGGGTCATATGTTAAGTCTATTCCTAGTCTTTTGAGGAATCTCCATACTGGTTTCCACAGTGGCTTTCCTTGCTTCCCTCGCCCAGTGTTAATGATTTAGATGTCTTCTTTTATAGTTTTGTGTTTATTCTCTTTGTAATTCATGGCAGTTATCTCCTTTCCAGTTATGAGTTTCTCATTTTTGTAGCATCCTGCTTCTTTTCTATTTAGAGTAGATACATTATTTTATTTTTGTATATTAAGATGATTTGTACATTTTTAATATAGACTTTAAAATGGGCTTTATATTTGAAGCATTGTATTGTAGCATATGGATTTACTTGACTTTTTAACTTTTCCCTAATTTTGGGTCATTATCCATAGATTTGCAATGGCTGCATTAAATATAATATTTACAGAAATATCAAAATAAAATAATTACAAGTCAGCCACATTTTGGCTGGAAATTTTGTATTGTATTATATTTCTACCATTGGTGTAAGAACTCTTCCTTTGCTACACTGTTCTAGTTATTCTGTGTGTATATGTGTATAATTTGAAGGAACAATGATGTCTATATTCATAGGTATTTATATGCTTGTTAGTAAAGTTGAGAATTACTTCAATTTTTTTTTCACATTTTTGGCTATTTGTACTTTTTACTTTCTTGAATTAATTTGTTAAGTGTTAAAATAGCAATTAAAAAAAAAAGAAAATTTCCATCAAGAGTTCTTAAACCAGAGGAGAGGTAATTATGAAAGGGACAAGATTAGTGTTCTTAGTAAAAATTATCTAAACCCCACATGCACACAGATAAGAGAAAGATGGGTATTCAAACTAAATTAAACCCATCAGTTGGAAATTTTTCCATTGTTTTAATCTTAAAAAGACATAAGAATAGAAAATATTAAGACTTATCACAAAACAAAGGTGAATTTCAAAAAGTACTATCGCTCCATTTCATTTCTTAACTGAACAGTCCATACATACACACTAAATGAACACACACAAACTTGTTTTCATGCAAAAATCTGGAGAATATGGGTGGGGATGGATGTTAAGGATTAATGGTTAAGGAACATAATGTTGGATCAGACTGAACTTATTGATGTGGGTCCACGAGGCAGAAATTCTGGATTTGATGTAGCACAAGGGATGAAAAAGAATGCTAACATTTGTTTAGTTGGTTGGCTAAAAAGTGGATCAAAAGGTGGCCAGTACTAAATAAAGCTGAAATGCCAGCACTGCCCTGGTATATTGTAGTGGAAGGGGCTAAAGGCTTAGGGAGACTGGGGTGTTGGAGTGGATGTATCATGTAAGACGTGCTCACCCACCCTGGGAGGGTGCAGAGGCCACCTCTTCCACCACGACTGGGAGAAATCAATTTGGGAGGGGCACCCAGTGTCACTGCAGAGCTCTGAGGTCACTCTTCCCTATAGGTCAAACAGTACAGTGGGAACCACTGTCAGTGAACTAGGATCCTTAAATGCAATAAGAATAATTGGATTCCAGTGTGGCAGGGGCCAAGAGGCAGCACTTAATCGTCAAGGACGAAGTGGATGTACTTAGTCACCATAACGGACAGCAGAGTCAAAACAGTAATCACAATAGTCTGACTTGCAGAGACCCCTGGCCTGGACTAGTTCATCACTGTGTCTCTAGAAAAGAAGCAGATGGGCAGGCTACTGAATTCTTGCTTGAACTGTCTGAAAAGAAGATTCCCAGGTCAAATGAACTAAATTCTAACTTGAATCATCAAAACAATGTCACAGCCCCTTGATCAACTCCCAGACTTGAACCAGTTTATAGACGTAGAATCCTCTGAATGAAGGAGAAGCTGGATCCCCCAGAGGAAGGACCCCGTTACACTTCCAAAAAGTGTATACTGTTTGTACTACTCCGAGCCATCCCCAAAGGAACCTAGGGCTTTTTATCAGACATTGGGGAAAAGGAAAGCATCAGATTCTTCAGGGATTAATGGATGCTGGCCCTAAGTGGACACTAGGTCCAGGAGACCTAGAATATCACTTTGGTCCATCAGTTGGAGTTGATGCATGTGGAGGTCAAGTGATCAATGGAGTTAATTGGTTTAGATCAATCTCATAGTGGGTTCAGTGGTTCTCTAAACCCGTCATGACATTATTTCACCAGTTCTGGAATGCATACTTGGAATACACAAAGTCAGCAACTGGAAGAATTCCCATACCGTAATTTGTCTGCTTAGCATATTCATATTAGGACTATCACACAGAGCTGAGAATATGTGCCTCTTCCACAAACCAGAATGACTCAAAGCCATGCTCAGTTACTGAATTCAGCATAAAGCCCTCAGTCTCTGGACAATGCTCATTACTTTCTTGTACCCCTTGGTATTATATCAACAGGTCTTTTGATTTTGTAAAGTGACCATTGAATAAAATAATGTGCATGCAACTTTTTGTATAATGCGTTTGATAGTGACTACTTGTAGCACCTTCTACCATTATTGTGACCATCATTATTCAAAAGCTGCAGGGAATTATACCTAAGAAGAGATGAGATAAACTCTGTTCACAGTTAACATTGCTTTGGTGTGTGCCTGTTTTTACATCCTTGAAGACTAATGTTTATAATTTGCCATAATAACAGCAGTTGCTGTACCTTCTAACTCACATTGAGGGAATAGTAAAATGTAATCTCCCTAAAGCTTGACATTCAAGTTACTTTTCAACAAAAAAGATTCAAGTAGTTCAGTTACATTTCCACACACTCCATTTGGTACTGATTTTTACTGAAAACCACAATTCTAAGATGTTTAAATTGTATTTTCGCCCACTGAAGTGAAAAGCTACCCTTTTACAAATGGGCTCTGCTGTAGTTCAGTCCATCAAACAGTATATTTCAACCTTGTGCAGTTAGCATTGCTAGAAGCATCTTACACACACGATGGGAGAAATATCTAGGAAATGAATATGGAAAAAATGCTCTCCTTGCTAGATATCCCAAAAGCATTTCTTAAAGGCATTTTTCAGGCAAGAGATGGCACAGGATTTCAACTGCATTATGAAAGCTAATGAGGATGAGGAAGATGGTGTCACTAATGATCAGAAAGTGAAGCATGTACATGCAAGGCCACCTTCTTCCGTGAGTGTTGCCTCAGGTAGACGTTGTGATAGATCGACAGTTCAGAACATACGTTCTTTATGATTCAGCAGAGAAGAGATAAAGTAAAGTTTGAAAACTACAGAATAACTTCCCCAGGACTAGATTTTGACTGCTCTGAAGTTCATGCAGTGGCAGTCTTTCTTGTTTTATGTAAAAGCGTATGTGGGTGGAAAAGCAAGAATTATGGTCTGTAGAAGGCTTTAGCTATCAGGGGAAATTCCTAGTGCAGAGGCAGAGGAACTGAGTTGGGAAAACACACAATTTATTGGCCCCTAACTCATACTTTTCTCTTTGCAAAGCAACTTCCATAGATAGAAGCCGCTTCAAAGGAAAGAAAGAAAACGACAAAGTCGTGTGTCTTTGTTTTAAGACTTTGGTTTTGTGTTTCCTCCTATTTATTTTTATTTTTTAGTTTCAGAAAAAGAAATCAGACCGATTCATCTTCATTTTTAAATTCTGTGGCTTATGAATTTTTCTATTATTAGGGAAAAAAAAGATATTCAGTGGTCAGTTTGATGGGATAAATCCACAAGAGGTCGGGATACTGGCGGTCTTGGTTGCCAGCGCCCCAAGGACTGCAGATCCTTGCTTCCCTAGACAACACTGATGGCTTTTGAGCCCCATTAGCTTTGGCCTCAATGCTGCACAATACAAATCAGCATTTTATTTTGTTTCTGAATTGGCAGCACCTTTGCTGAAACGTTCTGGACTTGATATGCTCACAGACATGTCTTCCATTGTATTAAAATTATGTAACAATGACTGTGGCCACATATTCCAACATGCATTTGATGGCCTATTTTTGTTTTGTAGATTTACCTCTGGGAAAATGCTTACAAATAAAATAAATGTCTATCATCTGAAAGTTATTAATTACATTAATAATATAGTATAAAATAAAACTATACAAAAAGTTAAACTGTGGCAAAAATCCAGAATTTACTGCTACTATGGTTAAATTGCATTGCATTAAGACAGAATGACAAGAAAGGAATGGATTTAAATAAAAAGGTGCTTTGCTGGAACAGTTAAAAGATAAATCCAACTGCCCCCTACCCTACTGTTGCTCCCCTAATCAGAGTATCACCGTGACACACAAGGACAGTAATCAGTATTGACTCCATGTAGACTCTGGCACTGAAAGTAATTGGGCTATTCTATAACTTAGTTACTATCTGTGCAGAATATATTGGGTTTCCAAAACAAAGTTCGAAACATTATTCTCTTATATAAGACCATGGTAAAGGCATGCGAAACATGCTAACAGCAAGTATAGTTCTGAACGTTAATACTCAGGACCTATGGATTTAGTAATGGCTCAGGCCAGCCTGAATACAGGAACAGACTAGTGTGGTTTGCAAGCAGAAACATTCTAGTGATAGATAACATTTACTGTGGAGTAGAACAAAATGCAAGATGTTTGGTTTACCACAGTCTGTCCCTTATGGTCACTCAAATATCTGTGTGTGTCCATTTGTCACATGTAGAACCTTCTGGAACTTTGGCTCTCACTGTCCATTGGCATCCACTCTAATTTGTTATTTGTCTGAAATGAAGGGAAATACTTTCTACTGCTTGGAGTTTTGGATAATCAACAAAACATCTTTTGAAGAGTGAATGAATTTACACTTTGAACTGAGGGATATGCCCATTTATTTATGCAGTTACTTAAAGTTTAGATCTGCATCAGGAAATAAGGTTACAGCACCCTTTCCCTTCTGCTTTGGTGTAGTCTCTGTACTTTTTTAGCCGGCTTCTATTTCTTTATAACTCTTTTTTGGGCCACCAGAATGGAGACTGGAAAATTCTCTCTTTGCAAAAGAACACACAAATAAAATTGTAACCTTTCATTCTTCTTTCTTCGTATAGGCTATTTGTAAGCTAGAATTTTTCTTCATCTTTACAGATAAATTTGTTTCGGGGCTTGGGAGTGTTAGCTCTTTATCACCAGCATCACTTCTTCACCTGCTCTGCCCCACCCCTCAAAGCAATTAATTCTCTTCTCTCAGTAGATTAGCGGTTGGTGGTTGTCCAGTGACAGACACACTGGACGAATCCAGAATAAGTCTCATAGGCTTCTAAATATGAAAGAATGAACCTTAGTATATACTCTTAAATAGTGAATTCTACAATTCCTTACAGGTGCCTCTTTTGTTTTATCAAGGTGTAGGAAATTGAATGATTCATCTTACTACTGAGGTTCTTGCTTAAACACCTATTTTATGTCGAAAACATATTTTAGGCCCTGGGGAGGGAAGGACACCTCTACTCAAGTGTCTCAGTCTTGTGGGGAAGGAAAGCGTGAATATGTTTACTGTGATATTCCAATCAGAGACAGCTCAATTCCAGAGAGAGGTTTCTGAAGAGTCTTTCAGAAAGTCTGCAAACATTTTTCCAAAGGATTAAACCAAAACAAGTGGAGGAGGAAGGGATGTCCAAGGTGGCAGAAGAGTAAAAGACCTGTAAATGGGCAAGCAAACTGACCAGAAGAGTAAGACACACACAGAATAAAAGTGGATGATGAGGCTGGAAACGAAGATTGGCAGCTTATCATGGAGGCTCTTTAATATCAGCTGAAGTGAGGAAAAAGCCTTGGGTAATGTATGTAGGAATGATGTTGGGAAATAATGGAGTCAGGGTAGTTACTGCAGTAGGCCAGGCAAGAGGTGATGAAGTCTGGATCAATGACGTGTCAGTGTGAAAAACCTTGCAATGATCATGGTGAGCCTTTAAAAACCACTTCCTGTGATTAGATTACACTCAGAATATTCAGAGTTTAAATGACCTATCAAATTTTATGTAATCATCCTGATGTGATGCTACCCATATTAACCTACATCCCCTTGGTCAGTTACTTGTTTTTTATTAACTCTAGGCACCAGCGTCTGATAAATCCAACACTATTTTTAACAAACTTCCACAGCCCTGATAGAGAGCAGGATTCACTGTCCATAGCTTCCATGAATGGGAAGTAATTTACATTCTTGCCAGAAATCCAATGTCAACAGATATCACTCCTAGTGCTATTAAAGTACTAACAATATATAAAAGTCGTAAATGAATAAAGGAGAAAACAGACATTGATAGAAAACTAAACTTAAAATGCGAGAAAGGACACAACTATTATTGATGTCATTTGTTTAAATTTCCAACACTAAAAAAGCACTTTAATTACCATATGCTTATCATGTTGGTTGAATTCATTTATGGAGAGAATACAATCATTAATTATCATAATTAAGACACCTGAATTCAAAATGAATGGCATTCGTTCTAACCTCAGTTGTAGCTCTGTTTTATCTCTGACAGTTGGGTTTCCAATCAAATGTTATCTGATTTTTTTCCCCTTAATCATTAAGAAATGCTTTACTAATTAGCACATGAAATTCATGCCACATCAGACTGAATTGAATCAAGGCCTATTATCTTGAGCAGTGAGACACTTTGAAACTCTCAGTAATGGGGCATGAATATGTTATACGGTTCATGCACATTTCATGAACCTCTGCATTAGCACTAGTTTTTTTTTTTTTTTTTTTTTTTTTTTCCGAGACAGTGCCATTAGTTATGCCATTTTCGGGACCTTTAATTCGATCATGCTGTTTAACAGCCTGTTCGATTGTGGTGCTATAAAGTCATACATTAATTTATCTTTGGTTACACTTCGGCAAAATGATTGTATTTGGTTATAAATATTCTGGAGGGAATGAAAAAGAGCAGGCTACTCGAAAGGTACAAAGCACTATTGAGGTAAACTCATCCTTTATGAAGAATAATTTAGGATTTGTGCCAAATATCCTCTCTTGGTCCTCCAGATCCTCTCTCCCTGACTGTATTCAGCCTCTCTCTGCCCAGGGGGCTGACCTGTGTGACCACACCAGGGGGTTCCATCCATGGCTGGCTTCTGGAGAACTCTGGAGGCCCAAGGGAGAGAGGGAGAAAGGACAGAGATGTCAGGGTTATAATTCCACTCCTTCCCTGTGATGCTGTCTCAGAGTGACTGTGTCCTTCAACTGAAGGTCCCTGTTTTGGTCAAAACAAACTAGCTGTTAGCATTCTCTGCTTCCAGACCTAGTAAGTGTCCTCTTTCTCATCCCCTCCCATGCTTCTGGCATTACTAGTCCTACCTTATTGAATACAAAATATTGTGCACAAAATTATGGCCATCAGAATGTTAAAAATAACAGCAAAGACAAAACAAGGAGGTGGTCAACACGGAGGAACTACCACAAATTCTTGATTTCTTGTCATTGATTTGGCAACACGGGGTCCACATTTCCACTTGGCAACAGTCAGCAGGTGCTGCTCGGGTCTGTACCCTCTGACGTCTGGAAGATGCACTTTCTAATTTGCCACATTGCCCATCAGTCCTCTCTTTTGCTTTATGGCTGGCTTCAGCCTTCTGCATTCCTTGCAATACTTTGCATTCTTTGTAGACATCTGAGTTTGTACCTTCTGCACTATGGGACCTTATAGTGGATGGATGGTAATACCTGTGCAGTTCAAGCATTCTTCTGGAATTACATGATGTTTCAATCTGTGTATCCGTAAGGATTACATAGTGCTCCCTTTGGCTAGTTCACATTTTTTTTTTAATTTAAAAAATTTTATACAATTTTTGAAGATTACTTTCCATTTACAGTTGTTATTAAATATTGGCCATATTCCCTGTGTTGTACAGTGCATCCTTGAGCCCATCTTACTCCTTCCCACTCCCCAATCCCATCTCACTCCCACTGGCAACCACTAGTTTGTTCTCTATATCTTACTTCACATCTTTGATTGATTATTGGTCTAAGTCATTTTCTCCTGAGCCTCTCCCTGTATTTTGCAGAAAAGAAACAGAAGAAAGCCTGAGTTGTTTAAGCCCCACAAATGAGTAGCAGCATTAAAATTAAAATGGAAGTATGTAAAAAAAAGGAATCAGGAAAAAAAATCTCTTTTTAATTTTTATATGGAGAAAACTTGTAATGCTTATGAAAAATAAATTCAACCCCTAGTTCTGGAACCTAAGATAGCTAATGTTAAAATTAAAGAATTTTTATTTGTCAATTATATATAGTGTTTCATTTTCTTATATACTATTTGTGATATGTAATACATTAATTAAACAAATTTTGCTAAATGTAATACAAGTATATAATAAAATATGCAAGTGTTTTATCATACATAACATTTTAATGTACTATATTAGCAAATGATATATTTCTAGAAATAAGTTTAAATCAGTCAGGCAATAATTCTACAACTTTTATTCTAATTTTTCCTTTACTTAACAATAACTATTGTCTATATTATTACTCTTTTAAAAATGCATCATTTAGATATCCTTAAGCAAGCCAATTTTTAACAAATTGTATCAAATATTTTGCTATTATTAATTCTTGTGTTGATCATTCTTATATATATATATATCTTTTGTATATTTTAAAATTATATCTTTGGAATGTTCATGATATAATCCCAGAAGGCAATAATTAGGTCATTTAAACAAATATTTTGACAAGTTTTCTTGGTTCAAATAAATCGATTAAGCAATTAAGAGTTGCGTTTTGTCATATACCAGGCACCAAGCAGACTGCACTGTTCTGACATGTATTAACTTACCTCTTTCACTCAAATAGGTACCACAAAATCATAAAATTCTCAAGACAGTCTAAGTGAATGTTTATGTAGCA
This sequence comes from Vicugna pacos, assembly GCF_048564905.1. Taxonomy (NCBI): domain Eukaryota; kingdom Metazoa; phylum Chordata; class Mammalia; order Artiodactyla; family Camelidae; genus Vicugna; species Vicugna pacos. The sequence goes on from NC_132995.1 coordinate 34,574,587, forward strand.
TCTACTATGTGCAAGGGAAAGCTGTAAGCTCCAATCGGACATAAGCTTGGATTAGCCCAACCTCCTTACCTTATTACCTGTAATATCATTGAGTTTTGAGTTTTGATTGTTGTTGAGTTAATGAATTCCTGTGCTCCATCATGCCAAATCACATAAACATGTACAATAACACTAACATAGTAACACACACAGGTGTCTTTTTGTGTGTGTGTGTGTGTGAAGAATTAGAATTACTTTTGTTCATGTTTTTCAACTACAAGTATTATTTCAGTAACCAAAGAAAGTCTGGATGTTGTGAAACCAAGCCTGGAATTAACTACTGAGCAAAGATTTTATTCTGTGATTATGTCAAAGCCTTGTTTTAATTATGTGTGTCTTCGTGTCTCTGTGTGTTTGCGGACAGAGCAAGAGCCCCCAGGGCTGGTCAGGTAACGCTCCGTGATATTGGAGTCCACGAGTGCTCTGGTTTTCACCTGGTCTATCTCTTCTTTACACAAGCGAGGAAACTGAATGTCAGCAAGATACAATAACTTACCTGATGCCGTGCAGCTAATTAGTGGCAGGACTGTTTCCTACAATTTATTAATCCGGAGGCTACAGTCCAGATGAAGTTTGGGAACATACTGGGTTTTTGTAGTTGACTTTGTTTTTCTTCTTTCATAGAAAGCCCTGAGATATGCAGTCACACTGTGTGGGGTCTTTCACACTGTCCCGGTAGACTGAATAAAAGACAGCGGATTGCATGCAATGTTATTTCAAGATCATAAGGTATTTTAAAACCAGATGGCAGTATACATGAAAGATCACAGGAGATGGCAGTTCACAGCAGTAATTAAAAGAATCCTGTACAATAGGAAGGCTTTTAAATTAAGCGGTAAACTTTACATAATGAGGTGTTCCTTTTTGTCATTGTTCCTGTTTGGCACAGGCTTTAGACAGGAAGTATTTTTTCTGTCAACAGTATCTTTTCCCCTATATTTTATGCAGAAAAAGACGTTTGAACACTGCTTCCAGTCAGAAATCAGAATGGGAGAGTGAATAAGTTGCAGCCAAATCACTGAGACTCGGTAGTTTAGGAGTTTTTGTAAGTGAGCCCATTCCATCATCTGAAAAACATGGCAATAATGTCTGCCACAAGGATAGAATTGCTTTGAGGAGGAAATGCGGAAATTCTTTGAAAAATTAAACACGGCCTTACCATGGCGCTAGAAGATATTCTCACCAATTTGTAGTTCTGAACATGTGCTTTGTTTCTAAAACAAAATGTAAAGCAAAACAGTGAAAAGGATCTGATAGAAATCTCATGGATTGATTTGCTAAACTGCACAAGTAGAAACATGGATATTAAGAAACTTTAATTGACTTTAAGTCCTTAAACTTTAAGGACTTTAGAAGTCATCCAGTCCAAGATTTTCAGTCTTTTGACTTAACACTTTCTGAGCAAGTACCGTGGGCCCGTCACTGAATGAAGTACTGGTGATAGCAAAGACAAGGGCAGTGATTCTAAGCACTTACATATGCTTGCACAGAATATGATAAATGAACCCAAATCACCTTTTATGGATTAAAGGAACCAAGTGTTCAGGATGGAGGAAGATAGGCATACTGTGGCAAAATGTAGAGAATTTAGAAATCCTTCTGTGGAGACAAACTTTGTCCCAATAACCAGTTTAGGTTCCCTATGTAATGCCCTAATGAATTTGTTTTTTTTTTTTAACCTCCTCTGATAGAACCCTGTGCGAATCCCCAGGTTCTTGCTGCACACTTGCTGGGACTGGTTTTTGGCATGCCAGAGTCTTGCTAAATTGTGATCTTCCAGCTCCCTTATAATTTGAAACCCACCACCTTATTCTCTTCTTGATTTTATTGAATGGAAAGTCTTTCATGTGCAGAGAATGAGTTTGGCATCATGTCAAGAGACCAAGGAACAATGTGATTTCTATAGCTGACCTCTGCTGTCAAACATTCCAGAAAGGTTTGTTTATTCATTTATTCTAAAATTTTTCATCCTTCTGTAGTGGAGCTAGGTGGAATGCCCAGATTGCTTTCCTTCTGAGAATTTCCCCTCTCTGTCTTATGCAGTGGTGTTGGGCCTGTCCAGCAGTGCCACGTCCTTTCCCTAGGCTAATCAGGGTCCTTCCAAGGCAATGTAGTATCATCCAGACAATAGGAGAGAGAATGCATTTGCTGGGGTCACAGGCTATGAGCAGGGACTTTCCAATGAGCAGCTACCCTGACTGCATGGAAGGAGCACTTGACATAGTTGAACTCACCCACTGAGGCAAGCCGAGATGAGAAATGAGGGTACAGAGCCCTGATGGACTCACTAGGGCACCTGATACCACTCACTTTGATGATGGATCTTTCTGTTTTATTTTTTAAAGATTTTCTTACACTCACTTAAGAACTTGCTAAAGGGGAAAGTCTGACAAAGGAGATAAAGAATATAACCAGAATTCCTAGTATGAGGCCTTACATATGTTTCTCTGAGTTCTAACACATACGCAAATTATCCAAGTGCAGATGGCATCTCTACTAAATTGTAACATCAGTGCTAAATCGTGGTCCTATCCATCAGTTAGCTCTCTCTGAGGCGGGTCTACCTATCCTGCTGAGGACTGGGATGCAATGCTGTAAGTATTTCGCAGTGAAGGTCATGCTTAACCAAGTGAAGTAAGTAAGATTTATTTGGGTATGGAGCGGTAGCATTTATTTGTGCAGAACTAGAATGAAAAATCTCGGTCAAAAAGTAAGGCACATTCTCAGTTGATTAAGGAATTGCAATCTAATAATTTCATTTTTGGAAATAGCTAAACTGATTGCCTCCTGAGAGGAGAAGGATGCTTCCCCATTACTGAAGGTGGTCAAACAGATGGCTGCATGACCTTCAGCTGGAGAGTTAACGGGAAATTTAGGCGTTGGGTAGGAAATGGTAGCTTCAAATTCTGTGTAAGAACCTGTGGTTTTAAAAAACATACAGACAAGTAAGTGTGGAAGACGATGATATAAAGTCTTATTATTTGTCCCTATTTAAACAGAAGGTATCATTCCCTGAGCTCATGGGTCCTTTGTAGAAGCCATGCCGCTTCAAAATAAATCTGGCAAGAAAGAAGCAAGTCTGTTTCAACTTGGAAGAATAATCCATCTGCCAGAGAACACGATCCACCACAGCTCACACGTAGGCCACTTGTCACGCACATGGGGTAGGACACCCAGAAACCCAGGTAAATCAGGGCAAAATCTGTCACTGGATTTGACAGGACTATTAGCTCTATCATCATAGCTATTACTGATATCATGCAATTTATATCCAAAACAGATAAATTAGTGCAGACATTCTAAAGTTTCTGCAAGCTCAAAAGGCAAGAGGGTAGTTATCATGAAAACTCTTGCCAGCTGGAAGCAAGTACGGAACAAGTTAGAGATCACTGATCATCAGGGAGATGGAAACTCGGGAGATAATGTTAGCGGTTAATGTTTGGATGAGAGCCTGGCTGCTCATTCTTTGATCATTTCAACGAATTAGCAAAACACCAGAAAGGAAAGAAAAAAAAAGTTTCCTTCAAGAAACAGATGTGTATCTCTCCTTTATATTTTGTATGTGTGATGAAATATTTAACATCACAGAACAATCAGACCTACAAACGTATGTACATATGCACATACTTACATGTATATGTATACATAGATATATACGTGACATGTATGTGCATTTATATATATGGGTACATACATGCATTCACAAATGCACACTCTTGCATTTTAATGTAAAATATACCTAACACAGAGTCTTTTATCTGTGACTAGAGATCGATAAATATTCACTAAATAAATTGATAAACGCTTACTCTTCCAGAGGCTGGTATTACAGGGGAACACAGTTCCTAAGTAAATTGTTTCAGTTGTTCGTAGACTGGAGTCAACATTGTTACCAATTCTGATTCCATGCTTTGGAACACCTGTGGTTTATTGCTGGGCAGAGTGGATCTGCCCCTGTTGTAAGTGAGCACAGCGTGCTGGGTATTTTTAGTTTTCCTGGTGCTGTTACCGTGATTCACAGCCACCAGTTCACTTACTGGCCGGAAGAATGTTTGAGATGCATCATAAGCTTCTGTGTGAATGCATCAAAGCCCATCCGCGTGGGATTTGAAGCACCTACTTTCATTGTCCGTAGCTTTGTTTTATTTATTTATTTTTACTTCTTTGTGGATCCATAGCTATGAAACTGCCGGACAATTGATATCTGGTTAAAGGAGAAATTAAAATAAATAAAATATGGTAAAATCACTTTAGTTTAAAGAAGAAAGTCTGATACTAAGTAAGGAAAGTGAGAAAAAGAGATCTACTTTGACCTGGAGTGATTTTACAAGCATCAGTGTCCCTTTGTGAAAAAAGTACAAACTTTTGACTTGGACATATTCATTAGGAAACCTGAGAGCAAGACAGGTAAGTAGGCAAACAAAGGCATCTATTTTATTGCTTAAATATGCTTTTTTTTTTTAAGACTCACAGTTCATTTTAGTTTTGTATATACAAATGTACTATCTTCCTTACAGATGGAATTAATATGGCTAATTAATATACAACTCAATTGAAATATTTTATATGCAACCAGCTAATTTATGGGAATAATCTTTAGAAGAGTTATAATATATTGAATTTGTGATTTTATCCATCAAGCATATAAATTAATATAAAACATATAAAGTGTATGCATACACACACACACACACACACACACACACACACACTAGTGCACACTTCAGCCCAAGTCTTCATTATTCTATTAACCTGATACCTGGTATTATTGAACTGAAAATAATATATGACAGAAAATATTTTCCAAATATAAAATCTCTTGGTAGGCCTTCAAACTGAAACACTTAGGGTATCATTTGGCACGTTCTAAGTTCAAGAACTGACAAAAAATTACATTTTAGGTCATAGCTGAACTCATATAAAAAAAATACTTCTTAGAAGATTACGGTACATATGGTATAAAATTAAATTTCTTTGATGTACCTGACCTTGCATATCTCGCTGTGGCCTAATGTTATTCAGATTTCACGCGGAAGACTTCATGCATCCTCTTGTTCGTTGTGGTCCATTCTCTGTACCTTCTTGTTTAATCACTGGGCTTTAATTCATGCAGGATATCTAAAGCTGTTTGAATATGCATAGGAGGCCTTGCATTCAATCTAATGTCCTCTGTTTGCACCTGCAATTCTCTGAATACTTTAAATGAATAATAAATCAAACAGATGGCAAAATTCTTTCCGCTAAAGCTCACCTGAACTTGTCCTTGACCTCAAAGTGAGTTTGGTTGACTTGGAGATGCAGAATGTGTTCCCACAGGAATTCTGAGTATAGGAGTATGAATGGAATTTGTGGCTTAATTTTTTTCCTTCTCCCACATGGCACCAAATTTATCCCTGAGATGTGATGAATTCAGGCTTTCATCTAGCAGATAATTTTAATTAAACCTCACAAACAAACATAAAACAAATTGACATGGTTGGTTGTACCCAAGTTTCCAAATGTCTTCAGTGGTTAAATGGTACCCAGACTATTTGTGATCTTCTCAGATTCTTAAGAAACATTACTTACTGTGATTCTTAAATGTATCAGGATATATCAGATATTTAAATATTAAAGAGACTTTAAAGAATTTTACCACTTTGAGTGTGGAGAACAGGAAATGGAACCTCAATGCTTTGTATCTGAGAATTCTGTTGGTATGTTTACTGTGCTGCTCTGGCAGAGGTTAATGGTGGTGTTCTTGGTGGAAGTAGATGATAAAACTGCTCACACCAGAAATATAGAAACATGAACTGGAAACATGCCCTACAGCGGCACGTCGTGTGCCACAGCTCCCCACGTAGAACAGGACTTCCTCTAAGACTGAGCACCTGCTGACATGCTGTGTGTGGGTGGGTGCATATGTGTGTGTGAGTAAGGTGGGCAGAGGAAAGGGCTCTTGAGCTACGAAATGATATAATTGAGTTTGAGTTTTTGAGGTAGAAAAGATTATACTTGACCTAGAATTTTTTTCTCCAGTTACCTTGATTTGGGTATATAAGTTTTGGGAATTTTCACAGGAGTAATTATTGGTTCATTTCATGAGTTCATTTTTCAATCATTCATGAATAAACATTTGTTGAATTTATTGATTGTCTGAAAGAGAAGTCCAAAGAAGATGAGCAGGTGGCAGTATCGGAGTTCTACAGATAAAATGTATCTTATAATGCAAGAGCTATTCCGGAACAGATTCCTGGTGAGATGATGATCCCTTTATCTAACCACATTTGAATGTGACAAACCTTGACGTGGTATGGATGCCACCATCAGAATCCTTTCCTACAGCCAAACACACTCAGCTCTGGGGAGATGACAGGGTAGAGAACATTGTTTTACTTTAAAAAAAAAAATCCTTGAGATAACTAGGTATAATGTGGAGCTAAAGATAGAAGTTTTTGAATTAAAACAAATTTGAATTCTGGCTCACCTAATTATGAGATGTGTGACTTTGGGCAGTTGTTTAGATAAATTGAGGATAATAGGAATATCTACATAAGGTTTTTGTAATTATTAAATTAAATTAAATGGGCACTATGCTTGGCACTTAGTAATCACTCAACATATGTTAGCTCAACAGTTACTACAACTTTCTCTTATTGGAGCTAAAGGTTTTGTATTTCAATCATAATTAGATGTGTTGGTGCTGTATAACTTAAATCCAGACTATTTAAAGGTTTACTTACATGTGCTTCAAAAATATCTATTGTTTTGGGGTTATATATATTTGTGAATTACTCATTGCTTAACGTCCAAAGCCCTTCTACCTCATCAGAAAGGATTGTTTTATTTTGTGGAATTAAAATAAGTGCATCATAACCTGATTCTCCTAAGATTAATTGCATTTGTTAGAGAATTATTAAACACACATATACACAGAAGTATAATTTCTGACATTTAATACTCCAGTCAGAAGTGAGAGTTGAATTAGATCTAGGAAAAATGTCATTTATTTTTAAAGGAGAGCACAAGGTGATAAAAATAGTCTTTCAATTAACGCTCATGCCCTCAGAGTCATTCTTTGGAATTAATATAAATTAGTCCCCAGAAATCTATTTCAACAGGTCATTTGAGGAGAGAGAAAAAATGATATAATCATATCCCTTGAGTCATAAATAACTTTTCTTCAAGATGAACTTGAGCTTCTGGACCAAAAGTGACTGGATCAAGAAACTTGGGCTGAAACAGAAGAAGAAAAAAATGAATGTTATTCTTAAGCAGGATGGTCCACTTTAGAAGAGATTTGCATAAATCACAAAGTCCAACAGAGAAAAGTGGACAAGAGAAAAAATGAGATTAAAATTACTTAATAGAATTCACAAGTCTTAGGGGATTAACAGAAAAACAACAGAAGACTGCCAAGCCATTTCTATATCCTTGAAGAGATCATTCAAAACTATTCTGAAATCAAAGAAAACAGTAGTCACTTATAAAATCCATCCCTAGGATGAAAAGAAATTAAATTTGAGCCCAATTTATATTGAACTTTGCTTCTGAGAATAAATGAGCTTAAAAAAATATAATTTCACTTTAGTAGGAAGAGACCAGATTATAAGATTTACCATTAATCGTGAGTCTTTTGTCAGTTTTTACAAAATATTATTTAAGATTCCATCTAACTTGATAACATCACCTTTTTATAAATTGCTGTCTCTAACTGGATATTTTCTGTATCTAGTTACATGGTGATTGAGTCTGGTTTTTAAAATTAAAAAAAAAAATAACAAATCAAGGAGTCATCCAAAATTGCAAGTTTGTTTCTGACTTAAAGGTAGAATAAGACAGAATTCCTGTCTCTTTACTTGTTGTACATTTGTTTTTGCTTCAAGCTTAGAGAAACTGAAAACATTCCCTTCTAAGGATTTTATTTTGCCATGTTTTACAATTCATGTTTGTCTAGAAGTATTATTTTTTTCCTGATTTTTTTTTCAGCCAGTGGGACATTTCCAGAATCCAAACTATATTACTTTTAAGAGAAGTACATAGGAAAGCAGAGTTACTACGAATCTTACTACAAGCTGTTTCCTTAGTGCTCATCCCACACATGGCAGGAGGAAGCCAATCAAGCGAGAAGCCACTGGGTTCTGATCCTGATTCGGTCTAGAACTCAGCATCAGGTGTGTCTGCTCGTGGGGGCCGGTCCTCGGCTCTAACAAGTAGAGTCAAAGGCCAAGGCCTAAGGGGTGAGAGTTAAGTTTAGGAACTTAACAAACCAAGGCATCAATTCAAAGGGTCTGGATAATACATTCCCCTGCTCACTGAGACTTCTCACGGTGATAAAAAAGAAAAGTTAACAATTAGGGAGCTAAAGAATGCAGAGAAAGTCCCTGAGGCTGTACAACAATGCTTCTTATGCTTGGGGGAGGGGAGAATGACCTTGGTGTCTTGTTAAACATGCTAATCTTCAGGTTTCCACCTTGGAGACCCTAATTCAAGAGGCCTGAGTTAGAGCCGGAGGATCTACATGTCTGAAGAGAACTGCTGGCAAATCTAATGATGAGGATGTTTGGCAAACTCTGTTCTGAGGTATAAAAATGAAGCTGGTGAGGCACTGTGACTTCTTCTCTTCCGTTTCTGTCCCCTGTTGCACCGTCAGGCCATTCGAGATTGCTGTTCTCTCCTTCTCCGTACGTCCCCTGCTCGACCAGGCCCTGCCTCGCTCACAGGACTATCCCATTCTCTTAATTGGAGGGCGCAGTGAACCCCTGGCAACTCAGCCCACCTGATGTCAATTCCCCCCTATAAATGGCAGCGGTGACAGCTGCCGCCATGTTCTGCCCGCCGGCCGCCGCACACGGTGGGGTGCAGCTCCGGGTATGTAAGGTCCCCCTGTTCCATGTAGCACTGACGTCTCTGTCACTGTCTCCGGGCTCTGTCTTGGGTCTCAAGGCTGGACATCGACAGGGCTTGCAGGCCTGTAGGTAATTTTGTTTCTTTCTTTATAGGATGTTGCTTGCTTGGAGCTGTAAACTCTTTGTTGTACTTTCTCTTTGTAGCTTTATAGTTTTTTCTTTCCCTCTTAATTTTCTTTACCAAGGCCTTATTAAGGGTTTCACTTCATGAGTCAGATAGCTTAGTGCAAGAATCAGAACCTGCAGCCAGCCGCCCGGTCATATCTGGCCACTTACATATATTGTCTTTGGCTGCTTCAGTGCTACGGTGAACGGAGTTGAGCGGTTGCAACAGAGACCAACTGCTTATTATATGGAAAGCCTAAATATTTATTCCCTGGCTCTTTACAGAAAACCTTTGCCAAACCCTTGCGAATTCATGACAGAGGGCATCATTGGGCCTTACTGAGGAGACTTACGAAGTCTGAAAAGGATGTAAAGTTGTTGGCCTGATAAAATCAAGAGGCTAAGACGGTTTCTTCAAAGTCCTTGCATTGGGCAGGAGCAGGCAAAGGATTGTCTAGCAGTGTTAGGGCAACTGATGCAACTTCAGGTGTGAAGCATTAGTACCAGAATCTCAGGACTGAAAGCTTTAGTCAGAGACCAGTTCTTACCCTAACACCTGCTGAGTGGATAGCTAGCAATCAATTGTTCATTTAAGTCTAAAATTCTTTTGTATCATCTTGAGTCTCATAACAGATCCCCTGGTCTGCAGCAGCCAGCGCTTACATAGATAAAAATCAAGTTGATAAGGCATTAGAAAGGGATTATAAAAGCCGGCTTAATTAAAGAAACTTCAATGGGATCATAAATAATCAGTGCAAGTTATTAACTTTTGACAACTGCTCATCCGTACTGAGTTCGAATGACTTCTGACCTATTAAGTCCTTAATCTAATTCTCAGTGAATACAGGTCATAAGGGAAAACACGCTTTATAATACATTGACTATAATCAACGATTCTTTGAAGCAGAAACTTCCCCGAATATCCCTAAACATACCTGCATTTTCTGATATTCATACCTCTGGTCTCATCAGTTTATTTTCTTTTTTTTTTTTTAAGAAGCTTCGCTGGTCACACTCCAGTTTGTTTTATGAAAACTGGATCAAATGTCACTTTCTCCATAAACTGTACCCTAGACGTCTTTGGAATTATTTTTTTCCTCTTTATTCACTCAATGTACTTTAATATCTGCAACAGTAGTAGTAATCTGCTTTGGCAATTTTAGTTGTGTACAGTCTCGTGTTACCCACCAGATCATAAGCTGTAAGTGGTCACAGGTTATAGTTTATTCTGCTCTGAAATCCCTTAATACACCTGTAACAGTGCCCTGCATGAAATAATCAGCATACTAATCGAACGAATCACAATTTGCTCTCCTGGCTTTCGTAGTTTCTTTTTGACATGTCATTCATATATAGGTATCTAAGAAAATTCTTCTCAGTAGGAGGAATATATTTTTCTTTGCTCATATACCTATTGGAATCCAGCATCTTTTCTAATTTTCTGATCCAGCATCTTTTAAAAATTTTGTCTGCTTGTTTTTTAAACACAGTATCAAAAGCTGAACAAAATTAAGAGTGTTTTGGAAAGAATTATCAAACTAGTTGATTTAATTTAGTAATTTGTCAGAGGTCTGTTCTGTGTTCTGCATGCTTTTCTATATTAGGGTAGTTTTTACCCAATGTGTCTATAAAATGGATCACTACTTTTTTTTTTTAAGTAGAAATATAGAATCTAAAAGGATAGTTTAGAACTTACTAATAAAATAATTTCAGAAACATTCAGTGGCCCACCAAGATTTCTAACACTCTGTCTTAATAGAGGTTCTCCTGGATGTAGTCTAGAATTGATTTTCCAAATTGTGCTTCAAAGGATATTGGTAGTTCTGGCAGATAATGGTTTGGGTAATTATATGTAATTAGACATACTGTTGTTGTTTTTAATCTACAAAATTTATACTGACTACTTGTAGATTAGATAAGCATGGAAAGAGTGTTCGGGTAAGAACACTGATGTGAAAAGGACATGGGCACCATAAAATTTATTTACTTCTGTTACATCTGCCTAAGATGATAGCAATTAACGATGCCAGTGTTTGCACACAGACACCACATGCTTAAGTTTCTAGGTGAGATGGTTCCCAAAAAGAGAGCAAGAGAGTGGTACAAATGAACAACTGTTACAGGTGCAAAGAAAGCGGGTGGGGAGATCCCACTGGTGGCCCCAGCAGGGGAGCGGCCCCCGTTCTTCTTTAGACGTCCTGTTATACACGGGTTGGTAGAGAGGAGGAAGGGAACACACTCCACAGCATTGAGAAGAATTTAAGTGACTCAGCCCTGGAGCAAACTCCAGTCTAAAGGAGGAAAGAAGCCTTTTAGGACACAATAACAAAGGCAAACAAACCTTAATGAAGATTTTGGAATTCAAACCCAACACAGCATGTACTGAGTTCAGTGACCTTGGTTATTCCAATAACTTTAGCAAGGGTTGGTTAAAGGATGTTAAACAGGTTTCACTTGTTTTTAATACAGGATTTCTCAAGGGTATTAGAATGTACCTCTTGTTTTTTTTTTTTCCCCCCAGAGTAGAGGTTCTCAAAAAGGAAACTTGAGATTCCCTGAGACCTTTTCAGAAGGTCAGTGAGGTCCCTCCCTTTCCAACTGTATACCACTTTCAGGTTGAATATCCTTCATTGACTTCAGTCAGTCACGTTGTGCATGGCTTGTACAACCAACTGAACACAGAAACAGATAAGAGAATCCAGCTATCTTCTATTGTGTGAGACAGTAAAGAGAGCTGAAAAAAATATAAAACAATGCCACATTTCTCATTCTTCAATAAAGTTGTTACTTAAGTTAATGTGTAATGGGTTTATTCTTATTTTAAAATGAATTAATAAACTAAAATTTTACCCCCCAAAAATCTCTATTTTAAAATACATATGAACAGATAGAACCCACATAAACAAAAACCTCCTTAGAGTCCTCATTTGTTTTTAAGAATGTAGAATTTTTCTGAGGCCAAAAAATTTGAATACTGCTATCCCAGAGGGAAGTCTGCTGTGATGGGTTTTCCAAAATTATTTGAACAGTTACAACAAGCAACCACACTTCGGCATGAACCAATAGTTCCAGGATAATATCGTCACAGTGACAGGGCGGGGATCATGCACTAATGAGGCTGACAGCCTCTGTGCTGTACTCACCCATCTTTTTTTCTCCTCTGAGCGGACAATTTCAAATGACTTACCTTCGAGTTGACAGACTCTTCCGCTTGGTCAAGCTTGCTGCAGATGCTCTCTGTTGGATTTCTTATTTCGTTGTACTCTTCAGCTCCTGAGTTTGCTTTATGACTTGTTGAAGCAGCAGTCCCCTCCTCTGGTCTTAGCTGACTGGCTTTGGGAGAGAAATAGTTTGACCCACCAGTCTGGCTTAGGACTCTGAGGCTCTCTCAGGCTTTTTTAGTGGATACACCCACTCCTGTCCTCTTCCCTCTTGGGACTGAATTATTAGATCTCATGCCTTCTCTCAGTTCTGTAAAGCCATGCCAGGTGCCGAGAGCCTCCCACTGGCTTTCCCTGGGGTGGTCCCCTGACCGAGCCTTCTTCCAGAAGCAGTGGTGGCTTTCTGCATGTGCTCACAAACCATGTGCAAAAACTTGCATTCGTGATCCACCAGGGCATGCTTAGGGAGCCAGCCATGGGGTGGGGAGGAGGATTCGGCCGAGTGAGGCCCGCAGAGCTTTGGGGGCACCCGTGGGCCAGCATGGATCCTAAGTGGCTTATGGGCATCTTCCGGTGGAGTTTGCGTGGCAGGATGCATAGTCCTGTGCGTTCTGAGCCTTGGTTGCTGTGGTCCTAGCTTCTCTCAACCCCTCAGGGGTATGAGAACCGCAGTATTCCGGTTTGGGTGAGAAAGAAGCGGGCCTCGTGGGCAGTGCCCAACCTGGCTAGGGAAGCAAGGCACTCTCTATACTCCCAGTTTCCCATGTAGGAGAAATCCCCCGGGGCCAAGATGGCGTCTCTTGTGCTGCCTTGGGGGAGAGGTTATATGGGTAAATTGAAACTGTTCTTACCCTCTTCAATGCATTTATTTTCAGATGTTTTTGCTTTGATGGCGTGCTGAAACTTCTCTGCTGGACTCCTGGACTCCCGGACTCACATAAAGGTACTCTCACCCAGGGGTGATTGTCAAAATCAATGTTCTGTTGGGGAATGATGGTTAAAAAAAAAAATCAAACAGAAAAACCTGTTATCTTGCTGATGTCAGTCTTTAAGATTTATATTTTGAATAAACATTCTCAGTTGCTGGTTAGGATGAAGTAGATTTGGGGAACTTGTAGTTGGAGAGAATGTTCTGGATAATTTCTCAAATCAGAGTGCTAGCCCCTACAGAGACTGTCCATACAATGAACAAATGGGCTTGAGTGGAAGGGTCAGGTTTCTAATGGGACTTAGTGGATCAAACTGAGTAGAGACTTTATGGATATTCGTTTGAAAATGGTGGAAGAAAGACCCAAAGAAGCTTGAGTTAAAAAAAGAAAGTGGTTCAGATAAATTTCAACTGATACATGCTTGCTTACAAATGGATGTTGGAGACAAAAGTATCACTGGCATGAAGATGTTCATAAAACTGGAGGAGGGAGTTGTCAATGGAGATGGGGAAGGTCTGTAAATCCTGGCATATCTGAGGTCCACCTGCTCTGTAGATGAGCAGCATCACTGAGAGTCACTACTCCTTCCCCTTTGATAGATCAAGGGAAGTGCTGCTTGTTTGCTTTTTTGTGTTGTGATGTGTACTGCTACGATAAAGAGCGTGTGGCTAAGCAGAGGAAAAACCAGAAGGGCCCTGGTTGTAGTGGTGGTGTGGGATGGACAGCCGAGAGAAGATGGATATTGCAAAGTGGAGAAGGGCAAGGTGAAGTAAAGCTTAAGAAGTTCTGTAAAACCTTACTTCCTGTGAGGTAGTTTTGAGATGCTGCTTTTAGCCCTTCTCCCTCAAAGCTGCTGGTATATATCGTGCCATCAAATGCCCACTAAGTTGCTGTAAGTAGACCGTCTCTGTCCTTTGCACATCACCGTGATGGCTCTAGGTAAAATGTGCCTCTAAAGGGCATAGGGGAGCACGTGTCATCACAGTGTAAGTTCTATTTGCCGCATTCCTACAAGGGCAGATCTGTAAGAACACCAACTTGACGCAAAAGCAGCAAGAGTATTGAAACACTTTGTTCTTAAAACACAGTGACTTTTGCTGTCAGTGAACAAGACTAAATGATATACAGCTCACAGGCTGTTCCTCTTTTCCTTGGTGATGAAAAGGACTATAAAATAAGATTTTAAGTATTTACACTCATCTAATAAAATGCTTCATGAGTATTTATGAGATACTTCTTTAACTGGATAAATTGTAATATTAATCAAAATCAAAGACTACTATTTGGATTTCTTCCAAGAACCCAGATTGTAGACAAAGCTTTTCAGGTATTTCTCAATTCATTAATTCTCAGTTAAGTTGTTTATCTCATTCTTTCTGCATGTAGAAGAATGCTGCTGTTTGACAGGAAGTCAAACAATTCCAATATGAATTTCTGTTTGCTGGTTTATTAGCTAAATCATGATGACTTTGAAGGAATTTTATTTAATATTAACAATATCCTAAGTGAATATGCATGAATGCAGTTTTATTATGTTATGATTTCCTTTCTATTCTGTGATTGAGACCCTGTGGGAGGCACATTCATACATCAAAGTTAATTCTTTGTACATCCTCTTTCCTCATCCTCCTCCCCTTTACCAACCATCTGCCTCTCAGTGGGGTAGGGGTTGAGGCATGACTTCTGTGGAAGTGAGAGATCATGGTGGAACTGAATGGGTCAAGGACTTAGAAATGCAAATAATTCTTTATCTTAGAATCATCTGTATTAGACCCTGAAAGTATCTCAGTAATGATATAGTTTGCTTTAGCTTTTTGAAGCTCAGTCTAATAACATTATAAATATTGTTTGACATCCCATTAGACTTAAAACCAGCTCTGCTGAAACGAACAGCTTAGGGTTAATACAAAACAAAATAAAAATTTCTTCTTATAGGAATTATTGTACTCTGCCTCAAACAATATTTGTAACTTATACAAAGTTTATTTTATCCTACTCCAAAAGCACTGTTAAAACTCCCAAGGGTAGAGAAAAATGTAAAAAGATGGAATTAAATATTATGACCTGCCAGGATAAGAATTCTCCTGTTCTAAAAAGGCTAGTGACATTGTGGAACTGTATTTGAGCCCTGTTCTCCTAGAAAACGGGAACTCCAGTCAATAATTCACCTCCATCCTTTTTGTGTTTCTGGAAATTGTTTATTGCAGAAATCCACTCTTCCCCATATGACTTACATATAATTTGAAGATGACTTCTTGTTTATCTATAACAAGACTGAATATAGACTCTCTAAATTCACATTCTTTGCCTCCTAAATGATTAGCTGAACTAATCATTTGTCCCCACTTAAATGGTCCTTGATCAATTGTCCAATCACGCAACCCACTATCACTCCCTCACATCCAATTCTTTCTAGCCTTGTTGTCTTAAAAGTGTACTCAACATTTGTTTTAATCAAGCATGGTGAGACACAGACATGTAAATTACTGTCATTGAAAGACATTTTTTATACTCACAGATCCTTAGAACTAGGAAATAAGAAGTATGGTGTGCCGTTTAGGGCCACGCAGAGAAGCACCAGGGTCAGTCAGGAGGCAGAGGGGGTGAGTGGATGAGAGAGCAAAGAAGCAAATCATCCACGCAGTGCAGCACAGTAGAGCCACTAGGGAACTTTATATCATCCGGATCAGCCTTCAGGATTTGCAAGAAATAAGAAGGACTCTCAGTAAAACCCTGAGGCATTACTGTCCAAGTGAATTTTTTTCTTCCCAAGTGAAAGCAAAAAGGTATATGGTTCCTTCATCAACTGAAATACTAAAGAATGTATTGCATCAATCAATTTACGGTAAATAATTTACTTTTGGTGGGAATGGATGTTAGTGACTTGTGAAGGTTGGAAACAACAGAATGTTAAGGGATAACAGTGTTTATTGCTCAGAGGTCCTGGACAAACCTCCATCCTTGGACCTGAAGTTTCTCACTAGTAAAATAGGAGTGTTACAGGGACAGGTGCAAAGGATAATGAAGCCTTGAGTCTTGTGATCTATTAGGGGCTTTGTACCTTGAAGAACTTCTTTACTTACAAAGTATTGATTCATTCTGGGGGGAGGTTTTGAGGGATCTATTTGACTCTTGATGGGAGACATGCTGTGAATTTTGCCAATTTCAGTAGGAGATTTTGCCAATAAGGAAGGCAATAGTTAATTCAATAGGGACACATGATAGTGTTTCAAGAATCAGCTCTAGTACTGCAAGAGATGAAACAAATGAAAGCTGTCAAAGGGACTTATTAATTCACTTGGCTCATTATTTTGACTGCTGTCAAATTCTAGGCTTATTTTCACCTTTTGGAATTCTCTAAGTTTTAGCCTATGTTTCTGCAAGCTGATAAAGAGGGAGGATTGGGAAGAGCCCCTGTAGTGCCTTGGAGCCCTGTCATTGAAAATTGGAAGGGTGTTGGAAAAGCTGATTAGAGGGCTGAAGGCACCTGACATGCTTGAATTTGTCACAATCTCTTTTCCAGTGTCCTGGATGTTTGCAATAAGAGCAGAAACTAGGAAGTTTTAAAAATTTCATTTAAGACCTTTATTTAATGGAGTTGAAGTATAAGATTAAGAATTTTAGCTGGTGACTCATCTGGAGTGGAAGAAAGCTGGTTTGCCAGGTTAACTAATCTGGAGTGGACATGGTTTCCCACTCCATCTTGGTCCTTTTTACTAGAAGGGAAAGATCTTGGTTCTAGTAATCTCCTATTGATGCCATAACAAATTACCACAAACTTTGTGGCTTAAAACAACATAGATTTATTATCACACAGTTATGGAAGTCAGACGTCCAAAATTAGTCTCACCGGGCTGAAGTCAAGGTTATCAGCAGGGCTGGTTCCTTCTGGATGCTCTAGGGGAGACTGTTTCCTAATCTCTTCCAGTTTCTAGAGGCTGCTTGCATTCCTTGGCTTGTAGCCACCTTCTGTCTTCACAGCCAGTTGTGTTCCTCGTAACGCATCACTCTGACCCCGACTCCTTTCTGCCTCTCTCTTGCACTTTTCAAGGACCCTTGTGATTACTTCAGACTCATCCAGATAATCCAGGATAATCTTTCCATTTTAAACTCAGCTAATTAGCAACCTTAGTTCCATCTGCTACTGTGATTCCCCTTTGCCATGTAATATAACATTCACAGGTCCCAGGGACTACGTTCCTTGGGCATCTTTGGGAGGCCATTATTCTGCTTTCCACCATCAGGCAGAAGTGTCCCTTGAACAGTGGTCTCTTCAGCTCCATCAAAGCCAAACTTACTACTTCTCAGGGGAATGAATAAATAACGTGAAATGTTCCCTCAAAATGAGTTTATCATCAGGGAGGTCTGAACGTGTTAAACATTGTTTGAACAGAGAGAAATGGTGTAAGGGTGGCTCATCCATTTTGGGAGTTAATAACAGAAATATAACTTTGGTTTTATTAAACGTCTAAACTTATATATTTATATAGTCTAAATAAATAGAGGATCATTACATGGGCTGGAACCTAGCACTTGCCCAGGTCTCCTGCCTCAGGCTCAATATGCATTCCTGGGTAACGACTGCAGGCAGCTTACTACAGCTGACAGACAGGCCAAGGATTTCAGCACAAAACAAAGTGGCAGAGCTTGAATTTGATCAGAGGTCGAGCTATGAGACCTTGAGACAATTATTTAAAACTTTTGAGCCTTGTTTGCCTCTTCTGCAAAATTACGGGGGTGTAATTGTCTACCACGAAATACTTGGTAATATTCATGAGGATAAATTTAAACATATCACATCGGAGAATACAATCTAAGGTACCTTCTTAAAAACAGTAATGAATTTCATATGTGACAAGGATTTTTACCTCAAGCTCCTTGTTTTCTCTCACCTGGAGTAATTACACTCTTCTAATATTTCACTCCTACCACCTTCAATCCATTTCATCAAGTGAATTTAAAATATAGCATAATTATAATATAAATCAAATCATGGTGTCCCTCATTTAATTGTCAGTGGCTTGGCATGACACATTACATTATCTAAAGGATGCAGTCCTTTATTCATTCAATAACATTTATTAGCATCTTAGGCTTTTAAGCATATCAGTGAGCAAACCACAATTCTAAACCTGAGGGATTTCAGATCATTTGTCTATCTTTACCACTGAAGAGTTGATTGTAATCTAAAATACTGTGACTGGAAAAAAAGAAAAAAATTAGTATAAAGAGTATCTGCATGAACACCTTTAGATTGGCATGTGTGTGTGAGAGACTGGTCCAGCAAATCACGTAACATGATGTAAAAACACTGGAAAGGCCACAGGGAAACAGAAGACGTGATCAATTTCATCTTCACAGTAATGGCGCACTTCAGACAACCCTAACTCTCCTCAGCAGGGCTGTAGATCCCGCTTTTAGTTGCAATGTCTGCAGGTTCCATGATCGTAAATTTTCCTTTCAGTAAAGGATCATCTGAATAGCTTTCTCAAAGGAGGCAAACTTCCTTGCAACGTGATTTGTTTTAGTTGCTGTGGGGGTATTTGGTCAGAAATTCCAGGCAAGACCACCACAGCTATAACTGAAAGAAGATAACGCATCCGATTAAGCCAGGTGGCTGGCCACTTTCTACTCAAATGTTTGATTCCACATTATCTTCCTCATAGGAACTCTTAAAAAAAAAAAAATCACAGCAACCTTAAACCACATGGTACAGGGGAAGGAAAACAGGCTTTGAAAGGAAATGATGCTGTTCACATGCTAGCTCATGCATTAATGAGCTGCATAGCTTTTGGCAGTTAACAGCCTTTAGCTGAATCTTCCTCA
This sequence comes from Vicugna pacos, assembly GCF_048564905.1. Classification (NCBI taxonomy): domain Eukaryota; kingdom Metazoa; phylum Chordata; class Mammalia; order Artiodactyla; family Camelidae; genus Vicugna; species Vicugna pacos. The sequence continues at coordinate 34,593,535 of NC_132995.1, forward strand.
CCTTGAGGTAATGTCTGCAGTGATGGCTTTTTTGAAGGTTTAAATATGTCCTATCTATCACATAAGAAATACCCAGTTAATTCTCTTTACTTTCTATTCCTTGTTTGAATTATTTAGGTAATTCATTTTTAGTAAGTTGGCATTTATTTGGGAGAGAAGGGAATCTGGAGTTCCCTAAGAACAGAAATTCTTGGAGGACTAGAAATTTCTGGGTAGTGTGCTCTAAGAAGAGAAAGTGGCCTTAACTCATACTTCAAAATACTAAGTTTTATTCTGCCTGTTTTCCAGAAGGATTTCCAGCAGCTGGAACTCAGTTTTAAATTTTAAAAGTTTGCGGTCGAGAGCTCTAGATTACTCCTTTTTTTTCTCTTTAAAAAAATTCTCAGAACCTTAATTCTCAGACCCTAAGTCAGTGACTGCCACATGGAAGGCATGCAAAGTATATCGATAAATTGGTGAAGTCACATATGAACAGGACCAACTGATACTAATAAATAAACAAGTAAATACAAATAAAGATTAAAGCTTATTTAACATATTTTTAGTAATCAGTATTACCATGCTAAGAACTGCTATCTTCATTATTGAAATAATATTTTATATTATATTACACAAAGCATCTAGGACAAGTTGATAAGCATAATGGTACTTGGTTTTTCTTAAAACTTCTTTTTAGGAAAGTGAGAAAATTTAGGTTAAATAATTCTCACTGTTCTCTGAAATGACAGACATACATTTAGGTGAAGAAGAAATTGGAAAAGAACTTAACTCATGACATCCTTTTAAAGGGGCCATGTTTTCACTGACACTGGTTTTGTGAACAAAACCATGGTTTTGTGAACGAAGTCAATATATTACTCAAAGCCTTTTCATCTCAACAGTATGCAGGGATATATATTTGTCTGTAGTGGCTCAGGCCAAGGTTACTATACTAAAACATGTAACAGCATGCTTACAGGGAACTTGTAAAACATAACTTGGGCCAAATAACTTTTTGTAGCTCTAACATGGTATAAAATTTTGGAGCCATGAGAAGCTAGAGGATTGAATAATTCTCATTCCTTCAGACTGAGGAATGCCACAGCTAGTTTTCTATCAACAGAATTCCAGGTCACCTTGCACTGAGCCATCTAATCTGTGTTAAAATTGCTCACGTGATGGGTATGCTGTCCACTCTTCTTGGTTGTGAACTCTGTCTGTTAGGATGGTGCTGATGCCACAAGGCTTCCCTGCAGCTGAGTTCTTTCTCTGCCTCACTGTTTACGTAATAGCAAATAATTTCAAATCCAACTCTTAATAGTCAAGTCTTCTAAAAAAAAAATGAATAATTTCCTACATATAGAATTCATAGGTCAAGTTGAGGTTGACATGAATCTTGAATGTGTCTACACTTAATTCCTTCTCTTCCTTCCATCCAGTTCTCATCTAAGCTCATTTTAAAAGGCTGACTTTGTAAACAGTGACCTACATTGGTGCCCATCAGAAAATCTCAAAGCGTCTTTACTCATCCTATGTGAAATCAAACTCATTATTCCCATTGAACAAAAACTTTCCACATCTGTTTTATTACTCTCCTTCTATCCCATCCTCCCTGTATTGCTAGTGAGATTTTTTTTTTGTTAAATCATAGAAGCAGTGGGAATCTACTGTAGAGTCCTAAGCATATATATAAAATTGGTGTTTTTAGGACCAAAGTATTTAACATGAACAGCAAGGCCCTTCATGGTCTTTCCTTCTGGCATGCATTCTTCTTGGTTTTCTGCTCTGAAGTAACTTGCCTGTCCCATCTCCAGGTCTTCAACTGCATTAAATTCTCTGTGTGGAAATATTCTTCCCCATACTCATCCTTAAGCCACAGTGGTCTAGTAACTTTCCCCAGATATCAGGTCAAAACAGTAAGAACATCTTTTTGAACTGACTTACCAGGTCCAGTTGTTCTGTTTGCTCTGAAAAGTCAATATTTATTTCCCCATGACATATACCAGAGTTTTATTTGTATTTTTTAAAAAATTTTATTTGAACGCCCGTCATCTGCACTAGACTGTGACATCCATGAAGGTCGGGCTATTTTCTGTCTTCCTCACTATTTCTATCCCTTGTGTCTCACACACTACGTGGGATATAAAGCAAGCACTCAGATACCTGTTGAATAAAAATGAATGCTGCTCAAATCACTAAACAACTTTAAAGTGATCATATAACATTCATATAAAGTATAATTTATAAGAAGCTTAAATCATGACTCCTATACAGATATAAATGAAAACCTGTCAAAGATGTATGTAACATTAATGGGGGACCAGGAAGATGCTAAAATGAGTTCAGAGGTGAATTTGGAATACAGAGATATAATCAGGCAATCAAAAATGTTGAAATGAATGTAATAATAAATGTGAAATTGGCAAAAATTCTATTGGGTAGTAAAATGTAATATCTGGAGTCATCTTTTCTACAGATTGGAAAATCAATTTTATCTTTCCTAGACAACATTCATTTTTATTGCTATGGACAATAATCATTTGTGTGATACTCAGTTTTCTACAACTTTTAACCCAATAGAGGAGTATAAATAAGCCAACTGAAGGAAAATCAAAGGGGCTTATCCTGTGGAATCAGATAATCCCCAGAGGGTCCCCACTCCTGAAAGGATACCCAATAATCTCTCTTGTCCTTTTCTAAGTATTTGGCATTTTACCCTGAAAAAAAATTATTCGCTTCTGTGAAAATTTCTAGTTTGATTTCCACCACCCCCCATTCCAGAAGCCTACAGTATTATTTGAACAAATCTGTTATTCCTGGTAAGTTTCAATCTTTAGATCATAAATCCAAGAATATATCTCTTAATCCAACTGCCAAAAAGTATTTTGAATCTTTTTGCATCAGTTAAGAAATTCAGAGTATCCAGATAAATAATTTTATTAGGAAAAAAACGTCATTTAATTTACTCACATTTAGCACTTGTGTCTCTTTCTGGGGGACAAGGCTAGCAGTACTGAAAGACAGGCAAGCCACATCAGTTACTTTCATAAATTTTCACTGAGTAGTTTCAATTGATCAAACAGGATATGGTTATATAAATTATTGCAAAAATATTTTTATGAAAATAAAGGGGTTATGTCTCTAAAGCACATTGACACAAGGGGAAAAATCATATCAGAACTAACGCAGATCAGTTTCTCTAGTTGATGGGTATGTTATCTTGAGCAAATGTCTTTTCTTCTCTGCAGCATAATATAAGAAATGCTATTCTCATTGTTGAAGCCCCTCGATGTCTCTTAAAGTCCCGATGCTTTGGACTCGAAGGCTGACTTCCCCTCTGAAATCTTACTATTTCCTTGAGGTACTTGTCAGGCAGCAGGGACCACTTCCCCCACTGTCAGAGAGCTCGAGGAACCTATAGCATTGTTGTTTTCTCAGTGGACTGTTACCTCCCCCTTCTTTCTTCCTTCCTGTGGTGGAGTATCTTTTGTTTGCCGTCCAGATCTACTTTCCACCCCTGTCTACCCTGCTCTGTGTCCTAGAAGCCAGATGTTAGTGGCCAGCATCAAAAACCTTCCTGCTATCTGGCTGTCAGAGGCTGTTTTGGCAGGAGATGAGAGGATGGAGTGGAGGGAGAGTGAGGTTAAGGTATTTATTCCCCCAGTTGTGCCCTTGCTGAGCTACGGTGGTTTGGCTGCATCTCTACTGAAGGCCCCAGCTCTCTTGGGAAGACCTTTCCACGCAGCTACCTACTCTGGATTCTGTTCAGTGACCTTAAGGCCTAAGAGTAGTAATAATTCCACACTTTCGCTAGCCTGGATGCATTGCACTAGTCATGGTTGTTTTCCCTAAATGCTGCCTGTATATTTATCAGCAGGCTTCCTTAAGCACTTCTCAGTGGACCAGTCTGAAGGGCCAACTGCTGCTGGGACCCTGACTGCTACATTGCAGTAGAAAGCTCAGGGTCAAGAGCCATTGACATCAGGTCGCTGTTTCTTTACCCTTCCAACTCTTTGGACGTGAAAAAGGGCTAGTTAACTAGAAAAGATGAAAACAGGGAGAGAAAAAGAAAGTACCAATTGAAATAAATTGTTCTGCCACACCATGTTAGTAAACCAGGTTCCTCACTCCTAGCCGTCTACATCGTACTGTATCTTCTAAACATATATATATATATTTTTTTTCCTGTTTTCCATCTCCCTTTTCTAAAAGAGAGGCCACACAGCAGCACATTTAGACAGTAAGAGAATGCTGGAAGCACACATTCGCTGTGTGTTGGAAAGTTTGGCAGACACTCTTACCTTCTTCCTATGCGTGGCCTCCTAGACACTTGACCCTATCTTAGTTTGCTCAGGCTGCCAACACAAAACACCAGACCTGGGTGGCTTAAACAAAAAATTTTCTCAGTTCTGAAGGCGAGAAGCTGAGATGAGGGTGCCAGTCTGGTCAGGTTCTGGTGAGAACCCTCTTCCTGTCTTGCGGACTCTCACTTTCTAGCTGAGAGAGAGGGAGAAAGCTCTATTCTCTCTTCTTAAGACACTAAACCCATCACGAAGCCAGACCCTTCTATGACCTCATCTAAACCTAATTACCTCCCGAAGGCTTCATCTCCAAATACCATCACACTGGGGACAGGGCTTCAACACATGAGTTTTAAGGGACACAACACTCAGTCTACAACAAGCCCTGATTTATCAACTGTCTTACCTTTATCTTTCTCTGTCAGTTTTTTCCCCAGGTCTTACAAGACAGAAGTTGTCTCTATGTTCTTCCTGTAGCAAGTGGTCCTTTCCTTTCCTATTTCACATAATCTTCCACATCCCTTGGTGGTTGCTGTCAGAATTGAGCCATTTTTCCCTCTGGGCTCTCAACGCTATAAACCTCACTTTATTGGGTGGTTCCAAGTCTGTTTGCTCTTAGGCTATTAACGCATGCAATACTTAATAATAGCAATAAGGAAAGCTTTACCATCTACTCAGCATTTACTCTGGTTCTCCATGAGTGGCTTCATACACTCAGTTTTTGTTAATTTTCATAACAATGTGATGAAGGAAGTGTAATCGAATCACCACTTTCAGATAGGTAGGCTGCATGGAAGCTACTTGCTTAAGGTTAGATTTTTAAAAGGGAATGAAATTTGAACCCGTGTGCTTGACTTGGTACCCAAGCTCTTAACCACTTTAGTAACAAAGAACGGCATGATGTCATGGTGAGGATGTTTGTCTTTGGAGAAAGAACCCTTGTGTTTGAATCCTGCTTGTTCTCTGATGTAGCGGGGTTATTTAGGGAGTTAAATAAGCACTCCGAGCTTCAGTTCCTCATCTTAAACCAGCAAGGGTAATGCTTTTAACTGTCTCCTAGGGTTGTGGTCGGGGCTAAGTACATCAACCCATGAGGCACCCTCAGACTAGCCATTTAAGAAATACTAGTTTTATTAGTAATAGGATGAGCCAGATTCTTCCACAGTGGGAAAGATCAGATCTTCAAAATTCCTACAAAAACTGTAAAAACAACATTCTTCACATGACATTAAGTTAGTGACAGTTAAAGGAGACTTTCAAATGTCTCTCAAACAAAAAAAAAAAAAATCACCTTTCCCTACGAAGCTGCCTCTAGCTCCTTCCTCTTATTGCCTCTTCATTTCTGAAGTGGAAACGTTATCAGACGATCTTATCAAGAAGCCCACAGATGAGGATCTCCTTGAGCAGAGCCCTTGTTTTTTACTCTTTTTCATCTTTAGACCTGAGGACAGCAGTTTGAACAATGGTTGATGATTGCAAGGATAAATGAATGAATCTACAAAGTGAATGTTCAAAACCTGTGTATTGGCTAGCACACCAGCAAGTGGATATAATCACCACTTCACCCCTTAGACCAGTAGGTAAAGATTTGCTATCTAAACACTTGTATTTCCATAGCTTAATTTTATAATTTAATTTTTTTCAGGAATAAAGTTTAATCTGATTCTTTGGTTATTGGCTTGTTTTCTAAAAACAGAATGCAAGTCTTGTTTTATTAAAGTACCATCAATTACAATGTGTCTATTTCTGGTGTACAGCGCAATGTCCCATCCATGCATAGACGTACATATTCCTTTTCATACAGAATGCAAATTTATTAATCTACCTCACCACATTAAGATAATCAGTATCAGTTTCTAAGTCTTTATGGAGAGCAAATGCCTACAACATGGGAAGAAAAAAATTTGAGGGTAAGAGAGCAACTTGAATCAAGAGAAATAAATGAATTACATTAATCAAGTATTTTAATTGTTTTTTTAACAAATACAAGCCTTTTATTAGGTCATGCACATCGCCAGACCTCAACATCCTCATCCTAAAGATGATTAAATTACACGTTGCCTCAGGTTCTTTGAAATTCAAATATGTATTTTGTAAAATAAATTAATCTTTCCAGTGATCTCCCCCACACAAATACTTCCACCTCCATTTTCTTAGTCTTTGAGGGGAAAGTAATTAGGTTTACTTATTTATTTAAAAAAAACTTTTTTAACGGAGGTACTGGGGATTGAACCCAGGACCTCATGCATGCTAAGCACAGCTCCACCACTGAGCTACACCCTCCCACCTCCTCTTTCCTAGTCTTAATGCTTAGAATGGGAGGTCTACCCTATCTGAGGAGAGGCTATGGAAATATCTCAGCAAATGAAAAGACAAATATCTGTTGCACTCAAGAGCTTTTATTGTTGTTGTTGTTAATGTTAACTGGTTCGCCCATTTGTAAATCCAAACAAGATTGTGAATGCAGATACCAATCCCAGCCAATCGCTAACCTCTCCTTTCTCTTCTTTCCAACACCAATAGAAAACAATTGAATCATATGAGTGAACTAAATACATAATAATTTGAACTAAATATCGGAATAGGAGGCATAGGCATGTTGCTAGAAATGTGCTAATGCCGCCAGAAGCTGAGACCCATCTCTGCTCACATGTATGAGATTCCTGGGCATAAAAGTACCTTTTTTCGTTCAGAGAAATACATCCCCCTTGTTGGGTGCGTGGTTATTGTTGTTCCTTCGACTTTTGATAAACTTATAAAAGCAGAAACAAACCCAGATGATCTTCTGGAGGGGTAATTTGTCAAATAGTAAAATTTATATCAAGGCATTCAGCTGCCCAGTAATACACAAATATAAAAGCTAGATTTTAGACAGTTTCACTTGATGCTGGAGGCGTTTGTAGTACTTACAAGCGGGGCGTTGCAGCTACCTCTTTCAGACAGCTTTCTTTGAGTTGGTGGCGCCTTGTGTTTCTGCTATTACAAAGTCAAATGACTTGCTAGTGATTTTGCTTTGAACCTGAAGTAATGATGTGGTGTTGGCAGAGACTGTAATGAATGTGGATCCTAGTGTTGCCCCAGAGTTTATTCTCAGACTAAGCCTTTTTCCCATGTAGCCAATGTGGGTTATTTTTAAAAATTAAATTTGAAAGGATTCATGTTTTATCTCTTGTTCCCAGTAAGCCCAGAATTTTCAAGGTGCTATCTTAAGATGAGAAAAAACCCTTAGACATAAGTAATCCTACTGGAAAGATTATATGGGATTTGGTCTAATCCTTATTTTTTTTTCCACATTTTTATCTTTGGCTTTCATCAAACTAAATCAATGAATATGACTAGTATTGGGGATCTTCTTATCTTAATGGACTTTTTAAAACATCAGCTAAAGCTTGTTATATTTCTAATTTAGAATCCTAACTCCTCTTAATGAAATGTATTCCTAAATTCTCATCAGATATTTACTTTGAAAGGATTTCTGTAGCTTCAGAAATTTCTTGAGCTAGAAGTGAGAAATACGCCTAATTTCTTTGATTGAAATCTCTGTTAAAATATTTACTTACCTTATAATTATGTTTGTCTCCTCCTTTGATATACAATTATTTTTTGTTGTTTTGTAAATAAATTCCCCTCTTGCCTCTCTGGTATTAAAGTCTGAGTAGTTTGTTTTTCTAATTTAGACCGGAAAAGAATGATAACAATTACAGCTGAGTTACATCAGATGTTTACTGTGTGCTAGGCTCTTAGTTAAGCAGTTCACATATGTACGTGCGTACTCAAGGCTTGTGACTCCTCCGGGAGGTAGGTATTCTTATCTCATTTTAAAGTGGGGAAACTGAGTCTTTGGGGTCTTAAGTTTTCCAAGGTTACACTACTTCAGGTGGAGAAGAGGGAGTTTGAGCAGCTTTGTCTAAACCAGTGAATCAGCCAGGAAACTTGCAGGAAAGACATAGCAAAGTCTACTTGGGGTAGTTTTTAAGGAGAGTTTAATCAAGTTACCATTTACAAAGGAGGGACAGGGTGTTGGGAAACCACTAGGTGTAGTGCAGCTCCCTGGGAATAGTAAGAGCAAGGCTTCTTTTTCATCCAGAGGCCTGAAGGTACAGCAGGAAGAAGTGATTACTGGACATCAGAACGAACAAGCTGGGGCTCACCCCCAACCTTACCCTGACAGGAGCTGTCCTTTGGTCCAGCCTGGCATGATCCCACGGGAGGGAGTCCATGATCTCCTGCTGGTGCTCCCATCCATGTGAGCCCCAGAGGAAGCCGTAGAGGCATCCGCATAGTTCGCATTCAGCCTCCAAGAACACAGAACAGGGTGGAGGTGGGGAAGTGAACCTGCGTAAGTAACTTGTCGATTTCCAGTAAAACTATTTAGTCCTTCCACGGTGAAACGTTTGGACCCCCCGTGTCAGAATTCTGGGATTGTGTACGGAAAAATTCAGATTGCTGAGTCTAAGGGACAATGCCTAAGAATGTGCATGTTTAAACAACGGCCATGGGAGAATTTCTATGATTCTATACAACTTCTTAGAGAAGCAATAGTAACTACCTTTAGATTTCAGAAGAATTATTCTATAGAATATCGAGTTTAGGCTTTAATGTAGGCAAGAGGGACCAAGGACTAACGTGTGAAAGTGTAGGATGGCAGGTATCTGTTCAATATAAGGAGGAACGATCTTGCACCCGAAGGGCTGATCTATGAATGAGGCTGTCTTAGTTATTCTTATTAGTGGAGGTATTCAAGCAGTAAATATTTGATGAGATAATAAATGTAAAATGCTTTGAGAATGTAAATTTATGTGATGATAATGATGGCAACAATGATGAGGAGGGGAGTCACAATGGTTTATTTGCATTGAAAAACTGAAGTGTAAAATTTTAAAGATATTAATAGTAAAGAAACGGAACAAGTGTAATTACACTGTTTGACATTTATCATGAATCAAGGTGCCATGCCAAGTACTTTATTTTACCTTATCTAGTGTAATCTGTAGCAACCCTGGCACATAAAAATAAGTAATCCTCATTTACAAATGAGGAAAGAAGGGCTTAGAGAAATTATGTACAAAGGCGTTTTGTTTTTTTTTTCAAGAGTGTAAATTCCTATCCCCGTATGCTCTATTGCCTTTATGCTGGGCAGACTGCATCACTGAATCTCTCATACAGGACGACCAGAGTATGATGCCCATTACTTTCTATTCCAGTTCCAAGGCAGACATAACTAATTGAATACAGAACAGATAGCCATTAGTTGATACCATTGGTTCATGCCTGGAATGAAACCTAACCATTATCCTTGTTGAGAGTCAATAAATATTAAGCTAAATAACTCTTCCAGAGGCTGCAATAGGATATAGATGTCTCAGGAGGGCTCTTCTAGGTCATTATGCTTGATAATGTAAAATTCTAAAGTGTTGGGTATAGTGTTCAAAAATCTCCCCTGAAACTTCGGAAAATTTGAGAGCCATTCCTGTTCCTAAACGTGGTGGCCAAACAGTTCTCTCAGTACTGATGCTTGGACTTCATCTCTCTGCAAGAAGTCAAGTCAGCAGTCCCTAGGGGAGTTCAGATCTCTGTAGAAATTGGGAGCTGGAGATTTTTTGCTTTGTTCATTTTCAACACAATCACTGGAGAGTGATTCATTTATATAATAAAAGAGCAACTTGAGAGGAAAATGGTCACAGCGTTTAAAGGGCAAGCTCATTTTTGCTTTGTGCTAGACTTTGTCAGGAGTGAAGGGCTTTTAAATCGTGACAACTGCCTGCCTTCTGCAATAGCGTTCCTCACCATTATCACCTTCCAGCAAGACTTGGGGTACAAATTGAAAGGCAATTGTAAGAGACTTCACAAATTAACTCGAGTATTGAAGATTCAATTAGACACATTGCTTTGACTTTGTTTGCATAGCTGTTGAAATGTGTGTTCAGTGAAGGGATTTCAGCTATTCATGTAAGAATGAGAGGAAAAAAAAATTCATGTGATACTTTATGACTCTTCACACTCATGGCTTTATCACCCAGCCTGTTCTTTGAAGGGAGAAGTTTTTCTGCATATAAATAATCATCCTGATTTATGGCTTCAGTGAACAGATCTGGCTTCTTGAGCTTTACTCTTGACTGTTATGGACTCAGATGACTTAGAACTATCTGTCTGTACCATCTTGCCGTGTGATTCACGTTTGCCTCTATTTTTATAAATATCTTATCTCCTCTATTCAGAAGTAAACTCTAGGAGGGTAAGAACTATCAGTGTCGTTTATGTATTTTGACATTTCCTAGCATACTGCTAGACCTAGAGGGAGTGTTGGGGTCAGGTAAAGGGGGAGAGAATGCTGTCTAGACACAGATAGAGACACAGAGCTATGGTTGGGAAGCTGGATCCTGGAACTTGTTTGCACTTTCCTGTTTACCTCCTTCCATGAAGGCCATGACCAGGGCAGAGCTTACAGTGGGAAGTACGGCAGTGTTAGAGGAGAACGTGGCTCATCTGGAACAGACTTGGCTCTTCTCCAAGAAGAACGAAGGGTTTGTCCATATACAATCTGACCTTCCTGGAATTTAAACGTTGAAACCTGCATCCAACCTCAGCTAAATCATCACATCTAACACCCCTTAGTGCCACTGAAACCAAACTGTGGCCCTCCTACAGCTCCATATCTTCCAGTTCTCCAAGTGTTACCCACCCTTAAAATTTGACGTGACTATAATCTCTAAGTAATGACTTAGGTAGCCTTTAGAGGAGACAAAATCAGCATTAGCTAAATTCTTTCTTACTATAATCATCACCACTCCCCACTTAGTGATATACTTCCTGGGGAGGGAAAACCATTTTGAATGAACGTTCCTCTCAGACTCCCCTTAAGACTCAGCATGGTGGTAGTCACATGGGAGTGCTCTAACAATACTCTTGACCTAATCCTCACACACTGGAGGGGACTGTTTCCTAGGCTTTTCCAGGGAGAGAGCAGTCTTTCTCTTCGCATTCTCAGTTCTTTTGGTGGTATTGCTCCCTCAGGGAAGAGCATTCTAGGAGGACTAGCACTCGGCCTAAAATTGGAGCAGCCTCTCTCAAGTTTAACAGTTATGTAATTGGGAAATGGTTAGAATTGGGAAATAATGCTAAGCAGAGGGAGATTTGAACTGACAAAGAAAGAGGTTTATTGGATCAAGCTGACAAAGGTTGAATGACAGAGTCACTCAAGGCTTTGGAAATGAGATGTTTGGCCTTTGTCACCTCTGGGACTTTGTAGCTGCTCAGAAAATATTTGTTCACTGAATGAATGGATGAATATGTAAGGCACTGAGAAGATAAGGTACTTAGGAAGATTGGTATAATTACTGCCCATAGGTTATTTAGAATAAGACAGCCCTTCAGCCTCTGGGTTATATGTAAACTGTGTTTTGGGTACATGCGGCAAAGTTTCTAGCCCTCAGAGTTCTTGTCATCCTCCTCTACGTGGTCTCTACACATCTCTGGAAGCTTATATTATTATTGACAGTTTCTACCTTCTCATAAACTGTATACACAAAAAACACTAGAGTCTAGTAGAATCGTAGCTTCTTTCCAAAGAGTTTCCTAATGACCTGTGATAGACACAAAATGATTTATACAACTGAGTGTCTATGGAAACACATCACAACTCATAAGATATTTTTAAAATTTTTTAAGGAAGAGGTATAAGTTGTGAATCCCAAAGCAGCAACATATAGTAATTGGAAAGCAATGCTATGGGTTTACAGTAACTGTAAATTGTGTTTTAGGGATCCCTGTGGAGCAAGTAGAAAATGAAGAGGAAAAGTTAGTGTTAAAAATAAGGGAAAAATAAAATAAAAAGGCAGGTGTGATGTGCCCACTTTCAGTTTTGACACACTGAAAATGGACAATTATTTTGGGTATAAAGACGGTATAAAATATCTTGTCACATGCTAACTGTAAAATTGCAATAAAGTAAATTCAGAAATAGACATTTGAAATATGACTGTGAAAGGAATTTAAATTATTCCCGATCAAACTTTGGATGTCTTTCCTAATAAGAAACAAATAATTGGCCTTGTTTAGAGGGATCAAAGTAATTCCAAATGGACAATTATTTCACTGAGATTGCAGTCTTCGAAGATTATATTCTGAGATGAGTCAAGAAAATTCATAATAATGCAATCAATTTTGAATATTGTATATAAATACTTGATGTGCACTTGCTGTGTTCCTGAGGCTGCACACATGACAGACGGAAGATGCAAATGTGAGAGCTGCTCTTACTTTACCTCCATTGTTTACTTTTCTTTCCTGCCTTGTACCAACTTCATGGCTGTTTTTCTTTGAAGAATAAAAAATGATCAAAAGGAGCCAAAATATTCAAGTACTTAGAGTTAGAGACTGGAACTTTTGTTATGTAAGTTTAATAATACAGTCTTCGTTTTTTGTCACTGGCTCATGAAAGAATCCAGTGTCCCATTTGGTGAGCTTAATTATCCCCTCTGGTATTTTTCCATATTCTATGCTAAATATTAAGCCATGAGGTTATATCATTGAGTTGGAACTGCTAGGCCATTAAAAAAAAAAACTTTAAGCCTTTCAGAATTGCAATTTTCAAAAGAAAAAGACTTTAATAATAAAGGTGTCTAGCTGAAGTCATTTGGCATTGGACTTGGGGCAAGAAATGGAAGGATGGCTCCATGGACCTTGAATTTCCCAGCATGATTTATGCAGTGTCGTTGTGCCTGCAAAACCGTTCTTTTACGAGTCGTTTTATTGGTTAAGGAAAGATTATCTGCAAAGAGCATGTTGAGACATCAGTTTCTGTCCCTATGTTTGTAATTTCAGTTCAGAGGAACCAATTAAAAAATGTGTAAGGTTATAGAGAACTCTTGCATCAGTAACCAGATCTACAAATAATTATGTATTCAGATATGTAATGAAAGAAATAATTACAGAGTATATGGATTATGGGATGCCACTGAATCAGATACTTTAAAAGTATCAAGGAAAATGAATTTGGGTAATTTACTTCAACAACTGGAAAGTTCACCGTTACAAATCCATTCCTCTGATTTCCAATAACAATAAGAAAGAAAGGAAAGGTTCCCATTTTGACCTGGACAGAAGTGGAGTAGGCGGTGGGAACGAATTAATCACGATCACCGTCACAGAAGAGAGGAGCAAGGCAGAGGAAAGAGAAAGCAGTAGAGAGTATTTGGGAAAACTGAGGTGTCACAGGGATCTTGAAGTTCTGACAAATGATGCTGAGACGGTTTCCATGATCTTTCACTTACCCACTAACTTTCAACTGAAACCAGGGGTGGGGTGGATTAGCTTGAAGATTCCAATTAGGGATAGTGCTCATTTTATGTTGTTTGTGTACATGAACATATTTAACATGGAAACCTGGAAAGAAGATCTATAACCGTCATCACAAGTTTGATCCTTCTTTCTGGAGTATGGCAGGGCCAGAACTAGGGTGAGGCAAAGAGGCACCAAGGGGGGAAATTTAAGGAGGCACTCATTCTCAAGATGATACAAGTGCAGGGTTGGCATCTGCACCAACCTGAAAGTGAATGCCTCCTTAAATCCCAGTTGTCTCACTTGCCTCATCCCAGCCTTGACCTTGAATGATGAAGCCAGACTATTTGATTGGTTATGAACTTTCTGACTTTGGGCAAGTTATATAAGCACGTGGTAGATTGAGAAGGATAGCATCTTGAGCCCCTGTGGTAGGAGAGCTGAGTGACAACATTTTCATGGTTGTCATAGTATTGATCATTATAAACCACTGGGCTGCTTTTTTGTTAGGTTACATGGGTTGAATGATGCCTTTCAAAGCCAAAATTCTTTTTGTTCTTACCAGAGCTGATCTCTGATTTGGGCTCGAAATCCTAAAGGAAAAGAGTCAGAGTGTTAAGGTTTAGGGGTGTTGCCAGAGGTTCAGGAGCCCCTCTGTGTACTCTGGGAAGCTGATGGTGTAGTAGATGAGCCCTGCAGGTGCAGGGGAAAAGCAATGTAATTTGAGGCTAAGAGTGCTGGTTGTGGAGTACGTCTGCCTCATCCAAATCTGACCTGTACCAGTTGGATAAATAATGAAAGTATTCAAAAGTGGTTGAACATCTGCCTGCTATGTGACAAATTTTGTGCTAGAGGTAAATAGGAAACACATCACTTGATCCAGGATCTAACAGCCCAGGAAGAGAGAAAGTGGGCAGTGGGTAAAGAGATATGGAAATGGAATCGAAAAAATTTTGGAAGTAAAACCTACAGAATTTAATAATTGGTTGGATGTTGGAGTTGTAGGAGCAAAGTGTCAAGGATGGCTCTGAGCTTCTGCCACGAGGAACTGGATAAACGGTGGAGACACTTAATGAAAGAGAGAGCAGTGAGAAAGGTAGATGTAGGGGGAGTGTAATGAGTTCACTCTGAAGAAGTTAGCACTGTACTTTATGTGGGATACAGGAGTCCATTACTCACCATTGCCTGCTCATCCCCATCTTCTCTGTATGTGAATGCTCTCCTCAGGCCACACAGTCTAAGTATTGTTGTCCAATTAAACTTTTTGTTTTCCTTTTTCTGTTTCATTTTTGGTCCATCCATCAGGAGTGCCTTCCTGATTCTTTCCATTTACCTACATACTAACTATTCTTTGTGACTCTCCTGGCTTCTAAGAGGACATCTCTTATGTTACTGAGCTGCTGTTGTGTTTGTCTACAGGACATAGCAAGAATAGCGTGGGCTCAAGTTTAGGGTTTGCTACTTACAAGACTGTATCAGTTTGGAAAAGTTAAAATTCTAGAAAGTGTGTTTTAATCTACAGAATTAGCAAGGTTCCCACAAAGGATGTCTGTAAAAAAATCAGATAACTTTTTTCTCCAAAGTGACTAATCATGATGCTGACACCTGATCAATGCCCAATGCATGTGTATGGAATTAAATTTAGTTACCTGTTTATTCAAGTAGCATCTGAGTTATTTCATGGGATTGATAATACTACTTGCCTTACAGAGTTGTTGTGTGGATTAAAGGCAGTAATATATGTAAATCACCCACCACCTGCCTGCCACATAATAGGCCCTTACAAGCTGCTAGCTTTTAATATTCTTTCTCCTTGGGCAACACTTTTAGTTCTACAGTGCCTAGCAGTAAGTGAATATTTAAAAACCACCTGTTGATTTAATTTCATCCACCTCCAGGTTTTCCTAAGCCACAGTCAAATGGAAGAGACCTTGGTAAGGTCTTAACTATAGGAGCCATTCTGATGGAGGGAGTACTCCCATGTGTTCAAAGATTTCCATTATTCTCATTTGAACTCTAAATTTGATAAGGGCAGGTGTATTTTTCCCAGGGTTGGTACATGGAATGGCTGCCAGGTCTGATGTTTCTTAATGGCTGTTCTCAAAGCTTTGAGATACACAACAAAGTTTCTTCTCAGCCAAGTCAGTGTAAATAAAGACTGCTTTTATTGATCTTCCAGCCCTAGAAGTAAAATCTTATAAAATACCATAGGGGAAATACTTACCCTTCATTTTCACTATTTCTGATTTAGTAGAAAATGTACTTTTCTAAGAAAGAATCACAATTGTGATGGTTTCGAGGACAGTTTTAGAACTCTTCCCTCAAGTGTACTGAGTCTGGGGGCAAGTTCTAAAGTGATACAGCAAATGTCCAGATGTGGAACCGGAGAGGGGGTTGGAACATGAGCTTGTGCTCAATTTTCTCTACTTGTCTTCAGATGTGGGACATACACTGAGAGATTATGTTAGCCTTTTCCCATCTTTAGTTATAAGGAATAGCTTGCAAATGGTATTATGGTATTAATAAATCAAATGTAGAATGGGGAAGCATTTTATATTTTATTTGAATAAGATGTTGAGGTTTTAAGTACATTTTAATATATTTCTATTTTCTTATATCATGTGCGCTATAGATTTAAAATATGACTGTGTATTTTATAGTTTAAAATAGTTTCCCTGTATATATGTGCAGTTCATTGAAATTCATAAAATGAAACATGTATATGTGCTCGCTCTTTCAGCATATCTTTGTGGACATTCTATTATGTTTCAAATGCAGTGCCAAAGAAAGTAATTTCTCTTGATTTCTTCAAATTACTCTGAGTTGAATGCTCACAAAATGATCGTCTTATGAACATTAGTATTGGTTGGAATATCAGGCTTTTAAGTACAATCTGGACCCGTTGCTCTAACCTCCACTATTGCAATCATGATTGCTATTGAATTAGACTTTCTTTAAATGTTCTTTAATTCAACTTTTTATTTTGAAATAATTGTGAAATCACATAGAGTTGTGAGAAATAAATCGGAGGGACCTAGTGTATCCTTCACCCAGTTTACCTCAGTGGTAAATTCTTGCAAAACCATAGTGCAAGATCACAGCCAGGATATTAACACTTACAGAGTCCAAGATACAGAACATTTCCATCAACACAAGGATTTCTCCCTTGCCCTTTTACAGCACACCTGCTTCCTTCTTATCCCCACTCTCTCTTTAACCTCTTAAGCCACTCATCTTTTCTTGACTTATTTTGTCATTTTAAGAATGTTGTATCAGTGTAGGTAGGTAAAGTTTTGGGTTTTTTTTTTCACTCTATCATTCCTCGGAATTTCATCGGTGTTATGTGCATCAGTAGTTCATTCCTTTCTACTGCTGAATTATTCTGTGGTCTAGATGTACTGCGGTTTGTTTAGCCATTCACCTGTTGAAGGATATCTGGGTTGTTTCCAGTTTTAGGCTATCACAAATAAAGCTGCTATAAACGTTTGTGTACAGGTATTTGTGTGAGTGTAAGTTCTCATTTCTCTGGGATAAATGCCCAGGAGTGCAATTACTTGCTCTTATGGTATTTGCATTTCAATTTTTCAAAGGAAATTGCCAAGGTATTTTTGAGAGTGGCTGTACTGTTTTAAATTCCCACCAGCAACATATGAGTGAGTTGCTGTCTTCACATCCTTGTCATCATTTGGGGTTGTCCTTAGTTTTTATTTTAGCCATTTTGATCAGTGTACAGTGATCTCATTGTGGTTTTCATTTGCATTTCCTAGCAGGTAATTATATTGAATATCTTTTTATGTGCTCATTTGACATTCATGTATCTTTTTGGTGAAATGTCATTTCATGTCTTTTGTCCGTATTCTAATGGGCTTCTTTGCTTTTTGTGGTTGAGTTTTGAGTGTGCTTTATATTTTCTAGATACTAGTCCTTAGATGTGATTTGCAAATATTTTCTCCCACTTGGGTAGCTTGTCATTTTATTCACTCAACAGGGCATTTCACAGATTTTTAATGTTGAGGAAATCAAATTTATCAAAAGTTCCTTTCATGGATTGTACTCTTAGTGTCAAGTCTAGGAACTCTTTGCTAGCCCTAAACCTGAAGATTTTCTTCTGTTTTTTTTTTTTTTTCCCCCAGAAATTTTCTAGGTCTATAGTTTCCATTTAACTCCATGGTCTGTTTTTAGTTAATTGTTGTATTATGTATAAGACTGAAGTTGAAATTTCCTTTTTCTTTTGCCTATGGATGTCTAATTACTCTAGCATCATTTGTTGAAAAGGCTAATTTTCCTCCCCTGAAATGCCTTTGTATTTTGTTGAGTATTAATTGGGTATATTTATGTGGGTCTGCTTCTGGGTTCTGCATACTGTTTCACTGATTTCTGTGTCCATCCTCAGCTGATACCACATGGTCTTGTTTCCTGTATCTATATGATAGATGAAATCAGTAGAATGATTCCTCCCAATGTAGTTTTCTTTTTCAGAATTGTTGTACCTGTTCTAATTCCTTTGCCATTCCATATGCATTTTAGATTAATCTTACCTGTATCTATAAAAATCATGCTGAAATTTGATAGAAATTGCATTAAACCTGTTTATAAATTTGGGAGACCTGGCATTTTTACTTTGACTCTTTCAATCTAGAATATGGCATGTGTCTCCATTTATATAGATCCTCTTTAATTTTATCTGGTTGGGTAATTCTCTGCATAGAAGTTTTGTAAATGTTTTGTTTTATTTGCACCTAAGAAGTTCATTTTTTGGCAATTGGGAGTGGTACTGTTTTTAACGTTGTGCCCTTTTGTTCATTGCTTGTATATAGAAATGCACTTTATTTCTTCCACTTTTTTTTTTTTCCTGTTGAACTGGCTAGAATTTCCAGCACTGTGTTGATGTGATAAAAGGGAAGATTCTTGCCTTTTTTGATCCTAGAAGGAAAGCATTCAGTGTTTCCCCACTGAGTAGTGTGTTAGCTGCAGGTTATATGCCCTTTACTGCGTTGAGAAGTAAATCTCTGTTCTTATTTTTGGGGCATTTCTATCATGAGTGGCTTTTGAATTATATCAAAAATTTTTTTCTATATTGATAGAATCATGTAGCTTTTAGCTTATTCTGAAAATATAATGGATTATACTCATTATTTTTTTCAAATATTAAATGAATCTTTCTTCCTGGGAATAATCTCTACTTGATTCTTTCTATGTTACTGAATTCTATTTGTTAATATGCATGAGGGATACTGGCCTTTAGTTTTCTTGGATTTTTTTTTTTTTTGGTACTATCTCTGGTTTTGGAATTAGGGTATCTAGCTTTATAAAATGAATTGGGAGCTGTGTTCCCTCCTCTTCAATTTTTTGGATGAGATTGTGTAGAATTGGTGTTACTGCTTCTTTAAATATTTGGCGGAATTGTCCAGTGAGACCATCTGAGTCTGGAGATTTCTGTCTTAGGAGTCTTTGAGCTACAAATTCTATCTTACTTGTATTTATAGAAATTTTCAAATTGTGTGTTTCATATTGAGTGAGTTGTGGTTGTTTTGTATTTTTTGAGAAACTAGCTTATGTCTTCTAACTTGTCAGATTTCTGTGTAGAGTTGTTCACAGCATTCCTTATTTATATTTTTAATCGGTGGTGTCTGTAGTGATATCCCCATTTCATTCTCAGTACTGGTAGTTTTTGCTTTTGCTTTTCATTTGGCTAGAGGTTTTTCAATTTTTAAAATCTTTTTAAGGAACCAGCTGTTTGTATTATTGATTTTAGTCTGTTGTTTTATTTTCAGCTTCATTGACTTCTATCCTTATATTATTCTTCCTGCTTGTTTTAGGATCATTTTGCGTTGCTTTTTTTCTAGGTTCTTGAGGTAGAAACAGATTATGGATTTGAAATATTTTCCTCATTTCTAATGTGTGCATTTAATACTATAAATGGTCACTGCAGCACTGCATTAGAAGTGTCCCACAACTTCTGATGTATTGTATTTTCATTTTTATTCACTTCAAGGAATTTAAAAATTTCCCTTGAGATTTCCTCTTTGGCCTGTGAATTATTTAGAAGTGTGTTTCCAACTATTTGGCAGTTTTTCTGTTGCCTTTCTGTTATTGATTTCAGGTTTGATTCCAATTTTGTCAGGTAACAAACTGTATGATTTCAGTTGTTTTAAATTTTTTGAGTTTTGTTTGTGATCCAGAAATTATCTACCATGTTATATGCTCTGTGGACACTTGAGAATAATGTGTATTGTGTAGTTGCTGGGTAGACTGTTCTATATATATTGATTAGATCCTATAGATTGATGATACTGTTAAATTGGTGATTTCCTGTGTGGTGGTTCTATCAATTGTTGAGAGAAGGGCATTGATGTCTCTAATTATCAATGTGGATTTGTCTGTTGCTCCTTTCAGTTCTATCAATTTTTGCTTCACTTATTTTGCATCTCTTTTTGTTGGTGCATAAACACCTAGGGTTACTATGTCTTCTTGGTGGATTGACCCTCCTATCCTGTGTAATGTCTCTTTCTGTCTCTAGTAATTTTCTTTCCTCTGAAGTCTATTTAGTCTGGTATTAATATAGTCACTTCTTTCCATAGATAACTGTATCATGATATATTTTCCATCTTTTTATTTTCAGCATGCGTATATAGTTAGAGTGAATTTTTCATAGAGACTTCATAGTTGGGCCATCAAAAACTCTGCTCTGTTTTTTTAATTGGTAAATTTAAACCATTTACATTTAATGTAATTATTGCTACATTAGGGGTTAGGTTAAGTCTGTCATTTGTTTTTGTTTTTTTTTTTTATTACTATAATTTTTTTCCTGAACTCATTGATGTTTCCTGGTTGCTGACTTTGAAGCTCCAAGTTCTGGATATATGAGGCAAAGCAAAGCCCAGGGAACTCAGCACCATGTTATTAGGTCTCTAACTGGTCTGTCTTTTTCTTTCCACATTTCAGAGTCTTATGTTTGTTTATATATAATGCAAGTTTTCTGTTATACCTAGCAGGAGTAATAGAGAAACGTATATCTATTCCATCTTCTTGGAAGTGAGTATTTTAAAAGAGGAAATTCTGTGCTTCACCAAATATTTCATTTCACTTTTAAAGTTTCTAATTCTAAGTAAGTATTCTTTACATTAGCTTGAAATACTTTATCTACCTGCCAAGTCCACATGTTAGTTCTGTCTCCTGTCTTTCCAGTGATGCCAAATTTACCAAACACACATACTCATACACAGAAGGCCTTTTTTTCATTGTTTAAAGTATATATGATAGTGTTCTTACACTAGGGTGAGACTCACAAAATTAATTCCTTCCAGCTCCTAAACCTGATGAATACAGGCTCATATTTCAAGAACCACACTATATTATTTTTTGCTTACTTTTTCTTGAGTGCCTACTATGTGCCAGTCCCTGGAATCCTGAGCTCATCTAGTAGGTGTTTATTCATCCATTTCAGAAGTAGATACCGATTAGACATTCAAGTAGAGATAGCAAGTAGGCAGCTGGGTCTATAGATAGAGAGGTTCAAATTGGAGGTCAGGAAAGAAGTTATAAATTTTAAAGCTTTCAGAGATAACAATATTTTAAACCATGGCCTAACATGAAATTGCTGAGGAACAAGGTATATAGAGCAGTTGCAAAAACCCAGAAGTGATTAATATTTACTAAGCAGTAGAGAAACAGGATTGATTAAGAGGGACCCAGTCTCTTTTCTGATACTACTTACATTATGAAAGTAAGAAGAAGAATAAATCTCACCTTACTATTCCTGCTTAAGAAGTTTGCATGTTGTAAAAATTTAAATTTAAATATTGTTTTGCATAGCACAAATAGTAAGTTCTGCTCTAAGCTACTATAAGAGACATGAGATTGCACACATGCCTATTTTTATGGTCTCTTTTATTATTAACTATTCCCTTTGCCTCACTGTCCTCCTTCCTCCTTTCTTCCTAGCTAACTCCTACTCATATGTAACTCTAACATCACCTTCACCGAAATGTCTTCACAATTACCACTAGGGCCCCCTTTTTTACATGCATTATTTTAAAATTATAACAAAAATAACTCAATATAGATTGAATGATATTCATTATATTCCTTGTCTACTGTCCATTCTACACTTCCCTCCCCCTTGGCTAGCACTTGTGCTAGTCTAGATGACTTGCCTGGTAGGTAGACCAGGCCCATAAGAGACAGGAGTCCCTGGTTAGACTTATCAACCTGTGGGAGCTTTATATCTTTCACCTCATTTAATAGATGCATAAACTGAGCAATAGAGAGAGCGTCTTAACTGTCCAACATCAGAAAGGTATGGAGCCTAAGATTAGAATTCTTGTTAAAGGGATTTATTAAAAGAATGCCCTCAGTAGGCCATCAATGTCTGTTTCCTTGATCGTGCTTCCAGGGGATTTCTCTTGATCTTTTAATTGGGAGTGGTTCCTCTGCTTCTTCATAGTGCTCATATCTCTCTGGCACTGTGGCTTAAGGAGTATCAGTTATCTAGTTCTCCTGGAGATGGTGTGCTCTTAATGATTTTATCGCGAGGTCTATATACAAGATCTTGTGGTAGCTCATAGTGAAAAAAAATGTGACAATGAATATATATATGTTCATGTATAACTGAAAAATTGTGCTCTACGCTAGAATTTGACAACATTGTAAAATGACTATTACTCAATAAAAAATGTAAAATGAAGAAAAAAAAGAATGCCCTTAGGAAAGAGACAAGGGAAGAAGCATATGGAAAGTGAAGAAAGCAGGAGATGGCAGGGGGAAAAAGCTAAGCAAGACTTGGCTGGGAATAATTTAAACCTTGTCTCATGGGGAGATCTGGACCATTAATTGTACCACAGAGTTAGTCCCACCTTGAGGCAAGGGGTGTTAGCACTGTGGCTTCCTTATTTAGTCAGCTATTGGTAGCTGGCTGGTCCCTGTAAGGAGTGTGATATCCTTGGAAAGGAAGCTCCATTCATCCAAGGAAAAGTCTCTGGAGTAGGGGGCATTTTTTGATGGCTGTTATACTTAGCATCCTGGAGGGTGAATGCATTGGCCTGGCGAAGAGTATCTGGGCTGGATACCAAAAGCATCTCCTATAGTGTACCTCCTTGAATCAGTCAAATCTACTTGCTTCTCTCTTTAAAACAAATCCATCCATGCCCAGCTTCTCTAGAATGCTGATGGATCATGTTTCTGGGAAAATGTTAAGGGGAAGATTATTGATTAAAAGCTAGATTCCTTCAGTGCCAGCTCTATCACATGGGATCTGTCATGTTGTGTGGATTAAATGATAGGGCCTTCTTACTGCAGACTAGACTTGTACAGAGCTGCTTCTTGTTCTGTGTCACCCAGTAAACTCATTAGACTAGTGTTCCCAATGTGAAGTCGCTCTGAAAACTGAAGAGGCCTGCCAACTGCTGTACTTCCCTCTTAGTGACGGGTGGTGCCAGGTGCAGGGATGCGCTCCTCCCTTTGAAGGGCATGTCCCAGCATGCTGCAGACCTCCGGAGTCCTAACAACTTCACCCGTGTAATAGCTCCTAAGCCCTTGTAGGTTCTTCCATCTTCTAGAGATCAGATGTTCTGCTAAAGCATCCAGAATACTTACCACTTAATTACTCCCCCGTTACAGTGAGCATGGTGTCGCCAAACGAGTTGGCTGACGTCCTGTTCAGTGGGTTGTCTTGCTCAGCAATTATCCAACAGAAATACAATGTAGGGCACATGGATAATTTAAAAATGCCTAGTAACCACTCTACAAAAAAAAAGTGAAATTAATTTTAATAATCTATTTCATTTAACTCAACCTACCCAAATATGACATTTTAACATGCTTTCTGTGCCAAAAGTTGTAACAGAGGGCACGACTGATGCTGCTTCTCCCCCTTGCCCTGGGTGTGAAAAGTGAACTTTGGTTGAGATCAGACAGCCTGCCTCTATCACTGACATGCCAGGAAGGCAAAATAGAATGTGTAAGTACGTGGCCACTTATTTTCTCAAGGAGAGAAGCTGATCAAGGGGTCTAGACAAGACCCGGAAACAATAAAAGGTTTCCTCTGCTATGTTCAAGGGCCAAACCATGAAGTAAGTAGACCGGAGACCCTAGATTCTCCAACAGCACCCAAGGCTACTTAGGCTGCCCAGGTTGCTCGCTATAATTTTACCGGTTTCTTTCCATCTAAAGCATAGCCCAAAGCAGGAGCGCAAGCGTGACATCATTACTGGAACAATCTAGAACATGTTTAGCTAATAAAGAAGCAATCTACCAACTTTAATATTTTATGGCATGCCACAACACGTTATTCCCTCCTAAGGACCAAATTTACGGTTACAGCCACTTCCAGAAGAGCTGTAAATGGCATTAGAAATGATCAATTGCGATAATCTCTTTTTCTCATGACTTCCCAGGTAAGCTTCGGCTTGGCAACACTTCTTACGTCTGGTGTTCACTGGTTGCCTCTGTTTGCTCAGCATTTATTTTTATGTTTAACAAAAAGATGTGGATTATGTTACGTTATAATTGAAAGCCAGCAGCATAGGCAGCCTAAATCCAATTTCTCTTCATTTCAGTCAAATTTCACATTTCATTACAACAGAATTAATTTGATGGCCGAATCTGGAATGTTACTGCTTTTCAGCTAGATTTGCTTCCAATTTAACATCCTAACTATGCTTGTAAAATAGACAATAAAACAATCTTTTCTGATTTGGGAAATACTCTTTATTCTTCATTTCTCTCTGCTCCACTGTAACATTTTAGCTGAGTTTTACGGAACAATCACTTTCCTCATCTAATTACTGCAATTCCCTGGTAGATGGCCTCCCTCGCCCTGCAATAGTGAAATTATCATAAATACACAATTCCACTGCCAGCATCTCATCTCGCACGTGCGTCAGTGAGCAGAGCTACATTTTCCCTCTGTAAATTGTGTTCTCGCTAAACGGACAATTTTCATGTGAACCAGTCAAGTCTGTCTTTGACATTCCAGCAGATTTCTGAGACAGTTAATCTTGCCTCATAGGTACTCTTCAGGCTCAGGTTCTAACACTTACACATGACGGTGCAAGCAGATAAAAACTGAAGCTTGGTCTGTTGTATGGCTGTTGTTTGTCCTATCCTTCAGAATGCTCTTCAGAATACAGATGAGGAGTCACTTACTGGCTCTTGATTTTTACCAGATAATCTGGCTCCCTGCCACCCACCCCACAGCATGATATCCCCAACTTTCTAAGAGTCTGAACTGACCTTCACTTACGTTTCCAGTGTAACTTCCCACCATTTCCAAGTATGGTGTTATGTTTCCATTATACTGAAGTCTTGTAGCTCCCTGAATATATATGCTATTCTCACGTACCTGTGATACTGGGACTGTCTTCCCTCTGCTAAAATGCTACTTCCTTTACTTGTCTACTGTTTAACTTTCATCTTGAAATGTCAGCTCAGTCCACTTGGTTTACAAAGTCTACCCTGCCTTCACCTCTCACACACTGAGTATGGAACTTTTCATATTGCGTCCTAATTACTGGATTGTATACTTAGCTCTCCACTAAACGGATCATTTAGACTTTGGAGTAAGAAACATGGGTTCAGACCCCAACTTTACTTCTTAGTCACTCCCATTGTCGACATATCAGCTACGCATAGAGGTTAAGAGCTTGGGATGGTGGCATCAAACGAAACTCCGGTTTGACGGCTGACCACATGACTAAAATACTGTGTAATTTCCGGCCAGTTTCTTAAATTTTGTTAAGTTTTAGTTTTCTCCTCAGTACAGTAAGGGTAGTAAAAGTGCTGACCTCAAAAGATTGTTGTGAGAATTAAACAGCATGACACGTGACTCTCAGAGTCACATAATGAGTGTAAGGAAAGTTAGCTATATGATTAAAGTGTTGAGTCTTACTTTCTCATCTGTGAAATGGGGATAATAATATTCTATTTATAAGGCTATTGAAAGGAAAGAAACAGCATGATACCTGATGCTTAGTTGCACTCAGCACTCAGGAAGTTTTATTGAATGAGTAAGTGCAATAAATGTTATACCTAGAGTGTCTGTTGGAAGGTGGCCACAATGTTTTGCCTTGTTCTAACAAAAGGTTATTATGTTTCTAAATCCTAAAGTTATAGGATTGGAGTGTTAACATTCCTTAGACATGCAAGGAATTTCCTTCACTGATACCTCTAACATTCCAAGTGTAGAATACTAATAAATGTTCCTCACAGGTTTTGAAATATGAGGCATCTAGTATGGGCCATGGTTTAAAAATCATAGAAATTATCAGAAAGCAAACTACTTATCAATTATTTTGTTATTTGTTCCCAGAATTGCAACAACATTCTTTGTTATTTCCTTGGATGAAATCTACTCTTTTAGTGTATTATGGGTTAAGTATACTTTTAGTTTGCCAGCTAAAAAAAATCAAATCATGGAGAACACTATTTTGAGTCTCAAATGACTGCTTAGAAATAAACTTTTACAACCGAACCTATTGGGGCTGGGTATATTTGTCTTCTATAGAAGACACACACATGCAAACGTGATGAGAAGGGATTTAAAACCTGATGGGTTTTTCTAAGAATGTACTTTGCAATGAATCCTTGGAAATTTTCTTTATGATTATGTTTGTATTAAAAGTGAGGAAAGAAAAACTTTTTATTAAAAAAACGATAAAAATGTTTTCTGTAGAACACTTGCCCATCTGCACCAAAAGCATTTTATTTCCCAGCTGCTATCAGTTTATATTGAATGCTTATTCAGATGGGCTCCCACATACTCAAGTCATCTTTTTCCTTCCGTGCACATTGAGCTGTGTTTGAAACAGGATTGGTTTTCAACCTAAATAAATACTGCGTCTTGATAAATTCCAGTGAATAGCTAATTCAAGTATATTCAAGTGGCATTATTTACAAATCTGGGATGAGTTTTCTGAATTTGTTTTCTTTTTATGTAATAGACAAACCTGCAAGGTGAATGGAAAGAGTTTCAGTAAGAGTTGAAAAGGTTGATTTCAGGTTATTGCACCCAAATTAAATTGTTTTCATTTACCCTTTACATTTCGACATTTCCTATGTTATTAGGAATAATAATAGTAACCTACACGATCCTAGTGAAGTAGGTATGAAGATCTCATATTTTAAATTAGGTTCTTCAGAAAATATATTGTGATGAAAGAAAAAAAATGTAAGTAAACATATTAATGTTTGTAGCTTCTTGCTCTTCTCCTAAGGATTATTATTTTTTTTTTTTGGTAGAAGTTATTAGGATAATGGGTGAGGGGAAAAATATGAGAGAAACGAAGGCAGATTTTATTGATATTTTTAAAAACAGAATAGAAGTGGTATTAATGTAACACAAAGAAGGAAGGCTGAAAATGAGGAAAGGGATGAAGAAGGCAAATAAAACAAAGCTAGGCAGTATGGAGGGAGTTTTCAAAGATTTCTGAGATAGGGAAAGAGAGAAAGAGAGAAACTATTAATGAGAATGAGAAAGAATGAATCAGTTTATGTTTGGGGGCAACTGCTGCTATAACCTTGTGAAGGTCATTGGACACTGAGTTTGCTGTTGCTGCTGTAAGAAATTACCACACACTTGAACTTGATAGCTGAAGACAACATAAATTTTATTATGTCATGGTTCTGGAAGTCATGGGTCTACAATCAGTCTTACTGGGTTAAAGTCGAAGTTCTCAGTGGGACTGCATGCCTTCTGGAAGCTCCAGGATAGAATCTATTTCCTTACCTTTTCCAGCTTCTTCCAGAGGTGGCCTGTATTCCTCAGCTCCTGGCTCCCTTCCATCTTCAGAGCCAGTGATGGCTGATTGAGTTTCATGTGACATCATGTTGACACTGGCTCTCTTGTCTGCTTTACTTGTGTTGAAGGACCCTTGTGATTATACCAGGCCCACCCAGATAATCCAGGATAATCTTATTATGTTAAGGTCACCTGATAGCCATCTTAATTTTATTTGGAACCTTAATTTCCCTTTGCTGTGTGACATAACATATTTATAGGTCCTGGGGATTAGGATGTGGGCATCTTTGGGGACCATTACTGTGCCTACCACAGACGTCAAACCTAGAACCTTTATTTTACACAAGAAAAACTGTGCCTGGAAAAAAAATGCCCCACAAGCCCAAGTCAAAGTACTGTAAGTGCTGTTACAGCAACATTCAGCCATGTGACTCATACAAAAATCTGTAATCTCTGGAAATTCAGTTATTTTCTTGGCTTTGTTTTGCCCATAATGGAGAGTAAATACTTTTATATTCAGTGATGAGTGTTCATGTTTCTCATTTTTTATTGTAAATGTCTTTGATACCTGCATTCTTCCTCATGGATTTTTTTTTTCTGCTAGAGTTACAGTAAGAAACAGTCTACTATGACTTTCATACACTGTAATTGAGGACTGAACTTTTTTTTAAATTAATTTAATTTAATTTTATTTAACATTTTTAAATTGAATTATAGTCATTTTATAATGTGTCAACACTGCTGGTGGGAATGCAGTTTGGTTCAGCCACTGTGGAGAACAGTATGGAGATTCCTCAAAAGACTAGGAATAGACTTACCATATGACCCAGTAATCCCACTCCTGGGCATATATCCAGAAGAAACCATACTTCAGAAAGACACCTGCACCCCAGTGTTCATAGCAGAACTATTTACAATAGCCAAGACATGGAAACAGCCTATATGTCCATCAACAAATAACTGGATAAAGAGGAGGTGGTATATTCATACAATGGAATACTACTCAGCCATAATAACTGACAACATAACGCCACTTGCAGCAACATGGATGTCCCTGGAGAATGTCATTCTAAGTGAAGTTGGCCAGAAAGAGAAAGAAAAATACCATATGAGATCGCTCATATGTGGAATCTAAAAAAAAAAAAACCATAAATATAAAACAGAAAGACTCATAGACATAGAATACAAACTTGTGGTTGCCAAGGGGGAGGGGGTGGGAAGGGACAGACTGGGATCTTAAAATGCAGAATAGATAAACAAGATCATACTGTACAGCACAGGGAAATATATACAAGATCTTGTGGTAGCTCACAGAGAAAAAAAAATGTGACAATGAATATATGTATGTTCATGTATAACTGAAAAGTTGTGCTCTGCACTGGAGGACTGAACTTCTTGAGGACAGAAATCTTACCTTTACTGCTTTTTTATACACATGTCATTTTACAGTGCTTGTTGTAATATGCATAGTGTAAGCAGTTACATACTCTTTGAATGCCTGGGTGGACATAAGACAGAAGGAAGAAAGCAGCAATTCCTAGATGAGAAATAAATATTGTTCGTTCTTAGTCCTATTCTTGCCACCAATTCTGATGTTGCCTTTCAATAACTCATCTGAAATGATGTGGCACAGCTGAATCATTGTCAATATCCCCCCCCCCATTTTAACTTCCTGTGGTGTTGGATGCCTCTTGTTTTTTTTTTTTTTTTTAATTGCATTCCAAGATGATATCTAAATGCCATCTTTGGGAATGTGATTTTGCTGTCTGGGAAGCAGGACCATCAAGATCACACTTTTCAGGAGAGGCAAAACTAATTTGGCCAGTGAGGGAGGAGGATCATTGGTCCAGGACAGGAAGCCAGGGGACCTGCATGAAAATGGGGAAAGAGGGAAAGGCAGGTTTCAGATTCCGTACATTTTTGCTACGATGTTGGTAATGGCTAATGGCATCCTAATTTCTCTCATTCTTGTTTCATTGAGAAGTTGTTTGAAGGTAAGGATAATATTATACAGATCTTCCTTGACTTACATTGTTTCACCCTGATAATCCATTCATAAGTTGAGAATGTTAAGTCAGAAATGCATTTAATACAGCAAACCTACTAAACGGCACAGCTTCACTTCCCCTGCCTTAAACATGCTCAGAACACTTACTTAGCCTATGCATGGGCACAGTTACTTGACACAAAGCTTATTTTATGATACAGTATTGAATACGTTATGCTGTAGTGACAGTGAAAAGCAGAATGGAGGTCTGGGCACAGAATGTTTAAAGGTCTGGGCTGTTTACCCTGGTGATCACGTGGCTGACTGGGAGCTGTGGCACTGCCATTGCCCAGCATCACGAGAGAGTATGGTACCACATGTCACTAGCCCAGGAAAAGATCAAAATGCAAACTTCAAAGGGTGGTTTCTACTGAATTTGTATTGCTTGAACACCATCATAAAGTGAAAAAATTGTAAGTCACACTGTTGTTAAGTTGGAGGCTGTATATCCTTCCTGCTTCAGGGGCTTGGCCCCAGCCCATTTCGTTCTGAGTACTGGTGTGTGTGGAAACCAGATTAACAAAAGTTGGATCTGTAATGTGGCTTGAGGCAAGGAAAGAAAAAGCTTATCTCAGCACAGGAGTATGTTGGAGTAGTATTAAGAATTAGCTTACATTAATGGATCAAAGTTTGATTCTTCTTGGATGTTGCATTTCCCATGTTGGATGTTTATTCCTATTTCCCTCTCAGTATCTCCATCTTTACACATACATTCAGATGCATGCACTTGTGACTTTGAAGCACACCAATACACACACCATATACACACCACACACACACAGAGAGGAGAAGAAGCAGGAGATGAATGGTTATCCTTTTTAGCAGACTGGAAGAAACATGAGGGCAAATTCTTGGTGGGAGGAGTGAACACCATAGAGCGATCTCAAGAACTGCATCTGTGGCTCTAGTCCTGTCGGGTTGCTCTGCACTTCCAAACCCATGATCTCCTATGCACTCTTCATATATTGGCAATTACAGCTTGAACCCTAAAGAAAACCTGTTTTCTGACATTTTCTCCCTGCAGTTTCTGTTAGCTTGTCCGGCGGCAAAATGCTGAGTTCACACTTGATTTTTTGCAAGCAGATGGTCCACTTGTTCATACTGCAGTTACCCAGAATAGCCATTTGAGCGAAGGTCTTCTTTTAGCATAAAGGCTATTCCCTCCGCTTCTGTGTATATTTTTTGTCTTACTTTTGTTACTGTTTTCATTTTCCCTCAGTGCAGTGTTAACAATAGGGACCTACTGACTTAATTGTAAGGGAAGTGAGATGTGTCCTTTTATTGGCATTAACAGCAATTGGACCTGTCACCTATCATAACCCTGTTCTGTATGCTCAGGACAGAGAGGAACCTGACTTACCAGATCAGGCCCCCAGGCACCTTCCCATGTGTACAAAAAATTGAGGGCTCACAGGGGCTGGGATCATTATGAAGATATTACCCTGCAGGTTTTGAGCTGGAAGGGCTGGTTATGCCTTCGTTGGGGTCCTCAGACTCTCTGGCCACAGGGTCAGAATTAACAATGATCAGAATTGCCACTCTGAGTGTGTCCCAAGTGGCTTGTTTCCCTGACTGTAAGTCACGCAGCATCCTTTTCTGTGTGCAGAGACCTTTGGAGATACTGAGTGTGCACTGAGGCTAGAGCTGGAAAATGAGAAATAATAATAAACTGAAAAATGTCCTCATGACTATCTTAACAGAATTTCTTCTGGTTTCTTCCAATGGAGTCTGGATATTAGTCTTTCAATTTTAAATTTGAAACTGCTCTAATTATCATAGGTTAGGACTTCCAGGCGCCATACTTGTTAGAGCCTCCATGCTTTAACTGATGTCCTTTGCTTGGTCTTATCTTGTCTGACTCGTCTCTGAAGACTCAGTCTCTGTGTGAAGCCTTCTCCAGTCCATGCAGTCAAGGCGAGCCATCCAGTTTCCTGCGTGCCATAGTGGCCCTGTGTTCCTTACTCTCATTCTCCAATTTTGTCCCATTCTGGCACGTATCATTCCAGCTAGTTGTGTACGCCTCTGGCCTTGCTGGAGGTTGAGCTCCTCGAGACTGGGGACAATGACTTATTTATCTAGCTGGGAACAGGTGGGATTTTCCAGGATTTTCCCCCACCTTGGTTCCACCCATCCTTGTTCCTGACAGAGAGAGGGATTTTTGAACCGTGGCTATTTAGAATATCTATATAGAATGACTTTTATTAGCAAGGTAGAGGTTTGAAGATGCTCCTCACTAAAGATCAACTGTTATCATCCTAGGATGGAGCTAGGTTGAATTCTAACAAGTCAATGGTAAATAATAGTGTCAAAGTTAAGTTAGGATCTTTGAGGGAGTAGAAACTGAAAAGAGAAAAAAGGGTTTAAATGCTTGTTCCTTGTTCCCATCTATGGCTAATATTTAGAGGACCAAATGTCAATCCAGTGGAATTGATAAATAATACCAGCATCCTCATTTGGAATCTTGTTCCATGCCTCTGAGTGAGGTTATATCCTCTCTGGTTATGGGTGAGACGTGGAAGCCCTTTGAAAATAGTGTGGGACCGAAGAGCAGGGTTTTATAGGTGGATATGAAGAAGGAGACAGACTGACAGATAGATGCTAGTTGCCCAGTATAAATATTTGAAAAATTCAATGGCTTGCAATTCCTGAAAGAACATTACAAACATCATTTCATCCTGAGTTCATCCTCAGTCAAGCGAGCATTACAAAGAGTAGCTTAGTGTAATCCTCTGCTCCACATCGGCGGAGTCATTAGCCCAGACGTGTGGAAAACGGTAAATACACGAGCTGCTAGAGCGGAGGGAACGCCCGCCTCTGTTGTTCCCGCGCCGCGGACCCTGGCACGGGGACTCTCTGCTCAGAGCCCGGACCCAGGTTTCAGGGGGTGGCTCGTCCCAGACCGGCTAGGACATGATCACGCTTGCCTAGGACCGAGGCAGCAGAGGCCCTGGGTTTGGACAGGCAGACATGACAAGCGTAAACTTCTTTATTTGCTTGGAATAAATATCAGAGAGAGCACATGCGTACAGGATGTTTCTATTTACACATCTCCCTGGGAGTGCGTTCGAATGGCTACGGATCTTTCAGATAAGTTTGGTAGCATTTGTTAAAATTGCCAGTGCATAACTCTTCAGCTAGCAATTTACCTCTTTCAAAGAACACGTCCCACCGAATCAATAGCACCAGGGCAGCTGCGTGCGCGCGGATCTGCAGTACCGTGTGTAGTACTCCCCGGCGCCCAGAGGCACGTTGAGGAATGTCTTCATCAAGGAGAATAATGGGGAAAATGTCAAGACGTTGCTAAGGAATATCATGTAACTATGGAAAGAATGAGGTGTATATTAACACATAGCTGTGGATGTGCTGAGTGTAAAATGTGTACTACAAAGACACACATACAGACACTTCTGTGCATAGAGGCACGTACATAGGAATTATTATGATCCCAAACTGCTATAATATGTACATATTCATGTGTATTTTTATAAGTAGGAAGGAAAGCAAGGAAGGAATTCTCTAAAGCCAGGTTGGTTAATTAGTTTGTATGTGGTATGGCTTTTATAAACAGGTAATTCACTCCACTCCTAGAGAAAAAGAAATGGAGTCTCAAAGTGGTTAAGTACATTTTCCGCGGCCATAAAGCTAGAAAGAAGTGGAGCTGCTGGTATAGGTCTTCAGATACAGGGTCCACCTGACTGTGTTTCGCTCTCAAAGTTATGCTGTAACTGCGATGCACGTGTGTGTGTGTGTGTGTGTGTGTTGTGTGAACATTTGTGAAATAATAAAATGTGTCACTTTATAGTTTGTAGAAAAAAGGTTGTCTCAGAGTCAGAAAATCTAGGCTTACATCCTGCTGAACTCTACAATGTATCTTTGATTTTAGTTCTTTGTTTCCTTTGTTTAGCCATTGTTTCCTCATTTCTGAAAAGGGAGTAATTCCAGTCCATATTTCCGTAAATGGTTGCTGTGAGTTTGAATAAATAACCCAGATAATATGAATGAACCCAGACCGTTTCACAACCTCCGTGAAAGCAGTGGCCACACATACTTCTGCTATCATGGTGTACCCCACACGTAACAGTGCTGGGAACATCGCCGCTGCCTCACAGTCCTTCCTTTACAATAGAAATTTTATCGAGGTATAACTTCCTTATAATAAAATTCAGAAAATTACTTTAAAGAATATGATTTTTGCTAAATGTATAAATGTTATAATCACCACACTATTAAGACAGAGAACATTACCATCACCACAGAAAGGTTCCTTACCCCTACTGCTCTGGTCACCACTGATCTGATTTCTGTCACTGAAACAGTTTTTCCAATTCTAGAATTTTATGCTATCATTTGAAGAACAAAACGCTTTAATTTTAACAGAGCCTAATTTGCATATCATTTATTTATTTGTGTTTTAAAAGTAATTATTTGTGCTATTTTGTTAAGAAATCTTTGCCTACCGTAAGTTAACAAAGATATTTATTTTCTTCTAAAAATTTTATACTTTGAGCCTTTACATTTATGTCTATGATCCAAGGTAAAATTTTCTGCGTGTGTGACCTAAGGGTCATGTTTGTGTGATTATGGATAAACAATTGCTTCAGTATAATTTTTTTTTTTAAGGGTCATGTTTGTGTGATTATGGATAAACAATTGCTTCAGTATAATTTTTTTTTTTTAAGTCTATCCTTTACCCATTTGGTGACCTTTGTCAAAAATCAGTTGATCAGACATCAGGGAAATGCAAATCAAAACCATAATGAAATGCCACTTCATACCCACTATGATGACTGCAATAATAAAGACAGATAATACGTTCGGATGAGGATTTGGGTACATTGGAATTGTCATACACTGCTACTAGGAATGTAAATGATGCAGCTTCTTTGGGAAATAGCAGGCTGGCAGTTTCTCAAAAAGTTACATGTAGAGTTAATAAATGATCAGTTTTATTCCTAGGTATATACCCAAGAGAAATGAAAAATACGTGCACACAAAAACTTACACAGGATTGTTTACAACATCCATTATTCATAATAGCCAAAAGTGGAAACCATGCAAATGTCCATCAACTGATAAAAAGATAATGAAAATATGATATACTTGAAATGGTGTATTGTTTGGAATGCAGTACTTACATGCTATAACACGGATGAATTTTGAAAACTTGCTACGTTAAAGAAGCTCGTTATCACATACTGTGTGGTTTCATTTATATGAAATGTCCAGAATAGGCATCTCTACTGAGAAAGAAAGTAAATTAGTGATTGCCTAGGGCTTGGGGTGTGTTATGGGGTCAAATGGGGGAATGATTGCTAATTGTATGGAGTTTCTTTTTGGGATGATAATGTTCTAAAAGTGATTGTGTCGGTGGTTATACAACTCTGCAAATATAGTAAAACTCATTTAATTTTACAATTTAAATAGAGGCGTTATGATTTGAATTGTGATGATACCTGAATAAGGAGTTTTAAAAAAATAATTGATTGTATACGAGTGGGTCTATTCTGTTCCATTTATCTAAATATATCCAACCTTATGATAATACCACATTGTCTTGATTAGTGTAGTTCCACAGTGACTAGTGAAATTAGGGGGAGATAAGCCCTTCACACTTACATTTTTTCCAAAAATCTTTGACTGCTGTAGACCCTGTGTATGTTCCATTTAAAGTTTTGGGCCCAGTCTGGCAATTTGTACAAAAATTCTTGCTGGGGATTTTCAGTGGGATTTCATTGAATCTATAGATCAGTGTGGGGTAAATGGACATCATAATAGTATTGAATCTTTGAAAACCTACCTGGAGGGTATCTCTTAACTTATTTCAACCTTAAAAATTTCTCTCAGCAATACTTTATGCTCCTAGTTTTCTCTTTCACTCTTTAGTATAGAAGGTTTTTTTTTTAAGTTTTTGGTAAATTAATTTGTATTTTTAAAACTTTATTATAGATATTAAAAATGTATTTTATAATTGTTGCTAGTGTATAGAAATAAATATTTGTATATTGACTTTGTGTACTGCAATCTTTATATATTTATTAAGTCTATCAGTTTTTTATAAGTACCTTAGGATATTTTATATTGAAAATGTTTTACTTTCTATTTTCCAATCTTCTTGCACATCATTCCCTTTTCTAACATTACTGCACTGGCTAGTACAGTATCAAATAGAAATTTGAAAAGTGGACATTCCTGTTTTGTTTCCAGTTTAGAGGGTACACATTGGTCTTGAACTATTAGTGTGGTTTTGTCTGTAGGTTTTTCATGGATGCTCTTTATTAAGTTGATAAAATCTCATTGAATTTCCAGTTTGCCAAGAGGTTTTATTTTTTTAAGGAATGGATGTTGAATTTCATCATATCCTCTCTTTATTTATTAATATGATCACTTAACTTTTCTTTCTATTAGTCTAGTGACTTACAATTGGTTTTGAATACTGAAACAAACTTGCATTTCCAGGATAAACCCTATTTGGTGATGATATGTGATCCTTCTTATATATTTGTTTTCCAACATTCTGTGAAATACTTGCACCTATTTTTATGACAGAGATTGGTCTATAAGTCTCTTTTCCTGGATTTTTTTGGGGGTAAAATTTTAGTAGCATGGTTACATTGGCCTTGTTCAATAAGCTTGGAATTTCTATTTTTCTCAAAGTGTTTGTGTAATATTGTTCTTATTTCTGTTTGGTAGAACTCACCATGATGCCAATTAGTTTTTTTTCTTCGTGTTCTCCATTATTTGTGCCTTTTCCATTTCATTGATTTCTGCTTTTATCTTGATCATTTCTTTTCTTTGTGTTTTGTTTGCTCTTTAAGCTTCTTAGCTTCAAGCTTATTAAAGTAGAGAAAAGAGTATTTGATTTCAAGCCTTTTCTCCTTTGTTATACACTTAAACATTTCCCTCTTACAACTGCTTTCGCTGGGTCACACAAATATCACTGCCGTTTTTTCATTGTCATTCAATTTTAAATATTTTCTAATTTTTTCAGTAATTTCTTCTTGGCTTCTAGGTTATAACATTTTATTTCACTTCCAAATATCTGAAAATGATCTGGCTAGCTTACTATTGCTGATTTCAAATTCAGTTTTGTTCTGGTCATAGAATATCCTTTGTAAAATTTTAATCTTTAAATTTATTGGGACTTTTGGCCCCTGACGTGGTCTAATTTGTTGCATGGTCCATGTTTACTTGGTCAGTTAGGTCAGGGTGGCCCGTAGTATGATTTTGATTTTGTATATTTTACTGGTATTTTCCTGCTTGTTCTTTTATTACTGAGAGAGGGATGCTGAAGTTGCTGATTATAGTTCTGAGTTTGTCTGGTTCTCATTTTAGTTCTGTAAGGTTTTGCTTCATGAATTGGAAGCCTCATTTTTATGAGCATACATGTTTTTGGTTGTTTTGTCTTCCTGGTAAGTTATTCTTTTTAATCATTATCCAATATCCTTCTCCTAACACTCTTTATCTTGAAGTCTCTTTTCTTTTGGAATTTAAGTCTTGCCTGACTTCTTATGCTTACTTTTTGCATGGTATGTCTTTTTTCAATTCTTTACTTTCTTTTTTTTTTTTCTTAGGCATTCAAATGTATTTTATTCATTCAAGTAAAGAAGATTGAGTTAAACATAATCTCAGTTCAAAGCATATTACCCCCATTGGTCTGTGAAAGTCTCTTCTCTTGTTTATTTATATCTCTATATAAACAAGCATATATTATGTTTATTCCTCTCTTTCCCCAATGCTTTTTAATATATACCATGTACTTTTTTCTAAAGGCTCAGGTTCTGTCAACAGGAATGTGTTGTCCAAAATGTCTGTTAAGTTTTTAAAGGTGGAACTCAACCCTTTGCTTGGTTTTAGGGATGTGTGGGGTGTTGGGATGGGACATAGTGGTAGCAGTGCTGAGACAAATGGAAATGGTGGGGAGTCAAAAATGTATACATGAAATCAACTCACTATCTTAACAAAGTAAAACAATAATCCATTGTCTTCTTTTTTCTAAAGTGTTCTCTTTTTAGGGGGTGAGATTTCCTATCTTTATTTTTTAAAACCACACTTTCCTTTACTGCTTGGAAAATAGTTATAGTAATTGCTATATGTTCTGTCTTCTAATTCCAACAACTGGACCATCAGGTTGAGTTTCAGTTAATTTTTTGACTGGATGACATTTTCTATTTCTTTGTATGTCTAAAGACATAGGATATTTTGATGAATACATTGCAGAGACTTTGGATTTTGATATTTTCTTCTGAAGAGTGTTAATGCTTTTTAGCAGTTGTCAACTCAATTATTACCTGATCATCTTAGACTTTTATAGGCTTGGCTTCATGCTTTGTCAGTGAGAAGTTGTGAAAAGTGTTTCTCAAACCACTCAAGCTTGTTAAGAGTCAGTTTTCACATTGTGTCTCCCAGATGATTATGTTAGGACTTGCTTTTATGCTTTTTGAGAGCGAGTCTAGCCTAGCTCTTACTCTAGGGCATGGTTCATACTCCAAAGTCATGACTTTTCTATTATCTTAGCTGAGGACCAGGTATTTTGCCAGTGTGTGGTTACCAAGATCTCCATTCCAGCAGGGCCTGAACTCAAGTCACCCAGCAGTACCCCTCAGCCTGCATTCTTTACCCTCTGTCATCTCTTCTTCTTTCAACCTCATAGCAGCTAAAATTGAGTAAGCGTTATGATCTTGCCCTACCAGGGACTTGCATGAAAACTTCATATATGTTTCCAGACCTTCCTCTGCAAAAATCTCCCGGCCCCAATCCCTTTTGCTCAGATCTCCATGTGCCATCCTTCAGGTGCCTTCAGATCTGACCTCAGAAGGACTGCTGTGCTCTTCTTGGGACTGGTTTTCTGTGCTGCTTCATGAAACTGTCAGGGAGCTGGGGACTGTGATGATCACCTCAAGAAGTTGTCTCCTGTCTGAGATGACATTCTTGTGTTGCTTGTTTTCCACTGCCTCAAAGTATTGCCTGATATATTTTATTCAATTTTAATACTATTTGGGATGGGAAACCTTGTTTGGTGCCAGATAATTCATTATAGCCAGAAAGAGAATCTTCTGCTCCATAAATACTTATGGAAAGGACAAATTAGTCAAGCAATGAAAGCAGTTAATACTTATGTGACTCCCTAATAATGACTATCTGAATATATAATGTTCTTACCCTTCCCAGCTGACAAAATCATCTGAACCTCCCAATTCTTGGAGAAAGGAATAGTCAGTCTGATTCTGGAAAGAGATACTTAGCTTAGTTCAATTAAATCACGACAGTAAGAAAGACTCTTGTGTCCAGTGTAGTGTGAAAAGCCCTTATGTTTTATAAGGGAAGGTATCTGACCCTAAGGATAAGTTTATAGATGAGAAAACAGAACGCAACATATAAACTCTGAGGCTGCGTAAAATCACTGTCTCTCTCACTGGTATCATTCTTCTTGTCTAGAACTTGAGCTGATACCAGCTTACTGATCCACTGTGTAATCAACAGCTCATTAGAAGAGCCACAGGCCACTCCATGCCTCTCAATAGCCTTTCTCTCCTTTTACCCTGGCTTCTACTTCTTGTCTGCTTCATTATAGTGTTACTGTTCTTCTAAATATTTACCTTGGTTACTGTTTACAGAACTGCAGTTTTGAGCAGTGCTGAACATAAACACCCATTGTCAGGTGTCTTTATGGCCCAAAATTCGGGAAATCTATTTCTCCTAGCTCGGTTTTAAATTAATAAATATATTCTCTTAAATGGCATTTAAAAATGATGAGAAGATTTAAATGGACTGTAGCCAAAAAGTTTCTTAACCTTGTCCTTTTTCTTTTATAACTCAAAATAATACTAAGTCATAATTTAAAAAAATCTTAAAAAAAGATACCTTTCTGGTACAGCTTATTTCCCTGAATTGTCTCAGGAGTTGGAACGATGAAAATTCCCACCTCTCATGTCTTCCTCGGCCATGGTCCAGCTCCATGAGCATGAATTGCTTTCCTAGAGTTTGTTTACCTGTATCCTTTTTAATTCGTAAAGATTAATGATTGACAGTTATTATATCCAACTTCTACTTAGCTTCTTAATTTGGCAGTTTTCAATAGAAATATTACATGTAATCAAGCAATGAATTTTTTTTGTGATATTGAGTAAGAAGTGTAAAAAAGTAACCGAACGTTAACACCTTGCTTTGTTGTAGCCTTTGCTCATTACCTCTTGGGAATGGGAAGGGTGGAGACTTTTCAGGATCTGCAGCAATCCGGCTCCTGGGCATATATCTGGAGAAAACTCTGATTTGAAAACATACGTGCTCCCCAGTGTTCATAGCAATGCTATTTACGATAGCCAAGACATGGAGGCAATCTAGATGTCTATGGACAGATACTTGGTTTAAGAGTTGTGGTATACTTATACAGTGGAATACTACTCAGTCATAAGAAAGAATGAAATAATGCCATTTGCAGCAACATGGATGGATGTAGAGATTATCATACTAAGTGAAATAAATCAGAATGACCCTCTTACTGTGAATCTTCAGGTACCCAGATGTGGTGTCCTCTGGATGGAGCTGTTGGAGTCAAATCACATGCTCATCCATGGATTCCAGTGTCTGGTTGATAGCAATGCATGTTTTGGGGCTTTTACTTTTCCTTTGAAAAAATTCATTATCCATATCTCCAAATTTAGTGAACACCATTTAACAAAGAAAATATATAGTAGGACCCTGAGTTAGAGTAAGTTTTCATTTTTTTTATTCATCCATTTGTATGGTCAATCCATTTCTCATTCATTTTGATAAGGACTAAATGAGGATGTAATTGGTATTAGGAATTGAAAGATTAATAATCTGTACTTTATAAGAACATAATGGAAATAATAAAACAGATTAAGGTAGGCCTATTTGTCTATTAAATGATTATGGAATACTTTACTAAAAAACTTACTTCATCTGCATGATATTAAACTCTAGTATCTAACTTCATGAAATTGAGTTAGATGTCACTGTTTTAGCCTTCTTCACAGAAGAAACAGACCTAGCAAAGTGAAGTGAATTACATCTTCCACTTGGACCAGCCTCACAGTAATAGAGTAGAGGCTGGGAATTTTGGAATATTTAATTCTGTGGACTTGAGTGTATGGCTTGCTTACCTTCTGTGTTAAACCTGAATCTCAGTTGCAAGCCTTTCCTGCCACACTGCATGTATGTGTGTTTTGCAAAATACAAAGTGCTGTACAAACGTATGAGTTAAGCGTGGATGTTGCCTGTCCTGACTCATGTGCCTTAACCTTAAGGAGATCTTAGTTTCTGTGCAAACTTGAATGCATTAGGTATTCTTAAAGTGGGTATTGTGGTTTGGGACTATCCAGTGTTTTCTTCTCCCTTTTGCTTACAGCCCTGGCATTTCCTTTGGAAAACGACTGCTTCTTCATTTCGTCACTTCCTGCTTCCCTGGTAGGACTGTCAACTCAGGGCTACAAATGCCTGCTCTAAAGCTGGGCAGGTGTCCTAAGCCTGACTAGTAAGAGGCCCCTGCCTTACCCCCACCCCTAACCCTCACCTAGGATTTTGGCCAAAGCTACTGGGAGGGTGGTTATCTTCTAAAGAATGGCTTTGGAGTTCTCAGTTTTACAAGCCAAGATGTTTCCTTTTCATGAGTACGTTAGTGCAACTCCTTTTCATCTCTCAGACACTTGCATATGGCCATCTTCTCCCTGGAAGTAGAATCCTGAGGAGAATATCAGCGCTTTATTTGTATGTATGTATGTATGTATTTTTCAGGACAGCACACAGTCCTTGGAAAATAGTAGACTCTCAGTAAATGCCTGCAAATCTGTGGCATTTTATTGCAGTATTTACAGATACTGACTTCCTCAGGGCAGAGAACACATTGTGCTAAACTTCCCAGGGCTTGAATTGTGGGCGCCCCCAACACTTCTCCTCACCCCTCACCCCTAGCTTGTCCAACCGAAGCAGTGCCCAGCACAGCACTTGGCCCACTTGTTCCAGCAGAACCACAACTCCTATCACCAGTGGTACTAAGCATTGAAATGTGTGCTTAATTCTCAGAGAAAAGGGCTGCAATTTTTTCATAATATAATTATGTCGCACAGTTGAGCATCAAGGGGAGAAAAAAAAAACTACACTAAAACGGGTGCTGAGGAATGGCCAGGTGTGTCCTTTGCATTTCTAATGTTTTCTTGCCTCGGAGGGAGGGAGGGAGGGAGGGAAAGCAGGAGGCATAAGCAAGCCACTGAATATTTTAAGGCTGATGAACAAATGACTTCATTATGGGGAAGATTGCTGCTCCTCTTGTGTAATGTCATAACTTTTGGTATAATTCAGGTTTTAAAGACTCTGTGGGGAAGGCAGAATCTCAGAACAAACTGCCATTAATATTTAATACATACACACCAAAAAAATATTAGCCCCTTGAGCATTTATGAAGTCTTTATGGGAGGGAAAAAAGTCAAAACTACAAGTGAAGTCTCACTTCCAAATAAAAAGGGACAATGTTAACTACAGCAATGGTGGGGAGAATTAAGAAGCAAATTCCAGCTCTGAGTTAGTTATGTCTGCAATAAATAACTATTTAGGTCCTGGGAAATAATACTTTTTTTTTCACTCTTTGTTTGGTTTCTTTGGTTGTGAGTGCAGTTACAGAATTCGAAACTGATACTGTAACATCTGTAATTGTGACTAAATACAACCTAGCACTGACCATTACTTCTCATGGTAAACCACTCCCTGTTTCTTTTTAGAATTACTGTGCTGGGCAGGTGGCATTGTGGAGTAAGTTCTCTCCCTCTCACCCCCACCCCCACCCCCAGCCCAGCTGGAAATGCAGCCGAGTTAGATCCGGAGCTGCAAAGCCGTGGCACAGCTACATGTCCTCGCCCTCTGCATCAGCAGGGCCCCAGAATCTTTGCACACAGCGCTTGCTCATGCAGCCCAGGGGACGCGAGCGGTAGTTCCAGGGGGACGGGGAGTTGTACTTCTGTAGCTGGTGTGTGTTTGCTTGGAGCCATCACACTATCTCCATGTAAAACGGTGTTCACCAGAAAAGGCAAAGTTGGGTTGAAGGACTGAAGGTCAAATTGCAAAGTGCTCTGTGAGGATTTCTGCCCTGAGTCCCATTTCTTGGGGAGCAAAGGGCAGAATCAGAATGGAGAGAAGAAAGAACTCTGAAAATGTTAAAGTTGCTCATTGCCACTAGGAACTCTTGGAGCACAAGGTAGAGAGAGATGGACAAAAAAGGAGCAGCCAGTCTTAGTAGCTGAGTCGTGGCAGCAGGTGTCAGACCTGGATTCAGATGTGCTTTTCCAGCCAGTTACTTACCTTTCAGCATCCACTTATTTTTAACCTTGCGAAGATATTAAGAGCCTTCTTAGTTGATTGGCAAATGTCAGCTAGTCTATTATAGCTTATTAATTTTTTTCATATTCTAGATAATGATGTATTTTTAATACCAAAGACTGTATCAATATATTCTTTGGTATTAAAAATAGTCATCTGTAACATGTTACTTTCTGCTCTTTTTGTAAATATAGGATTCCTGTTGTCCACTTTCTGAAATTCTTGCTCATTCAACAAGATCAGTTATTTCCCTTCTGTAGGTAATAGTAAAAGTAATGATTATTAAAACAAAATAATTGTCATTCATTGACTGCTAAGTACCTCTCAGGTGCTCTGTTAAGCACTTTAAGTTAT
Organism: Vicugna pacos; assembly: GCF_048564905.1. Taxonomy (NCBI): domain Eukaryota; kingdom Metazoa; phylum Chordata; class Mammalia; order Artiodactyla; family Camelidae; genus Vicugna; species Vicugna pacos. Next base: position 34,636,559 of record NC_132995.1, read on the forward strand.
ATCACAGAATCTCTTTAACAAGCCTATGAATTAGATACTCAGTTTCCTCATCTGTAGAATAAGGCTACCCAGAAAAATTAAAGAAAAAACTTAACCACAGTTAACACAGTGTTGAATGGTCATCTTAGCTACTCCGTGGTGTTGTACCTTGGCCTCCATTTGGGTTAGCCAGCTGACACGAGCCCCGTCATGCAAGTGCATGTCCCAGATACCAGCCTCAGACTCATAAGCAAACATCAGTTCCTGATACGACTTCAGCAACAGCCCTTGTGATCCACCGCCTTGCCTGCTTCCAGCGCCTGTATCCCTTAGATAGACCCCCCCTCCCCGTGCTAAACCCTCTCTTTAGTTTTGAATCGACCAATCCTGCCGTGGCCTGGGAACCCCAAAGCACTCCACTCACAAACCCTAACAAAGGCATCTGCTCCATGTCCCTTCTGTCTGCCCCCTGCCTTGACCCCCACCCCGTGTGGTCCCCTGATGTGTGCCGTGTGTGTTCATCCGCCAGCAGCTGTGAGCTGTACACTTCTCCATTTCAGTTTCTCCAGTGATCTACTGTTGAACTGATACTCACCATCCGGCTCCCTGTGCGCCACATAACCAATGTTAATTTAGCAAAGTCACAATGCAGTTATAGATGGCAGTGCGATGTTAACACACAAGTCCACTGTGTAACTCAGGAGCTGAGACCTTAACTATCGTGCCCTCTGTTGGAGCTGACTGCTCCCAGCCCCGTCCTCCTCTGCTGTATCAAATGCATGCTTCCATTACTGCACTTACCACGGCGTATCAGTTATGAGGGTTAGTTTTCTCTTAGTATGGTTCCTGAGGATGCACGCAGAAGACCTGGCCCGTTTTCTTAAAGATGTCACAGCCAAGCCTGGGCTGCGTACTCCTGCAGCTCCCTCCTAACTGTTCTTGCTGCTTCTACTCTTGGAGACTGCTTTCCACATTGCCACCAGAATGATCACTCCAGAATTCAAATCTGATATGCCACTTCCCTGGTTAAAACCAATTCATGGCTTCCATTGCTCTTAGGATCAAAATGAAAATCCTCAGTAGCCTGTAACACAATCATGGTCTGACCCTTTTGTGGCTTGGTAGCCTCCCCTCGGAGCTCTGCCCCTGTTCTCTGCTGCAGTCCCCCTGACCACCTCGCAGCCCCTCAGGTGTGTCGTGCTTCCTCAGACTGCGTTGCCTAGAAACATTTACTCCTCTTTACACACATGTTTTCTTCTGTCTAGCCTCATGGAATTTGCTCTCTGTCAAGCTTCCTATCCCAACTCAAAAGCATTTCCTTAGGGAAGCCTGCCTTGATCTTGAATTATGGAAAATATCTCCTTGTTAATTACACACAACCCCACCTATCTCTCTTCTGTTGCAGCTCTTTCCTGGTAATGATGTCATATTTTGTGGTGTGATTGGGTCACAAATGTAAGTGTCCCTGTAAGATTCGAAGCCCAGAGAAGGCAGGAACTATTTTTGCTCGCCATGCTCTAGCACTCAGTGGCAGTTACTGAAAAACCGCATGGTGGGTTTCATTCTAGAGGAGGAATGTACAGGCCCAATGGACGAAAGTACACAGAGGAAGTGTGTACTGTAATTAGCAAGTTTTCCCCAAGGGAAGTGGACTTGTCCTTTTTTAATCTATCATGTGATCTCCAACATGAAAAGGATCTGAAAGTCACCGCATTCAAATCTCTGTGAGTATTTGAATTCTGAAACCATAATAGACGATTGATCTCCAAAGAGGCTAATAACCCAGAGCAAGAAACATGGGTAAATGAGCCTTGGGAGAGCTGCCATTCTCCAGACTCAGGCCTGCAGTGCTGATTACCTGGCCGTGCTGGCCACATGTATATGCCTGTTCTAATTTTTTCTTAAACAACTGAAATTGTGATAGATTTTATCATTAAAGAAACACTAAAGTCCAGGGCAGTTACTGTTAACAAAACTCACGTGACAAACAAAGGAGCAGAATTTCATTGAGACCGAGCAACTGATCAAGAGAACGTGCCCAGCTCTAAGAGAAGACAGAGCTCAACCCCAGGATGCTGTTTGCCCTCTAGGATGTTCTGATTAAGTGTATGGTAATCATTTTGTTCCTGCCGCCTGTTAGCACTGCAACCTTGGACCTTCTACATCCCTGCTCTGTCCTTATTTTCAAAATATGTGTAAGTGGCAATAAAATGTATAGCTATAAATGTTAATTTAATAACGATAAAAAATTTGAGCCTGATTTTAATAATAATAGTTACCATTAATAATAATAATACCGTTATTTCCCCATAAGCATTGGGCTTCCCCCTTGGTTGTCTCAGTATGTGAGATACCTGAATAATCCGTTTATACTATTTCTCGTTCGAAAACCATTGCACTTCGGAGAGCTGAGAGAACTTGTTGGTTAAAAGCTCAGCCTCTCTGGTCACACAGATCAAGTTCAATTCTTCTAGCCCCAGCTTTGCAGCTGTTAGTTTCCTGACCTTGATCACATTGTATAGCTCCCCTAAGCCTCAGTTAGTACTTATCTGTAAAATGGAAATAATATTTATACCATAGGCTTAGTTCTAGTACTAAGTGAAATATAACATAAAATATTTACCTCTTTCTGAGCTCTTTCTAAATGCTGGGCTAAGTGTAGCAGATAAAGTAATTAATAATAACCATAATGATCACTCTTATCAAAAGATACCACTACCCATGAGCAAGCCAAGTAATTTAGAAATATATTTTTCATATTTTAGGAGTATTTTTCAATTTAGCATTTATGATTGTCCATTTGTATATTTGTACAAAATGAGCATGAATCTACCCCAATGACACAAAAAGCCAAGTTTCGATTGCTGGCAACACAGTTTCCCATGTCACTGAATGTTTCAGTTCTGGAGAAGAATTAACAGATTGGGTTTCTTTCCAGGGGCAGAGGAGATGACTTGAGGCCTTGGTTAAATGGGCAGGAAAGAATAGCTCCTGATGCTGGTGTGGCTGGAATCTCATTACTATTCATGGCTCTTGCTGTCCCTTTGTTCTCTGCACTTGCTAAGACTCCAGGCATTTCTTTTTAGGTTTCATTTTCGTTTCATTAATTTTCTGGTTTTTTTTTTTTTCTCCTCAGCCTGGAGACTTGAATAAAATTTCCATCTTGGTCATTTAAAAAAGGGGGCAATTTCCTTCCCTGCAATAGGACGGTAGGGATGTCCTTGTTTATTTGCCTTTTTAACCCTGCCTACTTCCAAAGAGGTTTTTAGGCAACTTGCAGCAGGAGTTCAAGATATTCATAAGCCATTCGCACAGATATAAGTCAAAATCAAGTTATGAAAGAGGCGAAAAAGCAAACAAACTACATTAGGAAAAACAAGCCAAGAAAAGTGGCAGCTTTTAATATGTAAAACTTTATATTCTGTATTTCTTTTCTTGAGAGGATGGGGGTATCATTTTCTCTGCATTTTTCTTTTTTTGGTGTAAGTGTACCATACTCTTGAGCATTATTTAAGTACAAATTAAGAAATACAGTTGAACCTTGAAGAGCATGGGGGTTAAGGGTGACGACCCTCCCTGCAGTCAAAAATCCACTTATGACTTAGAGTTCACACTCTGTATTTGTGATTCCTCTGTATCCATGGTTCTGCATCTATGTATTCAACCAATGGCACATGGTATAATACTATAGTATTTACCACTGAAATAAATCTGTATAAGTAGACCTGCACAGTTCAAATGCATGTCATTCAAAAGTCAACTGTAGTTATAGAAATGTTGACATTTTGGGGACATATTCTTCATTATATCTTTCTGTTCCCTCTAAACAGTCCCAGTTAAGAGATGTCCTTGAATTCAACTGCAGTAAATACTTAAGGAAATACAGTTCTTTATTTTGATAAGGACAGCTAATATGAAAATCATATGCCCCCTTTCCCCTTGACTGCCAGGAAGCTCAGAATCTGATGCTCAAGAGTAGTCACTGCAGTCTCTATGGTTGGTGTGTTGCCCCTTTTCTGTGGGTTTGGTTTTCTTATTCTATTTTAATATTTTTTCTATTCATGTCTTTCATTTTATATTATTTGATATACAGTGGATGTTTGTGTCCCCTCAGAATTCATACTTGAAACTCTAATTTCCCATGTAGTGTGCTTTGAGAATAGGGACTGTGAGGTGATAAAGGTTAAACGAGGTCACAAGGGTGGGACCCTAATCCAACAGGCCTGGTGCCTTTATGAAAGGAGGAAGAGATCCCAGAGCCCTCTCTTCACCATGTGAGGACACTCAGAAGGCAGCCATCTGTAAGCCAGGAAGAGAGCTCTCAGCAGGAACTGAATCAGCTGGTGCTTTGGTCTTAGATTTCCCAGGCTCCAGAACTGTGAGAAATAAATTTCTGTGTTTAAACCACCCAGTCTGTGGTATTTTGTCATGGCAGCTTGAGCAGACTATTACACTATTAAAATCTTTTAGAAAGAGATTATGTATTATAATAACAGATTTGTCTTCCTGCTACGAATACAGTATGTAAATAAAAATTCAGTCTCTTAAGTAGCTTTCAATATTTAAGATAGATAGCCTCCTCCCTGTATTTTCCATTCTTGATCTTGATAGATTGTTGTCTTTTCCACTTCAATAATTGTGCTGAGCTCTCCCACAGCACTCATATTACTGTGCCATAATTATGTGTCCTATTCTTGACTACAGGTGGCATGGACCATGACATGATGATCCTTACAACATCAGTGCCTAATACTGTCTTGTACTTTGTAAGATGTTAATATATAACTGACGAATGGTTTTCATTGCTCTTATGAGCTTTCCTTTAGGTTTTTATGTCACACTTGTACATCTCTATTAAAAGCATATGAAAGAAGTTAAGATATTTTTACATGTAGGGGATGCTGCAGTGAGTTTGAATCTGGTGATATTCCTACCCTGTTCCTCCATGTCTACATCTGATGGATTAAAAAATGTTAATACCATTTGTTGGCCAATAGCAGGATTCCTTTTGATTGTTAATGTGTCGTAAACGAGTTGAAATGAACTAGGTACAATCCTCAGCAGACATAATTCCAACATAATCTTTCTATACTTTTCACCTTCAGTAAAGGCGCAGCCTAGTTACTCAAGAAGGGGCATCACAGTTATTATCCACTGATGTCTCAAGGCACTATGGATTTATTGTAACAGACGGTCCACACGCTAGACCCTTCTTAAAATTATATGAGTTGGTATATGCATGGGAGCCATTAAGTGACTCAACTGCTGAATCAAGGAACAGTTACAGCGAGCTGGTAACACTGCTCCTGTCCTATTTCTGAACAGAAATATGCTAGCATAACACTTGCGTCTGCCACCGATGGAGCTGCTGAAGAGAAAGTTACAATGGCTGCCATCTGCTAATTTCAGACGTGGAATTCTTAATGTGCTGCAGCAGTCTACTCCTTCCTCATATTACCTGATTTCATAACGATCAACTAAATCAAGCAAACCTTGTATTTCGAGGTATTTTTGTTTTCTTTAAAAGTATAGGAGGTGTTGAATTTTTACTGCCTAACATCATATTCTTGGAATATAAGTCTCCATAAAATAAGACACACATACATAAGAAGCAAGAAGAAAAATCATAAAAAGGATCTACTGCAAAAGCTAAGACCTGCCTTGTAGCATGGGGCAATAGAACAGGTCACAGCCTAGATTAAGACTTGGTTTGGAGCTGTTATGTGAACTTTGACAGGTTAGTTAATTTCTCTGTGTCTTTGTTTTCTTATTTTTGAAAGTAATGATCTTAATAAATAGGTTCTTTATAAACATTAAATGTGATTAAATATATAAAGAATGGTCATATCAATTTATTTTATCTACTATCATTATACAGTAAAACATTTATGTAATAAACTTTTTTGTGAGAGCACTTTTTATTCCTTTAGGATACACATTAATTTATTATTATCACCTGACCTTGGAAAAATTCCACTATACGTTAGGCTAAAAATTTAATTATACACATATATACACAAAATATGCATATGGCATGTTTTGCTTGACATGGCAGACAGGGAGAGAGAGACAGAAACAGAATAGGGGAGAGAGAGACTGAGAATGTGAAGGTCTCTGATGTCTTCTTATGAGGACATTAATCTCATCGTAAAGGGATTAATGGCCTCATCTAAACCTAAGTCTTTCCCAAAGGTTCCATTTCCAAATACCATCACATTGGGGGTTTGGATTTTGAAGGGGTCACAAACTCAGTCCAGAGCAACCCTTTTGAGTTTCAACGTATCCCTGGCTTTCTCTGGCCAAAGAACTGTGTGTAGAAGCTTTAAACTGCCAGCACTGGAGTCTCCAGCTCACTCCTCCCTGCTACAGTGGTTGTGGAGTAAAAGCAGCAGCATGAGTGGTGCTTCCTGGAGGGTTGGTCAGGACTCTGTGATCTTTGCGTGACTGAAAAAAAAAAATGAACTTTGTTGTGTTAAGCCACTGAAACTTGAGGATTGTTGTCTCAGAATGATGTGTCCTATATCTGCTTACTAGAACACCCAATACCCAAGAGTCTTTCCCCTAATATAATAATTCAGAAATCTGGATTCTGCCACACTACTTTTAAGTTTGTACCATTCTTGGAAAAAAAAATTAATGTTCATGAAATACAAGTATAATTTAAATAAGACCGTGGTGGGTTTTAAATGGCATCATCAATTCAGGTTTAGTTACTTTGAATATTTTAAGAGGTAAAACTGAGTTTAAAAATATTCAAAATTGTTGTTTTTACCAACTCACGCTGTTTTTTCAGGTGGTAAAGTAGGGTGCTGTCCTGAACATTACTGAGATTGGTACAGAAAGTATAGCTCAGAAAAGCGTGCAAAGCCCTGAATTTTCATTCTACCGATATTATTAATTTTCTGGGAGATTTTACAAAAACATTTAACTTATGAGATTGATTTTCTCATCTTTCAAAAGGGAATATGAGTGATGGCCTATTATACATCACAGGCCTTTTGTGATGACCAAATGAGGTCAAAGAAATTTAACAACTCTGCTTGTTTTTCTTAAATTTCTCAATCAGTAGACTCTAATTATTTGTGCCCTCACAACACTAGAGGTATTCAGCTTCATTTACATGACAAAATACAATCTTAATGGTGATGCTAACTGCTCCCTACTGCTTCCGAATGAGGAAGTTGTATATTAACTATTCACCAAAGTAATATATGGAAATTTCAGTTTTGTCAAAAAATTTTAAACTCTTGATAACAACAATTAAAATCCAATCAAGGAAATATAGTTCATCGTGGCACACCTGTGAAAAATGGGACTTAATTGAAGAATGAATGTGTTAATATTTGGGAGATGAATTAACAAAATTTAGTGTTCATGATTTAAAAATTGCCTTTACTTATTTGTTTGTTGATAGAGCTTCCATAGTTCTCAAAACTTTCCGGAGCTTAATTTCAACAAGGTGGGTGTTACCTGTTTACTTTATAGAAGTTCCTTTTTTTTTTTTTTTTAACATGAAGGACAGTCAGTTACAATGTGTCAATTTCTGGTGCACAGCACAGTGTCACAGCCATGCATATACTTACATGTATTCATTTTCATATTCTTTTTCATTAAAGGTTATTACAAGATATTAATAATAGTTCCCTGTGCTATACAGAAGAAACTTGGGGGCTTTTGTCTTTTTTTATATATAGTGGCTAACATTTGCAAATCTCAAACTCCCAAATTTATTCCTTCCCACTCCCTTTCCCCGGTAACCATAAGATTATTTACTATGTCTGTGAATCTATTTCTGCTTTGTAGATGAATTCATTAGTGTCCTCTTTCTTCTTTTTTTTAGATTCCATATATGAGCATATCATATAGCATTTTTCTTTCTGTTTCTGGCTAACTTGACTTAGAATGACATCTCTAGGTCCATCTATGTTGCTGCAAATGGCATTATTTTATTCTTTTTATGGCTGACGTAGTATTCCGTTGTAAAAAAAAAATAGACCACACTTCTTTATCCAGTCATCTTGTTGATGGACATTTAGGTTGTTTCCATGTCTTGGCTGCTGTGAACATTGGGGTGCATATATCTTTTTGAATTTGAGTTCCCTCTGGATATATGCCCAGGAGTGGGGTTGCTGGATAATATGGTAAGTCTATTTTTTAGTTTTTTGAGGAATCTCCATACTGTTTTCCATAATGGCTACACCAAACTACATTCCCACCAACAGTGTAGGAGGATTCCCTTTTCTCCACACCCTCTCCAGCATTTATCGTTTATGGATTGTCCTAGTTTTAAAACAAGTGATAGAACAATAATACAAACCTGTGAATAATCCTTTACCATTTGTGATAATTTTCCTACATGCTTTGTTATTTGCCCATCACAACTGAAATTAGTCCCATTGTTTTACATGAAATCAATAAGGAAGCTGAGATGTGGTAAATTTGGGGTTAGAGTCTCAAATCCATGTTTCCAAAGCCAGTGCTATTTTTCTTGCTTTACACATACCAAAGTCCCATAAATTTAAGAACATTTTATTTTTAAATCCTCTAGTGCCCACATCCCATCTATATGTTTTTCTTCTAGGTTTGTAGCTCAGCCTGATTTAAAAAAAGGAAAACTCTTATTATTCTCACAAAGAATTCTATTTCCTGGAAAACGGGAAGCCTGTCCTGTTGCATTTATGCCTGTCCAGAATCCTCACTGACGACCATTTGTAACTCAGCAGAGACCTGGGATTTTTCCTGGTTACACCTCAGTGACCAGTATTTTATAGCTTATCTGCCTAACACTTTCAAAATCTGTTTATGTATAAAACCATCAAATAGAGTTGCCTTCTGTGTGAATTACACTTTGGACTTTGTTTTGGTCAGTTTGCAAATGTCTTTCCAGAACTATAATATTCTGTGTAATTGGTGTTTGAAAAGATTATATCTCATTTTGCATGCTGGTATTTCTTCAAAATTATTTATTATTCATGTTACATTTTAAACTGGTGCTGGTCTATGCAGATTTTAAATGTGTTTGTCATATACCATTAGTCACTGTGTGAAATCTCTCAGTAATAGTTAGCCCTTGAATTTTCTTCTGCTAAGGAGAATTTAACACTGATTGATGGCAGATCACTTAGCTGGTTGGCAGACTTTCCAATTTACGGTGGGGAAATTGCTCTTTTCTTTTTGTTCATTCCTTCTGCTGCTTGTGCCGAGCAGTAAGACATATGTGCCAGACGGTATGTGAGAAGCAGCTCTGGATTGGCAATGCGACATGTCTTTTTTACAATTATGATTTTATCAGTCTTCCAAACTGTACAGGGAATGTCAAATATTTGCAATGACATTCTTCCATTATTGTAGGCAGCTTATTTATGTGTCTGTTGGACTCCAGCTCCTGCATAACCTACCACCTTGTGCATGATAAAGTGGCTCTGAGCCCAGAAGAAAGAGAGGATTGTGTTTTGCTCAGAAGTCCCAGTAATTTTGCTCCTGGGCCGCAGACCCGCTCGACCGTCACTTTTACCTTTTCCTCTGCACATGCTCATGAAGAGTTGTCCATTAGCCAGTGTTAGATGCATTAGATATTGGCTGCAAGCAACAAAAAATTCAACCTAGCATAGCTTAAGCAAACAATGAATTCTTTTTCTCATAGAACAGGAAATCCCCAAGTGTGTGGCTTCTGTCGCTGGTTCAGCAGCTCGCAGTGTACCTGGGGATACCAGCTTTTCTTGTCTTGGCATGCCACCATATTTTGAACGCTGGCCAACACTTTCAGATGACTGAGGTCACTGGTTGGGCAAGATTCTCACCACTGTTGTTCATTTTTAAATAAAAGTAACACGTGAACATTGTGTGAATGGGGCTCAATTAACTGCCCTTTACCAATAGAGGTCTCTATAATTTGACTTAGTGTTGCAGTTAAGAGGCTATAAAATGTGTTTTGTATTAAACATTCATTCGTTTAATAAATTATGAGTAGTAAGTATGTGTCCAGTCCTTGTCTTGGTACTAGGGATAAACCAGGAAATTAAAGATAGGAAAGTTAGTGTCCTTAAGGATCATATATTTGCCAACTCAATTGTCTTATTGATATAACTGCTTCATAATAAACAGAGTAAATAAGTACTACCTCTTCTATGAAATTTTCTTGCCACTTTACCTATGCCTCATTTAGTGGCGTGCTGGCACTGACTCATACCAACTTACAGGATTTAATTATAAAACTTTCAAGAATTTTACAAGCCAACTGTTACACATGACCCCAATTTAAAAATAACTATACAAACTCACAACTTATTAAATTATATTTAAAAACCCAAGTAATAGGAGGAAAGGTGTAGCTCAGTGGTAGGATGTATGCTTAGCATGCATGAGGTCTTGAGTTCAGTCCCCAGGATCTCCATTAAAAAAAAAAGAATAAAGAAACCAAATTACCTATCCCTCTTCCCCAAAAAACAAAGGAGCAAAACAAAAAAACATAAAGACTTGTTTAAAAAAAAAAAGAAACACCAAAGTAATAGACATTAAAAAATCAATACTTCAGAATTATTTTACTATAACCTATGCTCTGGGTTTTACTTATGAGTACTATTTGAGAATGATGACAGCATTAAAATCGGACATGGCAGGAGATTTACATGAAGCAAATCAGCAAACATTGTAAGTCTATGATCCTTTGGTTTCCTGGGGAGCCAGTTGTTAAACATTTGCCAGCATACCAAGGGCTCCATCCAACTGTGAACCTTTCCTTTTATTAACTTTTATAGCATTTATTTTTGGTATAACATATTCACTAATTCTTAAGGCCAACATTTGCTCAGCCTGTATTGAATGTTAGGCACTGGATAAGAAGCTAAGGATTCAGAAAAGAAGACAGAATTGTCTTGTTTTCTTTTTTTTTTCAAGTCATATGAAGTCTGAGAAGAGTCAGACAAATCAACAAATAATGGCTATGATAATAGTAGCAAGCACTGGACAAGAGGAGGTAAAACAGTAGCAGTAATTAATATTGGGTGAGTCAGAAGCCTTGAGACTTGATGAAAAAGGATGTTTTCCAGGCAGGCAAGGCAAGGAGGGCATTCTACAGAGAAGCATATGTTTACAGAAGATCTGGGGTTTAGCACAACTGGTGAGTTTGCATACTCTAATTGCTCAGTTTGGCTGAAGACATGTGTAGGGGAGCAGTGGCAAGACAAGATAGGAGATGCACCAAAGAGCCAGATTACAGAAGACTATGTGTTTATCATCTTTGCATTCCCCGAGAGCTAGCACAACGCCTGGAGCATAAAAGTTACTCAATATATATTTGTTAAATAAGTGCTAAGAAATTTAGAATTGCCTTTGACAACAACAGGGAGCTACTAACCATCCTGCTTGGTATTTTAAGTACTTGTCTTACATCAACAATCAGGGTTTAAATTTTTTACTAAGCCCAGTTTCTTAAACCTATCTGATACTCAGAGAAACTCAACTTTCATTCAACTTGCTTTTAATGAAAGTATCTTCTAACATTTTTTTCGAGGTGTAATTGACATACAAAAAATGCACTTCTAATGTATATAGTTTGATGAGGCTGGACGTATGCATACACCCATGAAACCATCACCACGATCAAGGTAACAAAGATACCTATCATCTTCAACAGTTTACTTGAAACTCCTTTTTTTTTGGTTGTAATAACACTTAACACGTGATCTACACTCTTAACAAATTTGTTAAGTGCACAATACACTATTGTTAGTTATAGGACCTGTGTTGTATAGCAGATCTCAAAGTAATTAATCTTGCATAATTAAAACTTTGTCCCATTTAATAACAACTCTTCATTTCTCCCTCCCACCAGCCACTGTCAAACACAATTTGATTTCTTGCTTCTATGAGTTTGACTATTTTAGATCACTCATGGAAGTGGTATAATGCAGTATTCATCCTTCTGTGACTGACTGACTGACTTCACTTAGCAAGTCATCTATGTTGTCCCAAATGGCAGGAATTCCTTCTTTTTTGAGGTGGAATTGTATGTGTATGTATATACACACACACACACAACATTTCCTTTATCCATTCATTTGTTGATGGACATTTAGGTTGTTTCCATACCTTGGCTATTGTGAATAAGGCTACCATGAACGTGGGAGTAAAGATATAGATATCTATTTGAGATAGTGATTTGATTATTTAGGAATATATATCCAGAAACAGAATGCTAGATCATTTGGTAGTTCTATTTTTTTTTTTTTGAGGACGCTTCATACTGTTTTTCATTTTGCATTTCCACTAAAGTATAGCAGTGTTTCAATTTCTCCATATCCTTTCCAACACTTTTTTTTTGATAATAGACACCCTAACAGGTGTGAGATGACATCTCATTGTTATTTATTTACTTATTTATATTGAGATGTAATTGACACATAACATTATATATTGGTTTCAAGTGTTTCGTTTTCTAGATTCTTCACGTAAGTGAGGTCGTATAATACTTCTCTTTCTCTGTCTGATTTATTTCACTTAATCATAATGCTCTCAAGGTCCATTCATTTTTCTGCAAATGGCAGGATTTCCTTCCTTTTTATGGCTGAATAATATTCCAGTGTGTGTATATATTACATTTTCTCTACTCATTCATCCATTGATGGACACTTAGGTTGCTGCCATGTCTTGGCTACTGTAAATAATGCTGCAGTAAACATGGGGGTGCATGTATCTTTTTGAGTTAGTGTTTTTGTTTTCTTTGGGTAAATACCCAGAAGTGGAATTGCTGGATCATATGGGAGTTCTATTTTTTAATTTTTTTGAGGAACCTCCCTATTGTTTTCCATAGTAACACTTTACAATTTACATTCCCACACTTGTTATTTCTTGTCTTTTTGGTGTAGCCATACTAATAGGTATGAGGTGATAGTTCATTGTAGTTTTAATTTGCATTTTCCTGATAATTAGTGATGATGAACACTTCTTTGTGTACCTGTTGGCCATCTGTGTGTCTTCCTTGGAAAAATGTTTATTCAGATCTTCTCCCCATTTTTAACAGTTTTTTGCTATTGAGTTATATGAATTATTTATATATTTTGGATATTAGTCCCTTATAAAATATGAGTTGCAAACATATTCTCCCATTTGATAGGTTACCTTTCCATTTTGTTGGTGATTTCCTTTCCATTACAGAAGGCTTTTTAGCTTGATATAATCCCACTTGTTTGTTTTTGCTTTTGGCGTCAAATCCAAAAAAATCATTGCCAAGACTGATCAAGGAGCTTACCACCTATGTTTTCTTCTAGGGATTTTATGGTTTCAATCATATGTTGAAGTTTTTAAACCATTTTGGTTTTATTTCTGTGTGTGGTATAAGATAATAGTCCAGTTTCATTCTTCTGCATATAGCTATGCAGTTTTCCCAACACCATTTATTAAAGAGACTGTCCTTTTCATATTGTATGTCCTTGGCTCCTTTGTTGTAAAGTAAGTGGTCATCTGTGAATAGGTTTATTTCTGAGCTCTTTATTCTGTTCCATTGATCTGTGTGTCTTGCTATTATGACAATACCATACTGTTTTAATTCCTACAACTTTGTAATATAGTTTGAAGTCAAGATGTGTGATGCCTTCAGCTTTAATCTTCTTAAGATTGCTTTGGCTATTCAAGGTCATTTGTGGTTCCATACAAAATTTTAGATTGTTCTATTTCTGTAAATAATGCCATTAGAATTGCAATAGGGATTGCACTGAATCTGTAGATTGCTCTGGATGGTTTGGATTTGAACAATATTAATTCTTCCAAGCCATCAGCATGGAATATCTTTTCATTTATTTGTGTCTTCAATTTTTTCATCAATGTATATATAGTTTTCAATGTACAGATCTTTCACTTCCTTGGATAAAGTTATTCCTAGTATTTTATTCTTTTTGATTTTATTCTTGTAGTAATGAGATTATTTTCTTGATTTCTCTTTTGGTTACAGAATTCTTGGTTGAAATTTGGTTTCATTTTTTTAAACATATCAACCAAACTTTCTGATGAGAAATGTGCTGATAATGAAGGTCCCTTGTATGTAATGAGTCACTTCTCTCTTGGTGCTTTTGGGATTCTTGGTTTTTGGCTTTTGACTGTTTTGATTATAATGTATCTCAATGTGGGTGTCTTTGACTGCATTTTACTTGGAGTTTGTTGAACTTCTTTGATGTTTATACTCATTTCTTTCTTTAAATTTGGGAATTTTTAAACCATTATTTCTTTAAATATTCTCTCTCTCCTTCTCTCTCGTCTCCCTCTGGGATTCCCAGAATGCATTTGTTGGTCCACTTGATGGGCCTCATAGGTTCCTTAGGACCTGTTCATTTTTCCTTCAATCTTTCTTTCTGTTTCTTAGAACTTAGACTTGATAATTTCCATTTTCCTGTCAGGGTTTGCTAGTTCTTTCTTCTTTCTATTAATCTGCCTTTGAATCTCTCTAGTGAATATTTTAACTATTGTACTGTTCAGCCTCAAATTTATTTTTTTTAAGTTTCTGTCTCTTTATTGATATTTCCATTTTGTTCATACATCATTTTTAAAATTTTGTCTACCCTTTCTTTAGTAAGTATAGCATGTTTTAGAAATTCATTTATAGTCTTTGCTTGGAAATCTGCCATCAGGTCTTTTCAGGGGCAATTTCTGTATATGTGTGTGTGTGTGTGTGTATATATATATATATTTTTTCTTTTGAAAGGCTTATTCTTTTCTATTTCTGTGTATGGTTGGTGATTTTTATCACGTTCTGGACATTCGAATATAAGACGACAAATCTGGAAATTAGATTCTACTAATTCTCCACTATTTGCTTTTTTTGTTATTGTTTTGTTTGTTGTTTTTGTTGTTGTTTTGTGCTATCTCTGTGCTAAGGATCAGCTTGAAGAGTAAAGTTAAGGTCTCTCCTGAGCCTATGACTTTCCCTGGGTATAACAAAATCACTTTATAGTTTCCCTCATGTATTCAGTTGGGTTTCAACATACTAGTCTTTAATATCTGACTGCCACCTCTTTCTTCTCGGCCACCAATATGCCATCCAGACTAAGGAAGACCCGGAAACTTAGGGGCCACGTGAGCCACGGCCACAGCTGCATCGGCAAACACCGGAAGCATCCGGGAAGCCCGGGTAATGCTGGTAGCATGCATCACCACCACAGGATCAGCTTCAACAAATATCACTCAGGATACTTTGGGAAAGTTGGTATGAGGCATTACCACTTAAAGAGGAACCAAAGCTTCTGCCCAACTGTCAACCTTGATAAATTATGGACCTTGGTCAGTGAGCAGACACGGGTAAATGCTGCCAAGAACAAGACTGGAGCTGCTCCTATCATTGATGTGGTGCGATCGGGCTACTACAAAGTTCTGGGGAAGGGAAAGCTCCCTAAACAGCCTGTCATTGTGAAGGCCAAATTCTTCAGCAGAAGAGCTGAGGAGAAGATTAAGGGTGTGGGTGGCACCTGTGTCCTGGTAGCTTGAAGCCACATGGTGGAAGATTCATTAAATGTTATCAAGTGCTTTTCTCAAAAAAAAAAAAAACAACAAAACAAACAAATAAACAAACAAAATGACTCCCAAAAAGGAAAAAAAGAAAAATGAAGGCAGGGCAGGGTGGTAGTGATGGGAAGGTGCTGGCCCTTTAAGTCTTTTGGAAGAAATTTCGGTCAGAGGGCGTGTGGCTTGCAGCAACTAGGAGAGGTACAGCAACAGTGGCTGCTTGCCTCTTTGCACCTCTAAGATCAAAATAACAATCAGCAATCACAGCATGGATCACCAGTATTTGGAGGACTGTGTTTTTCTTGCCAACCCTGCCCCCTGCACTCTGTATGCACAGCACTCCAGGAGACATGGACAGCTGTCTGCCATGCGGTTGGTCCAAGCCTTCCCTTGGAAGTTGCAAGTCTCCAGTTGACGCCAGAATTCCTAAACAGTTGCACGAGGCAGATTCTGCTAGTGCAATTACTATGCAAGTGAGGACTCAGGTTCCTAGTGCCTCCAACTCTACTATCTTCCCAGAATTCTTTCTCAATCATGACTTTTACCCTTTACTCTGTTAATGTGTTCTGTCACATTAATTGATTTGTGTGTGTTGAACTGTCCTTGCATCCTAAGGGTAAATCCCAGTTGGTTGTTGTGTATGATCCTTTAAATGTACTGTTGAATTTGACTTGCTCATATTTTGTTAAGGGTTTTCATTCTTATGTTCATCAGGGACAATGGCCTGTAATTTTCTTTTTCCTGTGGTATCTTTGTCTGGCTTTTTATCAGGGTAATGCTGGTCTCATAAAGTGTTTTTGGAAGTGTTCACTCCAAAGGGTATCTGGTCCAGATATTTCTTGTTAGGAAATCTTTGATTACAAATTTAGTCTCATTACTCATTACCAGTCTGTTAAGATTTTCTGTTTCTTGATGTTTCATTCTTGGTAGATTGTATGTTTGTAGGAATTCACACGCAACTCCCTGGTTACCTGTTTGTTGATACATACTTGTTCTCTTATTTGGTAGTTTCTTATAATCTTTTTTAATTTCTGTGGCTTCAACTGTAATTTCTCCTTTTTCATTTCTAATTTAAAAAATTTTAATCTTCTCTTTTCTTCTTAATTTAGCTAATGGTTTGTCAATTTTGTTTGTTTTCAAAAACCAGATCTTAGATTCATTGATACTTCCTGGTGTTTTTCTGTCCTCTGTTTTGTTTATTTCTGCTCTAACCTTTTATTTCTATCTTTTTACTAATTTTAGGCTCAATTTTTAATTCTTTTAGCTTCTTGTGGTTTAAAGTTAGGTTGTTTATTTAGGATCTCTCTTTTTTTCTTTATTTATCACTATAAGCTTCCATCTTAAAACTGCTTGTGTTCTATTCTATTAGTTTTGGTATGTTATGGTTCCATTTTCATTTGTCTCAAGATAGTTTTTGATTTCCTTTTTGATTTTATCTTTGACCCATTGGTTGTTCAGAGGTGTGTTTAGTTTAAACATTTTTATGCATTTTTTCAGTTTTTCTTTTACTGATTGCTAGTTCAATCCCATTGTGGTCAGAAACAGATAATTGATAGGATTTAAATTTTCTTAAATCTGTTAAGACTTATTTTCTGGCCTGTAATCTATCCTGGAGAATATTCCTTGTGCTCTTGAGAAGAATGTGTATTCTGCTGCTGTTGGGTGGCATGTTCTATGTGTGTCTGTTTTAGGTCCATTTGTTCTTTAGAGTTTGTTGAAGTCCTCTGTTTCCTTATTGATTTTCTGTCTGGATGTTCTACCCATTAGTGAAAGTGTAGTATTGAAGACTCTACTATTATTATATCGCTGTATTTCACCTTTCAGTTCCATCAGTGTTAGCTTTATGTATTTAATTTCTTGGATGTTGGGCTTGCATATATTTATAACTTATTTTTTTATTGTTTCTTTTATCACTATATAATGTCCTTCCTTGTCTCTAGTGTCAGTTTTTACTGTAAAGTCCATTTTGTCTGATGTAAATAGCTCTCTTTTTGTTATAATTTGCATGGAATCTTTTTCTGTCAACCTTGCTTTCAGCCTCTGTGTTTACTTAAATCTAAAGTGAGCCTGTTACAGACAGCATACTGTTGTGTCATGTTATTTTTATTCATTCAGCCAGTCTATGTCATTTGATTGGGAGTTTTAATTTATTTAGGTTTAAAGTAATTATTGATAGAGAAGGGCTTATTATTACCATTTTTGTTGATTGTTTCCTATTTGTTTTATTGTTCTTTGCTCCTATTTCCTTCCCTTGCTGTCTTTGTGTTTCATTGATTTTTTTTTAAACTAGAGATATGTTTTAATTCCTTTATCTTCTGTAGGTAATTTCTTTGTGGTTATCATGAGCCTTACATAAAACATTTTATTGTAATAATATTTTATTTTAAGCTGATTAGAAATGTAACTTCAATCATATACAAAACTCTACATTTTTATTTCTCCCTGACTTTTCTTATTGATGCCACAATTCACACTTTTATGTTTTATATCCATTAACAAATTTTTGTAATGATAATTCTTAAGACTTTTGTGTTTTAATGTTTGTATTAAAATTGATTTTCACATCATTATTATAGTATTACAGTATTCTGTATTTGTCCTTTATACTTTATAGAAAGTTTTGTACTAAAGTTTTAATGTTGCTATTTAGCATCTTTTTATTAAACTTGAAGAACTTCCTTTAACATTTCTTCTGAGGCAGGTTTAGTGTTGATAAAGTCCCTTAATTTTTAGGTGTCTTTCTTTCTCTCTTTCATTTTTGAAGGATGGTTTTGCTGGGCATATTATTCTTCATTTATAGTGTTTTGTTTCAGCACTTTGAATAGATCATCCTACCTCCTCATCTTCAAGGTTTCTTCCAAATCTGATGATAATTTTATAAGGGCTTCTTCGGATTTGATGAGTACTTTTATCTTGTTGTTTTCAGAATTTTTTCTTTGTCTTTGTCTTTTGACAATTTTATGATAACCTATGGACATCATAGATTTCTTTCAGTTTTTCCTATGTGGGATTCTTTCCTGCATCTGTGTGCCTATTTCTATCCTAACTTGGGGAAGTTTTCAGCCATTATTTCTGTCAGTAATTTTCGTGCATGTTTCTTTTTCCTCTTTCTTCTGGAGCTCCCATAATGCATGATTCTTTTCATAATCAGTCCCTCAGGATTTCTTCACTCTTTTTCATTCTTTTTTTGTTCCTCTTACAGGAAAATTTTAAATGACCTATTTTCAAGTTTGATTCTTTTCTGCCTGATCAAGTCTGCCTTTGAAGCTTTCTGTTGCTTTTACCAGTTCGGTTATTGTATAGTCCAGCTGCCTTTTTTATGGTTTTTATCTCTTTGTTGATATTTTAATTTTGTTCATGTATCATTTCCTGACTTCATTTATCTGAGTTCTCTTGTACTTCACTAAGCTATTTTAAGGTGATTATTTTTAATTCTGAAGTAATTGATCTGTTTCTGTAGGGTTAGCTACTGGAGATTTATTTTGTTCCTTGGTTGTGTCTTGGTTTTCTGATTATTCTTGTTTTTTGTAGCTTTATATTAATGCCTGTTCATTTAAAGGACCTTCCATCACTCCCATTCTTTACCAGCTGGCTTTAATAGGGAATGATCTTCATCAATCAGCCCAGCTTGAGATCGTGGGTGCTTCTCAAAAGTTTTCTGTGATTGTGCACATTCCACTGTCCTCTCTTCCTCCTACGGGAGAAGTGCCTTTTCCTAATGTTGCAAAGCCATGCTGGCCACAGTAAGTCACCTGCCCCATTTCCTTAGTGCAGTGCACTGAAAGACCTAGATGTTTACTACACACTTCATTCTGCCCCCTTCTTCCTGGGGGAGAAGTCTCAGTGTTGCACACTTCTTCTCAATCTCCCAGAGCCATGCCAACTACTAAACTGCCCTCCTTTTTCCTTTGTTCTTAGTTCCCCACGATGTGTTCAAAGCCACTGCATGGCTTCCCTCACTACAAGTCAGGTGAGACAGAAAAAGGTCCCCATATCTTGGATGCACACTCCACTTTCTCTTTGACCTTGAGGGATAAGTCGCAGGCCGAGGCAATCTCGCTCAGCAGGGAGCTGGGGGGACTTGAGGGAGGGGTTCACGCAAGTACAGTGAAATCGCTCTTCCTTCCTGGCTCAATGTGGCTGTTCTCAAGTTTTTGCTTTTCTGGGATACTACAACTTCTTAATTGGATTCTGAACTTATCTTAAGATATTGTGGTCCGTGCATCATTGTTTTGTGGGGAGGGAGGGCCAGGACTTCCTGTTCCATCATCTTGCTGACATCACTCCCTGTGACAGTATTTTTAAACAAATGTTTCAACAAAGCTGGCTATTTCAAAGAAGGTAGGCAAAGGAGTTAAGAAAACCTTTTAGGCGGAATGTTTTACCAATTTTTCTGGCATATTTAGTAAAAGACTAGTTGTCTTTCCATTAACAGGACTTCATGAGAAGAATGGCCTCAAGATAAGTCATTTCCTGTGTATATGAGGATGTTCCTTTACAAGTTTTGCTATAAACTTCCATTTGGAAAAAAGGAAACAAAGAAAGCCTTCTGAAGAGGAGGCCTCAATCAACACAGAATTCATCGAGTCAGAAATATGCTAAGTCTGCTTTAAAAGGCTGTGTGGCTGTTTGTCCTAAGAGAGACTTGATAGAAAGTATGAACACATCTGGAGAAAGAATATGGAAGTACGAAAATGATTTGGTCAGCAGTGAGATCTCAGGGAAAAGAAGACCAAGCAGAAAGCCAATTAATATTTTTCAGTATTATCTGATGAAGCTCCAGAGAGGGGAGAGGGCAAATTAACTCTTGGTTTACAAACATAAATTGCAACTACCAGGGCTGTCCATGTTGTATAACTGCATGAATCAGTCTATCCAGATTTTCCAATGAAAAACTGTCTGCTCTGAAACATGTTCACCATGCATCTATTACATGGCTAATCCCATAGTGTATCCTTCAGCAAGGACATCCAACTCAACCAGAATTTAATTAAGCTCCTACTAAGTGTAAGGTATTCCATAGAAAAATAATTGAACTGTGTTTAAGAACATTCTATTGTAATGGACAGTTCTCTCTCTGTGCATGAATAAATTGTCCTGATTTTGTTCATTTGATGATATCCCACTTCTGGTCTCCCAACACACACACACACACACACTCACTCACTCACTCACTCACTCACTCTCACTCACAGAACTGCTTTCTTTGAGTTGACAGAAGCATTGCTGAGCTTGCAAGACCAGACCGGACACTGAGCTGTGGTAATGAATACAATCCCAGTGAAGGGTTTTGGAAGGCAGCCAGCTGGCCTTTCCTGGTGACCCTCTCTGCATCGAGAGCACCTTTCCAGTGGAAGAGTTAGCATTTCCATAAATTAGGGACTGGACAAAACAGAAGAGTCAATTAAATTGAGGGTTTGCTGCATTCAGGACAGATTTTGGCAGTTTAAAAATGAATTTATAATGTCTAGAGTTTAATTTTGATCTCCCTTGCTATTTGCCTACTTTTTTTTTTTCCAAAGTAGGATCTGAAGAAAAACCAATAAGTGAGCAGTACAGTATGAGTCCATCTTGTCAGTCCCCTCTGTAGCTCTCCTTTCAAACACTCTCCTCCACAGTGTTCACCTCGTTGGTTCTCTCACACTACTCGTGTTTCTGTTCAAGGGCTCTCTTCAGGGAAGCCATCCCTCTCTGTTCTCGCTAATGTGATACTTTTCTTTAGACTTGGTCCCTGGACACTGTTTTATTTCTCTTCCCTGTATTTATATACTATGATGCCAGATATTGATACTTAATTTTTTTTTTCCTTCCTCAAAATTTAAACTCCCTAAAGACAGGGCTGTTGAAGGATTAAGCTCTTTTCTGTCTTCAACCCTGCTGCATACAGTCATTTTTTTTTTTTTTAGAACTACTCACTTTGCTTAAATCTTTTTTTGATTCACATTATCCAGAACAAATTTCCAGCTTACGTATTGTCATTAAGATTTTCATCCAAATTAATAGAAAGAAGTTACATTTTTCTTCTCAGAAAGGCGTTCATTGTGATACAATGTAATACAATGAGAAGTCTTTTTTTGTGTGTGAAAACATCTAAGTTCTACTCTCTTAGCAAATTTCAATGATAACAGTACAGCGTTACCAATGTAGTTACCGTATTATGCCCCAGATCCTCAGACCTTATTTATCTTATAACCGAACCTTTGTACCCTTGCATTGAACTCTTCCTACTTACCGCATCCCCCAGTCTCTGGCAACTGCTTTTCTACTCTGTTTCTACCAATGTGTTAATTAACTTCATGGGGTGGGGAATCCTTTCACAATGTCGACATATATTAAATCATTGTATTGTACACTTTAAACATCTTACAATTTTGTTTGTCCGTTATACCTTAATAAAGCTGAAAAAATTCACAGACGAGAAATTAGAAGGAATAAGTATATGAAAATATTTTAACCTTACTAGCAATTAAAAATGCTAATAAGATTTTTTTCCCACATGAAAAGAAAAATACAGGAAGTTAGAACTCTAAGGCAGAGTATTTGAGTTTATCTTGACCCCATTGACAGGATTCCCAGGTAATTCTGGCTGTGCCATATTTTTTTTCCAACTGGAATTTATAGGTTTCTGCTTTGTGAGTGAGAATAATACTTTCTCCCCTACTTTCCCAAGTTCATTGAGAAAATCAGATGAGGTAGATTATATAAAACACTGACAATCTTACTGGGATATTACTATTACTATTTCACACCTAATCTGAGTCAAATACTTTCTCTTGACAGCCAATTATTTGTCCTTAAGAAGAAATATATATATTTATTGCAATCATATCTCCCTCACTCGATTTCTGTGGTTATTCAGGGGTTTTTTTTGTTTGTTTGTTTGTTTGCCTGTGTATGCCTACTGTACTTTGTTCGAACCTGGGACATACAGACAGAGGCACAAGTACATGAAGTAAGCTGATAATAAGTTTTAAATGTTTTTCCCTTTTGTGAAATAGCATCTTCACCTCCCTAAGTGGAGAATTATTTCTCAGCCTCAGAGATTTCCAGCCAGGTGTTTATTAAGGCTGCATGCTACATCCAGACTCTGCAGCAAGGGATGCAAATTGAAATCTTTATGCCATTGGTTTTGGGGGCAGCCCACAGAGAAATAAAAATGTGTTTGTAAACTCTGAACATAGGTGGGCATTTTTGAAAGCCTCCAGATCTGACAGAATGATTTCCAACTAAGAGTGCAGTATTGTTTATTACAACTTTGAGTGGCAGTCTAATATATTAAATCAGTTCAGAAGATTGTAAAATGCATTAGCATTAGCAATTTAATACCTTCAACAAATTTAACTGTCACTCAGGAGCATATCTGTCCTTGTTGTAAAAAAAAAAAAAAAAAAAAAGCCAAACTGAAACTCCTTTCTTGATGGACAATTATGTTCAAGGAGACAAAAGCTTTTCCATGTTCATAACTATACACAGAAAGGGTGCACTGCATTTAGCAAAATTAAGTGACATAAAATTAATATAAGCATTTGGCTATGGCTGGACAACTTGAAGCCTTTAAAAAAAAAAGTTGGAAAATGATGAACTAGGCACTACCTACCACCCCGGAAGTCTTGCTCATGAAAATGCATAGGAGGTGTCTCTCCATCAGATAATGGTCCTCCTGCTTCCATAGCAACCTGTCAACATTGTGCTTCTTCCATTAGGAAGGACATTTATAAAGTGTTCTTAATAGCACGGCACATGTTACTGCTCTGATGTTAATTGAACAGAGCAGAACATAAAACTCCATATAAAATATAATAATAATAATAATATTAGTAAATTATTATTGAAAGCCTATAATGGAAGAATCACCATGGTTATTTGCCAAATACTAAAATAAGCACTTTACCTATTCTGTACTATCTCCTTGAAGCTATTTTATGAGCTATTATTTGATAGGTGGACAACCAAAGGCCCAGGAAGTGAAAGTAGCTTGCTTCTTTAAGAGCCCCCAGCTCCTAAATGACAGAGCCAGGCTTTGCTCTGAGGTCTATTATTTCTGTTAATTTTAAACACTCTGCTAGGTTACCTGGGACATGCCACTTCACGACAGAAATCATGAATGTGTTAGAGACATTAATCATCACAATCATACTACAGCAGGTCGCTATTTTTCCTGTTGTACAGAGGAGTTACCTCTGACTTGATGAAGAATAAGTAGCTAGCCAAATTCTCAGAGAGCCACAGTACATCCTAATCATATCGCTGTTCATCAACAGTAAGACTAGCAAAAGAAAAAGTGCTAACAGTGAATATCATTTGGAGGCACGATTAAGATTATTTTAGCATTTAAAATTCTTAAACAAGGAATGTATGTGTGAGTGTATAGATCAGATAGATATAGACAGACAGGTAAATATCTGCTCAGTAACTTGTCGATCATACGTGTGCTCAGAATGATCTAGTTACTCAGTAGCTGAATGGTGAACGGGAAAAACCTGTCATTTCTTCATACCCACTGACTTTCAGTTGGACTGTTTTGAATAATTTCTTATAAATATTTTAGTACCAATCTCTAAAAGATTCTTAAGAAAAAAATTAAATGCAATTAAATGCAGTACCATTATCACACCTCAAAAAGTAATGTTAAGTCCTTAGGATAATCAGTATCTAATCAAAAGTTCACATTTCCTGATTTTTAAAGATATACTTGTTTGAATGTAACTAATAAGGTATATCTTGTAATTATTTGGTATCCTATATTTCCTTTATTCTTTTTTTCCCTCAGTGTTGTTCTCGCATATTTCTGTTACAGAAATTGTGCTATTAGCCCTGTAAATTTTTCCACAGTTCATATTTTAATGATTACGTTTCTATAGTGTTGTTTGATTTGATTCATCATCCTTTATATTAGCCATAATTATATGAAACGGTCAATATTTAACTGGTTTTGATGTGCAAAATGGCAGTTTTATACAATTCACCCTAATATTCCTGTAAGATGGTAATTAGATCTAGACTAGAGTCTAGCTAGTCTTTGATTGCTTGCCTGCTTTCAGATACAAGACATTCTAGGTTCACATTTTTAGATTTCCTGCTCCAGACCAGTAATCAGAATTCCTTAAAATTCTGATTTATTTTAGTAGGAAATGGTATTTAGAGATCACAGTCTACACACCATGGGTGCTTGTTGGTATTTAGTTTTGTCCATGTTTTAAGGATATTCAGTGCATAAGCACAGGATTTTGAGTGCACGAGCATAGTGCATTTTATAATTTTAATGTAAGTTATATAATGAGTTCACAGTGATACTTCCAGATCAAGTCAGGTTTTTTTAGTCTCATTTGTCTTATATCCCATTGCTGTTTAATCATTTTGAGAATTTTAATTAACAATGACGTTATTAATTTTCTTCATGTCATATCATACATAATGATATTAACACAGTCACTAAAAGTATGATTACTAAAAAGAGTTTGGTACATTTTTTTTATTTACTTGCAGTTCTTTTATCTAGAAGAGTATATTCTACTAGTATGTGCAGAAAAATTAAAGAGTAACTCTCTCTGTGGTTATGCTGACTGCTGGATAACATGCCACTTTTAAGTTTTAGAAATTGCTTTTTAATTTTTATAGAATAATTAGGTAAGAGGTGCATATACTTCCAAAGTCTACTAAACAAGATACATAAGTCTGTCTTCTATTTCTGTTTCTTCCATTTTTCTACCTCCCTTTCCTTAGACACAATCCTTGTATTTTACAGTTCATTCTTCCATTGCTTTTTCTTGAGATAAAAGATAATCCATGTATGCATCTGGTAGCATATTACACATATTCACTCCATCTTGATTCTTTTTACTTAACAATATATCCTAAAGAATACTCCATTGTTGTTTCGAGCCATATTCATCATTTTTCTCAGGTGTGTACTATGTTGATATGTCAGTATACTATTTATATGTTTGCTGCAATTAATTGCCTGGTTTATATATGTCTTTTTAATATGTTGCCATTTTGTCTTTGGGTTAGATTCCTAGAAGTGTAATTATTTCATCAAATAGTAAATGAATATGTAATTTTTGTAGGTATTGCCAAATTTCCTTCCGTAGATAAGTTTTGGCATTTTGTATTCCCATCAGCAGTATATGAGAAGTCTGTTTCCACCCAGCTTTGCCACAGAGGATCTTGTCAGGTTTCTGGAATGTTGCCAATCTGATAGGCAAGAAAAGCTAGCCTTGCAAAATATTAATTTGCATTTATCTTTATATGAGTAAATTTGAATATTTCAGTAGTTGAGAGATGTGTTTCTTTTTACTTGAACTGTCCAGAATTTCTGTAGCATTGTTGGCACTTTTCTCTATTCTTATTTTCTCTTCTTTATTTCTTTATATATTTGGGATGTCAATCCTTTGCATGGGATGTAAGTGGCAAATCGTTTTTTTCCTACCTTGTTATTTGTTATTTTACTTTGCTTATCTTACTAAAGTTTAATTAAAATTATCATTCATCTCCTTTTAAAGATGGTTTCCTTTATTGGCTTTAATGAAAACACTTTTTTAAAATCTCTTGGGACTTCTTTTAAGGTTTGGCTTCAACCTCTTACAGCATATCATTATGAACAGGGATTCTAGTTGCTTCATGTCTGTATTCAGTGAGAGTGGGCTGAGATTTGCTGAGTGTTTTCCATTTGAGTCATTTTGTCTTTCCACAGACGTAGCTTAGGAAAAAGTGCATCTTCTCTGGCTTTCCCATCAGACATACAAACTAATGTGATTGGCATCTGACAATTTAAGGGTTTGCAGTCTCCCCAAAGAATGCACTATGCTTTGCAGCTACAAGGGAGACTTTTGCTATAAAGAGACTCGTGATGCCACGTGGAGGGTTACTGTCGGTGAGGCTCCTGTTACTGAACAATGCTAACAGAGGGCTGTGTGTGCCACCCTTGGGGAGGGAACAGTCTCAAGACTTCCAACTAATCCTGAGCAAAGAATCATCCCCCATATTTTCTTCTCCCGTGGCTGGGTATATTTTTTCTTGTTAATTATCTTTATAATGCCACACTCTCAGGACACCACGTTTCATATTTGTTACTTCTTTGCAAACAATTTATTTGTACTTGAAATTAGGTATGCACATTATGGAGATACAGTTGATCACATGACAAAACACACACACTTATTTTAGTTGAAGAATAAAAATATTGGAAGGTTGTCTTAAATTATCTTCAAACAAAACACTTACATACACTTAAGCAACGTAAGTTTCTCTATTTCCTGTCTACTACCAGCTTTTCAAGAGAACTTACAACAGTCTAGTGGGAGAGGCAGACAAGTAATAAATTCTTGTGTGAAATGCTCAAACATCTAAATAGGGAAGCCTAAAGAAATATTTGTCATCTTAACGTTTCAAAGTTTAGAAATTAGACAATTTTTGGTTTTTTTTTTTATTTGAGATGACTACATTCTCAAACAGGAGAAAACTGATTTTAGTTTTTGGCTGATGATAATGCTGCAATTTGTAAAGATGATCTACAGCTTCCATAAACGCCTTTGCAGATCTGACCGTGTTTTCCTTAGTTTGAGATTGATGAGTCATCTGAAGTAGCTTCTTCACACAGCCCCAAACATTGTTCAGTGAAAGTCCCATACCACGTACATGAATTTCAAAAGAAAGTTTGTCTTTGCACCTCTTACTGTGATGATTATTGCTTAAAATGGAAGAAACATCAGTAAGTATATCAAACATACCAGTTAGAAATTTGACTGTTTCTGAACTTGGTGATGTGTCTGATCTGAGGCAAATTGAGTGTTTTGTAAGTTGAATTTTCTTTTTCTAGTTCATCTAGGGGAGTGAAGTTTGTTTCAAGTGGTTAACTGGAGTTTTGTGCCTTTTAAGCTCATTTTACCTCTTTAAAAGATTAAATGATTACAGTTTTATTTTTTGTTCATATTGCTGTTTCCCTTTGATTTATTAGTTATTGTGGGTTTTTAAAACTTTTTTATTGATTTATAATCATTTTACAATATTGTATCAAATTCCAGTGTAGAGCACAATTTTCAGTTAAACATGAACATATATATTTTCATTGTCACATTTTTTTCTCCATGAGCTACCATAAGATATTGTATTATTTTGATTTTGGAAAAAGCAATATGCTTTCATATGACTAGAAGTTTCCATAATATTTAGTAATGTAGGTACAGGTCATAGATATTACTTATATGAAAATACCCAAATTCATAATACCTGAAAGTAAAAATTCACTGTATCATTATTGATAGGGAACTAATTAGTAAATATCAATAATGTTCTAGAAATAACAGCATATATCGAGCACTGTATTCTAGACCCTGTGCTAGATAGTTTCCTTCTTCATATTTAATCTTTTGCAACAACTCTACAAACTTGACCAGTTTTCATTTGCATACATTACGTCTCAGAAATTATTCAAGTTTACACTCCTACTAAATAGACAAGTTAGGAATCAACTGAACGACTCTCGACCAAGTTCTGTGACTGAACTACAACACAAATCCCAGTAACTTACTTTGAATCAATTAGTCCATTTTCCCATTGACATTTGGGGAAAAAAAAGTGTTTTTGAATTTTAATAGATTTGTGAAAATATTCTGGTGTAGATTATTATCGCATATCCAAAGTCATTCAAAAAGGCAGTCTATTGATAATTTATTCTGTTCAGAACCACAGTCATTAAGGCCTGCAGACTGCAAGCTATATTTTGCCAGAAGGAACTCCATCAAAATTAATTCTCAATGAATAGAAATATGAGGGCAAGTTCATTAGCATATTTAAAGGAAGTAGCCAGACTCTGGGTCTCAAAAAGTCCTACTGTAAGAGTGGGATTTCTATAATGAAACTATTTGCTAAACTTTGAGTTTAATTCAGCCTTTCAATATCATGTTCTCTGGTAATCAAAATTCTACAGGAAATTATGTGAATTTCACTAAACTTTTGGAGAGGTAACATGTCTGCTTTGTTCATTATTCTATATGGCAGATTTTATACAAGAGTTGCCTTGTTATAAGAGCTCAGTTGAATCCAAATAAGTGATGTACTATTAATAATTTATTATTAATCCTCTTTCTTGACTCTGATCTTCCTGGTTTCTTATTATTTTGACCTAGTCTTTCATACTCATTCTGTGCCCATTCCCTATATTGATGTTCTTGTTAGATTCCTTCTGCTCTGATTCTAGCAATTTCCTAGGACAAAATTTTCAATTAATCCTTTGGGGGTTTCCTAGTCCTGAATTTCGGATTGCCATTTATACCCCTGGAGATTCCAGATTAATGTTAGCACCCTGAACAGACGTCCTGCTAATTTCACCCCTACAACATGTCAGAGGATGTCAGAAATATTTTTTATAACTAGGAAGAATTATACAAGGAATGTGTATCCTCAAACTAAAACATTCCCTGCTCGTCTTGGTGATTTTGTTGTTTGTGTGCGTTTTCCCCTTAACTCATGAAGGCCTTATTTATTAGAGGTAAGTGACACTACTTAACTTATAGTGAAATGTATTGATTTTTCTCTGCTTTTTCAAAGGTGACCTTCAGGCAATCGTAGACTTTGAATTATAGCCAAGCAAACAGATATGATAGATTTAATTCAGCAGTTTGGAATCTTTCAGCTAGTTAATTCCCACCTCCCTTTACAGTCCATTAAATACTCTATTTTTAATTGCAGTTATAATATTTATTTTCTCACTCTCACCTGTTTGGGTATGCTGCATTTCTCTGGTAATTTCTCTAGAGATTTGTGCTTGGATTTTTCTTTTCTTTCCAGTACGTTTAGAGCAGTTGTCTTTTGTGGGGGGGGGGGGTTGAATCTATTTGAAGTTGATTTTCTAAAATTTGTAATGAACAATTTTTTTTTAAAGAAAATAGAAAAAGAACTTTATCACTTTGAGGTAAACATACCAAGGTTCTTCACAGGAGCACATGAGATATATGTGTCCTTGCTATGGGGGAGAAAGATAGTATAACACATTATCTGATTCTGAGAGTCAACTCACATAATAGAAAATTTGGGATTTATTTGTTCTCACTGTTAAAACTAAGTTTATTTTATTTTGATAAATATCTTCTAATTTTATAACAAAATGATTATGCAGACTGTAAAGAAACAACGTGAATGATAACTATTTGTGAAATAGAATATACATTTATTCTCAATTATAGGTTTGGTAATTACCAATAAACTAGGGGATAAGATATTTTGTTTTCTTTTATACTTTTCATAATCATATTTTCAGCTTGGGTGTCATTTGTGACTATAAAGGAAAAATTACTTTTAGGTTAATATTTGTTATAATAATATAAAAATAATTAGTTTCCTTGATTTAATTTGGCTCCTAAACTGAATCATGTGATGTAATCTTGGATGTTACTCAGTGATAATCATATTACTTACTTCTTCAGTAAGCCTTTTACACATCTCTGCTGTGAGCCTGGCTCTTGTTCTTCAGCTCTGGGTATTTGCTGTGGAGGAAGACAGACAGCCCATGGCCTCAAAGTTCTGGGCCTCTGCAGCATGTTCATCAGTAATCATTGTCTTTTATAAGTACGTATTGTCCTCCAGTCTTTTATGTGCAGTTGCACATCTTATTTATTTATTAGTATTTGACATTCAAATGCCTTGCACATGGGCCATTACTAAGTATAATGCTGGGTGGTTGATTTTTGGACAGAATAAGTGGAAATATAAATGGAAAAAAAAAAAGAATGAGTAAATAAATAATTGGCCAAAACAGTCCCTCCTGGTAGTTTAGAAGTAGTGAGCAGATCTCTTTGGTTTTTCCAACTTACATATTTCCAGAAAGTTCCAGATAGAAAAATGGATAGCACTAGCTTAATACAGACTAAATTTTCATCTATATAATGGTGCTTGCTGCTTTTATCTCTTACATTTGATATGTTATTTTAAATAGTGTACTCTTTGGGGTTACTCATACAAGCATGGTGCTTTGCTTAGAAATGTCCTGTTTTTCTTTTTATTGACATCATCTGACTTTCATTTTTGACAGAATTCATAGAAAAGACATATGGAAACATTCATTATGTATGATGAATAAGGGAAGCAATTAATATTTAGCTTTTCATATATAAAATTTGTAATTTCACATGATTTCTTTTATTCTGTAAGATTTCGATATATTAACATGTTAACTATTTTTCTGAGTCTTAATTAGGCCATTTAAATCAAACAGCACTTATGTGTCTGTTTAGCAGCTTGTATCTGAATGTTTAATACACATATTTGAAAAATTTGAATGAGGACAACAAGTCTGGTTTCAAAGCAAATAGGCAAAATGAGGCTCCTTGGGAATAATTAATTTTTTAAAAGACTATCAAACATGTCAACTATAAATTAATTCCAGTTATGGGACAATGATAAATATGTTGTCATTATAACAGATGTACTTTTGAAGTATTTCTAACTGAAAGTAAGTATTAGAGATAAGAACTTAACATCAGCATGGCTGTAGAGTGCGTTGTTGAAAGATGAGCTAGGGTAGCTGCCAGGAGACCTGGTTCCTAGGGCTGATTAAGTCATTGACCGAGGGAATTCATTCAAGTTTTTCAGGCATCAATTTTCATATGAAAATGAGAATTTAGTAAATATATTTCCTGTCCAATTCTCCAAGAGCATGATTTGATGATTCCCTCATTAAATATTAGTAGCACTTATAGTGAATTCTCCTTAAAAACTATGTATGTTGTGAAAAATACGTAGCATAATGGAAGTGCTGTCTTGAAAAATACTAAAACTGTTGTGGATTTCAGAAATCACCATCAGTTCTCGTCCTTTCTGTATTTGTGCCTTTGCAGTGTGACTTGAAAAGATTGAGTCTGTTTTCCAGGGTCTTGAATCTGGGCTGTGACTCGCTTTAGCCAAGAGAATGAAGCAGAAGCAGTGTTGTGCTAATTTGTAATATAGGCCCCTGGAGG
This sequence comes from Vicugna pacos, assembly GCF_048564905.1. Classification (NCBI taxonomy): domain Eukaryota; kingdom Metazoa; phylum Chordata; class Mammalia; order Artiodactyla; family Camelidae; genus Vicugna; species Vicugna pacos. Next base: position 34,667,983 of record NC_132995.1, read on the forward strand.
CCTTGAAAACGTCTGGTCCCTCTATTGAGATCTTGAGAACTAACGTAGGATAGGCTGCTGCATGGATGAATGACCACATGGATCAGATAGTAATCATTCCAGCCATGGGAGAGAGCCAAGTCAACACTGGTGGAACTGCCTGAGAAGCTGAATGCAGATCCTTGAGTGAGCCCAGCCAGGGAGTGGAAGAACCATCTACCTTGCTTAACCAAGCCCCAAAATAATGAGCTCAATGATTTTTTTATAAAGCATTATTTTGAGGCGTGCTTTGTTAAGCAGTAAAAGCAAACTGATGCAGCTATAAAACCCTGAGTTCTCCAAGATAAAATGTTACTGTAGATTAGATACAAGTAGATATAAATTGGAGACAGACTTTGCCTGCAGAATTTTATAATCTGATCAGTGTTTTACAAAATGAAGTCAAGAAGCTACTTCTTAGAGTAATACAGTAGTAACATTCTATAAGAAAGGAGCAAGGTGTGAGCAGAACATTACACTTAGAGTATACCTGAGGGAAAGAGATAATTTTAAAAAATGGTTAAAATCACCAATGCAAACATACTAGAATACATACATGGGTTACTGTCTGCCATATATTAGAAATTTCCATGTTTGTTATGTGGAAAAGATTGCTTTTTCTTCATTATTTCTTAAATAATCTCTAACATGGTCATATATTTTTCTTATATGAAATAATGAAATTTTGTATACATTATTTATTTCAGAAAAATGGAACAACCTTTAAGTAACATTATCCCATATCCCACTGACTGTCGCATACTTTGTCACTTAGATGGTCAGTTGCACTGGTTTAAATTTGGTAAAAGTCCAACTCATTAGTTTTCTTTGAGTATGTCAATGTGATGCTCTATTTTGACTTAATTGGAAGCATGGAAAGGTGTTCTTTTCAAAGTCACTTGATGATACTGTCAATTATTTGCACTATATCAAAGTCTGATGAAAGAAATCTTATCTCCTACTATTAAGAAATGGTCAGATTCCTTTTGTTTCTGTTGCTAGAAAACAGAGGAGATACCAAATTTATGGATAAAAAATAAGTAAACGTCAGGCTTTTCTCTTGTTTTAACCTTTCTGAATTTCAAGTTATTTCTAGTAGTCCTCTAAGATGATTTATGACAAAACTCTGTGTTGATTTGTATATCTTGTATGGAAAAAATGATTTGTTTTGAATTTTGGTTCCTTTTATAATTAGTCAGGAAGAAAACCTCTATCTTTTAGTATAATTCAATTTTGTAGACAAGACTTAACAGATACTATCTTTCCCATGCTATGAAACTGTATAAGGGACTGCATAAAATTATGTCCAAAACTCTTACTTTTTGCATCAGTGAAACCATTCCACCAGCCAAGCAGAAAATATGTATCTTAATATAGAAAGTATGTAATCCAGACTTTCTGAAGTTATTCCATTTCTAATAACCGTCCTATTATATTCAATATACTTTTTAAAATTTTTTATTGAAGCGTAGTTGATTTACAGTGTTAGGTCCAGTTGTACAGCAAAGTGATTCAGATATATGTGTGTGTGTATTATATATATATAATATATGTATGTATATATATGTATATGTATATATACATATATGTATATATATATAATACACACACACACACACATACACATACATTTTTTTTCTCTTCAGATTCTTTCCCATTATATGTTATTACAAGAAATTGAATATAGTCCTCTAAGCTATACATTAGGTTTGATTTTGGTATCAGGGTGATGGTGGCCTCATAGAATGAATTGGAAGTGTTCCTCTCTAGTTTTTGGAATAGTTTCAGAAGCATAGGTGTTAACTCTTCTCTGAATGCTTGGTAGAATTCCTCTGTGAAGCCGTCTGATCTTGCACTTGGGTTTGTTAGGAGTTTTTAATTACTGATTTAATTTCTTTGCTGGTAGTTAGTCTGTTTGTATTTCTGTTTCTTCCTGACTCAGTCCTGAGAGACTGTGCCTTTCTGAGAAGTTGTCCGTTTCTTCTAGGTTGTCCATTTTGTTGGTGTATAGCTGTTTGTAGTAGCCTCTTATGATCCTTTTTATCTCTGTGGTGTCAGTTGTGACTTCTTTTTCATTTCTGATTTTATTAATTTGGGCCCTCCCCCTTTTTTCTTTGTAAGTCTGGCTAAAGGGATGTTTATTTTTGTTTATTTTTTCAAAGAGCCAGCTTTTCGTTCCATTGATGCTTCCTTTTTTTTTTTTTTGTCTCTGTTTCATTTATTTCTGCTCTAATCTTTATGATTTCTTTCCTTCTACTGACTTTGGGCTTCGTTTTTTCTTCTTTCTCTAGCTGCTTTAGGTGTCAAGTTAAGTTGTTTGAGATTGTTCTTGTTTCCTGAGGGAGGTGGTATCACTATTAACTTCCCTCTGAGAACTGCTCTGGCTGTGTCCCATAGGTTTTGGATCAGCATGTTTTCATTTTCATTTGTCTCTAAGTATGTTTTGATTTCCTCTTTGATTTCCTCAGTGATCCATTGGTTGTTTAGCAGCATATTGTTTAGCTTTCACATGTTTGTGGGTTTTGTTTTGTTTTGGTTTTTTTTGGTACTTGCTTTCTAATCTCATAGCATTGTGATTGGAAAACATGCTTGGTACAATTTCAACTTTCTTAAATTTACTGAGGCTTGTTTTGTGGGCCAACATGTGATATATCCTGGAGAATGTGCACTTGAGAAAAATGTGTATTCTGCTGCCTTCAGATCAAATGCTCTGTAAATATCAATTAAGTCCATCTGGTCTGATGTGTCATTTAAGAACTGTGTTTCCTTAATTGATTTTCTGTCTGGACTTAATGTACTTTTGGTTGTCAGACAATGTGTATTGCTTTTGTTTGGAAATGTATAGCTATTTTACATTGACTGTTATATTTAAGATGAATACATGTGTATCAAAGAAAATATTTTAAATAATGACGATATTGATAGGTAGATATACAAGTCCAAAGCTTAGAATTAAGGTTAGTGCCTGAGATGTAAATGATGTTTTATTAAACCTTAGAAAGGGATTGAATTTGACCTCCTGGAGAGTGAGTATGAAGGGGGGGAAGGGGAGTGAAGAGGGTGGAAGACGAGTGGAAAGGGAGGCAGAGGTTAAAAGAATAAAAGGGAAATGTAAAGAGGCCCGAGAAGCAGTGACCATTGAAACAGGTTTGACGGTGTGAGAAGATCCCAAAGTGTGAAAAGAGGAGAATAGTAAGAGACTGAAGTCGAGAGTGACGATAACAGAAATGGAGATGGAACCTCCTTTTCTGGGCTTGGCTGTAGAAGTGAACATGATACGTTTGGAAAACTTAAGTAGAAAATGATTTCTAAGGAAGCTTTTGGTTTAGTTATTTTAAAAGGTAAAGCTGACAGTGTCTACATGCTGATGGAATGATGTTGTAGAGGGAGAAAATTAATTGATGCAAGAGGAAGAGATGATTGTACAACAAAGTCATTGACTGGATGAGGGTAGACAGGCTCTAGAATCACATTTTGCTGATAGTTCTCCCAGCTCACTAAGTCACATGTAGGATTGCATGGACTCTCTGAGGGGCCTTCTAATTGTGACAGCAGCACGTTATGTAATCCCCTTAAGAAAAATAACACCAGAAAGAGTGCACAGGCATTAGTCCCTTCTGCCTACATATCCTAAAAGACTCTTCTTAATTTTTTTTTTTAAACTTGGAATTTTCTCCTTTCTAAAAGAAATTGCCATTGTTAGGTAACAACTATGTTTTAAAAATACTCCAAACCTAATCTTAAATACTTTCTGTGTGTTATTTAATACTTTCAGATTGAAGCTATATGAAATCATTAGCTTAAGTGTTTTTTAATCATCAAAAGTAGAGAGAAGCTAAGATAAAAAAGCAAACAAAATACACAATACAAAAATGAAGTGTACCTTTGATACTAATGATCAAAGACAGTTTTGACACTTTTGAAAATATGAATTGTTATAACTCATCCTTTCATAGTTGATACTTCTGCTCCAGAAGATACTGGCTGTTCTTGGGCATAACACAAATATTTCAATATTAGGAATAAAAGTGATCCATTTGGCCTGAAAATATATCATTGTTTTGGTCCTCCCCCTCCTCCTCACATTTTCCGAAAATCATTAAGTTTGATTTTTGGTTTTAAGTGATCTCATATATATTTTCTACTCAGATGTTAACAGAGTCACACTCCCAATTTTATTTGCTTTGTATATATTTCAACTTTGAAACTGATGTTATAATCCAAGAAAATGGTCATGATAACCAAATTTTAAAATATTGATAAAAGAATATTCTCAAATGGACAGTTAATGTCCCTGACAGTATGGTAGCTTTTGAATAAGGGAAGCAGTAGTAGGAGGAAAAAAAAAAAGAGACTCTTCAAGGGTAGTGGCTCTGAGAATAAGAATATGAAAATATGTAATTTTTCATTGAGAAACCAGATGTTTTTATATACATTCCATGTGTTGAACTGTATTCCCTAGAATCACAGAATGTTAACACTTAAAGATACCTTGAAGATCACTTATCTCTTTTAGCAGATGAGGGAACCAATGTCCAGGAAGGTAAGTGATCTTCTCAAGGTCATAAATCCAGGATAGGAAAACTCTGCAAATTGTTAGTCATTTACAATGGACAGTTGTCCCAATGTCAGCAGGTCGGGTGAAAATTACTCTTGAAAAGACTAAGTCACTCAGAAGTTACAATACAGACACAAAGCATCTCCACGTGAGTCCCGCAGAACATTTCTCTCTAATAAGGAAACACATTGCTTTCTCTCTCCCACTGAATCCCAAATGAAGCAGTTGGCTTGTTCTTAAGGGGCCAAATTGCAGGGAAAAAAAATGATAAAACATTACTAAGAAATACCTGGGGAGTGAGATCAGCTGAGGAAGTAGCCCTGTTTTTCTTTGGGTGGAGAAGTAGCTTCAATAGCCTGTCTTTCTTTTATACTTCTACCTGTCTGTTAGCTGAGTTCGCTTTCCTGAGTGTACAGAGAGGAATTTACAGGTTGTATCTTAAAAGAGTAATACACTACTGAAGAAGTGACTTAGAAGGTTAAATATTTGGGTTTCAGATGGCAGTGGTTTCCACTTTATTAATATCATACCCCTGGTTGAACTTGATACTTGTAACTGTCTCTATTGTAGTTTCTTCTAGAGATCATGTTATCAGTGAGTCCTAACCTTAACCAGAAACAGCCACCAGAAAAACCAACATAAACATAAGCTCCACGCTGTAGGTTCCAGATCTTGGGACTTTTGCAAGAGTAATCACAAAGTGCAGAAGGTACTATTAGTAAAATGTAAAATGTAGATGACCGTTTACACATAACTCTTCAAATTTATATTGCAAGAGTATTATGTTTATTCCAAGGTAACTCAAAACTCTTTGAAAGTCTTCTTGAGGAAGTAGTACAAACAGTCCCATTTTAATAAGAATATATAGATACGAATTAGGAAAATAGGGGATCTGCAAAATTGTTACAGCCCTAACCTCATGAAGTTTAAAATTAGAAAAGTCCATGCATACAGAAAATACTTGCAAAGTAATATTACAATAAGGGCAAGAAAAGTCAGCACAGGAAACCCTTCAGATTCAGGCTCATGATTTACTTTTCAAATGAAGTAGACTCAACTAGTAGCAGAGTAAGGTGGCCTCGAGAAAGTCACTTCACTTTCTTATATGGATTCATCTTTTACCTCCTGTCGACCCTATGCCATGTTCATACATCTCATCTCACCGTCATTATTTCAGTGGTGATGATGGAAATTTAGATAGACAGCTTAGCATCTAAAACCCTTTGGACTAAAAAGTCCTCAATAAAAGCAGTCTTAATTTAAAAAAGATTCCATGCAAAGTCACCCAGGATCTCAGAAGTCAATAATAAGTTACGCAGTGACCCTAATGCCAAGGTAATATTTGAATTTTTAGATGCAAATGCAAGTAAAATGTGTCAGTAATTAATAAGTTGCATCCTTTGTAATTCTTTCCATTTTTTGTTTTTATATTTCAAAACAAAATCCTTTGCTTAGCTCGTGTGCATACTAATTAGACAATTTTTCGGATGTTGCTCATTTTTGGAACACAGAACTAATTAATGACTAACCCTGTTAATGGGCTAAACTGAGCGTAATGTTTTCCTAATATGTAATTGTATTTGTAAATTTGAACAGAGGTATTTTGAGCTCTATGGTCATATATTAAATAAAATATTTTGTGCCTTTTTAAAGATTCCTGATAATACTTCTCGACTCTTTCCCATGAGCCCTGAAAATAATTCTGACTTTATTTTTCAAAATGGTCTTCGTTTCCCTTTATTGGAAAATATCACTCTATCAATTCTTTAGCAATAAACTCCTGATGTGGCTTGACCTCCTTCTGTACTTTTGTGACTTTACAATTCATCCCTTAAGTGGATCTGTCATTTTGGTATGATCCTTGGCTTAATCCTGTTAAAACTCCTGCAAGCATTCCATTTTATATATCTTGAGCACTTAGTTGAAATGTAAGACACTTTTACAATCCATTTTTCATTTCTGAAGCTGCTGCTACAGAGTGGATCCACCATTCACTCCTTTTGAAACCGTGGGCTTTGCCAGCAGATTGACATGCCTAAAATTGTATCATCATTCCTTCCATTCATTGTACCTGTCATTTCTTTTATCTGTTCCCATTCTGCATGGTCCCCAGTGTGTCCTGAAACTCACCTGTGTTTCTTATAGGTAACAGCATTCAGTTCACCCCAACTTGTGAGGGGAAGGGAGATCTCTGTATGTTGAAGGCAAAGAGAATGTTCTCTCGGGAATTCATAAGCCTGGTTTTGATTCTGGCTTCACCACCTACCAGCTGTATGACTTGAGCAAATCACAATTCCCTTTATTAATTACTACTACTATCTGCTTTAAATAATTCTCAGTGATTCACCAAGCTCAGTGAGGAAAATGCACAGGGGCACAGCCACCATCTGTTTTACTACACTGAGTTTATTTGATAGTCTTAGAGAACTAAGTCTTACTTAGTGCCTAGTAGATGCCAAGGACCAAACTTTGTATTTTACATTTATTCAAAAATGTTGCCATTCAAGTTACCTCAAATAAAAATGTAAGTTAGTCTTTGCTTATATGTTGTTTAGATCCTTTCTGGCGTAAATATAGAAGGATGCGTTCAATCTCTCAATCCCTACAAGTCTTTTCTTATGTCTTCATATGAAAGTAGGGATAACAATATAACTTAACTGTAGGATGACTTTAAGGGTTAATGAAATCACATAAAAGTTTTAGCAAAATATCTTACAGATCATGAATTTTTAATGACAGTTAATTAGCAGTTATTAGAGTGATAGTGGTGGTGGAGGTAACGGGCAGACAATTTCCAGCTTATTAACTTGTGTACCCCAAACATTTGTAAGGTTTCTAATGTTAACATGCATATAAAAATGTGTATTTCATGTTAATTTTTTAAAGGTAGTATTGTGTTTAGATGTTTAGGAAGGCCCTCCAAACTCACATAACTTATAATACTGCTGGACAATTTTATTTCCAGGACTATATAGTTCTCTTATCCTAAAGTATCCACGCTGCGCATTAATGGATTTACTATTTAGGGTTTCAAATCTTCCAAAGGAAACCAGAATCAACCAATTTTGGCAGGTGTCTTAAAGAATAAAAATATTTTATAACAGTATTCCAAACTGAGAATAACATAAAGCTACTGGGCTGTAGATGTTATAATTATGGAGAGTTTCTAGCGTATCTTGTTGGCATGAGGAAACAAATGTTTCCATCTCCAGCTCCAGAAACAAGGGCCCCATGTCAGTCCTTGAATCAGTTGTCTTAGGCTGCAGCTGGAAGTAAGGATTTTGTTGGTTTGTTTTTATTTTTTCAAATAGCATTGGAAATTACGTAGTTTTCTTATTTGTCAACCATAATTCCATTGTCTGAGTTTTCGAGTCTTTTATTTGCATTTTGTTTGATTGTTTATTTTCAGTTTCTTATTATGGTCTTTATTTCAGGACGCTTATTTTCCTATTAACGTTGCCTTCCGCACATTGACGGTTGCTTGTTTTTTATTGAATCTTACTGAAATACCTGGTTAAGTAGTGATAACTTTTTTCATTTCACATGAATTGTCTAGGAAGAATATCGAAAGTTTGACTTTAAATTCACATTTTTTGTTCAACTTAGGATTTTGTCTAACTATTCCAGAAATCTTAATATTTTGCACACATATAAGTGGTTGTAGAAAGGAGAGGATTTCTATTATTTAATTCATTGTTTCTCAAAGTGTTCTGCCCATACTTCTTTTGGAATATGAAACGATTTTATGTAATACATAAACTTTCTTTAAAAATGTGTATTTAACCTAATGTGTATTAGCAAATACAAATTGATCTCAGTCCCGTTATGTCACAAATTATTGCTTAGATGGTGGCAAAAAAAGTTGTTAGATTTCAAGTGGACTTAGAGAAAGTATTAAATTAATATATAGATGACTTTGGAAACTTGGTGAAAGCAATACAGAATTTTGCAAGCTATTGATAAAATCAAAGATGACTGGGGAAAGATGTTCTCAAACTTCCAATCAAGGTTGTGCTTGGTGTGTTAAGAAGTTTGCCATACAACCCTCTGGGAAAATGTGTGTGATTGAGAGTCCAGTGGTATCTGGTTGGAAGAAATGAAAAGATACAGTCTTGAGGGTGGGCATTGGTGGAAACTGGCATGAGAGACAAATAATAAGGAATGTTATTAATAAGATATTAATATATACTAAGCGCATAAACAGTAACAATGGATTTCATGGCTTACTAAACTAAGTTACACAGTAACTGTGTAACTTAGTAATCAAAGTTACACTTTGCTCCGCATTTTCTTGTCATTGTTATAATGCTAATTGCAGTGTGAATCAACAAGGGTGGACTGAAATATAAGTTACTTCCTAAATGCATTTGACCTTGGAAACTTTCTCTTCAAAAATTTCTATTAATATTTCAGAAAGGCAGAGTATTTGGGGTAATATTTGGTGACTGTCAAAGAATAATGTTTGAGAGAAACATTGAACACATTATTCTCTTGAACTTCTCAATGGCAGGACCTAATTTTTATCCATCTCTGCATTCCTGGTGCCTGGACATAGCAACTGTATAAATGAATTAAGTCCAATCATTCATCGTTTAGGGTATTAGAAGGAACAGGATGAGGGACCATTTAATAGTGAGTTATTCAGAAGGATATAAAGCAAATATTGGAATTTGGGAGACTTTTGATCTTATCTGTGATCTTTACTTTTATTAATGTTTCCTGATTTTCGCTCTGAATTTAGAACCAACTAACTCTATTTAATGACCCAAAAGTTCCTCAAATTAAAGTCCAAGATAAAACTATCCTCCTCAAACCTGTTTCTTCTCTTGCATTATTTATGATGACTACTCCATTCACAAGCTTTATGAAGCTTGAAACATTCATTAGTTTGTGCTTAACTTTTCTTCCTGCAATGCATTACCTTCTCCTACACTCCTCTACTTGTAATATGTTTGGAATACTATATTGTGTTTTTGCCAGAAGGACTAAGTTTTCAATATATCATTATAGGGTAAATGAATAAATAGCCAATTCCAAATTGTCTTGTATAGTTTAGCTTAGACTTTCCTTTGCTCAGAAAAATCTTTCCTCAACCTCTAATAACAGTTTAGATGCTGTTACATGTATTTCCATAGCTTCCTCCACTTATTTATGTATAGAATTTATGATTAATTATAGTAATTATCAATATGAATTATTCTATTAAATTTCTCTAAGAGCTACTTGGGTTAAATTTTTCCCAGGCACATTGACTGGCAATAGGAGGAGTCCAATAAATATTTGTGAATAATTGAGACTTTATCTACAATTATTATAAAAAGAAAACCCCTTTAACCTGAAGAAAATTGCTTGTCCAGTGTAGTCCCTTAAAGCGTGCTTGTCTGTGAACGTGTTTTTTTGCTACTTGTGTAAGCCATGGTCACTTGAGGGTTAAAATCGTGTGAAACAATTACTGGTGCCCATTGAAACCAGAAGTTTAATGGCATTTAGGCAAGTTTTGGCTGTTCATTATCTGTATGGGACTTCTCTCTACACATCGTTTTCACGTCACATTATTTGACCTCTTTCTACACATTACACATGCATTGCATTTAATTCTCTGTAGAGCTGGTTGGCGAGTCACATTCCCAAGAAGTTGAAGCCTAATTTTTTTGAGTCATTTTGACATTCTATACATTCAAGTGTCCATAAGTATTGGAAGTGTTTGAGGGACTTTAAGTTTGGACAGAAAAATCAGCAAATGCTGGTGGTAGCCTCACTCATAAAAGATCAGATGAAATTTGAAATAATTTTCTCTCAGACTTGTGTGTGGATTCTAGGATATCTCAGTGGTCTTGTGCTTTTATTTATGCATTTATTTTTAAGTTGGAAGGAAGGTGATAAGTCTTATTTTTTTTCCAAAAAGAAATCTGACCTTGTTGGGCAAATACGTTGGTTTTCTTTTTTTTTTTTTTTTCCCCCTGAGACAAATGCATGATGGTTTGGATGGTTTAACAGCTGTTGTCAACTTTGTCATTGCTCCTGTATTCATATTTTACAAACTCTGGAATTAATCCTCCCCACCCCTCACTCCCACCCTAGCAAATCAGTCTATCATGTGCTGCGAGATAAATAGCACAGGAGTGACGTGGGGTCACTTTCAATGCTGCCTGTGTTTGTCTCTCTGTCGTCAAGAGCTTATAAGGGACCTAAAGCATATGCTTAGGCGCCTTAGTCTCCAAGGCTGATGGAGCACCTCTTTCAAGAGAGGAAGCCAAAGGAACTTGTTGAAATGATGAACGGCTCAGACACAGAGGAACTATTTCTGGCGTCTTACTCAGGGCTACCAAACTGTCTTCTTTAAAATTTCTCTCATAAGGCTTTTCTCACCCATGAGTCAGTTTCCTGTAGCACAACAGTTACTGCTTATGAGAAAGTCCATCCAAATACTGGGCGGAAATTACTCGGAATGTTCTCATTAGGGCAAATCTGTGGTCTGCCTTCTTCTAACGTTCACTCACCTGTCCCATTTCAATGATTTGCATCTGCAACTGACAAGTTTAATTTTCTTCCATGTCTGAATTTAAGTATGTTGTCTTATCACCATTATTGCTAATGCTATTACTATCACTACTAATAATAGTCAACACTTATTGGACCACTTGTGTAGGCTAGATACTGTTCTAAGGGAATTCTGTGCACTGTCTCATTAAGTACTCACAGCAATCTGATAAATTAGGTAAAACTGAATTCCTTTTATGGGACCTAATCAAATCAGTTTATTTAATTGAAAGCTGAGCATCAATTAAAAGAAACATAACCTGGACATTTTATTTTAACTTAAATATAAGTAAATACTCATTCTACTTGCCAAGCTCTTCAGGGAGGGTCATATATTCTCTCCTTTGAGTATGTTTCTATTGATTTGAACCCATGTAGTCTCTCTTATCATAAGGCATTCTCACAGCAAATTGTCATTTCTGATTTCAGTAGAAAAAGCACCTCAGGGGACCTAGAAGGGCATTTGGGTTTAGACTCCTTTTACCGATATCTCTTAAATCTCATTCATCAGAGTTTTTCTCCTTTGGCTCAAAAACAACTATTTTTTGTAATGCCCTCAACATGAGAGAAAAAAAAGCCTTTCCTGTCAATATTCACATTTCAATCGTTTATGAATTATTTAACTAAATTTCATAACTATAATAGAAGCTATAATTGTTATACATATACTGATCGGGAAAAAGGAGATACTTGAATCTTGGGGAGAACTGACCTGGTGGGAACAGAAGTGTGGAGCATGTAATAGGTTATTTCCACAGTTACCCTGTCAGCTACAATTACACCAGGCACCATGGATATGAAACTGCATTTTAGGAGGGGATGGAGAACACCACGTCCCTCCAGCCAGATAAGAGAACTTACGCTATCCAAGATCACGAGCTGATTAATGAGGAGGCTGAGGTGCAAACCAAGGCTGTCAGACCTCAGAAATCATTTTCTAACCATCACACTATGCTATGACTAGCAATTGTTTTCTTTCTTCACAATTCCCAAAAAGCTTCCACACAAATTGTACTTTCCAGACCTTTCCTAATCCAGTCTTCCTTCTCCAGTTGCTTTGAAGCCCTGAAATAGATAATAATTTGGTTGCCTTTTTTAAAATAAAATTAATCTTTTCCCTGTGGCTGGCTTCTCAGGAGCAGTGGCCTTCTGTAGTCTTAATAACATTACAAAGATTGCATATTGCTGTTACTATTGCAAAAGTGACTTCCACTAGTTGTCCCTTAAATGATAACATTGATCTGTGGTACCTATTCTAAACTAAGTAACCTAGAAGTTCTTCATAAATGAACATCATCCAGCCCACTGAGCTCCTCCTGATGCGTGCAGTTTGCTACCTTGCTTACCTGCTCCATGCACTGGTACAGACTTCATTCTGTAGCATCGTTCCCTTGTGTTATTTACCTACTGTGAAAATGTACTTGTGTAGTATGTGCAAATGAATCAAACTGAGTCGTATTTCACTGTTTGGGGTTAATCATAACTTATTCTCTCTGAGCTACTCTAAAAAATCTGTGAATAAAATAGTTAAAGATAACACACACACACACACACACACACACACATACATATATATATATATATACACACCTGACCCCCCCAGTATCTGGAACATAATAAGTGAAAAATACATGTACAGATTTTTAGTAGCATCATCACTAAGGATTATATATTGTTGACTGACAATCCTATAGATTTTTTCTCCCTCCTCATTTCTTTAAACCAGCATGGGTTCTGATATTAGCTACTATATTATAAGCTTATCCACATTTATGCCTTTTCAGTAACCACAACATGAGAATAAAAATTCAGGGAGAAAAGCATCCATAAATATTAAGAAGCATTATCTATGTTTGGCTACCCCATTTCAAAGGATTTAATACTTTTGTGTTCTCTTACATATTAACACGTTCCTACTGGAAAGTTTCCCTTATAATAAATGTGACTTAAATTGATATATTTCTGTATACCTTCTTGGTACTCTGCAGAATATCATTTTTCACATAAGTGAACCAATTCATAGGTCTAATTGGAAAATGAGCAAAGTAAAACTTGTTCTTGTAGTCTAATAATGTGTGTGCGAAGGAAGATATCCAGGACATGTATCAGTATAGAAAAGAAAACTGGGGATATAGGAGATGGAGATGAAAGTTAATAGCTTCTAAATGTATCACATTATTAGGAAGACATTAAACATTTAGATAATGGAACAAGCAAATCAACAACAAAACAACAATCAACAAAGGAAGCTCTTAGTAGTGGTAATATCTTCAATACACCAGTACATGGTTACTCTTCCTTGAGTGCTTCCAGGAAACTCAGTTTCCATGGCTCAATATATTTAAAAAAAAGGAAAGAGGGAGAGGGTTCTGGGAAGCTGGTGGAGTAGGAAGCCTCAGGCATCTGTCTCTCTGCTTGGACAGAATCTGTCTGATATAACTCCTTGGGAATTCTGGAGTACAGTGAGGCTTGCAACTTCCAAGGGAAGACTTGGATGGTAAATTGTGGTTACTTTTGATCAATTTCAGCTCTTAGCTGGTAACAGCTACCCATGCCACTTTCCCAGTCTTGTGGCAGGCATCTATGCACATGCTCCCTGAGCACTGGCACACATCTTGTGGGAACTGGGGTGGGCAAAAAGGACATGTTCTCCAAATACTGTGGATTTGTGCTCTGATCACTCATTGTTGCTTCTGATCACGAAAGTGCAGACAAAGAAGCAGGCAGGTGTTGCTGCAAGCCCTTCTTCCTCCAGCTGGAGCAACTTCCAGGGGATTTAAGGAGCTAGCATCCTCCATCCCCCTTCATTTTTCTCTTTTCCCCTTTTGGGAGGCAGACATCAAAGAATAGGATATTCAAACACAACTGCATGCAGGAGAAAAATTAGAAAGTGATCACATATGCCCAGGGAGAGGCATAGGCTCAGAACATATCTAAGAAGATCTTAAGTTTACACCCCAGGTTGATGGATGGCACAGAGACAGCCCATACCCACTGTGGGTATCCTAGAAGGAGAAGAGGGTGAGAGAAAGTGACAGAATGTTTAAACTAATAATAGCTGAAAACTTACCAAATTTGACAAAAGAAAGAAATATAAACATACTTGGAGTTCATTGAGCTTCTTATAAGATGAACTTAGATACACAGATTGAAACACATTATAATCAAACATTCAGAAACCAAGGACAAAGAGATAATTTTGAGAGTAACAAGAGAGTAGTAACTAACCACATATAAGAGATCCTTGATAAGATTATCAGCAGATTTCTCATTAGAAACTTTTGAGGCCAGAAGGCACTGGGCCAATATATTTAAAAAGCTAAAAGAAAAAAAAAAATCCCTGTCAAGCAAGAATCCTACATTTGGCAAAACGCTTTCGAAAGTCAGGGAGAAATTAAGACATTCCTAGACAAACAAAAGCTGAGGGAGTTTGTTGCCATAGACCTACCCAGCAAGAAATTCTCAAGGGAGGCCTGCAAAGTGAAATAAAAGGACACTAGACAGTAACTCAAAGCTTTATGAAGAAGTAAAGATCTCAATAAAAGTAAATAAGTGAATAATTATGAAAACTAATTTTATTGTAACAATGGGTCATAACTCCACCTTTTGTCTCCTATATAATTTAAGAGATTAAATTATTTACAAAAATCTCTACATTTAAAAGAATTATTTATGCTTTGGGACACACAATATTTAAAGGCTGAATTTTGTAACATCAGCAACCAAGTGATGGGGATGGAGATGTAAAAGAGCAGAGATTTTTCTCTGTTACTGAAGTTAAATGGTATAAATTCAAATTGGAGTGTTATAACTTTAGGATGTTAAATGTAGTCCCCACAGTAACCACAGAATAGCTACAGAGTATATACAAAAGGAAATGAGAAAGAATTTAATATTTCACTACAAAAAAAAATCAGCTAATCATTAAAGAAGACAGTAAGGCAGGAAATGAGGGACAAAAACCTCATAGGAGTATAGAAGTAGCAAAATAATAGAAGGAATCCCTTCCTTAGCAGTAATTACTTCAAATGTAAATGAATTAAACTCTCCAATCAGAAGGCAGAGATTGTCAGAATGGGTGAAAACACATGACCTATCAATAAACTATCTACAAAAGATTCACTTGAATCCAAAGACACAAACAGATTGAAATCAAAAGGAAGGAAAATATATTTCATGCAAATAGTAAATAAACAAAAGAGAGCAGAGGTGGGTGTTCTAATGTCAGACAAAAGTGACTTTAAATCAAAAAAGATTACACAAGACAAATAAGGACATTGTATACTAATAATTAAAAGTTCAATACAGAAAGAAGATATAATAATTATAAGTATCTGAGTGTCTAATAATAGACCACCAAAACATAGGAAGCACTGACAGAAAAAACTGACAGAAAAGCCCTCAAAAATCCAAAAATAGAATTACCATATAATTCAGCAATTCCACTTCTGGGTATAGACCCAAAAGAATTGAAAGCTGGTTCTTGAAGAGATATTGATACACCCCTGCTTGTAGCAGCAGCATTCACAATAGCTAAACCATGAAAACAGCCCAGGTGTCCATTGACCAATAAAAGGTTAAGCAAATGTGTTCTATACATACAATGGAATATTATTCAGTCTTTAAAAGGAAGGAAATTCTGACACACACTGCAACATAGTTGAGCCTGGAGGACATTATGCTAAGTGAAATAAATCAGTCACAACAAGACACATATTGTATAATTCCACTTACTTGCGCTACTTAAAGTAATCAAAATCACAAGCAGAAGGTGGAGTAGTGGTTACTAGGGGCTGAGGGAAGAGGGAAATGAGGGATTGTTTAAGGGGCACTGAGTTTCAGTTTTATAAGATGAAAAGATTTAGACATAAATGGATGATGGTGACGATTGCATATCATTATGAATGCATTTAATACCACTGAACTATACCCTTAAAAATGGTTAAGATGCTAAATTTTATATTGTGTGCCTTTTACCACAACCAAAAATTTACAGAAAGAAATAGAGTGATGCTTTTTAAGACATGAGAAATATGACTAGTTTTACCTTTATTTGTGGGTTCTATATACTTCTCTGCTTAGTTAATATAATGATATAATAGGTTTATTCCTGATCTTATTCTTAAATAAGATCTCTATCTTAAACTTTTTTTGTAAGAATGTATGCTCCCCCCAAGTTTCCTAAATGATGGAGAATTTGAAAATATGAACTTAATTCTCAACTTGAGGTAGAGAGTTATGTCTTAATGCGTCTGCCATTTCCAATAATACACATCTATTCATGTAAGACAAGTTTTTCTTAAAGCTGAGGAGAGTGCTTTTGCTTAGAATTAACTGGTATTTGAAGTCTGTCCCTTCTGGTGTCAACAGAGTAAGATTTATCTATTGATCAAGTAGCATTCCAGAGGGGAAAGTTGTTTCCAGAGGACAGACGCTCTGTTACACAAACTGTCACTCTCTTGGTTTCCTGGAGCCAGGAGTAACCCAGCTGCTAATTAAACTGGGATGAATTAAGGTAAATTGAATTTGCCTGCACATCTGCTCCAGGTCTGCATACAGGACCATGAAGCAGAGCAGACACAGTTCACTTGACAGGAGCCTTCATCTACTTCCAAAACAGTCCCCCAAAATCTTAGCACTTTAGTTTACGGAATCCTGAGTCAAGAAAGAAAGAAAGGAGAGAGACAAATAATTATTAACCTTGTGCCTGTCTTGACATTAAAGGGAGATGTGCAGAACAATAATTTCATATTTATAGATTGCCCAGATGTCTCTCAAAGTTACTCCATTCTAAGAAACAGACTATGCACAGCTGTAAAATTAAATCGTTGGATTAGGACTGAACTAGTAATCCCCTGATGACTCCTTGATACATAGCTTGAAAGATTGTTCTCTAATATGTATATGTATTTAGTTTTAACTCTTTAATTAAACATTTATCATTTTAATGTTATTCTGAATTGAATAGATTTTTACATTTGATAATATTCCTGACACCTCCCAAGAGTCTGTGAAATTCAAAGTGGTTTAAAGTTTTGTTTTTTTTTAATACAACTATGGCTGATATACAATATTACATTGGCTACAGTTATAGAACATAGTGATTCAGTGTTTTTATAGAGTGTATTCCATTTGAAGTTATTTCAAAATAATGGCTATATTCCCTGTGATGTATGATATATCCTTGTTGCCTATTTATTTTATACATAGTGGTTTGTGTCTCTTAATCCTATACTTCTATCTCTCTCCTCCTCCCTTACCTCTTCCTACTAGTAACCACTGGTTTAGTCTCTATATCTGTGAGTCTTTTTCTGTTTTGTTATATACATTCCTCTCTTATTTTTCAGATTCCACACAGAAGTGATGACATACAATATTTGACTTCTTCTGTCTGTCTTGTCTCACTAAGCATATTTTCTAGGTCTATCCATGTTATTGCAAATGGCAGAATTTCGTTCTTTTTTATGGCTGAGTAATACTCTATTGTGTGTGTGTGTGTGTGTGTGTGTGTGTGTTCTATTGTGTGTGTATATGTACATATATATGTATATCTTATAGGGTCTTTATCCATTCTTCTGTTAATGGGTACTTTGGTTGCTCCCGTATCTTGGCTATTGTAAATAATACTGCTATGAACATGAGAGTGTGTGTTATCTTTTTGAATTAGTGTTTTTGTTTTCTTCAAATAGATACCCAGGAATTGAATTGCTGGATCGTATGGTAGTTTTATTTTTATTATTTTGAGGAACCTCCAGACTGTTTCCCATGGTGACTTCACCAATCTACAGTCCCACCAATGGTGTATTAGTTTTCCCTTTCCTCCACATCCTTGCCAACATTTGTTATTTGTAGACTTTTTGATGATAGCCATTTTGACAGGTGTGAGGTGGTATCTCATTGTTGTTTTGATTTGCACTTTTCTGATGATTACTGATGCTGAGCATTTTTTTCATGTGCCTGTTGGCCATCTTCTTCAGAAAAAAAAGTCTATTCATGTCTTCTGCCAATTTTTAAATTAGACTCTTTTTTTTTTGGTATTGAGTTGTATGAGCTCTTTATACATTTTGAATATTAACCCCTTATGGGTCATATTATTTGCAAATATTTTCTCCTATTCAGATTGTCTTTTTGTTTTGTCTATATCATTATTTTTATGACTATATAAAATACCCATAGATTATAATATAATACTGTCATATATGTAACAAGTCCTCTATTGTTGGACAACACTATGGTCTTCATTTTTTCCACTTATTATAAGGAAAACAAGTATTTTCCATGTATACATGTGAATATATATATACTTGCAGTTGTATTTATTTCCTTGAACTAGATTTCTAGAACTATAATTTCAGGCATCAAATTTTATGCTATCACTAAGTTACCAGGAGTCTTTTATTTATCTATTGCCTGATGTTCACAAACGTCTCTCTCTCTTTTCCTCTTTATCCTCTTCTTCCTTCCCTTATTCTCTCTCCCCTATCTTCTATCTTTCTATATTATTGCATACTATACTTCCCCTCAGCGGATTCACAGCATTGAAATTTGGAATATGAAAAGATAATACATTGACACTGATAATCTCTAATTTTGGAAAAACTGCTAATCAAATCTCAGGAAAACTTGTGTATTTTTCAGACAAAAGAATGCTTATTCTTATACTTTAAAATGATAAAAATTTGTCATCAAAATGAAATCATCCTGATTATATTGTCTAGGAAATTAGATACTCATGTAACGAGCAAGGGTAATTATAGGGAATAAGAGTAATCTTTAGCTTAACTGTATCTGTAGCTGTATTAATTGTTTCAATTATTTATTTATTCCAATAATCAAGCCCTAATGGCCGTGCTATGCTGTGAGATTGATAAGAGAAAGACATAAAGATAATTTCTGCCTCAAAATGGTTTGTTTACTTGTCAGTGTTCCCTCTGGAACGGAGGCACAGGTTGTTAGAAAGCATCTGTCTCCAAGGAATAGGAATTAGTCTTGTGTGGTCCAAGCATGGAAAGTGCTAGGAAGAGTGAGAGGAAATGTCAGTGGAGTAGTAAATTATACTAGATAGTGAAAAATCTTAAGTCCAAGCTGAGAAACGCCCAGTGTAAGTTTCACAGAACACCTAGTATTTGTCTCTCAAAAATGTCATCCACCCATGTATAAGATTAGAAGATTTCTGACTCTTTATCTTCCTCCTGGGCAACTGAAGCACGCATGTCCCTCTAAGGAGTTCTGAGAATTCTTTTGGTCGGAAACCTGCTTACCTTGATTTAAGCCAGCATTTCCTATGCTGATTTGACCAAGAAAACTGTTTCTGTGTACCTCCTGGTGAGGCCCCATAGAATGGTTTTGGGAAGTCCTCTTCTAGGCAGTAAGGGGCCCGGTCGGTTTTTAACAGGGATATGATATTATTCCACCTCAAATATAAAGGCATTGAACAGAGAAATAAGAAAGATAAGTTATGCAATCCAAAATTAAATGGTCACTTCTTTTAAATAGCCAAGAAAAATACCTGCGATTCCTCAGATTCTAACAAAATATCAAACAGAATTGACAGAGATAAGAATAACTTTATTATTTAATTTTATTTATTATAATTCTATTACTATTATTATATTAGCCAATGCTTATATTTATTATTGATTCAATACATAATAATCATTGAATAGTTATTTATTATTGAATTCAATTTATTATTATTGTTTCTTTCTACATGGCACATTGAATCATGGAGAGGCTGTAGGTATGAGGGTCAGAATGAAGGTACACAGGTACACTTCTGTTAATTCTCTCCATCCTTCACCATATTTTCAGTACTCCTGTACTAGTTCTTGTAAAAAGTGTTTCATCTTTTGTGGTCAAAGAATTCTCAGGATATGCTGTAGTTTAAAAGCTGAGGATACTAACTCTGCTACCCACTCCCCAAATGAGTATATTTGAGGTCCTCATTTTTGTTACCTAAAATAACTATAATATCATTTTCCCCCATTTTTCAGATACTCTAGTAAGCACTTCTAGCATCGCATTGCATATCTCACTTGAGACCTACAGGAATCTTGTGAGTGTAATTCAATTTCATCTCTATTGAGGACAAGAGAAAAATAAGGCTTCAAGTTTGAATAATTTGTTTAAAATCTTAGAGCTAGTCAGTAGCAGAGACAGGACCCAGATCATGAGTCTAGGCTACTTTTAATTATCGCCAGGCTTCTTTGGCTTGCTTGCAGGACCATTTATGATCTGACAGCCTCCTGCTGCCCATCACTTCTGATTTAATCTTTGTTTCATTGCTAGATCATTCCTCTCCTGAGGTGTCCTTGCTGTTCCTCCACTGTGTCAAGCATGCTGGTGCCTCAGGGACTCTGTACTCGGTTCTGTCTGAAATGCCTGCTCCCCAGAAATATGTATCATTTGCATTTCTCACTCCCTTTGTTTATTTGACTGATCAAATGCCATAGCATCCCTTCCATTCTGTCTCCAGAGGTCCCTCTCATCTTTCACCTGCTCGGTGTTTGCTAACGTACATACAACTGTTTAATATGCTTGAGTTTTACCTATTTTCTCCACTCTTTCTCCAAGAGTGTGTAAGTTCCCTGAAAGCAGGGACTTTGCCTGTTTTATTCATTAATGCACTCTCAGCACTTAGTGTTTGGCAAATATTAAGTCTTCAGTAAGTATTTGCTGAGTGAATGAATGCGTATTTTCTCTTATCTTTACTCTCATCTATTTAATTTTCTTTTCCCATTTTCATACTTTTTAAAATTTATTTTTCGTCCCAACAGCCTCATTATTATAGTAAGAAAATCAATCTTTAAGTATTTTTACTAAATAATGATCAGATATGACAAATAACCAGATCAGATTGTATTAAGTATAAAATGAGACATGTAAGGCGTATGAGGGTATGGCAGATGTGTTTCCATGGTTGAGCAATCTCATGTAGTCCTACAAAGCATGTAATGAGAGTCCGCTTCAGTTCCCCACCCTCCCCATCCCCTTCCCCTTTCGGCTTGTAATTACAAATTTATTGGAATTGAGGTGAGAAAATGCAGAAATTTTATATTAACTAAGCCACTTTAAGAAGATAATTTTAAGTGAATTGAATTGTATTAAAGAATGTGTGTAGATGGGAAATAAAGAATTAAATCCTACATTTCCAAGGGTTATGTCTAGAAGTAAATGTAAAACGAACACAAAAGCCCAGTGCACATGTACCATGGAGGCTCAAGGCAAGTTAAGTAAAAGGAATCTGTAATGTATTATATGCCTTTTACCAGCAGTGACTGGATTCTTTATACAGACAAAGAAAAAAGCACTTCTTTATTATTAAAATATACTGAATGTGCATTTTATATACATGTGTATCTGAAAGTCATACTCTTACCAATATGCATTTCTTCTCCTATGACTGAGCAGGTACTTGATGTTTTTCTTCACTTTGTCTTTGATTAAACAACTTGTTTTTCCCTTAAAAAATTAGCTGTAAATTCCCATTTCTTATATTCTCATGAATACTGACCTTACTTGGATTTTGTCTTGCTTTATCGAGACTCTTGAAATAATCTATTAATTATTTGTCCTCTCATCTGTTTCTTGACTTCCAGTCTACCCTCTGGATACCATCGGAAATATCCTTGGAAAGCTCAGTATCTTCAAGGGTCTACCATTATCTATGCAAATTCCCAAGCAGGGTATTCAAAAATCTTAATGACCTAGCTCTATCTGACTTCTCACTTTTTCCTGTAGATGAAATTCCCTGAGTATCCTGTACCCAGGATCCTCCCTAAAATGGGACTATAAAGTTTGTTCATGCGATTCCTTTTTTTGGAACCATTACTATCTACTTTTGATTCAAAGTATTACTTACTGATTTTTCATTTTTTAAGCCCTAACTTCAAAGAAACTGCCTTCTTTGTTGGATTCCTTCCAGAATCAAAAATACAGCATATGTGTCTTTTTCTTTGTATTAAGGGACCACATGACTTTCAGTTTCGTTTCCTTCACAATGTTTAGAATTGTGCCTTACATACTTTTATGGCTCAGTAACAACTGCATTATTTTTCTGCACAACAAAGCATACCAAAATTTACTTGCTTAAAACAACTCATTATGTCTAAAGATTTTCAGGTCAGGAATTCAGACAGGGGACAAGGTAGGGCATACTATCTGTGTTTCAAGATGTCTGGGTCCTCAGCTGGGAAGATTATAGGGGCTGGCAGGTTACATTAAGTCAGATGTCTGGATTCTGGGCTGGGGTGACTCACAAAGACTTTGCACCAAACCACCCCTCTGTCTTGGCTTCCTCACAACATGGTGGCCTCGGGGAGTCAGACCCTCGATTGCAGTACAGGCCTGTCAGTGCAAGTGTTCCAGCAAACATGGAGGAAATCCAAATGCCTTTCATGACCCTTCTCAGAAATCATTCAGGGTCACTGTGTCCTCCTCTCTGGCTGGAAGGAGTCACAACACCACCCAGGTTCAAGGAGAGGGCATGCAGACCCTGCCCGTGATGGGAGAGGGCACGGAATCAAAGACATGATAGTCCACACTGCCGTTCTCCACGTGGCTACTTCTTGTGTACGAAAATGAATTTCGGTGAAATGGCCATGAACAAGCTTCTCTGTTCAGTGAATCCAGCCACGAGCCTTTCTAAGTTGCTGCTATGGGTGCAGTGCAGTAAAGTAGACCAGCATGGATTTTGGTGTAAGATAGGCCTGAGTTCAAATTCTGGCCGTGCAGTTTGTCAATATGTGGAATTGGACAAATTAATCAACACACCTAAGCCTCTGATGCCTCAGTTATGCTATGAATCTAATAACGTCTGAGAGGACTGAGGTGAGGATTAAGTAAGACAGTGCCCACAAACTAAAATGTCCGAAACATGGTCGGCTCTAAATAAATACTAGTTCTTTTTGGCCTTTGCTACTCCGAATCAAGCCTGCTGTTACCTAGACATATGTATATATCTAGGATAAACATCTCCCAGTAAAGAAGGAATGTTTGAATTTGCTAGAATCAACCAAGAATTCACAGGGTGCCAGGCAGAGATGGCACCTCGAGGGCAGGCAGTGTCATCTGGGTGAACAGAGTCTAGTCGGAAAGGAAGAAGAGATGAGTTCAGAGACATAGGCATGGGTAGAATTTAAACTTTCCATTGTCCTTTTTCTGTAGTTCTCCCAGCAGACAGCGGTATCAACTGCGTGTAATGGAAATCCTTACAGTCCTTACTCAGAGTAATATGGCGTGGGAGCTCCTCAGTGGCCACAATGCCAAAAAGTTGAGTTTTCTTCTTCTTATGTTAATTCCTCTGTGTCAGAACGCTGTGGGAAAGAGCAACTGCGGGGCACGCTTAGTATTAATCTCAGATCAGCAAGCTGATGAGGGGAGGAAGAGGCGATCTAGAGACACTCTGGAGGAAAATGACTTCAGTTACTGTGACAGCTTATGATTATGTATGTTATTAGTTTTGTTTTTTATTTCTTTTAAAGGGATTGATAACTTCATTTGAAAGTGGAAGCAAGTAATTTGACCTGTAAGGGGAGAATTGAATGGTAATTTCGGAGGATGCAGTTCAAGTGGTGCTAAGATGGCTTTTAATTATGCAGGGTTGGAGTTACCATGAAGCACCCAGTGAGGCTCTGCTGAACTCCCCACAGGAGGGAGATTGCCTTTTAATGGAATTAGTCAACATCATCACCAAAATCACATTGTCTACTCATTATGCTACATGCATATAGTAATTATACTATACCTGTAGAGTATTCAGAAGTATACATGGATGAATCCTATCTACATACGTATGTTGATGATGTATGTGCAATACAGGTCAATAGACTATGTGTTAAGATAATGCTAATGCTAATACAGTCCTTATTCTGTGCTAGGCTCTACGTATACATATATTAATGCATTTCATCCTCAGAATAACTCCATGAAGTAGATATTATCGCCATCCCCTGTTAAGGAAAAAAAAGGAAACTGAGGCACAGAGAATTTAAGCACCTTGCTCGTGGTTACTCAGCTCATAAGTGGCAGAACTGAGATTCAAACACAAGCAGTCTGTTTCCAGAATGTGGGGAATCTCTGTGTAATAATTCTATAATTAATAAATAATTACATAATTATGTAATACCAACAAATCTACACAATGCATATAAGACACAAAAATATGAGTTTTATATACATATGTTTTTATATATGTATTTATTTCTGAGTGTGCATGTGTGTTGCTTTGTTGGTTGCATGTTGCATGAATAACTACATAACAAGGTGGAGAGAGATGCAGATATATTAGGTTTACAAATACAGGTGTGTCTTTTAGGGCACCTCCCCTTGCTTCCATGACCTTAGCGTACTGCAGTAATTTAAAATAGACAGCTGAAATAGATCACTAGACCAGAAGATTTTTAATAACATTTTATTGGTCATATACATTTAATGTGTCCCGTGAGTCAAGCAATGAATTAGTTCAAGCTTGAATCAAAGACAAAAAAAAATTTTTTACAAAGATTTCATAGTCTCTGGAATGGAAATAAATTTCTGTCTTTTTACTCTAGTCGCCCCTACTTTCATCCTATCAACCATCTAAAAAAAATACAAGAGAAGATCCTAAGGCTACTTTCTTTGATTTTTCAAGATTTACACCACTGCCAGTAAGTTCAGCATTATGATTTATAGAAGGAACTTTCCTAATATTTATACATTCCTGACATTCATTCCTCTCATAGGGTCATAAAATGCTATGGTTAGTTAACTTGCATGTCCACGTAGTCTGCATGAAGGCAAAGGCAGTGATACCAGACAGTCACAGAGGGAGCACATGGGGAGAGAGAGTAAACATAAAAAATTTCCATTTCATTTATTCAGCTTCTTTGGGACCTATTTCTTTAAGATTATTAACATTGTAGTACAACAAACATTGTAGTTAAGAAAAGATTCCTTCGACTCGTTCCACTTGAGGGGAGAAGAATTTGAAATACTTGTTTTTCAGCTCTCTCTTGGTTGAGGGATATTATCTGGGGATATCAGATTCTGCAGTCCTGGTTGTCCCTTTCACAAGCCAACTGTGCTAGAGAAAGTGCTCAAGTGCTTGCTTTAGGAGGCTGCAGTACGTATGGGGTTGGTGAGTTCTGAGGAGGCATGGGTGTGGCACTAATAGTATCTCTACAGACATTCTACAACCAAACCTTCCCATTTCTACCCAGTGCTCAGTCGTCATGAAGACTATCTGAGGTGCATGTTGACTTCCCTCCGGAGAATTATCTCATTAACATTAATATCTTGCTTGAGCAATATGCCTTCCCATGCATTAGCTCATTTAATTCTTAAAAGAATGATATCCCTCTTTCTATTATAGATACAGTTAAATGATTTAACTGTGTTTGTAAGGACAGAAAGCCAATGAAATATTAGAAGTAAGACTACTCAAACGGAAGATGCCCAAACAACACTTCTTCTCTGGAAACTAAGTAGTTTTCTTGGGATTAAATTGTACCAAGGCTTTATCTCCTCAGCCAGCATGGAAGGGTGGCAGTAACCCCTGGGGAGAGCAAAAATGTCAGAGCCTCCATCCAAGGCTGTCTTCAAAGATTATAGGGTTACTCGGTGGAGAACGTTCTCAGAGACAAGAGCAAAAGCATTCTCAGGGAAGTTCCATGGAAAGAAGAATCTAATTAACTGATAGAAGCTCATTAAGGACCTGTGGTATAAAGGCAGTGAAGTGGGATGGGAATTACATTGGGTGAAGGAGGCAGAGACCTGGTTCTGATGCACTTTCTGCCATCAACCAGCTGCATGGCATAGATTAAATCACTTGTCCTCAGGGAGCCTTAAGTTCCCCATCTATAAATGGGGCTCTTTGTACTTAAAGTGTACTTTGAGATTCTGAGGAGAGAAGTGACATTACATTTAAGTAGTAAATTGCTTTACAAATGTGGATGATTATCCGTATTTTGAGAGAACCCAGCACTCTGGAGTATTAGCTGTAGAATGGCTTGGGTAGTCAGGCTTTCCTACCTCATTAAATACTACTTTCCTAATCTTGGTATGTCTTGGTCTCTGTCTCAGTCTCCCTCCCCTACTCTGTCCATCCTTCATGCCCCTTCTCTCCCCAGCTTAATTTCCCTCTCTTCTAATTTTGTTCCAGTGAAAGAGAACCACACTATTGCCTCTAATCCGCCTGTGGCCAACCTAATGGCCTTTTTTTTTTCCCCAAGTAAAATGATTACTCACCCAATTAAAGTGAATACTTGGAGGAAATAATAGTTGAAATGCTCAGTAATTTTAAGTTATGCTGTGAAAAAAATGATTTGAGTCTTTTCTTCAGGTCAGTGTGCTTGAAAAGGAATAATGCTTAATGGGTTCAGTCAAAGTCAGCCTGGCAATTTGCTTACAGTCCATTGTCAGACAGTAAATTACAGAAGTAGTTGATCATCACACATACTCATCAGCTCACCAATGCAGTGAAACCGATGGCAATTTAGAGGGAAAATAACCAAAATATATATCACGTTTATTCTATTCAGAAACAAATTGTTTTTTAACATTAATTTTTTTTCCCCTAGTTAAGTTTCAATTTATCTGAAAGGCTGTCAGGATGACAGAAACTCATTTACAATCCATGAAGACAGCTGGCAGAAAGTGCATTAAAAATTAGATTTTGAATTCAAAGAATGAAAGCTTTAAATCACTACAGTCAAGTCTGTGGTACAAGATTGATACCAAACGCTATTTTGTTCATGTTATTAAGGGAAGTATTCCAGCCTTGAAGAGACCTTGTCACTACATAGCTTCTGTCTATGTAAATAAGAATAAAGTAAATGTATCTGTTGTCAATGATAAAAACCATCCAGTGCCTCAAAGCAATAGGCTGGATCATATAAGGAGGACACCAAAAGTTGGAAGATCCCTTAGAGGTCATATGTACCTCATTTCCTCATTGTGTATATAGGAGAAGCGAAACCCCACGGGAGAAAGTTAGCAGATATATTATAGGTGCATAGTCTCTAGTTTAAATCAAGTAGCCTGAGTCAGGGCTCAGAGATCACCTAGACAGGAAACTTTGGGGAAGTCCCTGGGCCACTCAAGCCTTCACTGCAGAGGACATTCATTTCCCGTGTGTTTGTTTTTGGTCTGTTTGGCATCCATTCCACTTTCCTTCAGCGTCTCACTTCATTTTTGGAGAACTTCTCTTTCCCGCTGAATGTGTTCTTGGTGGGAGCTTCCATTCCGTTTTTCTGCCCTCATGAGGCACACAGTAGGAGTTCTTCACACAAGCTGAGTCAACTAGCCTCTTCCTACAGGGAAATGAAGTCCTGAGCAAAGTGACACAAATATAGGAAAGATTTAGAACTGATTTATTCTGATAGTGCCTTCCGAAAGATTCTATCTGTTTGTCCCAGTTGCCCCAAACTCCAAAACTCCCCTGGATTTTCTCCTTCCAATGCCTGATTTTTTGTTTGTTTGTTTATTTCCTTCATTTTTATGGGCTGCCTGATAACCTTTCACTGACTTTTGTTTTTAATTTAATTGTAGTGGTCTCTGTTGCTTGCAACCAAAAGACTCTGATATTTTCCCCATCTTATATTTACAAATATTATGCTTTATTCATAAAGGTGGTATCATCTTTTTAAAAATAAAATAATGTACATGAAAACTACTGGCTTAGAGAGTAAAACTTAAAAGTAACCCAGTAAATATTGTTTGTTCAGTTTTAAGATTTTGTTAATATAATCTCATCTTTATTCTTGGCTTCTGTTGAGAGCCATGAGGGGATCCATGAGTACAGGCTTAATCTCTTACAATGCTCTATGTCAGGGGACACAGTTTGTGTTCTTTTCTTAAATTGGAGTATGGTTGATTTATAGTGTTGTGTTATTTTCTGGTGAACAGCATAATGACTCAGTTATACATATATATGTGTATCCTTTTTCATTGTAGACTGTTACAAGTTTGTGACATTCGTAGTTCCCTGTGTGATACAGTAGTACTTGGTTGATCTATTCTGTATATAATAGCTTATATCTGCTAACCCCAAGCTACTAATTTATCCTTCCGCTGATACAGGGTTTCATAGTCCCCGAAGACAGGGTTTCATAGTATGCCATCTTTTAGCAAGCTGGTGACACTGGTCAGCTCATGTCACCTCTCTGGGCCGTAAAGAGCTCAACTTGTTAACCTCTAAAATCTTAATTAGATCTAACCCTGAAGGATGAGCCTTGATATTTATTAATGTTTCCTCTCTAGCTTAATCTTTTACGCTAATGGAAATATTAGTTGTTAAGTACTGGGGGAAGAATGTATTTCCACAAGGAACAGAGTTGCTACTCCTGAGGAAATGGTGGAGAAGGCATCTTGTCAAAGGCATCTTATAGCAATAAGAAATGTCAGCAGAGGGGAAAAAAAAGTCAATTAAACAGTTAAGAACTCTGTAATCTGAGGCTGAAAGATGCTGCCTGAATCAAGACTATTTATCTTAAGGGGAAATTCTACTATTCTAAATCCCCTTCGGACAACATTACATGTTCCATACAGATTTTTACTGCTTTGTGTGACTATTTAATGGAAAATACCCAATTACTGAAAAATGCTGAGTGATTTGGGGCTTACTGAAATGTATTCTATGGTGACAATAAGAAATTTTTGAAAAAGCAATGCCTTAAACCATGGGTAAAAATCACTTCAATATTGCCAACCTTCTAGAGTGTCAGTGCATGACTTTTTAAATAAGCATTTATTTATTTCTTTCCTTCATTTAATCTACCACCAAAATATTTGTTGAATAGATATGCTATAGGCTACAGTAAATGCCAGTTTACAATGATGAATTAGACATAAATCTTATCCATCAGGAGCTTACTGTCTATCTGGGAAATAAGATATAGCCACAACTAAAGAAAAAAACAAGGTATAAGGTGCCATTAGCCACATGAACCATGTATGAGTGCAGATTAAATAAGTGGTCTTTGCAGCTAATTGCTAGAATTTGAATCCTAACTCTGCACGACTCAGCAGTTGTATTATTTTGAATAAAATTTATTTTGACTCTCTCTGTGCCTAGAGTTGTGAATGTTAAGTAAATTATGTGTAAAATGCTTAAAGTAGTACCTATCCCAAACTAGTGTATATTCTTAGAAATCAGACTAACAGTTATTTTGAGGGATAAGGATAGTGATAGGAAAAGAGCAAAAGGAGTTTCTGATATTCTGGTAATGTTCTGTTTCTCAGTATGAGTACTGGTTACAAGGCTATACTTCATCTGTAAAAAATTCAAGTTGTATCCTTCCTGTGTTTTTACTTTTCTGAATGTATTATTTTCTGATAAAAGTGTTGTGCGATACAGCTTCCATCATGGTATGCTGAAAACAAAGATGAATTATGCTCAAATCACAAATCTTAGAAACTCAGAGAAAGGGAGAGATTACTTCTGTAGGCCGGGGCTGTGGGCAGTGATTTCAGGGAATTGAACGTTCAAACTAGATCCTCAAGACTGGTTAGACAGACGTATATAAATGAGTCAAGAACTTTCATTAGGGAAAAAGTGTACCATGTATTCAGAAAAGCATAACAATTCAGGGTGTGGACTTATCTCAGTTTGAAATGCCAGCTCCATGGTTTAGTATCTGTTCATTTTTATGCAAACTCTCTGGAGCGGTTTCCTCACCAATAAAAGCCCCTGTTTCACAGGATTATTGTGAAGGCTAAATGAAATGGTATATACAGGTTCTTGGCATAGAGATAAATGTGTTTAAACAACAGAAAAGTTGTGATGATGACATCTGCCTAAGCTGATAAATGTCAGTTCTTAGTAGGGTAGTGCCAAATGTCAGTTTGTTCTAAAGTGGTTTAACTCATGTAGTTTATAGTTTTTTTTTTTAAATTGGTTTTAAAGGCACTAGACTATGTATATTAGAACCAATGCACTTTGTAGGTATTAGAATGGAGAAATACTGAGATTATATGTTCTTTTTTCAATTTTTATTTTATTTCTAATAATTATTAACATATTTTAGGCTCCATTTTAATTTTATTTTGTACTAAATTTCCAAACTTTACTTTGATTAAATAAAGCAGTAATAATTACAAGAGCTATTGATTCTCCACTTCCTTTGAAACTTAAAGTATTATCAAAAATCATATACAAATCTTGTTAAAAAGTTTTACTCAGTATCTCCAGCCCAGAGTGAATTATTTATTTTAAATGATATTAAAGGGCTAACTAAAAACTATTAGAATGCAGTGAGGTTGAATTATTAAGACGTATTTCACAAGAGAGTATATATCAGAATTGGATTATGATGATCAGAAATACCAGAGCTGTCGTTCTTCGTGTGTGTAGAAGTCAACATAAGGGAGACTTTAACCTATTCGGTCATTCATTCACCAATACTGTTCAGTGAATAGCTGCCAATATTTGTGGCTCTCAAGTATGGAGAGGTGACACGGTATAGATTATGGGTACTTTTCCAGGTTCCTCCAGGCAATACTGACTCCCTGGCTGCGTGCTGACCTTGCCGTCCTAGGTCTCGCTTCTTTGTGCAATTGTCTCCACTCGGAATGCCTTTGCTGTCTTTCCACTGAGCCTCCTCCCTGAGAGTCTCCCTTCCCTGCTGAGGGACATACACATTCTTCCCTGTATTTCCACAGTGAGAATACCTGCTTCTTCTCTGCCTTTGCCCATACATCACTCCAGGCACCCTGGTCCCTTGCTCACTCTTTTCCTTCCTGCTCCAGTGACAGGGAACTGATTCCAAGCACCCTCCCACTTCCACCACTCTTACCTTACGGCACCTGCTTGGGCTGAGTCTATGGGCTGCGGCACCCAGAGGAAGTCTCAAGGTGGGAGGAGAGAGGAGTCAGTGGGAGGGAAAGTCGTTCTTTCCTGATCTCCACGTGTTTTAAGCTTTGATTCTTAAGCATAGATGTGTCCCATCCGTAACCTCTTTCCAGTCAGTTTTTCCTCCATGACTCCAGTTCACACTATTTTCTCTTTTGGCTCTTTCTATCTTAGGGACAATAATATATTCCTATTGTTGCTAGCCTCTGGGTACCTCAACACCCCTTAACCCTGC
The DNA here is from genome assembly GCF_048564905.1 of Vicugna pacos. Taxonomy (NCBI): domain Eukaryota; kingdom Metazoa; phylum Chordata; class Mammalia; order Artiodactyla; family Camelidae; genus Vicugna; species Vicugna pacos. The sequence continues at coordinate 34,699,162 of NC_132995.1, forward strand.
TCACACACGTATAGTTTCTTGGTTGGACTCAGTTTCCTGCTGAGAGCCTGCACCATGCAGTATGTACAGTGTGTAGCATTGTTACAACTCCCAAATCAAATTATAATGATCTACTTAAATATTTCTTTTCTAGACAAAGATCTCCTGAAAGTCATGCCTTTGTACTTTTCTTTGTATAGAGTAGTGCCTAGCATGTAACGAGGTTAGATACATGTTTTCTAAAAATACCTAAACTCTCTCTCTATATATACGCACACACTCACCTAACTATATTTCTACATATGCTTTTCAACAAATGTCATATAACACTTGAGCTTAAAGTCTGCTAGTTGATGTAAAATACTACAGGATAAACAGTAGGTGATAAGTCTATGTGAGAGATACAGAGCTGTAAGGATTAAGAGGAAACCAGAGTCATCATGAGACAGAAGATCTTTTAGAAGTGTTGATAGTGGGTCTTGAAGGATATTTTTAGGTATCATTGGTGACTTTGAGAGAGATTTCAGAGGTTGAGATCTGTTACTTTATCTTGCTTAATATCCTTTTCCCTTTTTTGCAATAAAAGCACACTTGATCCATTGCATCAACATATTTTGCACGTGAGTAAACACCCACCCATCTGTGGCTTCAGGGATAGACATACAACCAAAGGCTTCCCAGTCAAAACTCCCTATCTCTCCACCCCAGCGACTGGTTCAGAAATAGGCACATGATCCACATTGGACAATTAAGAGCCTGTTTGGGAACAGTCTGCTCCCCAGACTCCCTCCACCACATCCTTCTCTTTTATCTCTTTTTGGATTGAAAACTCTCACTGTGCAGGTTGTCACTCCACTCTGAGATTTGGATAAACACCATAGTGTGAGGCAGAGGATCTGGCTTCATGAGAGCAACATCGACTAGTAGAAAATGGAAGATAGGCAGATTCCACTTTCTTTCCTTTTCTTCTTAGGAGTCACAGATAAGGGTTCTCCATTCAGTCCTTGGAAAGTCTCATGTGCCCAGTGAATATGCCAAGTGGGACTACTGAAGCTGTGTCTCTCTGCAGCACATTCTGAATAAATAGTGTGTTAAAGTCCTATATTGTAATCTAGCACAGCTTCATTTATCTCACTTCTGTTTTATCCCGATTTTATTTTTCCCTTACCTTCACTACTTTACTTTGAACCTCTCAAAAAAATCTTAGGACTTAATCCTTGCTGCAATCTCTGCTTTCTGGGAAATTCAGTCTAAATCAGAGTCATATATGATACATTCGTTGGAGCTTTTCAGAAAGAACTCTTTCTGCTGCTTTGCAGTATCTGTAGAATGCAAACCTGGTGCAATCTTAAAAACAAAGTTTGAGAAGAAAGTCAACAGAGACACATAGAGATAAAGGAAAGCGACAGATTCCTGAGGCTGTTGTTCAAAGACCTACATGTAGCTTTGATTAATGCAAGCTTTTTTACTGGGTTTTTCACTGATAGGAGCCGAGAAATGTCCTTTCAGAATGTTTTGTATGAGGTATTTTTCTCTTTTACAATAATGACAACAAAATCCTGTGTATGCATTTAATTTCATGAGTAAAAGAAAGATCAGTGTAGTCCAGATGCAACTCTCATGTTTATAGTATTTTTAGAAACACTGAGAGATCAGACTAGAAAGGTTGGCTGAAACCAGGAGTTAGATTGTATTGGATGTCAAATTTTAAAAAATGGCTTTTTCTTATAAAGTGTAAGGATACAAGGGAGATACTTGAACAAAAGGAGAGTGGATTGAAAAAAGAGGTATCTTTAGGAAAAAGGATAAACAGAAATCTACATTAGTTTTCTTTTGCTGACATTCCAAATGATCACAAACTCTGGAGTAAAGTAACAAAAAAAAATCATTATTTTACAGTTGTGGAGGTCAGAAGCTCAAAATCTGTTACATATTATTTTTATTAGAATGATTGGATCCTTTGTCTAAAACTACCAGGGATATACCAAGAATGTTGGCAACGTGTATCATGGGTTAAATTTTGGTTCTCCCCCTGTGGGAACTTAATGGAGCTAACATTCCCTCAGCATTTTCCTAGTGCCAGGGTAGAGCTAAGCAAAAGAAACACACACAACAAAATAAGACAAATTACAGCAACAAAATGGCAGGTATGGATTATTTTAATTATCCCCACTTTATAGATAAGGAAGTTAGATGAAGGTAGGTATAAGATGAGTGGCCCATGCTGACTTCCATAGTAAGTGGTTCCTCAGAAATTTGAGATTTAATTTGGCTTGAGACCTAGTGAAAGTTACAGTACCACATACTTTTAACTCCCACCATTTTAGACTAAAGAGTTATATATGGTCAGCAGGACTTCAGTATTATCTAAATTAGTGAATAGCCTTTTTCAGGATATATTTGTAATATATCTGTTCAATATCTGTTTCAGCTATAGTAAAATTGTAACGTAAGTGAAAAGTTTACAAGTCAAAATGACTTGCATTATGTTAGTGCATTTCAGGGATTTTTACATTTATGAAGCAAACATTGATCTACTCAGACATTAGGGTACTTAATAATAGTTTTACTGTTTTGAGCCTTCTGCTTGAAAAATCTAAAAATGAAAAATTGCTGTCTCCTTTTCTGCAGGTAAAAAGAAATTATTACAAATTTATCAAAAAAAGTGATTACACTAAGTGATTTTAGGAACCTTGGTAAGTGTTGGTAGGGATTCGAAAATTGGCATTTTGTTCAACCTTGTTTAAAAACAGACACATTTATACTTTTGATGTAGCAAACATATACTTCGTTCCATGCAAAAGACAGAACTGCTTCAAAGATAGCACACAAAATATCACATTTTTCCCCCGAGGATAGTCTTCCTAAAAAAATCTATCTTGTAATCACTATTTACCACGATCAGCCAATGCTCAGTCTTTGAAAAAAGAACATTAGCTTGTTGAACCATAATTCAAAATAAGTCACAATTTAATCTTATTTTAAAAACACTCCAGTTAATTGTAATTACTGTTTGACAGTTTGAAAGACATCTGTTATATTAACATAATGCTGTTACTGCACATGAAATGCAACAACTTAGCAGAGTGAATCATGGGTATTTTGTAAATAAAGGAGAAAATCGTCAATACAAATATATAGTTCTTTCTACTATTTGCTAAACAAATAGGATTTTTTTTCTCTTGATGCAATAATTAATGAGACATGTATGTTTCTTTAAAAGGAAAACACCTCCCGCTGTTTGGTTATAAATTTGGTCGTTGGGGAGACAGTTAATTCTACGTTTTACAGTTGGAAAGTCATCGACATACTTGACAATTTCATGTGGTTACTCAGTGTCAGCTGTGGGGTCACGTGGATTATTCTACGCTAGTGCCAATAGTGTTCTCAATAAACAAATAAATGAATGAAGCAAACTCTTTAACAAAAACATTTTGCCACATAATTAATTCCTTAAATCAGTTGTTCTAAACCTAGGCGACATTTGGCAATGTCTGGAAATATTTTTGGTTATCAAAACTGGGATACCAGAGGCCAGGGATACTGCTGAACATTCTACAGGAAAACCCCCCACCATCTAACTCAAAATGTCAGTAGTGCCGAGGTTGAAAAACGCTTTTTAAAATCAATAATAAAATCAAAAAGTAGATTTCAAAACATCAATATATTAACACAGTAGGGAGTAACTAACACATGAGGCAAGCTTTGTAAGTGCAAACAAATCTGTTGCCGTCTCCTGGCTATTCAGACTGTAGATTTGTGATTATGAGAAGTTAGTTTTGAATGGAGCTTTGTGACTCACATTCTAAAGCAAAGGAATGTAGGCGTGACTGATTTTGTAAGAGTTATTTCACTATGTGCTTGCTTCTCCTTCTTCAAAAAAAAAAAAATAGCTGAAATAAAGTTACTAATTGAGTGTATTAGAAAAATAAAAGGGTAATAGTAGGAGAGTAATTTTATACTGGGACAATGTCAATACAGAAAGATGTACACTTGCTAGAATTGGGCAGAATTTTTAATTTAAGTTCCCTGTTGGGAAATGTAAAGACGGAAGCTTGCTGAATTGCAAGATTTTCAGGGTCCATAAATTTAAAGTTATCTATAGTTGCTCCTATGTTATGGAGGCATTATTTAATACAGTGCCTGAAACATAGAAGTTACTCAATAAATATTTACTGAATTATTTAGTTTGCTTTGACTGTGAACAAAATAATGGTGTGGAAATTCTTTGTAAAACTACAGATCACTATTCAGATGCATGGCCAAATAGGCCAATCCTGTGTTCATGCTTCTGCCTTTCCAGAAATTTTTTTTTTTTGCCATCTTCTGTGCTTGGCTACCTTCGGCTTACATATGTGGATGCGTGTGCACAAATACACAGAAAACTCAATCTGATGGGTAAACATAAGGAACCAAACTCTAAACTTGGCATCCAATGCTAGTGGGTAATAGTTACTACTTACTAGGTACTATTTTAGGTATTTTACATCTGTTGATT